>NC_141897.1:20728967-21967774 GCF_030686135.1 Camelina sativa
CTTGAACATCAAAACACTGAATCCACAAGCAATGACTAAACTGTATAATAGCTCTCAACTATACAAAACTGGAAAATAATGCAAAATCAAAGTAAAAGCTCAAAAACAAGATAATGATTCGGCTAATTGAGGCATGAATCTTGCTTTAATTGGCCATAAGAAAATTACAAATCAATAATTCATCTTATTTTACATTGTTCCCCAGATTCAATTAGAATCAACCATAGATAACCTCTACTAAAAGGAAGGAACCCTAGTCTTCATTTCGATTAACAAACTAACTAATGACCACACAAACTCACATACTGAGAATCCCTAGAACTCCAAGTAAAAGAGCTGAATCCAAGTAACAAAAACCAAGAAATCAATCACTAGAATCCATAGATTGAGCTTCTCTGCACGGATAGGAAGCTAGAAATCACCTGAAATTCGCTCAGTTGGTTGACTACGACTCAGACGGAAAGCAGAAATCGTCGAGAAAGTGAGGTTACAAACAATGAAGATCAAAACCAAGCTCGATAGCTTCATTTTTCTATCTCTTGCTTCTCCCCAAGAAGCACCTAAGATCTTTCAAAATCCCAGATTATCGGAAGGAAAACATATAAAGTATATAAAGATCGGCGGAAACAGTTGAAATGTCAGAAAAAAAAAAATTAGTTGCTAAGAAAAGAGTTGACGGCCGAGATTGAGACTTGGAAACTGGAATAGAGATATAAAATTCGCCAACCGATTTTAGCTAGATCACGCCCAGAGTTGACAGCGAGAGAACAACGATTCTCATTTTTGAAGAAGATGCGTAGAAACGAGTAAGAAAAGGGAGAAGAAGAAGAAAGGACGTGAGATTCGTCTACGGCCAATACGACGTCGTTTGGGTGGGATCCCAATTTCGCCAAAGAGAGAGAGAGAGAAGTCGTTGGGGGTGAGATGATCAGTCCACGTCAGTCACTTTAAAAATATTATTATTTATATAATAACGACGTAATGGACTGGCCGAGATAAAAACTGTGTAAAGGTAAGCCCATTAATAAAACGGCCCAAAGGTAAAATTTTACAGTTTGTTTTGTTTTGCTAACAAATTTGTTTATTAATTTTAATAATATCCACTAAAAAAGAAAAATCGTATGAAAGTAGTGATACTGAGAGAATAGGGTGGTAATAGGGGGCGTTAGGAGTATTATTCAATCTTTTCAGGATTCTAAAACTCCAACAGTTAAATAACAGTGGTGAGAACAGTATTTTAAGAGTACCACAAGTCGCAACTCGCAATGATGATGGTGATGATATTATTATAATACAATGTACTTTACTTATTATTATACGTAGTAATAATGTTAAAAGATTTAATAAAAAAAAGGAAATGAGAGAGAGAGAGAAAGGACAAAAAAGAAAAGGTAAGAGAGGAAACTGAGGAGAGTGAGACAGTCAAATACAAAAACTACACAGACTGAGCAGTTTCTCAGAACTCCGATTTGACCTGTCGTTTCCTCATTGGCTAACTTTCCAACACTAAAGTTTTTTTATTCTCGGCTAATTTTCCTATGTTTTTTTTTTAAAACACTATTCTTTGTGTTCACTGTTTATTTCCCAAAGTTACGCAATCAATGTCCAATCCTATTCCCAGTTCCATTTTCCAAATATACATTATTGTAGTATGATATAATTGTTGGCATTAAAAGTTCATTTATCCAGGTTTTCTCACTTTTGTAAATAATTTTCTGCTATAATAAATGTAACCTTTTTCGTTACAATAAATGAATCCTTTTATTTATTTGCGTTATGAGAAACATAAAATATATTAGTAAATGCTAAGTGCAAATTCCAAACGGGAGAGGGGTCAGGTGTGTTTCCAGTCTATCATCTAATCCCACAAACTTTGGGTCTCATCTCTTCTACGATCCTCTACGTGTTGTCATCTCCGTAATTTGTAATTACCCCTATATATGCCCTAAAAGGCTAAAACACATTTTTTGTATATAAGAAAATCAGGTTTTTTAAAATACAATGTAACTGTTATTTACTATAAAAAAAACCCACCATCCAAAAATCAATGTTTGTATTTTTAAAACACATATAAAACTTTTCTTTGTATTAAGAAAATCATATATATTTTTTCAAAATTATAATTTGCAATGATAAACAATTTAAAATAACTATTTTATTTATATAATGTCAATGATAACCCACTATCTAAAAATAACTATTTTATTTATATAATGTCAATTTTTTTTTGTTGCTATAAATTAAAAATCTCAGTGAATAGTCACGAGACAGTGCTGATAGTTCTTATCATGCAAAAATTACTCTTATCGCAAAAAATTGTAACTTGTGGATAAGACGTACTATATGGATAACGGATTCATTCAAAGTATCTGAATGATCCACAAGGGGAATTGTGTGGTATCTTGTCAATATATATAGCTAGACAGTGTTAGTATACGTAATACAAGTTTAATTAAATGTTACGTATTCTACTATATAACTTACACATACACAATATAATATTGCCAAATTTTGGTTTATATATATATCATATTTTTTGAGTAGTTGGAAACTATATGCACAACTACAAACAAAGATGCGGATGATTTGAATATATAAACAAAAAACAGTAGACAGAGGAGAGGATCATCACAGTAGAAACCCTAATCATTTTATATTCTTACGTGTCAAATTACGAATGGTCATAATCAGAGCAGAGAAGAAGAAGAATGTCGATGAAAGGAAAAAGTTTGACTTGTTAAGTCCCAACTGTCAATTTCCCAGCAAGACACATATCTTTACATAAATGCTTTATTGCAAAAACAACGATATAAAAAAGAATATACAAAAACCTAGTATTTATTTTTTAGATTCTTTACTGCTGTATATGTAGAAGTTGCTCGACTGGTCATTTTTACAATAAAGCAATCAGCTCAAACAGAGTAAAGAAAGAGAGAGAAGAAAGAAAAGAAAAAAAAAAGAGAGTGAGTGATAGAGAGAGAGAGAAAGAGACTATGGATCCTGAAGGTTTCACGAGTAGCTTATTCCGGTGGAACCCAACGAGAGCAATGGTTCCAGCACCATCTCCGGTTCCTCCTCCGCTGCAGCAACAGCCGCCAACACCTCAGACGGCGGCTTTTGGGATGCGACTCGGTGGCTTAGAGGGGCTGTTTGGTGCTTACGGTATACGTTTCTACACGGCGGCGAAGATAGCAGAGTTGGGTTTTACGGCGAGCACGCTTGTTGGTATGAAGGACGAGGAGCTTGAGGAGATGATGAATAGTCTCTCTCATATCTTTAGGTGGGAGCTTCTCGTTGGTGAACGGTACGGTATCAAAGCTGCCGTAAGAGCTGAACGGAGACGATTGCAAGAAGAGGAAGAGGAGGAATCTTCTAGACGCCGTCACTTGCTACTCTCCGCCGCAGGTGATTCCGGTACTCATCATGCTCTTGATGCCCTCTCCCAAGAAGGTACAGTGATATTGAATACATATAAAAATATCGCACGTTTGATATATATAATACTGTTCTATATATCTATGTTCACGTGACTAGTAGAAACAGATTTGTGAATCTTCCCAAAAACACATCAGCAACGATATTTTTGGATGATAGTTGTGATCTACATAATTTTATGATTAAGCTTCTGATACAAAATACAGATATTGTTTTGAGGCTCTCGAGTACAACTTCAAATTCTACACATATATCATATATGTATTAATGTATGTCTAACGATAAATAAAAACTGCATAATTGTTAGCACTATTTAGAGCTAGTGTGTATGAAGTGGTAGTCTGGTTATAATTGATTAGACCTAGTGCAAGAAGTACGAGGATTAGTATCGTGTATAGTAGGAAACTCAAAGAGTATACGCATAAACTTGATTAAAATAATGTTATAATGACAAGTTATATATGTAGATGATTGGACAGGGTTATCAGAGGAACCGGTGCAGCAGCAAGACCAGACAGATGCGGCGGGAAATAACGGCGGTTATTGGGAGGCAGGTCAAGGAAAGATGAAGAAACTGCAACCGCAAAGAAGGAGAAAGAAACCAATGGTGGCATCAGTTGAAACCGACGATGACGGCAACGAAGGTGAGGATGACGACGGGATGGATAACGGTAACGGAGTAGGAGGAGGTAGTAGTGGTGGGTTGGGGACGGAGAGACAGAGGGAGCATCCGTTTATCGTGACGGAGCCTGGGGAAGTGGCACGTGGCAAAAAGAACGGTTTAGATTATCTGTTCCACTTGTACGAACAATGCCGTGAGTTCCTTCTTCAGGTTCAGACCATTGCTAAAGACCGTGGCGAGAAATGCCCCACCAAGGTATCTTTCGATTCCTTTTTTTATCTTCCATGATCTAATCCTAACCGTTCATTTACTTTGTGAGAAAAAAACAAAATAAAAATTGTGTCGAAATTAATGGGGTATGGTAGGGAAACTATAGCTATAATCATGGACAGCTGTTCTAAAAGTAAGTTTGACAAGTCACGATTCAGGATTTTTAATTTTTTTTTTTTTTTTTTTTTTTAATTTTGCTATGTCTGGCATAGATTTATAGGTTCTGATATTTTGTTTTTCTTTTTTGTTACATCATGTCTTCAGAATAAATATTAGTTAGATTGCAATTTAAAATTTTGACAGTAAACCGTACGAAGACGTGTCGAGTTAGGGAAAGGACTCTGTTGTTTTTGGCTAAAACGACATGAGATTGTTAGATACGATATCCTCATTCGTTACATACAATTTCTGCACGCATTCACACACATACGTATAGGACTGTTCGACAATTAATAGGGATATTTGTTTCTATATAATATTTATGGAAATTTTCAGATCATTACTCTAATTTCACCAGGGAAGATGTCATATGGATACTGCCCAAAATGGAACACCGTCTGGTGATCTGAACAATCAAATTCTCAGTTCAAAGGTAGTATACATCATGATTTTTATAACATCTGTATGCCTAGTTCTGATATATGTTGAATGTGAACCAATTAATATGATTCTGAATCTGTAATGTGTCTAGTCAAGTTTCATTCTGGTGATGCTTTATATACGTGTGCCTATTTCTTGCTATAGATGGAAATGCTAGTAAAGCAATTTGAGTCTGAAACTGTAACTTGTCTAGACAATCTTCACTTTGTTGATTGTTTATATAGTATGCCTAACTTATTCTGCTAGATATTGAATGCAAACCAATTGATATGCTTTTGAAGACTGTACTGTAATGTGTCTAGTCGAGTTTTGTTCTGAAGATTCCTCATATATGTATGCGTAGTTCTGCTATAGAGAGAACCCTAAGAGAACCAATCAATATGATTATGAAACTGTAATATGTCTAGTCAAGTTTCATTCTGGTGATTCCTTATAACTGTTTGCCTTGTTCTGCTATAAAATTGAATGTGAACAAATCGTTAGAGTTGTGAGATGCAGCTTCTCTAACCCAAGTGGGTTTGTTCCTCAGATGTTCATGTGTGGTATTGTGATTCTGTAGGAAGAAAACTATGCTGCTAAAGTCGAATCAGCGGGAAAAGAGATCTTGCACAAACATAAGGGGCAACTGAGACAGTTAATCCATATGCTGAGGCAAATTGAAACACAAGTGAATTCACATCAGGAAGAGATTCTGCAGATGGTTGACGATCGCAGAACCTTCTTCCAAGATTTCATCCAGAAATCTCTTTATTACCTAAGCTCGGTTCACAGCAAAAACCACGACACTTTCCCTGTCACTGTGAAGCTCCTTCGTGTCCTATTTAATAACATCAATGAGGTGCTTGGTTCTGTAGATACTGGTGTCAATGATCTTATGCAGGCTTTAGCAAAGAATATGTGTCACCCGATGACCAAGTACGTAGGCAATTTGGCAGCTGAATTAAAGCTTGGCCCTTGTGTGGAACTGATGAATGTAGTGAATGAGATGGAGAGAGCAAATGCAGATACAAGGAGAGAGCTGAAAGATGCTAGAGAAAGGATTAGACTTGCAGAAGAGACGAAGATCGAGTCTTTACTAAAGCTGAAAAAAGCTGAAGATCATGTTCAGAGAATGACAACATCTGCCAAATTTCTTCTACCCTCGAGTCAGAATAAGAAACAAGCTGAACATTCTATTACCGGCAAGGTAAATTTTCGAGAATGAGTATTGTTTGTGGAAAGCTCAAATGATTAACAACACTAAAAGGTTTGCTTTTTTCATCCTTTTGTCCATGTAGCGTATTGGCACAGAGGGAGGCAGAGAACACGAAGAGAAACTACTGTGGGAACTACTGAGCAAAAGGAGAAAGCAACAAGAACCAGAGAGTCCAATGGGACCTAAAGAGCTTATCAGACAAGCAGACACAAAGCAGAAGCCATTGGTGTATATTCGCCGAAGTACAAGGTTAAATTCTCAAAAAGCCCGTCCTGATTCTTTGATCCCACTTGGTTTGTCACCTTCTGCTAGAACAGTAACCTGGAGGTAAGTAAAGTAAGCACAAGTCTCACGCATTGCATCAGAATCTATCCACAATATGCTTCTTTATTACTTAGAATCCTTAGAACTACTCTTTTTTTTAATGTCATTAGTTACACTTTGATTAGCTTTGGTATTTCTTGAGAAGATCAAGTTGTTGATAAACCGTGATGTGAATTTCGCAGTGACCAAATTATGTATCAAAGCTTATAAACTTCAAATCATAAAAGTTCGGGACAAAAAAAGAATTTATTGAAAAAGTAGGGGATTGTGCACCCCAATATCCACGTTTTTATTAAAGTGGGCCTAAGTTTTAAATGTAGGCCCAAATTTACCTTCCGACGTCGGTTAGGGTTCTTCATTGATGATACCACCTGAAACACCTAGTTTCTCCCTCCGCCTCCGTCACAGAACGAAGAACTAGGTGGTTTATCGTGGTCGTCATATCCCTAAATTCCTCGATTCCGATACCAAAAAAAAGAAACTTATTACCGTCTCTTGTTCTCCGGGTAAGGTTCTCAAGGTCGATTACGACTTGTCTCTGTTTCGATTTCTACGTTGTGTGTTTTTTCTCCATTCTGTTACGAGAAATATTATACCGTACTTACATTGTCAGGTATTTACATCTGTCGAAGTCTCCAATCATCGGTCTGATTAATCTCTAACGATGGTATGTGTAATCTCCCGACCGATTATTTCTTTTGTTTCAAAGTTTTATTACCGGCAAGGTTAATAGTGAAATCAACACAAATAATAAAATCGTGGCATCGCCGTGACCTTGATTACTTTTGAGAGATCCTATTGAGCTGTGTATGTTTCAACAGTTTTCTTAAATTTGTGTGGAGGCTGCAAGAAACTATATTCTCAATGACTGATTACGTTAAATTGAAATTTTTTATGAATACTTTGTGTGCAGGCTGCAAGAATTTTGGCGAGTGTGATTGTGATGGGCTCTACAATCATAGGTAGGGCTTGTGCTCAGGCATATCGTCAGGCACTTGCAAGTATGTCTTTTAATTACAATGTTCTTCTGCTCTGATTTTTCTTTTGTTTATGGACAAGAATGAATTTATCAAAGATTCGTTCTTTGTGTGAGTGTCTGTGTTTAGAATGGTTGATAAACACTGTTTGGAATGGTTACAGATGCATCAAGATCCGGGGTTGCGCATGAAGCAGCTCAAAATTTGAAGAGAGGGAGCAGAGGGATATTAAGTGAACTAGAAGCTAGAGAGATTCTTGGTGTAACTGAGAAATCATCTTGGGAAGAGGTTCTTAAGGTTTGTCTTTGCGCTTCACCATATACGAATAGGGGGTTTCACAGTTTCTATCTGCTAATTGAAACGATAAACAAAAATAACCCTTTTTCTTATTAAGATTGTGTTATGTTTTTTTTTTGTAGAAATACGACACATTGTTCGAACGCAATGCGCAGAACGGAAGCTTCTATCTCCAATCAAAGGTCCATAGAGCTAAGGAATGCTTAGAGACTGCATACCAGAATACTAAAACAAGCGCATGATCAAGTAATAAAACTTTTGAAGCAAAATCAGGAATATATATATCTTTTGATACAAGTTTTTTTAAGTATTAGATCGAGAAGTTTTGAAATCTAAGTGAGAAGACGGTGGAGAAAGCCGCAAAGTTTGAAATGAGAGGAAGTCGGTGTGGCCGGAGTGCGGACAGTTACCGACTCACCGGCCGTTGTTAAAGTCTTTTTTTTTTTTTTTTTTTTTCAGTTGACTTTATTGTTCTTAGGTATGCTCGTTGAATTATCTGAGATTGAAAAATCTGTCTATTCTAATGCCAAATATAACCAACAGAATCGCACGTAGATAAATCACATTCCTAACCAATTTATCGTTGATTATTTTTCAATTAATTACGCAACTTTATGAATTATGATGAAGTATATAGATCGGTGCGGTATCTTTATGAATTATATTTCAATTAATCACGCAACAAAATACACAATGTATTTTGTTGAATACTTTAGATTTTATGTTGATAGTCAACTAAAATGATAGAGTTGCACTAGGGTAGTAAAACAAAACCAAGTGGTCTGACACAAGACTTTGAAGTCCAAGCCAAAGACTCCAAGTGGCTTTGAGATTGCTTAGCAAAGTTGCGGCGGTGTCTATTGCGCGTCTAAGCCGCTCCGAATGCGAATAGTATAGGTTTTTTTTTTGGGATCATAGTACAAATTACACAACCGAATCAAAGATTAAGATTTAAGAGAGAAAGCCTTCTATTATAATTTGATGTTCGGATGTTACTAGCGAACAAGTCGGCCACCGAATATTGTGATTCACACCCTAAACTAATTACTGATTTTGTAAACACTTATAAAGTCAACTAAAATAATTAAAGTGTTTGATGTGAACATATGAATTGCATCGATGGTATTAGCACTGAGTTGAAGCTTGGTCAAACATTAACGGAACATATAATACTATTGCACATCCAAGTTAAAACAAGAATTACGCCTAATGTAATAAGCATTTTATCTTGCGTTGCGGCTTGGTGAGATAATCTTGTAACTTATGACCAAAAATGTTGCAGCTGATTAAATCAAGAAATAATACTTACTTATACGTTCAAGAAATCTTAAAGAGAGGACAAAAATTAACACTCAAAAACAGTGAAGAAACATATCACCACCTAAACTTTTAAATGAGACTTAATCACAAGTAATTCAAATCTCTTAATTAATATCTCAAAAACCTGAACGAGAAGAGGAAGAAGAATCCCCGAAGTGCCAAAACCTGGCATAATCTTGCTCTTCTTGTTGCCTAGAAGAGCCACCAGAAGACGAAGAAGTAGTTGTAGCTGCAGTAGTAGTACTATGATCATATGACATTGAATATCCGCTACCGCTAGTGCTACCAAATCCCCCTCCCAAATTGAAACTTAGCATATCGTTACTACTCCCATCTTGATAATATTGGTTGTATGGTATATTATTTTGCGGTTGGATTTGTGGAACTTGATTTGAGGAGTAATAAGTAGAGTTACTTCCGAGCTGAACCCTCTCCGGGAAATTGAGTTTGGCTTTGCTTCCTTTGAACTTTAGAGCTGCTTCATCATATGCTAAAGCTGCCGACTCAGCGGTTTCAAATGTCCCGAGCCACACGCGTGCCGCCTTTTGGGGATCTCGAATTTCGGCTGCCCATTTTCCCCATGGCCTTTGCCTTACCCCTCTATAATGCCTTCTCCTCAAGTTTCCTTAATTATATTGAAGTCACAAAAACATTGAAATCATTAAATCTTCGGCATGGTCTACGCATACATATATGCATAGTGCATGTAAACATTTTAGATGTTTCATTGTATGGATTTAAATATATATCATAATATATTAGTGCTAACTTATCTAAACCATATATATATACTACCAACAAGATCTCCATGTTAAAACTTTAAACTCACATTTTGGTAATTCCAGAACCGTTGTTGGTAAAGGAGTACTGAAAAGCATAGTTTAAGTTACAACTGTCTATATTAAGTTTGGGTTTTACACTTTTACTATCTGATATGAAAATTTCACAAAATTTCCAAATTCTTGAACATAGTTTCAAACATTAAAAGAGAAAAAAGACACAACATAGAGATGAACATGTATATGTATGTATACCTTCATCTTGATGAGTAGGAGCCACTTGTTGATTAGGGTCTTGTGGATTATACACAGAAGGATGGTTATCAATAATGTTATCATGAGGATTGCTTTGTTGGTTTCCGATTACTTGAGTCAAGGCCGAGACCATAACACGCATGTCGTGTTGAGATCGGGACGAGAAAGCCGGGAATAAGTTCTCATCTTCCTCTTTTTCCTCAGATTCATTGGAGGGCCAGTTCCCATACATTCTAGGATCCACTTTTGCTAAAAATTAGTTAAAAAAAAACTAACCTTTTCTCTAGAAAATATCAAAATCCGATGTAGGATTTAGAATTTTGGGTTGCTCAGTGTTTTCTTTGTGGTATCTTTCAACATCAAGAACAAGAAAACGATAAGGAGCGGAGACGAAATTAGATTGAAGTCAAATGAAGAAAGAGAGAGAGTAAAGTTTTTTTTGGGGGTTTGCAATCTTTGAGGCTTTTTATATATAGAGGAAGTGTTCTACGTGTGAACATATGAACTACAAAAAAAATATACGTTTTAATTAAGTTTGTTTTTCTTTTAGTTCTTTCTCTTTTTCCTTTTCATATTCTTTCGTCTTTAACAATTAGTTTTTATGTGCATGCTTTGTTATCGTATTTAAAAAATATGTTTGTACGATCAGTACGGATCAATGTACATATAAAAATGAAGACGTATATATATTAACATGAGAATGTTTGTTAAACTTTTCTTAATAAGGAAAGTGGATGTGAACTTAAATTATCAAAGGAGGATGATATTATATAAAGATTACCTCAAGAATACTACACCTACACGAGATGGAAAAACTAAACATGCAAAAGTGAAAAGAATACAATAAAGAAGATAAGAAACTGCGCATGCATGTTCATGTTTTGTTTAATCATTTTTTTTGTATGAAAGGGCTAACGCATTCATGGAACCAAAGGAAAGAGATATAGTAATAGTATTTGTTTTTATTTGAATAATAATTTTAAAATATAAAAGCAGTATCGCGTTCTTAGTTGTAAATGTAATGTAAACCGACACTTATTTGTTTCGTCAAAAATCGACATTCTCTAAAACAAAAAGACCCTATAATAATATTAAGTGATGTAAACCGACACCTTTTGTATGTCGAACGTGAATTAAAAAATGAAATAAGAGTTTGCGTACGTGAGAAGTGAATCTAATTTTTAATGACTGGTTGAGTAAATATTTGCAACAAGACCTCTAAATCCAAGAACCGTGTACACACACTCAAACTGAAAGGGAAACTTTTTTTGAAGTCTTTTCGAATTGTTTCCCAAGACTCCTTTTTGTATACTCTAGAGTCAGAGAATCGCGATAAGGCATCGTAAAGGTGTAGCAGACATTCAATGAAAAGTTATCTAGTAAGCACATTATATTATTGTGTCGTATGGATTTGATTACATGTATATAGATAGAGCTTATATATATTTTGTAGACGTTATATAGTTTCTAGTGTAAGGGTTGAGTTGTGTACACGTTTCTACTTTCGAAAGGAGATAAATTTATTTACTTCATGGAGGAGCACTTGCCTAACTAAATTTTATTGGTTTGAATGTAAAAAGTTTTGATATATGAATAAGTCTTGACCCAAAAAGTCAAGAGCTAACTAAGTTGACAGGTAGAGAGAACTTATGTATACTACAATGTGTCAAGTGGATATAATGTAAGACTTGTAAATGTAATCCACACCCACTTTGACTAACAAAGATCATGTGTGTGTGTGTACTGCATGCGTAGTTGTTAGGTTCAACTACCATTTCCCTAACCGGCGGTTTATTTATGTTTATGATCAAAATTTTCTTTAAACTACAGTATTACCGTAAAAATGTCTTTGGTCTCACTCCCTCTACATTTTAGATCACCATGTGACAGTGACACCTAACTATTTTATTTTACTGAAAATTTATTGTGATGAATAATATACCATTTGTTCACTTTTCTAAACGTGATTCCACCCACAGCATAACCTTTTGACATATGAATTTTTGAACAATTTTTATCATATCAAATCATTAGATGAAAATGGATAACATGCAATTTTCATCTGCAACTTGAATGAAATAGTAAGGTTTATATGGATGTTCACTATTCTCTCTTGTAATAAAAGAAAGATGCAGAAACACTACAAGAAAACACGCCTTTTGCGAGGACATGTTGTGACGGATTTCAGCTCTCGCAAATTTGCGGTTAATTTGCGAGGGATTTACAAAAAATAAAAAAACCCAAGCATATCCCTCGCAAAATTGCGAGGAACAGGGTCGTCGCAAATCCGCTGCTCATTTGCGACGCATTCACGACAAATTCGCTGGGAAGGTCCCATCCCTCGCAAATCCATCACAATATTGCGACGACTTTGCGAAAACAAATTCCATAGCAAATTTGCTATGAAATTGTGAGTGAATTGCGAAAGCCATAGCAAATCCATTGCAAAGTTAGGAAAATAATTTTTTATAAATATTACAAAACTTAATATAATTATTCTGAAATACATTTGAACGTGTTCATAAGGTGAATTTACTAACCTTTAAAATTATTTTGATGGTTTTTACAAATTAGATGTTCAAGGTTTGCGACAAATTAGCGACTGATTTGCTAGACCCATAGCAAATTCGTCGCAAATCCATCGCAAATTACTCAAATAACAACCTTAAACCCTTAACCCTAAATCCTAAACCCTAAAGACTAATTACATTACTATTAATGATTAAAAAGATGAATTCAAGACTTATAATCAAAGATAGCAGTGCAACACAAAATTGTTGGAGAATTGGACAATTTGGCATATATTTGTCTCAATGTAATGAACATATGTGTGATATAGTGTAGAGGATCATCATGTTTAGAGTAAGATACAAAATTGGACAATTTTGGAATGTTTGATGATAGAAAAGAGTATGATGGCACCATTGGACCTTATAATATACTTGAAAGTTTATTTGACTAATTTTTTTAATTTATTTTGATGGTTTTTACAAATTAAATATTCACGGTTTGCGACCAGTTTGCGACTGATTTGCTAGTCCCATAGCAAATTCGTCGCAAATACATCGCAAACTACTCAATACATAGCAATTCTCTCGCAAATAACAACCCTAAACCCTTGAACCTTTACCTTTAAGACTAATTTCATTACTATTAATGATTAAAATGATATCATTCAAGATTTATAATCAAAGAGAGGACACTAATGAAAATTGCAAATCCTAAACCCTAAAGACTTTGCGAGGGATTTGCTACGGTCTCTTGCAATTCTCTCGCAAATTCTGGAAATATTAATTACATATTTTTATATGCTTGCTAGGGATTTGGGAGGGACCATAGCTAATCCCTAGCAATATTTGCTAGGGATTTGCGACATAGTATTTTTATATATAATTAGAAAACCTAGTTTGAGCGAAGCTCAAACCTCGACTAATCCGCAGCCAAAAGAGAAACCCTTCTCGAACCCTTCTTCTCCGATTTCTTCTCTCTTCTCCGTTCCCTAATCCTTCTCTTCTCCGATTTCTTCTCTCTTCTCCGATCTCTTTTGTCTTTTCCGGTGAGTCTGCTCCTCTTCTCTCAGGTCCGATTAACCCTTCTCGAACCCTAACTCCTCCACTTCTCTCTTGTCCTCTGAATCTCTTGTCCGGTTAATCTCCGACTCGATCTCTCCTCTCTTTGCTGGTAAGTCTCCTCCTCTCCCCTTCTAAATTAGGGTTTCGAAATTGGGGATTCAATTTGGGGTTTAGGGTTATGATTCGATTAGGTTTTTAATTCGATTTTAGGGTTTCGAATTTTGGGGATTTAATTTTGGGATTAGGGTTTCGATTTTTGGGATTTAATTTTGGGTTTAGGGTTTCGATTTTGGGAATTTAATTTTGGGTTTAGGGTAACGATTTTGGGGATTTAATTTTGGGATTAGGGTTTCGATTCGATTTTAGGGGTTTTAATTTTTGTTTTTAATTTTGGATAATTTTAGGGTTCTAATGATTTTTACATGTTCTCCTTCTCTTCTCAGATGTCTTCTCGAGACCAAAACGGATCTGTCAACCAAAACCATTACACAAGGTTCATATCTTCACAAGGATTATCTCCTCCCGTCCCTGCTCGAGGGGTACGCTCTACTGGCTCTGCTCAAAGGCTACATTCTACCGCCTCTTCTCAAGGTACCTCACCGGTGCAAAATGATCTTCCTCCTCAGCAAAATGATCCTCCTCCTTAGCAATCAACGTCGCGTGTCAACGGTGCAAGTGCCTCTCAAGTGTTTTTCATTTTGGAAGAGTTACTTGCAAGTCCCGGGCGTGCTGGCTTACCAAAACTGGATCCTAAGCGACCTCCGGGTACTATCTGGTGAGAATGTTATGTATCTAACATATAGTTTATCTTTATGTTTTGTATTTTCAATGATCCTAATTCCTTTTATCTTATGTTTTGTAGGTTTGACCAGGATTCTTTGGCTGTTGCTACTGTCCGGGTCATTTTTGAAAGAGATTTCAAATCAGCTCATGCCAATTGGACCCAAACACCAGGTCCGGTTGTAAACCGGTGGTTTGAAACTTTTGCGGTAAGTTACAAATTGTTGTTGTGTTTAAATTACAGATTTTGTGTGTTTATCATTCGAATTTGGTTCTAATTCATTTTATGTCTTTACAAGCAAACATATAATTGGGATGCGTCCATCAATGGAAGAGTTAGAGCTGAGTTTGAAAAGAAGTTGAAGACCCGGATGAGTGATCAAGTGTCTCGGTGGAAGGGTAAGTGGAGGAAGAAAGGTAATGACGCAATGCCGCGGTGGCTTGATCCTACTGTATGGGATGGCTTGGTCAACTTTTGGTGTGAACCAAAATCAGAAGCAAAGAGTATCAATAGCCGTAATGTTGGTATAGTGATCCTGATGGCACCGAAATACATAAGCACCGTTCTGGTCAGACCTCTTTTAAAGCCCGAGCACGAAAGCTTGTAAGTATCTATGTTTAATACAAGTTCATTAATCATATCATATCTATAATATAGTAATATAGTTGTTTGATTTCTCTGTTTTTAGTCTGAGAGTACTGGTGAGCCACTACCTGATTTCCTGCGAGTACTAGCAGACACTCATAGGAAACATGATGGGTCGTTTGTTGATGGACTGTCTGAGAAGGTGTTCAATGAAGTGTCGTCAAAGATAGCTGAAGCTGAGTCTGAGCTAATATCAGCGGATAACATGGAGAGTAGTGCTTCTGGTGGGTTATCACTAATTGTGAAGAACCAAATTTATGCCGAGGTAAAACATAGTTCCTCGCAAAATAGTTCCTCGCAAAATGCGTGGGATTTGCGAGGGACAACATTTCCTCGCAAAAGTTGCGAGGGAATTGCAACGTTGACCGATTTGCGAGACGCGATTTGCGAGGAACGGATTTTTCTCGCAAATTTCTCGCTTTTGTCGATTTGCGAGGGATTCGCGATATATTTGTCCATCGCAAAAGACGTGTTTTGTTGTAGTGAAAACGGATCTCTTCAAACTCCAAATATTGAAGGAAAGAAAATCAAACACAAAATGTTGTATAATGAGTCTCTTCATTTGAAACCATATACTACATCCTACCAGATTCACACAATTATTAGAAGAAGAAAAAAAAAAAAAGCCAATGTAATGGCGTACGACGATTACCCGCCGTAGTGGTTGATGTAAATGTATAATATGTAGTTATGTACACACTTCATTTACACACGAGATCATTTCATGGAGGAATAGGTTTCATATTACGGATTCTCATATACGTCAAAAACTGTGAAGGCAATTCTGCAAGAAGCGCTTGTACTACTGAGATCTCTCCATCTGCAAGGTAACACAAACACAACACATTAAAAAACCCCACCAAACCAGAAAACTAGCGTTCTCATGGGTCTCCTGCGGTTATAAACTCCATCAATCAAACTACACTTACGTTGGACGTCTCGTAGTGCCACAAACTGAACAATATCTCGTGAAGCCAGTCGCCCGCTAGAGCTCTCCAACCTTTCTCCTCTATCTGCGTCTAGTATCTATAAACAAAAGTACAGTTTATACAAGATCGATCAGATATACTTGTAATAATCTTAAATGTGTTTTGGAAAGCAATAATGTTTTACCTCCATTTCTTTAAAATCAGCTCCTCCAACTCCTACAATGAGGATTGATAATGGCAGATCCGATGCACTGACTAATGCGTCTTTTGTTTCTTGAAGATCTGTTATAACACCATCCTGCAACAAGAGTTTTTGGTTTGTAAACAATCTCTGATTTGTTATTTTATGTGATGTTGGTTTCTTTTTATATATAATATACTCACTGTGATGATCAATAAGACGTAATACTTCCGTGAACCTTGAGCTAGAGACGTGCTGGCGATCATTGCAGCCGAGTTGATCACCGGACCAAAAAGGGTAGGCCCTGCAAGAGAGACATGGAAGAGGGCACTGGTGTATGAATTCATGATACCTTGAATCCCATCCACCTGAGAGAGAGAGAAAAAAGCATAATTGGCGTGTGAATCGAGAAAACATCAAGTTTAATTTCAAAGTCAAGTTTGTGTACCTCAGAGTATGAACTGCTTCCGTTGAGGTTAAAGCAATGAGAAACTGGACTGTCGATCGGACGAGCTCCAAATCCCCAGGCAGGAAAACGTTTGTCTGAGTCATAAAACTGCAACACTTCTCCAACATCCACTATTGCCTGAGATAAAAGAAGAGATCATGATTGTTTAGTCACAGTCACAGTCGCTGCTAATTATAAGAAAATGGAGTAACACTGAGTCCTCACTCTCTGGTAGGCATTTAATCGTCCCGAAGGATCAATGTAGTGCAAAGAATCAGGAAGGCGGGGATTTCCGTTTGAAGCTGAAGGACAGTGGAAAAGTTTGGATTAGAGTATAGGAAGGCGATGGAGATAACATATATTGTTGATAATTTATTTTCGCATGTATAGTTTATAGGCTTTTCCGCAGTGGTGCAATACATACCTGTGAAATCAATTGCTACCATGAAGTTTAATTCAAACCCAGATGCCAAGTATTCTAGGAATGTGTGCTGGACAGTCTCGGTAAACTTGTCCACAAAAAGCTGGCTCTTTAACACCTAAAATAACGATCAATGGTATTAGATAGCTTACATGAAAAGGCATGAAAATGTTAGGAAACCTTTTCGTATTGGTTTATACCTTGTTTTGTCCAGCACCAGTAGGCAAAGATAAATTGATTCCTTGGCCAGCCAAATGAAGTTTTTCCAAGTCCGAAAGTGATTTCTGAACTTTTCTGGCCACCCAAAATAAACAAGTAGTTATGTCAGCTAGGAGCTTAAGTCATTCCAAAAATAAAATGGGTTAAGCTTTAAGATTTAAGTTACCCGATAAGACTGTGTTTGCCATTGGAATTAAAGTCTGAGCATTCTATTATCAGTGGGCTATCCTGCAGGATTATAGAAAGAACTTGAGATATCTTTCTGTGAATTCACATGCATCTCGAACAGAGAAACAGACCTTGTATTCATTCATTACAATTTATTGGAAGCTCAGATATAAGAGATCTCCCGTACCTTACTCCCCACTTGTTGAACACTAAGAAAGAGTGGTTTAAAAATTGGATTAAGATCGTTCTTCCGGACTTCAGTTTTAGACACGGGGATTGGAGTACCATGCTCTACAATCTTTGACACCACCAAAAAGGGGTCCTAAAATCAAGCGGCAAAAAGAAATATATTGTTATATTTATAGTCAGAACCATATTTTTAGTAAAAATGGTAAAAGAGAAAGAAATTACAAACTTACACTTTTTGAGAAAAGATCCTTAGATTCCAAACTGGAACATCTAAATACAACCTCTGTTGTAATCTTAGAAGCAAGGGACTCCTCAGCATGGATGATAAGCTTTCCGTGGTGAGGCTGAGACTGTGGAGCAACGCCTTCTTTACGCTTGAGTTCTAACGTGCTTGTCCTGGTCGATTTTGTGATTATCTGCGTGATTGAAAGATAAAAATTGTAAGGTAGGCAATAAAACGAATTTATACTGTGCATCTCAGAGAACATATATTGCAACGCTAATATATGTCTGTAAAATAAAGAAGGGAAGCAATTAAGCAGTGGATACCTCAGACAATGCACATGTTGCCTCACCAAGAAACTGCTGATCGTCAAGCTTAAGCATCTGAAAAGTAGACCTTCAGTAGTAAGTACACTATGTATTACACTGTTAAGCAAAACAAGGTTGTGCATGACAACTATTCTCAAACGAAACTGAAACAAAGCAAGTTGAGGCACAAGCATGCGGGTGCTCATATCCACATATAAAGAGACAAGAAAAATAGCAAAATTACCTCTGCTCTTGAGTTTTGGAATTTGGTGTCAACGTCAAACACACGAAACCTGGTACATAAAACCTTTCAGTAGGTAAGAAGAACAAGACGGTTGATTTGTTTCCTCATTGACACATTTAAAAAAAAAAAAAAAAAAAAAAAAGAGAAAGATAAAAAGAAGCTTACACCAAAATCTGGACAGTCTCAAAATGATAAGCGAGAGTAAATTTCTTAATCCATTTGGGAGCTAAAGAGTTCAAAACAACTTCACTGCGAAACACTTCAGAAAGAGTTGCATCCTTTTCTTTTTTATAAACAACCACCATTGGATCACTCTACAGGAAACATGTCATTTAAGTAGAGAGGATATCAAAAAAAAACATAGGAGCAGCCAAAAAATTTGAAAAGCAAAAGTAAAACAAACCTTGGAGAGCACGTCCCGATCTCGCAAATTAGAAGCAGAAAACGATAGCTGCATAAAATAAAAAATAAAAAAAACACAAAATCGTCAGATACAGAGAGAGACTCGTAAAATTGTGAGAAAACGTGTATGGCGGAGGGAGAGATTAAATTTAATAAAAACCTCGATCTGAGAGAAGAGACCGTTGAAGCCTTTAGACTTAAGAAAGTAATCAAGAGCGTCGTTAGTGGTGGCGAGAGCGGCGGAGGAAGCACTTCCACCAACGCCGGCAATCGCACCAGAACCGGAAGAGACATCGGAGCAGCAGCAATTCCCCATCCCCTCTCTCTCAATTTCACTTCACTTCACAGATTAAAAAAAAAAAAAACTGAAGAAGCACCTGTATTGAAACAACAACAACAACAACCGTTTTTGAGAATTTGTGTTTGGGCACACCCCAAACGGAAGAAGGACGGAGAGAAAACGCAAACAAAAAAAATTGGGAGAGCAGAGAGTAAATGGGACCCAACTCAACTTGTCCAAGTCAATCTTTTTTTTTTTTTCAATTGACCCGTCTCCCTCCCTTCATCTCCCTTTTTATAGTTTTTTTTTTTGTCATCATTTATTTAATTAATATTGACTTTAGAAAATGATTTATTATTATTATTATTTCTAACACGAAGTATCCCAGAAACGTTCAGCTATTTTCTGAGAAATTAACTTTTGTATTTATCAGCTTCTCTTAGTAAACGTGTCAGTCAATTTGAAACAAATATTATTATGTACAAAATTCAAAACATTATCGTTCTTCTTTTTCTTTAAACATATTTGTTAATACATCATTTAAAACCAATTGAATCAGTGTTAATTATCTGTGATGTATGTTTGTATTATAGGCTGGTCAATAAATATAAATAGATAAATAGACAAAACACTTTCTTTTTTTCTTAATAATTGTGATCAATCATGTTATTTTGCAATACACTTGTATTTCTTTTTTCTTTAAGCCAACAACTAGACCTCTCATTCTTTTTTTTGGGTTTATTTATTGTTATAATTTTTTTTTATTCTTTTAATTCACAGAAAAGTTGAGAGAAATTTTCAAACTAGTACAAATTGTTACACTATTTGGCAGTTGGCACAACTATTTGGAAAACGCTACAAAATTGCCCATAGAATGAGAGGATTATGAAATTAAAATACCCCCCACCCACACTGGTGAGAATTATTTACACACATTTTACATACATAATTAATTATTTACCCTGGATGAGGAGACCATCTTTTTTTTCTAATCTCTCTTCAACACAAGTCGTATAGTTTACACAGCTCAGAAATTTTGTGGAAATCATCCTAATGCCTATGTTTATGTGACTTTCAAAACTGGATAAGATATCAAGTTATCTACATATACACACATATTATATAGACATTTATTGAGTGAAATAAGCCAATGCTAATTTCTTCTTTGTCAATCATATTTTGATGATCTGTGTGACACAACAACCACATAGCTGTAAACAGACAGGACCATTGACAAAAGAAAGAAGAAGAGGGCAGGACCAGAGCCTACGTAAATTTCTTTTGCTAACAAACGTTACACATATACAACAGAGGGAAAGAGAGGTGTGATTTAATATCTTTTAGTTGCAGAAAATCAGAAATGGAAAAAGCTTATCCTTTTGAGACAAACAAACAACATGTGAAATTGCAGTGCAAGTGGTCAAACATACATAGTGGGAGACTTGGGACCCCAAGAGAAAACTCAAAACCAAAGCAAAGTCTTTCTTTTTCTACCAACAGATAGGGCTTAAGGGTTTAGAGCCAATAAACATGTTCTTGGTCCTTAGGTTGCGTTTGAGAGAGCGATTTTGACAAATTCGTGTGTTTTAAGGTGAACCTTTTCATCTTTTAAGGTATTATTCTTAATAGCAAATCCCAAATATTAAACAAGAACATACCAAAAGAAATGTTTTAGGATAAGTACTGATAAAAGATTCTTAATTTTACATCCCAATCAGAATTGCATTTCAGATTGCACTCCTGAAATGGGACTTCAAGAAGTTTTGATGGTTTGAGGCATTTCCTCTTGTGCAGCTCAGATATGAATATGATCAAACCATTATATAGAACTTTTTTTTAGAAAAAAAACTTACAGTAAACGAGCTGGGGACTCTAGCTATAATGTCCTTGACCTTCTTTTGAGTGCACCAGTTTGATTCCATGCCTCCCCACCACGCACAAGTTGCCCACGTCCTGCAATACCAATGCAAAGAGGTGTTTTCAGCAAACTGTTTCTCACCTGAACCGATACAATGCTCCTCAATTGAGTTTGAAAATTCCTTACGTATACGAGAGTTAACAGAGTCCTCTCTCTGCCATCCCAGATTCGCAACACTTTTAAGATGTTTGATAATAGGCTGTGGTTGCATCCGCTGTTTGAGGGTAATAAGACTGATTCACCGCATTCCAATCTCCTGTTGCAGAATATGCCTGGTTTGCAGCATTCCAATCAGCTGTCCCGGGAGCCCCTGGTACAGAACCTTGCATCACACCTTGTTGATTGTATACAACAGTTTGAGGATGGTATTGCGGCATGTAACCAACAGCTTGAGCATGTGGTTGCGTTGTGTATTCAGCAGCTTGAGCATGTGGTTGTAGAGCATACCCAGCTGCCGGTTGCTGAGAATACCCGGTTGATGCCGCATGGTGTTGCTGAGTGTACCCGGCTGTGGCAGCACGGGGTTGCTGAAAGTACTCGGTTGCTGTAGCATGGGGTTGCTGAGGGTACCCATTTACTGTAACATGAGGTTGCTGGGCGTACCCAATTTCATGGGGGTTTTGAACATATCCAGTTCCACCAGCATAGAGTTGAGTAGTATGCCCCATAGCTGCATAATATTGCTGCTGCGGATAACTCATTGTTCCAGCATACGATTGAGTACTTTCTTCCACATTCCCAGCCTGTATATGCTTGGTATAGTTACCCGCTACACTTTGAGGTTGGTGTGTGAAAGCAATTGCTCCAGCAGCTGGTTGTGAAGCTTCACCATGTGCCGGTGTAGGATAGCCAGCTGTCTCAGTATGAGATTGAGAAGCACTAACTGCCTGCATATCTGGTTGCATGGACACTGTAGTATTTGAAACTGTAGATGCTTCTGGGTGGTAGTAGGTCCTAGCCGGGATTTCATGCTGCTGACTAGCTTCCCCTTCCTTTTGTGATGGTGAAGTATAGAACTCACTTCTATACACACTCCCATTAGCTGTAGGTGCAGAAGGATGCTCATTCCCAGATAACGTCGACGGGTGATATTTATTATCAGAATAAGGTGACGCAAACTGGTCCTTCTCTGATGGTGTTGCCGGAATATATTCACTTTCTGACGCCAAGCAATCTGAAGCAGTTCCGTATCTGTCATAGCAAATAAACCCAAGACCTATGGTTACACATTCACATATAGGTAACTGCAAAACCAGAAAATAGGAACAATGTAAACATCTGCAGAGTGGAGGTCCTGGAGTCTAGCAGAGTTCTCAGATTCACATATAGCTATGGTTTTAAACGTCTGATGGCTACAAATATCAGTTCTTTAGTGAGTTATGATCGACATATTTGGCATAAGATAAAAGTTCAAGTTGGAACTGAAATAGGGTAATAAATCAACAAAGTAATTGGCTAAAGGAATACCAAAACCCCCTACAACCATAGTTACCTCCGAATATTAGATAAAATGGTAAGGTATTTAAGTTGAGGGTCCTGTATAGATGACCGCGGAGGGTCTGACCGAGGAGGGTCTGACCGAGGAGGATCTGACTGAGGAGGGTCTCCGAGCAACCGTTGCTGCCGAGCTTCTGTAGGATAATAAGGCTGATTCAAATTTGACAGACTATCTCTAGGTGGGGTTGTGTAGTCGTCTTGTCTGGAGTAACTATGTTGGAGCAGAGATGTGCGGGGAGCAGACTGATGGGCCATAAGAGAGCCAGGTCGTGGTTCTGCATGACGAGCAGACAGAGGATCTAAAACAGATGAAGCATTTCTAAGTTGTGTAGCAGCTATGAACCTTTCCTCAAAAGATAGAGTCCTTGGTGCTGGAGCTCTAGAAGCCAATCTCTGAGGTAACAGATCGATCTCTGGAGCAGTAAATGGACGGAACAATGATAACAAAGACATAACCTGCAATCCATGGAACAATTATCATTACTAAAAAGTCAAGCAGGTAAGCATGGAACTTAAAAAAACCTGTGCTGTAAAAAAAAGCAAGAAAAAGTGTATTACTTGGTGAGGAGCAAGTTCTTGATTAAATTTGGGCCCCTTGTAATTTTCATAGATAGCAGACTTGAAAGCGTTTTCTGGCAAGGGATAACAGTTCATGAGGATTCTAAATCCAACCTGCCAAAATCAAGTAAAAGAGAAAAAGAACAATCTTAGACACATTCAGATGATGATTTATCTAAACGAAAGCATATGTGTGTGTGTGTTCACAGGAGGCTTACCTGAGCAGGATATTGCATGTCAAAAGCTTCAGGTTCAATATCCAACCTGCCACCAGTAGTAGCTTCATAGACACCATACAAAAGTCTCTTCTCAAAGTCATAAAGGAAAAGCTTCATCCCTGGTTTGATACTCTCAACAACGTCTCTTCTTCCTCTTGGAACGCCGAAAACACGGTAACGGTAGCAATCATTTTTCGTCCTCGCATTACACATAAAGATATAACCAGGTAGCAGCTGCTCATGATGAACCTGAGGTCTCCTTTGTATCACTTTCTCTAATCCAGTGGGTGAGTTCCCATAAGCAGCCAAAAGGTTTCTGTTATACATAGCAGAAGCAGAGTTTTGGGAAGCAGCAACATATGCATTATTAGCATTCGTTTGTTCACCATCAGATAACTCCATCTCCGTCTCCATCGCTTCGGCCATCTCTTTAAACTGTAAACAAGTACGCGAATATGTCACTGGAATTACAAAAACAAATGTGGGATCAAGAAATAGTAATAAATACGTCACACGATCTGGGTTTTGAGAATCAAACGGAAAAAAAAAATCAAAGAGAGAGATGAAAATGACAAAAAGTGACTTACCGGAATTTGAAACCCTAGGACTGAAATTGAGAAATCAGGAAGATTGAATAAGAGAGGTAATATCAGATCAGGTCATAATTAGGTGTTGATTTTTGTATTTAAGATTAGGATCAACGTGCGAATCTGAATTGATAGAAGAAGTTGGATTCTGTTCTCTATATAAGTATGTTTTTGGTTCATGAAGGTGTCGCGGAGAAGATGACTTTCACAGAGAATCACGTGACAGACGTGTAAGGCTAAATATTTAAATGGGCCAATAACTATCTATTGGGCCTTTATTAAGACCCAAATCTTTAAACAAAACTAATTTACCCATCGTAAAAATAACAACAATTACAGAGAGTTGGAACTTTCTGACACAAGCCGAGACCAGACCAGAGAGTTGGTGTCTTTGATTTGAGAGTTGTGAAATCGATCTCTAGTCTTTGAGTTGATTTAGAGATCAGCTTTTCAGAACATAAAAGCCCTGTAGTTGCCTCTTCCGGAGATCAATCTCTATTTGTGAATTTCAGGTTCGTCGAATTGTGATACGGATGATACTAGGGTTTCTTAGAATTGGTTTGTCTCCTTAGTTTAAGGTTCGTCCAATTCCTGGGTTTCTTCTAGCTCGTGCCAAGATAGGAACCTAGGGTTTGTTCTGTGCTTTCTTCGATTACTGAATCTCATTAGCTTTCTTGATTTTTAATCTTTAAGTTCTATGTTTTGAGTGGAGGTCATCTTTTTTTCTTCTGTAGAATGTCTTCAAGGGAGAGGATAGGTTCAAAGCATCATAGCAGAGTGAGCCAAGGCATGTCAACTAGTGGGTCATCATTATCAAGGCACCATGAGACCATCTCTTCGGCTTCGGATCCGCGTCATCTTCGAGACCAACGGATCTCTCTTCCCGATATTCTAGAGAACAAGATTGCAGCTCAAGCTGCTGAGATAGACCGGCTCTCAAGTGACAACCGGAAACTAGCTTCAAGCTACGTAGCTCTCAAGGAAGACTTAACCGTGGCTGACCGTGAAGTCCAGGGGCTAAGAGCTCACATCAGAAAGACGGAAACAGACACCGAGATTCAGATCCGGGCGACTCTTGAGAAAATAGCTAAAATGGAGGGTATGATCAAGAACAGAGAGAATATAAGGAGGGAGGTGCAATTAGCTCACATTGAAGCTCATCGGTTGGCCAGAGAACGCGAAGAGCTTGCTTCACAGGTGAAGTTGGTGGTAAAGGAGTTGAAGAAGGTTTGTCTTGAGGCAGAGGGTTTAGAGGCGTCGAGCCAAGAGCTTGAGCGGTTGAAAGAGGAGCACCAGAGATTACGGTAAAAAGAAGAGTCTTTTACATGTCAAGTAACTGTTAACTATTGATCACCAGTTGTTTTAACCATTTGGTTTTTATGTAACAGGAAAGATTTTGAGGAAGAGAAGAGTGGGAACGTAGAGAAACTTGAGCAATTGAAAGAGATGGAGAGGAAAATAATCGGAGCTGTTAAAACGATTGAGAAGCTGCGAAGTGAAATCGCAACCGCAAGGAGCAAAGACGTCTGAGAATTGAATGTGTTTTAGATTTGAGACCAAAGAGGCCGAGGCTGGGGCTCCTCTATTTAGGAAGGGATTACAAGAACCACAATTGTGTTCTCATCTTTCCTAATATATATATATATATATATATATATGAGCTTTCCTTTTTTTCAAATCAACCTGTTCCTTTCTGAGAAAATGAGTTAGAGAAGTGTTCAAATGGTCGATCACAACATCTGCTGAGAATATTCTACCACAGAAACAAACAAGTGTACTCTTAAGCATTCATTACACAAATCCCCAATACTTAAGAAGAGGTCAAGCGACTAGATCGACCTCATCGCGTTGAGGGTAAACCACATCAAGCCTCATCATACTCTTGTACTGATCAGGTACCGGTGCACCACCTTGAACACACATCTCCACAACCGCAGGAGCCTTGCCGTAGAACCTCGTCAAGCTATTATCAAGAACAGAACCATCAGTAGGATCCCTAACATGCCACACATAGTTTGGACCAACCACATCATCAATAGTAGCTTCTTGCCACGCATGCATTCCGTCTCGCATCTGATGCTTTGTCGCTTTACACATCCTCACTTTGTGTCCCTTTGGACCAACCTGAATCTCTGGACAATACCCACAAGTCCACACTTTGTATCTCTCCATCAGTTTCCTGACCCCCAAAACCATTTCAAACCATGACTCCATCGTCTCAATGCTTAATTCCTTCAAGCTCTTCTTCTCCTCAACCTTGCAACGATCATCTTCTTGTAAAAGCTCAACAGTAGAAGTAACTGCAGTCTCTATATTTCCATCACTGACTTTCTCAAAATCTACAATCCGTCCTTCGATGCTGTACACAGGTTTCGATCTTCGCTTTGATGGGAACTTCTCAAGGTCTACACCAGCCTGTATACATAGCTCGAGAACCGCAGAGATCTTAGGGACGGTAAATCTCTCGTCGTGTATAACTCTCGGTTTGACAGCACGGTCATAAAGGTGAAAACTTTTTGGGAACAAGACAACATCGCTCACTCTTCCTCTTTTCCAGACATGAGTCGCACTTCTTGAACCACTACCAGGACCTGTACAAGTCCTGATTTCATGACCTTCCTTGCCAATATGAACCTCAGAGCAGCATCTGAACAAAAACAACACAAGTTCTCAAATATATAAGCAAATCAAAAGAGAGAAGGGAGAGGAATAGTAATGTAACCTGCAGCGATGAACAGGAACATGGTGAATGATTTTAGAGAGGCCGGAGAGCAAAGAGTTGCGGCATCGGTGAACAGAATGAGCCACGTGGACAAGTTCCGGAACAAGTAAACCGTTATCCGGCGGATCTTCCAGAACTCGACATGGTTGTAGTTTTCTCAGTTGCTTCTCTTCTTTCGCGCGACGAATCAACTCTTTCATCGGAGTCGGATACGGCTTCCTCTCTGATTTATCCTTCCGTGGCTTGGGTACGTCGGCGTAGAGAGGATCGTCATCATCAACAACGACAACTGGAACGTCGTGATTGGTGGTTAGAGATTTAACGGGAGTTGAATAATGAGATTTTCTGATTACGGAGACTGAGATTTGCATTAGCTTTCTTCTCTGCATTTTTGCTCCCAAATGCACATAAGGTGTTCGATAGAATTCCCCAATGGTGAAAAATTGGGTTTTCTCAGTTTTTTTTTTTTTTTTTTCACATGCCTTGTCACGTGGCTCCCACGTGTACCTTGCTGTTACTTTTGGTTGAGACTCCCGCTTGCCCTCTACTCTGCTTCTTCTTCTCGCAAATCAGATTTTGTCTCTCCGAAGCTTTGAAAAAACCCTAGAGAACAAGAAAGCGAAAAGAATCGTTTGCTATGGAGCCTTCTTTCAAGGATGATGAAGAGGGCGCACAACTCTACAGAGATGTTACACGTCACTTCCGTGAAGGAAACTACATCAAGGCATTGGAGATCATTGACGATTTGATTTTAGTCCATGGGGAAGATAAAGACGCATGGCATCTTCGTCTCAAAGAAGGTCACGTATTCTTGGGACTAGCGCAAAAAGCAGAGAGCCCTGACGTGAAAGTCGCATTCTTGTTAGGTTCTGTAGAGTGTCTTTCGGAAGATGATGGGTTATCACCACTTTGTGCGAATTCACTCCACATGTTGGGCAAAAAGCTTGGGTCAGTATTGTATCTCAAGAAGGCTGTGGAGAAAGCAAAACATGGTTTAACTCTTACTTGGGCAGAGAACCCAGCTGAACATGGTCCACTGAGTTTGGAAGATCAAAAAGTACTCGACGAAAAGAATAATGGATTGTTGGAAGTAATCAGAGATGCAGAGTCTCGTATCGCTTCTTCCAAGACTCTTGTTGGTTCTACTATGAAAAACTCTGAACAAAGAGTTTGGGAGTCAAAGAAGAGTCCAGACCCGCGTGAGGATACATTTAAAAGATTGAGGTTATACTGGGTGGGATTGGATGTTAGGATCAAAAGGGACTTTTTGAAAGTAAGCGTTGCAAAGCTTACAAATTTTGTTGTGGGATTAGGATATTACAAAGCGGAGGGACGAGATGCTTTGGAGCAAGTTCTCGCTTCTGCAAAGAAAGACAGAAAATGGTCATTCTGGATATGCCGCACTTTGTGTTCCAAGAAGTTCTCCAGTGCTGAAGAATGTAAGAATCATCTTGAACAACAACACGCTGTAGATTTTAAACTTTCTTCAGAAAAGGATATGGTCAAGAGGATTGGAAAAGACTGGGCTCGTAAGATATCTGTTGGAAGTTGGGAACCAGTAGACGCAGTAGCTGCCGTTGAAATGATCAATAACCGGCTCGCAGATGTGAAAGCTTTTGCATCTAAGAATGGATGGTCCAAAGAATGGCCTATAGCTGTGGATGAAGAGCGGAGTAAGTTACTCAAGGAAATCAAATTGCTCCTTGTCTCGTTTTGCGACAAGAAAATTCTCTCCGGTAGCCTTCGTGACTGGATGATGCGTTTTCCGGTTAAGCATCTAGTGAAACTTGAAGTTTCCCAACAGAGTATTGTTGATTTGCGTTTAGTAGAAACACCTCAGAGTATCTGTTTTCTAGAAAGTCATGAGCTCAGTCAAATCCTAGACTTCCTAAACAACATCAAGTGTGAAAGGAATGATGGTACAGATGCAATTTGCAGAGCAGTGGACAGTTTCCTGGGTCGTACTCGAGTTAAAGAAAAGATCGATTTCGACCCTGGGTTTTCATATCTGCTACTGGATAAAAGACTACTGAAAAGCAATACTGATCCTGCTCCATTCGATGATGAAGGGACTATCAGTGTTTTTGATCCCAGTGCTCACTACGCCAAGGCACCAGCTCATGGAGATGATATCATATCCTGGTTAACTGACTACAACTCAGTAGACAAGACCTTTCCCAGACCTATCAGAGAACACAATCTTGATATCTGGTTGGCTGTTCTGAAAGCTGTTCAGTTCACATGTAAGACTTTGGGAACCAAATATGCAAAGAAAGTGCAGGTCTTAGATTATGATGCAGCTCTTACTATCATCAAGAACATGTGTATAAGTGAAGATAAAAGGAGAAGGAATCTTCAGGAAGATCAATGGAACAGATATGCATCGCTTCTATGCGATAGGTGTGAAGAGGAATTCCCCGGAAATTCTACAAAATTATTCTTGTGTGCAGTACGAGATGTTCTCGAAGGAGCACTGCGTCCAACATTTGATTTTCCCGATTTAGAAGATGGCATGAATCTTATACGTGATCGTAAAAGTCTCAGCGATGATAGAGTGTTGAAATCAATAGACCTTCTGAAATCAGTGGTCACCCACAAGGTTCATTCTTAATTATAATATTCATCAACGTTAGAACTTGAAATTTCCCATCTAATAGTTTGTACATGACTTGCAGGTTTTACTAATCGATTCGAAGATTTTACTGATTGATAATTCAAGGATTAGTTTGCTGAATAACCTCACCAGGCTTTCTATTTTTGACAACCGCACTTATATGCTTCAACTGCTGAAACCTTTCTTGCTGGTTGGTTTGACACATTTGATATACAGAGAGCTTTCATTTTCTGTCTGATTTGGCCTTAAAATTGTTGTTCATATCTTATTATGTCTCTTCTCAACTAGAGTGAAATTGTAACTATGGAATCCAAAGCGAAGTCAGATGCAGCAGAAGCAGAACTTTTACTCGAGGAGGAGAAGAAGCCACAATCAGTGAAGAAGAATAGAAGCAATAAGGTCTTTAAAGTTCTAAACTCGATCTCTTTTGCTTTTCTGATTTTTCTGTTAATTGGTTGTAAGGGTGAGTGGTCTTCATGGTGCAACAGAAAACATCAACGAGCAAGTCTAGACCACGTGATAAGACCGTTGAACAGTAAGTACCTTAGGAGTCATTTTTGGCATGCTATAAACTGTTTTTGAATTTTTTTTCTGAGCCAAGCGTCTTCTTACATGTAGTAAACCTTCTGTCAACCTTGAACATGAGAGTACATCTTCATCACTAAAAACGGTGGCAGAAGATTCTATGGAACCAGAAGATGCTCTAGCAAATGAAATTCAAGAGGGAGAGCATCACCAGCTAGAAGAGAATTATTCTGTGCAAAATAATGATGACCCTGGTTAGTAAAAAGCTTCTCAATTGACCAATAATTTAAATAATTTTGTTTGGGATTCATAATTTTCTTTTGTTCGCCATCTTCAAGATTTGCAAAACCCTGGAGAAGATTCATTGTTGGAACATTTGGAGCCAGCAGCTGCAGAAGCTACAACCAGATACAATTCAGCTTTTGACGTGACGCTGAAGGTAAGGCAATTACCAACCAGGAAACCAACACAAGATTCAATACCTAAACTCTCATCTTCTGATTCAGCACGTTCCATATCTCTTTACTTCCTTATTTTCTTTGATAAATACACAAAAACATACTGTATCGCAGGCCCTCTTGAACATTAAGATTTTCAAAGAAGATTTGATGCGCAATAGGCAACCATTTCATGACCACCTGGAAGAACAAGTTCCTTCCGCGCTACAAAAATTCTTTGACGCTGTTGTGTCAGAGGTGATAAAAAATGATGAGGGAATCTACAGTTCCTTGTTGAGCAACTTACTTGCTTACCTAGAAGAGGTTCATTCCATGGTTCGTACGGAGACGATAAGCTTCTTTGCATGGTATAGTTCTTATTTGCTTCAATAAGATCAACTGTTATCTTAAAGTTATTCTATTTTCTGTCTTTTCAGTCAAGTAAAGCTGCTGAGGTACTTGTAGCCATATTTGAGTTTTGGCATGGCTGGAAAAATCAAGAAAGAGAAAGCTTGGTAACTCGCCTTTTCACGTTGGAGGAAAATGAAAGAATGAGTTGCACCAGATGCAGAAGGAAGTCAAATTATCCAGAGCAACGTTCTTATGGCATTGTTATGGCTGCAGATTCAATCAGGGATCTGAAGGTATGTTTCATTTGTTTTCCTCTTTGTCCTACAGAACTGGTACTTCCCCTTAATAGCATCTATAACGTCGTTCTTTGCTTATAAATATGCAGTGTTCTCTTGGGAATATGGAGTTTGTGGATATCATTAAGGTGATCCGCATGGAATTTAAAATGTTCTGTGACCTTAAAACAGGGGGATGTGGAAAGACAAACTTTGTTCATCACATTATAAGTAAACGCCCACCTATCTTCATAATCGGTAAGTTGGACCACCATGATTTCTATCTTATTTACTCATTTCATTGATTACGCTTTTTATATAGCAATATTGGTGTTTTGTGGGTTTGCAACACTAGTTTTGGAATGGGAGAAGAGCGAAACTGAGAAAGAAGTATTTGAAACAACAAAGGCTTTGGAGTGGGAAATAGACATCAGCAGGCTATATGAAGGCGTAGAACCAAACACCAACTACCGGCTTGTGTCAATGGTAAAATCTGAAACAAGGTCACAAATATTTGTCCTATCGTTCTTCATTATGTCTCTGTTACAGTCTCAACGTATGTGACGCAGGTTGGTTGTGGTGAAGAAGAAGAAGAGCACATTTGCATAGTTTATGAAAAGAACCGGTGGGTCAAACTCAGACGCACTGCTTTTGAAGGAGAGGTAAAAGACGAAACTGCTTGTCTTGCTTGAGTTGAATAATGAATTTAGATAGGCGAGAGAGAGGTGATGGAAATGTGTGCGGTGAAATGACATATAGGTTGTTGGTAACTGGAAGAATGTGGTCAGATACTGTGGAGAAAGGAAGGTACGGCCAGAGATTCTGTTTTATGAAGCTGTCTCATGGATTGCCTAACAATTGACAGTATTGTATCAATGTGGAGAGGTCCAGCATTGATGTATAAAACAATGACATGTTCCAAGTAAAAAAAAAAAAGTTGTGTTCATTTGTTTATCTACATAGAGTCCTTATCATGTACACAACAAGAACGACAAGAGCATTTCGCATAATGGTTCATCTTCCAAAAAGGAAGAGGCTGAGCTCAACATCTTAAAACGAGTAACGAACGACTTCCTGAAACGACACCGGTTAACATCAATCGAAAGAACCACTTAACCGGCTCGGTTATCTTTCTGGTCATTTTAATTGCTCTAAAACCCAAAAACACTCCGAACCGATTAGAGTCTCTCTCTCTCTCTCTCTCTCTACAGTCTTTTTTTTTTAATTTATTAAAGTATTAAACTAATTAATTAATTTGACCGTCATTGTTACTAGACACGTGTCAGTATCTCGTGCTAATTGATTTGTGAGTTACTACTATGATTAACTTCAACATCAACGTCTCCTCTAAAAAATTTCGAACTTTTTTCTTGTGTCGTCGTCGTCGTCTCTACAAATTATTGATTTTTCAAGTCTAAACATTTTCACGACATTTTTGTTCATCATCAACATGAAGACAGTTGTACATTTTAACCCAAATTCTAAAGGACTCACTCAGCTTCTGGGTCATGTTTTTTTTTATTTCTTACTTCGTGGAAATCCCAAACGAATGATGCACAAGGTGTTCGACACAATTCCCCCAATGCCCAAAAATGGGGTTCTCTGTTTGCTTTTATGAAGCCTTTTTGTGTCGTCACGTGGCTCTCACGTGATAAAGAGCCAGCCTCTTCGAGAACCTTGCGGTTTTATATACGGTTGTTCTTGTTCCCGCCTCTACTCTCTCTCTCTCTCTCTCTCTCTCTCACAAATATCTCTGAATCGTTAAAGAAGAGAAAGAAAGAAAACTTGGGAGACCAAGAAAACGCAAAAAAAAAAAAAAAGAAAAAAAAACTTGAAGAATCGTGTTACTATGGAGTCTTCTTTCATGAAGGATGCTAAGGTGGCAAGACTCTACAAAGATGCTGGAGGTCTCATCGCTCATGGAAACCACATCAAGGCCTTGGAGATACTTGAAGATGTGCTTTCACTCCATTGGCAAGCCAATGACGCATGGCGTCTTCATCTCGAACAAGGTAAGATATTCATAGAACTAGCGGAGAAAGCAGAGGATAATGACACGGAAATCGCATACTTGTTGGGTTGTGTAGCATGCCATTCGCAAAATTCAGACATCAGGATCGTGTGCACAGTTTCTCAACTTCTTGGCCAAAGATCTTGGGTCAGTGATGTATTACAAGAAATGCGTTGTCAAAGCAAGAGAGGCTTTATCTCAACCTATCCCAGACAACCTGAGTTCAGTTACTTCTCTGAGATTCCAAAATTTAGTAATCGTAAACCGGGAAGAACTGGAGCGTTTAATCTCTGCTGTTGAGTTAAAGATCGCTGCTTCCAAGACTTCTCCTTTAACTCCTGAGACAAAAGTTCGGGAATCAAAGATAAGTACAGAGCCTTCTGAGGATAAGTAAAAGGGGTGGAGGTCGTATTGGCTGGGATTGGATGTTAAGATCAAAAGAGACTTTCTGAAAGTAAACATTGCAAAGCTTTCAAGTTTTGTCGAGGGAGTACATAAAAAAAAGGGACTAGGTGCTTTCAAGCAAATTATCGCTTCTGCCAGGAAAGACTGTAAATGGACTTTCTGGATGTGTAGAGCTTTATGTTCCAAGAAGTTCTCTAGTGCTGAAGACTGTAAGAATCATTTTGAACAAGAACATGCTGCTGATTTTAAACTGTCTTCAGAAAACGCTATGGTCAAGAGGATAGGAAAGGACTGGACTCGTAAGATATCAGCTGGAAGTTGGAAACCAGTGGATGCACTAGCTGCAGTTGAAATGATCAAGAATCATCCCGAAGATGTGAAAGCGTTTGCATCTAAATCGAAGAGTGGATGGTCTGAAGAATGGCCTTTAGCTGCGGATGAAGAGCGCGGTAAGTTACTCAAGGAAATCAAATTGCTCCTTGTGTCGCTTTGTGAACAGAAAGTTCTCTCATGTAGCATTCGAGACTGGTTGATGCTTTTTCCAGCTACATATCTTAGAAAACTTGAAGTTTCAGGACCGGATTTTGACTATTCTCACCTAGCTGAAACACCTCAGAGTATCTGTTTTCTGGAATGTCATGAACTCAATCAAATCCTAGACTTTCTAAAAACCATCAAGCGTAAAAGGAATGATGGTACAGATGTGGTTTGCAGAGCAGTCGACAGTGTTTTAAGTCGTAGTCGAGTCAAAGAAAATATCGACTTTGACTCTGAGTTTTCGTATCTTCTTCTGGATAGAAGGCTGCTAAAAAGGAATGATGCTCCATTTGATGATGAAGGAACATTCAACGTTTATAATCCAAGTGTTTACTACGCCAAGGCACATGCTCATGGAGATGATATCAAATAAGGTTAACTGACTACAATCCAGTGGATAAGACCTTTCCCAAACCTATCAAGGAACACAATTTTAGTATCTGGCTGGTTGTTTTGAAAGCTGTTCAGTTCACATGTCGGATTCTGGGAACCAAATATGCAAAGGACGGGCAGACCTTTAAATATAATGCAGCTTGTCGAGAACATCTGTATGAGTGAAGATGAAAGGAGAAGACATCTGCCGGAAGATCAGTGGAGATTATATGCATCTCTTCTATGAGATCGTTGTGAAGAGGGAGTTCCTGAAAATTCCCTCCTTACAAAATTATTGTTGTGTGCAGTACGAGATGTCCTGGAAGGAGCATCGCATCCGATGTTTGATTCCCCTGATATAGAAGATTGCTTGAATCTTATACGTGAGCGTAAAAGTCTTAGTGACAACAAAGTGTTGAAGTCCATAGGCCTTCTCAAATCAGTGGTCTACCAAAAGGTTTATCCATGATTTTAATATTCATGAACAACACATTAACATAAATTGTCCATCTAAAAGTATCTTCATGACCTGCAGGTTCTTCTAAAGGAATAAAAAATTCTGCTGATTGATAATGCAAGGATTAGTTTGCTAAACAGCCTCGAAAGGCTTTCTGCTTTTGGCAACCGCACTTATATCCTTCAACTGCTGAAACCTTTCTTGCTGGTTGGTTGAAACTTCGGTTATATACAGAGATATTTCATTATCCGTCTAGTTTTGGCTTTGAATTGTTTCTTATATGTTATTATGTCTCTTCTCATCTAGAATGAAATCGTGAATATGGATCACAAAACCAAGTCAGATGCAGCAGAAGCAGATCTTTTAATCGAGGAGGTGAAGAAGACCCCACAATCAAAAAAGAAAAATAATAAAAGCAAAAAGGTCATTGAAGTTCCAAACTCTCTATTTTCTTTCTGATTTGACCTTTAAATTGTTTCTAATATCTTATTATTTCTCTACTCAACTAGAATGAAATTATAAACATGGAATCCAAAGCAAAAACAGATGCAGCAGAAGCAGATCTTTTACTCGAAGAGGAGAAGAAGCCACAATCAAAGAAGAAAAATAAGGTCTCTGAAGTTCTAAACTCTCTATTTGCTTCTCTGACTTTTTGGTTAATCAGTTGTAAGGATGAGTGGTCTTCATGGTGCAACAGAAAAATTCAACGAGCAAGTCTAGACCGCGTGATAAGACTGTTGAACAGTAAGTACCTTAGTAGTCATTTTCCGCATGCTTTAAATTGTTTTTTGGGTTCCCTCTGAGCAAAGCATCTTCTTACATGTAGCAGTAAACCTTCTGTCAACCTTGAACCGGAAGGTACATCTTCATCACTAAAAACGATGGAAGAAGATTTTATGGAACCAGGAGATGCTCTAGCAAATGAAAATCAAGAGGAAGAGTTTCACCAACTAGACCCTGGTTATTAAAAAGCTTCTCAAATGACCAATAATTTAAATAATTTTGTTTGGGATTCATAATTCTTATTTCTTTTGTTCGCCATCTTCAAGATTTGCAAAACCTTGGAGAAAATTCACTGTTGGAACATTTTGAGCCAGCAGCTGCAGAAGCTACAACCAGATACAATTCAGCTTTTGACGTGACGCTGAAGGTAAAGCAATTAACAACCACGCAACCAACACAAGATCCAATACCTAAACTCTCATCTTCTGGTTCAGCACGTTCCATATCTCTTTGCTTCCTTATCGCAGGCCCTCTTGAACATTAAGATTTTCAAAGAAGATTTGATGCGCAATAGGCAACCATTTCATGACCACCTGGAAGAACAAGTTCCTCCTGCGCTACAAAAATTCTTTGACGCTTTTGTGTCAGAGGTGATAAAAAATGATGAGGGAATCTACAGTTGCCTGTTTAGCGGCTTACTTGCTTACCTAGAAGAGGTTCATTACATGGTACGTGCGGAGAAGATAAGCTTCTTAGCATGGTATTGTTATTATTTGTTTCAATAACTTTAACTGTTCTTTTAAAGTTATTCTATTTTTACTCTTATCAGTCAAGTAAAGCTGCTGAGGTACTTGTAGCCATCCTTGAGTTTTGGCATTGCTGGAAAAATCCAGAAAGAGAAAGCTTGGTAACTCGCCTTTTCACGTTGGAGGAAAATGAAAAAATGAGTTGTACCAGATGCAGAAGGAAGTCAAATTATCCAGAGCAAAGTTCTTATGGCATTGTTATGGCTGCAGAGTCAGTCAGAGACCTGAAGGTATGTTTCATTTGTTTTCCTCTTTGTCCTACAGAACTGGTACTTTCCCCTTAATAGCTTCTATAACGTCGTTCTTTGCTTATAAATATGCAGTGTTCTCTTGGGAATATGGAGTTTGTGGATATCATTAAGGTGATCCGCATGGAATTTAAATTGTTCTGTGACCTTAAAGCAGGAGGATGTGGAAAGACAAACTTTGTTCATCACATTATAAGTAAATGCCCACCTATCTTCATAATCGGTAAGTTGGACCACCATGATTTCTATCTTATTTACTCATTTCATTTATTACGCTTTTTATATAGCAATATTGGTGTTTTGTGGGTTTGCAACACTAGTTTTGGAATGGGAGAAGAGCGAAACTGAGAAAGAAGTATTTGAAACAACAAAGGCTTTGGAGTGGGAAATAGACATCAGCAGGCTATATGAAGGCGTAGAACCAAACACTAAGAACCGGCTTGTGTCTATGGTAAAATCTGAAACAAGGTCAGATATATTTGTCCTATCGTTCTTCATTATGTCTCTGTTACAGTCTCAACGTATGTGACGCAGGTTGGTTGTGGTGAAGAAGAAGAAGAGCACATTTGCATAGTCTATGAAAAGAACCGGTGGGTCAAACTCAGACGCACTGCTTTTGAAGGAGAGGTAAAAGACGAGACTGGTAGTCTTGCTTGAGTTGAATAATGAATTTAGATAGGCGAGAGACGTGATGGAGATATGTGTGGTGAAAATGACATATAGGTTGTTGGTAACTGGAAGAGTGTGGCTAAATACTGTGGAGAAAGGAAGGTCCGGCCAGATATTCTGTTTTATGAAGCTGTCCCATCAATAATGGCCTAACAAGTGTGTAACAAATTTAGAAAACCAAACATTGATGTATCCCAAAATCATCAGAAGTTGTTGTATAGTACAGTACTCTCTTTTTTTCAGAATAAGTAAACCGGCTTCCTTTATCCGGTTTACACATTGTAATTTATATGGTTTACTTCTGTATAAATACCAAAACCTTGTCACACATTTTCCAATTAATGAGAAGAAACCATTATTTACTTGTTTCTCTAATCTTTTGTCTTTGGAACCTATAATGTACCCAACTAGCAACACGACACGAGAGTCTTCCGCACAATTGGTTCAGCAACCAAACAAACCAAAAGACGCATCAACCAACCAGAGTCATTGTGTACAGACACGTGTCAATCTGTCGTGCTTCTTCACTTGTCTTTTTTTTTTTTTTTTTGCTTACAAAATATAGAAGAAGCTCTTGTGTCGTCGTCGTCGTCGTCGTCTACGAATTGTTGATCGTTTCAAGTCCAAATATTGTCACGAAATTTATTCTTCTATCATCAACATGAAGAGCATTCGCCATATTCAAAGAGCTACACAGCTTTTGGGTTTTCTTTTTTTCTTACTTTTTTACCGAAAAAATCGCAAACGAATAATGCACACAAGGTGTTCGACAGAAATCCTCAATGTAGAGCCTTGTGGCGTCACGTGCCTCTCACGAGCCAGCGGTTATTATAGTTCCCGCCTCTCTCTCTCTCTCTAGCGTCTCACAAATCTCTCTGAATCTAATCACGTTGGAGTGGAGTGGAGACCAAGAAAACAAACACAAGATTCTTGAGAAATCGTTACTATGGAGTCTTCTTCTTCTTTCAAGGATTTTGATGAGACCGCAAAACTCTACGACGATGCTACAAATCTCGTCGATAATGGAAACCACGTCAAGGCCTTGGAGATACTTGAAGATTTGATTTTTGTCCATAAGCAAGCCGAGGACTCAAGTACTCTTCATAACGATCAAGGTTATATACTCTTAGCACTAGCGAAAAGAGAAGAGAACCCTCACTTGAAGTTCGCATATAGGTTGGGTTCCGTGGAATGCTTTGAAAACGCTGGGATATCACCACTCTGAGCAAAGCGAGAGAAGGTTTACAGTTGACTAACTCAAGCTACTCGGATATGAAAGAAAGGGACGGCAAGGTCAAAGAAATTATGACTTTAATCGATATAGCAGAGTGCATCATCGCTCAGTCGAAGACTTCTTCTACAAAGAAGTGCGAGCTAATAACTGATTTGGAGTCAAAGAAGAGTCTAGAGCCGCCGCTTAAGGATGAGTATAAAGGACTGAGGTCGTATTGGTTACGTTTGGATGTTAAGATCAAAAGGGACTTTATGAAAGTAAGCATTGCAAATCTCTTACGTTTTGTCGAGGGAGTAGAACATTACAAAGCGGAGGGACGAGATGCTTTGGACCAAGTTCTCGCTTCTGCAAGGGAAGACGGTAAATGGACTTTCTGGATGTGTAGAACTAAATGTTTGAAGAAGTTCTCTAGTGCTGAAGAATGTAAGAATCATTTTGAACAACAACATGCTGCAGATTTTAAAATTTCATCAGAAAAAGGTAAGGTCAGGAGGATAGGAAAAGATTGGGCTCGTAAGATATCTGTTGGAAGTTGGGAACCAGTAGACGCAGTAGCTGCCGTTGAAACGATCAAGAACCGGCTCGCAGATGTGAAAGCGTTTGCATCTAAGAACGGATGGTCCAAAGAATGGCCTAAAGCTGTGGATGAAGAGCGGAGTAAGTTACTTAAGGAAATCAAATCGCTCCTTGTCTCGTTTTGTGACCTTAAAATTCTCTCATGTAGCATCCGAGACTGGGTGATGCGTTATCCACTTAAGCATCTTGGAAAACTTGAAGTTTCTGAACAGAATCTTGTCGATTATCACCTAGTGGAAACACCTCAGAGTATATGTTTTCTAGAATGCCATGAACTCAATCAAATCCTAGGCTTTCTTAAAACCATCAAGTGTGAAAGGGATGATGGTACAGATCTGGTTTGCAGAGCAGTGGACAGCGTCTTGGCTCGTACTCAAGTTAAAGAAAAGATCGACTTTGATCCTCAGTATTCGTATCTGCTTCTGGATAGAAGACTGCTGAAAAGCAACAACACTCCATTTGATGATGAAGTGGCAATCAATGTTTTTGATCCCAATGTTCACTACTCCAAGGCACCTGCTCATGGAGATGATATCATATCCTGGTTAACTGACTACAATTCAGTGGATAAGACCTTTCCCAGACCTATCAGGGAACACAATTTTGGTATCTGGGTGGCTGTTCTGAAAGCTGTTCAGTTCACATGTAGGACTCTGGGAACCAAATATGCAAAGAAAACGCAGTTCTTGATTTTTGATGCAGCTCTTAATGTTGTTGAGAAATTTTGTACGCTTGAAGATGAAAGGAGAAGAAATCTGCCGGAAGACCAGTGGAGCTTATATTCATCTCTTGTATGTGATTTTTGTGAAAAGGAAGTTCCTGAAGATTCCCTCCCTACAAAATTGTTGTTCTTGTGTGCAATACGAGATGTCCTGGAAGGAGCATTGCATCCGACGTTTGATTCCCCTGATATAGAAGATTGCTTGAATCTTATACGTGAGCGTAAAACTCTCAGTGACAATAAAGTGTTGAAGTCCGTAGGCCTTCTCAAATCAGTGGTCACCCAAAAGGTTCATCCATGGTTTTAAACTTTTAATATTCATGAACAACATAATAACAGAAAATTGTCCATCTAAAAGTATCTACATGACTTGCAGATTCTTCTAATGGATTCAAAATTTTTGCTGATTGATAATTCAAGGATTAGATTGCTAAACAGCCTCACAAGGCTTTCTGCTTTTGACAACCGCACTTATATCCTTCAACTCCTAAAACCTTTCTTGCTGGTTGGTTTGAAACTTCGGTTATATTAAGAGAGATTTCATTAGCCGTCTAGTTTTGCCTTTGAATTGTTTCTTATATGTTATTATGTCTCTTCTCATCTAGAATGAAATCGTGAATATGGAATACAAAGCCAAGTCAGATGCAGCAGAAGCAGATCTTTTAATCAAGGAGGAGAAGAAGACGCCACAATCAAAAAAGACAAATAATAAAAGCAAAAAGGTCTTTGAAGTTCCAAACTCTCTATTTTCTATCTGATTTGACCTTTAAATTGTTTCTAATATCTTATTATTTCTCTACTCAACTAGGATGAAATTGAAAACATGGAATCCAAAGCAAAAACAGATGCAGCAGAAGCAGATCTTTTACTCGAAGAGGAGAAGAAGCCACAATCAAAGAAGAAAAATAAGGTCTCTGAAGTTCTAAACTCTCTATTTGCTTCTCTGACTTTTTGGTTAATCAGTTGTAAGGATGAATGGTCTTCATGGTGCAACAGAAAAATTCAACGAGCAAGTCTAGACCGCGTGATAAGACTGTTGAACAGTAAGTACCTTAGTAGTCATTTTCCGCATGCTTTAAATTGTTTTTTGGGTTCCCTCTGAGCAAAGCATCTTCTTACATGTAGCAGTAAACCTTCTGTCAACCTTGAACCGGAAGGTACATCTTCATCACTAAAAACGATGGAAGAAGATTCACAAAACCTTGGAGAAGATTCAGAGCCAGCAGCTGCAGAAGCTACAACCAGATACAATTCAGCTTTTGACGTGACGCTAAAGGTAAAGCAATTACCAACCAGGCAACCAACACAAGATTCAATACCTAAACTCCCATCTTCTGATTCAGCTCGTTCCATACCTCTTTACTTCCTTATTTTCTTTGATAAGTACACAAAAACATACTGTATCGCAGGCCCTCTTGAACATTAAGATTTTCAAAGAAGATTTGATGCGCAATAGGCAACCATTTCATGACCACCTGGAAGAACAAGTTCCTTCCGCGCTACAAAAATTCTTTGACGCTGTTGTGTCAGAGGTGATAAAAAATGATGAGGGAATCTACAGTTCCTTGTTGAGCGACTTACTTGCTTACCTAGAAGAGGTTCATTCCATGGTTCGTACGGAGACGATAAGCTTCTTTGCATGGTATAGTTCTTATTTGTTTCAATAAGATCAACTGTTATCTTAAAGTTATTCTATTTTCTGTCTTTTCAGTCAAGTAAAGCTGCTGAGGTACTTGTAGCCATATTTGAGTTTTGGCATGGCTGGAAAAATCAAGAAAGAGAAAGCTTGGTAACTCGCCTTTTCACGTTGGAGGAAAATGAAAGAATGAGTTGCACCAGATGCAGAAGGAAGTCAAATTATCCAGAGCAACGTTCTTATGGCATTGTTATGGCTGCAGATTCAATCAGGGATCTGAAGGTATGTTTCATTTGTTTTCCTCTTTGTCCTACAGAACTGGTACTTCCCCTTAATAGCATCTATAACGTCGTTCTTTGCTTATAAATATGCAGTGTTCTCTTGGGAATATGGAGTTTGTGGATATCATTAAGGTGATCCGCATGGAATTTAAAATGTTCTGTGACCTTAAAACAGGGGGATGTGGAAAGACAAACTTTGTTCATCACATTATAAGTAAACGCCCACCTATCTTCATAATCGGTAAGTTGGACCACCATGATTTCTATCTTATTTACTCATTTCATTGATTACGCTTTTTATATAGCAATATTGGTGTTTTGTGGGTTTGCAACACTAGTTTTGGAATGGGAGAAGAGCGAAACTGAGAAAGAAGTATTTGAAACAACAAAGGCTTTGGAGTGGGAAATAGACATCAGCAGGCTATATGAAGGCGTAGAACCAAACACCAACTACCGGCTTGTGTCAATGGTAAAATCTGAAACAAGGTCACAAATATTTGTCCTATCGTTCTTCATTATGTCTCTGTTACAGTCTCAACGTATGTGACGCAGGTTGGTTGTGGTGAAGAAGAAGAAGAGCACATTTGCATAGTTTATGAAAAGAACCGGTGGGTCAAACTCAGACGCACTGCTTTTGAAGGAGAGGTAAAAGACGAAACTGCTTGTCTTGCTTGAGTTGAATAATGAATTTAGATAGGCGAGAGAGAGGTGATGGAGATATGTGTGGTGAAAATGACATATAGGTTGTTGGTAACTGGAAGAATGTGGTCAGATACTGTGGAGAAAGGAAGGTCCGGCCAGAGATTCTGTTTTATGAAGCTGTCCCATCAATGGCCTAACAAGTGTGCATCAAATTTAGAAAACCAAAATCATCAGAAGTTGTTGTATACTCTCTTTAACTTGAGAATACGATTCTTTCTTTGTCTTCGGAAACTATGAATTTTTTTCGTCTTCCTTATCAAAATGTACCCAACAAGCAACGGCACAAACCAAAAGACGCATCAACCAAACACATGTATATAGACACGTGTCAATCTCTCGTTCTTCTTGACTTGTCATTTTTTTTTTTTTCTTACAAAATATAGAAGAAGCTCTTTTTTTGTTTTTTGTTTTTGGTAAACAAAATATAGAAGAAGCTCTTGTGTCGTCGTCCTCTACGAATTGTTGATCATCAACATGAAGACCATTCGCCATATAGGCATTAACGCAAATTCAAAGAGCTACACAGCTTTTGGGTTTATATTTTTTTCTTACATTTTTCCCGAAAAAATCGCAAACGAATAATGCACACAAGGTGTTCGACAGAAATCCTCAAGGTCAAATTGGGTTTCTTTGTTTTTTTTTTTAATGAAGCCTTGCGGTTTATAAACGGTTATTATAGTTCCCGCCTCTCTCTCTCTCTCGAGCCTCTCACAAATCTATCTGAATCATATAATCACGTTGGAGTGGAGACCAAGAAACACACAAGAATCTTGAGATATCGTTACTAATGGAGTCTTCTTCTTCTTCTTCTTCTTCTTTCAAGGTTCTTGATGAGATGGCAAAACTCTACGAAGAAGCTAAAAATCTCGTCGCTAATGGAAACCACATCAAGGCGTTGGAGATATTTGAAGATTTGATTTTTGTCCATAAGCAAGCCAAGGACTCAATTACTCTTCATCACGATCAAGGTCACTTATTCGTAGCACTAGCGAAAAGAGCAGAGAACCCTAACTTGACGTTCGCATATAGGTTGGGTTCCGTGGAATGCTTTGAAAACGCTGGAATGTCACCACTCTCTGCATGTTCTCTCTACCTTTTAGCCCAACAGCTTGGGTCAGTGATGTATGCCAAGAAATGCGTAAGCAAAGCGAGAGAAGGTATAAAATTTTGTAGCAACTCGGATTTGAAAGAAATGGAGGGCAAGGATAAAGGAATGATGACTTTAATCGGTAAAGCAGCGTTCATCATCGCTGAGTCCAAGACTTCTTCTACAAACAAGTGCGAGCTAATAACTGATTTGGAGTCAAAGAAGAGTCCAGAGCCGCCGCTTAAGGATGAGTATAAAGGACTGAGGTCGTATTGGTTAGGTTTGGATGTTAAGATCAAAAGGGACTTTATGAAAGTAAGCATTGCAAATCTTTTAAGTTTTGTCGAGGGAGTAGAACATTACAAAGCGGAGGGACGAGATGCTTTGGAGCAAGTTCTCGCTTCTGCAAGGGAAGACGGTAAATGGACTTTCTGGATGTGTAGAACTAAATGTTTGAAGAAGTTCTCTAGTGCTGAAGAATGTAAGAATCATCTTGAACAAGAACATGCTGCTGATTTTAAAATTTCTTCAGAAAAGGATACGGTCAAGAGGATTGGAAAAGACTGGGCTCGTAAGATATCTGTTGGAAGTTGGGAACCAGTAGACGCAGTAGCTGCCGTTGAAATGATCAAGAACCGGCTCGCAGATGTGAAAGCGTTTGCATCTAAGAATGGATGGTCCAAAGAATGGCCTATAGCTGTGGATGAAGAGCGGAGTAAGTTACTTAAGGAAATCAAATCGCTCCTTGTCTCGTTTTGTGACCTTAAAATTCTCTCATGTAGCATCCGAGACTGGGTGATGCGTTATCCACTTAAGCATCTTGGAAAACTTGAAGTGTCTGAACAGAATCTTGTCGATTATCACCTAGTGGAAACACCTCAGAGTATATGTTTTCTAGAATGCCATGAACTCAATCAAATCCTAGGCTTTCTTAAAACCATCAAGTGTGAAAGGGATGATGGTACAGATCTGGTTTGCAGAGCAGTGGACAGCGTCTTGGCTCGTACTCAAGTTAAAGAAAAGATCGACTTTGATCCTCAGTATTCATATCTGCTTTTGGATAGAAGACTGCTGAAAAGCAACAACACTCCATTTGATGATGAAGTGGCAATCAATGTTTTTGATCCCAATGTTCACTACTCCAAGGCACCTGCTCATGGAGATGATATCATATCCTGGTTAACTGACTACAATTCAGTGGATAAGACCTTTCCCAGACCTATCAGGGAACACAATTTTGGTATCTGGGTGGCTGTTCTGAAAGCTGTTCAGTTCACATGTAGGACTCTGGGGACCAAATATGCAAAGAAAGTGCAGTTCTTGATTTTTGATGCAGCTCTTAATGTTGTTGAGAAAATTTGTACGCGTGAAGATGAAAGGAGAAGGAATCTGCCGGAAGACCAGTGGAGCTTATATTCATCTCTTGTATGTGATTGTTGTGAAGAAAGAGTTCCTGAAGATTCCCTCCCTACAAAATTGTTGTTCTTGTGTGCAGTACGAGATGTCCTGGAAGGAGCATTGCATCCGACGTTTGATTCCCCTGATATCGAAGATTGCTTGAATCTTATACGTGAGCGTAAAACTCTCAGTGACAATCAAGTGTTGAAGTCCAGAGGCCTTCTCAAATCAGTGGTCACCCAAAAGGTTCTAACATGGTTTTACCCTTTTAATATTCATTAACAACATAATAACATTAAATTGTCCATCTAAAAGTATCTACATGACTTGCAGATTCTTCTAATGGAATCAAAAATTTTGCTGATTGATAATTCAAGGATTAGATTGCTAAACAACCTCACAAGGCTTTCTGCTTTTGACAACCGCACTTATATCCTTCAACTCCTGAAACCTTTCTTGCTGGTTGGTTTAAAACTTCGGTTATATTCAGAGAGATTTCATTATCCGTCTAGTTTTTCCTTTGAATTGATTCTTATACGTTGTTTTGTCTCTTCTAATCTAGAATGAAATTGTGAATATGGAGTCCAAAGCCAAGGCAGATGCAGCAGAAGCAGATCTTTTAATCGAGGTGGAGAAGAAGAAGCCACAACCAAAGAAGATGAATAATAAAAGCAAAAAGGTCTTTGAAGTTCTAAATTTCTTATATATCTGTTAACCTATTAGTAATATCGGTTTAAAGTCTGAAGTCTGAACAAGTCAATAACGTGTTCCTATCTTCTAGGGATATCATATCTTCTATTTAGATTTCGTTTCCTTACTTGTAGGATTCCATTTCTCTGGTTTGTGTATAATAACCTGTTTACTATTCAATTCAAGAAAATTATTCTCCACAAATTGGTTGTAAGATTGATTGATCTTCTTGGTGCGACAGAAAACTTCAACTAGAATGCCTAGTCCCCTTAAGAAGACTGTTGAACGGTAAGTACCTTTAGAGTCATTTTCACATGTTAATAAATTGTTTTCGGGTTTTCTCTGAGCAAAACGTGTTCTTACATGTACAGTAAAACTTCTCTCAATCTTGAACCGGAGAGTACATCTGCGTCACTAAGAACGATTGAAGAAGATTGTATTGAACCAGAAAAGGGTCAATTGGAAATTTCATCCGAAACTGAAATTCAAGTGGAAGTTACTAGAGAAGACCCTGGTTGTTAAAAGCTTTTCAATTGACCAATAGTTAGAATTCTTTTGTTCTGAGATGCACATAATTCTTATTTCTTTCATTTGCCATTTTCAAGATATGCACAACAGGCCGGGAGAAGAAGATTCACAGTCAGCGCCTGGAGAAACTGCAGCTAGATATAATTCAGTTCATGACATGACACTGAAGGTAAAGCAGTTACCAACCCATCACAAGATTTAGTAACTAAACTATCATCTTCTGAATTCCAATATCTGTTTGCTTCCTTAATGTTTTTAATAAGTTCATAAAAACTTGTGTTTTTGCAGGCCCTCTTGAACATTAAGGTTCTCAAAGAAGATTTGATGAACCAACCATTGCACGACCACCTGGAAGAACAAGTTCCTCTTTCACTACGAAATTTATTTGCTGCTTTTGTTTCAGAAGAAATCAAACATGAGGGAGTCTACAGTTGCCTCTTGAGCGACTTACTTGCTTCCCAAGAAGAAGTTATTTCTATGGTTCGTGTGGAGATACGCTTCTAAGCTTTATATATAAAATGTCTGCCAATAAGCTTAATTGTTGTTCTGAAGGTATTCAAATTTTTACTAATTTGCAGTCGAGTGATGCTGCTAAGGTAGTTGTAGCCATCCTTGATTTTTGGCGTTGCTGGAAACATCCAGAAAGAGAAAGCTTGGTAACTCGCCTTTTTACGGTGCCGGATAATAAAAGAATGAGCTGTAGAAAATGCAGAAGGACTACAAATTATCCAGAGCAAAGCTCTTATGGCATAACAATGCCTGCTGATACAATCAGAGAACTGAAGGTACGATTTTATTTATTATCCCTTTATCTTTTAACAGAAACTGCAGGTGCTTACCCTTATAAAGCTGTTCTGTGCTTAAAATGCAGTGTGCTTTTGGGAATATTAAGTTTGTGGATATCCTAAAGGTGATACGCATGGGATATAAAATGGTATGTGACAGTGAAACAGGAGGTTGCGGAAAGACGAACTATGTTCATCACATTATAAGTAGATGCCCGCCTATCTTCACAATCGGTAAGGTTTGACCCCATGATTGTGATCTGTTGTGCTCATTTCGTATATTATGCTTATCATAAAGCTACCACAACATCAGTGTTGGAATGGGAGAAGAGTGCAACTGAAAACGAGATATCTGAAACAACGAAGGCTCTGGACTGGGAGATAATATCAGCAGGCTGTACGAAGAAGGCTTAGAACCAAACACTAACTACCGGCTTGTGTCAATGGTAAAAACATCTGAAACAGGTTCATATATTTGTGATATTGTTCTTCTGTATTTCTTTGTAAAAGTGTCAGAATATCTGGGATGTGATGCAGGTTGGTTGCAGTGGAGTAGGAGAACACATATGCTTGGCTTATGAAAAGAACCGGTGGGTCAACCTCAGACGTGAGTGTTTAGCAGGAGAGGTAAGACGAAACAGTTACCCTTTGTCTTCTTTGAGTTGGATACTGATGAATTTGAGGTAGACATGATTGATATGTGTGGGTGGTGGTGTCATAGGATGTTGGTGACTGGAAGGATATGGTCAAATTCTGCGGAGAGAGGAAGGTTCAGCCAGAGATTCTGTTTTATGAAGCTGCCTGATTGACGACCTAACAAGTGACAGTATTGTATCAATGTGGTGAAGTCCAGCATTGATGTATAAACAGTGACTTGTTACAAACTTACAATTCAAAAGTTGTGTTTTCACGGCTTGGGTTCCCTTGGAAACTGCATTTGTTCATCTACAGTGTCCTTCTATATACCAGCTCAATGCAAACAAAAACAAAATATGTTTCCGCTACCAAAAAGACACTTTTGTATCTTTACTTTCAGCACGAAAGGCTACTCCTTCTTCCATGTTTTTTTGGCCTTTTATTGGCATTGTTGTTGTCTTCTCTCGAAGAAGTAGCTTTGCCACATTTTCTAGCATCTCATGATTGTGGCTCTTGTACCTCTTACAACAGCACACAATGCTTTGAATAACTTTTGGTTACGAAACTTCGGAATTAAAATTGTTTCATGTCACACCATATACTAAATTCCAGGCTTTCCAGCGAAAATCACTGAAAACCTTGTATCATCATACTCAATGAGACCCATGGAATCAGTGCTATTTGTAGAATTCAACTGCTTCATTATATAATAAGGTCTTGCGACTGATCAAAAATTAAGAAAAATAATATTTTATATCCAAAAAGAGAAGCGTTCAAAAAAACCTCCCAAAAGAGTACAACATGGAATAGCTACAAATAGCCAGCAAAAGAAGGATGAGTGTAATCCAAGGCTGTTATACATTGATAGCGAGAACCAAAACTCCTTGAATATAACCCAAAAACCCAAAAGAAAGAAAAAAAATAAGAAAGAACAACAAAAAAAACCTGCAATATTTTCTCTGGGGATTTTGATAATACATTACAACAAAACTGGTGAAGCAACAACAACCTGGGTAAAAGTTTGTGGTCAACAAAGTTTTTCATCTCTCCAAAAAATTTCTTCACTGCAAAATGAGTTTTGTCAGGGTAAATCTAACACCCCCGATTTACAGAACTCTAGGGTGTGTGGATGATATATTATGTAATAAAATATATTTATATGTAACCTTTTGTTATCTTTAGGCCTCCATTTTTTTCTTCGTTTACCGTTTTTACCTCTGCTTGTGTTTGCTCATTGGTTAGTTCTCCTTCAAGAACAGATCAGTGCCATTAGGAGGTTCTTCTCGGTTTTCAGAAACGGAAGAGATGCTAAAGCTGTTGTAGTTATCAATGCTACTGGTTCGTGGCTTGCCTGGTCTTGACCGTATGTTGCTTCCCATTGGAAATGGTTCCTGTGGTATATAACAACAAAGGGAGATAATATGAATCTCTATTCATTAACTACGACTCTCTCTATCTACAACTGCGCATAACCAGATCTAATGAATATAATGAAATCACATCTGAATACTGGCAACCAAATGGAGACCGAATACGAGCCGCAAGCAAGGAAATGAATATGATGGATTAGAATGATATAAGGGGAACCAAACCAGACGAAATTTTATCATTGAAGCTTTAATGATTTACCTGATCACCAGCATTTGGACCATCGGTGTGGAAGAGAATAGGCCGGCATCGTTTGTCTTCGTTCATTAAGCTTGAATTCTGGAAATGGGCAATAAGAGCTGTTTTCCCTTGGATACGAGCATACGTAAGCGTTGCCACCTTTTCGCTATTGAACTTTTCCCACTTTTTGCCATTAAATGCCTGTGGTTGTTGTTTTTGAAGCCTTTAACCAATGCTCTCCCAAAAGAATAAAAGCGATAAGGAAAAGCAGCAATACAAGACTGTACCTTATAAAATGGGACAATCTTTTCAGGTTCAATAAGGTTGATGAAAGCATATCCCACGTTGCATTTGTTCTGAAATGAGAGAGCGAGATTAGATATTCTTATATACCAAAAGCTCAGGTCTGCTAAATAAGACTTTCTTATATAAAATGGTAGGACGCCTGCTTGCCTTAAAGTCAATTGGCAAATAAAGGAAATCATATGTTCCTTTACAGTGCTCGTCAATGGCAGATAGAAGCATCTTAGAAGTATACCTAAACCATAGCAGGATTTTTTATTAAAAAAGAATCGGATGAAAACAGATTACATCTTAATCAAAGACAATCAAAATTCACTTACTTATTAGGAATGTTTTTAATCATCAACGTTGTCCTCCTGTCGTCCCCATGTAATATACGGTCAACGTCAAGCTCATACAGTTTCTTATCCGCATTACTAGAGCTAGATTCGCTTCTACGGTGAGAGAGATTCCTGTATCGTTCATTTGGCGAGTCAAAGGACCCTGGCATGGAACCCATTGGACTCCTTCCAGGAAAGAGATGAGACAACTGTTGAGGAGATCGCAGTACAGCATTTTGGGAATTTATATCCATGCGACTCCCACCAACATGGGAGAAAGTCTTATGAGAACCAATTTCCATTGGATGTGAGGGTGAAGATCCAGGAAGCCCCATGCTACCATGAGAACCTATGTGAAAGCCAGATGATTCTAGAGATTCACCTACATAGGCTTGTCGTCTGTCCCAGAAAGGCGAGTTTAATACCGGCGCAGATCCAATGTGGTGGTGCACAGGGGAAGATGCCATATTCACCATTATCGGAGGTGCTCTAGAGAATACAGTAACAGGTGGGCGCTGAGTAGGAATGCTGTTGATGTGAGATGGCGAGTTAGGCCACATCATGCTACTTGACGGATTATGTTGCTGAGGGTTAGAGTTGCTCCATAAATTAGGGTTAGGGCGGCGGGAGCTTTGATGCATGGGAGATCCTATGCCTACAGTCAAAAGATCAGATCAGAACAGCTAAATGTGAGGAAAGAAAATATATTGTATGGCAGTTAAAAAAAAATTCATCACAATCTTCCATATCAAATTTAATAGTATTCAGTAATTGTACAACTCTGTTGATATACACAATTAAGTTTCATCCCCTTTTCCTATTCAAAATCCCCGCCTGATCTGGTTAGATTACTGAAATTAAGAACTTGATGCTTATACTATTTTCCCCAGAATGACGAGTTTTACACCAAGAATGTCTAACGGTGCCTAAAGGTAGCATCGCTGTAGCTTTTCACAGTCTACTAAAATTGTAAGGACCATTTCAAGATTGTGCTCTGATAGTGTGCTACAGTAAGCTTATCAAAACCGTAGCAATTTAAAGATAGAGAACTTACCCCCTCCATTAAAGCCATCCACTCCACGAACATTGTGTATCATAAAGCCTTCATTTGCTTTTGAGCCATCACTGACCATTTCAGAAAATGCAGAGGACTTATATGGACTACCATTTGCAAAGTTGTCGACATACTCTGAAAAGGAATGAGGATGAAGATTTGGCATGCTTTGGATCCCCATATTTGAATTATCAAAAGTGTGGCCATGCTCCTGAAGTCCGACAGGCTTGCTGGCTGAGATGGCGTTTGCCGAAGGTGGGAATCCAATAGGAATGCTGACACTTCGATGACGTTCAATAAAGGAATTCACAGGTGATCCGACAGAATTGTGAATAACACGGATAGATCCACCATCAATGGAGGTTGAAGGAATCATTCCTGGGAAATGTCTCCCTGAAACAGAGATATGTAAGTGCAGTGATTTGTGTCCCAAGATGACATGATTGAAGAAAAAAAATTATTAATCGTGAATGCAGGCATACCTATGTGTCCCGATGATGTAGTACTATAAGACATTTTAGGTAGACACCCTTCAGCATCATGTGACTTGTATCTGAACAAAAAGAAAAAGAAAATCAATCCTACAAGCTTATACAGTTGGCGTCCATGTAAAGACTTAACAGGAAATCATGTGTTCAAATCAGTTTGATCAGCATATGTATCAGTTCACGGCCCACAAAGGAAGATAAAACAGGAAATAAAAACCAATCACCACCTTGTACCCTCTGGACAGGTTGGCACAAGTTGAAGCTGCTTCCCAGCAACCTCAAGTCCATTTAGTCCACTAAGAGCCGCTTCTGCAGCTCGAACATCAAAGAACTCTAAGTATATCTGTGGGTTATCATGCATGGTTCTACGAATCTGCAAACAACAGATATAGCATAAGTATCAATCCCAAAAAGTAAATACAGGGAGAAACCCAGTATATCAACCTCTTTGATTTCTCCATATGATTTGACCAGTCGATTGAGCTCTTGATTCGAAATAGAAGAATCGAGATTATTAACCAGCAAGGCTCCTTTACTTGTATGGTTTTCTGAAGGATTTTCCTGATAACAAGAAAAATTGTAAGCACACATCAACACAAGTCACAAGTGCAATCCACATAGCAAAGATAATATCTTCCTTCAGAACAGTGAATAACACCTTAGAGATAGAATAACGAATGTCAAGTTTTGTCCCTCTTAACGGCTTATTATGGAGTGTTCTTGCCGCATTCTGAGCAGCCCTTATATCATAGTACGATACCATGATAAAGCCACGATTCTTGCCAGCTGTATGAAGAGGCTGGATGTCTCCAAATTGCTGAAGAAGTAAATTTATCCTCAGTACAAAGTAAGAAATTCCAATACTTCGAGAAACCATACATTTCGTAAGTAAAGAATCCATGGGAACCAAAAACGCTGCTAAAAAAAGGTACCTGAAAAAGGGCCTTCAGCTCACACTCTTCGACATTACTACTGATATTTCCGACCAAAAGAGTTCTGGATGGAATTTCCACTCGACGATGTTCGCCAACAGAATTATTGCCACCTCTCTCCCCATTTCTGTGACTCACAGAAGAAAAAATATCTCCCTCCAGTTCCATGCCACCAACACTGCTGAAGAGGTCAAATTCATCCAAATCATCTCCAGCATTGGCACGAGATTTACGCCCAACCTCACCCATCACTTCCGCGAAAAGATCATCTTCATCTGGGAGAAGATTTCCAATAGTTTGTGCCTCAATTTCTTCTAAAGATTCAGAAGGTTCTTCCTCACGGTGGCTAACAACTGTGTTTGCAGACATAGGGGATAGCATATCACTTCCCTGTAGCCGCACTGCAAAAACCAGCAAGTTTGGCAACACGCTCAATTAGTTAAAGTACAATACACAAGTAACAAACTTTCATCATCACATACTTATTTAACAAACCATGTTGGTTACCATAGAGGTTTGTAGATTTAGGAAGCTGATTAAAAAATTGAGCACGATAAATTAAAAAAATCATAAAGGTGAACCAGAAGCTTACGTTTTCTACTAAACAAGTCAGACATTGAGCTTGAAAATAAACTGCTTTCCCACTGACTACCATTTGTAGTGGTTTTTGCGTTAGGGATAAGAGAAGGGTGCGACCCAGAAAAACTAGATTGTGGCTTCAGCTGGTAACTTTCATTAGCCCAGGAACTCTTTGGCAGGTTTGAAAGTCTATCACGACCACCTTGGTTTTCAGGCATCAGGTCTGATTTCATAAACCCAAATTGCCTCTGCCGAACAAAACAACAAGTAACAGTTAAGAAAAACAGTTGAAGACATCATACATAAACACTAGTGGCAGATAGATAATGTCATATGAGACAAATATGGTACCAGCAATTCTAGAGCTACACAGTCTAAACCCCCAAAAAAAAAAAAACAATATAACCAAGAGTTACCTCTGAAGTAATATGAATATCTTCACGAAAGTGAGAAGGTGATGAAACACCTCTCTGTTCCATTATATCAGACGGCATCTTCCAAAAAATTAACTAACTAAAAACCGAAATCAAAATCTTTTTGAACTTTTTAAAAATTTCGTCAACGAACCATTTCACTTCCCCTGAAAAAAAAGGTGAACAAAAAAAGTGTTAATTTAAAAGCCAGAACAAAATGCACTTCTCAATTGCGAAGAAGATCTAGCAAGAATGACAAACAGATGAGCTCAATTACTCACGCAAAAAAAAAAAACAAAAAGGATCAAAGAACTTCACAAATAGAGAAAACAGAAGACTTCTAAATTACAAATTCAAGCCAACTGATACCCAAAAAAAAAAACCCAAGGATAAAACAAAGTTAGCAAGTAGAAGCAAATATATATCATACTCTGTGCAAATTAAGATCGCTGCATTTGAAAGCTCATTGAAAGGTAAAAAGAAAAAAATATAAGGAAGAGACGATTAGGTTATTAAGAAGCAATATAAGACTACAATTCGCCTAATTCCGGATCCCTTGCGCAGCTCATTATAATCAAACAGCGAACCAACTCTTACCTAATTCACAAATTCGGCACGGAATTATTAAAAACCAATTTCAATTATATAAAAAAAAAATTCTTATCAAAAAAAAAAAAAAAAAAACCCTAATCACCACCAGCTACCAAAATTCAACTTAAACCACCAAAAAAAAAAAAAAAGTTACCTAATCACAAACAAACACAATTATGCTTTCTTCCCCTCCCCCTCAAAACAAATTCAAACAGTGCTGATGGAATTAATGGATCTCGTAAACCTTACCTCCTCCTCCTTCCAGAGAGTATCACACGATCCTTGAAGAAGAAGAAAAAAAAACACACACACAGCGATGTAGACAGAGAGATGAAAGAGGAAGAGAATAATTCGTCTTCTCTCTTTTATCTTCCTCCTTTCCTTTTTGTTTCCTTCTATCCAATCGCATCCATCAGAGAATATTTAATTCCTCAAAAAATAAAAATAATACTATATAAAAATAAAAAAAAGTGAATCGGCGTTTTCAATTTTTTTCTTTTTTTTTTCTCCTCTTCTCTCACGACGCGTTTGTTTTACAACGAATAATTCGTGCGACCGGCGATGATTTAAGCTTTTCCGACGATACTCTTCCCGCCGACGCGTGACTCCGGCCCTCTCTGAAAGAGAGAGAAACGGAGAGGGAGAGAGAGAGAGAGATTTTTTTTTTTTTTTTTTTTTTTGCGGTTAGTTGGTTTAGGGGAAAAAAAAGAATGAGTGGGATGGGAAAAAAAAAACAAAAGAGGAAACCAAAAAAAAAATATACTAGATGGGAGGGAGAGAGAGAGAAGGACTCTGCTACGTTTGTATGTACCATGGGTCTAGTTAGTGGTATGGTAATGAGCTCGAATCTGGACCGTTAGATTATCATTACAAAACCTCAATACTTTTTATTTGCTTTTTTTTTTTAATTAAATAATTAACGGACTCACACACGAGAGTCTCGAGTCTCGACGACAGCAAGTTTGAAGAGTCCGGCTAATAATAAATAATAACCCAAAGGAGCCGGCTATTACACATTGGATCATTCACTTACACCATCTTGAATCTTGATAATACTATTATACGAACGAAAAAAATTTGTTTTAATGTTATTGATATAAATTAACAATATGCTATTATTTAGTTGAAAGACTTTTTGGTTTATGTTTTAGTTTCGTACATACATGAATTTAAATGCAATACACAAGTACCATAAATATACTATTATTAGAGTTTAAATGTTAGTATATGTACGTGTTTTAAAGCTTTCTACTCTTTGTTAAAAGAAATAGTATTAATGGAATAGCTAGTATTATAAGTCTATGATTTCGCCATTGTTTGAGATATAAATATATAAGCTACTGAGAAATGAATCTTTATCTGGTCATTGTAATCTTTGAAGATAATGTTTGGTTGGTCGGCTCGAGATTATATCATAAAACGCTATTTTCGTTCGTTAACGAGTTTCTAATTAACACACGCTCTTTTATCATTCTTGTTTTGTTTTTATTCTTGCTTTGTTGTTTTCCTACTTCTCAAGTCAAGTCTCGCTTTAATATTTCTTACAACTTTGTAGTACAGTTCATTTCCCAATGAATGTCATAACCAAAAAAAAAAAAAAAAAAACTTATAAATCCCTAAAAATAATCAGCATCTAGTAAAAGACTTCGAGTGAAGTTTATTGGTTAGATGGTTAATCTCACCATGTTATCAATTTACCATGACTAGGTTCGAACTACCAAATGGAAATAACAAAAGATGATGTAGATATTAAAAACCAGTAACCACTAGACTAGAAAAAGATAGGTATCCAACATTATTTAGTGTCTTGTCTGACGATAAAATACAAATTAGAAAGGAAAAAAAACAAAAAAAGAAGAAGGAATCAATCAAAATGCAAGTCACGTAGCTTATCGGCCGTGAAATGTGTGGCCGAAGGTGAGTGTCGTGTACGATATCTCGTCTGTGAATGTATTTACAAAATACTGCACTTCTAATCTATGATTATGAATTAATTTTATGAGACTCTTACTATTTATGTATATATATAAATAAAAGTTTAGCTTAAAGATTCATCAAGTGTTTTTGTATTGGGATCTCCGTCGGACATTTCAATCTTTTGATTTCTTTGAATACAAAATAGTATACCCTTTTTTATTGGTTGGTTGAAACAAAAACCATTTTGAAATTATCAAATACTAATTAAATAGAGTTTATGAATATTTTCCCCCAACACATAGATATGTTTTCATGAGCAAACGTGTCATATATGTCTCCCTGCAGTGAAGGTTTTATCTCACCAGTTCAAGTCGGTTTAATGCGGTTTAAAATGATTGGTTAAGTTTGTAGGACTAAACTGTGCTATAATAATTAGCCTTTTGTTAGTAGAGAGTGTCACGCTGAACTCAAATTGTGCTAACAAAAAGAATCGAAGGTCGAAACTGAATTGAAATATACTAGATATTATATACTAACAAATGCTTAAATGTTAAAACCCAATTGTGTCAAAATTAAACAAAATAGGAAGAATATATCCAACTAGTTGCAGCATTCATATTTTAAACTTCAAAGTGTTTTTGGCGATATGACATTACATAACTGGTGGTCTAGTGGCAGATCATGTTCATTATAAAAAACATTGTAATCCTAATTTGATCTTTAGTTGAGAATATATTAACCAAATTTTGATCATGTCAATAAAATGTATAGATTCCGCTTTGTAGATTGAATAGTGTGACATTTAACTAATTATCTTAAACATAGGTTTAATTTTGTAGTTATGAGATTGGAGAGATTAAAACGAATTGCGTAGCATATGATTCTCTTAAACATACATTAATTTTGTAGTATTGAGAGATTGGAAAGATTAAGATTGTAGAGTCTGTAGACTCAAAACTTATTAAGGTACAAGTGGTCTGATAGTTTTAAAACCTAAAAAATTTTAAATATTGACAACGAACAACATAAGTTACAAGTGGTCCGATTCTTTTTTTTTTTAGTTCTTAAAATATGTTAGAATTATAAAAGAAAATTTCTATTCTGGTATTTGCCGGCCAAGCCAAGCCAAAGCGAAGGCTGAGTGAGCGGCTGACCAAAATACTAAAGCCGAGCGAGTGGAGTGAGTGGCGTGAGAGAGAGGGTCACTGTCCACTATTTTAAATGCTGGCCGCTGCGTGAAGGATTAGAAAAGCATTTATTCTTAAAGATGCTATTCTCCAAACCTATCCACGTGTCAATTTTTCATTAGTTTCCACATCAAAAGCTGACCAACAAATCCCAGGGGTGGGCTGTGATCATCTGCGTACTTCCTCATCTAACACCTCTGTGCACCCTTTCTCGTACGACCCCGTTGGTTACATCCAAATTACGCGTGCAACACTCACGGTAAAGAAGACGTTAAAACCGAACCTAACCGGTGTAGAACCGTCATCCAGTTTTGCTAATCAACGAGCGAAATTTGATTATACATAAATTAGTAGCATTTAACAATTAATAATAAGACTTTTTGTTAAGTATAGACTTAGTAGAGTGTCACGCTGGTCTCACATGCCTACATCCTTGGAAGTTTCAAACCAGTGCGGCTCTTTAATTAATTAATTTATGATACTTAAGTTAACATCTAAAGATATTCAAAACTTGAGGTGAGATCATTGGCAAGAAGAATCATTTCTTTTGTGAAATGCTAACTCTCTGCTATATATATAATTTATTTTGTAATTCTTTCAAATTCATACAATGCTTTCTAATTCACCCTAACTTTGTTTTCAGAAATACACACACACAAAATATATTGGAAATTTTTGCTACACTGGTGATTTAACGTGCATGGAAGATCAAAGCTAATACTTTTTTGTTCTTTTGGTTCAAACGATCTAAACCAATACTATATATGAAAAATAAATAGTAGTATAAGGCTATAGACTTCACGTGCTAAATCTTGAAGAACACGATTGGACAGAACAGCAAGACAGCATCAATAAGCCAATAACCAATGGGAATTATGGAACATCATATAATTTTATTTTTTTAAAAATAGATATCATTGGATAATTAAAACTAAATAAATATTATTAATCATTTTTAAATTATTTGGTTGTTAATATGGTCCACGCAGTCTCTTCTCCAGATCTCGTTATCTATAAAGATCCCGTTATTATTTCGTGTTAGTATTTTCTAATTTCTGTCAGCAATTTACATCCATCTGTGTATCTAAAACGTTTATATTAATTCTAAATACATCTTTAATTTGAGGCACCAAAATCTAAAGAAATGCTGCAATAAAACTAGTGTTGTTTTACTTTTTTTACACATCAGCCTCAACATTAAAGTTGGTATTAACACTTTAAAAAAAATTAGCAGCCTATCAAATAATTAATACAGGGCAGTAGCCTACCGAAGTTGGGTTTGAAATGTTTTGTTAATGAGAAGTGTTAATGGATAGTATGATTGGTCAAAACCCAAATAAAGAAGTGTGTTGAGTTAGTTATAATAACTTCTATTTTGTTGTATAACACATATGCAAATTTTGGAATGAGATATGCGGCTCATCAAGTAAAATTATAGCTATAAATTTTTTTTCTAAAGATATGGTAATTAAAAGAGTTGTTAGGCATAATCTGGATCCTCTCAAGATAATTTGTTGAATCAATGTAAATTTCTTGAATAAAGAAAATATAAATTTGAAGTAAAAGTAAAATTTTCTAGAGAGGGGAGTTGTTTTCTTTGGACAACATAATCATTTTTATTATAACAGATTTTATCTTTAAACTTATTTGGTTGTTTATATAATCATTATCCCAGTTATTATATTATCAATATGATATTTACACAAAGAAAATCATATTTTTTTCAAAAATCTCTATACAAAACAAATAACTCAAACCAACATAATATATATATATATATATATATATATATATATATAGAACTTACATTGCTAACAAGTTTATCAACCACGACATGCATATAGTTCTGTATTTTGTCCTTAGCAAAACCATGATTACATTCATCTGTTCCCAAAAAGTAATCTCTTGTCTTCCATAACAGGAAGACATGAATCCCACAGTCTCAAGATATCTTCAATTTTGTGATGTAGAACATCAAGAATTCTCTTTATCGTGTTAACGAAAGTTCCAAGCTGCAATCAACAAGAGATAGTGATGCTCATCACAAGATTCGAGTAACAAGTCACGAAAACTTGTTCTAAACATGATTGGTGTTTGGCTTTTACTTGAGTTGGAACAGAATACAGAACCAATGGGAATTATGGAACATCATATAATTTTATTTTTATATAATAGTTATCATTGGATAATTAAAACTAAATAATGTTATAATGATTTTTGAATTATTTGCTTGTTAATATGGTCCACACAGTCTCTTCTCCAGATCCCCTTATCTATAAAGATTACAGTCGGTCTATATGTTCTAGTATTAATCTATTAATTAATTACTTAATACCTTTGAATAAATTATTATTTCGTGATAGTACTTGACTATTTTTTCTAATTTATAATTTACATTGGTATGTGAATCTAAAAAGTGTATATTAACTCTATGTACATATCTAATTTACGGCGCCAAAATCCAAAAAAATGCATTGCCTTAACTATTGTTTTTCATTTTGACTTTTTATAATGATAATTGATAACAAGTACTGACCGTTTAAATTAAAGCTGACTTTTATAAAGTCAAATATATAAGGTTTACTAACCACTTTATCTATATTTGTTGAAAATGAATCTACGGGCTTGTGCACGTTTTTGGTATTATATTTGTAGTTTTAAGATGACTGCATAAGTTTATCTAGTTTAACTGTTTAACTAAGATCAGAATCAGTTAATCAATGAAAGCTGTTAAAAAAAAATTTTCATCTACAATAAAACCTCTATAAATTAATAAGGTCGGAACCACGAAATTTTATTAATTTATAGAAGTTATTAATTTATCGATAAAATAATAAAATATTAATTTATGAATATATTTTTTCATTTTCATATTTTTGAACAGTTTTTTATTAAAAATAAGATATTTTTGTTATAATTCACACTTTTATTAAATTCTCTTAATTTATAATTTTGGCTATCGTAATATGATGGATGTCAATAGTTTACTTGATTATCCATGTGAAAATGATAAATGTTTAGAAGTTTAATGTTTAGAATAAATCGCTGTTTACTATCCTTTATGATGAACTCCAAGAAGATATTGCGGTATCCTTAGAACCAATGATTTGTAAGGAAACAACTATCGCGTCTAGTATGATCCACAATTTTTTGATGCAATGAGAAAGATTATAGATGAGATCAAACAAGAACGCAAATTCAAGAATAAGCAAACAACAATAGAGTCATATTTCATTAAATTTTCTTAGATATATATATATATATATATATATTTAGTTTATATCATTATTAATTTATAATATTTATGGGACCATATTTTTACATAGGATTTCAAAAAAAAGTATTATCTTATTATTTTATCGAATTGTGTCATTTTTTACATCGATCCAACTCGGGATCAGAAAATTTTATTAATTTATAGTGAATATTAATTTAAAGAATATTAATTAATAGAGATTCTATCGGTAGTATAAAACTGATTGATATACGATAGTATAATAACTTTATTTAATTTGAACAATATTGTATACTTTCTTTTTTTTGGTCGGAACAATATTGTATACTTTTTTTTTTTTTTGGTCGGACAATATTGTATACTTTCTAATTCTAACTTCCAATTAGTTCTAAACCATCTTTCCAAAAAATAAGTATCCCAAATTAAATTCGTTGATATAATAATTGAGAGGGGTTAACTAGCCATAAGGCCAGACATTACATGGGTCTGGGCCTTTAGGCCCGATTATTCTCGGATTAAACTGGACTTGCTTTACCAAAAAAAAAAAACCCCCCAAATTTCACCCACTCGTTTCGTTGCTAGTCGTCATCTCTACTTTGCTTGAGATTCAATCGAAAACTGAAATTTGCACGCCTCCGCTCCTCGCCGTCGCCACATCGGAATATTCCATTAGCACTACCGAGAAATCATCTCATCAGATCAAAAAGTATTGAACTCGTTGAGCTGATTTTTTCTTTTTTATTTGCGTGCGTTTGCGTTTTTTTTTTTTTGTTATGAACCCCTCAATTTACATATTGCGTGGTGTTTTGGTGGATTTGTTCAGCAGGGTTTTAACTAGGATTGTGTGAATTCATGGGGAAAAAGGAAAGCGAGATGTCTGCAATGGAGATCGACGATCCGAACTCCGGAAGCTCTGACCAGATCCTTCCTAAGTTCTCGATCAATGGTTAGTTTTTGTTTTTCCAATCAATGCAAAATATACCCAAATGCTTCTTTTGAGGTTTAAAAATTTAGGGGGGTGATGGCAATATACATGATTAAGTATCTGCATGTTTGGGAATTTTGCTTAGGGGAATCTCGAATTTGGCCACTCTTTTAATTCCTTCAAACGTAATTTTTACGAGGGCATGGCTGTGTAAATTTTATATCAAACCATATAAGTCTTCTAGGTTTTTGAATCTTTGCCACATTGCATTTGGCTTTTCAGTTCTGCAGCTGATGAAATCTTCTCAAGCGCAGCATGGTTTGCGTCATGGTGACTATGCTCGCTATCGGTATTAATTTGGAACCCTAATCTCATTGGTCTACTTGCAATTTTCATCGATTTTGGTCATTTTTCTGTAATCTGGGTTATTTTGTTGTGTAGGAGGTATTGCTCAGCACGGTTGAGGAGGTTATACAAGTCCTTGAAATTCACTCATGGCCGTGGTAAATACACTCGACGAGCCATACTTGAATCAACTGTCACTGATGTTAGGTATTTATCTTGCTCTCATTCTTATTTTTCCCAAGCTAAAGATTTTGTTGGCTCAGTGTTATTTTTTATTGCGTTTAGCTGAACAGTATAGGAAGAATGTGAAGGCTCAGTTGTTACTTACACTAGAAATGAATTAAGTTATTTTGCCATGCTCTTAATGTTATGTCTTTATTTGAAATAGGTTCCTTCATGTGGTTTTCTATATGGCGGAAAGAGCATGGAGCCATGCAATGGAAAAAAGACAGCTACCAGATGGGCCTAATGCGCGGCAGCGGATATATTTGATTGGTAGGCTGAGGAAGGCAGTCAAATGGGCTTCTCTTTTCTCAAGTTTGTGTTCCATTAAGACTGATTCCAGGACATCTCTGGAAGCTGAGGTAGTTCCGTGACCCCAGGTGTTGCGGTATTCATAATTTACATATAACATATCTACTGCTTTAGGAAAGATGAGCATACCTCAGTTTTAGGCTTTTAGCTTAGTTGTTTCATGTAAAACAAAACATTTGTTTACTCTATAAATGCTTGACATGAGTCGTCATACTTTATCTTACTGTTTTATAGGCATATGCATCCTATATGAAAGGTACCCTGTTGTTTGAGCAAGATCAAAATTGGGAAACTGGGTTGGCATGTTTCAAAAACGCCAGGTTTGTCTTTTGTCAATATCGTCATTTTGCAATTTAGTAGATATTGTTTCTGAATTTCCTGTTGCAGAGCTGTTTATGAGGAACTTGGTAAATATGGAGATCTAGAGAACCAAGTTCTTTGCCGGGAACGGGTTGAGGAGCTTGAGCCTAGTATTCGATACTGCCTACACAAAATTGGCAAGTCAAACTTGCAGACATCTGAACTTCTTCAAATTGGTGAGATGGAAGGCCCTGCATTGGATCTTTTCAAAGCAAAAATAGAGGTATGTATATTATAATACGATCATAAATATCATTTTTCTGTAAGCGTCCACCAAGAGTTTTGTGATGAATATTTTCTCAGCTCCCTCACACATTTGGTCTAGAAATATAATGTAATACTCATTGTTACGTAGGCTGCTATGGAAGAGGCCAGATCTCAACAAGCTGCATCTCTTACAGAGTTTAATTGGCTTGGCTACAGATTTCCAGTTTCGAACCCAAAATCTCGGGTTTCTATTCTAAAAGGTTCGGCTAACTTTTTCCTTATCCACTCTTTTTGAATTACTTAATTATGCTGAAAAAATTGTGTCTAATAGCATAGTCCTAGCTATGGGAAAAGTTTGGTTTACCTTTACAATGGTGTTACTGTTATGTGTTACCCTGAGGTATTCTTTATTCCTTGTTCAGCCCAGGAACTTGAGAAGGAGCTACAGGGTCCGACAGCAGAATCCCTCCCTGCAGAGAAAAAGCTAACCATTTTTGATAAATTATTCACTGCATATAATGATGCCAGGAACACCATACGCAGTGACTTGGTGAGTGAATTTACAAGACATCTTCTGATTTATTGATTGGGTTCACAGAAAATGAACACCTTTTAAAAGATTTTTGAAAGTGTAGACAAGTTTGTTAACCCCAAAGAGTAAGAGCGTCTGTTTTTTTTGTTGCATTACTGTTTCTGTGATTGATTTTACTGAGGAGAATACTATTTTTTAGGTAAGTGCAGGAAATGCTGAATCTGTTAAAGATGACCTAAATGGTTTGGACAAAGCTGTTGGAGCTGTGCTAGGACAAAGAACCATTGAACGGAACCAGCTGTTGGTTAAAACAGCAAAGAGTAAACTGAACAGGAAACGTGATGATAAAAGTGAAAAGGTTACTAGGCCGGAAGAGCTTGTTCGATTATACGACCTTCTATTACAGGTAACCAATGTTCACGTCTTTATTTCTTCAGAAGCAGATTTTGTTTGTTATACCAGCGGGAGACGTCACCTTTGTTTCTTTTTCTCAGAATGTCGCTGATCTTTCTGATCTCATTAGCTCTGGAAGAGACAGGAAACCTGAAGAGATTGCCTTTGAAGAAGAGTGTCAGCGCAAAAGCTTGGCGTACCGTGCTGAAAGGTTTAATGCTGTTACATTATTGTATTATTTAGAGGGGTTGCTATTGAGTTGTGGACTTCCTTTACAATTCACATGATTTTAGCATTGTTGGTAAGAGTTGGGCTCCTTAGTAAAATTTATTCATTAAATTAGGAATCTGTTTCCTGGTTAGTCACCCTATTTTCCTACTTTTTGGTCCATATACTCACGTGGTTCTTTCCGTAAATGTACTGATATGATTTATGTTTTCATTGCCCTTGACTGAATTTACTAATGATATATTCCCAAATCTCTATCAGGTGCTTCTACTTGGCGAAGTCTTATAGTCTAGCAGGAAAGAGGGCTGAAGCATTCGCCCTGTATTGTCGTGCTCGATCTCTTGCTGAAGATGCCCTGAACAAGTTTCAAAGCGTAGCTAAGAAAGATGAGGTATCGAGCTCATTATTTGTTGGTCACTTCATACATGGATTCCATAGTCATATTTGAATAGCAGTGTAGTATGTTACCTCATGTCGACTGAATATCGTGAATATTCTTTTCACTGAACAAATATGAATTTTGACTAAAATTTTCAAATAATGCTACTCAGGGAACAATCCAGGAACTGAAGACACTGATCAAAGAATGCAGAGCTAACAGTTGCATAGAGCATGCGACCGGGATTATGGAAGAAGAGAGGGCTCCAGAGAATCTATCAAGGAGAGTTTCAACTATATCACTAGACGATTCAGCTGCAAAGGTACAATCTCACTATCCTGTTTTCTTGAGTATAAAAATTAACCCCTCACCTTATTTCTATGCCTAGTTTATTGCTTCTACCATAGAAATTTACTCTTGGTGTCCGAAACTTGTCGATGTGATTAGCGAAGTAATTTCTGATGATATATGCTTTGTTCTGCACATCCTCCTCCTGAGCGATTTTAACCTAAAATTATCATGACAAGTCTTCCATTGTGGGTTCCGGATTTTGAGGTTTTATGTAGTCTTGCAAAGTCTCTAATCATATTACTTGTAGTCTAATGGTTTTTAATTTCCCCTAACCAGGTGGATAAATACTTGTTGGACAACCTGGATGTGTATGAATCTGCAGTTGGAGATGGAAACACGAAAAGCACCGCAAAGATAGAACGATTCCCACCGGCATTCCAATCTATACCGCGAAATCCAATTGTTCTAGACCTTGCGGACGGCTGCATCGTCTTCCCAGATATTGAAAACAGGATGAAGAAGAAAAGCATATACAGCCGTTTCTTTAGATTTACTACTTAAAAGAATCTCTGATTCAGTCTCCCACCTTATTTTACCCAGACTCTGAGCCCACCTGTTGCTCTTAAGCTTCCGAAACAAAAATGCATGAGATTTTTTGTTTTGTCGAATTTTTCAGAGAATTACAGTCTAGACGTTTTTGTTCTTTCTTTCTTTTTTAGCGTCACTTGAAAATTTTGGAAATACAGACAATTTTACGTTTTTTATTTCCAATACTATTAGTTACAAAGTTGAGCATTGTGGGAAAGATAGGAAAAGGCCGCGGTCTAAACACTTTTACTCATGAAAGGATGTCACATTCTTAAAACATTCGATAAGGATGTTTTTGTCTAATAACTAAAATGTAATTTGTTAGTGGTTGGGAAACTAATATACTAGTATTTTTTTTTTGTTAAGTTTCTCACACGTTTAGGAACTTGTCATCAAATTGATTAAAGTCAACCACTACTACTACTAGTAGTTTGGATTTTCATATTCCTATAAATTAATGAGTTAGTAAAATAAATATATAGATTACTCTCTCTGTGTTCAATTAATTGGACTGACGAATCTATGAATGCCTTAATTAATCGATATCCCTACCATGCCTAATCACTCGATCAATTTGAAATTAAGTGTTTTTTTTTTACCTTATCGTAGAAGAAAAATTAACATAAAAAAAAAAAAAAAACATCCCGTATATCAAAAAGTATCATCTTCTTATGTTTGTGGATTTTTTTCTCTTAAATTATTGAAGAAAAGGTAATTATTCCGTCAGAGAGAGAGAGAGAGAGAGAGACAGAGAGTGGTGGGGGTTAAGCTTAATTTAATGGGTGATTTGGGCTTAATAAAGCTTTTCCTTAATTTTTTTGGATTGTTTAAATTAATTATATATATATATATATTTTTCATTAAAAAAGAAAAAGAAAAATGACAGCCATGGGAAGGTTTTCAAGGTTTGCACACGATCACGATCAACCACATGAACAAGGACAAAGAGGTTGACGAGATTTCCCTTCTTTTTTTATTTTTTTGTTTGGTTGGGTCTCTCGATCGCACGATCTTTCCCACAATTTCCGCACATTTTCCCATTTCTCTCAACCAACCCTGAAATCCCCAAAACCAGCAAAATAAGCTTTTCTGATTTCCCCCAACACATAAAAGAAAGACACAAAACATTTTACGTTTTTTTTTTCTTTTTTTTTTTTTTTTATTATTAAAGAGAAAACGCACACAGAGACCGTGTAATTAGCTCTATCCACGTCTCCAGTAATCGGAATTAAAATTTCCAACAACAACGACGAACAAGAAGAAGAAGAATACGGAGGAGGAGGAAGAGCTTCGTCGTCGTTCTGTGTCTCTTGAGGAAAATATGCATTTCTCAAAGCTCGATGATTCTCCCATGTTTCGCCAACAGGTTTGCGTTTTCCATCATCCGTCTCTCTGGTTTCCTCCTAGCTTCTTCCTCAGATTCCCCATTGCTCTCTACGCTGCCCTGCATTCTCTGATCATATAAGATTTTTTTTTTTTTCAAATTGGGGCCTGTCTGTCTTTTCAGATACATTTCAATGATTCATTGATTGTGAAGCTACTCTTTTTTTTCTTTTTTTTTTGAATGCATTGTTGGTTTTGTCTCTATAATGTCAAAATTTTATGAGTTGACTTCTCAAACTAATAATAAATCCTGAATTCGAATTTTGTTATTACTGTTCATCTTATCATTCCTCCCGATGCACCAAATGTTTACTGATTAAAAGTCTTTCTTTTGTTTGTGAAAACAGATGCAATCTATGGAAGAGAGTGCTGAGTTGCTGCGAATGCGATGCTTAAAGTTCTATAAAGGTTGCAGAAAATACACGTACGTGCAAGCTCATCTCTATTGACAACCATTGATGATAAGAGCCTTAAAACTTAATCATTTTATCCAAATTCTGTATTTTTGATCTTTCTTTTATTTAGGGAGGGGCTTGGAGAAGGGTATGATGCAGATATTGGCTTTGTTAATGCTCTTGAATCTTTCGGAGGAGGTCATAATGATCCCATCTGTGTTGCCTTTGGAGGTATGCTTTTACTCTTCCCTCTATTTCGCAATTTTATCTGAGAATTCTGCATCATTTCCCTTTTGTTCCTCTTTCTTTGGACTCGTTTCTCAAGATAATTTATGTTCTTTGCTCAGGTCCCGTTATGACTAAATTCACCATTGCTCTACGAGAAATCGGGACATACAAGGAAGTTCTTCGTTCCCAGGTACTGAAGTGATACTACCCATTCTTAATTTATCGCTGTATGTTGATATCATGATAGTGAAGTGATGCATAGCTTAACTACATGATATCTTCTCAACACTTTTCAGGTAGAACACATGCTGAATGATCGGTTGCTTCAATTTGTGAATGGTGATGTCCACGAAGTTAAGGTATATTCCTCCTATTTTTTCACCACATGAAAATATTGAGTTCAGTATTTTCTCTGCATTGCTTTGACTTATATCCATCTTTTATTACTCTCATGCAGGAAGCTCGTAAACGGTTTGACAAAGCTACCATTATATATGACCAGGTGCGTTGAATGACTTCAGAATATGTCAATTGATGGGTATAATTATGGTTTCCCGGCTTGTTACCGTAAACATTCTGCATGTTTGGAAAACTATATCTTTAATTATGTGCATCCACATGAACAGGCGCGAGAGAAATATCTTTCATTAAGGAAGAGTACGCGATTGGATGTGGCTGCCACAATTGAGGAGGTATGTTAGAAAAATTATTATTTTTTTGAAGTCTTGTTTCAGAAAATATTCACTTTTCTTAAGCAAAAACTAACTTGATAGAGAGACATTTCAGGACCTACATAGTGCAAGAACGACGTTCGAGCAAGCCCGATTTCATCTGGTAATCGCTTTATATTCAAGATGCTACAAATATTTTACAAGATGTTCTCTCATATAACCGTACATAATGATTTCTTACTTCTTCCTGGCCAGGTTAGTGCACTCTCTAATGCGGAGGCTAAAAAGAGATTTGAATTTTTGGAAGCAGTAAGCGGGACTATGGATGCTCATCTCCGTTTCTTCAAACAGGCAAGCTTTTTCCTTAAAAATAATTTTCAGAAGCAAGACGACAAATAACTCTTTTTCCTTGGAGTCAATCAGCTTGGTTTTACAAGGAAAACTATCATACAATGGGCTCTATTCCTGTTTTCTGATATGAAGCACTCAATTCGATTTCTCACGAATGATTCCTTCTTTCAGGGTTATGAGCTACTACATCAAATGGAGCCTTTTATTAATCAGGTCTGGTATTCCTTGCAACATGTTTCTTTTGTCTTGTTTTTTTTAAAGATTTCTCTGTAGCGAATCCTTTTTTATCCAAGCAATAGTACAAGGTATATATATTTGTGTGTTTAATTGAAATTTTATGGCAGGTGTTGGCTTATGCACATCAGTCTAGAGAATGTGCAAACTATGAGATGGCATCCCTTACTGAAAGGATGCAGGAGTACCAAAGGCAAGTTGATCGTGAAACTAGAAACTCAAATGGTTCTCCAACAGGGGATGGCATGAGACATAACTCAAGAAACTCACAGAAAGTCATAGAGGCCGTCATGCAATCTGCTGCAAAAGGAAAGGTAAGAATATATCTTTTGTACTGATGGCTTACTCCTGCTCTCACATCTTTATACTGTTTTGTTTTATATTAATCTGTTGATATTACTGTCCTTCAGGTTCAGACTATCAGACAAGGGTATTTGTCAAAACGTTCCTCAAACTTGAGAGGTGACTGGAAAAGAAGATTCTTTATCCTTGATAGCCGTGGGATGCTATATTATTACCGCAAGCCATGGAATTGGTCTTCAGTAAGTTGCAAAACCAAAACAATTGTGTTTTTAATCCTTCCTTCAGAAGACATATAGATAACATTTGTGATGTACCATATCTCTACTGAATCTTTGAAGCTCTATGTATCAGGGAAATGGTAGTCGCTCTGTTGTTCATAGGAATATTACTTCAGAAAACAGTCCTGGGCTGCTAAGTCGGTGGCTGTCTTCTCATTATCACGGCGGTGTGCATGATGAAAAACCAGTTGCACGTCACACCGTTAATCTGCTGACCTCAACGATCAAAGTTGATGCAGACCAGACCGATCTAAGATTCTGCTTTCGAATAATTTCACCAACAAAAGTTTATACATTGCAGGTATATTTGCAAGTAAAATGATCTTCAGTTGTTTTTTCTCCTATTGTAACTTAATGAAACTCCTATCAGGATTCCGGACAATTTTTTCATTTGGTGTTCTTTTCGTTATTGATGTAGGCAGAGAATGCGCAGGATCAGATGGACTGGATCGAAAAAATAACTGGAGTAATTGCTTCTTTGTTGAGTTTCCAGACACCTGAAAGAGCAATCATGGTTAGATCTTATATGGTATTACTGCTGATTATTTTTTTGTCTGGCCCATTTTAATTGTTGACTAACATATCATTTACCTGAAACTCAACCAGCGTCTTTCTACTGTGGATGGAGGTGATACCTTCTCTGCAAGTGATTCTGGTTCTTTAGCAGATCCATATGATATCGAACAAGCAGAAAGTGGAGAATCCACAGTGGAAAATCCCATGACTGGAGGAAATCGTTCGAGGTTTTCGGGGTGCTTGCAGCAACATGATATGGTAAAGACTGAAAAGCCAATTGATGTCTTGACAAGAGTCTTAGGGAATGAGAAATGTGCAGACTGTGGTGCTCCTGAACCTGATTGGGCATCTTTGAACCTTGGTGTCCTTATTTGTATTGAGTGTTCTGGTATCCATCGTAACCTTGGTGTTCACATTTCAAAGGTTTGCCATCAAACCTATGCGTCCAGCAAATATTTTTTTCATTCTTTTCACAAAGATGAACGCGTGAAGTAGCATGTTTCCATTTTTAAGTAGCTCTATAAATTTAGTATAAATTAATCAATCCTGTCGTGCAGGTCAGATCGCTCACTCTTGATGTTAAAGTATGGGAACCATCAGTCTTGACACTATTCCAATCGTTAGGTAACGTGTATGTAAACTCAGTTTGGGAAGAGCAGTTGAACTCGGAGAGTAGATCTTCCAGTGCTAGTAGGTCTTCGGGGTAAGTGACTTGAAATTACTTGTGATTAGGAGAAGAACGAAACTCTGTCTTACATGTATTTACAGTCTAAAATCTATTTATCAGCACTCCCAAGTCAGAACGACCTAGAAAGTTGGTTGTAAGGAAGCCTGGTTTCAATGACCCCATTTCTGTGAAAGAGTTGTTCATCCACGCTAAGGTATATGTTACTCTGTTAGTTAATAAGCAAAGCTTTTGAAGGTATCATGTCCATTCATTTCTAATATGATGACTAATTACAGTACTCAGAGAGGATTTTTGTCCGCAAAGCAATAGATAGTCAGCATTTCCAGGCACCTTTCCAAGAGTTATGGGAGAATGTCCGTGCCAACGACAAGAAATCAGTTTACAGGCACATTGTCTGCTCTGAAGCAGATGTGAATGCTCTGCGTGGACAAGCATCGTACACTGTGTCTATGCCCTTAGCAAAGATGATGCAACTGGAAGCTAAGGAGGAAACCCTTGAAGCCAAATTCAAGAGCATTGAAAAGGAATTTCAAGAGAATCCAGAGGGATATTCTCAGTCAAGTAGGACCGGGGAGAGTATGGTCAGAGAAGAAACTTCAAATGACTGTTCTTTGCTTCACCTTGCTTGTCTTTCTGCGGATATCGGTATGGTGGAACTATTGCTTCAGTATGGCGCAAAAATAAATGCAATAGATTCAAAAGGTCGGACTCCACTTCATCATTGTATCATCAGCAGGAGATATGCAATTGCAAGGTTGCTACTTATGAGGTAAACTCCAGATACTACATCTTGAGATTTCTTAGTACAGGTCTTATCAACCATAGATTTGAATTAGAAGTCTGATACGATGACTCAATTGCAGGGGAGGAGATCCAAATGCTGTGGATAAAGAGAATAACATACCGGTCAAATATGCTTCTGAAACAGACCTCAATGATAACGAACTGATTGCTTTATTAACAGACTCCAAAAGATGATATTTTACTGATGAATCGAATTTGACCATTTCATTTGCTTATCACAGTGCAAGCAGAATGGTATAGCACTAGAAGAGTGTTGCTCGACTGAAGTCTTTTCGCGTTTTTCCGCCTTTAGTTGGTTTCATATTCTTTTTTTGCCCATATAATCGGCGATTTGTTCATGAAGAGCGTAGAGAATACATGTAGATTTTGGTTTTTTTGATTGTTAGGTTGATATACTTGTTTATACTCTGGTGTACATAAGGTCTTTTATGGGGTCGTATGTTCTGTAAGATGAAAACCTCTGTTTTGGTTTCACTATGAGATCTTTTTTTTTTTTTTAATGAAAGACAAAGACACCAATTGTGTTCTTTTGTTCAGCTTTATGTTGTCAGACAGAACCTGTGGTTTTTCCCATTGGAGAACTTGCTTTGAATAACAAGACAGATTTTCTGATTCATCAATATGTCAAATCAAATCCTCAAATCCCTTTTTTTTTGACATCTGCATTATCATCTTTTGAAACTGATGGAACAAATAACTTTATATAATTTGATCAATAACATTCAGTACATAAATCTATTACAAAACTGAAATGCAGATTGACTGACGCTAGATATGAATGATCAGGAGGACTGAGTTACCACAACACTGCCATCTCTGTTTCTTAAACTGGGTAATTTCTAGCCTACAAAAATCGAGGCAATTGCAGAATCAACAGCTCAGATGCGTCTCCCATTCATCGTCAATCCCTGAATGTAGTTATCGTGATGGAAATTGCTGCCAAGTAAATCAATGGAATCCAACATGTCTAGCTGAAGGCAAATCCGTTCTGACGTAAATGAATTGGTCCAGAAGAGTTTATGAGCAAACACAAGCTATACCAGGAACAGCAATTGCATATTCTTAACGCTAATAAATAAACAATGACATATCAGAAAAACTGAGACCGAGTAGAGAGCGTCAAAAGTGGGAGGATGAAGCTTTTAGATTACAGGTCAGGTTAGGATCAATGTTACCGTTTGCCACGATTGCAAACCGTCAGCAATTTGCAGGCAGGCAAAGTAATTGGCCGTAAACCAAACTCGAGTCAGCAGACTCCTTTTTAGCCACAAAGAAAAGAAGGAAGCTTATTTGCTTTCGGCTTTCTGTCGTAAATCTATGGAGCGGCATCAGCTTCCATTCTTTGGTTTGAGGAAATGCAACTTTCATTGATTAACTCAATAACAGTCGAAGAATCAGGAATATAATTGAGTCGAACCATGTTCTCCATAACCTTCTGAGCTGCATCCATTTCTCCCACTTTAGCAAAACCAGAGAGTAAAGCCCGACATGTTGAAATACTTAGCTTACACCCATCATCAACAGCGTTCTTAGCAAACATTTGATCCACAAGCACAAGTGCTTTCGTCGTCATCCCTTCTTTCAGGAAAGCATTGATGATGACACTATACATTATGTTGTCTGGTTCAATTCCCGCAGCAATCACGTCATCAAATACAGAAAACATTTCAGATCTTCTACCCATTTTATCATACCCGTTTAGAAGAGATGTGTAAGTTATAACAGTAGGTTTCAGATTAGCTTTCTGCATGCGGTGAAAGAGCTCCTTGGCAGCTTCCAAGTTTCCTTCCTTACATAGATAATCAATCAAAATGTTATATGTTACATCATTGGATTTGCCAAACCTATCAAACGACCCATTCATTAGACGATTTGTCACTTCTGTTCTTAATTCTGGTTTTCCAAACTTAAAAACCCAACTGATCAAAGCATTGAAAGGGGCGGTACTGAAAGCACAAGCCATCTCGTTTGTCTCAAAGATGCTTACAGCTCTTTCCACATCGTTCAATCTGCAACACCCATCCACGAGTGTTGTGTACACAAAACTATCAGGAACTAAGCCCTTTAGTTTCATCTCATCAACTAACCGAAAAGCCTCAGCTAGATCCCCAGATTTGCAATATCCATCTATAATTGTGCAGTAAGTCACTGTGTTCGGGGGAAAACCTTTACCAGACATTTCATCAAGCAGTTCCTTAGCTTTTTCAATTTCACCAGATCTGCAGAAGCCACCGAGCAACATGTTGTATATGATAACATTAGGAGTCAGACCTTCTTGAACCATCTCATCAAAAATACTAGAAGCCTTTTGCATATTTCCCAACTTAGAAAATCCATCAATGAGAGTACCATAAGAGAATACATCAGGTGCAATACCCTTTCCACGCATTTCGTGGAGAATCTCCTCGGCATAATTTACTTTTCCATTTTTAACAAGACCATTCATAAGAACAGTGTATGTTTTAGCATCCCCCAGGATCCCTTGTTCAACCATAGATCTGAATGCTGAACATGCCTCTATTACTTTCCCCTTTTTGCAATACTCATTGATCAAACCCGTGCAAAGAACCTTATTTGGAATTACGCCACATTCCAGCATCTCTTTCACATACTTATCTGCAGATGAAAACTCCCCTGCCTCTATATATCCACTGATAAATGCCCCATAGGTAAAAGCATCTGGCTTTAATCCGTTCTCGACCATTTCAACCAGAAAAGACCTTGCTTCATCCATTCTTCTAGCCTTTGAAAGACCAATGATAAGGGAATTGTAGCAAAAAGTGTCTGGTGTGATTCCTTGCTCTTTCATTTCTTTTAACACCCTCACTGCATCTCCAAACCTACTGTTCTGGAGAAAAGTTTTGATCAATGTAGTATATATAACCACATTGGGTCTGCAACCACTAGCACCCATTTCCTTCACAATGTTATAAGCTCCATCGAGATCACCAGAAGAACACATGCCTTTCACCACTGTACCATAAGTATATGGAGATATGACAATGTTCCTCTTTTTCATTTCAACAAGTAAATCATAACCCTTAAGAACATTCTTTACTCGAAAGTATCCGTCGATCAAACTAGCATAAGCCCGAACACCTGGTGTCACTCCAGATGCAATCATCCCATCAAATAGAGCCTTTGCCTTCTCCATCGCCCCTTCCTTAGACATCACACAGATAAAAAAATCATACATCTTAGGATCGATGTTAATTCCAAGTGAAACCATCTCATGAACCAGTCCGTTTGCGGCATCTGCACCTCTGCCCTTTAGTAAACCACCAATCAGTGTACTATACGAAACATTATCAGGATACACACCAACACTATCCATCTCTACCAGCAACGATTTAGCATCTTCTAGACGCTGCCGCTTACACAACCCATCTACAAGTATATTGTACGATTGCTTCCATACCACCAATCCTTTGCAAACCATCACCTTCTTCAGCTCGAGAGCTTCATCAAAATCTCCCTTTTGACACAACACTTCCAACAGATGGTTACATCGTGCCGAACTAGGAACCAATCCCAAATCCATAGTGCTACGAATCACAAACACAGCTTCATCAAACAACATTTTCTCAATGTACACATCAATCAAGATCCCAAATACAGCTCCGTCATCACTCTTTCCCGCAAACTCTCTCGAACACCTCACAATCGAGCTCAAAACCTCAGATACAGGCCATTTCCTCTCAATCATATGGTTCACAACACTATGAGCTTTCTCAAAACTACCGAAACTACACAGAAACAAAGCGAGAAACGAAAACGAATCCAATTTATGCTCCCCAACTTTTTGAGAATCGACCCAATTGAAGAAACTGAAAAGCTTAGCGGGATCATCGACGCGTCTGGATCGTAAAACGGAGAGAACCACGTCTGGGTTGATCTCGGTGGAAAGATTCGAAGATACAAGAGTGTCAAGCCAGTTCACCTCGTTGAGTATTCCCGCTATTTCAGCTGATGCGTCGGAGATTTTCTCAATGTTAACGGAAAACGATCGGAAAAGTAAACAGTTCGCTCTTAGCACCAAACATCTTCTCCTGAGCAACGTTGATCCCATGATTTCCGGTATCGGAGATTCAACAACCTCGTCGGAGAAGAGGATTTAATCAACAAAATAAAATAAGACTTTCAAAACAAAAACAAAATAACCATTATTCTAAAGGCCCATTATTGTTTGGGCTTTTGAGCCCAAACACTTACGTACTCCTTGCATTTTTCAGATGGTTTCTACACAAGCTAGTAAGGGCAAATTAAAAAAAAAATAGAATTAGTAGATTTGTATGAATTACACGTGATTTACGAGTTTTAAAGATAATTTTATGTTATTTTGTAATCTAGAAAGTGGTATGGTATGTTATAGTATAGTGTATTCATAGAGGTTGAATTTAAATACTATATTTATAATATGGAGAGAGGGGGTTATGTATGGCCTTATGGGAGAAGATATGATGAAGATACTATATTTATAATATGGAGAGAGGGGGTTATGTATGGCCTTATGGGAGAAGATATGATGAAGATCCTCACTAAAGTTGAATTTCAAATGGTGCATGAATGTGTTTACCCACAATCCATAGTGTGTGAAATGCATGGTTTGACCAAATTTTCTTTCCTGTTTTGTTTTGACATGAGATATCTTTTTTGAGAAAAGTCGACGGACGGGTATGGGGGGTAGTAAACATTAACTAACACTAATAAGTAATAATTAAAAAAATCACTTGTTTAAAATTATAAAACGTGTTTTAGTTAGTTCCAAAACATGTGGGTGTATACATTCACATGTAGTCTAATAATATTTCTTTGTATCAAAATACTTGAGGGTTAAGTTAAATCATGAAAATTTAGTTATTGATATTTTTGAACTATAAATAAAGTCACCTAATAAACCTCGGAAAAAAAATCAAGTGTCTAAAAATTTCCAAGCCTAAGATTTTAAGATAGCTTTTCGAAATCACTAGTTGCACAAAAAGAAAAATATTAATGATCCAATAAGCATCCCTGAAATAGTCTCTTTAACCATTATGACTCTAGACTTAATACGATTGGATGTTAGATTTTTATACCATCGACGAAACTTCCCAAGTTGTAGATCTTAATTATGATAACATCATTTGTATGATCTACTTTGGATGCAAATCCAAGTTAAAAAAATACTAAGCATAGTGACTAAATGTTATCATCATAAGAATAAAATAGTCTATAGGGTAAAGATACATTTTATTAATTATTAAATGTTGCTATTTAGAATTGTTACACTGTTCCAAGTTGATTAATCTTTGAACAGAAAAATAATAATAATAATAAATAATTGGTGTTGGAAGCAAGGAAGCAGTGAGTAAAGAAAACAAGTTAATCAAGCTGACGACTAAATATCATCTTAGACGCTTTCATCGTCATTAGATACAATTAATTATTAGTATTGTTTATGACCCATCGACCCAAGTTGGCTCCAAAAACTAGTGCATTCTATTTTTTAAAACCATTATGTTTTTTTTTCCTATAAATTAATCTCTTTTTTTTTTTTGTGTTGTTCTATGATGGTCAAAGAAAAAAGTTAAAAAAGTATTTGATTTTCATAAAGTGATGTTTAGTCAGAAATAGTATTTTTTCATTGAGATAGGGAAGTTTTCCAAATTCTATTAGCAAACAACTATGTTTTGCGAAAAAGATAATTTACCTTGTCTAACCAAAAGAATTACTAATATCAACTCATAAACCTACTTTTAACTAAAACAATTTTAAATCAAAGAGATCGTGTATTTGTATTTCTTAATTCTTTTAACTCAAAAGTTCAAGTTCCTATACGGACGATTTTTATAAATAAAATGGCATAAGCCGACAACATTGAAGCACTGTCGGTGGGGGAGAGTCTGTATTTAAGATTGAAACAGATAATTATGAAATTTTATTTTATTTTTGGCCGTATTTTTCTTCATAATTTGACCCGATCAACTTATATGAAAACTATTGTTAATTAGACGAACCAAATCACGAGGACAGGAGGCTTGACACGTCACACGTGGGCAAAATTTTGTATAAAATCCGACTAAATGAAACCAAAAAAACAATTACTCATAACTAATCAAATTGCTAATTTTATAATCAGAAGAGAAAATAATACTAAGATTGATGATTAGCCGTTGGAAAATGTATACATATTGGGGGATAAAAGACGGTCCATAATGTCTACCACACAAACGTATTCCATGCAAGTCTTGACAACTTGCCACAAGCTTTTAATTATTTTAATCAAAACGTTAAATGATTATGGCTTATAATACATAATCAAAAGTATGTTATCTCTAATTGACTTGAAAGTGGTGGAGGCTATCTTCTAACTCTATGGTGGAACCATGCGATTATAATTATTTATTTAATCTATCCTGTGATTTTAGATAAAATTGACGTACATGGGCGGCTACAGTTGTGTGTGTAATGGTATTAATGGGTTCTGTTTGTTTTTATTTGGATTTTATTTTGGTTTCCGAGTTTTTTTTTTTTTTTTATTATATTGAAATAGTGTGATTAATTCTAAGTTCTAATCACACTATTCCAATATAAATAATAAAAAAAATTTTGATTAATTTGTGATTTCATCTTTGTTTTCACTTTTTTTTTTTTTTAAATGAGAACTATTTTATAGGTTATATACCTAAATATTCCCATTTTTAGCAAAAAAAAAGAATTATTACAAGTGTGGAAAATAAGTGATCAAATCGATTTGATGTTTTTTTTAGCCATATCTCAAGCTCTTCGAATAGTAAATTTAATAAGACGTAACTACATATGTTGTCAAAATAAATCAAATATCATAATTCGACTTGATATAATTCGATTCATTAAATCTAATGGCATTACTTTTGGATTTAACTGAATTACTATTAGTCTATTAGAATGAAATAAAAACAAATTGGAATTGGTTGGAAACGATAATACATGTGATTAAAGAAGCAGGTAGGTAGGCTGCTTTATATGGCTGGACCGTTTTAAAAGTTCGTCTTCTGTTTTTTTTTTTTTATTAATATTATTATTTTCCAGCTTTAAGATATGAAAAATAAAGTCTAATATTCTCTAGGTTTCAAAATATATGATGTTTTAGCTAAAGTACGCAGATTAAAGTTTTTATTTTTAACAAGTTTAACTAATCAGAAACAATACTACATAATAAAAAAATATTAAACTAATTTAAAAGTTGTATAAAAACTTAAAAAATTATCTAAAACATCTTGTAATTTGAAACAGAATGAGTAAAAAATAACAACATATAGAAATGACGTCAGCATCTGTAGTCTATCCTAACCCGTTTCTTCACCTAAACGACTGTCACGCAACGTGCGTGAGACTAGACGTAACCGAACTCCATTGGAACTAACCCTTTTTTTTCTTCTAATAAAACCAAAAAAGAAAAAACGAGTAATTCGTTCTGGCTTTTACCTGCGAGACCCACGCGCGTTGGAAAGGGAGACTGCTATTTACGTGGCGCGTGTCAAATCGTTTCCTGGATAACCGTCTAGTCACTCAAGCGTTACCCTTTTAGCAATTTGACCCGGACGGAATCAACTTGTTTGAATGGAATGGCTCGAGTCCGCCAATCAGATTCCACGAGCCATCTTTTTTTTTTTTGGGTTGTGTAAACTGACCACCACTGACTGAGTCCCTCCCTCTCTTATTACTATATGTAATCAAAACCTCTTTTGTAAACCCGATTGAATAATTCCGCTTGGAATCCGTCACGGTCGCGTGTGTCTCACTCCCTTGATATGTAGAAGTGCGATTATGACGTGGCATGTTGGGATAAAGACCCAAAGACCAGAATATATTTATCTATATCTATAAGTATTAAAAAAAAATTATTTTCTTCACTAATTATAAAACAAATGATTTTGAAATTTAAGTTTCACTGTACACTTTTGTTAATATGACATGATGTAGCGAAATAATTTTTTTATCACCTTTCGAATTAAAACCAAAACTACGTTTTTCAGATTTTGGTTTTTAATTATTGTAATGGAAAGTAGGGTTTGGTCTGTAGGTTAGGGTTCAAAGAGGGAAGAGATTAGGAGAAAGGAAGCATGAAGGCATGACCCATTTCTTGTATTAGTGCTCCTTAATTTGGTGACACGTGTAGGTCCCACGTGTAATCACTTCACATTATTATTTTATTTATTTAGTTTTTTTTTCAATAAGTAAAAAACAAAACTTAGTCCATCATTTCAATAGTAGTTCTTTTTTCTTTTCTTGTTGCAAATTGTTTAAGCTCGCTCTCACAATCTTTTACTATGTAATTCAACTCCACTCTAATTTTTATTGTTATTGTATTAAAAATCCCTTTTACCCGGAAACAATCTATCATGGGTTGGTAATGACACACATTAACACAGTGTTAGAGAATGATTCCTTTTTCTTTTCTTACCAACAGAAAAAAAACAAATCTACAGTAAAGTGTTAGGTGATCTTATATCATATAAGTATATCACATAGGAAATAATACTCAAATTATGTCTTATAATTTCGATAATGGACGAATGTGGTTATAAATAGTTATGGATACCAAACAAGATTTCTTAACTAGAAAGAAAAAAAAAATAATAATATTGGAGCACATTTTGCTCGTTTTCCATCAACCCTATTTCTCCAAAAATTTGTTCACATCATGGACCGATCATCAAGAATATAGAACATATATACTATATGTATATGGCTATATATATAGATAGATATCAGCCCTATCTAGCTATAATTATAATGAAAAATTGACAATAAAGGGGACATTCACGTGTGTGAGCATGTACTACTCTACAGTCTACACACATGTCGACAGTTATTATATACGTTGATAATATCAATAATATTTGTTACTAAAATATAAAATGAAATTTAAATACTAGTAATATTTTGTTATACTTATCTTTTTAAAAACAATACTGTAGTATTTTGATAGTGTACTATTTAAGTCTATTCTCTGTTCCTTTGCCAATCTAAGGGCAATTCCAATGGGAAGATATATTTTTGGGCCTCTTAAGATTGTTTATTAATAGATTAAGAATTTTGTGATTATTAATTAAAAATTTTCCCCTAATGATAGGTTCTTATTTTGAGTCTTTTTTTTTTTTTTTGAAAAATAAAAATTTAAATTAGAATATGAAATTAATGCATTTGAGATATATGTTTATAAAATTATTGCATTTCATAAAATTTTAAACATAGGAAACATTAAAACATAATAAAAGATAAATAAAATTCATAAAAAGAGAAAATGCTTAATGGTATTCTCCAAATTTTGCCCAAATATTCTCAACCAAATCATCTTGTAACTGTTTATGTTTATCTCGATCACGAACACGCAAACGAATGTTCATCATAGTGGAGACACATGAAGGCCTGGTTGTTGGTATGCCGAAGTCCACTTCTGAAGTTCGGTTGGACTCCATGTGTGTGAATTCGGATTGATCAAACAGAGTGTATCCATTTCGTTCGTTTTCTACGATCATATTGTGCAGTATGATACATGCTATCATTATATTTCCAATTTTATTCTTATCCCAAAGAAGAGCCGGATTTTTGACTATGGCAAATCGAGCCTGCAAAACTCCAAAAGCACGCTCGACATCTTTACGTGCAAGCAAAGAAACAGTCTTTTGGAGTTTGCGGTAGTGGAATAGATTGGATAAAAGTAGACCATTTTGGATAAATACCATCTATGAGATAGTAAGCCATCTTGTACTGGTGTCCGTTGACATTGTATTTAACTTTTGGAGCTCGACCGTTTAAAATATCATCAAAAACAGGAGAACGATCAAGAATATTTATATCGTTTAATGTACCTGGAGGTCCGAAAAAAGCATGCCAGATCCAGAGATCTTGTGATGCTACAGCTTCTAAAACGATTGTCGGCTTGCCAGAACCACGTGTATATTGACATTTCCATGCGGTTGGACAATTCTTCCACTCCCAATGCATACAATCAATGCTTCCTATCATCCCCGGAAATCCGCGGAACTCTCCAATATCGAGTAGACGTTGAAGATCTTCTGGTGTTGGTCTTCGTAAGTACTCACCTCCAAAACAATTTATGATGGCATCAACAAAATGATCCAAGTATGAGAACGATGTGGTTTCAGCAAGTCGAAGGTATTCGTCACAAGCATCAGCTGTCGTACCATATGCCATCATACGAATTGTTGCTGTACACTTTTGTAGTGTTGATAGCCCCAACCTTCCTGTAGCATCTCTTCGTTGTTGAAAGAATGGAATTTCCGTTCCTAGTCTTTCAACGATACGCATGAACAAGAGCTTGTTCATTCGAAATCTGCGTCGAAACATTCTAGGAGGGTATGTTGGATCTTCACTGAAATAATCGTTCCACAAGTGGGCATGGCCGACTTCACGATTTCTTTCAATAAAAGTTCGCTTCTTCTTTGGTTTGGGTGGTGGTTGATGTTGAACAGATGGAGTGAGAAGAGATTGCCAAACTTGATTGGAAATTTGGTCACAAACTTGATTTAAGGTTTCATCAATGGTGTCATCAAAATTATTGTGTGAAGAAGATGCCATTGTTGATGAATGGTGAAAGAAAAGCTAGAGAGTGTTTGATATTTGGTGAGTGTTTGATATTTTTTGAGTGTTTGATTTTTTTGGTGAATTGGTAGTGTTTGATAGATCACGAACACTCTTTGTTATATAGACTTCTACAAGCAACAAGTTGTGGTGTGAAATCGAATTAAATTTGTGGAGAAGGAAGAAAAAAACAAAAAATGGACTTGTACAAACTTGTGGTGTATGACACAAAAAAAACAAACAATTGGTACTATATTATAATGAAAGATTCGACATCTTGTGGTGTACTATAGAGCTGTTTGATCACGGGAGACACTTGTGAGGTGTTGTTTCATCACGGGAAACGCTTGTGTGGTGGTTGAAGCTCACAGGATATGCTTGTGCCCTTTTGGTTGAACATGACGTGAACCTCTAGTGTGGTCAAGATCAACAGTCACCATCCTTGTAACCAAGAATCCTGAAATAATGTACACAACACCAAACAATTAGTTCTTGTAACCAAAAAACACAAGTACAATTAATAAGGAACATTGACAACACTAAACAAGTAATTCCATCCGATTATATACTCCCATTTAGTTGTAACCAAACTAAAACCAAATACATTAATTCAAACCGATTACATAGTAGAACAAACAAAAACAAAGTACATTAAGTGAATCCAAATAAGGATTCAAGCCAATTACAACCACAACCAAACAAAAACCGAATACATTAAGTGAATCCAAATAAGGAACAAACTAAAACCGATTACAATAAAACAACCACCAACCTAGTACATAAAACAACCACTAACCTAGTACATAAAACCGATTCAAACTGATGACAACATTTCATCAATTAGTTTGTCTTTTAAAGCCTTTTCCGATTCACTAAGTGAATCTTTGTTTGCAATAAGATTTTCAAGCATCATATGCTTGCTATGCTTCTCTTTCATAGCAAACTCCATCTCTTTCAAAGCAAAGTCTTTCTGCTTCATCTCATACATCTTCCCAACCTCTTGCATCTGAAACTCCAACAAAGCTTTAGGATCCCCCTCTACATTCGCTTGAGTGTTGATGTGTTTCTTACCCTTTCCTCTCAACAACTTCGCAACCTTAATACCAGTAAGACGTTGCATAGGTCCATCCTCGAGATCAATGGGAGCTTCGGAGGCAGAACCATCCTCACGTGTCCTTTTATTTCCATGATCTTTAGGAGATGTGGAATCACACCACTTTTGGTCATATCGAAGCTCTAGCCATGCATGCTCCACGGTGAATTTGACCTTGTGATCATTAAAAAAAATCTGGTATGCTAGCTTCAGAACATCATCTTCATTATGCCCACTAGATTTCTCCCTTGTAGCAGCTTCATAGCAGCCAACGAACTTGCACACAGTGTCGTTGATCTTACGCCCCCACTGCTTACAATGATTATCCAACCTCTTTGGTCGACCAACAGCATTCGGACATTTGCCTACATAATCTGCTATCCTTCCCCAAAAGGCTCCACGTCTCTGCTAGTTTGATGTTATCGGGTCCTTGCTTGTGTTTAACCAAGCAGAGACAAACATCACATCATCTGCTGGTAACCAAGCATGCCTTGCTCGTCGGTTACCAACAGGTGATGGAGCTGCAGGTGGGACGTCAGTACATTGACTCTCATTAGGAGAGTCAATGTGGTTGCTGGAATCATGTTGACTTTGTAGGAAATCGTAGAAGCTAGCAGAGAAATGATATGGATTCAAGGAGTCCTCTGAACCCATAGTTGCTGCTTCGTGTGTGTGTTAGAAGGAGAAGGAACGATTGTTGTGGTTTTGTTTTTTGTGTTTGGTGTTTATGTTTTGTGTTTTGTGTTTTGTGTTTTACTTATCAATTACCCCTTTTATTTACAATCTGATTTTAGTAGTTTACTTTTTAAACTAGTGTGTTAAAGTTTTCAATTTAAGTCTACCCGTTGCCACAACAACCACAACAACCAACAAACCCTAAACCATCACACAATAAGTCTGATGTCGACCACCCTAGACCCTAACCAAGTACTAATGGTATTTATCACAACCAACAAACAACAAGCATCCATCATGACTGACTCGACACTTAACTACACTCAAACCAAATAAATGAATAATACCAATAATAAAAAAAAAGAGAAAAGATCATATGAATACTAAACCTAATCCCTCCTAACCGGTAATAAACAGAGTTCAAAATTCTAACCTTGTGTTATGCTTGAGAACACTAAAAGATGATCAATGAAACTAAAACTGATTGTTAAAAGCATCATCAAAAACCTTAAATAACAAAAAAGACAAGTAAACATCAATGTGTCATCAAGAATGAAGTGTTATAGGAATAGAGTTAAAAAGAGAAATCAACTACAAGAGTAACGTGATTACCCTGGCAATAGCCTAGCGGGAGCAAGAGATGCAGCCAATGTTTGGTATACTCTATAAATGTTTGGTATCTAATTAAGATGCAGCAAAGCAGAGACCATAGATTGGCATGTGATGAACGAGCTACAACCAAACCGAAAACTAAGCCAAGATACAGTTTTCACATCAGAAGTCAACAACAAACCAAACTCTACTCTGCTAGAAATCACACTACCACGTAGATAAGAGATATAGGGCAAGAGACCAGTTAGTTACCTGATGTTTCTCTCTTCAAACCCTCCCACACATTAATCCTTGTACCTCGACTGTCTGCATCAAAGAGACAAAGGTATTTAATTTCACTTATATAGAAAGACAGAAAAAATGGGTTAAGAGAAAGAACACTACCTGAAGATGTAGGGCAGAGAAGAAAACGATCCATCAGAACCATCACCGACCAGAAAGCATCTTCCAAGAGATAAGAATCAAATGAACCAAAGTAAAAATTCAGAAACAAACAAATGATAACAACCAACCCTAATCCTAAATTTAAGAACAAAATCGATTAAACCTAATCCCTCCTAACTATTCGCGAATTCAACCTACTAAACAGAGAATTCAACTTACCCTTGCTTCCAATTGCTGCAATCTCATCGAATAAACCCTAATCCCTCCTCCGATTCGCCTCCGAGCTTATATCCCTTTCGCTTCCCCTTTCTTCTCCACAATCGCCCCTGATTCCGTAGCTGTAAGATATCCAGATCCTTCCTTTTATCAAGAATGGACTTCGATCGAGAGATAATCACCGAGAGAGAGAGAGAGATCGAGAGAGTCAGAGATCGAGAGAGAAAAAGTTTCTCTCGACAAATGTTTTTTTTTTGGGTCGAAGAAACAAATGCTTTTTTTGGTTCTTCTATTTTTTTTTCACCCAACAAACACTCGACACGTACGAGCTCTTAAAACATAATCGAGTATGTTATATTAGAACCTCTCTTACTTTTTTTTGTTATTTCTGATTTTTTTTTCCTTCTTCCTTAAAACCTGCCTTAGAACCCCCCATTGGGGTTAAACTAAGTATTTAATACTATTGTACTATTAGTAGCCCTGAGATCTATTATCCGAGATCCGAGATCCACTCCTATCCGCTTCAAAAAACTGGATATCCGGGTGGGTGGATCCGGATCCAGATAATATAAAATTTTATAACCGGATATCCGGATCCGTATATATAGACATATAAATATATTAATGTTGGGCTTTTATACTTATATATATTATGTTGGGCCTGTTAGTAAAGCCCACATACTAAAAACTATAAATTGAAGAAACAAAATAAGAGTCCAATTGATATATTAATGTTTTTTAGATATTAGGGTTTCACGCCTTCACCCTCACCTCGCCGATCTGTATTTTTTTCTTCTTCTTCTTCTCTTTTTTGCCATTAACAACCACTTCTTCATCTTCCGATGACCAATTTTGGCGATGCAAATGACGAAAACGTAAGTCATGAAGAACTGTCTGACGATGCTTTTGCTGTGAAGAATGAAAGAGACAAAGAAATTCTTTTTCCCTCGGATCCGGATATCCGTCGAATTTTCTGGTTTTAAACGGATCTCCAAAAACCGGATATCTGAGTAGACGGATCCGGATACAGATATCAAAACTACAAATCCGACCGGATACGGATCGGAGCCGGATACACTCAATTTTGCCGGATATCCGGCTCCGTCTCAGGGCTAACTATTAGTTTCAATTATAGCTATATCACTATGAATATGTCCGAATAATGGTCTAATATAATTTATATTATCCGAGATATATGAAAATTATTATTAACAAACGATCGAGCTGTAGAGAAGAGAAATGCTTTTACAAAAAAAGCCTATGTCTACTTTATGTTATGTGTGTTTCTGATTATTAAAATTGCAAAAGGGTACACAGTAGGCCTGGACACTAATACTCGTTACCCGTATTCGACCCATTATTCGGCTCGTACACGTCCCAAAAAAGGGTACCTGAAGCTTTAGGGTCGAGTAAAGGGTATTATAATTATATTACCCGTGAGTAAGGGACGAGTATAGGGTATTAGTTTAGTTTTCAATACCCGTCTCGTTATTCATTCCTTTACCCGTTTTGTTACCCGACCCGTAAATACCCTTTAATATTTTATATCATTATTCTTTATTATTAATTTATAAATATATTATAGAGTTAAAGTTAAAGCCTAGGTTCAACTTAGTCCAACTGAAATAATGATATATGACGCCCAATTGAATTAATATTTTATTTTTATTTTTAAAGTTTGTAATTTTCTAATTTTTGGACATATATGTTGCATACATTTATGAATTTTTTTTTTTTGGATTTTGGTATACGAAATTATTATTGCGATTATTGACAATTTTTTTTATCGGATATTCATTTTCCGGAGAAGGGTAAAGGGTCAATATTTAAAGGGTCAACTATTTTTTTCCGGGTATCCGTTTTTACGGGTAACCATTATTTAAGGGTCGAATACGAGTAATTTTTTTATTACCCGTTAGAATTAGGTCGGATAAAGGGTACGAGAAAATTCAAAGGTACTAGTCTCATGTCCAGTCATACTACACAATATAGAAAATGTTCGTAGGCTTTGAGAATACCAAAATTTAAATTAATTATTTAAATGGTGATGGGTAAATTAATTAGGGTAAAGAAAAGCAGATGATTATACAATTTTTTAAAAAGGGTATTTTATTGTATTTTGATTATAGTATTTGGTATGTCTCGTAAAGATTGATATTTAGAAGTTTTACACTTTTAAAAAAAACAATGATTAATAAGTTTAAATAAATCTTTTTCTTTGACTAAAGAGACATTATTTACTTTTAAATTAATAACAATTTAAAATTTTAAATATTTTCAATAATTACTTTTTAAAATTTACAAAACATTAATATAATAAAAAAATATTCCAAAACTTCCATCTTTACAAGAGGGAGTATATGTTAAATTAAACGGACAAAGATTCCTACAAAGGGGTTTGCTTTTTAGACCACATACAAATGCTACACAGTACTCTATGGGTCCCACACCCCTTAGCAAGTGCGTTACCAACACGTGATTTCCTCCCTCTCCTCTCCTATCTACTACTAGTACTTACTTACTATTATCTCTCTCGTATCGTATTGTATCGTTTCCCTCTAGTTCATCATATCTCGCGTGTGACGTGTTAATGTTGAACACAGTCTTCTTCTTCTTCTTTGGCAATCTTTTATCCAAAGGATTGTTTTCTTTTCTTTTCCCAAACGTTTTTATGATTCATGCCATGCGTTTGTAATTTTGTATATTCGTTTGTTAAGTGATGTTAAATTGTCTTGTTTGAGATCGGTTATTCTTTTCGTTTATCGATTTTAAAGATATTGGTTTGGTTATAAATAATAAGTAATTTGACTGACAATGTCAATAATAGGTTATTTTTGGATTGTACCTGCTACCTAGCTAATAGTATTCTTGTCTATATTAATTGTGAGTGTTAGGAAAAAAAATTGTGATGGTTACAGATTTCTATGAACTTATCAGAAGAAATTCAGCTCATATTTAAATTTAACTAATTTTTTTTAGTTCCATGTAATAAATTTAATATTGTAGATTTTTCTCCTATTAAAAATATACTACATAAATATTTTTAGTATGAAATTTACAGTTCAATACTTCAATTCACACAACTCTAATGTGACAGTAGTTGGACTAATCTTTTTTTCTTTAGAAAAACTAATTACACTGTAATCTTATTTTGCCAGCTGTGTGAGTGGTTACAATCAAAAACAACGCATCTATATATAAAAACCAGATAATTTTGTTTTCCTTTAAACGCTTCCACATAGGCAGCATATATTTATGACGGGGATGTACGGAATCTAGTCTCTGAATCACTACTAATTAATTTAAATCTCGTTTGCCAGCTGTATATCAGTGGTAATCCAAGATAATTTGGAACTTAATTTTAGATAATCGACTACTTAGAGTTTTCCAATTTTGTTAGTCCATCAAAATATTACATTTTTTAATACTTCCGGTTTTACAATATTCGACAATATTTTCTTTCCTTTTTTTTGTTTACGAGTAATTTGATATTATCTGAGTTGTAAACTGAATTAAGAGGAAATTAAAAGAAAAAAAAAAAAAACAATAATGAAACGTCTTTGTTTTTCCATAAAAAGGAAAACAGGGTAAAATTAAATACGAGAGATTCACGAGACGAAAATTCCCAAAAAAAGAGCGCACGTTAGCCTAAAAAAGACTGTGGAAAGTGACAATGGAAATATCTTTACATTTGCTAGAATACGCCGCTTTTTTTTTTTTTTTTTTTTTTGGTTCCGAGAAGAGTCTTGCCTGTTCACAGCACGACAAAGCCATTTCCCAATAAAAACACAACACCTTTCCCATTGACGCTCTTTCACAAACACCGTTATCTTCTTTATCCAACCAAAACCCGACGCTTGTTCTTAGACGTGTTGACGCCGTTAGTCCCATCTTATAAAGTAAAGCAGCAGCAGCCTTTATTACTTCCTGCTAATCTATCAATAATTACTATCCTCTCTAGACATTTTAATTTACTTTTCTCACCCCTAATTTCTCTAAACCACATCATGGGTTAATAATTTTCAACTCACGGTAAATAAATAATACTACCGCTAGATAGAAGAACCTTAGGTTTCTTATTTATAATAATCCAAATTCACTTTTCTTGTTTTTGGTCAACAATTTAAAGATGACTAAAATTGCTATATTTCTGGGGATATACGACTTGGAAATGTATGCAAAAAATGGGTCTTTTCTTCAAATTTTATCTTCTTAATATTTTTTTTTATATAGAAAAAAATTAAATATTAGAAAAGGATATGACAATATATTTTTAGGAAAAAAAGGCTTTTAAATTAAAAAAAATGTGAAAATAATAAGTCGAGGAAAGAAAGAAAGAAAATAATTTCGTCACTTGTCTTTCGCTTTGTGAGGTCGCGCAGACCCTGGTCCCCCGGAAATGGTTACAACCGGTTATAGCCGGTGCGAAAAAAGGAATGGTAACCGGTAAATGCCGGTCATTGGTATGGGTTAGAGAAGTTCACCCCGCGGTTGAAATGATTGAAGCCGAGTTTTGACTACTACTACTCTCTTGGTTTAGCCCTTTGGTCGCCTCGTACCCAGAAAAACAAAAGATAGGAAAGACCAAAGAAAAAAAAAAAAAAGATATAGAGATAGAGAGAGATAAAGAGAGAGAGAGAGAAAAAAAAACCTCTGAGAGACCACAGAAGAAGAAGAAGAGGAAATTGCTTGCCGTCGATGTTTCGAGCTTCTGCGACTCCGGTGTAAAGCCACAAGCGAGGAGAAAAGAGGAAAGCGAGAGAGAGAGAGAGAGCTTGGAGTCTGAATCGGAGACAATTTTGAGGTGAAATTTGGTGGTTTTCTCGTTTGATTTTAGGGTTTATATTATCTGATAGTTGTATCGAGTAATGTAAAGGAGCTAAAAACAGTGGTGATTGTGTTTGTCAGAGAGATAAGAGACCAAAGAAAGGAATCAAGTGGAGTTACCGAGGCGAGCTTTGAGCTTTTTTTTTTTCTGAGGTGGATTTGGTGGATATCGTCTGCTTTGAGTCTTATTTGGTATCAGATGAAACAGATCTGAAGGTATGGCGAGTTCGGAGGTTTCAATGAAAGGTAATCGTGGAGGAGAGAACTTTTCCTCCTCCGCTTTTACTGACCCAAAGGAGTCTAGAAATGTCTCCGTCCCCGGCGAGGGGCAAAACTGTCATTCTACCCGATCTGAGCGTGCTGGTATGTCTCCGTTTCCCAGTTTTTTTTTTTTCCCTCTTTTTGGTTTTTGCTTGGTTTTGGTTACAGACTGAGTTGATCTAACTAACCTTTTCTTAAATTTTCTTCATAGTCGACCCTGAAGCTGCTCTTTACAGAGAGCTATGGCACGCTTGTGCTGGTCCGCTTGTGACGGTTCCTAGACAAGATGACCGAGTCTTCTATTTCCCTCAAGGACATATCGAGCAGGTAAAGATTTTCATCTCTTGAGCTTTTACTATTTTAGGCTAAATCTTTGAGTTTACCCTTCTTTGATTCCTATCTGTATCTGTTGAGATATTTTTCTAATGATATTTGTCGGTTTCCATTGTGGATGCGGGGGTTAGGTGGAGGCATCGACGAACCAGGCAGCAGAACAGCAGATGCCTCTCTATGATCTTCCGTCAAAGCTTCTTTGTCGAGTTATTAATGTAGATTTAAAGGTAAGCTTTTTTTTTTTTTTTTTTTTTTTTTTTACTTCATTGGAAAAAGTTTGTTTATGAGTCTTGAATTGTCTGCTAACAAGAGTTTTTTTGTATATGATTTTACAGGCAGAGGCAGATACAGATGAAGTTTATGCGCAGATTACTCTTCTTCCTGAGGCTAACGTAAGTTGTGTTTTCTGATTTTATTGGTTTCAGGGTTGTTGGATGTTCTTATTCTTCAAGATACTGAAATGTATTTTTTGTTCTTTTCAACACAGCAAGACGAGAATGCAATTGAGAAGGAAGCGCCTCCTCCTCCACCCCCTAGGTTCCAGGTCCACTCGTTCTGCAAAACCTTGACGGCATCTGACACTAGTACGCACGGTGGATTTTCTGTTCTTAGGCGCCATGCGGATGAATGTCTCCCACCTCTGGTTGGTGTTTCATTTGCTTCTTCTTGTATACATTCGTTCGCTTATGTTTTCTTGAATTGTTCTACGTTTGCCTTCGATTCATTTTTTTGTTACTTCTTTCAGGATATGTCTCGACAACCACCAACTCAAGAGTTAGTTGCTAAGGATTTGCATGCAAATGAGTGGCGATTCAGGCATATATTCCGAGGTATAGGAATTTGTATGAGTAGCATATTATCACTTTTTTTGTTTTACTTTATGTTCCTCAAACTTATGTGGTTGTTGATGTCTCCGATAATGACCAGGTCAACCACGGAGGCATTTGCTTCAAAGTGGATGGAGTGTGTTTGTTAGCTCCAAAAGGCTAGTTGCAGGCGATGCGTTTATATTTCTAAGGTTTGTGGATTTCTTAGTTTCTTATTTTCTTGAGCTGTATCTGTTTTTTTCTATAATTTGAAATATCTGATTCTTCTACAGGGGAGAGAATGGAGAATTAAGAGTGGGTGTAAGGCGTGCGATGCGACAACAGGGAAATGTGCCATCTTCGGTTATATCTAGCCATAGCATGCATCTTGGAGTACTGGCTACCGCATGGCATGCCATTTCAACTGGGACTATGTTTACAGTCTACTACAAACCAAGGTTTGTCTTGGTATTAGCTCACAAAACAGCATTCAGTTTTGAGCTCTTTGCTGTTTGTGTCTCTATTTGTCTGATGCTTGGCAGTAAATTACTCTACTAAATGTTCCCACACTGTTGTTTTGTTTGATACAGGACGAGCCCATCTGAGTTTATTGTTCCGTTTGATCAGTATATGGAGTCTGTGAAGAATAACTACTCCATAGGCATGAGATTTAAAATGAGATTTGAAGGCGAAGAGGCTCCTGAGCAGAGGTAAAAACTCTCTTCTGCTTTTTAGATATTTTAGCTCTCAGCCTTTTTCCTTGCTGAATTATGAACCTAACATGTTTTATTGATTTATATTAGGTTTACGGGCACAATCGTTGGGACTGAAGACTCTGACCCCACTAGGTGGCCAAAATCAAAGTGGAGATCCCTCAAGGTATGACCTAGTTCCTAGAGAGGATTAAGACTATTGTTGAATAGAATGGATACTGATTGTTTAATTGTCATTCAGGTGAGATGGGATGAGACTTCTAGTATTCCTCGACCTGATAGAGTATCTCCGTGGAAAATAGAGCCAGCTCTTGCTCCTCCTGCTTTGAGTCCTGTTCCAATGCCTAGGCCTAAGAGGCCCAGATCTAACATAGCACCCTCATCTCCTGACTCTTCGATTCTTACTAGAGAAGGTAATGTTCCCTTCTTCCACTGTAGTAGTTCATATAGTAGTGTGTCTTAATATTATATTGAACTTGTCAGTTAACAATACAGGCACAGCTAAAGCGAACATGGACCCTTTACCAGCAAGCGGACTTTCAAGGGTCTTGCAAGGTCAAGAATACTCGACCTTGAGGACGAAACATACTGAGAGTGTAGAGTGTGATGCTCCTGAGAATTCTGTTGTGTGGCAATCCTCAGCGGATGATGATAAGGTTGACGTGGTTTCTGGTTCTAGAAGATATGGATCTGAAAACTGGATGTCCTCAGCCAGGCATGAACATACTTACACAGATTTGCTTTCCGGCTTTGGGACTACTAACATAGATCCACCCCATGGTCAGCGGATACCTTTTTATGACCATTCATCGTCACCTTCTATGCCTGCAAAGAAAATATCAAGTGATCCAGAGGGCAAGTTTGATTATCTTGCTAACCAGTGGCAGATGATGCACTCTGGTCTTTCTCTGAAGTTACATGAATCTCCCAAGGTACCTTCCGCAAGTGATACCTCTTTCCAAGGGCGAGGCAATGGTAAATACAGCGAATATCCGGTGCTTAATGGTCTATCGACCGAAAATACTGGTGGTAACTGGCCGATACGTCCACGTGCTTTGAATTATTTTGAGGAAGTGGTTCAGGCTCAGGCACAAGCTCAGGCTAGGGAGCAAGTAACGAAACAATCTATGACGATACAAGAGGAGACAGCGAAGTCAAGAGATGGGAACTGCAGGCTTTTTGGCATTCCTCTGAACAACAACATGAATGGGACAGATTCTTCCTTGTATCAGAGAAACAATTTGAATGATGCTGCGGGGCTTACCCAGATAGCATCACCAAAGGTTCAAGATCTTTCTGATCAGTCAAAAGGGTCAAAATCGACAAACGAACATCGCGAACAGGGAAGACCATTCCAGACTAATTATCCTCATCCAAAGGATGCTCATGCAAAAACCAGCTCAAGTAGGAGTTGCACGAAGGTACTTTTTACTATTATTAACCACAAAGAATATTTGGTGTTTGAAACTTCGAATACTTTGTTGACTAACACATGACACATTGGTTTATAGGTTCACAAGCAGGGAATCGCACTAGGCCGTTCAGTGGATCTTTCAAAGTTCCAAAACTATGAGGAAACAATCGCTGAGCTGGACAGGCTGTTTGAGTTCAATGGAGAGTTGATGGCTCCTAAGAAAGATTGGTTGATAGTTTACACAGATGATGAGAATGATATGATGCTGGTTGGAGACGATCCTTGGCAGTAAGTTATTGCAGTTTTTCCACCTACACTACCTTAATTTAGATCTATGTTAATGTGTGTTTTAAAACACTGACATAATGATGTTTCAAAGGGAGTTTTGTTGCATGGTTCGCAAAATCTTCATATACACTAAAGAGGAAGTGAGGAAGATGAACCCAGGGACTCTAAGCTGTAGGAGCGAGGAAGAAGCAGTCGTTGGGGAAGGATCAGATGCAAAGGACGCCAAGTCTGCATCAAATCCTTCATTGTCCAGCGCCGGGAACTCTTAAACAGAAAAAACCAGCCAGCCCTTTTGCTACAAGCCGAGGTATGAAAAAGCTATAGAAATAATGATAGACACGACCAAGTTTATTTCCTTACATACAACTTATGTTTGCTTTTTTTTTTTTTTGTAAAATCAGGAGGGTCATTTTGGTGGAGACTGGAGAGCAAAATGGGATGATGGGTTTATAAGATATGATATTAAAAATGCAATTTTTGAAGTATTTTGTTGGCCACTTAGATTATTAGCATCTCCCACCACCCCCTATTATATCTAATAATAATCTATATATATATATTATAAAGTAAACATAAAAAGGTTACAGGTATTATATAGTAGAATATGAAAGGCTCTTTTATTAAGTAGAAATGTGGTGTGGAGTTGTGTAGATGGAGGCTGCTATCGGTTCTTGTTTTATGTATTTTTTTTCTTCTTTCATCCAAAGATCTTTTTAAGTCTTCTATTGTTTATATATATTAAATCCAATGTACATAAGTTTTTTATGCTCTGCCTTTTTTAGAATAGTAGTCGTTTTAACGGTTTTAATGTCTAGTTAGCATTTTGTAGCATTTCGTATTCGACATGATTATATGCACGAAATTGTGAGACGTCTAGCAATCTGTTCCATTTCGAAACCTTACAGTTTAGCTTTTGTGATGTTTGTTCCATTCCATGTACAGTCTAAATAGTTAAGCACTCAATGAGCAAACTACGAAACCTCTTTTAAACAGTGAAAAAATTGTGGAAATGGACAGGGCTTTTTTTTGGCTTATATCTATGACCTCAAAGTCCATAAACTAAGCCATTAGAATCAGGAAAATTACACAAAAGCAAACTTGCATTTAGCTAAGACTCATTCGAGTTAAACCATATAAGGAACCCGCAGTCAACAATAGCACACTACCGCCTTAAGCCAGCCGACAATCTCAATCGTCACATAAAACCCCGAATAGTCGAATACGGTATCTTTATCTTGCTGAGTTGAAAGAAAAAAAAAAGAAAAAACCTTCAGTGTTGTTAAAACTGTTGCCCATTATTTTACAAACGATAAATAAAAAGTAAAAAACTGCAGAGTTCAATAAGTGTTTGTTGTCTCCTTCTCTTGCAATTTGTAAGTCTACCATGGATCCACATAAGCATATGGTGTGATGGTCTGAAGACTCTGAACCGATGACACATCAAATGAAAGCAGACAATGTTACAATAATTAAATTTACCAAAAAAAAATTCCAAATAAAACAATAAGATAAACTAACACTGTTAGACCCCACCACTTGGGTGGGCACACTATATGAGGGAATAAACACGCAACTCCATAGGAAGTTTCTTGAAGCCTAAAATATTACGCAGCTTCTCGATCTTTTTTATTTTTTTTTTAAAAACCATTTTTACATAACACAATCAATAATACTACTACTACTATTCTTTCTTTCTTTCGTTACTTTCAGGGGACACTTTGTTCTACTTAACAATTTTTTTTTTTTTAAAAGAAATCAATGAATTCTCCACCGGTGGACGCCATGACGACCGGAGAATCATTATCTCAGAGATCTATTCCGACGCCGTTTCTGACAAAAACATATAACCTTGTAGAAGATAGTTCAATCAACGACGTAATCTCATGGAACGAAGATGGTTCCTCTTTCATCGTATGGAATCCTACAGATTTCGCTAAAGATTTGCTTCCTAAACACTTCAAACACAACAATTTCTCAAGCTTCGTTCGTCAGCTCAACACTTACGTACGTTTTCTCATCTTCCATCGATTTCTTCTTTTATTCCATCGTTCTGTTTTATAATCTGTCTTTTTGTTTTGTTTCCTCAACAGGGGTTCAAAAAAGTAGTACCGGATCGATGGGAGTTTTCAAACGATTACTTCAAGAGAGGAGAGAAACGTCTTCTCCGTGAGATCCAACGTCGGAAAATAACAACGTCTCATCAAGCAGCAGCAGCTGTTACTACTCCTCCTTCCTCTTCGGAACAGAGACTCCAAACGACTCTTGTTGTGTCACCGTCCAACTCAGGGGAAGATCGTAACAATAATAACACACAGGTGATGTCGTCTTCTCCTCCGTCGTCTTGGTATGTTCAGACAACGACGGGGAACAATGGTGCAGGCTTATCAGTTGAGTTATTAGAAGAGAACGAGAAGCTTCGGAATCAGAACATTCAGCTTAACCGTGAGCTTACTCAGATGAAATCTGTTTGCGATAATATCTTTACTCTCATGTCTAGTTACGTCGGATCTCACCCTGATCGGAGTTATTCTCCGGGAGGGGGAGGTAGCAGTAGTCATCAACCGGTTGAGTTTTTACCGGCCAAGAAGCGGTTTTGTGATGTTGACGGTGAAGAAGAAGAAGAAGAAGCGAGTCCGAGACTGTTTGGTGTTCCGATAGGACTGAAACGTACGAGAAGTGAAGGACTTCATCAGGTGAAGACGGTTTCCACGACGACGGCGCCGGTTGGGGAGAAGAAGTCCGAGGAGGAGCCGCCGTGGTTGAGATATTATAATTATAATCGAACCAATCAGAGAGTTTGTAATTAAAAAAAAAAAAAAAAAGAAGCCAACGGTTGAGATTTGGTGTGTAGATATGTGCCGCGAAGTTGAGGATTAAAGCTTTTTTTTTTTGTTAAGACAAATCAGAGAAGCTCGTGTCCCATCTGTGTGTTTCAAGAAGTTTCATCAATCTTGACATCTTCTTTAACACTTTGTGTTTTACTATTTTTATTTAAATGAATAATTTTTTTTTTCTTTCTTGAAAAATAGTTAGGCTGTTTCTAGGCTTTCCTTTTTTGACATTTTCTTAAAATTCTTCTCATCTTTTTGTGTTTTTGTTTTTATAAGAAAATGAAAAAGACGTAAGAGATTAAATTATTAATGATGAAAATTGAAATTTGTAATGAAGCATCTGGAATCTCTCTCGTTTGGTGGGCGCGATTCAGGGAACGTGTTGTGGACCTAGCTTCCTCGATTATGATTATCACAAAGTAGATTTTCCAATTTTCTCATAATTGACTTAATGATTTATTATTATTACACGTTAAAATCTTGGTTTCTCAAAAATGATAAGAGTTCAATAGGTTAATATATAAACAATATTAGCTACATGTATCATAATATGTTTGATTGAATGTGTTATTGGGGATTTTATAGATTTTCTGTATCGTACTAGATTACAGATTGACTTAATGACTTGTTACACATTAAAATCTTGGTTTCTCAAAAATGTCAAGAGTTCAATTGGTTAGTATAAACAATATTACCAACATTATCATAATATGTTTGATTGAATGTGTTATTGGGGATTTTATAGATAGAGAAGGTTACGTGAAATTTTTTGCTCACTCAAATGATTTCGTTGAGATTTCACCGTCACTTGCAATGTGAAAATCGAAACGCATAACTTGCAAGGAAAGTGAGACATCAGCATCTAAACATTTTGAGTTTTTCGTCTTTTTTACCAATAACTACTTTTCAAAGAAAAAAAAATATTAGTATCTTGAAAAGTTATGAACACGATTGTGAGTTTGTAGAGAGGGTCCTTAGAAAACTCTCAAAGCAATACTATTTTCTAGAGTAAGAACCAGAACCAAGGAACTCACCGGAGTGAGGAGCATTAGCAGAAGCAAAGCCATGGTAAGGGTCAAAAGTTTAAACTTGATTTAATACTACTATTATAGACTCATTTATATGTAACATATCTGCAATTTTGTCCATCAATTGACTCTTGATCGTATAATTTGTCAATGTTGAGTTGTTGACAATAACTTATGTGTGATGTGTCTATGCATTTTGTTCACATACAACAACAACACATTTAAATTATAGTGAATTGTCTTCTTTCCCCAAATAATGTTGTCTCTAGTTTGCTACATTAGCCACACAAAAAAAAAAAAAAAAGAACACCAAACTAACATAGGCTCTGAATGAAAAAAAAATAGATTTCCTAAAATTTAAGAAAACAATATTTTGAAGGATTTGAGCAATTACTTCGTAAAATCTAAAAACCATATTTTGTAGGTTTTTCAGCGTGAGTTTTTTTTCTAATATATATATATATATATATATTTTAATTTACTTAAATTCCAAAACAAACTAAGGCCTTGAATGGTGATGATGATAATAATTTTGCAATAATGTGTTTTCTATATGTAATAAATGTATGTTTTTTTGCATCATTGTATTTTTTTATCATTTAATAAAAATTCATAATCATTATTTTACTATTTAAAAATAAATATTATACATAAAAACTAAAAACTAATCAAATTACCTTTTAAGATTTTGCAAAAACTAAAATCTACACCAAAAATAAAAAAAAACTAAAATAATCAAAAACCAAAAGCTAACTAAAATCTAAAAAGCACCTATTCATGGCCATAGTTTAAACTGTAGATAACCGGTTAACTAACCGGTTAAAGTTATAAAATAAAGTGAATTTGGTTTATGACACTGGTTAGACCCTAAACCCATTCATTGACTTGTTTGGTCACTCTCTTCTCTCTCTCCGCCGCGCTCTCTTCTCTCTGGATCGAGCAAAATCGGAACCTATTCGATTGTTTTCATCTTCTTCGTCAAGGTTTGTGTTTGATTTCAACGTATACTGATTCAAAGACCTAACTTTTTTCCCCTTCGATTAGATTAGGAAAGGAATCAAATTTTTGTTTAACCTAAGCTGTGGAATATATATATGAAAAAATCGTTAACTTTTTTTTTTGTTTGTTTGTGGTGGTGAATTTAGGATCTTATGAATCTCTATTCTCTTATGTAGCAGGCCAAAGTATGGAGCTTTCTGATGTAAACAACGGCAAGAGCACAAGACCAAAGCAGCCTCCAAAACGTTTCATCAAGAACCAAATCCCTGAATCAATCCTCAACGATGCGTCTCTCAACGCTGCTATCTCAATCCTACCTTCAATTTACCAGTTTGAGGTACACAAGTGCGTTTGGCGGATCAAATCGTTGAAAGCTAAACGCATAGCTCTGCAGCTTCCTGAGGGTCTTCTTATGTACGCACTCACACTCTCTGACATCTTCACATCTTTTGCTGGAGCTTCTCACTGTTTTGTACTCGGTGATGTCACTTATGGAGCTTGCTGTGTTGATGATTTCTCTGCGGTTGCTCTTGGTGCTGACTTGCTTATTCACTATGGACATAGTTGTCTTGTCCCTATTGACTCTACCAAAATCCCTTGCCTTTATGTTTTTGTCGATATACAGATCGATGTTAAATGCTTGTTGAACACCATCCATCTCAATCTCTCGAATGATGCCAAGAACATCATTCTTGCAGGCACGATTCAGTTTACTTCGGCTATTAGAGCTGTGAAGCCTGATTTAGAGAAGCTAGGTTTCAATGTTTTGATCCCTCAGTCAAAGCCTTTATCAGCTGGTGAAGTCCTTGGCTGTACAGCTCCAAAGATTAAGATGGTTGAGGGTTGTGAAGACCAAGTACTTGTGTTTGTAGCTGACGGGAGGTTCCATCTTGAAGCAATGATGATAGCCAATCCAAATATCAAGGCGTTTAGGTACGATCCATATCTTGGAAAGCTGTTTTTAGAGGAGTATGATCATAAGGGAATGAGGGCGACGAGAAGGAGAGCAATTGCAAGGGCCATGGATGCAAAAACTTGGGGGATTGTGTTGGGGACATTGGGAAGGCAAGGGAATCCTAAGATTCTTGAGATGTTAGAGAAGAAAATGAAGGAGAATGGGATAGATAGCACAGTTGTTTTAATGTCAGAACTTAGCCCTACAAGAGTAGCACTATTTGAAGATTCGGTGGATGCTTGGGTTCAAATAGCATGCCCAAGGCTTTCTATTGATTGGGGTGAGGCCTTTCTTAAACCGCTTCTAACAACTTATGAAGCTGAGATTGCTCTAGGATACCTCAGCGGTTGGTGGAAGAAGGATACTTCGAGCAGAGGAGATTCTTTGGCTGGCTGTTGCAAAGAGAAGAACGAAACAAGTTGTGCGTGTAGTAGTAATGAGTACGTGGAAAATGATAAGAAAGAGGATGATGATGGGGCACTCGATGGAGACTATCCAATGGATTATTACGCACAAGAAGGTGGAGAATGGAACTCTTCATATCTCAAGAAGTCATCTCGTCCCATTCGAAGAAACCCTTTACCTTCTTCTATAGTTTCCCACAGAGTAGCTGATATAACCCAAGTCGGCGAATGTGTTGTTGATTATTAGCTTGGGGAAGTCTTGAAGTGAAACTGTCGACTCTGTATGAGTTGTTGACAGAAGTTGAAGAGTGAAGACTCATATGCAGTTTTTCTATACAAGCCGTGAGGATTAAAGGGCTGTTTGTAGAGAGGCTACAACACTTGTTTCTCTCGTTTACTGAGATTTTGTCTGCTCACTTTTTGTTTTGATAAAACAAAATGGTGATAGAAGTGAAAAATATAGGCCCTGCAGTAAAAAATACTGATGATGTTTATTGCAGATCTGATTAGGTTGAAGTTTTGGTTTAGCCTTGTTTTGATCCGGCCTCATGTTTTTTATTATTATAATTCTACATAAATGAACTCCAGAATCTGATTTTCTACAACATTAAAACAACTACAACAAAAATCCTAAACTATAATTACAGACAAACCAATCACCTACTGTATAACAGATTAAAAACTTGTGCTCCACCATTTAATCTTTTTCTGTTCTAAACTTATGATATACTTCCTCTCTATTAGAATAGATGATTTTTTGAGATTTTCACATAAATTAAGAAAATATTTAATGTTTAGCAATAAATACATTATTATTCATAATAACATATTTTTATAATTATTAACCAATAGTAATTCATCAAAGTTTTAAATTCTCAATCAATGATTCTTGAAATTTGTAATTTTCTAGTAATAATTGATAAAAATATACAGAAAATCATCTATTGTGATACAAGAAAAAAATTCTAAAAAAACCATGTATTGTGATACATAGGGAGTATTTTTTTTTTGGTAAGAAAACTTTTTAGCTGTTATACCCACACAAAAAAAAAACACTTTAATTGTAATGCATAAAAGAGCTGATTGGTAAAAGCTAGTTATATCATAATAAGCCACTCTTTGTGATTTTCTGTTCATCATAATGGAATCTTCATTATAAATCATTAAATCTATATATGTACACATTTGAGATGAAATAGCCGAAGTACATATATTTTTACACAGCTTGAAACTACACCGACTAATTAATAGTTTAATACCATCATCAGTAATTTGAAACTTCATAAATTCCACAAACAGATTATTTCACTTTTATAAGGATTCAACTTCAAATATAGAGATCAACCACTTATTTCTTTTAATTAGATTTAATTTTTGAAAACACAATAGAGTTAATTATTCTTGCAGTTTGAGCTGACTATATTAATGTGAATGAATTTATGAGTTTAATCGATTTACACTGAATATCAAAATGGAGAAATATATATGGTTGGTTGTATACTTGTAGTACACTGACAAAAAAGAAAGAAAGAAAGATATGGTCGCACACTAGTGTTTTTGGACCTTACGTCAAAGTAGAAGAAGGGATAAGAAATTAGGGTCGCACACCACTTGGGCGTCATTTATTTATTTGTTTCGTTGAAAAATCATATGTCCCAATTCCACCACTTCACTGTCTCCTGCCCCTCTTTCTTTGCAATCTAATATACCTGTTATCTTTTTCTTCCCCTTCTTTTTTATATGCCAAACAACGTTAATACACTGTAGGTTATCTTTGTAATAAGTGGTTATTTGTGTATTCTAATTCATATGTCCCAATACCACCATAATTCTTTGTGTATAAAAAGTAAGTCAAACAAATTTACTCTATTCTACAAATTTATAGGCTTGACAAAGAAATCAACAATAAAATTATTTTTTAAAATTTGCTTTCAGTACTTGACATATGTCACTTCTGAAATTGAAATTGACACCTGTCTATCAAAAAAAACTTTAATCCTCATTTTTGGCTTACTACATCATTGCAATAACCAATTTGGCTTCGACATTTAAGGAAGCTCTAACTGATTGCCACGTAGTACATGTATAACTCACCTATCTTCTTTTTCTTCCCTTTTTTTTCTCATGCTAAACAAGGTCAATGGATTGTGTGTTATATTTGTAATAAGTGGTTATTGTGTATGTAAAAAAAATCAAACAAATTTATCCTCTTCTATAAATTTATCGACTTCTTCCCCAAAATAATAACGTCAAAAGAATCTACAAAAAAGTTTCCTTTTAAGACTTGCTTTCAGATTTTGACACGTGACACTTTGGAGTTGACATTTGTATATGAATGAAAAAAACTTTAATCATCATTTTTTGCTTACTGCATTATTGCAATAACCAATTTTCACAAATAGGCAAAAACCAGATTCCAAACATGGGTCATACTCGTACATGAAGCCCACATTTATACATGTTCATTTTTATTTTAATTTAAAACCATATATTTTCCTCTATTTTAAACCTAAAATGTCAAACAATTAAAATACATCACCTTAAATTTGGTGTATTCCTAATTCTATTAAAGAGGCATTAATTCCATTCGATACAATGCTATAAATTGGAAACGCAAAATGTTTCCTTATATGAAAATATTTTATTAAAACCAGTATCTAATATAATTGTTTGGAACAAAAACTGAAGCCCTTCCTCATATCCTGCAGAAATTTTCAACTCATTCAAAATATATAGGCTCTCCAGTTATGCTCTTACAAAACATGAATAAAAAAGAAGGACTTTGCAATGAACCAAATTAGTTGTCACATGTTTGGGTGCTAGAGTCATTGAAGCAAATATCTTAATTGGTACAACAGTTGGAAACAAGGTTGTCATCGCAAGGATAATACTCTCTCCACCCAATTCTAAGTGGTTGTTCAAATTAAAAAGACGTCAGTTCCCCCTTCGTTTGACCTATGCAATGACTATTAATAAAAACCAAAGAAAAAGCTTAGAAAAAGTTGGTTTATATATTTTCCAAAACCATATTTCAGGCATGGACAATTTTATGTCGCGTTATCTAGAATAACATCAAAAGCAAGTTTGAAGGTTCTGAACATGGTGAACATAGACGAGGAGAGATATTCAGTTACACAGAAGTATTCAACTATGTCACAAAGTCTATGTAAAAGAAGGTAATCTCTCAATTAAATATTAAATAGGATCGATCATAATCTCTACAACTTACTTGCATACAAAAAAAAAAAACTCTACAACTTACTAACAACGATAAGAAGACGTTAATTCCCCTTGTGTTAGAGCTACACAATATAATGAGTATTAATAAAAGCCAAGGAATAATCTTAGAAAAAGTTGGTTATATATTTCCCAAAACCAGATTTCAGTCATGGACAATTGTATGTCGCATTATCTAGAGTAACATCAGAAGCAGGTTTGAAGGTTCTGAACATGGTGAACATGGACGAGGAGAGACATACAGTTACACAGAAATATTCAACAATGTCACCAAGTTTACGTTAAAGAAGGTATTCTCTCAATTTAATATTAAATAGGAGCAGATCATAAACTCTATAACTTACTTGCATACAAAAGAACAAAAACCCTACATACTTGGTTATATATGAGATTACAAATTCAGAATAACTTGGCTATATATGAGATTACAAATTCAGAATAACTTGGACCAATTCATACATATGCGAGAGACGACTTATAGTAAGAAAGGGCTCTCTCTTCATTCATTTTTAAATTAATAAATCAGTATCTAATCAATATTGTAATAATCTGTAGGTAAAATATCCCCATATAAACAATGCTGGATGTAATTTCCGATATCATTAACTGAATGTTGAGAGGTTTGTGTCTCCCCAGACGTAGCAGTGAACTGGGTAAATAATATTTATCCGTCTTTGCTGCTTTAATTAGATAGAATTAGAGAGAACTCAGATAAGTTCACAAGAACCAAATAAAACATTTTACCAAAAACATACACGAGACTCTACATTTAAAAGAATACAACTACTTTTAAAATTGGTAACCAAGAAAAACCCCAAATGGGACAACTAAAGCATGAATTATTTTATAATTTTGACGTAACACTTTGACTATTTACAATCAAACTACGTAACTTACTTAGCTTTTATAGAAAATTGTTTAGATTACAAAATGATAAAAGAATAATGACCAATAAATATATACAAATATGTAACAATTCATAAGTCTGACGGCTACAAGAATAATCACACAACAACAATGAAATACAAAAAATAATGACAATTAAATGGAAAAAATTTGCAAAGCAATACCAACATATGTCCGAATATATACATAGCAATTCCAACACCATCAACAAACAATCACTCAAACCCCCAAAAACACCATCATTTTTAAAAAAAAGTTCTGTAATATAAGTAAGCTCTATACAATGTAGTATGAAATAAGCTTAACAGCAACACAATCACACAACCAACTCATTCTCAAAATTAAAAGATCACATGAATACGAAATCAACATCAGCTACAAAATCTCATATTCTCCAACAAGTAGATACTAGAATCAAATAATACAAAAATAAACTAATTACCATTTATGGTAAACAAAAAAAATATGTATATAGAAATAACCTGGTGTAACGCACGAGACTATTCCTAGTAATAAATAATGCAAACTTCATTTATTCATTTCATTGTATATATAAAGAAATGTACATTAAAAAATGAATACCATAATTAATTTTTTTTGTTGTGACATAAATTAATTTTTCTTGATCCAAATGTTTAATATTGTATAGAGAGGCCAAACTTGCCAAATAGTATACATAAAAAGAAAGAACATACTGACTACTGTAGCATGAATTTTCACTACAAGAAAACACGCGTTTTGCGAGGACGACTTGCGACGGAATACAGCTCTCGCAAATTTGTGGTGGATTTGCGAAGACAGTACGAGAAAAGAAAATTCCATAGCACATCCCTCGCAAAATTGCGAGGAAGCCAGTCGTCGCAATTCCGCTGCTCATTTGCGAGGCATTTACGACAAATTCGCAGGAAAGGTCACCCTCCTCTCAAATCAATCGCAATATTGCGACGCATTTGTGAAAATAGTATCCATAGCAAGATTGCTATGGACGTGCGAGTGAATTGCGATAGCCATAGCAAATCCATTGCAAAATTAGGAATTTTTTTTTTTTGATAAATATTACAAAACTTAATATAATTATTCTGAAATATATTTCAATATGTTCATAAGGTGAATTATTCTGAAATTCATTACTAATATATTACTATTAATGATTAAAAAGATGATTGGAAAGAAGATGATGAGACCTTGGACCTTATAATATACTTGAAAGTTAATTTTACTAACTTTTAAAATTATTTTGATGGTTTTTATAAATTAAATATACTAGGTTTGCGACATATTTGCAACAGATTTGCTAGATATATAGCAAATGCGTCGCAAATCCATCGCAAAACATTAATCGTCGCTATTCCCTCGCAAATGAAAACTTCAAACCCTAACCCCTAAACCCTAAACCCTAAAGACTAATAACATTACTATTAATGATTAAAAAGATGAATCCAACACTTATAATCATAGATAGGGCAGTGCAACACAAAATTGTTGGAGAATTATAAAATTTTGGAATATTTGTCTAAATGTAATGAACATGTATATGATATAGTGTAAAAGATAGTTAATGATTGGAGGAATATGCAAAATTGGACAATTTTGGAAGTTTGATGATAGAGAAGAGTATGATGAGCTTATAGGACCTTATAATATACTTGCAAGTTCATTTGACTAATTTTTTTAAATTATTTTGATGGTTTTTGTAAATTAGGTATTCAAGGATTGCGACAAATTTGCGAGTAATCCGCTAGATGCATAGCAAATGCGTCGCAAATCCATTGCAAAAAAACTTAAACCATAGCAATTCCCTCGCAAATGACAACATTAAACCCTTGATCCTGAACCCCTTATAACTAATTACAATACTTTTAATGATTAAAAAGGTGAATCCAAGATTTATAATCAAAGATATGACACAAATGTCATTTTCAAAACCTAAACCCTAAATTAGTCGCAAATCCATCGCAAATTGCTCAAATAGTAGCAATTCCCTCGCAAATGACACTTCAAAACCTAAACCCAAAAGACTTTACGAGGGATTTGCTACGGTCTCTCGTAATTCTCTCGCAAAGTCTAGAAATATTAATTATATATTTTAATATGGTTGCTAGGGATTTGCGAGGGACCATAGCTAATCCCTAGCAATATTTGCGTGGGATTTGCGACGCAGTATTTTTCTATATAAGTAAAAAACCTAGTTTGAGGGAAGCTCAAACCTCGACTAATCCGCAGCCAAAAAAACCCTAGTTCCCTAATCCTTCTCTTCTCTGATTTCCTCTTTCTTCTCCGATCTCTTCTGTCTTTTCCGGTGAGTCTCTTCTCCGGTTAACCCTTCTCGAACCCTTCTCCTCCTCTCCTCATCTCCTCTTCTATCTTCTTCTCAAACCCTTCTCGAACCCTTCTCCTCCTCTTCTCGAAGGTCCGATAAGTCTCCTCCTCTCCTATTCTATCTCTTTGTTTGGGGTTTTGATTTGGGGTTTAGGGTTTCGATTCGATTTTAGGGTTTCGAATTTGGGGATTCAATTGGAGGTTTAGGGTTATGATTCGATTTGGGTTTTAATTCGATTTTAGGGTTTCGAATTTGGGGATTCAATTGGGGATTTAGGGTTATGATTCGATTTGAGGTTTAATTCGATTTTAGGGTTTCGACTTTGGGGATTCAATTTGGGGTTTAGGGATTCAATTTAGGGTTTCGAATTTAGGTTCTAATGATTTTGGGGGTTTTGATTGAATTTGATTTGGGGGGGTTAATTCTAACCAGATTTTTGTTCTGCTTTCAGATGTCGACTAATGAGCAACACGGTTCTGTAAACCAAAACGTTTACAGAAGATTCATCTCTTATCAAGGTTTAACTCCTCCCGTCACTACTCGAAGGACAACTTCTGCTTCTGCTCATCCCCAAAGGTTACCTTCTCCCGCTTCTTCTCAAGGTACATCACCGGCGATGCAGGATAATCTACATGGAAGCTCTCCGGCGATGTCTAATGATCCTCCTCAGCAATCAACTTCTCGTATGTCTCCACAACATTCATTTTTTATTTTGGAAGAGTTACTTGCAAGTCCCGGACGTGCTTTCTTACCAAAACTAGATCCTAAGCGTCCTCCGGGTACCCTCTGGTAATTATCTTCTCCTGTCTAATTTTTTTTTTTGTTGTTTCATAGTACCTCATTCGATTTATCCTTTGCTTTGTAGGTTTGACCAGGACCCTTATGTGGCTGCTACTGTCCTGGCCATTTTTGAAAGAGATTTCAAGCATGCTCATGCCAATTGGACCCAAACACCAGGTCCGGTTGTAAATCGGTGCTTTGAAACTTTTGCGGTAAGTCTACTTTGTGTTTTATGTGTTTTAAATATAGTTTTTGTGTTTTAATTACTAATGCATGTGATGTTTGTTGAAGCAAACATGTAACTGGGACCCGTCCATCAACGAAAGAGTCAGAACTGAGTTTGAAACCAAGTTGAAGACTCGGATGAGTGATCAAGTGTCTCGGTGGAAGGGTAAGTGGAAGCGAAAAGGTGATGAAGCAATGCCGCGGTGGCTTGATCCTACAGTATGGGAAGGCTTGGTCAAGTTTTGGCTTGAACCAAAGTCAGAAGCAAAGAGTATCAACAGTCGTAATGCTCGTTACAGTGATCCTGATGGCCCCGGAATACACAAACACCGATCTGGTCAGACATCTTTTAAAGCCCGAGCACGAAAGCATGTAAGTATTTTTCTTAAAGTTATTTAGTTAAGACTTGTTTATTCACTGTTTATGAGCATTGATCACTGTCTAACTCTTGTGTTAGTCTGAGAAGACCAGTGATCCACTACCTGATTTCCTGCTTGCCCTAGAAGAGACTCATAGGAAACCTGATGGGTCTTTCGTTGATGGAATGTCTGAGAAAGTCTACCATCAAGTGTCATCGAGGATAGCTGAAGCTGAATCTTTGCTACTCTCTAGGGATAATGTGGAGAGCAGTGCTTCCGGCGGGTTATCTCTTACCGCAAAGAACCAAATATATGCTGAGGTAATTGTTGGTGTGTTTATATGTTGCTTACTTTTTGCAAGTTTCTCTTCTTGCAAGTTCATTGTTTATGTTGGTGTGTTATAGTTTCTCTTTTTATCAATGTCTAAATGTCTAACGGTTGTTTATGTTGGTGTGTCTCTCTTATGTTGGCAGGTTGCTCCAAAGAAAAAGAACCGGATATATGGGGTTGGGAACTTGCAAGCAGAAGCATCATCAACTCACATTAGACAACCGCCTCCTCCTACTGAAGATACAAATGATCTAGCTGGAAAGCTTGCTGCTGCCGAAGCTACCCTCGTAAGTCAGGCGACTCAGTTGGAGAAGATGCATAGTTATGATGCTTACTTTGATTATCTTGCAGAGAAAGATCCAGAGTTTGCTGCAAGGTTTCGCCGAGAGGATCCAGCTGCCGGAAACACAACCACCGATGAGGCAACTGGCGGAGAAGCTACCTGCGGCCAAGCAACCTGACTCCCTCTCTTTCTCTTAATGTGTAATGTGTAATGTGTACTGTTTAGCTTAGAACACTTGATCTCCCTTCTAATGTTTAATGTTTAATTTGTAATGAACACTTGATCTCCCTTGTAATGTGTAATGTTTAATTTGCATAACTTATAAAGTTTAATTCTAATTGCAGGTTTAATCTTAATTACAAATTTAATTCAAATTGCCGGTTAGATCCTAATTAAGCTAACTGGCAATTAAAATTTTAATTTTTTTTATACCATTATTATTATTTGCGACGGAAAAAATAATTGCAAAAGCATCGCAAATTTGCGAGAGAGTTACTAGATACCACATTTGCGAGGAAATTGCTTTTTAAATATGTCCTCACAATTTGCGATTAGTATGCGAGAGAATATTTTCCCTCGCAAAAGTTGCGAGAGATTTGCGACACTGGCCGATTTGCGAAAAGCGACGCTTTTGTCGTTTTGCGAGGGATTCGCTACATATTCTTCCATCGCAAAATGCGTGTTTTTTTGTAGTGTTTTAACAATGCCACCTTTCTTAATATTTGAAATATCGTCAAGCAACTATTGCTTCTTCAGAGATTCACATGCAAAAAGATAAGAGTGCGTCCCTAGAATTATAGTTTTGCCTAATATGGTCGAGGCTCAAATTCGAACACCATTTGACATTTTCTATGCTCTATCTAAAATTTGGTTCAGTTCAATATTATAAATTTTATGATCCTATATTGCCATCCGTACGTGTGTTCCAAGTCAAATCACATGTTAGTGATTTACTCATAGTTTTGACTCCAAATATGTCCACGATATAATATAAAAAGTTTGTATTTGCTTTATAAATGTTCTAACGACACGAAGAAACATTTCCTTAATACTGTTTTGAGTTAGGCTAAAAGCTAGAATATGTTACTATGTCAGCACCAATCAAATCATCAACGTGTTAGATTCCATGCAGACAAAATTTTTAGTTGTGGTTTATGTCGTCAACTAGAATCTATGTGTGCACTTGGTTATTATGTTATCATTATATTCATAAATTTAGTCAAAAATTATTGAAATCTATGTGCAGTTGGTTATTATGTTATCAATTTGATCAGCCTCAAAAAGAATACTGGAATTTATTATTTTATATAAAAAACTACTGGTATAGAGATATATACGATATGATTGTTACAGAACAAACACACTAAAATATGTCTCTATTCAACGATAATAGTTACAAGATTTATTGACAAAAATGGCTACAGAAACAAGCATATACATAAAATTAAGGTGGCATTGTGTTTGGGCCACGTATTGGATTTGAGCATCTAAATATATGATGAGAAACGAAACTCTCCATGTGGATTCTATGACTAGAAACTAGAAAGTGTCCAATTAGATTCTTTGTCTTTATAAAGCAGATTCTTTTCTTTTTGAATTGTATTGTTGTTTTATCAAATTATCTCTTCAGTTCTTGTTAAATTATTTGGAATATCTACAAATCAATTCATAAGCCAATAATATCTACAAATCAATTCATAAGCCAATCATCACAGTATCTGGTTTTCATTTTGCATCGACACGCAGGCGTATTCTTTTCTCCATTTGGTCGATCGAATATTCTGATTGTAATGGGTACGAAAATTATTTACTGTTTTTATTATAAAAAAAAAACAAAACAAAACGTGAAGATAATTTTGAATTTCTGTCTTGATGTTTGTATTTATATTTTTTTTAAAATTAGTTGATAAATAAATCTTATGTTGACAGCCAAATGCATTTACAAAAATTATTTCTTCTTGTGTTGAAATTATTATCCTTGTTTAAAATAGATTTTTTTCTTAAATAGTTAAACAATTATGGTAAGAAGAAATTGTAGCTTAACCAATTATAAGAATGTAAGTACAATATGGTTAGAAATTACACGTAAGATATTTTACAATGTCTAATGATGATGACAATGTCAAATAGTAAAATAATAGAGCTTATATGGAAAACTATCTATCTAAATTAATCTAGTAGATATACACACAAAATCCCCTTTTATCTTCCTATTTGTGCCAAGTCTCGAGATTCTTTTGTTAGCCTATAAAAAGCTGTCACATATTGGTTCATTCTCAAGAAACCATCATCATCACAAACACAAACACATTGGAAGCAAAAGAGAAAATGTCAAGAGAAATAGAACCACTAGTAGTGGGAAGAGTTATAGGAGATGTTCTAGAAATGTTCAATCCAAGCGTGACAATGAGAGTCACTTTCAGTTCCAACACAATCGTCTCTAACGGTCACGAGCTCGCGCCTTCTCTTCTCCAATCTAAGCCTCGCGTTGAGGTCGGTGGCCAAGATCTACGTTCATTCTTCACCTTAGTACGTAATCATCTTTCTTCTAAAACTAAAGTATCTATGTTAATTGTACTTACGTAGTCCTCTATTCTAACGTTAATCTTTTGCTTTTCTTTTTCACTCGAAAGATCATGATAGACCCCGATGCCCCTAGTCCTACTAATCCTTATATGCGTGAATATCTTCATTGGTAGGTCGGTTAGATATATAGCATATTTCTTTTCGTATATAACAACGTACAATGTATAATATTTACTTTAATGTTCATCAAATTCAGGATGGTGACAGACATTCCCGGGACAACTGATGCTTCCTTCGGTAAGAATAAATCACATCATAACACATGCATGTACATAGACTTTTGATTCACATCAACATCTTTGGTCAAAAACTCAAAATACATCCTCAAGCAAACACATTTTTGGACTAAGAGAGGACAAGTAATGATGTATGTATGTTGATGAATGGTTTGATTGATTTGCAGGGAGAGAGATAGTGAGATTCGAATCACCTAAACCGGTGGCGGGAATACACAGATACGTCTTTGTGCTGTTCAAACAGAGCGGAAGGCAAACAGTGAAGGCAGCACCGGAAACAAGAGAGTGCTTCAACACAAATGCGTTCTCTTCTTACTTTGGTCTTTCTCTACCTGTTGCTGCTGTTTACTTCAACGCCCAACGTGAAACTGCTCCTCGACGACGTTCTTCTTATTAATCCACTAATACAATATAAATATACCCTATATTCAATAAAGTTCAATATACCTACAAAGATTATGGATGGTTGTTGACAAACAAAAAAAAAAAGTTATGGATGGTCAGTTAGAATAAATCTAACCACTTCCAATATTGTTCAAAACTATCCAATTTATTTCAGGTTTCGTTGTTGTTTACTTAACAAGATTATTAAAAGAGTGCCTGTTATTCAACAAAATGTTTCTGTAAGAAACAGTATTATATTCTCTATTTGATCAAAACAAAACAATATCATCGTTCCAAACAACACATAATTTTCCAGCTTTTCAGCTCTCATGATAAAAATCTCTGTGTGTAGCTAGTAACAGTATGCACCACTTTTTGAATCGAAAATCTTCGTTAAATTTTTCTCTTAGCAAAAAATAGTATGCACCACTTTGGATCGAACACCTCTTCTTGCTGCTGTAAGCTGTTCTTCTTCCTTCCCTTTACTTGGCTTTCCAAAGCCTTGAGCTTCTTACTTACAGGACTCAACGTAAGAAGCTGGCGATGTTGCCCTCGATCGGGTTTACAGCTGGCGAAGTGGCAGTGTCTGGTTCTGCGTCATGGCTTTCATTTTCTTCAGAGCTGAAAACAGGTCAAATGATGGTTGTTGACCTGGAGGACTTGGGAGGACTTGGGAGGCAGTTCAGGTATGCGCAACATCTTCTTCACTTGAGGACGCTTAATCACTGTCATTGATCACCCCACATAAACGCCATTTTAGTAAAAAGTCTGACAAATGTCCAAGATTTCAACATTGTTATTTAAGTTAGCAGTAACGGTACCTCAACGGTTATCAAGAATGTCAGTCCTGTTATAACCGGCAAGATGTATAAGCTGTCGGGAGTTGTTAGATCGGTAAACCACAATGCCCCTCCTGTTTGGAATGCTCTGCCATATTTAGAATCTAGGAAAAAAATTAACTCATTTGAGACAAACAACGTAGCCCAACAAGCATCTTCAAGATTAAAAGGTCTTACAGCAAGAAAAAAGCAGAGGAACAGAGGTCCCTGAATAAGCATCCCTTTCATTGGAGTGACACCATATCTGTAAACTATAAAAAACAAACACTGTATGGTTAGTTGGACATATTAACAAACAAAAAACTCAAAATGTCAGGACACTACACCAACTCAACAGCCTGCAGAAAAGACGAGCTATAATATCACATATAGCGCACTTGCTTCCCAACTATGATCAACGAGGGGTAATTTTAACATACACTCCAAAATTTTAATAACTAGTCCAGAATTCTTGATTATCACTCCAAAGAGATGTTTAAATTTTAAAGCAGCTTACTCTTTAAAAAAATTCTTCATCTTTTTATTACCTTCTGCCATCGTAACGGAGTCCATGCCCTGAACGCAAATAAGGGGGAAAGATATTGAGATTTTTTTTTGTAGATAAAGAAATCAAGTGCAAAAGCTATTGGTAGAGTAGCAAAAAAGATGTTTGGCTGTAATAACAACAAAGTTAACATACCTTGTTTTGCATTTCCTCCTGGATGGACTCCAACCGTGGCTTCATCAGCTGCATATAATAGAATAGACTACTGAAGGATGCAGTATACGGCACAAATATAGAGAACCAAGTTTAAAGGCCAAAAAATATAAGTTAAAGTTCATTGACTTATGCTTTCCTTTTATATGTCAAAATTTGTTTCAGAACCTGAGTATGTAAACACACAAGCAAGACAAAAAATGTAATGGTTGAAAGAACTTACAGCTTCTGTTGCCTTCTCTACAAAAGCACATCTCCCATTAGGAACTTACAGCTTCTGTTGCCATTCATAGAATTCGTTCAGCCATTCGATCAGAATAAAAGGGTTCAGGATCCTACATTCGCTCTCCACATCTTACCAGTACAATCGGTTTCCCCGATGCCTATTGACACCCAATTAAGAGTAAGCGATCAACATAAAACGTTAATTAAGTAACTTTCTATGACATAGTTGATCAAAGAAGAATAACACAAACCTCGACACTCAAAGCTGTACCACCACCTCTTGACTCACCATATAGCGGGACGAGAAAGTCAACAATTTTCATTATGATAGGAAACAAGAAAAATACACACGATTTTGCTCTCTCCAGTCATGCTAAACTCATCAAGATCTCATCAAGGGCAAGAGAGTGGCCATATATAAGCACTCCATCCGCAAGAACCTAAACATATATTTTAATTTCGATTAGGCACATGGTATTATGGACAAAAATAAAATGAAAAGGATAGAACAGACCACCTACCTGCTTTCCAATGTTGAGAGGTATGACATCACCCACCACAATGTGTCATAGATTGAAATATCCACTCGTCTTCCACCTCTTGTCACCTGCAGCAATCAACACAGGTGTAGTGTAACTAAGGAGGGAACAAGAAAAAGATTATTGAGGGAGGAAAAATTACATTGGTGCAAATCTATACCTCTAGATGTATGTTTCTCTTTTCATCACTCAAGTTTTGAAAATGGAGATGCTGTTTGTAGTCACTGACAGCTGCAGAAGAGACAAAAAGCATCAGAACAACACAAAGAGTCATTATCAAAATTTCACATATTAAGTGTAACAAGTTAACATTACTTGTGACAAGAATCACTGGAAACGCAATGCTTCCTCCATCATACCAACCTTCTTGGATACCCTGTCGATATTAGTTTGATCTACAAGCAGCTTCCTTGGCCTTTGAGTTTGATCTTCAAGCAGCCTCCTCCAGTCCACTAGTCAACTGAACAAACACTCTGAAATTGTAATTTCAAAAAGCTAGACACAAACATGAACTGTATAAATAGGCACCTCTGAGCAAGAAACGTTATGATTGGTAATCCTTTAAGAATTATAAAAAGCTGTTGAAACTGATAAGTTGGGACCAATGTAAAAATGGTAAAAAGATTCATGTACCTGACCACCGCAACAGTTTTCCGTGTGACAAAGACTTCTCCTGCAGCTTTCTGGTAGCTATTTGGAGCATATATAGCTGCAACATAGAACAGAGGAAAGATCAAAGTTAGAATTGATACAAATACCACTTTGTACGAATAGCTGTTTTGATAGGCTCGGCTCGCACCTGAGTTACTGCTTCATCAACTTCAGCAAATTTAATGAGAGGTTCTCCACTTAGAGGATCTAAATGCGTGTAATGATTAGAAGATCCAATCCACTTTACCTGCACTATAAATACAACACGGAAGAAAAGTTCATCCGCAACTTAAGTAAGAAGCTTTTAAGTACCAAATACATAATTCAATCTCAGAAGTAAACACACACACCAAAGCTTTGTATTTCAGCAGGATGAGCACCAGATAGCTCCTTGGCATCTACGTTAGCAAAAGGTATGAAATGACTCAATCTGCAAAAACAAAAATACAAAAATTAAGTCAAATGAAGACACTCTTTTAAATGGATCACATTCAGACATCAATTTGGTAATCAGAATGGAAACTTAGATAGATTTTGTGTTACCTTAGTAAGGCGAGCATATGAGCTGGTCTTTGGCAAGATATCTCCATAGTACCTTCTGTATAAAAACATGAACATAAGTTTCGTATCTTCATATGTATAACAAACTGAGAAATAATAACTCAACAAGAAGAAATTGATAGAGAATTCACCAAGGCCCAAGCAAACCATATGATACCTCTCTGGAGATTTGAAAGGGTTATGGAGGCTGAGGGCACTGGGAGAAGCTGTCCACATATATAAAGGCTGCAACATAGAAAAGAGGAAAAATAAAAGTTAGAATTTGAGACGGATACAAATTGGCAGTACGAAGTAGAACGGTTTTGGTAGGCTAGTACCTGAGTTCCTGTTTCATCCACTTTAATATTGAAAGATTCTCTCCATTTCAGAGGATCCGAAAGCATGATATGCTGGAAGATCCAATCCACTTTCCCTGCACTATAAACATAACACAGGAAAGTAAAAAATCTCAGATACCAAACACAATAGCACCTTAGTAAGAAGCTTACCAAATTACAAAATTCAATCCGAGAAGTAAAGACACACAAACCAAAGCTCTGTAGTATTTGAGCAGGATGAGCACCAGATAGCTCCTCCTCGGCATCTAGCTAGGGTAAATAGCCAAAAAAGGTATGGAATGGTTCAATCTGCAAAAAAAAACAAAACACAAAAAGTTAAGTCAAAGGTTGAATTCTGAGAGTAGAGAGAAGGTGATAAGATACATAACATAAAAGAGTATAAAGTGGGTAATATATAAAAATGAGTAACAAGAGAACCAGTTTGATGTTGTTACTGTAAGGTGAAGTTCATCTTTTGTTTCGGTTCTGAATCTTCTTCGTCAAATCTTCAAACCCTAGCATATCACCGATCTGCACACAAAAAGAAATATAGAATTAGAAAAGCTTCGTCAATTTTTTATATATTTCTTTTAAAGTTCTGACATAAAGGGAAGGGAGAACTGTAACATAAACATACATACCTTCAAAATCAGTTTGATGATGTTACTGTATGAAAGCCGGCGACCGTGTTCTACCAGATATTAGAAAACTACCCAACTGAGATCAAAACGAAAAGACGCACATAAGCAAAATTGGAAGCCAAACCGTGGAGGAGAGAGAGGCGCAGAAATGCTGGTAGTCCGGTGAGTACAAGGAAGTGTAGCTCAGACACTTCTCCTCCGCCCATCAATTTGACTAGCTCATCATGTACAATCTGCAACATATCAATGATCAGTACTATTGAAACCAAAAATAATAAGAGCGAAACAGCTATAAAAACCCATTATGCATGTAAAAATATGGCGAACGACTAAGGACTAAGGAGATGAAACAGAAACAAAAAAAAAATACCTTCGCCAACTGCTGATCTAGTCCCATCAGTCAAAGCCATCACTGAATGATAAAAGCATCATCCAAAACCTGAAATGATAAAAACGACAAGTATATATTAACATGTAATGAGAAGAAAAAGAAGACCATAGAACCAAAGTGAATATTCAGAGACAAATAAAAGAGATAAGTTTAGAGCAAAGGAACCCATGAGAACGCTTGAGGAAGATCAGTCAAAGCCATCACTGGTTGATAAAAGCATCCAAAACCTGAAATAACAAACACGAAAAGTAAAGAGAACCAAAGTGAAAATTAAGAAGTGAACATGTAACTTTGTTCCAACAATATCAGAAACTAAACCTTGTAGAGTCGTATACATCATACATAGACAATTCCATCTCTAGCGTCAACCTTAGTAAGTAGCATCACAAAGCATCATAGAGACAGTACTTATCCCATTCCTTCAATTCTTCCTGAAAAAAAAAAAAACACAAGCACATAGTAAGTTACCTTATTAAAAACCCTAAAAACCATCCATATTCAATGTTTGAAAAAGGATGAATCAAAGCCATACAATTATCATAGCATCTTCTACAAAGATTAAATCAACGAGAATTAAATAACAATGTAAATTCAATTTTAGAAAGACAAAAGTGAAAGTATCAGAAGCTATAACGAAAGCAGAGTAAACGACATTCAGAAAACAAAAAGAGAGAGCAAAACAGCGATCAATCATAGATAGCACCATCCACCACCACAATCTACAAAAACAACAGAAGGACAAGTAATTAAAATTAAGATTTAGAAATCAAACCGTAGGAGGAGGGAGCGAGCGATGATGATCGGATCATAAATTGGCTTCCAAAAAACCTGCATAAGACGAAGAAGAAGAAGAAACCTAATTAATCAGATTAAGAAGAAGAAGAATAAAGAAACAAAAAATACCTTCTAACAATTGGGAGGCTCACCTGTTAGCAAAACCGCCAAGAGAATCCTAATTTGAGCTCAAGGGCAATAAAAAAGAGAAAGAGAAGGAAAAAAAATCAAACCTTGGCCTTTGAGCTCAAGGGCAAGCGGCCTCCTCAACCGAACAAACATCTTGGCTCTTAACTTGGCTCCTTCCGTAATGCAACTTTCATGGCCACCTACCAAACTCCATATCTTCGATTTCAACCAGCTCCATATCTCTCGCCTCGCTACTCAACACAGGACATCACAAAGAAAGAGAAATATGAGAACTGCAAACAAGAAGAAGAAGAAGAAGGAGGATGAAAAGAGAGGAAGTGAGATCAGAGAGTACCAAATGTAATTGTATCCGAAGAGGTCTTTTCAAGGGACTCGTTGTCTAACAAGAATGTGGGAATACAAGAATGACATCTAACGCACCCATTCTGCAAAGGTATTGGCATCATGCTCCTCATGGCCTAAAGAACCTGGCATGCTTTTGCTGCAGGTAAAATACCTATAAACCAAAACAATTAGAAGGTTAATGTTCATTCATGTTCAAGCACTAGGAAAAGTGTAAAATTTATTCCTCTAACCTGCTGTGAAATTATGATTCTAGAAGCATAGGCAATAATAGCTTACCCGACATCTGAGTAAATCCCGAGCTTAAGGCCCTTGCTGTGAACATAATCCGTAGGTGCTTTTTATACCAGAAGGGAAAGTTGACTTCTTCGGCACCAGACTTCCCTGGAAAACAGAGTTGAGGAATATAACATCAAGTAAAACTACAGAACAAGAAATGAAACCAGGAATCACAAACAAGTGTTTGATACCTTATTGTCATGAGCACTTTCAGCCCACCAATCATCTGAAGAACAAAATCGAGATTTCAGTACTGTGAGTAACAATATAACTCATAAATCAGATAGAAATGTTATATCATATTACCTTGGCGTCATCAAACTTATGCCATGTCTGAGGAGCTGAATTGGAAGCCAAACAGTGTAGGAGAGAGAGAGAAGCTGAATTGCTGGTCACCCGGTGAATGCAGCTCCGAGTATATGGAAGTGTAGCTCAGATACTTCTCCTCCACCCATCAATTTGACTAGCTCAATCTGCATCAAATCCATGATAGGCAACACGTTCGTACTATTCAAACCAAAATGATAGAGTGAAACAACTATAAAAACCATTAGGCTTATGAAAAAATATGTGGAAGGACTAAGGAGATGAAACAGAAACAAAAGATACCTTGGTCAATTGCTGATCTGGTCTGACTCGACGAATGACTCCCATCCCAACGGCTTGGTTACTACCAGACTGAACAAACCTTCTTACATATTAGCAAAACCGCCAAGAGAATCCTACATTGAGCTCAAGTATTAAAAAACAAAAAAAAAAGAGAAAAAAAATCGAACCTTGGCCTTTGAGTTTGGTCTGCAAGCAGCATCCTCGAGTCCACCAGTCAACAGAACAAACATCTTGGCTTTTCACTTGGCTCCTTCTGTAATGTATCTTCCATGGCCAACAGTCATCGATTTCAACTACCTCCATATCTCTCGTCTCAAAGAAGACAAATAACCAAAAACAAAAAACTTAGAAAACCACTCAATTGAGATCAAAACGGAAAAAGGAACATAAGCAAAATTGGAAGCCAAACCATGGAGAGAGAGGACCTGAAATGCTGGTAGCCCGGTGAATGCAGCTCTGAGTACAAGAAAATGTAGCTCAGATACTTTCTCATCCACCCACCAATTTCAGTAGCTCATCAAGTACAATCTGCAGCATATCAAAGAAAAGCCACACTTCAGTACTATTCAAACCAAAATGATAGAGTGAAACAACTATAGAACCATTATGCTAAGGACTAAGGAATAAGGAGACGAAACAGAAACAAAAAAATACCTTGACCAACTGCTGATCTGGTCTGACTCCACGAATGACTCCCCATCCCAACGGATTGGTCACTAATAGAACTGAAGAAACCTTCTAACATCTGGGAGACTCATTTATTAGTAAAACCACCAAGAGAATCCCAAAACTGAGCTCAAGGGTAGAAAAAGCAGAGAAAAAAACTGAACATACATCTGAGCTCTTCACTTGGCTCCTTGTGTAATGTACCTTCCATAGCCAACAGTCTTCGATTTCAATCAGCCCCATATCTCTGGCCTCGCTACTCGACACAGAACATCACAAAGAAAGAGAGAAATATGAGAATTGCAAACAAAGAGCCAACTGAGAGTAGAGAGTACCAAGTCTAATTGTAAACAAAGAAACATGAGAAGGAGGATGAAAAGAGAGAAAGTGAGAGTACCAAATGTAATTGTATCCGAAGAGGTCTTTTCAAGGGACTCGTTGTCTTTTGCTTCCTCTTTAGATCAGAGAGTACCAAATACTTCTCCTCCGCCCAGCAATCTCACTAGCTCATCAAGAGTACAATCTGCAACAAAGCCATGATAAGTCACAGTTCAGTCAAGGCTCATCATGTACTACCAAAGCTAATTCGCTAATGCGTAAAATAAACAAAAAACAAAAAAAAAAAACAGAGAATGAAGAAGGGAACCTTGGCCATTGAGTTTGGCTCTCTGCAAGCAGCATCCTTCCTCCAGTCAAGTGAACAAACATTTGGGATCTTATTCACTTGGCTCCTTGTGTATCGTCAATGGCCAAAATGCACCTACCAAAAAGAGACAAGGTGTAAAAAGAGAGTACATTAGCACTTGTTTGAATGAAGATTCAGAGAAGCAGACCTTGGCAACAATCATGTGTACAAGTTATGAGCACTTTTTTGAGTCCTTACGGCGTAGCAAAGTGCACGGAAGCCACCAAAACTCTGTAGGAAAAAAAAAAGAGACAAACAAGAAATTAAATGACAAGGAGAGTGACTAAATTAGACAATAACACAAGGAGAGTGATGTCTCAGCTACTCAACAACACATAAAACCACAAATTGGGAAGACAAAACCGTGGAGTAGAGAAGATGAATTGCTGCTGGTACCGTTACACAGCTGCGTGCAAAGATGAATGCACAGTGCTCTCTTTCTCTCTCTATTTACGCCTTCACGGACCTGAGAAATTTTAATTGCCCTGAGACTGAGAAAGGCAAAATAAATAAACATAAAAAAAACTCTTCAAAATATAATAATATTTTTCTAAATTATTAATTAAAAAAACAGAAGGGCTGAAAAATTCACCTGGGCATGTCTTGTTTGATGGGCTGAAGTTATTGTTATTGAGCCTTTGTAGGCCTGCTGAACACACACACGAACAAACATGATCAATCACCTTCGTGTCTCTAATCGCCTGAATAAAACGAATCTCTCCGATGATGATCCCTCTCAATTTATCGCCTCCCTAAATTTAGTTTTAAAATCTCAAAATAAAACGTGTAATATCAAGAAGAAGGATCGAACCTTGGCCTTTTTTAGTTTGCTCTCTGCAAACAGCAGCCTCAAGTCCACCAGTCAACTGAACAAACATCTCGGCTCTTCACCAGTCAACAGTCTTCCATTTCACCCAAATCCAAAGCTCCATTACAATGATTACCTAGCCAAGTAAAATTGTATTATTTCAAACAGAGATGGAACCAATACAATTAGGAAGTGACTATTATTCAATGTGAAGAAATAATTAACATGCGTACTACCTTGGTTTGTTAATTACCGATTTGTAGGGGAAAAATGTCATTTAAACCATGAACTTTCAAATTGTGGCCATTTAAACCATGAACTTTGTTGTAGGCCATTTAAAACATCAACTTTCGTTGATTAACTCTTTTAAACATTAAGTTTTGTTGACCAAGCCAAAAAAACATGATGTTAAATCCGATAACCGAACAACTAACAGACATTACTCTACCATTGACACTCTCCGTTAGTGACAAAACGACATCGTTTTGATAAAAAATTTAGTTTGAGAAAAATACCATTTAAACCATAAACTTTTAAACTGAGGCCATTTAAACCATAAACTTTCAAATTTAGGTCATTTAAACCATGAACTTTGTTTTAAGCCATTTAAAACATCAACTTTCAATGAATGAGACTTTTTAGACATTAAGTTTCGTTGACTAATCTAAACACGATATGACATTAATTATGCTAACAAAATACGTGATATATTTATTAGGATGTCACATTGGAGTTTGAAAGATTGATCACCTTATTTTTATTTCACAGAATTAATCAATCTATTTAAGATTCTAGGTTTTCGATGCGTTATTTTACCTCATCTTTGTTGTGCTTTTGTTTGTGACCCTTATGATGTTTTTGTGCTCGTGATCTTGATCCTTGTATTCGCCCTTGTGATCGACTGAAGTAAGACATGTTAGCAAACTTAATAGTTTGACTTGATGTCTAAAAAATCTTGTCAATGAAAGTTGATGTTTTAAATGGCCTACAACAAAGTTCATAGTTTAAATGGCCTATATTTGAAAATTCATGGTTTATAAGGCCTCAATTTAAAAAATCATGGTTTAAATAACATTTTTCTCGAACTAAAATTTTCATCAAAACGATGTCGTTTTGTCACTAACGGAGAGTGTTAACGAACATCTGTTAGTTACCTGGTTATCGGATTTAACGATATGTATTTTTTGGCTTGGTCAACAAAACTTAATGTTTAAAAGAACTAGTCAACAAAAGTTGATGTTTTAAATGGCCTACAACAAAGTCCATGGTTTAAATGACCACAATTTGAAAGTTCATGATTTAAATGTCATTTTTCCCATTATAATGGCCCCCATTGGTTGAAGTAGTGGCATCTCCAGCGGGAAATTAAATGGTCTAACCATTGTTACCTGCATCACACAGATCTATGGATAAAAAAAAGGCACAAAACAGAGTTATCACCAAATACAAACATATAGAACGAATGTGTTACCTTAGGTACGGTGAGCATATGAGCTGCCTTTGTCGAGATATATCTCCATCTCCTTACAAGAGGTATCTGTACAAAAAAACATGACCTTCGTTCTATATAGAACAAACCAGTGGAGATTTGAAAGGGTTATGGAGACCAAATGCATGGGGGCCGTGGGAGAAGAAGCTTTCCACCAATATAAATGGCTACAACATAGAACAGAGTAGTTAGAATTGAGAGTAATACAACTTTGCAGTAACAATAAAGATTTTCTGATAGGCTAGTCGTACCTGAGAGTTCCATGTTTCATCCACTTGAGCAACTTTAACATTGAAGGGGTTCTCTCCAATCAGAGATCCAAAAGCGTGTTATGATTGGAAGATCCAACCAAATCCACTTTCCCGGCTGCACTTTAAACCTAACACACAAGAAAGTAAAAAAGCTCAGAAACCAAATACAAGAGAAACTTTAGTAATAGTAAGCTTACCAAATTACATATTCCAACAAGTAAAGACACACACCAAACAAGAGAGCTCTGTCGTACTTCAGGAGGAGCAGGATGAGCACCAGAGAGCTAGCTCGTCGGCATCTAGGGTAGCAAAAGGTATGGGATGGTTCAATCTGCGAGAAACAAAACACAAGAAAATTAAGTCAACGGTTGGATTCTGATGAGAGTAGAGACAAGATAATACGATACATAACATAAAAAGAGTATAAGGTGGATAATCGTAAAACAGAACATAAAAGAGAACAAATTTGATGTTGTTACTGTTAAGGGGGAAGTAGTGTTGTTTCTGAATCTTCTTCGTCAACTCTTCAAACCCTAGCGTAGCGACCGTGTTCTGAATCTACTTCGTCGCTTCAAAAGAAAGAAAAAATAACCAATCAACAGAGATCAAAAACGAAAAAGAAGAAGAAGCAAAAACAAACCATGGAGGAGGAGGAGGAGGACAGAGAGAGAGGAGTTGAATTGGTGGGTGAGGAATTAGCAAGAACATGGTAGCAGACACACAATCTCTCCTCCTTAGTTCTGGCGGCTTCATACATACATACACGTCTCGATGATGGCTTCGCAATCTTCTTTAAAAAAACCTTAAAAACAAAAATCAGACAAGTATTAGAATTGAAAAGAAGAAGAAGAAGGATGGAAAAAGAGAGATCAGAGAGTACCAAACAAGAAGAAGAAGAAGGGGCTCGTCGTCGTTGTCGTCATTGCTAATTCCTCTTTAGAAATTGGCCCGTTCGTGCTTTGGATTGAAACATCTCCCTCCCGCTGTTAGACAAAGACAAGACCTAGCAACAACAACATGTGTAAAATTAGATGTTAGAATTTTAGAAATCCATTCATCTCAAAGATGAAAGAAACTAAGGCAGAGAGAGAGAGAGTAGGGAAGCTCAGAGACCAAACACAAGAGCAACTTTAGTAACAAGCTTACCAAATTACAAAATTCAAAGTCTGAGAAAGTGAGAAGTAAAGACACACACAAGACCAGAGAGCTCTGTAGCCATAGCAGTTAGGATATCTTCACCAATCACCAATCCAAGAGCGTGTTAGATCTAAATCCACTTTCCCTGCAATATAAACATAACACACATGAAAGTAAAAAAAAAAGAAGCTCAGAGACCAAACACAAGAGCAACTTTAGTAATAATAAGCATACCAAATTACAAAATTCAAAGTCTGACAAGTAAAGACACACACACCAGAGAGCTCTATAGTGCTTTAGGAGGAGCAGGATGAGCACCAGAGAGCTGGCTCGTCGGCATCTAGGGTAGCAAAAGGAAGTGGGATGGTTCAATCTGCAAAAAAAAAAAACCAAAACACAAAATTAAATTAAGTTAATATGGTTGGATTCTGATCATATATAGCACGAACATCCACCACCACCACAATCTACTAGAACAAGATAAAGACAAGTAATAACAATTAAGATTTAGAAATCAACCCGTAGGAGGGGGAGGGGGAGGGGAAGCGATGATGAGCCATCAGTGATTGATAAAGGCACCATCCAAAACCTGAAATAAAAAAATACGACAAATAAAACATTAAGTAGTAACATGTAAATCATAGAGAAGCAAAGTGAAAATTAAGAAGTGAACATGTAACTTTGTTTCAACAATATTAGAAACTAAACCTTCAAGAGTCGCGCGTATACATCAAACATAGACAATTCCATCTATAGCATCACAAAGCATCAAAGAGACAGTACCGATCCCATTCCTGAAAAACACACAAAGTAAGTTACCTGATAAAAAAACCATCCATAATTCAAAGGATCAATCAAAGCCATACAATTATCATAGCATCCTCCACAAATATTAAATCAACTTGAAGTAAATAACAATGTAAATTCAATTTTAGAAACCTAAAAGTGAAAGTATCAGAAGCTATAACGAAAGCAGAGCAAACGAGTTTCAGAAAACAAAAAGAGAGATCAACCATAGATAGCACCAATGCACCACCACACTCTACAAAAACAACAGAAGAAAAAGTAATTAAAATTAAGATATAGAAACCAAACCGTAGGAGGAGGGAGCGAGCGAGTGAGCGATGATGATCGATCGGGTCATAAGTGTAGCTCATATACTTTCTCCTCCACCCATCAGTTTCAGTAGCTCATCAAGTACAATCTGCAACATATCCATGGTAAGCCACACTTCATACTAGTCAAACCAAAACGAGAGAGTGAAACAGTTATAGAAAACATTATGCTAATGAAACAATATGGGGAAGGACTAAGGAGACGAAACAGAAACAAAAAAAAAATACCTTGACCAGTTGCTGATCTGGTCTGACTCCACGAATGACTCCCATCCCAACGGCTTGGTCACTAACAGACTGAGCATAACCTTCTAACACCTGGGAGACTCGCCTGTTAGCAAAACCTCCAAGTGAATCCAAATTTGAGCTCAAGGGTAAAAAAAACAGAGGAAAAAAAAAATCGAACCTTGGCCTTTGAGTTTGCTCTGCAAGCAGCAGCCTCGAGTCCACCAGTCAACTGGACAAACATCTCGGCTCTTGACTTGGCTCCTTGTCTATCTTCCATTGCCAACAGTCTTCGATTTCACCCAACTCCATAGCTTTATTACAATGCTTACATAGCCAAGTAAACATTGTATTACTTCAAACAGATGGAACCAATACAATTAGGAAGAGACTATATTCAATGTGAATTAATAATTAACAACGTACCTTGCTGTCCACTACGTACCTGAGAATTGCTGTTTTCACCCACTTTAATATTGAAAGGGTTCTCTCCATTGAGAGGATCCAAAAGCGTGTAATGATTGAGAGGATCCAATCCAATTTTCCCTGCACTATAAACATACCAAAGGAAAGTTAAAAAGCTCAGAGACCAAACAAAAGAGAAACTTTAGCAACAAGCTTAAACATAACAAAGGACAGTAAAAAAAGCTCAGAGACCAAACACAAGAGCAACTTTAGTAATAATAAAATTCAAAGTCTGAGAAGGTAAAGACACACACAAGACCAGAGAGCTCTGTAGCCATAGCAGTTAGGATATCTTCACCAATCACCAATCCAAGAGCGTGTTAGATCCAAATCCACTTTCCCTGCACTATAAAAACATAACACACATGAAAGTCTGAAAATTATCATAGCATCCTCCAAAAATATAAAATCAACTTGAAGTAAATAACAATGTAAATTCAATTTTAGAAACCCAAAAGTGAAAGTATCAGAAGCTATAAAAAAAAAAAGAGAGAGAGCAAAACAGAGATCAACCATAGATAGCACCAATGCACCACCACAATCTACAAAAACAACAGAAGGAAAAGTAATTAAAATTAAGATATAGAAACCAAACCGTAGGAGGAGGGAGCGAGCGAGCGAGCGATGATGATCGATCGGGTCATAAATTTTTTCTTCCAAAAAAAACTGCAAAAGACGAAGAAGAAGCAACTTAATTATTCAGAGACGCATTGATTAAGAAGAGAGCGAAGAGTAAAAACATGAAATTGATCAGAGAGAGAGAGAGATACAGAGACCAAACCCTAGGGCTAGAAGAAGAAGAAGAGCGATAAGATTTAGAAATCAAACCCTAGGAGGGAGCGATGATGATAGGATCATAATAAATTTGCTTCCAACAAAACCAAAACCTGCAAGACGAAGAAGAAGAAACTTACTTAATCAGATTAAGAAGAAGAAGAATTAACAGAGTGAAGAAGAGTAAGGATATTGAGGGAGACAGAGAGACCCAACCCTAGAAGAAGAAGAAGAAGAAGAAGAAGAAGAAGAAGAAGAAGAATTCACGAACGAGATGAGATGATCGGCTTTCAAACAACCAAAATCAGAGAGACGCGCATCGCATCGGTTTTACACCACAGACACCAGCCGCCCGTATATACACTGAAGATGAAGAAGGTCTATGATGTTTTAGTGTAGTATTATTATTTATAGATATAAAAAAAAAAAAAAAAAAAAGTATATGACGGTGAGGATTTTTTGATCTTCGGCTTTTCCTTTTCTCTGTTTGAACCGTTAGATTTATCTTTAGTTATTTCCCTTTCCTATTTCCCTATTGATTCATCCCAAAATAAAATTTTTTTGATTATGCTGACTGTACAATATTGTTGTCGTTCAAAGAAAAGCTAATTTGATCATTTTGAAAATAGCATGAAAGAGTATTTAAAATAAAAACATGGAAAATGAAATATTTTTGAAAATGACCATTTTAAAAAAGGTACGGAAAAAGAGTCCCATTTTCTTTTTCTATATTTCCTTTTCCCTAATTTCTTTTTTCACTATTATTTTAAGTATTCTTTTCTATTTCCTTTTGCTTCTTCTTCTCGGCCGATGATCGTCACCATTAAATTGTGTTGGGCCGAACTGTGGGCTTTTTGATCTTACCCAAATTTAGGTTCTGAAATTAAGGGAAGGAAGAACTGTACCTTCAAAATCAGTTTGATGCCGATGGAACAATGTCCAGAAGGTTTGACATAAGGTGTAAGGCCATTTGGTATTCGAGATAAGTTAAAAAGGACTAGAATTATGTCTAAAATGTCCATGTGATTAATATATAGCTAGAGTTTCTTGTTTTAGTCTTCCATAATAGTTTCGAAACTTGTTTTATTTATTCTTCTTCTGATCGACATGAATACGGAATACCATAGAACAAAAGAAGTATATTATTACTAATTCTTAGCAAATGCTAATTTCAACAACATTTTGGCATTGTTTATTTCATGGTGCAACTTAGCGAACCGGGCATGGAGTGACTTTCTTACCGCATCTGAGATCCGGCCCCGGACTGACATCTTTACCGGACCCGCGAAGGGGCTGGCGCAACTATTCTCGACGCTATAACCCTCAGCCGAAATGGCACAGACTTCAGCGTTGTTTCCGTGAAACAAGCATTCGATCAAACTGGTACAATGCACCATCTCTTGGAGTTCTTGGACAGTACATTCCACATCTGTAGTGTACTTCGTTGGTTGGCAGTCCGCAAGGGTTCAGAACTGGCTTTTCGTCAGGTGTGAGAGGAAGAGCTTCGTGGACAGCGCTTGGTTCAGACTCACGGCGATAGTTGTATCCACGAGGCGTCGAGGGCTTGTGTTGATCGTACTGGCGTAGACCGAGAGAGTTTCAACGCACAGGGATTGGTACGTTGTGGATTTGCAAGAGGATTGAACGAAGCTTAGTGCTTTTGCAGAAGTTCCGGCCGGGCTGACTTTGGCAGCTGTGAGCTCCCAAGAGAAAAGGTAGGAGATGGAGAAGAGTAGAAAGAGAGCTTGGTATTGTTTTGCCATTGCTGTTTTTTTTGAGGTTGAGTGAATTAAGTATGAATAGGGAATAGTTGGGGTTCAGATATTTATAGTACTGGCTACCTTTTTGGAGTGCACTACTACTTAATTGGCACTAATCACCATGATTATTTTGGTTATTTGGTTCATATTAAAATCACGTATCTTCCACTCACTTTCGTTCCAAACCTAAGTCGTTTAATATAGTAATTACAATCACGTAACCAGATCCGATCGGATCGTTACACACATATAATATATATATATATATATATATATATATATATTTATATATGTTGACAGCCCATTGCAGAAAAGTTTATATGTCCTACCAAAAAATAATATATAAAATGACTTGAAATTTGTATATAGGAATGTGCGGTTGACTGAGTGACAAAACATTATAGTTTCGTTTTGGGAGATGCGAAAAATGAAAAGTAACCAGATCTCAATTAATTCATCCGATCCAATGAAAGAAAAAAATGTATCCTATACTAATTGTGTTCTATATAGAAGAAAGAGGCAACCTAGTTTTCGTCTTGGTAGTGACGTACAAGACCAGTCTGACGAATTCCTCCACCCTGTGTGCATATTTGGCTACTTAGCGCGGGTCCTTGGCTTTTTCAACAAGAAAACAATTTGTTCACAGAAGAAAAGTTGGAATAATAGCTTTACGAAAGGTTCAAACTTTTGTACGCTAAGAGGAATTAAGAACTAACTAGTGTATACTAAAGATACTTCATATTCGTGTATTGTACTAAAACAGCTTAGAATGTTAACAATTTTGACAAAAATGTGTCCAAAGATGAAAATATTTGTCAAATGAGTAAAGAACATTAATTGTTGTTATTAGTAAACATGATTATCCAACCCAAAAGTTTTGGGGCAAAATCAATTGGCAATGAATGGAGGGATCCATGTACTATTTATATTGGCCCACAAATCTTATTTCTCTTATGTGGGATATTGTCTAATAGTTGTTTTCGTTGATCCTTTTATCCCGGATGTATCAAGATTAGCAAGTCTTATATATTAACTAAAATTCAGAAAGGTTGGTTTTGATAAATAACGCTAGAAAATATATTGAGAAAATGGTAAGCTTTAATTTTGTCTTCGTGATGTGTTAAATATGTCACATACGTACCAAAACTCTTTGACAGAATACTATTACTACGTGCGATATGTCAATGGACTTGTACGATCTTCATGAACAGAAGAAACCAGTATATTAAAACATAAGCAAGAGTGCAAGCCATTTTCCATTTTTCTTTTTTGGTAATTTATCTTCAATAATATAGATGTTCACATATGTAAGACCAAATTGGTATTCCAGAGGTAATTTTAGATTATGTTAAAACCTCGATGTGTTTTATAGCTAAGGTTTCTTGTTTTCTTTCTTTTTCGTTTGGAAAGAGTTTTTTTTTTTTTTTTTTTTTTAATTGTTATTCGGATGAACTGATACTACATGAATACCATACAACAAAAGAAGTCTATTATTACTAATTCCTAGCAAAGGCTTTGAACAACATTTTGGCATTGTTTATTTCATGGTGCAACTTAGCGAACCGGGCATGGAGTGACTTTCTTACAGCATCTGAGATCCGGCCCCGAACTGACATCTTTACCGGACCAGCGTACGGGCTGGAGCAAGTGTTCTCGACGCTATGACTCTCAGCCGAAATGGCACATACTTCAGCATTGTTTACGTGAAACAAGCATTCGGTCCAACTGGTACAATGCACCACCTCTTGGATGTTTAATAAAATATTTTTCAATTAGAAAATAGCATTATTTCAGTTTATTAAAACTTCTTTAGAGAAGTCTCCATGTTCTTTTTCTCTACTTCAAGATTTTATTTACAAAGTCTGATTTTCTTGTCATGATCAAAACGCAAGCAGCATGATCTTTTATTGTTTCCTTAAAATCATGTGGATAAACATAAGAAATTCGTTTGACAAAAAAAAAATATATATATATACATAAGAAATTCTAAAGAGCCAATTAATAGAAGCTTTGAAATCAGAGAAACAAGAAATATTTTATTCACATATATGAACATATATATATGTGTATTATTTATGTATAGTTGGTAAGAGTAGATGACAGTGTATAGTAGTACTACGTCAAAGTAATTTAATAAATTCGCAGCTAAATAATAATAAAATGCATCGTATTATAATATACACATTAGTTAACAACCGTAACCACAAAAAACATCACATAAGTTCCAAGAAAATTTCGGATTGAGTTTTCTATCCTGACTGTGAAATACATTAATTAATTGTGTGAACAATGATAATTATTATTAATTAAATCTTAAGCATCCAAAAAAGAAGGGCAAGAAACTCCATACGTGTGTTTTATTATATATAGTTAGTTAGTTGAGATAAACTTGGTTACCACTTTTGTGTTGTTTTTATTTTTTTTTTTCTTTTTTCTTTTCCATTTTCCATTTCTCGACCCCTAAGAGTCTAGCTAATTACTTTCACGATTTTCAAATATACAATAACAAAATTTTATTTGATGGAACGTTTTGAAAACCATATATGATTATGGGTGGTCGTAAACCATGTTGTGATGAGGTTGGATTAAGAAAGGGACCTTGGACAGTGGAAGAAGATGGGAAGCTAGTTGATTTCTTAAGGATACGTGGCAGCGGTGGTGGATGGTGCTGGAGGGACGTGCCGAAACTGGCGGGACTAAGACGGTGCGGTAAAAGCTGCCGTCTCCGGTGGACTAATTATCTCCGGCCAGATCTCAAGAGAGGTCTTTTTAGTGAAGAAGAGATCCAACTCATCATTGATCTTCATGCTCGTCTTGGCAACAGGTTTGATGTTATTTTATTTTCAACTTTAGATATATATGTGATTTTTTACTTGTAATATGAAATATTCTAATGCCGTTATGTATATAAAATGGTTATAGATGGTCGAAGATTGCAGTAGAGTTACCGGGAAGAACAGACAACGATATTAAAAACTATTGGAACACTCATATAAAGAGGAAGCTTATAAGAATGGGTATTGACCCAAACACACATCGTCGGTTTGACCAACAAAAAGTCAACGAGGAGGAGAAGGTGTTAAAGGTCAACAGTCCAAAGCCTCCGAGTCAGCCAGAGGTAGTAGTACCTGTGGTTTTGCAGAATGACACGTCAGCTGGAAATCTAAACGAGTTGGCTGACGTGGACGGTGATGATCAGCCTTGGAGCTTTTTAATGGAAAATGACGGTGGTGGCGCCGGAGAGCTTACGATGCTATTGTCCGGCAACATTACGTCATCATGTTCTTCTTCGTCATCGTTGTGGTTGAAGTATGGAGATTTGGGGTACGAAGATTTAGAACTTGGTTGTTTCGATGATTAGTGAGATTAAAGTATGTTTTATTAGGCCGTAGGTTGATTAATCCACATAAGGTTCGTTGACATCATTCTATAACCATAGATTCACGTAGTTTGAACCAATATAACGAATAAAACAATAGTAATTTCCAAATTCCTTAATCAACTACTATATTACGTGCTTTGCACTTTTCATGTCACTCATAGTTATTGATAGCCTCCACTGATTTCATCTGGAACTAACAGATAAATTTTAGAGCTTACGTTGGAAATATAATAAAACAGAGTACAGGTTACACATATTGTATACAGATTCAAGATTTTTTTATATTTAATTTAAAAAAAATCTTGTAATTCAATATGTGTATCATGTAATTACATAAATTAATATATCATATTCAAATCTCTGTAGCTCTTTTGCTTCCTAGCTATGCTATGCTTCCAAGTTATTATTACTTTAGGAACCAATCAGCGCTTCTTCAAGTTAGATATGATGATCCATACATGTTAGTCATCATGTTTCGGGTCGATGGGCTGATTGGTTCGAAGCTTCTGTTGATTCCTTAGCGTTCTTTAAAACAAGATCGTAGTTGATCGAAGCGAGTTGTGAGAGGTTCTGATAACACAATACCATTGTTCAAAGATTTAAGCATTTCTTAAGGGATAAATATTTCAAAACAAATAAATCTTGGGGATTAACTAACTGACCTTGAACGAAAAATTGCTGAAGGAATACTTCACAGCAAGGTTTGGTCCATTTCCAAATTCTGCTAAGCTACTACACTCATCACCCTGTTTTACAACATAAACGTTTTTTTTTTTAATTCTGTGAGCATTCAGATGATAACTCTAAAAACGAATGTGAGAGGAAAAAAAAGCTAAGAGAAAGAGTGAAAAAAAGCCATACATCTTCGTCCTGTGTGTTGAAGGAACTACTGCTGCATGTGTCTGTAAGGTCATCAAAATCACTACCTCCATGAACGTTTTCATCTTCCGGGTTCCATATATACCGGCTCATGAAGTAACTAGTGTCTTGTGGTTCAGCTGCTGGCACAAACATAGCCTGTAACAATAGATAAGTTAATGTTAGTAAGAGATTTGATTTTGTAAAGGAACTTAATTTAGGTTCTAAATATGGAAAGAACCTTTTGGCGGGCAAGCGTGTCCCAGTTAATATCTTTGAAAAAATGATGTTGTTTCACCTGTAAGGAGATATTCAGAGACCCGAGGACTTGAGAAAAGTTAGCTAGTAGGGTTGAATTATTAGAGCTTTACCTCTCCAGCTCCCGTTGCACCTAGCCTTTGAACAGGATTTTCAGTTAACAGCCTAAAAGAAGACATAAGTAGATAAGGTTACCACAATCAAAGATGTTCTGTTTTCACTTTGATATCAATCAAAGGCGTGTAGAAGAATAAAAATGACAAAATTACAGAAAACATGGGAAAGAGATGAAGTTTCTGAGATATATATCCAAAAAGTGTGTGATCTTACTTGTTGATTAGATCATGTGCTTCATAAGATATCTCCTCTGGCACATTGGGCCATGGTATATCTCTGTTGATTATATTTTCAAAAATTTGCTGCAAACCCATATATGAAAAGATAAAGTAAAGGCCTTAACATGATGTCTACTTCTGATATCTAATAAATTCACCTTGAAAATCTACCTGTGGGGTTTCTGCATTGAAAGGAGGTATACCCACGAGAAGCTCAAAAAGAATAACACCGACTGACCACCAATCAGCAGTTTTACCTGTAATGAGTAGTGATGATAAGTCTATGTACAAAAAAGATGATGGCATATAATGAAAGGAAAATGAAATACTAACCATGACCCATTCCAAGAAGTATTTCAGGTGCAAGATAATCAGGAGTTCCAACAACTGCATGTTTCTTACGACTATCTTTTCCTTGTGAATGTTGACCTTTTGTTCCATCTTCTGCAAAAAATCCACTGTTTCCCAGTGATGCATCACCTGACAAGTCATCTGTGCTGTTGATAAGTCCAACCTTGGAAAGCCCGAAATCTGTCAACTGTAATTACATGGGTATATTTTGTGAGACGAGTCACGAGTGGTCTCGATGTCAATTTCATAATGCATAACACAATATTGACCTTGATGTGACCGTCCTGATTGATCAACAAATTGTCTGGCTTTAGGTCTCTGTGAATGATATTTACAGAATGCAAATACTCTAGAGCAAGAACCTGAAAAAGTATTTGATTGAATTCAGTTTCTATCATGTGGAGAGTTAACTCTTAATCCGGACATTCACACAATTGAGCCAATCTTGAGAAGTTACAAAAGGCCTTACAACTTCTGCAATATAAATGCGGGCCATGTCTTCATCCAAGCAGCCAAGATTTCTCAACAAGGAGAAGAGATCTCCACCATTCAAGTACTCCATAACCAAATAAAGATTCTCCCGGCATGTGAAAGAATAGAAAAACCGAACCTGCACAGCTAAAAGAAGCATTAGAGAAAGCACCACAGTTTTCACAAATATAATCATGAGGGCAGCTATACATTGCTTGTATTACATACCACGAATGGGTTACGAACTGATATAAGGATGTTACGCTCAGCTAGGATACTCTCAACAGCATTCTTACGGATCATATCAGCCTTCTTTAAAACCTGTACGATGGTTTTGACAACATTGAGTTATGCTAAGAACAAATTTCTAGAGCCAAACTGAAATAGTATTATGTTTGTAACATCAACCTTTATGGCAAACAAATCACCGGTGGCTCTCTTTTTGGCAAGAAATACTCTTCCAAATGCACCACGGCTAATTGGTTTTATAATTTCAAAATCTTCTATTGATGTTCGATCTTTAGCACGTGGATTAAGTGGACTTGCCCGTAAGCTTCGCACTGTATCCTCATCTGCTGAGCTTTCTTCATCCACCACGGCATTAGACGAGTCTACTTTTTCATCATCTATCAATCCACAAAGTTCAATGTACTTTTCCCTGGATTTGAGAAACAATAAACCAGCATGAATGAAGTTGCAGTTATGAGCCAAAAGCAGTATAAGTGAGAATGATTACTGTAGTAGCTTCTCTATGCGTCTTCCAAACGTTTCTACCACGAGGGCGTCTGCCTTCCTATCCTGAATGACGTACTTTAGCTCATCCAACTGCTCAATCATGAAATCCAATGAACTGTATCCACATACATTCACATTTGCCACGGAGCGAGCAATCTCTAGCAACTTGTTTATCTGTCAACAAAGCAGAATATAAAAGTTAGGGAGAAGTTGAATAGTCAGCTGAAATAAAGAAATAAAGAAAGAAATAAATGAGATTTTCTGCATAAATTTATAGGGGAAAGATGAATAGAATGTAAACATTTACCTGCTGATAATTCTCAAGCTCTGATATTGTTTTTCGACCACTTAGTAGTAAATCGACTTGGCTTGTCCTCGGTGTTGCTGGTGATGGTGGTGTCAAGCTTCCTGCTGACGAGTCCTTTGTTCCATTGGCCATAGAAGCTTCATTCAAGACAGTCAGGTCATCCAAAGAAAATGTATTCTCTGAACGAGGAACGCAATGAAGCATATCAACTGAACATCTCTGAGTTATTTCATCCAGATCTTCATGTCTAATGGATGTTGATAATTTCGCACTGTCGGCAACTGCTCTTGGAGTTATGCTGTTCTTTGGCGTCCATGACTCCAATATTTTCTCAAGACTTTCAGCTACTCTTTCAAGTCTTAAGTTTACATTAATTCCCTTCAAGTCACATCTATCAGCGATTGTGCATATTCGAGAGTGCTCTTCTACATGTACGACTGGTATTTCAACTTCACAGATACGACAAATCATGGAATTATCGTATGTCACACATTGATGGTCCGCCCAGAAACCCCACAAAGCACTTCTGTCTGCAGATGCAGGCTGGCCTGACGGGCTATGCAAGTTTTCAGCGTTTTCATCACCATAAACTTTTGGTTGGATTTTGCTCTCCCCCTTAGCCTTGGGAGTGTTATTAGCACTACGATTTTTCTCAGCAGCTGATGGAAGCTTCTTCCAAGATGACATCCGGATACTTGAAGCTGAATCAGTACTCCTAGCAGTATTTACTTCCACCCCATCAGCTCCGCTGCTAGAGTTCTGATCAAGATTATCTTCTTTGCCAGCTAGAGTTTGCTTTTCATTAATCTTTTGGATTTCTTTCTCTCGAAGAAGGTCTTGTTGTCGCGAGATTTCTACCATCTGTTCTGGATAAACACCGAGATCACTTAGCTGATGCATTCCCAGAATGTGTTCTTCAACGTAACCACTCTCTTTACGAAATTGGACAAGCCTATTGCAACGAGTAAGGATAAAAAGAAGACGGTTATGAGCCTGTTTAAGACCTCCCATTGGTAGCTCCTGACGTTTATCATCTAGCTTCTGAACAATACCTTCACATTTAAGCCAAAACTCACTAGCTGGCATGGTTGCACATTGCCGAGCCTCAACTAACAGATCCTCTAACCCAACTCTTAACTCTTTGTTAGATTCTGGTGTGCTCTCTAGAGTGGTCACTAAGTAGCCAGCAAAAACTCCTAAATCAGCATCAACATCTTCCTTTTGTTTATCAAACTTTGTTCTGATCGCCGCCATTACCTCCTTAAAAAAAAAAACCATTCCAGAAGTGGCATTAATAAAACGAAGCTGAAGAACTCAAACTCATTAAAACTACAAAAGGAATCAGTAAATACTAACCTCCATGTGACCAACAGCTCGCGATCTCCAAACGGGAAAAGGTCGGACACCTTTAGAATTGAGTTCGTGAGAGAAGCTCTTGATGTCATGAGGTTTCTTCTTCCTTCCACTCGTCACACGCAATATGGCTTGGAAACGTGGAGACTGTGTTTCTTTAGCAAGACCTACATGAGAACTCTGCAATTGAGATAAGAACAACAAAAACAGAATTAGCAATGTGAAATTCTCAAGAAACTGAAAACCACATACAAAGAAGACACTCACCTCTAAGCCTGGATTGGGATTTGCAGGTACCCGTTGAGATTTTGATTGGCTCCACTGAACTTTTTTCCCTAAGAGACATAACAACAAACACCTCATGATCATTACGAATCATCATCATCGGAGTTGGATTTTGAAAATTTCATAAATCCTAAAAAATCGAATCAACGAGAAAACAAACCTTGATCGGGTTGATGAGGAGGAATCGGCCATCTGGCACGAGCATCAGCGCGAGCATCAACAATTCCAACCTTAGGTTTCTCCTTGGTGACGACGACGACGACGTCCTTATCATCTTGACCCGAGGAAAACCTTAGAGGAGACGGCGCCGGAGACGATTTCGTTCTGATATGATTCAAACCTAAGGAAGAAGGAGCAAGAATCTCCGGCGAATCGTGACTCGTAGAACCTGATTCCGGCGTAACCTTCTCCTCCGCCGCCGGTTCATTCTCCGGATGACGGGAAGGAATCGCAGGGATCTTATTCAGTTGTTTCGCGTTGGTGGAGGTCGGTTGTGGATCCTGATCGTTCTCACGCGACGGTTCCGTCGTAGACATCGGCGACGTTTGTTAATGATAGGAAATTACCTCAGAGAATTAATTGAAATTTCCATATTTGACACTCCTTTTTTTTTTTTTTTTTTTCCTCTGTTTGATTGTTTTCCTGATTTTATCAAATCAGAACGTTTACACAGAAGCGGTTGCAAGAGAGAGAGAGAAAGGACATAGAAGGAAACAACAAGACTTGAGGTTTTCGCGGGAACTGGGGGGGACTCAGTTTTTCATCATCAGTGATAATTTCTGACTTTTTTTTTTCTTTTCTTTGGATTAAAATTTGGATATAATTTTAGTTAATTCTTTAGGACACCTAAATAAATAAAGAATGATGTATATATATTGTATAGTTTTCTACAGACTATAAAATATTCATGTGGAGGGTGTCCAAAATGAAACTACGTGCTTCCAACAAAATGCATGTCTTCCCCATTTCCTAGAAACAACTCCAAATCCTTTTTTGCTAAATTTATATAATTAAGAAGTTAATGATGTTTTCTTCTTAGTTGACCCAAAAAAAAGAGGGTAAATTATATGCAGTAGACATGAGATGAGTTTTTTATTCACTTTAGGTCAAAGTGAAAAGTACTTTTCATGTATCAGTTATCTCCATAATTTTTGACAACTAAACCCTTGAAACAAACAAATCAAATGAAGTCTTTAGTTAAGTCAGTTAGGATTATTCCCATTTTTGCGACTAAATGGAATAAAATCCTTTTGCTACAGTAAAAAAAAGTTAAATATAAAATAAATAAAATTAGTCGCATAGTACGATGTGTCAACGGACTAATGTACGATGTGTTTTGCTAGTATTGTGTTTTGATGTACGGTTCTTTGCAACTGTGTACGTACACAAGTCACTAATATTGTGTACGTACATATACAATGTTATTGGAAATGTTATTATACTGTTGATTATAAATAACATTCAAAATTATAATTATTCAGAAATAGTACAAACATTCTAAACATTCAGAATTATAAATAAACATTCAAAAAAAACATATATGATGTTTAAGGTTCCATTTTTTCTTTTTGAGTTCCTAAGCTCTCCCCTTCATGCTCCATCACATGATTTATATGGAAACGTCCAGCAAATTCAGAAGGGGAGTGGTGATGATGTGGCGTGGAGGAGGAGGGGAAGCTCTGTTGGTGGTGAGGTGTTGCTCCTTCCTCAGATTTTGTCCTTAATCCAAGGTAAGTGGTTGATGCTAGGCTTATCTAGGATTTTGGGATGATTGGGGTGGATTTTTCATGGGTAAGATGGATTGAGAAGAATCCATGGGTTGTTTTTATGGTTGTTGTTATTGTGAATACGTTGGGTATGTGCTTAATCGTTGGGGAAAAAGTATTGGTCGTGGAGTTAGATTTTGGTGGCCGAGAGGTGCTTAAAATCGACTATGGGTCGTGTTTCAGGTGTTATGTCGACCGACACCACTACCAACATACGAACAATGTAAATTACTGGTCCAGGATGGCTACTTCGAGGCTGGGCTGAAATTTAATGGGGAGCTTCGTGGTGCTACAAGCTCCATATCCAACGGTGAGTTTTTGAAAGGAACAGTTGGTTTTTGATTTAATCAAATGTTTGTATTGTGGTCTGACATAGACGGTTTTGTGGTAAGGTTGGGGTGTCGAGCAACACCAAGATGGTGTCGGTTGACACTAGCATGTTGTTGTGTGTTTGGGTCCTAGGAGGACAGCTTGAGTAAGGTTTGGATGAGGCGAGATCGACATAAGTGATGCCGTGGGCGAAGGTGTCAACCGACACTAGGAGAGTGTCGTTCAAAACCATGAGTATTGGTTCACAAGTGGTGCGATTGGTGACGTTCGACACTAGGTGGAGGTGCCTTTCGACACTAAAGAAGTTGATAGCGAATTGGAGTATTCGTGGGGAAGTGTTGTCCGTGGCTGGACGGAATCAAATATTCCAGCCCACCTCTATTTTTGCTCGGTCGCTAGGGATGGTTGGTTGTGCGACTCAGTAAATAGATGAGGTGAGGTTGGTGTATTTGTGGGAGTTTTTTTTAAGGAGTGATATCTACGCGGGTTGTCTCGTATGAATTATGGAGTTCTGATGAGATCGTTTCCCGTGGATCCTATATGAGGATTGGGAATCTGGGTGCGGTCATTTCAATCGTTAATATGGTTTTTAAGCAATTTCAATGTACGTACACGAGTACTTTATAAAATCCAGAAAGCTTGTAAATCGTTAATACGGTTTTTAACCAACAAAAATGAATTAAAAATCATGATTATGTTTAGCAAGAATTTGGATAATTTTTCATAGTGTACATTTTCTATTAGATTCTTAGAAATAACATAAAACTAACAGAAATATATTTTCTTTTCTTTTTTACCTTTTCTCTTTATAAAATTTTATGATTATCTTTTTTATTGTGCATTATAATTCTTTTTTTTAATTATACTATATTTTACACTTTAATTTAATATATTTTTTTTTAATTTTGAATCATGTTCTTAAAAATAGTTTCATATTAATATAACCACGTATGTACATGTACGTACACAATATTAATTTATTAGTGTACGTCTGTACTCAGTAATGTTATTTTGTTTAATGTACGTAATAGTTTGGTGTACGTCCATTATGTTCTTTTGTTTAATGTGTACGTCCATAAGTCTGTTTTTAATAGAGGATAAAATTGTATTTTTGCACTCTTCTTCAACATTGGTATCTTCTGCAACCCTAATATTGCAGCCATTATTCACAGCTCCTCTTGAACCTTGTTTTTTTCTTTACAGATTAATGTAATTTACACCTAAACCTTGTAGATCTAACATATAGTAGCATATTTTAAATTAAAAAAAAAAACAAAAATTTTGAGTTTTTGAAGTGTTTGGAAAATCCAATGAAGCAAATCAGAATCATTCTTCTTTTCTTCTACTCGTCGGACTTCTACACAGTAAATCAAAATATTTATCCTCCTCTTTTTCTTCTTCTTCTTGCTGGAGTGCTAAACACAATTTTGTTTCACCGGAATTTATTACTCTCAGTTTCCAGTTTTTTATGTGAAGGAAGAAGAACCAAATACTTAAGATTATTTTCAATTATATTTTTATTTTTTAATTAACCAAACAGGACACGTTTGAATAATGATACCAAATTATAATTGTCTAGTTACAGGATATTTTTGTCCCTTTTTTTAGGGTGGCTATTCTGTGAAAAATGAGATTGACTTTATCAATTCATAAGAGAAAATATTTTTTTGGTGTGATTTGTGAAAATTTCATTAAAAAAAAAACACGGTGCTTAAGATATTTTTAGTTATCTTCTAGAAAATAAAAAATTGGTTTTTAATTACAGAACGTTTGTATATAAATTTTAAGAGTTAAATAATCATATAATAAATTTGTATTTTAATTCAATTATTAAAAAGATAAATAGGTTTTTCAATTAATTAGACCAAGAATAATACAGAAGCTCCCTAAAGTTATTGGGCTGAATAAAGCCCATATAACATTTTAGGTTTTTTCTTCGACGTCTCTTTTATATTGGGATTAGGTCAAAACAGTAGAAGGGCTTAAGTTTTGGATAATGTGTTTCGGAACCATCCATTAGTTCATTTACTTGTTAAAAACTAATAAGTATTTTAGTAGTCTTAGAACATGTGATTGTGCTCAATATTGCTCTCTAATCTGTCACTGCAAGTGTTTCTTCACATTGTCGTCTAAGACTCTTTTTAACTATTGATGTTGTGTAACAGGAACCAATGCATGGGACAGATTCGAACTTAGGGTTCACGAACGAGTGATTGATATCTGATCAGCTCTCCTGATGTGGTCAAGCAAATCACTTCCATCACCCATGTTTTGTAGCTTAATTAGTTCTTGTGTTTTCTTAGTCGAGGAGATTTTGCCTTATTGAGTTTTTACATTAGTTCTCCTGATGTGTTTACAGCTATCAAGATGAGACCATAATTACGTTCTCTACTCTCAGTTTAAAATCCTCTTTGATGCTAATATACTAGATGCAAACAACTCTGTTTTCGCTTTACATAAAAGTAAACAAAATATGTTGTGGCCCTTTAGTCTCACTTGCACAAATACAACTTAAACATAAGAGTAAACATTTTGTTGTTGTTGTTGTGGTTCATTGAGTATTGTGTTATTTTCAGTAGATTTTTGATTTCTATATGATTAATTGGTATTTTTTGTTTGCTTGGAGTCTCTTGGCACTTTTTGTTGTCATAGTGAGAACCCCTAGTGAGAAACTGAATTCAAAAAATAACGTAAGATTGGTTTGGTGTGGCTGACGTGGGGAAGAACGAGGACCCGCGTGCCATCTTTTACCAGGTTGTAAATCCCACCGAAAAGATTCTCTTGTCGACGTAATAATTCACACGTTTCACGGTCAAAAATCTCTCTCAAACACCCGGGTTATCTTCAATATCCGCCTCATCTATTCATCTAACCGAACCGGTTAGCCCTAACAAAACCAATTTACACGTCGAATAAAGAATGTTCCTAACCAAAATATCACGCCATTAATGAAATAAAATATAACACTAGCATTCAATTGCTAGCCTAATAATAGTAAGCTTAGTAAATAATCAAATCAAGGCATGGAAATAACCAAACCAGAATTTCGTTAAATGTCAAATTTACCCATATAAGGCCCACCAGTTTCTGACCGTTCTTAGCTTTTTTTTGTTGTTGTCAATCTCATCGTTATACGCAAGAGTTTGTCTTCTTCTTTTTCGCCTTTAATGAATTTGTCAAAAGAAAAAAATTAAAAAGCTTCATTCATATATTCTCGTAAGTCCATCATTCTTCATCACTACCAATCCAAAAGAGCTTTTTATTATTACACTGTCAAAGCTTAAAAACTCGTGACCTGATTCGTTGAGTTCACAAACAAAACCATGAGTTGGTTCCATAGACTCGATCTCATCGACCCGTACACGTGTTCACCACTCACCACCATTGTTGAACCTTCCTCATTGTTTTTAGGGTTTCCTTCCTTCGTAGACGACGATGTTGAGGATCTACTCCATTTCTCATCCCCTAGTCCACTCGATCTATTCGAGACAGTGACGGATCTGGTTCAGATTGAGAAGTCTCCGTCTTCTTGCAAGTACAAGGTGATTCGTCGGAGGCTAGAGCCAGAGTATCCTCTCAAGTATCTTTGTGATCGTGTTTCTGATCTGGAATCAAAGTTTGATACGTTGGTTAGTCCTAAGAGCCGTGACTGTGATAGGAAGTATACATTGACCAAAGAGATTAAGGGAAGTGGTGAGAAGAAGTATAAATGGGAAGCGGAGATTCAAGGACCACCGGGGAGGAAGTACAAGGTGGAGGCGGAGATGGATGGGGAGAAGGAGAGCAAGTATAAGTGGGAAGCTGAGTTTAAAGGTCCTGGAGAGAGGAAGTATAAATGGACGACTGAGGTTAAAGGAGGGAAGAAGGATGAAGAAAGTTTAAAGCTTGTTGCTTTGAAGAAGGAGAAGGCTAAGGCGAAAGCCAAAGCCGTTGCTGCTGCTGCTGAAGCGGAGAAGGAGAAGGAGAAGAAGAAGAAGAAGAAGAAAAGTTACAATTGGACGACGGAGGTGAAGAGTGAGAGGGAGAATGGAGAGGTTTCGCATACTTACATCATCAAGGCTTCTACTGGATGCGATAAAAAGAAGCATGAGGAGAAGAAGGAGAAGAAGAGCAAGAAGAAGGAGAAAACTCGTGTTGTAGCCATCGAAGAAGACGAGGAAGAAGAAGAAGATGAGTCGCAAGAACATGGAGCTATCGTCCTCAGGAAGGTAAATTGAATATAGTTTTTTTTACTCTGCTTTAGTCATTGTCATGAAGTTGGTTTGGAACAGTAGTTCTATTTTGATGGTGATAGGTATGACTTTTGAACTGAGGTTGAGTTTTGTGTTTCAAAAGTAGAAACCTTTATGTAGTTTGAGTGGTGGTAATAAGCTCAGCAAAACAGAGTGATTATAAAGAGTTTTATACATAGACATAAGACTTAGTGAGACATATCTTAGGATGTGATTTTTAACGGAAGCTTGATGTACTTACTACGTTGTTTCTATTAATGTTTGTGGTTTTAAAGGCGTTTTCGAGAAGAAATGGAGCTGTTAGGGCTAAGAAGGGGAAGAACAAGGAAATGCCACCTGACTATGCGGCTGCGATGATCCAGAGGGCCTTCAGAGCTTATTTGATTCGTCGTTCAAAATCATTGCGTGCTCTTCGTGATCTAGCTATTGCAAAGACTAAACTGAAGGAGCTAAGAGCTTCATTCCACAACTTCAGCTACCGTCGCTTGATTGCTTGTGATGCTGAGGAGCGCCAGAAATTCTCAGAAAAAATCATTGTACTCCTCCTCACTGTTGATGCCATAGAGGTATGTGTCATAGTCTCCATCTGGTTAATTACACTCTTAAAAAACATCTATTCCAGCTCTCCAATGGGATAAATTGTGAGCCCTTACGGTAAAGAAAATGCCTTTGGTTTTGCAAATCATATGATACATAGAAATAGATTAAGCTAAATAGGTTTCAAGGCACTGAGTGTTAAGAACAAAACTTGTGTTTGTTTGGTATCAGGGAGTTGATGTAATGGTTCGAGGAGCAAAGAGATCCATGGTGGATGAGCTAGAAGCAATGTTGGATGTGGTAGATCCGCAACCACAGGGCGGGAAATCATTGTCGATGAGAAGAAGGACATTCGATATGCCAGACAGTTTGATCCGCAAAGAAATCGCAGACGGAGTGACTCAGATCGTCCAGATGCTTGAAACAGAAGAAGAGTGATGGAACTGTGTGTTTGTGACTTGGGGGCTGTTTTGTTGTGTCTGTGACTGGGAATAATTTAACTAGCCTCTTTAGTTTGCTTACTGTTCTGAATGTTTTCTAATTATGCAGACAAAAATAATAATGAGAGTGGCTGGAATAAGAGAGTAGTGTCTCTTATCAGTGTCATGATGACACTGTCATCTCTCAAATCTTGTCTATTGTGTCTTCTTAGTGTGTTTGTGTTTATCAGGTTATGTAATCCTTTTGTGTTCCCAAACTGGTACTCTGTTTTGTCAATTTGCTTATGTGTTGGTTTTGCTTATGTCTACTGTTTACTAGATACTATAACAAGAAAAAAAAAATGGCTTGCCAAGCAATGAAGCCCACAAATGGCTGGTTTGGAAGAGCCATTTGTGCAGAGTCACAAGATCATGATTACAATCTCCTCCAAGAATGTGAAGAACCTCCAAAAAGGTTTTAGTTCTTTTCGTTTTGGTTTTGATATCTAACCTTTCTGATGCCAAAAGACTATATTGTGACAACTCTGTTTTAGCTTACATAAGTGAACAAAAAAGTAACCCGTTGTCTCTCACTTTCACAAAAACTCTCTAGTCTCTCTTCATAGATTATGTATGTGAGAGTGCTCTTCTACATTTATTACTTGTGAGCCTCTCTGAAGCCTCCCATTGGTAGCTCATGACGTTTATCATCTAGCTTCCGAACAATACCTTCACATTTTGCAATATTGTCAAGTCTCAAAGTAACAGATCCTCCAAATCTGGCATCGACATGACAACTAACTCTGTTCTGTATTAGTTATTGGGCCGTATATAGATTGGGCCCAATAAGTCCATAAAAATTAGGGTTTTTTTTTTTCATATGCCATAAAACGTCTCTTAGGTTAAACTTTCGGGTCCTTCCTTCCTTGCAGCAAAAAAAGCAGCAATACGCCGTCGAGCTTCGTTCGTCTCCTTAGGTTTCTTCACTTACTCCAAATTTGAATTTTTACATGTTTACCTGAGTATCTCGGTTAATGTGATCCATCGGTTTCGTATGTCTGTGATTGTACAGAAGAAGCTGAGCTGAAAATATGGCTTACCAAGCAATGAAGCCAACTAAGGCTGGTTTGGAAGAACCACTTGAGCAAATTCACAAGATCAGGATCACACTCTCCTCCAAGAATGTTAAGAACTTAGAAAAAGGTATCTTTGATCTCAGTAGTCTAAATCATTTCGATTTTAGCAATTCAGTTTTGAGCTCTCTCAGAAACCATATATCATTTTGAGGGTAGCATATAGAAGATGTAAGATTCAGTGTATTGGAACCATTCCAAAATAGGTCTTTGATTTGCTTCAGTGATGATTTGAATCGATTGAAAGTTGGAATTTTTGAATTTTGATGATTTTGGATCAGATACTGAATCATTGTTTTATGTTATGTTGCTGCAAATGATATGTAGTGTGCACTGATTTGGTTCGTGGAGCTAAGGACAAGAGACTGAGAGTTAAGGGACCAGTGAGAATGCCCACCAAGGTTCTTAAAATCACTACCCGAAAAGCTCCTTGTGGTGAAGGTATAATAATTATGCTCACCTCATCTTTTATGTCTTGAGAATCACTAGAAGAGCTTGAGTTTTGGATTTCTTGTTTTCGGAACCATCCCTTAGTTCATCATTTGCTTGATTAAACTAAGGATTTAGTCTTAGAACATGTGATTGTGCTCAATATTGTACTCTACTCTGTCACTACAAGTGTCTCTTCACATTGGCTGAGACACCTTTTAACTATCAGTTGTTGTGTAACAGGAACCAATACATGGGATAGATTTGAGCTTAGGGTTCACAAGCGTGTGATTGATCTCTTCAGCTCTCCTGATGTTGTCAAGCAGATCACTTCCATCACTATTGAACCTGGTGTTGAGGTTGAGGTCACCATCGCCGACTCGTAGATCAACCCTACTTCTTGTTTTTTGCTTTCTCTTTTGGAATTCTCTTTAAGAAACACCCTTCTTTCCTCGGTTCGTAACTACACATGCGTCTCTCCTGTTGAGTTGGATAAAGGAATGTTTTGTTGTAGTGAAACCTAAGTTCTTGTTTTCAATTGAATAGATTTTGAAGATTGATATTATAATTACCTTGTCTACTCTCAATTTAAGATCTTTCGACCTTTCTGATTTTATGAAGACTTCATTAGGTTGCCAACTTTTACTTGATCTATTGTCTTACGAGGAAGATTAGAATTACAGAAGCGCTAGTTTTTGAAAAGTAGTAGAACATAACAATTTTATCGTTTAACAAAATACAACTCATTCATTGCTAAAATATAGTTAAAATAAGACACAATATGTTTTCAGAGTACATTTGTCAACAGTCTAGTGATGATCCTTTGTCTCACTTTCATGAATCATCTCTTCAGCATCCTCAAACCTCTGATCATTGATTTGGAGCTGCAGGGTGAATGCAAAAAGTCAATGAAACCAGCTAATCTTTTTATAAACAAATAAAAGGAAGAATTGTTTTTTTTTTATTACCTCAAGCATAGGCTGAGCAAGACCTTCATCTCCATTGGAATGACCAATTACACTTGTCGGACTCTGAGATATTTGCCATTCTGCATCTTCATCTGCAGATAAACATCACATTTTCTTTCATACCATTGAAAGATGTATACATTAACACACTCTTAAATTCAATCTCGTTTTATGAAATCATTACCTCCTCCACGAACATCCATCTGATCAGCACTGAACACCCAATTATGCACTTCTTCTTCTTCTTCTTCTGAAAAAATATAATGAAACAATACAGTAAATGGCTACGTAACCCAAAAAAAAAATTGCATTATAAATGATAGTTAGTAAAGCTGTATTCTTGTGTTGTTTACCTTCAACAGGTTCAGGATTCAGCTCGGCACACTCGCAGAATACATCAAACATCGTCTCCACTTTCAACACACAAAGACAAAAGGATATATCAGCTTAACATCCAAGACTGTTATATAGTGATTCAAATAGCTCTAAACAAAATAAACTCACACTGGGTAGAGTCAGAAGGAACAAGCCTCATCTCTCTGATCTTTGATAAGTCCAAAACCTCAGTGGATTCTGTATCAGAGTCATCATCATCCTCATCTTCTTCAACTTCAATCTTCAATAATAAAACCATAAACTTAGATCCATTTAACAATTCTTCTCAAATTCCAACAAGAAGCACTCACAACATATCACACAAGCACTAAAAATCATCGAAAGCTCCTTTTGTTTTTTCCCCTAAGAACTAATCACAATGAATAAGAACAACATAGTTCCCCTTATTTAGCTAGCAAGTCTAAAATCAATACCTGAGCATATATACAAGGAGATGAGTAAGCCTCAGGATCTCTAGAAACAGCGTGAAGCGATATCGATAAGAAATCAACAGCATAACCTTTAGCCATGTCTACATCGCTCAGCCAAATTAATTTCCTGCAAACCAAAAATAATAAATTTCCAAATTAAGCTACCAAGCACTTATATATCTCCGATCGAGAAGGGAGTAGAGATTTTTGAGTAAATAAATTATTCACCTGGAAGTGATGTAGAGAGTACCGGGAGACTCAACGGGACGGTTTCCGAGAGCGACGGCGACGGAAGGCTGAACGTGCATAAGTTCCTCGCCGTTAGATTCGTCAAGTACCGGCTTTCCGGAGCCATCTCCGGACCTAAGTGCGAACTCTCTTAGACCAGCCACCATGTTTTCCGATCACGAAGAAAACAGTTGTTTACTTCGTCAGGGTTTTTCTTTTAGAGGAGAATCAATTTTGTTCTCTGTTTAGTGAGTGTGATGATGAAGAAGATCATTAATGGGCTTTTAAAAAAATGGGAATCGGTATAAAGGCCCATTAGTAAATGGGTTACAGATTAAGTCCTAACACTAAGGTTTTTTTTGAGTGGTCCAATTTCACAAAAATAAATGTTTTTTGAAAAAGTAAATCTCACATATTGTTCGTTTTTCTTTTCACTAAAGGTCGTTTTGATGTCTGATTGGTTAATGAAATATTTTTTTTGTGTATTTTTGTATGCAACTATGTATAGTGAAAATATGTCATTTTAGAGAGTAATGAGGTGTGGGGATGATGGATAAGGAAGAGATGGGGGTGGTCATGGGGGATATAGTATATATAGGGGAAGGTAATGGGTCATATGCAGATCGTGACAATGCATACGTTAATGAACGGATCATTGTCAACAACGACTCTTCTCTTCAAATTGTTATGTACTAAGTACTAACTCTAACATAATTCATAACGTAGATGTCGATTGATACAAATATAAAAACAATTCGTGCCTCTAATTAGCTTTGTGTACAAGCCTAGTTGAATTCCATGACTTATCAAATGTAGACTGATGATAATTAATTTGGATGTCGTCATGTGTACAAGTGATTTTTTTTTTTTTTAGCTTTAAAAACTGATGGACTTAATTAGTAGGTCATATATCTAAATTTTCGATTCCAATCCGACACTCAAATTGTATTTGCGAATGTTATTTTATTTTTAAAGTTTGTATTGATGAAATTAACTATAAGAAAAATAAATACGATAAAAAACAAAAAAAAGTTTTGGCATGGTTGTTGGTTTTTTTTTAATAATGTTAACAAAGAAAATTAGACTACGCCTCAATAATATATATGCGTCTACATCTATTTTGACAATATTGTACAAGACAGCTAAATACATACGCTTACTTTAATCAATTAATATTCTCCGTTTCATATTATAATTAGTTTCAGATGCCATCTTCGTAAGCATGCATGTGCATCTTTGAATAGTTTATTTGCTAAACATCCAGAATCTGAAGAATAACAATGCGTGCACATATGCCCAAGAAAGAACAAAAAAAAAAAGATCCAAAATCAGAAATAAATTTAAAACAAAACAACATTTCATATTTACACTTACAAGTTACAAACAAAAAAAGTCATTCACTTGAAGAAATCACTTTTCTCACCACATAAAACACTCCAATTAATACCAATCAAAACTTTCTTAATTACTTATACATGATAACTAATCTTCTTACTACTTTCACTCGTCTGAACCATCACAGAGGTGATCTTTGCTCTAAAGTATTCAGCAATATATATATATATATATTATATATATATTATATATATAAGTTTTGATCGTTTGAATTTAAGCTTCTATAATGGCTTCTCCTCGTGGAACCCTAACCCTAAACACATGTTCCTCTCCAGTGCACTTATCAACCTTCACTACCCACCGACTCTTCCTCGCATGGTCACGATGATGATCGTTCATCATCACCATCTTCTGATTGTCGTTGACCCTCGTCACAAGCAACCCTTCTCCTATAGGCAAAAACTGCGTCTTCCTCCCATCGCTAAACCTCCATGAGCCTCTCGAAAACGCGTTATAACCAACCACAACCGCCACACCACTACCACCGCCGGTTCTTGCGTTTTCTTCATGGTGATTAAGGATCTTTGTAACGATCTCTTGGTGGTTCTCTAGGTTACAATCGACGAGGACGAAATCGGCTTCTCCAAAATGATCATTGATTAAAGTGTCGTCGTTAGACTCTCCGACTACGAATTGTATCTGATGAATCTCTGATGGTTCCAACATTTTCTTGGATATGATTAGCTCTTCGATGCCACGTAAAACGCAAACAACTTGACCGCGTGTTTGGTTAGCTGCTGCGATTAGGGCAACGAGTATGTCGGCATTTGCTGCTCCGGCGCAAGCCACGGCTATCTTTCTAGCACTATTTCCGGCAGCTAGAGCTGATATGAATTCGGCAACATTCGGTTCTTTTGTCCTTTGATCCTGAAAATTCAGATAGAGATATGTCAAAATGTGACATTATCAAGAAAAAAAACTAGATTGTCATTAAATTTGGTTAAGACATTGAGACATGTAATTTTTACGAACATATAAAAAGAAATAAACTCTTACCGTTTTCAATGTACTAAGATAGGCTTTAGTAGCATTCTCAGCAGACCAAAAAGCCATTTTTCTTTTAAAATAATTTGAGGGACTTATAGAAGGAATATAGGATTTCTCTCAGTACTCTCTTGCTTAGAAAGTTTTGAAGTTGTTAATGATGGTTTTGGTTTTAGGGGTGAAGGTTCTTTATTTATATATTGGGAGATTTGTGGATGGGACAAGATTCAAACAGGCTGGTCCAGTATCAATGAATAGTTTCTTATTGATTTAAAGAGACGACGGAGAAATTTAATAAATAGTGGTCAAGTTGTAATAGTATTCAACATACGTTAATACAATTTGGTATATATTTTAAAAGCGGGTTGTCTCATTGTCGAGAGACCTTAGCTATTGTCACTGTTAATGTTCCTTTTCCTTATGAACTTTAAATTGAATTAGACTATGTTCAAGGGTTCTTCTTAGTGGCATTTAATAATTAATGTCCACTTTGGAAATGTGCATCCCAATTCTTAATCACAAATTCACAACTAAAAATATATTTATGTTGGCAAAACATACGTGTAGCTTAACAAGGTAATAATATTTTTAATGATTTCGAAATGTTTGTTGTCAAATATGTTTCAAACATGCATTAGTGTATGGCGATGAGTGTTCTTCTAGGTAGGTAAATAGTATATATAAACACGTACGTGTTTACTTGTAAAAAATGGTGACTTTTATATACAAACATAAATACAATGTAAAAACAATCACGCTTCAAAGTTAGTCAATATATAATCTGGATGTTGGAACATGTATACATGCATACTTACTACTTAGGAGTTAGGACAAAAAAAATTAAAGCTTATATATAACTTATATTGATACCTATAGATAATAGTCAGAGTTTCAACTACATATATGAAATACCCTATTATGATTAATTAGTTTAAACTAATAATAAAGAAAAATAATTAAATATTGCATTATAAGGGAAAAATGAGCTGTAATGTCAAGTGCAGCAGGGGCAATGGAGATCTCAATGAGATTAAAAATAGAAAATATAAGTTAATATAAAATGGTGCAACGAAGAAGTGAATTGAGATTGATACACATCTTAGGGACATAGAGAACATGGGTCCATGTTTGCTCTGACAACAAGCTTACAGTTTTTCTTACAAGATTAGATTCTCGATTTCACAAAATTAATTAGTTATAAACGTACGGTTTAGATGAATCATCAGAATGGATAGTATATACATTACGGTCTTTGATTGTACAATCTAGTGACCGTCCTATCTCGTACGGGTTTCCATGAAGCTTCATATACACTTAAACTAATTGTGCATTAATCATTGTGCTAACCAAGACTCAAAAATTTATAATGTTAAGCGTATGTTGAAACATATCCATTCTATAATATCATATACTTTAAATCGCTATATATCTTCATTTATATAGGATCTGATTCTGAAATAGATGTGTTTTGGTGAACTGTCCGACTAATTCATATATCTTGTTATTTGTTTTATGTGAATTAATTCATTTTTTTAAAGAAACCAGGAATCAAATTCTATGATTAATTAAAGTAGATGCAGTTACCAAAAGAAAAAATTGTGAAGGATGCGTTGAATCCAAAGGCACAAAGAGCCACAGTGTCCCATGCTGATAGATATGATTCAGAAAAAAAATGTTTTGAATTTGTTTTGGGTTTATTGAGACATGTTCTTCCAATTGATGAAGATATATCAGTGCACGATGTTTTTTCCACTTGAACTAGTTTCATGCATCTGTCACTATTATTGTTTTTAAAACCCTATCAAGATAAGGGGAGGGGATATTGAAGGTTAATTTGGCCAGACGGGACTGGTCCAACGGTCCGAAAAGATTTTGATATGGTTAAGTTTTAATTTAGTATGAGATATTGTGGTCCAGTTAAGGTGCAACTCCAAACAGTTTCTATTGGTTCATTTAAAATTGTAGATCATGAATAAAAATACAAAGAGATATATATCAATGTATCAATTTTTTACAGATTCTAAGAATAAGAAAATTGTATCAAATGTTTTTTTTTAAAAAAATAAAATAGGAAAATCCACGAACTTGCTAAAGTCTAATAGGATCCAAAACGGATAGGTCTTCGACTTTTTCTTTTTTTTTTTTCAAATTTCGTAAAAGAAATGATGGTGAATTGGTGATCATGTAATATCTCGAACGTGTAAAGCAATTTGTCTTGGTCTGACGTTCAAAATGCCTTGGAAATATTAAGATCGTAAAATATCATAAATAGCATAAAACTTTAAAATGCATATACGTATCATGAGAGTTTGATGCATGCACTACACAAACATTATAAGACGTAGCTAGACTCTCAATAGTCTTTATCGTCGCGACATATTTCAGAAAAGTCTTAAAAGATATATTGGTAACGAATTAAAAAATCGCGATAAAAATGGATGTATTCAATGATTTATGGTCGACGAAATAATAAAAATCCAAATTAAAATATAAAAAATAAAGCGAACGTGGGATTGGGATAATGTTGAGGAGGAGACAACGATACAAAGAACAGTGAGTGGCTACAGATTCTGCTTCGACCATTCCAGGAGACATCAGCTTTTAATATAGTGTTTTTTTTTATATATAAATAATATCATATGTATTAATTTTTTCCTTTCTTTTTTGTCGCATATTTTTTCCTTTTATTTATTTGTTTCTTTGAATGTAAAAAATTTAAATAATAGAAAATACCAAAAAAATAAAATGCTTATTATAGCAACTAAGGTAAGTTGGGCCACAAAACAAATTATAACCCCAACTTTATAATTGTAAGCCCGTCAGACAACTTTGGTGAGAGTCTTATAATTAAATATAATAAATGAACAGAGAAAGTTACCCTAATTTCTGGGCCGACAAGCTTCCTTCTCTATTATATGGATGTAGCTCTTCTTGTTGTTCCTCAGATTTAGAATGGATATAGGTTTTGTTGATCTCTGGTGTTTGTTGAGAATTGAAGTTGATATTTTACTGTTAAGGTTCCATTTCCTTTTTTATCAGTTTGATCTTAAAACACCTATCTGAGCTAGTATGATCTGATCTGATCCAAGCTTATGTTCACAAAAGGGTTGGTTTGATCGTTTTGTATTAGCTTGTTTTGGATCAATTTAGTGTTATTAGGAACTGATATTGGATAGACTAGGCCCTCACATTTGCATATTTGAATTCAATGAATCAAGAAAAATCTCAGTTGTTATTTTTTTTTGTAAATGGTGATCTAAGTTTGTGATCATTTTTAGTATGTAGAGTACGAAGAATCTGAGTCTTTCTTGCTTTCTGTCAATCTTTTTTTTAGATCATCAGGATGTCTCCAACTTCAAGCTTATTTATCTGCTCAACGGCTTCTTGTTCATTTTAACTTTGGGTCATCTTTGTTATGAATATAGCAAGGAATTGTAAGATAGGCGTTTTTTCTTTTATAGCTCTGTGAGTAACATGTGCTTATAAGCAGCACTACCTTGACTGTAGTGAAAGTTTAGAACTATTCTATGCTCGTATATGTAGTATAATGAAGGTTCTGTGACTATTTTCTTGCTCAGTTTCAATTGGAACGGTTATGTGAGTTTTCTATGTAGCTGATCATAGAATTACAGTGGCTGACAAGAAAAATGATAGGAAATTAGTTGTTCTCATCTATATATTAAAACTTAATGGGTTTTTTTTTTTTTTTCCTTATATTTTTCTTGTTTCAAATGCAGTGTAGTAGCAGCATCATCAAAATACAACATAAGCAACTGCGAAGATTTTGTATGGGTTATAACCAAAGACGACCTTTTGGAATTCTTTCCTGAGCAAGCTGAATTCTTCAATAAGATGATCATTAGCTGAGTCACTCTCACCAGAATATTACTATTTTAATCCTTTCTGGGATCAAGAGCAGGAAGAAGAGGCAAGACAACCATGGTTAAGGATCCACTAGTGGGAGGAGAAAAATTAATAACAAGTTAGTGAGGGTCTTGAGATTTAAAATAATATTAATTAAAACTTAAAGACATCATCAAAGTAAAACTAATGTGGATGCTCAATGGTAGTTGACTTGTATTATCGTCTTTTGAAAAATATAGCACAACGTCTCCAAATCAGAGTCGTATGCTTTTCACCACGCTTCCAAACGTCTCATATTGGGAATCACGTTGGAATGTTGTGCTCTATACAGTAGACGCGCCTCTCCTTCCGCCAATTCTTATGTATAGCGCTCCGCTTCTGGTTCCGGGGCGAGAAACGCATATTCACCCGCGATACCATGCTCCCTAGACAAAAATAAACCAACCATACTTTTTATTTAGCTTTGCTTTAAACGGTACCACACACAACTTTTAATAGAAATTCACAACAAATAGGCAAAGCTTCTCTATACCCATCTTTTTAATTATTTTCAAACGATCAAGGAACCTTCTTAGACATTGTTTTGGTACTAATAGAGAATTACAATTATTCTATTAAAAACAAGAATGGGTCTTAAGATTATTTGAACCTCACTGATAAAGTTAGAGAGAGCTAAACGGAAAACAAAAGCTACCGCAAAGCAAAATCAAACAAAAACACACAGGAGACATAACACTCCCATCCTGATATAACAATCGATGGAGTCTGGTTCTAGTAAAATCAAGGGAGGATCTTACGGCGACGAAGAGGTGTTTCGCGTTTAACATAAATCTTCTCCACTTCGTTGAGGGGTCGGCTTGATCCATCTGGAAGACTCATAAACTTCCAGCCACCTCCGGATCCACGTTTGCCCTTAGCACCCAATTTCTCAACTGTGATGTTCCATCCTTCTGATGAACGCCTCCTACTGTACTTGTGGCACTTCACTTCTCCTCTCCACTGGTTTAGAGACAAAAACGAAATATGTGTACGTTTTGTTATCACCAAGGAGAAATAACTAAAGAACATCTAACAACTCAATAAAAACTTAGGCAGGATAGCTGATAATACATATCAAACAGATGGTGTGGATCTATCAAACCAATAATCTCGTAATCAATCCACAAACAAGCAGCATTATCATTATTACTTTCAATCTCCCTAACGCAGTTTCCCGAGAAAGTTTAGCTCTGCCTTTCAATGCTAATCTCACAAACTACCCAATTTAGAGTAGAGGGTTCCAAACTTGCATCTAGTCTTAAGCTTTCACTCTAAATTGCAAACAGGTCAATAGACCAAATGTAGTATTGGTTTACTAAGTCAATGCATACTCAAGTGGGCAAAAGAAGGAACTTACTTTCATTTTGTTGAACTCAAACCTTCGGACAAATTCTTCGTAAAGCATGTCATCCTCTTTCTTCGAGATCTCATAATGGACTTCATCCATATCTTTGATTGTACCATCCCATCCTTCTGGCATGACCTTGAAGTCGGGCTTGTAATTAAGCGAGGCCACATGAAATTCCCGGTCATGTGAAATGAAGAATCTGCATGAGTTACAAAGGGTTTGCGTCATGATATTTCACTAACAATGCTACTGGCAACACAAACTACAATAACAATAATCAAATATATGGAGAAAACGGCAAAACAGAAAAATTATTTGGCCATAGAGAAGACAAAATAAAGTGAGCACATTTCAATTCATGTAAAACTGAAGTAGCATTATACCAAATTATGAACAGAAAAAATAGTTTCCATGTGAAGTAACTTACTCAGGATACTCATCAAGCAAACGCTCAACAGAATCATCCAAGGGACGACCAAGCTTCTTCTCCTCTTCCTCTTCATCTTCTTTAAGAAAAAGAATGGCGTGAACACGCTGCCTCATAATCCTATAATCCTTAGCAAGCCTCTCAACGGTATAAACCTCAGGATTCTCTTTGTGCAATCTATACATCTCAGTCTTCTCAGAGTCTTTAAGATACGACCCTCTAGCTCCAGGCTCTTTCACTTGCTTCAACAACACACTGATCTCCATCATTCTCTGTTTAATCCCATCAACAAAAGCCCTGCCTTGCTTATTATCTTGATCAATCTCTTTAATCATATCATCATACTCATTCATTTCATTAACCAAAGCTACTTCCTTTGGACCTAACTTGCTCATTACATCTCCCGAATCAGAAGCCGTGCTATCAGAAGAAGGATTCGCCGCGTTGTTGTTCTTCTGACGACCAACTGAGACACCATCAAAATGCTCCTTGGTTAAACCAGTAGACCACATAGATTTATTGTCCCAGTCAAGATCATCAGATCCTGTACCACCAAATGACCCTCCCGTTGCAATATCCCAACCGTTATCATCACCTCCAACTCCATCAGATCCTGATTTTGCAGAGAATGCTCGGTTCACAGCACATTGAATGAGCTTTGATGAAGCAGAAGCGTTTTCAATCAGAAACCCAGATGCTCTCGTGCTAGGGTTAAGTGAAACCGAGGAGAAACGAGAAACAAGCCTACTCAGGTTATACATTCTCTAGTGATTCTCAAAACCCAACGTTTGAATCGCACAGAGAACGCTGAAACAAAAGCAAGAGAGAAGATCTCGTAACTAAACACACATAAAACAACTAGAATCACACACAAACAAAAAGTTCGAGTTTTGATTATCTGAAGATACAACAGAGTGAGATTTGTTATTACCCAAGGAAGATGAGAAAGTGGGAACTCCGATTAATCGGAATAAATGGCGTGAAGAGTGTCACGATGAAGACCCAACGGAGGCCAATAGTAGCGACTGCGACAAAGGAAAGGGAAGGGTTTTGAGAATTAACGAAGAGTTTGTTTTTATGATTTAGCCCCCTGTATTGTCCTGGTTATTATAAATTTTACCCAATTGTTTTCTTTTTAATTTTTGCTCCGTTCTTCAAGTCTATTGAACTTTTCATTTGTTACAATTTAAACCCTGAAAACGATTTAGTGTTTGCGTACGTGAAATCTAATTGATAATGGACTTTTACAATTGCACAAGATCTTAACATAGACAGATAGGAGTTTGAGTTTAGTCTTAATTTTTGTCCTACAGTTTTAAATTTTTTGGTTTGTTAATGAGTCTAATGATGACGATCTTGTACGAATATGAACCATATCACAAAAGTTTCAAGTAAATAATATTAATCCCAATGACCTCAACAATAAGAACATCGTTTAATCGATGATTTGGACATAATTAGATCTAAACCGATCACAAAGAAGAAAACCAAAAAAAAACTCTAGAAATTAGAAAACACACAAAATAATAAGAAGAAAAAAGAGCTCACACAACTAAAACAAACCTCTCTAAACAAGCAAAGAAAAAGCTGAATCCCTTCATTCCTTTCTACACAAGAAATCTTTCTGACTTTGAACCGAGAGAATTGCTCAACCACTATGAGATTGGCTCCTAGTATCGCCTGAATCATCATCACCACCATCTTCATCATCCTCATCTTCTTCTTTGTTAGGACCCGTGTTCATATTACCGTAACCATGATAGGGAGTTGTGAAATTGTTCATAGCTGAATTGTCGTTGTGGAAAGAAGAAGGCATTTGAGCCATTGGTCTCACTATACCACCACTACCGTAGGGTTGTTGTTTCGGCTCCTCTACTGTGGCCATCACTGGAGGAGTTGAATTCACGGTTGTAATGGTGAAAGTAGGAGGCTGCTGTTGCGGTTGTTGTGGACCTTGTGGTGGAGCATAAGCCTCTATAATACGAGGTTTCTTCTTCTGATTTTGTTGTTCTTGATGCATCACAATGAAACTTCCCATTACCACCTGTCACAAATTATAAAAGACCTTTAGTGAATCTCTGCAAAACAAAAACCAACTCTGAATCTGTATATATATATATAATCAAACATATGTCGTCACCTGAACAGGACCGGCTGCTATAAGCATACCAGCGAGGCCACCGCCCACGATTTTGCCATTTGGTCCGGCTAAAGAAATGCTCATCCCACCGGACCTACCTTTTGTTCCTCCGTTTTCAGTAGGCATAAAGGAACCCGACAGCGACAGTATCTCAAATCGACCCTAAGAAAATACAAAAAAAATGACTCAAGAAACGCCAAGAAACCCATTAAGAACCTCATAAGCGAAATTAAGTTTGGTTACCTCATATGTAAGAGTGCCACCTGAAGAAGTAGGCTGACGAAGAGTGACATTAGAGATGGAACCAGTTGCAGAGAGAATGCAGATAGCTCGAGATCCTTGTTGCGAATACGGCATAATCTTCATTGTTATATCCTGATATAAACCAAAATAAAAATTAAAAAAAAAACACTCAATACAAAGACTGATTATGACAATAATCCAATATATCAAAGCTTCAGTTAGAAGAACAGGGATGAATTTTATTACCTCACCGGCATTGACAGTAAACTGATGGGTCATAAAATTTGCACCCACATAGAATGAGAGCCCAGTTGGAGTAGGAGCAACTACTGCATTTAAACAATCAGGTAATTTAATTCAAATCCTAATCCTCAAGCAATCAACTCAATCAGTGTACCCAAAAAGCGGCAACTTTAATCCACCAGAGGTAGAAGAAACAAAACAGATTAAACAAGATAAATGAGAAATCTGCTGAACAACTTAAACACACTTATCTTCTAAGATAGAAGGAAGAGACAGAGATTATACTGTCTTTTTTTGCTTTTTTTTTTTTTTAAATCAACTTTATATTTCTGTATTTGTTTGGTCAGCATCAACAGATTCGCTTTCTCTGTCTCTAACTGGTCTGATAAGTACTAAGCTTCTTCAGACAATATCCAGTTAAGTTGGTCCCACTTCCCAACATCTCAAAATCCACACTCATCAAATTATCACTCACTCACTCACTCAACAGATAACCCAAGACCCAGATCGGATCAGATCAGATCAGAACAGATCTTATATATAACTCACTGAGACCAATGCAAACAGTACAAAAGATTTGGACTTTTTTACCTGGGGTTACATACTGAGATTTCTTGACGAACTCAACAGGCTGATGCTGCTGCTGAGCTCTGCCTTGTTTCCAGTTAGAGTGATGATAATCTCCAGACAATGGAATCGAAGATGAGATTGGAGTTGGAGACAGAGTTGGTCTTGAAAACCTAGGGTTCAGACTTCCATCTGGTGCGTACTTCCTCGGTCTCCCTCTCTTCTTCTTCGTTGGATCTGATCCGGTCGACGCCGCTGCTGAGCCAGGAGTCACGGTGGCTGAAGCAGGATCCGGAGTCGGAACTGGAGCCGGAGTTGGTTGAGGAGATACCACCGTCGTGGGACTCACGAATTGGAGAAAGCTAGGGTTTTGTTGTTGGAACTCTGTTCTTGAAACCAAAGCTTCATCTCCCTTAACTGTAACGACCCCACTTGGACTTATTCCACCTTTCTCTTCCATTTATTTTTTCTTATTAAACCCACAAAATTCTCCTAATTTTTCCTCTGCTCCTCAAATTCACCAAACTCTGATTCTTGAGAAGAAAATAAAAAAAAAAAGCTTTTTTTAGAAGATGAAGAAGCAAAGGTTTCTTTTTTTTTTTTTCTTCTATGTATTAACCAAGAACTATATGAAGAAGAAAAAAAAGATATAACAAGTTGGATTAGAGACAAGAAGAGATGAAATAGCTCAAAAGAATCAAAGATCAAAGAAGAGAAATTTGATTTTACAGTTTTTTAGATTTGCTTTTTTTGCCCCCAAACAATTCTGCAGCTGAAGCACAACACTGTAGCAGAGAAATGCCAAAGCTTTTTTCAATGGAGATTAAAACCTCAAAAAAAAAATCCCCAAAAATTTTACATGCAAATATCCCCAAACAAAAAAAAAATCACAAAGAAAAGAAGATAATTTTTCTCTCTTAGACGAATGAATTTTAGGGTTTTTGCAAAAGGGAACCTAAATAAATAAAATGGAAAATTTGGAAAGAAAATATGATAATATATAGTAGTAATAAAAAAATATCATTTAAGACAGTTGTATTATCTAATACGAATATTAAGGATTTAATTAGTTTAAAAATCGATATAATAATTACTAAAATCAAAGTATTGATTTTGGTTTAGGGAAAGATCCACGTCCGTCTTGGAAATTTAATATTTCTAATTAAATAATTGGAAACACGAAGAAAAAATAAAGTAAAATTTCGAAAAGAAAAGGAAATTTAATTAAAATAAAATAAAGAATACCAAACTTCTGACAATCTCCTTTGTCTTTTTTTTCTTCCAGTTAAATCACTTTTGAAGTAAGGTTGACCAAATAAAATTGCTTTGAATACCTTACTTAGACCAATTTAATCTTTCTAGATTAGCTAAGATTTAGATTTTATTTCTCATCCAAGTTTTTGTATACAAAATCGACTTAAAAGTATTTCTTTAGTTTTAGTACAGATCATCATCATCATAAGGAGATCACCAAACTTTTAAAGAGATGTTAGGACAAAATTTGACATTGTTATTTTTGTAGCAAGTACATTGGTCGGTCAAAGTCAAACTAATCTTTCTGCAACACAATCAGTGCACACACACACTTGGATCTGACTGATGATGAGTTTGACAAATTTACAATTGATCCAAGAATCCCTATGAGACCCTCTCTCTAAATCAGCAGGTTCTTTGCAATTTCAAGAATCTGTTTTTTTTTTGCTCAATTTTTGTCAGCCATGGCGTGATTGAGGAGTAGTAATAGATTTTGCTGACAGAGGCGAATCAGTTCGAGGGGTTTGAGGCGATGAGACAAATCTCTTGTTAGTTGATACTTTAAGACCCTTTTTAGCGCTTTGAGGCTTCGTAACACTTGCTTTATCTTGCTCTGATGTCATTTGACCCTGAAGTTTCTTCAGATCCTACAAATCCAACAAGCATTGTTCTTGGTGATTTTTGGAACAATACATATAAGATTGAATGAAAAAGATCGTTTTCAGGTAAAACTAATACCCTCTTTCTACGGCGTTCTTGTTCTTTCTCTTCTCTGAGTTCTGTATAATCTTCTAGCATCAAAAGTAGGCGATTCTGAATGAAGAAATTTAGATTAAATGGATCAATTGAAAGTATGTAAATAAAAAAAAAATAAGTAGAGAGGTAAGAAGATAAGTCCATACACCATCAAAGAGAAACTCAGTTTCTTTCTCTGATTCCCATATTGTAATCTTGGAAGCTAATGCTTCAACCATAGCTAAGAAGATTGAAAGAGTTTTTCTAGTTAGATATAAGCATTCACACAAAGATAACAACAATGTGTTGGGATCATTTACTATATAGAAACCTGGAAGTTTATTAACAAGTGCACGAGCTTTCTCTGCGCGTTTGAGTATTATATGAGATCCTTTTCCAGCATTGTATCGGTTTCCATCCTACACAAGAATCATACTTAAGTAGCCACAAGATGGAACAATTGAATCCTTTAATGATCAAAGATGAGACTATAACCTGATTATATTCTTCAAGCCAGTTCTCTTCCTCACAAGCATTCAACCATTTCTCAGCTTTTTCAACAATCTCTTTTCTGCTTAGAGCTTCCTCTTTCACTTTTCCAGCTCGATACTCGATCTGTTCTAGTATATACTCAGGGTTCACATCTCCTGATTCAATGGCTTTGATTACATTCTCAACCGCTATATCTTCTTCTTCAAGAACAATGTGTGTTCTTCTGCATATATCTTCAAGCTCTGACCTCTTCTTTAGAACAAGTTCTTTCATTTTGCTCCACTTCAACTCCTCCAACCGACACAGCTCATCTTTAACCTTTTAAACATTTAAGCTAATCCATCGGCGGAAAACAAATCTCATATAAAAGAATTGATTCATAGTTGTAGTGAAAGGTTACCTCCTGAAGCAAATCTATAGAAAGACTATTAGGTTTGGTTATTTCAGAAACGGTAGCAGCTATATTGCATGAAACATTCATGAACTTTTGTTGCTCTTCTGCTGGTGTATCCATTAAATTCCAAAACTCAAGCATCGTCATCACAAGATCTTGAAGCTGCAAAATCAATAAAAGAGCTTATAAGAAACAAAGAAAAGAGTTAAAGTAATATGTTAAAATAATTAGTTTAAAACATTGAACTGACTTCTTGCATTCTCTGTATCTTTGTCTCATGCCACTGTTTTACTAATGAAGCTAACTTGTTAAGTGTTTCATTACTTATACTTCTTGACCCTTCAGATTCTACTAAACTTGGGTGAACCTTGGTGACAGTTTCTCGGAAATTCAAACCGAGAACAGAACAAAGCGATTCGAGAGTTCTTAAATGATCTTGAATCTGTTTCACCCGGTTTCTCTGTGCCAAAAAAGCAAATAAAATATTAGTAGTTAATTACATTTGATAAATGAAATCAAAATTATGGTAATATGTGGATACCTTCAGTTCTTGAAGTGTGTAAAGCTCTCTATGTAACTCTTCAAGCTTCCTAAGAGATAAATCAGATTCATCTACCGAAAGATCAGATGAGAAAGTCTCATCAGAATCACCATTAATCTCATATCTAACACATCTTATATCTTCAATAACTTGAATAAACTGAATCTTCCTCTCTGATTTTCTCTTTTCCATATCTTCAAGTTTCTGAAGAATCTTTACCATCTCCTCTTTCAAGCTTCTCCCACTTTGATCAGAATGTTGTCTTCCAAGAACCGGTGGCTCTTCCATAACAGAACATATAGCAACAACTCTTGCTTCTGAATCAGCAATCTCTTGTCTTATCCGAACCCTATCTTCTTTAACCTTTTCGATTTTCTTACCATACACTTTTCTGCATTCGTCTTCGATCTCAATCAAAATCTTCTCTCTTTCTGCTGTAGTTTCTCCAACCTCTTCCCATATAATCTACATCAGAATCAAAAACAGAAACTCATCCAATTTGAAAACGGTTTCTTTGTAATAATGATTAAGTAAACCCTTTTCCTTGGAATTGAAGCAATCACAAACCTCAAGTTCTTGTAGAAGAGATGCACAAGCTGATTCGATATGAGTTTTGGACATTATTATCTCCAAACTCTGCAAATACATTTAACAACATTCGTTATCTTATTCAATCCTATGAAGATAGTCTTTTTTTCTCCTCAATAGATAATTTCTTTTTAATTTCTCCGGTTAAGCCCTCAAAACGATAACAAATTACATTCATTTTTTTTCAGAACACAAATGAATTTGAACATGTTATGTCAAGAATCAATGTAAATGTCTGAAACCAGAAACCATAATTTCTTTTGAATTTTCATGGACAAGAGATGAGACTTTTTACCTGGATTGAAGGACACAGGCCGTTTCTTTTTCCTAGAAAATATTTAGGATAGAAATCAGAAAAAAAAACATCCAAGTCAAAAAAAAAAAAATTAAAGGTAAGTCGTTAAAGATAAAAGAAAAAACAAAGAAAATTACAGGCAGAGAGAGAGACTGCTGTTAAAGGACCGTTGAGCGAACGCTTTTTCGTATATTTATTTTCTCCCCCCTAATCTTTTGATTTGTGTAATTTTCACCCCTAAAATCAACTTTTCATCTTTTTTTGCAGAAGCATATACATATCTTCTTTAATTAATAATAGGAATATCCAGAATGAAAACCCAAATTAATATACTGGTCAAATATATCTTATTATTTAAGTACTTATGATTATTGAAATCACATTAAAAAAAAAAAGTATTAGCCTAGATGATAAGCTTTTAAAAAACTTCCAGTTACCAAGAAATTACCATAACTTAGTTCATAAATTAATTAATAACATGTTCTATTTTTTTTTTTGGTAAACTAAAATGTTTTATTTATGATTTAAAAATAGAGTAACTAAAATTTTTGTCAAAACCAAGAAGTGAAGGATGTTTTTAAAATTCTTTTTTTGTAAGATTGTGTATATTTCTATTAGTAATCATTGCTTTGTTTATAATTTTTTTTTTTTTTTTGTCAAAGAAACACAAAAGCTTTAGATGAAAACACTGGTGTTATGGTAAGAAGAAAAATAAAAGTTGGGTCTATTTGGTGATTTTCCAAAACTAAAGAACCAAATCAAAAATAGGTTAAAAATGTGAGCTGTAATTACACAAAGGCAAATATCGATACTGCGCCAACTGAATTAGAACCGTTACCTTAATCTCTCTTCTCCATAGAAAAAATTAGAGCTTTCATCTCTCATCTCATCTCTCTCTCTCTCTCTCTCTCCTTCGCTCTAATTTTCCTAGAGATTCGAGGAGGAAGGAGAGAGGGAGAAGAACAACAAAATCGCATTGATTTATGCGAAACTCTCCTACTCGATTCCTTCTTCGGAGAATCGGAATTTGAGTATGGTTCCTGAATCAACAAGATTTAGTTTATCTGGAGAAGATTTCGAATTCGATATTGATTTCGAATTCGATGCACCTCGGTTCTACGATTTCTCTAGATCTGAGCTTTATTCCGAAACCGAAGAAATCGAAACTTGGTTTCAGTACTCTGGAAACTATCCTCCTTCACGTATGACACACGCAAAGACTTGCTTTTGTGTTTTTTTTTTTTTTTTAATTATGTTTTCTCTTCAATTGTATTGAATCTTTTTTTATGTTTTGTCTCAGCTTTTAGCCCAAAGTTCAATTGGAAATTTGAACCACTTGAGCAAGTTACAAGCATCGTCGCAGAATCTAAGCCTGTCGAGGTCACAATCGAATCTTTGGATACCGCCTGTCTGAATCGCAATGAGAAATTCAACGGTAATGTTTCTGAAATCTTGGTTTAGACACAAATATAATGATGCGTCAATGCAGTTTTTGAGACCCTTAATTTGTTTATTTTGTTGTTGTTGTTGTTGTCAGGGTTCATATATTACAACCAAACAGTTAAAGATGTCTCCAAGAAAAAAGGTTCCAAATCTAAAACCAAATCAAGTATCTCTACTTTAACAAGACCTACGGCTTCTTTGCTTGCAAGGCAGAACAAACCATTAGACATTTACTCTGTTCAGCTTCTGACTAGGTAAATACCAATGAGGAAGACCATTGTGTGGATTTGATTTTTACTTGCCTTCAATATAACTGTTTTTTTTTTCTATGTTTTAGATGTCAGAGGTCATTAGCCAAGTTTGGTGATAACGTATCTCCGAATTTAGTCTCTAAGTTACAAAACCAAGACACCAAAAAGCAAAAACCGGAAGCTAAGGTGTGTAATAGGTTCACGTCTTATAGGAGTTTGAATCTTTGTGCTGATAGGTTCCATGAGTGATTGTAAACACTTTTGTCTCTTTCTAGGTGGCTCATGTTGGCAGAAGATCCAAACTCACTATTCCAAGGGAGCCGAATCTCAGAACTGCAGAAAGATCTGAAAGACACAGGTAAAAGGACTCTGAGTTCACAAAGTTTGTTTGCCTTTTGCAAACATGTTTTAAAGTGATCCTTATAGGCTTTTTCTCTGGAGAATTTCAGGTCTAAGGTTAGCTCAGAAACCGAGAAGAAGAATGCGAAATCAAGTTCTAAAAGACAAACTAGGAACAAAAGTGTACTTATTCTCTTTTGTGTTCATTCATTACCAAATAGCTTTAGTTTCTTCATTACCACATAGTTTATGTTTAGGATTCCTTGCAGATAAACCTGCAGGAACCTTCTTTAACATCTTTGCCCACAACTAAAACGCCACGGTGCCTAGATCTTCAGGTATAATGTATTTACAACTAGAAAGTTCATTTATCGTTCCTCATCAATTAACAGAATTTTTCTGCGTTAGGCATTTCGTTTATGAACATCACTGAGAGCAAAAGAACGCTCTTCAAATGTAAGTCATAAATCCAACATAAGCAACAACTTGAAAAATCTTTGTTCTCATTGTTGAATGTTGATTGATTCTATGTGTTCACATTTACTTAAATGATGACTCATATTGCAGGCTAAAACTGATGCCATACAAGAGAATGATGCTACCAAGTCCAGAACGTTAGTGAAATTACTTTGAAACTCCATGAATAAACCTTTCCTAAAACGTTCTCACACACACACACACTTTCTACAGGCTTAAGCGCACTGATTCCTCAAAAAGTAGGATAGCCAAAGAAAACCACAGCAGAAAGATAAATTCCCCTCTAGACCCAAAGGTAATTCAACTTTCTTCCAAAAACTTATGGAATTGTCCCTTTGTAAATATATTAACAAGTCCAACATCTTCCTTTTCTTGACAGAGATCAAGCAAAGAAGAACCCGGTGAGGCAATCCACTTAGAATATGGAAACCAGAGCTCCTGCAGGACAGATAGTAACAGGTAACTAAAAGCTAATCCTACTTTAATCTTTTTAAAGCTCCTATAGTTCAAAACAAAACAGGCCATGATAGATATCAGACAGACAGACACCATTGATGATATAATTTGAACAGGAGCCTGGATTTATGCCGGAAATTCGATTCACAGGTTGTTGCAAGAAACCTGATCACTGCATAATCTTCAGCTTGAAGATGTTCTTATCATGTTTATACATGTAATACACATACACGCATTGCTATGTCTATATATATGTAAACGTGTATACTTGTTTAAATATATGCATAGAGAAAGAGATTTTCTATTTTTGTTGTTGTGGGGACAATACTTATATAAGCTTTTAAATCAGAAGACCAAAGACTTTAACGAACTCGTGAACATGTTCTTGGGAGAAAACAAACATTAACTTCACATATCCTTTTCTTTCACATAACCTTTGTTCTTGTCTTAAATGCTTCCCATACCTTCTTTTCCCTTACCCAAAATACCCCTTGTACTACCCTAAATTCACTGTAAAAAAGCCATTCCCCCTTCCAATCAGCAATACTAACTTACTTAGGACACAAGAAACTAAACAAAGCCCTAGAATGTTTTTCAAGCTGAAATCTTATATGCTACTGTTGGAGATAACTTCACGGAACTGAACAAACCATTGTGATGCCTCCGCCTCACGGTTCCTAACTTCGCTCTCATGCTGCGGCGTTTTGGTTGATGGATCAAGAGAGGGCAGCTTCTTTGCCACTTGCAGAGATGGAAGAAGAGAGAGCAGGACCCTAGAGACTTCAAGCATTGTTGGTCTCTCTAAAGGGTTTCGCTTTGTGCATAAGAGAGCCAGCTGAAATGTCTTCCTGATATGTCCTAAGTCCATACAAGTCACAGTAACCTCTGGATCAACCGCTTCCATCACAGTATTATCATCAGCCTTTGACAATATCTGCAACAAAAGAAACACAATTTTTTAACTCTCTAATGCTTCAAAGATCATATATCAGTGTTTCTTCAGAGTGTTTCTTGATTCATATTACCAGTTGGTGCAAGTTGGCCTCATTATCCACTGCTTTCTTCCCGGTAAGAAGCTCAAGAAGAACAATCCCGAAGCTATAGATATCAGATTTCTCGTTGAGACGCGAAGTACGAGCATACTCTGGGTCTATGTAACCAATTGTTCCCAAAACATAAGTTGACGCATGAGTTTTGCTAGCTGGTATGCTTTTAGCAATCCCAAAATCCGATAAATGTGCTTCGAAATTCTCATCAAGAAGTATGTTCGATGACTTGATATCACGGTGAATGATCCGCGGAGTACAATCATGGTGAAGATAGGCGAGTCCTTGTGCAGCTCCAACCGCTATCTTCAACCTCGTCTCCCAATCAAGCTTCACTTTCTTCAAGGATCCTACTGCAAGGAAAAATGTTTCTTTCTTAGATGTTATCTGCAAAATCATTCATTCACAAAATGAACCACAAAGGTTTTAGAAACTAACCATGAAGAAGGTCCCAAAGAGAACCATTTTCCATGTAGTCATAGAAAAGAAGGTTGCCAACAGGAGACAAGGCGTATCCATGCAAGCTGACAATGTTTCTGTGCCTGATGTTCCCTATGGTCTCGAGTTCTGTCTCAAATTCCCGCAAGCTATGCGGATACTGATTGTAGATTCGCTTAATGGCAATAGGTCGGGAAGTTTTCAATGCGCATTTGTATACTGTGCTAGAAGCACCGTATCCAATTATAAACTTTTCACTAAGATTCTCGGTTGCTCTCATTATATCATCAAATGAGTGAATTGCCATGTCCATGTGCAGAATCACTAGCTTCGTTGAGCCTGAGAAACGAATCGAAGTGGTATTAACAACTAATAAACAGAAGTCATATTAAGAAAAACTGTGTAAGCCCACATCATTACCTTCAGGTTGTTTTAAGGGACCATTTAGGATCTTCTTCTGCTGCTTTGATTTGTAAATTGCAATGAAAACCATACATATGAGAGTGATAACGCCAAGAACAATGCAAACCACAGCACCTCTTGAAAATGCTGAAAATAAAGTCAAGTAAGCCCAAAAAAACAAGAATACGCATCTACTACTGAAGACAATGCTTAAAGGATAAATCTAGTAGATACCTCGGGATTTTGGTAAAGGACAGCAAATAGATCCAACCCAGTTTCCGCAAAGATATGGATTTCCGACAAAGCTAAACGAAGGAATTGAATCAGGTTTACATTGGAAGGTTATGAGTCATGATCATAATGATAGAATACTGAGAGTAGCTTCATACCTGGCTGGAGCAAAACATGAGAAGTTTTTCATTGGTGGGATTGTCCCGGACAGATTATTGAAGGAGAGATTCCTAAAACGTTTAGAAGAAGTTAGAACAAAATGTTGGATTCAAAACGTTTGGATTCACAAATGTCTGATCACAAGTGAATGTCTCTAGCAAAAGAACTTACAGATTGACAAGAGTAAAGCAGTTCGTAAGCTGATCTGGAATTTTCCCATGAAGCTTGTTGTTGTTCAATATTCTGCACATAAACATAATGATCCATACTTCTATTTTGTATATAATGCAAAGGATAAGATCATATGATTAACTTACAAAGAGTTTAGATTCTGTAATTGGCCAAGTTCAGAGGGAATAACTCCGGAGAGCAGATTAAGTGATACATCACTGCAAGAAAAACAACAAGCCAAGTCAGTAAAAGAGATATGTTTGATCATTGATGTAACCAAAAGAAGCAACTTTGACCCTTACATCATTTGAATGCTTCGAAGGTTCCCAAACTCTGCAGGCAATTGTCCACTTAGATGGTTTCTGCTAAGATTTCTGTTCAATAAAGCAAAAAAATCAAAGTTCACAAACAATTTACCCCGAAAACATTAAAAATTTACAACTTAGAGTTAAAAACTTACAATATGAGAAGGTGTTCAAGATCACCAAGGGTTAATGGTATAGACCCTGAGAAGTTATTGCCAGACAGATCTCTGGAAACCAGAAACATATGATGAGTTTGGGGCAAATCTAAACAACACATAAACAGAGGATGTAACAGAGTTGAGAAGACATACAGTTTGTCAAGATTGATTATATGTCCAAGCTCGGTTGGTATTTTCCCCTTGAAATTGTTTGACGAAAGATTTCTGTATTGGCAAGATTAAATGATCACTAAAATGTTAAGAGGAATGCAATGTTACTGCATTATATTGGATGTAAAGCTCACAGATAAGTTAAGCTCCCCAGATTGCGAAAGGTCAGTGGTATAGATCCATTCAAGAAGTTCCCATGAACATTACTGAAAGCAAACAAAGCAGAATTTAGGTTTGAGAATAAGATAGAGGAAAAGCATAGTTTCAGAAGATTATCTCATAGCTTACAATTGATTTAAGGCTGCACATGAACTAATGTTGGATGGTATGGGCCCTTCCAAACGGTTATTGGCAAGATTTCTTTCATGTTGAACAATGGAGCATTTAAAAAAAGGTTAAAATGTAACGTCTCAGCAAATAATGTGAAACAACTTAAGACTAAAGAGCAAAAACAAATAAACTCACAGCTCAAACAATTTCTCTAGCTTCCCAAGCTCAGGTGGGATAGTTCCCACCAGTTTGTTGTCGTTTAGTTGCCTGTGAAATCGTAATAAGGAAACCGAAACATAAGTATAGGTAATGCAAAAGCTATGTAAACAAACTTGAAGTTGTAAAAAGCTTACAAATAGCTGAGACGTGACATATTTCCAAGCTCAGATGGGATTGGACCAGTTAGCTTATTTCCATGGAGATACCTAATCGAATATGAAGAGGGTATTTATGAAAATACAAAGAGCTGAACATATGGAGCCTACAATATATGGAACAAAGGAGACTCACAACTTTCCGGTAAATGAGAGATTGCCAAGAATCGGTGGGATAGGACCAACGAGCTCATTGTCACTCAAATCCCTGTGAATATAACAGAATTCACAAAGTCAGATGAGCCTAATTCGATATATAATTTGACGTTGCTTTTCTGAGTGAATTGAACTTACAAAACAGCAAGAGCCTGCATTAGACCAATAACTTCTGGAATTCTACCCGTCAGTCTGTTTCCTTGAAGTGACCTAGAAGAAAGATAATACACAATGTTAGTAACCGCATGTTTACGTTCATCAATCATACTAAAGTTGAAGAGTCTCAATACTCACAGAGTGGCGACTTGGAGAAAGCCAATATTGTAAGGAATCTCTCCGGTTATCTGATTATAAGATATGTCCCTGTTGTATCAGAAGAGATGAGTCCACAATACAGTTAAATGTTGGAAAACTGAAGTTTTGTTAAAAAGACACATACAGGATTTGAAAGCTTGTGCAATTTCCAATGCTCTCTGGGATAGTTCCAGTTAGATTATTGCCTCTCACATCACTAGAAACAACAAAACACAAAGTTAAGAAAACTCAGACTTGCAGGAAACAAAGAATGACCAGGAGCTACACGGAACTCAAAAGATGGCAGAGAGTCGGATCAACTTACAAATACCACAAACCGGTTAGCTGACACATATCAGAAGACAACGTTCCAGTCAACATATTCCCACGTAAACCACTGAAGAAAGAGTGCATTAGAGAAGAAGGGGAAACACTTCTTTTATGGTGTAAAGAGGTTTGGAGAAAATGAGCTTACAGGTACTGCAGAACTTCATTCCAGTAAAGCAATCTCGATATCTCACCCGTTAGATGATTGCCTGCAAGATCACTGCAACAACATGATTACAAATTAATAATGACAACGAGTAAAATCAACTTCCAAATATTGATTAATGAGTAACATGATGTAACTACAGAACTCACAGTATCTTAAGGTTTGGAATCTGAGTTAAGGTTGCTGGTACTGGGCCTGTAAGCTGATTGTTCTTTAGGTTCCTGATATATAAAATTTGTTTAAAAAATGATACAATAAAGTAATGGAACTTGTAATTTTAGAAACAAAAAACGAAAAGTTAACAGTATAACACATACAGGGTATCAAGCTGCTTGAGTTTAGAGATTGAGAAGGGTATGTCTCCATATAACAGATTATCAGTCAAATCCCTGTATAAAAAGAGTATATTGAAGTCAAATCTATGACTTGAATTATTGAAAACTCTAGACACATGTTTGGAAAGGCTTACAGGTGAACAAGAGAAACACAGTTTCCAATCTCATCTGGAATTTGACCAGCCAATTTATTTCCTACCAAGTCTCTGCAAATTGGAGAACCTTTAGAAACACAATTTTAAACACTTCTCAAACATGCAAATTCCACAGAGAAAGAAAAAAAAAAACATTTACATTGATTTCAAATTCCTTAGATCTCCAATAGCTGGAGATATCTCCCCTCCAAGATTCAGATTGGACAGATTCCTTCACAAAAGCAAAGAACGGAAATTTACAAGACCTGAGAAGTGAGACAATCCGACAAAGAAAAGACTTTTATTGAACTCAAATAAGATTCTTACAGAGAGACAACGGAGAAGGTAACGTTGTCACAGAAGACACCTCGCCAAGAACAGAAGTCAGTGTTGTGAACATCGTCCCAATCCAAAAGCATATTCACCAAGTTACTGAAGGAGCCTTTTATCGCCATCAGAGCTTTCCCTGTAGATTTTTAGAACGTTTGAAATGAGAAACATCAGTCAACTATATAGAAACCATTAGATAAACCCCAACTGGGGGATTTCTTTAAATTTCATATCTTTCTCTCCAGGACACAAACTAGGGACTAAAGCTTCGATTTTTTCTCTATAGGACACAAATTAGAGACTAAAGCTTCGATTTTTTTCCTCGGGAAGAAACAGAGAAAGCTTGGAAAAAATACAAACTTTCCAGTGTCCTGGAACAGGCATTCTAATCATGATCAAATTTCTTGGAAAATGGATAAAAAATATTGGGTTTTTATATGCATTAGATGAAGCACAAGCCAGAGCTAAGTATTGGGTAGTGTAGAAAAAAGTTTTCGACTTTAACTCTCTTTCTCGGGGAAACCAAATGTTTAATAGAAGCCCAAAGATTTGAGTTTCGATCTCTTCTAACCAAAAACGATTTTGGATTCGAAATTTCAGGGAAAAAATTAGAAAATCAAACAAGGGGTTTAAAGGGTAAAGCGCCTAAACCCTAATTTTTGAAACAAAAATCAAATTTTTAACAAAGCAAGAGGAGTTAGAAAGAAACCTTCATTGTTCATAGAAGAAGCAACACCAAGAAGCATAGAAACCACAACTGCTAAACATAAAACCACTCGCTGCATCTTCATCTCCTTCCTTTTTGTTCTTCTTTCCTTTTGGGGTAATAAGCCAAAAAGCTGGTTCAAGTTTTTTTTTGATTCAAACCAACAAAGCAGAGGACAACAAAACACAAAAGAACGAAAGTTCAGGCTTGTTCTGCCATTGTTGTAGAGAGAGAAAGGGGAACTAAGACAAGCGATTAGCGTGAACTGCAAGAAATGCAGAGCCAGCCAGAGATGAGATGTTAAAGAAGAGAAGAGAGAGAGAGAAAAAAAAAGAGATATGGAGAGTGAGATAATGTACTACAGTCCTATATAACTAGAGAGCTGAGCAACATGAAAGAGAATACTAAGACCACGACAAATCTGTCAGTGTGAGAGAGTATGTATGTATGTACACATGTATATATCTCTATCAATTTATGCTTAAGACTCTTTTATCGAACGTTAACTTTGATGTTAATGTCACGTTAAAAACATTAAACCACTTCAAAATTAGTACTAAGATCTCTCTCACTCACACTGTCACACACACGGAATATGCATTAACGTTTTGTAATTAACGGAGATGTAACGGCGTTAAGAATTTATAGACTAGCTGATTGACGGCGACAAGACCCGCCGTCTGTTGTAGACGCCATTTTCCAATGCTGGGGGAAACATAACACTGTGGATTAATCCCGTTAGCACGGTAGATATTTGAATCGAGCGGTGGATAATTCGCGCGCACGGTTAATAGGGTGAGACGCGATGTACAGAAACTGAACTATGCTTTTCTTGTGAAAGTTAGTTAATGCTGTGACAGTGATCGGGGAAACCGGTTGGACCGGTTTAGTTTTGTGGTTTTCCTTTTTTCGACCGTTCCTTTTTTTTAGGGAATAGGATTAAGTTTTTTTCACTATCTCTTATAAGAGACCATGTCACATGTTGGTTTTTTTGGATTTGATTTCACAATTAAAGTTGTACCATTGAGACGTAAAAATTTGGTGGAATTGTACCTCGCGATAATTACAAATAAAGAGTCATATTGGTCTAAAGATAACTCTAATCGTTCGACTAGGCTAATATTGATTGTCTCATAAGTAGAACAATTTATGATTAATGTTGTGTTATATGGAAATGTATTTGAGAATCTATATAGTTGTCTTAAGATTAAATTGGTCCGACCGTATCTTTTTCTTTTGCATTGGTTTGGATCTTGAAGGCACCACAGCCCCTTTACTTGTACAGTTGTACTATACGGCTAAACCCCTCTATCGGTCAAACTTGGTGTTTTTTTTACCTAAGATGTTCACCACTAATAATATTGATGTTTTGGGATAATTTTTTATCTTGATGTTTTCTAAACTTCAAAAAGTAATCATTGAAAATATTTAAAATTTTGAATTATTATTGGTTTAAAATTAAATAGTATATTTTTAGTCAAAGAAAAAAATATAATTATTATTTTCTTAAAATGTGTAAAATTTTCTAAACATCAATCTTTACAAGATAAAGAGAGTAATAAGTAATCATGATTCTAGTTTTAGTCGTTCTAATAAATGTTGGAGGAATTTTTGTGTCCACGAGAACAAAAGTTAGTAATAAATGAATGAATAAGTATAACCAACCAAAAACTAATAAGTAAAAGAGTGGTGTAGTAGTAGGTTCAGCTATAAGCGTCTCTAGTGTTCTATAGACTGTAAAGATGCATGGGTTAAGCTATGGCCTATATGAGAATCATGACCACACTTTTACTGAACATTAGACATGTGTTGCATCTTAATCAGTAGGATTCATACTAATCTTTTTATATAGTTACGGTTTTGCATTTGATTACTTATGTAATTTACTTACCCAATTGATATATGATTTTTTTGTTGTTGTTGTTGTTGTTGAGCTGTAAAACAATAAAGGTCGTAGGGCTTCCAGCTATATGTATACAAATGCAACATACCTCTAGATCGTGGGCATACCTTGTTGATGTTATAAACATTTTAGGCAATTAGTTTTCTACTTTTTTACAAATAAGGTAAAATTGGTTCACGTTCCACTTTAGAAAAGAAAGCAACATATTACAACTTTTTTTTTTATATAAAGAAAATTGTGATATCGAAAAACTTTAAAACTAGTGTTACCTCTTGTTTTTATTCGAAACGAAATAATACCAAAACGAAATAATGAGAAATAAAAGACTGTTAAGAGAGATCTATAAACAGAAGCCTACGAGGGAGGAGCCAATTAGAGAAGAGAATAGTGGGCAGATGGCAAGATGTGAGACGCCAATACCAATGTATGCTTCATTAGTAAAAAGCTGAGACAAAAAAGCTGAGACGATGGTTGTAGCAGTAAGTAGTAACTGATTTGGTCTTTCGCTTTGTAATCCCTAGGGAAACTTACGATTCGATCCCAGCCGTTCAAACTAAAAGCACTGTTCGTTCCAGGTTTCCCAATCTAGTCTTCTGTTTACATTACTATTTTCATTAAAAAAATTGGTTTGAAATTTTGTAAGTTTTCTTTTTTTAGTTTGGTTAGGTTTTGAACTACGGACCATTTGTTTCCTTAATGATAGGAAGTTGTACGATTTGGGAATGTTTGATCATTAATGCGTAGTTGGTTTTTGTTTTGTCTGGTTTCAAATTTGACTTTCTTGTATAATTCTTACCAACTATATACTACATGTTAAATACATACCCAAATCTTACAACTTTGTCTTTATCAAGTCCACACAACAGCAAACCTTGCAAATTGCTTTGTTCCTCCTACCTCATTAAACCATATAAGTCAGGCCCAAGATAGTTATAACAAACAAAGCCGTTACAATGTGAATATTGTGTTTGATGGGCCATTGGACTCTTAATTCCATTCTCCACAAAAGTTGAACCCTCAGTCCCTCGATTAGAACAATTGGGCTACATGACCATATTTATACTGAGGTTTCCTTTAGAGGACATCCCATGATCCAAAATGCATACATTACATTTTTTCCTTAAACCAAATCGGACAACATCAAATTGGCGCAATACACATTTTGCATGCAAAAACTTTATGCTATCAGCCAATTATAGGATTTCCGATTAATCTTAGAGGTAAACTAGTCCGACCGGAAAAAAACTAGTCAGACCAGATTTTCAATTGAGAGACTGAGGGTTCAACTTAATGCAAAGATAGAAGGGTTCAACCCCAAATACATACAATTATAATCAGTCTCGGTGTTGATTGGCTGATAGGAACACATTCGTTTGATTTCATAAACAGTGAACTAAAAACCACTACCCGCGTTTCTTTATATGTTGGTGTACTTTTAAACTATGGAAATCTACTACAACTTTTAGTACAAAAACTTATGAGCTTTGTTACTCTGCTGCTCTCAGTGCTTTTTGCCACTGTCCTTGGTACAATACTAATCATTAAAGGTCTTGTAACTTTATCCACCAAGTTAATCCACTTTTTGGTTGTTAAGCACTCTTTTCAACTTAATATTTATATGATTACATTATTAGTCCAGACATAATAAAATAGTAACTATACTAACGCATTAAAGATTGCTTATGTCTTAGGTTTAACTTTATTTTTTTTTGGTGCAACATGCTTTAAAGTTTTAAACAAGCCATTGATATTATTGATGATTGAATAGATTCGTTCCGGTAAGAGTCGTGACTCGTGTGGTGTGTGTCAGCTGATTATCTCCACCAAGGCCGCCGCGTTTGGTAACCCACGCGCTTTTCATTACTTCAAAATAAAATTAAATAATTAATGATGATCATTGATCAAATTAAGGGCTCACCGCAATTACATACACCCACACTTTCATCGTTTATTAATATTTTTATCGGTAGTTTGTTCATTTTTTGTCAACTTATCATAAAAATTGTGTTTCCACGCGAGTTCATCGTTAATACGTTTTTTTTTGTGTGGTTTTTGTTAATTATAATTATATCCTACTTACGAGTCTATTTAGTTACAATTGAGAACTAAATAGATGTGTATTTTGTTTTTGTTTACCTTATTACTATTTGATCGCTCTCAGTTGAACTAAATAATTAGTCTCCCGTACATTATGATGCTATTCTGACTTTAGTACTAGTATTAGACTAAATATTTAGTTCTACCGTACATTATACATGGAACGGCTATAGGTTCATGAATCATAATGACGTTCCGATTTAACGAAAACTGCACATTGTTCGAAGTCAAAGGCATCGAACCCGAATCATGCGAGACATGATCACTATATTTTCCATATTTTAAAAACGTCGACTCGAAAGCTCGTCCGGTTCGGGGTAAATTAATTGTAACTTTGCTTTTGAGTTGGATCCATGTATTTTGACGATACTATTTTAATTCGTTTTTTTACCAGCTAAACGACGTTATTGGTTTATTGAGTATCATATTTTAGTGTTTAATCAAAATGTATTAATTTGTGCAAGTATTTAATCAAATTACCATTTGAATGAAACCATTTTTCAAACAGTTTTTCGATTAAAAGATCATCAAACTATTCATTCATTGTACGGAATAATACTTTTCAATAAATAACCGTTAACTAAGAAAAAGTTAGGTGATAATGCTCTTTGCTATTTTATAAACAAAGGACAGTGAGTGACCTAGTGTGCATTATATAACGTTACATTATTATTTTTCATTATTAAGTTCTCTTTTCTATAGTTTTCTTAATTATCACTTTCGTGAAAGCTTGACCGACAAATCTAAAATAAACTAGTATTAGACTTTGACCCATAAAATAAACGCTTGTTCTAATTAGTTACTAATAATTATTTGAAGTTAATGTTATTAGATAAATAAATAAAAACCAAACAAACAGTCAATATGCTTTTCAATAGAGATGGTCCAGTATGGAACCAAATAAAAGTAAAGAGTCTATCAACTTTTAGTTCGCTACGTTCTTGGGTTTTATAGTAAAATTTGATAAAACCACCAACCACTCGAACCAAAATCAGTTGCCATTATATCCGGTTTTAGTTCCGGGTTAGTTATATATATGCCATTAAAATCTAAAGTAAACTAGTACAAAGAAATCAAATTAGTGTCATCAGCAAAAACAAAATCTGTCGGCAAAACCTTGGAGTAATTGACACGTCAAGCGGCATGACTCGTGGGTTAAAGAGGCATGGCCACAAATGCTCACATGGCTTTGATGGCCCTGATGAGTTAATTCTCTCAACATCAAACCCAGTTCACTCTACTCTGTCAACTACACGTAAACGTCACCGTTTCGGCGCATTCCCCGCCTTTGTAGCCCCTTTGCATTTCTGACCTTTTAATTTTGCCACTTGTTTCATATGCACGATCTTCGTATTTCCATTTTTCATAGGTTTTATTTATTTATTGTTAAATAATTCGAAAGTTGTAACGTCTATATATATATTTGTACAAGTTCTAATTACCAATTCAATTATATACTCCAAATCCGGTGATTATTTTAAGCAAACTATATATTTTTTAAGTTCAGATTTTATTATTTTTTTCTCAGATATTGGATGGAAAACGTGATTGAAAGCCAAATAATAGTCTTCCTTTATCTCATAAAGATTGTTGATGTTTTGGAATATTTTTTGTCCCATAAAAATTGATGTTTTGTAAACTTCAAGAATTAATCATTGAAAATATTTAAAAGTTTGAATTATTATTGGTTTAAAATTAAATAATATTCTATCTATCTCACATAATTTGATGTTTTAGAGAATAATCGTTGTCTTTCAAAGATTGATGTTCTGAATAATTTCTGAATATTTTTAATAAATTTTTGTTTTAATAATTACTGATGTTGTAGAATATACGGAATAAGAAAGCGAGAAAATGAAAAAATATCAGAAAAATAAATCATAGGAAATCATAAATAAAATAAAAAAATTATCAAAAAACAAAATTAATTATATATTCCTTTGTCTCAATGTGTGTAAAATCTTACAGAATGACACAAATTCTGAAACCAAAAAAAAAAAGAAATAAAAATCTATGATAATAGTTTCTGCTTCTACAAGGACACGTTGTCAATTACACTAAGTTCCAAGTGTTCACTACTCACCGGCTGCTGTGGTCTTCCTTTGTCGGTTGCCGGCACAGACGGTCAATGACATAGGCACGTGTCCGTTTCTTTCAGCTCCGTAATGTCTCCGACGCCTTTGATAACATTAAACAATTTCAATGTACTAATCAGGACCCCTATCTTGGTAATCTTTCCGTATTGTTCCCAAAGTTTTAATTTATTCTATTTACACCCAATATACCAATGAAATTTAACTTATTTATTTATGTCCCTCTCCTGTCTAGAACGTACTAAACTTTTTTTTTTTTGGTTATGACATTTATTATGTTAGGATTGTTGAAGATGCAACAATTTATAGGTAGTTTCGGAAATCTAGAAAAGTTTGGGGACAAAACCGTGAACTTTCATTTAGTTAGCTGGGAGAAAAAAAAGCAAATTAAAATATAGTTTCCAATTTCATTACAAAACAAACAAAGGAAAAAGAAACAGAATCTCCCCGTTTCTCGAGCACTCCTCTTAAGTTCTCCCTCTCTCTCTCACAGAGTTAAGCTTTACGTCTTTAACGAGAACCACACAACAAGGCAAACTAACCCAAACGCTTATTTTTCTTTCTTTTTCCTCCCTCCGGAGATTTTAGCTCCGTCGTCGTAACGGACCCAAAATTACCGGCGACGGAATCGAATCTCTCATCTTCAGCATAAACTATGCTACCTGTCTCAAATCCATCCAGTCCTGAACGTCTCCTCAAAAAAACAAGAACCCCAGACACCACCACCGCCATTGATCGTAAAAGCTCCTTCAACTCGCTTAACTCTGCCGGAAACCGCTCTACCTACATCGCCGCTTCTCGTAGCCACTGTACATGGCTTATCCTCTCTCTTCTCTCTCTCCAACTCATCCTCTTCCTCACTCTCCGATCCATCCCTTTCCCTCACCGTCACATCCCTCTTAACTTCCCTTCACCCGCCGCCGTCTCCGTCTCCGTCTCCGCCATCACCACCACTACCACTACCACCACGGTTATCTCTACCTCCTCCTCCGATCCCCCTCTCTCCTCCACGTCCTCAGACTCACGATGCGATTCAGGTCGAGTCTTCGTCTACGACATGCCAAAGATCTTCAACCAAGTGATCCTACAACAGTGCGATAACCTCAACCCGTGGAGCTCTCGCTGCGACGCCCTCTCCAACGACGGTTTCGGTAAAGAAGCGACGTCGTTGCGCAACGTGATCCCTGAAGATTTGGTTCAATCTTGGTTCTGGACTGACCAGTTCGTAACCGAAATCATCTTCCATAACCGGATTTTAAACCACCGGTGTCGGACTCTGGATCCGGAATCAGCTACGGCCTTTTACATCCCGTTCTACGCTGGACTCGCGGTCGGTCAATATCTATGGTCAAACTACGCAGCGGCTGATCGTGACCGTCATTGTAAGATGATGACACAGTGGGTCAAAGATCAACCTTATTGGAATAGATCCAACGGTTGGGATCATTTCATTACCATGGGACGCATCACATGGGATTTTCGCAGGTCTAAAGACGAAGATTGGGGATCTAACTGTATCTACACCCCCGGTATGCGTAACATCACGCGCCTCCTTATCGAGCGTAACTCTTGGGATCATTTTGACGTCGGTGTGCCGTACCCTACCGGATTCCACCCTAGAACGGACTCCGACGTCGTGAGATGGCAGGATTTCGTACGTAACCGCCGTCGTGAGACGTTGTTCTGTTTCGCCGGAGCTCCACGCGCCGGGATTCAGAACGATTTCAGGGGATTGCTTCTTCGTCACTGCGAGGAATCGCGCGGGGCTTGCCGGACGGTGGATTGTACCGTCGGGAAATGCTCGAACGGCTCGTCGGCGATCTTGGAGACGTTTCTCGGGTCAGATTTTTGTCTCCAGCCTCGAGGCGACAGCTTCACGCGCCGGTCGATTTTTGACTGTATGTTAGCCGGTTCGATTCCGGTTTTCTTTTGGAGACGGACCGCGTACATGCAGTACCAGTGGTTTTTACCGGATAAACCGGATAGTTATTCGGTTTTTATAGACCGGAACGAGGTTAAAAACGGTACGACGTCTATAAAGGAAGTGTTGGAACGGTACAGTAAAGAAGATGTGAGGAAGATGAGAGAAAGAGTGATCCATTTGATACCGAACTTAGTGTACGCGAAGTCTCCGAATGGTTTAGAGAGTTTCAAAGATGCTTTTGATGTTGCTATAGATGGAGTTTTTAGAAGATTCAAGGAGCAAGAAAATTGGTACAAATGGTGATGAAGATGATGATGATGATTATTTATTTTTTATTATTAATAAGGAATTTTCAGATTTTAGTAGAGCTTCAGTAAAAGTTATGATTATACTGTAAATTTAAGATTTTTGTTTGAGAAGATGAAATAAGTTGGTTAGTTGAACTTTTTGTTTATTACAAAAACACTTGATGGAGTAGTCAAGGAAGTGGTTCTAATCTTGGGCATTCGGATTTTCGGTTTGGATTGGATTGGATTTTTCGGATTTCAGATTTTTCGGATTGGGGTATATAAAATCCGTTTAGAATCCGGTTGTTTATCGGATCGGATTTGTTCGGTTTCGGATCGGTTTTCAATTTTTTTTTTAAATCTGAATTTGAAAACCAAAACCTTTATATATGTCATTTGGAAAGTAAAATCAATAAATCGGAATAGTTCAGATGGTTATAGAGTGTGTTCTTTAACCTCAAGGTCACCGGTTTGATTCTTCCTTCTGGTGATTTGACTTTAAATTTTTTATAAGCGATCCATTTATAGTTAATGGGCTTCTAACAGGCCCGAAAATAACACTAATTAAATTTAAATATATAGAAAAACTAAATATGTATTCGGTTTAGCGGATAACCGATTAGATTTCGGTTCAGATCGGTTTATATCCGAAATCCGAATCACGATCAAGACAGAAACCGATCGGTTTTTACACAGTATCCAAATCCGATCAAAATCGGTTTTTTCAAATCGGTTTGAATCGGTTTAATTAGATTCGATTTATTTGTCCAGGGCTAAGTGGTTCTATGGGTTTGTAGAGTTCTCATTTTTATATATTCTCTTTTGGAGGCATGTCAGTATAGTTTAATATTTTAATCTCGTTCGATGCAGATAGTTCATGACTTCATGTTTCTGTAATGTTTGGGTTACTTAGTTAGGTGGGAATTTAAAAAAAGGACCAGAGGTCCACATCTTCGCACGTAAAAGGGTTTAGTTCCATTAAAATAAGTTGTACGATGATAGAAACTGAGGAGGTAGGTAGAATTTGATTTTGGGGTTTAGGTTTGATACTTTGATGTTGAAGCTTTGTATATGGATTGAGAAATATGTTAATGTCCAAGAAATCCAATATCAGTAAACGAGAACAGAAGCTGGGTCTGCTTTTCTAGTTTATTTGATTGTGTTTGTCTGTCTTCTTGCCAATGTAAAATACTAAATACGACACCATAAACTTTAACAACAACAACAAAAAGAATACGACATTATAACTAATGGGGTTTACTTAGTTTTTTTATTTACTTAAATCTAAATGAAAATGTGTTTGGTAAAACATATTTTCCCCCTTTATATTTGACTTTTTTTTTTTTTTTTTGGCAAACAACCCCCTTTATATTTGACTTAAACATGTTTTTAATATAGTTTTGATGGTTGGGTCTTATGATACAAAGATTAAAGATCATATATGAAAGTCTTTTGCAGGTAAATGTAACTGTGTAATCAAGTTTGTGTACAAATGATTCTTCCAAAATTATAATCCTTTTAAGAATTGATTGGAGTTATTTGTGCTTCATATCCATATTGGTTAACATCAATGACAAGCTGTATAGGTTGTGCTAGCTTCTTTTATGTTCATAATATCTTAGGCGAAAAGAAATGTTTATTTTATAACCATCATATATGAAACTTATATATATAGATTGAGTTGTTAAGTAACAGGAGTTGTGAGACTGAGATGAATCATGAAAATTATAAACACACGCGTTTTACCATGTACTATCGAGACAATATTTTCATTGAGATATATATAATACCAAGAATGTCTCAGCATAGACAAATAACTTTTTTCCTTACTTAACTTAGAACTAATATAAGCCGAAATTGATCTCTACAAAACAAACAGAACGATGTAAGAATTATTACAGTAAAACAAAAATTATTACAGTATTACATGTGCCGCCTCCAGTTGACGAAGCTCGTCTCGAGTATCTCTCTATAAGTATATCTAACGAGGTTGAGAAAACAGAGTTTCAGATTTCACAATTTGAAAGACTGAGCCAAGTGGTGACAAATTCGAGTGTTAGTAGTGTCTTCACACAAAATTGAACATTCTGCAAAAATCATGTTCGTTCTTTTTAGTGAAAATTATTAATAAGTTTGTATGAGTGGTTTCCTTTTCCTAATTGATAATTTTAAGTATTTCCTTTTCTTGCGTCCAATCATATAAATGGAAAAACTTAACCTTTCCTTCTGTTTTTCTTTTATAAAAATAAATTTCCTTTCCTTGAAAAACTTAACGGTCATAACTCATAACCTTTCCCTTACAATCACAATAATCATCTCTTCTTAGTTAATATAAGTTGTACGAAGATAGAAACTGAGGTGGTAGGTAGGAGAAGTAGTAGAATTTGATTTTGTGGGTTAGGTTTAGTATTCGTGTAATACTCGTGTGACTTTGATGATTGTAGATATATATTGAGAAATATGTTAATTCCCAAGAAATCCAATATCCGTAACGAGAAAAGAAGCTAAATCAGTTTAAACTTTATATGGTTTCGTTAGTTGTGGCTATTATGTTTTTATTATTATTATTTGGATACCAAATGTAAAGAACAAGTCTACACCAAAATTGGTTACAATGAACGGGATATAAGTTCACCCAAATAACATGGCCTTAGAAAATCGGAGAGTTGGTGTATAATATATATAATCTATGCTTCGGAAGTAATACAATATCACTTTTTTACTTAGATGGAATAAAGTTCATTCATAACTCAAATGTAATAGTAATAATGAAGAAAAGAGTCCACCTACTCAAACTCAACTCTCACTTTTTCAGTAAAGATATTTTGCTTGTTGGTTAAGTAGCTCAATATGCTCCGTTTGTGGATTGTAGTGTGCCAAGTGTAACTGTTTAAGTAAGCAGGTAACATTAGTCATCTTCTATATAACAACTTCTCAAGTTCTCTTTTTAACTCTCATCGCCCCATCTCTCTCTTTCTCAAGAAGACAACAAATGGACTTCTTCTCTCTTTCACTCATCTTCCTTCTCCTTGTCCTCTGCTTCAATAACCCCGTTCTCTCCCTAACTGATGATCAGCCATTGATCTCTTCTCTCAAACTTCATGAAAAAGAGAGCTGCCCTTACACTGTGATTGTCACCACAAGCTGTTTATCTCCTGATTGGTCTAAGGATCAGATCACTATCGCTTTAAGTGACGCCAACGGTAACCAGGTTTGGTACAAATTACGACAAACTTTGGGATTTTTTTCTTTTCCTTTTTGTGGATCGAAATCTTTTTTTTTGTTTGTGCTTTGTATTAATTTGAAACTTTATTCCATCTAAGTTTGATATGTTGGAATCATGTAAGAACTGTATTAATTAAATCGGTTAAACCAAAGCTATTCAAACCAAAATGCAACTTCATTTGATTTGTTGTTTTTTTGCTTTTAGTTGTAGACGAAAAGACAAATTAAAATATGAACTAAACCAATAATGTTAACTCTTATATATCTAAGAGTTATATACTTGGAAACTATGAGCTCTCTAGTATAATAATAGTTTGTGTTAATATTGCTACTAGGTGGTCGCACCGAGGCTAAACGAACCGTTAAGTGGAGGACGAGGAGGTTTCGAGAAATGTTCGTCGGACACATTCCAAATCAAAGGTGAATGTCTCAACACTATCTGCTCCGTCTACATCTACCGTTCCGGTCTCGACGGCTGGATCCCTGAAACCGTCGAGATATTCAAGGAAGGTTCCAAATCCGTGAAATTCGATTTCAATGAAAACGTCCCTGAGAACATTTGGTCCGGCAACAACAACTGCAACAACACCAGTTTGTCACCTTCTTCGCCGTATATCCCGCCGTTGTCCCCTACCGTCCCACCGCCTTCTTTTCCTCCGGAACCACCTTTTATCCCGCCACCGCCACCACGGCCATCTGCTGCCTTTGGACGTAGAGGTGGTGCGTGTTTGGTTGTTGCGTTCGCTGCGATTGCGTTTGCCTTTGCGGCAGTGGTTGTTTGAGTTATTAGTGAACCTATAATAAGTACATGGTGTAAGACCTTTGTAGTTGGATATTGTGGAAACATTAATTAGTTAATGTATGAGTTAGAGACTCTAACTTAAGAGTTGTGAAGTATCCAACATGAACTCTCCATCAATGTTTTGTATGTGATATATTATGAATTCCTTGTTGAATATGAGATTTAATCTACTTAACACATATACCACGAAAATACAATTTCATCAAGAACATCTCCATAAGTGAGAGAGATTCTATAATATAAAAAACAAAAACAAAAAAATTTTCAAAAAGTAAGAAAGAAAGTGGAGAATTTGAGAGATTCATAAGAATTCCATAAAACACTTGTTTCTTATCTATCATTTTAATTGGGGAGATTCAATTTTATTTGTGTTTGAAAAACGAAAACTTAAAGGGATAATTCATTGATAGAGAGATGCTCTAACGACATATCTCTACCAATTTAATGAGTAAACACTATTGAATATCTAAATTTTCTAAAGTAAAGCTTTAGAGTTAAAAAAAACTTACTGTAAATTGTTGATTCGAGTTTATAGAAATTCGAGTATAACAATGAAGAGTCATCATTTTCTCATTTTTGTAGTGGTATTTATTTGTATATATGATCACATTCAGTATTTTTTTTTTCCGTGTGGATGGTAGAATAGTGTTACAAGACAAAAATATGAAATACAGAAATAGTAAAAATTATCTATCAGTTTGCAAGTTTGGTTTTCAAATGTAAAATTATTTTATCAAAGCTTAAATTCGTATCTTGACTAAAAGACATACATACGTGTCTCACTCTAAAACACAAAACAGTAATTAGTTAATTACATTTTCTACTCTTACCATAATGACATAGACATGAGATGTGTGGCCTGTAGCTTGGGCAGCGTTGCAATTTAATTCGGTTCTTATACCGAAATCCAATTTGATCTGGTCTATTCCGGTTCAACTCGAACTGGTTCGATACTTTTATCTTTTATCTCTCAATCACTGTTTCGATTTCTCTTTCGTTCGTATCTGCGAAGCAAATTTCTGGGAAGCACGAAAATGGCGTCGGTACGACTCTTCTTCACTCTCCTCTGCTTCGTCTTCCTTATATCTATCTCTGTTTCCGAATCAAACGAATTAGAGCCTCACGTCGCTGAATCTTTCAATGTCAGCCTCATCCAGGTTCGTTCTCTTTCCCCGTTTTGAACTCTCCTCCGGATATTTTTTTTTTCTCGTCTTCTTGTGCACGATTTTTCTCGAGAAACTTATGATTCTCAACTGTATCGTTGTAAATTTCCATCGATGATGCAGAGATTGGGGAATACTTGTTCGTACACGGTGATCATCTCCACGAGCTGTTCGTCGACTAGGTACACGCGCGATCAGATAAGCGTCGCTTTCGGCGATGGATATGGGAACCAGGTTAGGTTTCTTCCCGCTTCAGAACATTTGATTTTGAAATTGGTATGACTTTTGATTTTTAGGGTTCCAATTTGAATGTTTCTTCCCAGAAGCTAAGTTAGTTTAGTACAATTTGTTGATCTGATTCTTTGTAATTGAGCTTAGTTATAGTAGACTTTTTCAGATTTCGAGCTCATCTTTGGTTTCATTAGATTTTTTCTAGTATGGTCAGGTTAGTTCTTGATGGCTAGTTTAGCTACCTGATATGCAGAACATTATCACTGGTATGGAAGACACCTAGCAACCAAAATTTGTCAAATTCTTCTATTGCTCTGGCTTATCTGGAGTACAAGCTTCGTGTTTTACACACAGGGCTACAAAAATATCGATGCCAAATTGATCGTTTATGTGGAGTTTTAGAGATGAAAGTGTCAATGGATTGGTTTTGGTTGTAATTTAACTTTAATTTCTTATTGTATCTGTCACTAATATAGACCGTAAAGATGAATGGTCAGTTTTTAGCTTTGGTTTCGATGAAATTCATAGCTGGAGTTTTGTTTTCTTGTATCAGATATATGCACCAAGGCTTGACGATCCATCTACAAAAACGTTTGAGCAATGTTCATCAGATACATTTGAGATAAACGGACCATGCACATACCAGATATGCTATGTGTATCTCTACAGGTCAGGTCCAGATGGTTGGATTCCAGAGAGTGTAAAGATATATAGCCATGGCTCCAAAGCGGTCACCTTCTCATATAACACGCACGTACCTGAGAGTGTATGGTATGGTTTCAACTACTGCAACAGCGCCTCGGATTCTAATGTCTTAGCCATTGGTCTCAGAAGGATCGTTATCATACTCATAGGGTTTATTGTCGCCGGTACAACATTGCTCTTGTAAGCTGTTGTTATGGTCTCGGTTTTTTTACTGTCGGGTTTTTGTATGAACATAATTTAGGACTTGTGAAGAATAAATAAATGTGTACCGTTCTTGGGTCTCACTCAGATCATGTATTAACCATAAAAAGCTACGATGAAATTTCCTACTCCTAAATTACAGAGTGTGTGTATCCCATTAGAAATTTGTGGCAACCCATCCATCAAACTCTATGTATGAGATTCCGTTTTAAACCAAATGTTATTGTGAATAAACAACATTTGTTTTTGGGTCACAAAATTAGCAACTTTCCATTTTTATCGGAAAGTGATAATTATATAAAAAGAAAGAAGATATTTTGAGTCTTTTGTGACCTAGTTGACATGTGGACAAAAAACCGACACGCATTCTCGTTCTATAATATAAAAACGGCAAAAGCAAAAATAAAACTCATCAACGGACCAGATTGCACGGTTAAAAGGCGCTAACTAGGGTTTTGGAATTGGAACAAAGGAGCCTCCAAAATCTAAAACCTATATAAAGTAGCGTAAACCCTAAATATTTGTCCTCCTCTTCGTCTCTCTGCCTGCTTCCGTGTTTTAAATCGCCTCAATCTCTATAAAAGCAGGAGAGATTCGATTCGATTCTCAAATATTCTTCAACCTCCCCCAAATTAAACCTAAATGCCTTCACTAATGTTATCCGACAAGAAAGAGGAGAAGAAGATGAAGAAGAAGATAGCCTTGGAAACCCCAGAGCTTGACTCTAAGAAGGGGAAGAAGGAGGCGAAGCTGAAGTTTTCCTCTTCGGATGAAGAAGACTCGGAGAAGAAGAAGAGTAAGAGGAAGGAGAAGAAGCGTAAGGCTGCGGAGGATGATGAGGAAGAAGGGAAGAGCGATTCGAGCTCTGAGAAGAAGAAGAAGAAGAAGAGCAGCAAGAAGGTTAAGTTGGGTATTGAAGATGTTGAAGTTGATAACCCTAACGCTGTTTCCAAGTTTAGGATCTCGGCTCCGTTGAGGGAGATGCTTAAGAAGAATGGTATTGAAGCTCTTTTCCCTATTCAAGCTACAACGTTTGATATGGTTCTCGATGGTGCTGATTTAGTTGGACGGGCTCGTACTGGTCAGGTAAATTGGTTACTGTTTATTTTTTGAATTTTGTGGTTTTAATGCTTTGTTGTTCTATGTAATTACTCAAGTTCCGTGCTTTGGATATGTGGAAGGTTTGGTAATTAATATTTGCTTAAATTGCTATATACTTTGAGACCTGGGGTACTCTGATATTGTAAATGTATTGTCTGTTTGGAGTGAGATTTTTAAAGTTAGGGGCTTTTTTGTTGATCACATATGGTGTGTGATGCAGGGTAAAACACTGGCCTTTGTGTTGCCTATATTGGAATCATTGATCAATGGACCTGCGAAGAGCAAAAAGAAGAATGGGTATGGCAGGCCACCAAGTGTTTTGGTCCTTTTACCCACCAGAGAATTGGCCAAGCAGGTAAATATTTTTAGCTTGTTGTTACGGTTTTTGTTGCATATTCGTTTTTTTGGCTCTCTAGGTTTTACTGATGTTATCGTTTTCTTTGTTAGGTGAATGCTGACTTTGAAACATACGGATTAGCACTTGGGTTAACTTCTTGCTGTGTCTATGGAGGTGAAGGTTATTCTGCCCAGCAGAATAGTTTAAGGAAAGGTGTTGACATTGTGGTTGGAACCCCTGGTCGTGTTAAGGTACGTCTCTCTCTCTCTCTCTTGGTTGCCCCTGGATTCAAATCATCGTTGATCTGTTGACCTTGTAGTTGACATTCATTGCAGGATTTTATTAATAACGAAAAAATTGATCTGAGCTATCTACAATTCCGTGTGCTTGATGAAGCTGATGAAATGTTGAGGATGGGGTTTGTTGAGGATGTTGAATTTATATTAGGTATGGAATGTGGTTTCTGTTTTTCTTTATATAAAGCTTTTTCATAGTATCTTATATCTTCTTTCAATAACTTCAGGGAAAGTGGAAGATGCTACTAAAGTCCAGACTCTTCTCTTCAGTGCTACTCTGCCACAATGGGTTCAAAATGTGCGTCCCTTTCAAATATTTCCCCTTGCTATTTTTCACTGGTTAAGATTAATATATATTGCTTCTCTGTTCGTATTCTCTCTATTTGTGGCTGAGACCTTTCTTGTTACTACCAGATCTCTCTCAAGTTTCTTAAAAAAGACCTGAAGACTATTGATCTTGTTGGTAATGATAAAATGAAGGCCAGTAATAGTGTACGACACATTGCTATTCCCTGTAATAAGGCAGCTATGCCTCGGTTGATTCCTGATATTATCAGTTGCTATAGCAGGTATCCTTTAGCTCTTCAACTATGTTACTGCTTTTTCATAACATTTGTTCGTCTCGAGTGAAAGTGCTCAAGACTCAACCAATTTTGTTGTCACAATCTAGTGGAGGCCAAACCATTATTTTCGCTGAGAAAAAAGAGGAAGCGAACGAGCTTTCTGGTTTGTTGGCTGGGTCAAGAACTTTGCATGGAGACATACAGCAATCACAACGCGAGGTATATTATTAAATTTTATTTCAAGCTTTCTTGCATATGTGAATTTAAGTGTGGAGAATATGATCTTTCTCCGGTTGAATTGCTTAAACACAGGAGTATCAGCTTGCTAACTATGAGTCCTGTGATTATAGGTTACTCTTGCTGGATTTAGGAAGGGCAAGTTTTCGACATTGGTGGCTACTAACGTTGCTGCTCGTGGTCTAGATATCAATGATGTGCAGTTAATTATACAGGTTAGTGGCAGCCCACGCGTACTAATCATTCTGGGTTAATGCCTTGTTGGTGTTCTAATGTCATACCTTTTGTTTAAATGTGTTGCAGTGTGAGCCTCCACGTGAGGTTGAATCATATATTCATCGTTCAGGCCGAACAGGAAGAGCTGGTAAAAAGCATAGACATTATTTGGACGACTCTTATCATATATGTGCAGTTCCTAGTTATTATAATCTTTATTTTCTTTCTGTTGCAGGCAACACTGGAGTTGCAGTTACACTTTACGAATCTAGAAAGTCAAGTATATCCAGAATCGAAAGAGAAGCAGGTATAAAATTTGAGTACTTGTCTGCACCTCAGCCTAATGATATTGCCAGAGCTGGTGGTATGGATGCTGCTGAGAAAATTAAACAAGTTTGCGACAGGTATGCTTACAGTTGCACCTCCATGTTCTATAAAATCTACTAAATAACTGGGAAATGGTATATTTATCTACGAATGTATTTAAATGCAGTGTGGTTCCTGCATTCTTGGAAGCTGCGAAGAAATTATTAGAAAATTCTGGTTTATCAGCTGAAGTACTCCTCGCAAAAGCTCTTGCAAAAACAGCGGTAAGTCTCTTGGAAAAATTTCCTTTAAATTTTTTTATTTTCTCTATCAAAACAAGTACTTAGTTTCTGATCACTACAGGGCTTCACTGAGATTAAGAAAAGGTCACTTCTTACATCAATGGAGAACCATGTAACACTACATCTTGAAGCAGGAAGACCAATACAGTCGCCGTCGTAAGTTCCTCTTTTCTCCCTATACTCAGCTTTTGTAGTAGTCTTGGTTAACATCAAAAGCAAGTACTAAAATGATTTATTGCAACAGATATGTTTATGGAATGCTAAGAAGAGTTTTACCAGAAGACAAGGTGGAGCGTATTGAAGGGTTGAGTCTAACAGCGGATAAAAGCGGAGCAGTGTTTGACATTGTGCAATCGGATCTAGACTTATTCCTTGCAGCTGGGCAAAAGAATCCTGGAAGTATGAGCTTGGAAGTGGTTAAGGAGATGCCTAAACTTCAGGAGAGAGAACCATTGCCACAAAGAAGATTTGGTCGCGGCGGTAGCCGGTTCGGCAATGGTGGTGGAAGGTTCGGCAGTGGTGGCGGTGGAAGCCGGTTCGGCGGTGGTGGCGGCAGAGGAGGAAGAGGTGGCGGCAGAGGAGGAGGTAGGTGGTAGAGGCCAGAAATATTGAAGACTCAAACCCTACGTCGTCCCCTTTTGATAAAAAGAGAAAAGAAAAACTAAACTCTCCTCTTATAATATCTTTATTCTCTCTTCTTCCCTGATGACTTCTTCTACATTATAGGTGTTTTTGAATGTTTTTCCCCTTGTTTTTTTTTGGCTGTGAACAAACTTAAGAAGGAGGCTCTCTTGTATCCTCTTATCAATTTTGTGTAATTTGGGTGATAATGATGATTAATTATTACTTCATACCTCGCAATATATTCATATTGCTAACATTTTCGTGTAGCTACTAATTACTGTAAAAGAAAAAAAAAAGCGATTCACTAGTGAAATGTATGGTGTTAATCAACTCAATAATTGTCAAAACGTAAAATTAGTTTTGGCCTTCTCAACAAGTCACCAGCAACTTCTAGATGATCATCATATATGGAAAAAGATGTGCTAGCGACTTGTAAACCAAGACGGGTCTCTCGTTTTAATGCATATATAAAAAGAGAGAAAATCAAAGAGCGTTGTCAAAAAAAAAAAAAAAAAAAAGAAAAGAGAGAAAATCGAAGAGCACTTCTGTTACTACTGTCATTGTCATTATGTTGTGTGGTTTTAATCTTTTCTTTCTCCACTTGCCTCAGCTAACCATTGTTGATTCTTTTTTTTCTCTTTTTGGTGGTTCTTTGAATGCAAAGAGATACTAGTATTCATTTTTTATTTTTCAAAAGAGAGATACTACAACTATTCATTAAAAATAAAAGGCAAGATCTTCAATTTTAAAACAATTTATCCCACGAATTAGTAGTCTCTATTATATATAGACTAGCATGTTCGAGTTCCTAACATACAAAGTACAAAAACACACATTAAAATCAAAAAAGACCGAACCTTCTCAAAAAAAAAGAAGAAAAAAAATGTCGGAACAAACACCAATCTCTGATCCTTACGCTTATCTTAACATGGTAAAGAATCCAGATGGTTCAATCACTCGCCTCCCCAGCAACCGCCCATGCACCGCAGCCACACCTGATCCTTCCCCTCAAAACCCCGCCGTTTCAAAAGATCTTCCCGTGAACCACTCAAAGTCGACGTGGCTCCGTCTCTACGTCCCCACCTCCGCCGTAACCGACGGCGTTGTTTCGTCTCAGAAGCTCCCCGTCGTTGTGTATTACCACGGCGGAGGATTCGTCATGTGCAGCGTAGACTTTCTATGCTTCCACGAATTCTGCTCCGAGATGGCGCGTGATCTCAACGCCATCGTCGTTTCTCCTTCTTACCGTTTAGCTCCGGAGCACAGATTACCGGCGGCGTACGAAGACGGTACCGAGGCGCTGGAGTGGATCAAAAAATCCGACGACGAGTGGATCAAATCACACGCCGATCTCTCAAACGTGTTTCTCATGGGAACAAGCGCCGGTGGGAACTTGGCCTACAACGTCGGGTTAAGATCCGCCGATTCCGTCTCCGATCTGAGTCCGTTACAGATCCGTGGACTGATCCTGCACCACCCGTTCTTCGGCGCGAAAGAGCGGTGCGGGTCTGAGATCAGGCTCGAGAACGACCAAATCTGCCCTCCCGTAGTCACCGACGTAATGTGGGATCTGTCTCTTCCCGTCGGCGTTGATCGGGATCACGAGTATTCGAATCCGACGGTGGGAGATGGATCTGAGAATCTGGAGAAAATCGGACGGTTGGGATGGAAAGTGATGGTGATTGGAGGAGAACTAGATCCGATGGTAGATTGGCAGAGAGATGTGGCGAAGCTGATGAAGAAGAAGAGAGTTGAAGTGGTGGAGCAATTTAACGGCGACGATGGTCACGGTGCTGAGATCATGGATCCTTCTAAGCGTAAAGCTCTGTTTGTTTCCATCGGAAGTTTCGTTTCCTCCTCCTCTGCTCCGTAACCGTTTCTTTACTTTTTTTCCTTTTTTAATTTCCATAGAATATAATAGTAAGTAATATCAAAGGCCCAATTGATGATTACCTTACAAATTAGTAAAACAAAGAGCCCAATATATGTAAGCCCATAAAATTTTATGTACCCATACTAAAAAAGATTATCACTAAAAAATCGAGTTCTACCAGTCACACTTCAACAACTTTCCTAATTTCTCAAAATCCTTAATTAAAAACAAAAATATATCAAAAACTTAACTAAATAATAAAAAAGTCACAATCAAATTTTTTTTTTTTAAAGTAAGATTACAAATTTACAAAAACAACCAACATAAATGTTTAGGTTCCCTGTTTAGGTTCCCCAGCAGCCCCATAAAACGTCTGTCAGTTTGTCGGCCAAGGCATATAAATGCTGAAGACTGTGTTTGTTTCGCACCACTGTCAGCCAAAACGTAGCACGTGAAGGTTACTTACATTGGTTAAAGTCAGCCCTCGCCACAAACCAAGGCCCAATGATGGCCCATCACATGCAATTGCATCTTTATGTACACTTAATTTATTTTATTTAAATTGATTGAAAATTGTAATTAGTTTTGGACTTTTAGTTACTTCTTTAGATACTTTTTTCTACTTGTTGGTTGTTCATGGAACTGTTCATTGATAACACTAGATGATGGCGCAGTACTATAAAAGAGCACGTTTATAGTCAAGTTATACTAAAAAGGTTTATAATTGCTTCATTTTAATATTTTATTCAATAAACTGTTCATGATAACACTAGCTACATGTACTCACATTATAAGAAGACAACACAAACACATTTATCGAGCTTTAATGGGGATATATGGCGGAATGAACAACTACTGTTCATGTGGAGTCACTACAGAAAATTATTTAGATGGGCCATACTTTTTGTTTTATATACATTGTGTTTCTCTTTGTCTTTACCCTTTAATACAAAACCAGCACCCGGTCATATACAATGCATTAGAAATGTTCTTAGCAAAAAAAAGAAATGCATTAGAAATGTGTACTACTATGCGAGGATATAACTTATTAAGAACTTCAAATGTTATATAATGAAAGATGATTAAAGTGGTGTATAACTAATCTAACGATAACTTAGCTGAGATGGTTAGAGCTTAAAGGCACGTTTAATGTTAATAACTACGTGAAGTTATGTTGTTTTATTTCTGAACTACTAAAATGTACATTTTAAATAAATTGATCAAATCAGTTGATATAAGGATGAAAATTTTGATATTTGAAAATATAATTTGATAACACAAAGGAACATAACATAACATAAAGGGGTCTGTAGTCATGTTAACTCATATAGGGCCACTGCCTTCGTGCCGCGGGTATATGCAACATAAATGTATAAGATTGTTTCTCAGCTCTCTAGCTCTCTTGTCACGGTCTTAGACATGCCTTTTATTGCTGTAACGATATCTCCCACTTATTGTCAATGACTGTCAGAATCTTATCTTCAAAGACGATAAGACCTAGCTAAAAATATCTATGGTTTGATGTATCAGCATAGCTACCAATGTGCAACTCTTGTCTCCAATATGATGTTTGAATTTGAAACTTTTGTAGAGCATGTTAATTGTGTTTACGTGATTTTTGCAATGAGTGACAATAAAAACCATTTATATTAGGAGAACGGCCACATAAACTCGAAAATAGAAAGTTGTGTACGTATTTGGATTGGAGAGAAGACCTGACAAACGTGGGCTTTTTCTGATATTCCGTCTGGTGGTGTTTTCCCGGCCTCAACATCAGGTTTACATGAATTTAGTTTATTTGTCCTGCAGAATTCTTGATGATGGTATATGTACAAGATTCGGTGTTCAATATATTACCATTTAATTGCATTAATGTTGTGGTTCCAATGGAAATTAAGAAACGATGTTGATAGGGTTTTTAATGGGGTTGGTTAATGTTGAGCTGTAGAGTCTCATCTTTTGTATCTGATGTGTGATCCTATGTCCGAATATAACAAATTTTACTTGAAAAAATTTCATTAAAGAGTCTTTCGATATTTAAAGCATATATATGCATGAATGTGGATAGCTTTTTGAACAAAATTGGAATTGTATTTGACTGATTGTAAGGCTCGTATATATGTCTGGTTTTTGTTAATTACTTTGTTTTCCGGTCCGGTTGATCAAACGACTTATTTAAATAAAATGATTCACGTTGACACAAAATAATCAAAAGCCTTTAATTTGTTTTCTAATTAAGCTCTCTCGCTCTCTTCTAACTTTGTTCGACAAGTTTGTTGCTGAAAAATTTATTTTGTTTTTGGTTTAAATGACACTGTTGCTGACAACTTGTTTGTTCTTAAGCCGGTCTGAGAACTCTTGAAGAGTGTTTTTGTCAGATCTGTACTGCTTCTGCGTGAATTCAAGAAACATGGACCATGTAAAGTTAGGGTACACTCTTTGACCGAAGGCTTCTAGTAGCTTCTTTGGTGGCTCCACCACTTTGTCCTTTTGTGGACATAAGAAAAATGCTATCGACTTCCTTTCCCTCTCGCTGTTTACCACAGCCCGGTGCAGACAACTTTTGTATATTCCATTCGTCAACGCCTGTATATATATATACATAAACAAACTTGAAATTAAAAACAAACAATAACTGTCAATATTAGTTATTACAAAGTTTCTTGTATCACGGAAAAGCATTTTATACGTATAATAACTCGATCTGTTTCTACCGTCGATACCTTTCTACATTATATCTTCTATGTGTGTATGTTATGTTTATATACATGTCACGCTCCAATCATCCTATCTATTGCGACCCACATCTCAAACACTAAAGATGACAAAGATGATGGTGATCTTGCATGTAAGTTAAAAATCAAGTATGTCCAATGATGTTTCAGCAGAAATATCCCCAAACCAAATGCATTAAAGTGATATATAAATCACTTCTCCATATGTTCTACTACATAATATCTAATAAAGGTGATATAGGTAGGATTTCTTTTATATATTCAAACACATGAAAATGCGCAAATATATAACCCTCCCACCATCCCACGGCAACCGACGTATTAAACACTAAATATGTGTTTTTTTTTGTCTTTAGTCGCATGGTACATATACCACTCTCATCATCATGAAACTTTTCTGGATATATCAAACAAGCTTAGCTAGCTATGATGAATCTAATTAAATAATTTTTCATAAAAGTTAAATGCTTAAGGTGATCTAGATAAGTTGTCAGTATACCCTACCATATTGTCATATAGAACAAGATATTACAGTATATAATATTTTTTTTTTTTGGTTTGTGACAAATTTGTATATACATGTTCCCTATGTAAGAAAAAAGTTAGTTTTACCATGAAGGTGTCGCCGATGTTAACGACGAATGATCTAGGCTTTGGAGCGATGGATCTCCATTGATTCTCCACGAAAACCTGAAGACCACCAACTTGGTCCTGATCAAGTATGGTTAGAGAGGTCGGGTCGTTGTGAGGACCTGTCCCTAATGTTAGATTTGGCTGCTTGCAGGGCGGATAATAATTCAGCCTGAGTATTGAATCGTTATCTTCGTAAAACTCTTTGAAATAGCGTCTGTCGATCCCTAGACTAATTCCAAGAAACTCCATGATCTTTAACGAGAGAGTGTTCATCACCTCTGCGTATTCTTGAAATGCAGTTCTGCATGGCATAATCCCAATAGTTTTTGTTGTCTATTATTATTTGGATCAATTAATCATACATATGTACTATACATGAATACTCGTGGAATCTCATTAATGTATTAACTATTATACACTGAAAACAAAAATCACTGTCACTTACTTTGATTTGTGCCTTTCGACATCACTATATTTTTGTCATTTTTAAATAATTACTTTATATCCAATACTATAATTTAACCTACACTCCACCTATACTCCATCTATCTCATTATAATATCAGTTTTTTTCCAATAATGCATACTAAAAAGTAACAACCTAATAAGAACTATTAAAATTTCTATAGCCGTTATTAATATTTTATATAATTTCTATATGTAATTAATAAGCAAACGTAAAAATGATAGAACTGGAGAATCTCTTAAAAATCTGAATTGAAATTAATTCAAAACAAAATTTATTATAATATAGTATGATACTACGTACTCCCTCTGTTTCAGTGCAAATAATTGATAAAACTTCTAATTTTATCCCTTAACAATATTTTTTTAAAGAAACAAAAAAATTTTAATTTTTAATATATTGAATTTGTGTTAAAGAACTTTGAACCACACTTATAATGAAAGGACCAATATATATATTTTACTCATTAGTCAATATGATTAGTCTATTATTGTTAAGAAAGGAAGGGAATATTACCCAAACTCTTCGTTTAAGTCACCCATTGACCTAGAGATGTAATCTTTAACAGTTTCGGTGCCATTTTTGAGCTTCTCCTCGGCGGAGAACCTAAACGAGAGCGTTTCTTTCCAAGGAAGCTCTGAGTAGAATCTTCCAAAAAAGCTATCGGCATAACCGGAGATCTCACCCCACTCCCTCTTCACCTTCTGTTTCTCGGAAGCCGGCAAGTTGAAAAACATGTCCATACACTTGTAGGCACGTGACAAAATCCCCTCGTGAACCCCATGGTTTGTGACGATGAAGAACCCGTGCATCTTTGCAGCTTCGGACACGAGCCTAGAAGCTCGAGACGCCAAGATCTGGTTGTCTTGGCCGGAGAGGAAACTAGAGATGTCGATGATAGGGACTTGGAGCTCTTTGACGTCGGTGGAGGGTTGCTTTTTGTCGGGCCATATGAATTCTATTGGTATGTTGTTTGGTTGCTGATTTATGACCTTTGCATCGAAACCTATATGAGGAAGATTTGAGATGGATTTCATATAGCTGGTTGCTTATATAATTTTTGGTGGAATTAAATTGGAAATGTTGGTAATAACTATTACATTTTGAAGGCTTTCTCTTGACTCTTGAGTCGTCTTATTATATAAGTTGAGAAGACATTTATAGGTTTATAGGAGTGGGGATGGAGAGCGAAGTTAAGATGGAATTTAGAGAAGATATTTTGTGTTATGCCCTTTTAGTTTTGTTTATTTAAAAAGTTATTTACAACATTAACTCCTAAAAAGTTTCTAAAACTAATATTACTCCAGATTTTGTTTCCTAAATATTTTAAATTTCATTCCAACTAAAAATAATGCAATCAATTTGGAAATAAAAACTATCAAATATTTAACCACACATTCTGTTGTGTTTTGAATCTGAATCCTTCGCAAACAAAGAAAACAACAATTTGATTCTCATTTCGTTTTCCAAAACCTGTGAGTTTTGATTCTTAATGTAAGCAAAACTTCGATTGATATTTATTTAAATATTATAATTAACATATATATAAACTTAATAAAAAAATAATTATTACGAATATGTAAAATTAAAAAAAAAATATTATATAATGTGGTTATATAGTAGATGAGTTATAAAGAGGACATATTAAAATTAATAAAATTTTATTAAATTTGTGTTAACACAGGTTAAATCCTCATTTAATTATTTATCAACACTTAGAATATTATAATATTTGACATAAAATCAAGCTGATTTAACTAAGATTGTGTTAAATAATTAAATCATTAGGAAAAATGTGACGTAATCATAACGTATAAATTACTTATTATGTATTTATTTCCCTTATTTTTTTGTTATAATAATTAAAAATCAAAATAGAATCTCTAACACTAAACAAAATAAAAATATAACAAGCAAATGGTCATGATGTATTGCAGATTAAAAAACAATATAAATATTTAGCCGCACAACAACCGGAAAATTTAGTTATTCTTATATTTACAAAACTTATAATATTTAACAAATAAATACAACCTAAAATCTAAATTATAATAAAAATTATATGTTTGCGATGGACTGCGGGTTAAAGTCTAGTATTATATAAGATATGTGACATGTATTATTTCTATTATCTATACAAAAGTGAAAAACTAATCAAATAAATAATACTTTTTGTAATCAAAATATGTAACATGATTTTTATGCTTGTCAGTTTATCGTCATAGTGTTACTATTGATATTCAAACCAATATAATAATTCCTTGTTGGTTGACGAATTAAAAAAGTAAATGAACTGTCTCGATCGAGCATTTCTAGCTAATTGCTTCGTTCGCACTATACGTTCATTTTGATTTAACTAAGCTCCATATTTGGATTGGATTCATGTATGTTTTAGTTTAAATTAACGAAAAATTAATATTTTATTTTGAATCCAATGAACTCCAAATTTCAAATCAAATTTTTCTCTTTCAAGGATCCAAAAAAACAAAAATCTTAAACAAGAAAAAACCTCTTTTACCTCCTAGTATCTTTTTTTCTTTATCTCTCAGTTTTTTGTTGTATAAAATCTCTAAATAATTATTTACACTATACAATTTTGAAATTTAAAATTTTCACATGAACTATACACTTCGCCCCTTTTGAAATTAATAAGACACAAATTACAAAAACATATATCATTAAACACAAACTTTTGTATATGAAATCTACTACACAATATTTCAACTCTACCCACTCGATTTTTTTTTTTTTTAAAACAAGAACTTATATCCGATTAAAAGTATTTCAACATATATCTTTATTAACTTTATTTTCTTACAAAATTGTTCTGGTTATATATTTATGCGTACAATTCCTGTATGGTCTCAAGCATCTCATTCTGAGCAGTAATTACCTGTCTGTCACAAAGGAGGAAAATGTCATATGCATCAAGATATTTTTAAGAAAATAAGGTAAAACTTATATTAAAAATCACATGTTACCTTCTTCATTGTTTAAATCTCACATTTCATTCCCTTCACAGACTCCACCATTTCCTTATGGGAAGCAATAGTCTGTCATAAAAGTAACATGTCACATAACATACTGTTAAGAATGTTTAAGAAATAGAAAAAAAGAAACTTATATTAAGAATTAACATGTCATCTTGAGGGTTTAGTGAATCTTTTGTGCGTTGACTCAAGCCAACTCCATTCTCAAAAGACTTACATATTGAATTAGAGAAAACTGAACGAAAACAAAAAAATACATGCGATACGCGAAATTTGAGAAATGAAATTATGTAAACAAAAACAAAAAATGGGCTTTATCATCTTATGGGCCTACTTAATATTTGGGTCCAGTATAACAGAAGTTGTAATTGTAATTTTGAAGCACTTGTTTTTTTTTTTTTTTTTAACAATTACGTTGTTGTCTCATAAAAACAATTTCCCTGGAAAGGGGGATCATTACTGCCGTCTGCCGTTTATGTCTCCAGAACTTAAGTGTAAGTCATGTATCTTTCAAAGACCTAATACTACTATTAACTCCATACATTGGAACGTTTTATGGAATTCTACCAATGTCGATCTAACCAAGTTCTTAAAACTTGTAACGATTCTCCAACGTATAGCAATTTCACTATCTTTAATATTAAGTTTGAGTTAAAACAATGCCAAATGCTTTTAATTGTTTTAAGGTATTACCTATGGCGTTCTAACCAAATCTTGAAATAAATTAAATTCCTCGGTACTGATTTGGAAGAAACAGCTTGTGTGCACAACAATTAAGACACAGACTCAAAGAGGAGACATTTACATGAAATATATTCAATTTTGCAAGAGTTATGTTTCATTATTAGAATATGGACCTACTCTTTGATCCGAAAAAAAAAAAAGGACCTACTCCTTATATAGAAGCTACTCTGTTGATTTAGCACATTAATGTTGCCACTCTGCAATACGGAAAAAATATATGATACAATAACATTAATTCCTCTTTGAACTTTTCTTTCTACTCTGCAAATTATGATGTTCTTACGATTCGCTCACTCGGCATTTAATTGTAAATACGGTATCGCAAACAATCATTGCATGTGTTTTCAAAACCAAACAATCAGAATTCCAAACTAGTAATTCACCGTTGGATTTTTATAAGATAAGAAAATAACAAATATATAAATTGATGTGATTTGAATTGGTGATTACCACTAGGAAGGAATCTTGGCGAAAACATATCTAAAATGGTCCATATATAGAAGTTGTGGTCCCTTTTTTTTTTATAGATGATAGCAATATTGCAGGATGTTGCAATGATGCATGTTTATAGCTAGAGACTGGAAAAATCCAGGAACGTAAACTGAGATCTTACCTAATTAGTATGAGACTGGAGAGACAACTGATCTCATTGGCTCTTTCCTCCTCTTCTTCGTCTTGTTTGCTTTAAGCACAATCTTTTGAAAAAAATTCAGTCCTTTTCTCTGTTCTTTTGTTTTTAGTTTTGTTTTAATTACAAGGACAACTCTAACGTGGGACGTACAATGACCATACCTAGCTATTAAAAAAAAATTCATGTGATTCGTATTGGCTACATTCACTTAAATAATACCATGTTATGGTCCAGTCTACTCTCCCTTTATTAATATTCATTGTACACAATGTATCATTCTTTAGTAGTACATGCGCACTACATATATGGGCTGTTTTTGTTTTTACTTTCACTGCTAGCTGAAGTTATTTTACTGTTTATACATACAATCTAAGGACGAATAAATATATATATATATATATATATATATGTATCAATCAGTATGAATAGAACTGTCGCAAATTAAAATAGATACGAGTGATGACCAAACAACGGTCATTTGGGTCAATGTGAATAAGTAGTAGTAGCTAGTCGTACTATATAGTGATACCATCTAAGTACTGATTTTTTTCACATCACATTTATTGATGGATAAGATCATATTGTACTTGTTTAATGATCACTGGGTATTAAATTATGAGAAATCAAGTCAAAATGAATTTAAGGATAAAATTTGAAAGGGAGGAGGAAGAAGACGTCATGGTTTGAAACATAAGGGTCACGATTGAAGATCCCCTCGCTGTTTGTTTGGTAACACCGCCATGGAGTTTGTGTACGAATCTTATTGTAGTTTGAGCTTTTTAATAAATTAATGTTCGTGGATTCTTTTATAAAACAGTGGTGGTGTAGTTGCGAGAGTCTGACATTGTTTTGTGTAAGTTGTAACTAAACATATGCATATTATTATTTTCTTTTTACAGGATTAAGAAACTATATATAAACTCCGAAATATGCAAGTTATTGTAGAATATGGTCCATTTCTTTTTTTCTTTTTTATAATTGCTACTTGTGAGTGATATAGACTAACAGCCTGCAAGTAATGAACTAACAGCGAAAGATATATTTATGATCGGTAAGACTGCTAACAAAAATACAAACAAAACTGTGTCACTGTCGTTGTCGAAATAAAAACGAACACACATTTTGAAAATTTAAGTATAACGCGGTTCAAGCTGCATGTAATTATATATTGCACTACTCGTGTCATGGTGGAGCTAGAGATGTAATTTATAGTCTTCCAACAAAATATATACATCATGTGATACCGACGGAATACTAAACATTTACGTATATTTCAAAGACGCCAAAACCTGCAGGGCCCCTACTTGCCTTTTATAACTAAAAACATTTTTCTTATTTTCATTAGAAATAGCCTTTTCTTCATCTTCCTTTCTTTATTTTTTATTTTTCAAAATTTTAATTGATTTTTCATTTGACAAATCTCTCCTAATTAAAACTCTACGAAAATATAGTTGACGAAAAAAAAAAGCCTATGAAAAATATTACGTATTTATTTATACGGTCATGGATCCACTTTCTCTCAGCTATATTTTTTTCTTTATTCTTATAAAACCAATTCCTCCACACTTATTCATATTTTTCTACTTCTTCCTCCTCAAGTCACACACAAAACCAATTCAACAACTCTCAGAGACTCTCATTCTTAAAACGGTAAAAAAAAAAAACAAGAAATGGGAAGAGACTGGTCCTGGCTCGGCGGAGGGAAGAAGAAATCCTCAAGCAAGTCAAAGAAAGAAGAAATCAAAACGCCACCACCGCCGCCACCATCGTCGTCTCTCGCCGAGAATACTGGAACGGCGGCTGGTTGTATGAGTGCTGTATTCAACATTTTCGATCTTCAACATTTACAGTTTCCTATTAACCACCACCATCTTCATCTTCCTAAAGGTACCAACCATCTTCTTCTTCTTCTTCTTCTTTTTTTTCCTCATTACTTCTTCTTCAATCTCTTTTACATTACATTATCCGATTCTCTGTTATTATAAATCAAATTCAGGTGTAGATGCGCCAAGAAACAGCTTTGAATCAACGGAAGAGGAGACTACATCTTCATCAACCAGAAAAGATGGAAATCTAAATATCTCTGTAAGTGAATAATAAAAAATTTAACTATCCAACTCTGTTTTTCATAAAAATTATAATAAGTCTTGGGTTACTAAAAAGTTTCTTGCTTTTGACCATAAACTTAATTTTGATAGATGGGTATCAAAATCAAGACCAAACCACAAGCAAGATCATCTCTTACAGCTACTGAATCTTATTCTCCGAGCATAAAGACACCAACTTTGGTTGCTAGACTCATGGGTCTTGATCTTGTTCCTGACAATTACAGATCATCTCCTACTCCATCTTCTTCATCTTCTTCTAACTTAATCGATCTCAAGACACCAACAAGATCTTCTTACACCAAGAAACACAGACATTACTCTCTCCAGAGAAACTCTGTAGACGGAGGCACACGTTCTCTTCCGGAGACACCGAGGATTTCACTCGGGAGAAGATCCGTTGACGTCAACTGTTCCTACGAACACCAACGTTCTTCATTTCATCACAGAGACAACAACAACAACAACGCGTTGTCTGGTATTAACAATGTCAAGCTCACGAGGGTCAAAGAGATGAAGATACACGAAGACAAAGAGAATCGGAGTCCACGTGAGTACGCTAGACAGATAGTGATGCAGTTGAAGGAGAACGTGAGCCGACGGAGAAGAATGGGAACTGATATTACCAACAAAGAACAACAATCAAGAGAAGAGACTCATGACTCCAAGAAAGCATCATCTAAGATCACAATCATCACTCATGATTCATCCCCGAGAGTGGGACTAACGGAGATCCCCAAAACCAAACAAACCTCACTTCAGAAAAATAATGTCGCTTCCAAGAATCTGGAAACAACAACAGTGAAGGTTCAGGACAAGAACAGGCTACCAACAGTGCAAGAAGAGCTAAAAGGAACAGAGCAAGAAAAACAGAGGAAGTCTACAAAGAAATGCAAGAAACCAGAGAATTTCAAGTCGAGATTAGTGAAGCCGCCACAGACAATGCAAGAAGAGCCGTTTGTTCGACCACCAGCAACAACAAGTAACAACAACAATGGTCTTCTTCTCATTCAAGGAGACAAATCTTCCAACAAAAAAACACCTTTATCCATTAATCATCTCATCAACTTCACTAGTGTTCCAACCATCAAGAAGAAAGATTCATCACCTCATCACAAATCGGTATTAAACACATACTCTCTCTTCGAAATTAAAACGCTTCCCTTATCCAAAGTTTAAGTATTTATTCTTTTCTTTTTTTTTTTTGGCAGTCAAACGTAAAGGTCAGAGAAACACAAACACCAAGAAACAGAGCATCGTCAACAGAGTTGCCTAGTTTTGCGAGCCAATCACAACCCCACATTGCACCAACCGCCGGCGGCGAGTTAGAGTACATAACAAGAACACTAAGAAGAACAGGGATCGACAGAGACACACCAATCTCATACGCTAAATGGTTCTCTCCTTCACACCCACTTGATCCATCAATCTTCTACTTCCTCGAACATTTCGCTGTTACATCAACCAGACCTAGCAGAAGCAGCTCACCGGAAAACCTCGCTCTCCGATGCAACAGAAAGCTACTCTTCCACTTAGCCGACGAGATCCTCGCCGATATCTTAAAACCACACATCAACCTGAAACCTTGGCTGTGTCGTTACTCTACTCAATCTCAGAGGAATCTGAAAGGTTCAGAGCTCATCGACGAGTTATCTCGGAGAATCGAGCGGTTCCCTTTAGCAAAGTGTTTGGTTTTAGAAGACATCGACGCTCTAGTCGCCGGAGACTTCCCGGAGACCGAGTCGGCGTTTGAAGAGGACGGCGAAGGAATCGTCACGGAGATCGAGAGAGGAATCTTTGAAACACTCGTGACCGAAACGACGGCGGATTACTTTACCACGTGGATGACCAAAACGGCGCCGCTGAAGCGTAACGATGATGTCAGTGGCACGTGGGGAGTTCACGTGACGAGATACTCTTCAAATGTGGGGTCCCACCACGACTCGTTCTCAAGGAGATTGAGACTTCCACGTGGATAAAAGAAGTATTCCACATGGCAGACATTTACTGGTTCTTCTTTGTATAGATCTCTTTTTTTTTTTTTAAGACTATTTACTTATATTAATTTTCAAATACTTTTGTAGCCGTTATATAAATAAATAAAATTAAATTAAACTTTATATATTCTTTTTTGAAAAAGTGGAGAGTGGTGTGGACCGTAATGGAGCTTTTTGGTAGAGATAGATGTGTCAATCTCACAGATGTTTTTGTCCCCCGTCTATTCCAACATCCCATGGGTTTTGCATATGCTATGTAGACTAAAGAATAGTATTCATATTCATGAGCCTTTTCATTTTTAATATCTTTTTTGAATGATCATTTGATGTTGTTGTTGGCAGGCTGTTTATGGTTTCTTTGTAACGACTATTTTAAGATAAAGATGTGTCAATACAAGTGTTTTTTTATATTTCACCCACTTGATGACACTGAATCAACAGTCAAAACTGAATTATGGGGGTCTATTGGATATATTTTGAAATCACATAGTTGTATATCTAGGTTTGAATACAATACACACAAACTAGAGAAGCATACACTATTTTAGGGGTCATAGGATAAGAGAAGAAAAATAATTTTGGGCCTAAGACATTTTGTTTGTTTGAATTTTTGTTTTTTGCCATATTAGCCTTACTCTACATATGTTGTCTTTGTGTGAATTTTCAACTTTTTTTTGTTTACAGTTCGCACGAATTTTGGATTATATCTTAGAATTGTTTAGTGTTTAAATAAAGACCATAATGGTTTGATTACCAGATAATATATTTTATTTTGTGAATCGTGAATGCATATTCATATGTCGGTGTGGTGCAGAGTCTTCTTCATCGGAGTACTTTATAAGTAAAGGTGTTTGTGAAGAGTGTGACGAGTGTTATGCTCTCATGTGTATTTGTCATACGACCAAACAAGGCAACAAAATTAACTATTTTGGACAATAGCATCCAAGCTTTGAGAAAAAAAATATATATATTATGCAATGATTCCATACACTTTAATTTCTTAAATCTATATGAAACTGTCATACATAAACATAATATAGTTTTTCAGAATACCAAATACGTTACGTACCTTCTCTGACGATGTGACACACATCACACATTTTTGCAGAAAGAATTATTCACTCCAAATGGAATATGACACTATAGTTATGGGGATGTGACAGACATGTTTCAATTTTTCTAAAATTAATTGAACACACATGACACTTATATAGTTATTGAACCACCTTGAAAAATATTAAATCAGCGATAAGGCGATAAGCCTAATTGTACGTACTCTAATGATCAACTGATTGATTATGATATCTGATGTGACGAATGATGATCTATTATTAACTGCTTTATAATGTATGTCATAATTTCCCTGGCATACATAATTCATACATGTTTAATTGCTAGTCTATTAGTGTGGACTGTCATTTTTTTCTCAACCTCATGTTTTCTTAATATGCTAAACGTATCGAAACAATCGTAAAACCAAGATTGTGAAGTTATATTAAAAAGAATACTATACAAACACAACAAATTTTCAAAAGCATTTGACGATTATGACGTTGACGATGGGTACAAAAAAACGTACGTAAATTTCAAGAGGAATCTTATTTATGTATCTTTGTTCTTATTATCATGTCATGAGAGTTTGTGCATCTCAGAGAGGTTAAATAATTCTGACGATTGTCCAAAATAATTATAGTAACGGAGTGTAAGAGAAGAATATAAGAAAAAGAAAAAGAAGAGAAAAGTAATTAAAAAGGTGAAGGGAACCTTGTAAAGTAGTAAAAAGACAATACGAAAGATAGATTTTGCATGGACCCGAGACATTTACGTGAAGATTAAAGCTACATCTGTCGTAATGAAGACACCATTCATGCAATTTAGAATCCATATAATACTTAGTTTGTTGAAATTATATTGCATGACAAGGAAACTACTGTTTTGTTTTGTGTTTGGATACGGACTTACGGTAGCCGAGATTGTAAATTAAATCTACTTGTATTGGACATACAAACTTAATCATTATAGAATTCATTTGACAGTAACAAACTCACACTATCAACATAAATTTCAGCATTGAGAATCTCATCAATTACCTCTCAAATTATATTGAAACGTTTTCTCATTTATTACTTTTGACGAAGTTCTGAATATCTTATATATAAGAATAAAATCTAATTCACAGCATACATATAGTTCCAGCACACAACAGATATAACTAATTAAATTTTTGATATAAAAAGATTGTTATTTACAGCCAACAAAATCAAGACATATGACTCAACTTATAACAAGCTGGGATAAGTTTTCCAAAAAAAAAAAAAACAGGCTGGTATATATATCCAAAATTCACATTTATAATCTAGTATAAAAATAAGCTGTGGATCGAGTATCGTCAGATTTCCACAGTTAAATGTCTGTTGTATGCGTGTGTATAGACGTTATCATATGATCATATTATATTTGTCGTAGCTTAGGTGTCCAACTAATCTGTCGACCGTTGAGCGGGAGATTCAAAAATAAGCAGCCAAAATTATAAGATCAGAGCCAAAGTCACATGGGTGATGATTTTTTTTATGTATGATCTTCTTTTACTAACCGTTCTTGATAGGGTTGACCAACATCTATATTAATTGATGTTCATATTAATTAGTTCATCTCTTTGCATCTTTTCTTGCGAATATTAATTGATTACCCAGTTTGTTGGAATTTAAATGTTATGTTGGTAAATCTGTGAACATATTCGAGATATACTTATTAAATAACATAAAATACTATACCGTTGGATTATTTTATATTTAGCATATATGTTTTCGAGAATGTGTATATGCATTGTGTAAATTTGAAGTGTCCTAGAGTACTCTTTCCGGGTACGGTGTTTTCGGATAATGTTAAATTAATAAACGAAATCAAGAAAACGTGAAGAAATGTTTTCCTAAGGAGAAATGTTATCCACAGTATATGAGTTTGAAGAATGGTTGTCCAAAAAAAAAAAAAAAATGAGTTTGAAGAATCAGAAATTGAGATTTTGAAAGCTGATTATTTTTAAGTCCTACACATGTTTCAATATGAAATGTATAATGTGGGTATAACTAGAAGAGAAAAAACATTCTTCCTTTATTCGAACACAACCACATACCCAATGATAAAATTTGGCTAAAAAACTGAAGTTACGTTATGTAGGGCGTAGCAAAACTAGTATTCCAATTCTATTAATTTTACCGTTACAATGGATTTGTGGAAAAATATTGACATGAATTTACTATAACTTGTTCATGAAAATGGACTATTTCTTACTGGCATTTTTTAAATAATTACTATATATTAAAAACTTTTTTTCAGATATTAAAACCTTTTTTTTTTGAACAACTAATCCCTCCTATTAAAACTTAAGAGTTTCGTTTTATTTATGTTTAAATGAAAGGTTCTGTATATATATAGTGGCATATTTGTTGTAATGAAGATCTTTGATTAGGAAGGAAAAGTATTTAATTAATAAACATCTAAAAAAGTATAGATATAGTAGTACTATGTCTAGGATTCAATTAATAAAATTTACTACTGGAAAAAAATGCTAAATTTAAAGTACTTACAGTTAACCTTTTGATAATATTTTCCGATTACAAAAGTTAGATTTTACGTTTCTCTTAGATATTTTTATATCCTTTCGTATTATTAGGAAGGGAAATTGCAGTTAGGCGACCCTTTTGAGAAAAGAGAATAATTTACCTTTGTTCCTCCAATTTACACTTTTCTTTTTCTGGTAATAAAAAAGATTAAGTGTTCAGTGCCTATTACACATTGGGTTTATATATATATATATAATAGTCCAAGAGAAAACTGAAAAGGATTTACAGAAGATCAGGAAAAAGTGTAAAGTTAGAAAGCATACTATGTTAAGTCCTAGAACGACTATAAAAACGAATCAGTCATATGCAAATGCATGGCTCCTCTAACCTATGTACGGTACGAGAATGTAATTTTTAAACACTTCGATATATCCTCCTCATATACACTAATACAAAAGTATAACAATGAAATAATTAATACATGTAATTAATTTCGTAATCGATAAATTTTTCTTTTTGTCTTGAAGGTAAATTTACCGTTCTTGAGAAGAAAAATTAAAGAACTACATACATATCGTCAGAGCTGTGGAATACGATAATCCCAAACCTACGGTTGCAATAATATGTTCTCCACATACATATATATATATATATATATATATTAATATATATCTAATTATAATTAAAGAGCATCTAATGAATAAAGTATTCTTACAGAATTCAACGGTCGAAGTTAGTGGATTTCAAAATTCAAATACAGCAGAATAAGTAGCTAACCGTGACCTGATGCATTTATCTTCTATACATGTAAGAGTATTAATATAATGAAATGAAGTAATATAACCCTATGTAATATACTACTAATATGCATGTCTATGTTTATCAGATCCCCAAAACGAGTTAGCTGAAACAAAGACGGGTGGCCGGGTGGGTGGTCAGTGAGTGGTTGGCTGTGTATCAGATCCGGCCAGAAAATAGTATTAATTTAATCCATTAGATACTTATTGGGCCGCTTGGAGCCCAAACTTGATGAACAAGAAAGCTTTAAAGTTGAGACAATGAGCAGTAAAAGTAGTTTAGAAAAGAATGGCATAATTCAGCCTTTTTCATTGTTTAGTTGACAAAAGTTAACAAAAAAAGTGTCTCACCTATGTTAACAAGTACGAATAGTTGAGCTGTTAATAAAAACCTTCGGCCTAATAGAATTAGTTTTGGTCTTTTGGATCTTGGATGATGACCAGAGACATTCCAAGTACGTATATGAGCTTCGAGTAATAATATCATACCTCACAATTAGCTGAAGGATTTTTTGAATGTAGATACATACTACTCTCTTTAATTATATGTAAGGACTAGAATTACAACAACTATGCTAAAGAGAGATGTTATCCCAAATCATTACGGGCACAATTTATTGAATGATTTTGCAAATTTCATGATAAATAAATAAACATAAAAATATAATGTTACTAGCAGTTTCTATCTGGCAAACCGATGAACAAATCTGTTTGAACATCCAAATTCAGATCTATAACTCTGTATTTCTCTTGGTGTTCATTCGATCCTCTCCATGTATCTACAACATTCTGTTCATAAACATAGATTGCAATTTCATCAACCACAAAATATATAATTTTATGATTTTTATCAGTAGGAAAAAGGATAAAATGACATCTAGATTATATGCGTACTGTTTTTTTTTAAATTCCAATTGTAAACGAACCAAGTGAAAAAAAAAAACTTACTTTGAAATCGGTAAAACTAATGATCTAAATTTCATAAGAAAAAACTACAACTTGAACTAGATCCAAATTTTAACTAACAAACCCATGTAATCTTGATCTATTTTTTTTTCTGGACAAATATATGCTTCATTCCATTAAAATAGAACACAACATACAACAAAGAGATCAAAGTTTAAGGAACTATCAATCATAATTTAAACTATCAATCAGTAAACCCAATAAGAAGTCTTTTGAACTAGTATCCGTATATATATATATATATATATATATATATATATATATATATATTTCTAATTATGTGAGTATAAAGGTATATATAAAATATGTAAAATAGAAAGAAAGATGGATCACCTTTTGATGTAATTTGACGTTCTCTTCTAACAATTGTTTCTCCTGAAATATTAAAACCGACAGTCTCTCGCCATTTTATACAAAGCTAATTAAACATATACATGTATACCATGCATATACTAGATGTTAAACTTTAAAAAAGTATATCATACCTTTGCTTTTAGATTCTCCACCTGCTCCTTGAACAACTGAGCCTACATAAAACATTTTTACAACCTTTTCTCAGTACCATGATAACAACACTAATATATAAAATACACACATGTCTTGGTCAATGTTATCGTATATTAATTGTCACTTAATCGTTCAAAAATTCGTTTTTAGGTTCTTATCTCTTTGAACAAAAAAAAAAAAAAAAAAGAAGGTTCTTATCTAAATGAGTACTATACATAACTAGATGATTGAGATGGATATTATAATTATTGTCATCACGTATATTGCATATTTACCTTATATCATCTTAGTAATATATAGTGATGTAGTATATACCTTTCTTGCTCGCACCTTGCCCAGACTTTTTTGGAGTTGACTATCGATTTCCTGAAGGTCTTCTAGAGAACAAGAAGCAATTCCTTGTCCCAACAGCTTCCTATTAATAATAAATTTTGGTCAAAAAGTTTAAGTTTGTATAATTAAGGGTTTAGATAAAACACAAATTTAAACGGAAATTTTTTAAGAGAATAATAGTCTTTTTTTTTTTGGACGAAAAATAGTCAAGATTTATAATAGCAACAAAAAGAAAAGAAAAACAAAGTCTATAAGACATGATATATACCGTTTTTGAAACTCAAGGAGGTCAATCTTTGTTATCATGTGGCTTGCTTCTTGCTTTAATTGCTACATTTCGCCCACAATTGAAATGATATGACGCAAAAGAGAAGTAAAATAGATCAATACGTAATCTTTGTATATATTGCCATTATAAACTGCTGAACAGTCTATGTGACCATCGATTCTAATAGACTTTAATTTGAACAGATTATATAAAACCGCATCATTTATTTTGTAGTGTGTAGTTTTGATCTCTAGGACTTGGTTTAGTAGGGAATGAGAAGTCAACGAATCAACAGCTTGGTTTAAGTATGATATTACTTTTACCAAGTAAAAAAACAAATAGTTTGGTGACAAACCTGTAAGTAAATTTCTGAGTCGTGATTGCTGGTTTCATGATCTTTTGTGTACTTGCGGTAGCGTTCGATCGTCTTCTTCATACTGATCAAACATATAGACATACATCTCTTTTCAGATTCGAATACATGTACTTATCTTCGTAATTTCTTTGTTGAATCTCTAACTAAAATTATTATATTAAAATAAGAGGTACATTTTACAGCGACAAGATATGAAAAGTTTACATGATTGAATAAAATTTACAAGTTACTTGACTTAAATAGTCCGAAAATGTACTACAATATCTTTTAGCTGTTGGTTAATATCTCTATAGGTAACTATTTAAACCCATGCCCTATGAATTAACATAGCTTTTTCTCCGTTTGTTTTTGTTTTGGCAAATTCATTTGCCTAACATCAAATAATTGAATCTAGTACCATTAATCCAATTGCAAAACCAACGATATATACAATTAGTACATAAATAATTATAGCTACGCCGATCCAACATTGACTATAGCACCAGCTTAAAGATGTAAATGTGTTAAACATTAAGTGGGATGCGTTTTATGATCTTAGATTGGCTTCTTTTTTTTGATAAAAATAGATTACTGTATATAATTGATTAGTAAGGCATATATATATATATATATAGACAGGGTTCTATGTATGCAGTGCACACCTGAATCAACGAAGAAACAGCAAATATAATTACTATTGGCTACAAAAGTAGTGCCCAAATAAAGACATAGCGAAAACCAAAAACGATAGTACACAACATAACTAGGGGCACGAAAAAGTAAAAAAAATTTTAAAATCTTATCTCCAAATAAATTGGTAAAAATATGTGCAACTTGGTACGGATCACACTAAATAATCATCTAAATGATAGTATAATTAAGTCCTATTTAGAGCTAGTTCCGATGTTGTTTTCTGTTAATACTTTTAAGAATTTGGAAACCCTAGACACACATATATCAACATATAACTCTCACTATTTAGTTTGGATGGAAAGTTCAGGTATATCAGAGTTTGTCTAGATTTTTAACCAATTAATTATGAAGTAATACTATATTATAGAATTGAAATTATACTAATAGGGGGAAGAGAAGAAAGAAATCTTTAGGATTAAGACAAGGATCGAATCTCTCAAGTACCAAAATCTAAGAGGGTTGCTTTAGTCAATTATGATTCAGAAAAAAAAATCAGACCAGACACAAACACATGACCTAAAAGCCTAATTAATCTCCAAAAAAAAAAAAAGAATAAAAAGAATCAAGAAGAAATTGGAGAAGACATACTCAGAGCTAGAGAATTCATAAAGCCTTCCTCTCTGAGAGAAGATGATGAGGGAGACTTGAGCATCACAGAGCACTGAGAGCTCATAAGCTTTCTTCAACAAACCATTTCTTCTTTTTGAGAAAGTCACTTGTCTACTCGTCGCGTTTTCTATTTTCTTCATCTCTATCTTTCCCCTCACCATTTTTTCTTCTTTTTTGACCTTTTTCTGCCACAAGATCTGTAAAGATTGATACCCTAAATCAGCCGGTGACCGGTCAACATAACCAGAGTCATAAAAGAGAAATTAATAGAGAGAGATCTCACCAGAAAGGGGAGAGTAATTAAATGTCGGCAGAGAAAATTGAAGAAGAGATAAGCTCGTTTGTGAAGAGAGGGTTCAAGTTTTAAATCATGAACTTCTTAATTAATTAGGAAAATATCATTGCGAGAGATTTTTGGACGGATTACACAAAGAAGAGACTTTGGGTTGAGAGGAGAAGAAAGAGCTGAACTTCTACAAAAATGGAAAGAGAAAAAGGTATTTGGTTTTTTTGTCAGGAACCCTAGAATGATCTGTGAGAGAAGGAAGGGGCAAGTTTTTATTTCTTTTCTTTTTGTCATGGGTCACACAATAAAATGATGCCATTCTCCTTTTTTTAATTTTTGTTCTTGATAATAATAAAAATTTCTGTATAGAATATTTCTAATTTGTGTCCATATCTGCTCCTCGCCACACACATAAGGATAATTAGATGCCAAAACAAGAAACAGGATATTTCTTATTTTTATTTCATTTATGTCTGAACTCCAAATTGGAGTATATTAATTGATATGTTTGTCAGCAAAAATGAAATGATATTAACCATTTTTAACTTATAAACTTTATTCATTACTTCTGTCCCGTTATACTACATTTGTAAACAATTTTCCTCCAAACTACTGTAGTTCTTTTTAGCTAATCGTTTAATGTTGTTGATAAAAATAAAAAAACTTTATTCATTACCTCACAATGTTTACAAGAAGATATAATTAGGAAAAAAAAACGAAGTTACACGAAACTGCTTAGTGACTGTTTTTTTCTAACATATAGTTAATTAAGAAATCTGTTTTTTTTTTTGGTTAATCGTCTTCAAAGTATAACCTATATGGTTCATCATTATCAATTTATCATTGTCATTGTGAGGAATGTTTGCTATGGAACTATGGAACGGTTATGAGAAGATCATCTGTTCTTTCGAAATTCTTTTTATAACCACAGTATGGGGACACCAAAATCTCGATAGAACTGAGATTGACCCCCGGAGATTATGAGTCCTAGACTCCTAGTTTAGGATATTGTCTTAATTAGATATTATTGAATGCATTATGTTTCTTGTTTATCTATATGTACCAAATTTCAACAAAAGATTGTGACTACATTACTAGTATAAAAGTAATTGAAGGAAATCGTTACACTACATTAGTTAAAAGGGTCTTTTTATTCGATATTTCGCCCTCAAGCTACTAAACATAAATATGAACATTAATATTCGGCGCTCAGAACGACGGGAGAAAAGAGCAAATAATTGTACTGGTGAACCGATTATAGTTTTTTTTTTTGTTGGGACAACTGGTGAACCGATTATAGTATTTCAACTTTTTGATAAATAATTGAGAAAAGGATAATCGTGGCAGGTTCAAAATGTTGCATTTTAATAATGGCCGTACGAGATATAACTTAAAAAAATATAAAAAGATATTAAGCATTAGGAAAGGATTACGAATAAACATATTCTTTGCCCTGTTTTGGCAAAATGAACTAGGAAAGAAATAAATACAAATTTTGGAAAGTCTCCACAAAAATAGGAATTTTGGGAGAGAGAAAGAGCGATGGAGTATGGACTATGTAAGCAATATGAATAAACTAATTCTTTGGGTTTGAACTTCTAACAATGTCGTCATTACAAGAGAAATGTATACTTATATGGTTAGTGGAAATTAATTAAAATTTTAAAATAGAGTATATTTGAAAATTTTAGTGATCATTGAACAAAAATGTAGAGAATTATTAATAACAAACCCATTTATCGACAAAGCTCATAGCGAAAATATGTTGCTGGTCTAGTTTTCTATCATACATATTTTTTTTCTTTTTCAAAAATATGTTGTAAGCATTAAAGCATATAAAACCAATGTTTCTAAATTTTAGATCGACATTGATCATGACAACTTATGTTAAAACTGCGTGGGAAGACATGCCAGCCGGAAAACAATAAAAAAGAAGGAAATATGGTTTTAAGCATCATGATGAAGCTGGAAGGTTTTGCTGTTATCATCATCATGCTGATACTAATTTGGATCATGGCCATTAAGAGCAAAATCTTTTAGGGATTTTTCCAGGTATACAGAGGCAACACAAGTTGAAGTTGTAAGAATGCAAATAGTTTGGATATATTCCTATGAACTTCAAATTTGAAATTCTTGACCACGGTATGAGACTCAGACTGTATTGAGACTAGTAGTATTTCCTACTCCTAGTAGTGAACATAGTCATTAACAGAGAAGAAACAAAGTAATATATTGGAGGAACTGGAGAGTCTGATACGTGTCAATATCTTAATGTATTGATGGTTTTTTTTTTGTCAAACAACTTGCGATTCATTACTCAAAACAGATAAGGTTTCTACAAGCATTGTTTAAGCTACAAGATAGAAGGGCATTCCCCAATGCCAAAACAACAATAAGATAAAGCAGAGATAGAAATAATCGACAAAGGATTCTTGAGAGCTTTGAGCCAATTTCTTAGGAGAACTTGGTACATATGAGGTCAAGATTGCCGACAGGCTCTTCCATGAACAAAGCAGTGGATGAGGAGATAGCCACAATCATGAGACAATTTGGCGTTTTAGAAGGTGTCAAAGCTTGGCTTCTTACCGGTTGGAATACACGGATGAGGAGCTTGACGATAGGTCGAGAGTGGTTGGAAGTTCTCTGGAGCTTGCAGGTAGATGCAAGAGTTGCCACATGATGAAGACTGGCCTTGGGCGGAACAAAGCCGTAACCAAATAGGCCACTAATCAGGATCCATATGTCAGCCATCATCCAGCAAAAGGGTTCAATAGACCAAGCCAGACGAGATACAAATGCCATGATTCTTACAAAAATTGAAGCGAAGCCAAAGCAACAATGATGAATTACTCCTCAAATGGATTCCATAGAGTGTGTAATCTTGATCACACATTGGCTAAAATATGGCTTCAACACATGGAACAAAGGATCATATGTGGACTTACAAGGATTTAGATATGGAGCAGCAGTTGAGTGGAGGGTATTCCCGAGGTTAATAGATTGGACATGACAATGCTTGGTGATCACATGGCATGGAGAAAGGGGATTGTGGAAGTATCGGTAACCACCATTTCCTTTGGTGTGACTAGAGACTAAAACCGGAGGTCCCGAAAGCATTGAGCTTTGATGAACAAAATTCTTCGTGGACTTAAACCGGACCAGGATTTGCAGTTGATAGTAATTAACCCAAGACAGGGGTATCGATAAAAGATGCAATTTATGTCGAACATTATTACATCCATCTCTAAAGAAACTTGAAATCGGGTTTAGTCGAAGTTCAAAAAATTTGTACCTAGGTTTATAGGTTGAGGGCTTTGCGTTTGAAAAGCTTAACGGGCCGATAGCTGAGATAAGGCCCACCCGAGTAAACCCTAGTTTCACAAACGGAGACCAGGGAGAAAGATGAAAGCGGCGGCTGACCGTACAAGGCAGAGAACTTTGCGGGGCAGGGAGCTCCTCCGTGGAGTGACAGATCGAAAGGAACAACCGGTGGTCGTGGTTTGATTCAGGGTTTGAATCTAGGTCCATTGGGGAAAACCCTAGATTCATAACCGCTTGCCAAAGTGAGGACTGAAGAAGATGTCTACCCGAGCCTGTCAGAGAGATTTGCGGTGCAAGAATCATCTCATGTGCTTGAGGGATCATCGAAACTAGACAGTGGCCGTGAATTGAATCAATTTGGAAAACTAGGTTCACTGGAGAAAACCTTAGTATCTCAATCAAATGCCAAGGTGAGGAAGGGTTGTAGTGGAGTTTCTCCGGTGAAAGACAGATCAGCGGGAGCTTATATTGGTTAGGTTTTGGGTCGGAGGCAGAGGCGAAAGAAGTCAGAAAAGAATTAAGCAAAAATAAAAATTGGGAAAAAAACTTGCAAAAGAGAGCACTAAAATGAATATATCGAAGACAATAAAAAGAGATGAGTCAGTGGAATCCTGACGCCAGCGAGCAGCAGCTCCACCGACGTTGGAAGGCTTGGTTAAATTGAGCTCTTTGGAAATCGTGTGTGGGAAAGTTTTTGTTCCTTTTGTTTTTTTTATGTGCATGAATTTTTTAAAATTGCAAATCATGTATTGATGGTTATGATTTAAGAAAATAACACTTTTGTGTGCTCTGTTTCTATTTTTTTTTGGGTGGTCAAAATCCATATTCTTTTTTCTATTAGTAATGGAGAAAACAGTATCGAAAAAGTGGAAAGCCAAAAAGGAAACAGTATTGAAATTGGCATCGACATCATCGTACAATACATGTCAGTGGCTTTCTCACGTGTCTTGTATTGATTCGTTTCACTTGCTCCATTAATACTATTCCCAACAGAATTATAATTTCGTTGAGCGATAAGTCATACTTTAGTACTGACTAACTCTACACATCTTGAAATTTCGTTTCGAAATATATTGTAAATTATTCGCTGTTCTATTATTTTTTATAAGAAATCTGAAATTTTTCATTAGCTTTTAATATGTAAGTGAGACGCTCAACAAGACAACAAGTTGTATAGTATTTAAATTAACGTTTTTTTTTTCCATTATCTTACTAAAGTTGCTATGAAATTTAAATTCCTCTTCAATCCGAACAAAGCATCACAAAAAAATTGCTTGTATCATTAAGCATACTTCTTTATCGTCGTTGATAATGTTACTTGATTTCTTTGTATTATATAAATATGTATGATCTCTTTCAAGTTTCAACATTTTTATAACCTCTTTGTAAACAATTTCTTCTAAGCCGTAACAAAAAAAAAAACATTCAGCCCATTTAGATAAAAGATTGTAAAACCCATTTAGATTAAAAGCATTGTGACAAAGGCCCAAAAGATCTTTCTAAGAGAGTTTCCCCAACTAAACGTAACCCTTCTGTTTAAGTTTAACGTTTACGCTTCAAACTAATTAAACTGCTGATCGGAGACATTCACTGATTCACCAGTTCATGTTCGTCTCAGTTTACATCTGGTACGTCCTTGGAACTATTAATAGAATTTCTGCGCTAAAGAAACAAGATAGATCAAAACAATCATAATCGAAATTGGAGTTTCAACTTCATAAAAAAATCAATGGTTTAGATCCTTGATGAATGTGCAAAACAAATGCTATAATTATAAACATACAATTGCGAGAGCCACGAGTTTTAGACTAGAGAGAACAACCATCTGTGTATGTTTTCTATGATCTTCTGGAAATTTCTGTGATTACGTACGTTACATTTACCGGGAAGAACAAGAAATGCAAAGTGTTTTAATATGTAAAGCATAAAAACAAAATGAAAACTTACTCTGATAGATTCATCAATCTCTGTTTCGGATTTGTTTGTTTAAGCGGAAGCAGTGACAGGGCAACTCTCCTTTGGCAAGTGACATAGCCAATAGCCAAAAGAACAATGCAAAAAAAAAGAGAGGCAAATCGACAGAGTCGCCTGCCAATAGAAAGATGCCCTATTACTTCTCCGCTTATTGTAATAACTTCTCCTTCTCCATCTTGTGTTTTGCGATTGAGAGAAGGTTGGTTGGGTTATTTATGGACTCATGGCTCAGTTTATATATATATATACAAGTTTTGATAATAAAGGTGACTTTTTGACATTTGAGTGATTTTGAGAAAAAAGAAGAAGATGCTTTAATGGGGTTATTCCCATGGATATCCATCTCCATTTTTCTTTCTTTTTCAAGTGTTGCCTTTTGATGATGATGCTTCTCTTATTCTCTCATTATTTTGCTTCATAATGAAGCCATTCAAGGATGTGTTTTCTTTTTTAAACCCACCCAGGTTCAAAAGCATGTATGTCTCTACTAATGAAGCATTTTACTTTGCATATGTATTATACGCACACATTCATGTTTTCATATGCGGCGAGCACTAGAATGGTTTTTTTCCATGAAAAAGCAACGAATCTAGGCCTTTTAATTGTCTCAATATAATTAAAATGTAGACTGCTTATGGAAGTGGAAGAAACAAATCAAAGATGTTTTTTTTACCCACCCAAGTTCAAAGGCATGTCTCTACTAACGAAGCATTTTACTTTCCTTTCATATGTCTATCTACTCATGAGTGCTAAAATGATATTTTCATAACGAAAAATAAAAGAATCTAGATAAGCTTTTTTCTTTTCTTTTTTGTCTCAAGATAATTAAAATGTAGACTGGTGATTACGGAAGTGGAAGAATTGGAATAAAAACTTGTAAAATGGCATATCCTGTATGAAGGGGTTATACCATGAATATCCAGAAGATGAAAACGGATCGTTTTGATGAGAATTTGATCTCTTGGTTTATGCTTTTATGAAGGGCCATAGTTGTGACTTTGTGAGGGTCATATTCATTACAAAATTATCCAATTTTTGAGTAGCTTGTTGACAAATCTCTTTCTTACTACCAGTTTTTGCAGGTTGTGGAGTGATTTGCTTTTGTCCCACAAAATGGTTAAAGTTTTCGCTCTACTTTATGAGGCATCATTAGGCTTAGGATTTTATTTATTTTACATTCTAATAATCCTCATAACTTACTCAAGAGAGCGCAATCAGGAGCTGATAGCATCTTGCCACGAATTGACTGATTTTTATATCAAAATCCAAATACTATTTATTTGTTCTAAAAAAAATCTCAAAAATCTATGAAAAAAACACATAAAACTTATTCAAGCCCACAAAGCTATAAGCGACATCAAACCAGCACCAACAACAAGAGATAAGCTACAAAATAATTGTATCTTCAAACTACTCTGAACTTTGTGGTTCATGAAAAGTGGAGCTACCAAATCAACAAGGGCCATGTAAATCAAGATTCCAGCAGCTGCAGCGTTAAGGAAACCAGAAACTTTTAGGGCCATTGGGCTATTCTCATTGTAAATCTCTGACACTCCAATACCAATTCCGATCCCTACTGGTGCCGTGAGTGAGAAGAACAACAACATAACCCAAATTTTCTTTGCTTCAAACTTTGCCTGCACACACAGAAATATGTAAGTTTTATCTCCTCAACTGATATAATCATATGAAAGTAAGAAATAATGATTGTAAGATTACCTCAGAGATGCAACCACCAAGACCAAAACCTTCAAACAATTGATGGAAGGTAATTGCAGCTATGAGAGGCTTTATTGTGCTTACACTTGGAGATACTCCCAGAGATACTCCTATTATCACTGAGTGAACCACAATACCTAATTCCAATATCTATCACCATAAGAAAAAACAGAGTCAATACTATTTTTTAAAACATATTCAAGAATTTAATTAACAGAAGAAAAAAAAACAAAAGGTTTGGATTTTGGAAATTGGGTTTTTGTGTGTTTTCACTTACTTGAGTTACAATCTTTTTCCTAATATCAGTGTGATCATCTTGGGGAACAAGAAGAGAGCCATGGGAATGTCCTTGTGAGGCATGAGTATGAGCAGAGGCAGCATGAGAATGTTCCTCCGTATCTCCTCCTGTACTCACCGGCAAAGTCTTACCCTCCATCTCCAACCGAGATCTGTTGAAATAACCTGAAGCAAAGGACTCAATCAACATTGTCAAGATCGAAGCAGACATAGCCACAAGCCCCGTCATCGGAAAATCACCCCACGGTGGCTCTTCTCCAAGGCACGGACTAGTGAGACTCTCGGTAGCATCGGGAAGAATGTGGACAAAACCAGTGGCTAGGATTACTCCCGCGGCGAATGCTTTTACATACATGAAGAAATCGCTCTCTGACTTGAGGCCATAAATAGGTAAACAGACTCCAATTACTCCGGCAAATAGGATGGAGAAAAAGGCTACGATCTTGAAATTACGAACTGATGCTTTTGCCGCAGCAGAGTCACCACCTTTGGATCCGCCACATTCGCTTTCTTCCTCTGCCGCTGAGACTAGAAGAGGTAGAATAAACAAGTAGAGAAGGAAAGCAGAAATTAGGGTTTTTTGGAATATACCCATCGTTGGCTTTTGGATAAAAGTTAGGGTTTGTTTTTTTCTTTGTTTCTTCCTCGGTGGCTTTGATTTATGAGTTTGTAACAGTGAACAACTCACGTTGCTTATATACAAGAGATTCTCGTTTACACAGGGTTTTGGAGATATTGAATTTTCGTTTGATAGGTTTAAAGCGTTTGACCCTCAAGATATGTAATTTGTGTAATTCTCTGGCAATAATGTCGACATGCACAGTAATAATATTTTTTTTACTTCTAATTTTGATAATGATGTTGTAAATGAGAAGCAGTGGTTTTTGGAGATGACGACATAATTAGTCTAGATGTGTAGTTTATTAGTTTCTGCAAACTAAAATTATTTGCAAAACGTAGACAAAAAGGAGAACAAAAATAATTTTGGGTAATTCCGTATTTAATGCAAATATAAAAAATTTGACTATTGACTATTGAGAAAGATAATTTTTTATGACACGCAAATTTCTATGTTTGTAACGGAGTTTGACGAATGAGGCAACGTTGAGATATTAATTACTATATAGTTGAGATACTAATACATATATAGATTGTGTGATAGATCTGTATACCTTAAGTTGGGATGTCAAATTCGTTAGTTTTCGAATTATAGTCATATTCTATAAACTTACACAGAAGTGTCTCATCTGTATTTCACACACACACACAAAAAAAGTATGTTTCCCTTCAGAGTTCAGACTTCAGCCACCGATAAATCAAGCAAATAGCACAATGACATGGTTCAATCATTGGGCATGCATTTGCCAGACACCATCAACTCTAAGTATAATTAATTGTATGTGGTCAAAAGTTATTGTTTTAAGGACTTCAACTATGCGATTCACAAATCCCAGTTTATCCAGAGATGGAATGCGCATGTTGAATCTTAAAAGCTTGGAAACATGTTCAAGTTCGGGGTTTACGCCATAACTAAGTACGGTCCACATCACAAGTAAGTGAAACTATGGCTTAGGGGGCTGGAAAGGTAATCGAAGTTCAGCTGATGGATTGGGAATGGGCATTTTGTGCATGGATTTGAGAAACTTTTCATCGAGTTTTTGTTTAAACCCTTTGCTTTCAAATATGTACATAGAGCTCGTACACAACTTATTTTATCAAACGGAGCTCTCTTCTTGTTAATTTGTGCTACTCTTCCGTTCTTGGCCAATTAGAGAATTATCATTTTAACATTCGTACAGAATAAATCAAAATCATATCCTTTGTTTGATTCGAGATTTCTTAGGCGTAAAATTCACATATCACAGTTTATCAAATAATCAAAGATACTCTTTTGAAATTACGGTAGTCCAAAGTCGTTTGCCTTTTTCTAACTTGGCGTTTCGTTATACTTTTTTTTTTTTTGAATGAAACTTGGCGTTTCGTTATTGCATTAATTTCAGCAACTAAGTTTTATCTTATACTATCATTTTTTTCATCGCAAAGCGTGAAACATATCCATAGTCCATACTACTTACTTTGTATACCTAAAACAAATACTCTGTTTTGGCTCTGTTTCTTTGAAAACTCTGTATTTATTATGGAATCCTTTAGTATATGTACATAACTACATATTTTACATAGGAAAAAGTATGCTTAAAACAAAATTAAAAGAGAAAAAAAAAAAAAAAAAAACCTTTTTGTTCTTTGGTATATGTCTTACAATTTTCTGGAGAAGTAATAAGGTGCGATTTTGAGGACAAGACCGGGAAAGACATCATCCGGATCATGGATATGAGGGTTTCGCTCCACTATAAACGGGTCGCCGCATTTATCTCCGATGGTGTGAAGCGTCTCACCTTCTCCGACGACGTAAATCTCCTCGCAAGGTTTCGCTGAGAACTGAGACCCTCTGATCGAGTTAGAAGCGTTGTTCTCACGAACAGATAACAGAAGTATTAAAGACAGCAACACAACAGCAGAACACCAAGCGCTCATGTCTGAAGAACCTGTTCTTGAACCTCTCATCATGCCTTTTAATTTCTATATTAAAGACAAAGTATAAAACGCTTCGAGTTTTCCTCTCTTTCGATAAGGAATAGGAAATTGAGTTATATTTTTTTGACATGCGTTTGAGTTGTTTTATATTGGTAAGAGAAGTGAGGGTAGTTTTGTCCTTTTGTCTAGGGGTGTTGTGTTGTGTTGGTTGGGTTAGAGACTTGGTCTCCTGTGGTGCAGGTCAACGGTTGTGACTCACTAAAGCCTAAGGGAGATGTTAGCACTTTCTTTTAACCTATTCCTCCAAGTCATATCATCCTTATCACTGATTTAAATAATATATATACTTATATATTAATAATGGATTGTTATGTCATTGTATAAAATTAAATGTATCTCATTAAAAACCTATATAGGTGGCTTTTTAAAACTAAACAGCTTGACATGTAGCCTATAGCAATTTTCTAAAATACTAAAAAAAAAAGTTAAGCTACGAAAATTGAAAAAGTAGATTGGAAATTTAGATAATATATAGGGAATAACATTTTATATGCCAAAAAATTTAGCAAAAAAAGGGAGAAAGAAAAAATATACTCCTTCTTTATCATAATAGATGTTGTTTAGAATTTTTACATGAATTAAAAAAACATTTAATGTTTAGCAATAAGTGTAATATTTATTTATAATAAAATATTTTATAATTATTAAGTAATAATATTTCATTAAACTTTTAAATTCTCATTTAATGGTTCTTGAAATTTACAATTTCTTAACATTAATTGATAAAAGTATACAAAAAATCATTTTTTGTGATATAAGAAAAAATAATAGAAAATCATTTTTTATGATATAAAGGAAGTAGAATATTAAAAACTATATATAAAATCTTAACAAGTGTAACAAAATTAATGGTATAGTCGCAGAGATGACAAGGTGACATGTAATGAATTTTTTTAGATTCGAGTAATTTTAAGAATATCTCTGAACTTCTCTTTTAGTAAAAGTTAAGTTATTGAAAATGTTTATTTGTTTATTTTAGATATTTAATAGTTGACCAATCAATTTAATTATAATATCTCTACACCAAATCTATAATTTCAATTAAAGTACCACAAATATAAAAATAAGATACTTCATACTTTTCAGAGTAATGAAGAATGTGGTTAAAAGAAACGTAGCCTTGGAGAGTAGCTAGCCAGCCGCCATTTAAAGACACGTAAGTTACTATAGTTACACAAAAGCCAACGCTCCAAATACGTTTTATTATTGGGTAAAAAGCTAAAAAATACATCATCTATTTTTTATTTAGACATTTAATATCTGGTCTTTTTTTGTTAGAAAAATAATATCTAAATTAATAAAAACGTGTCATTTAATACCTCAAAAATTAAATGTTGTCATTTTCCTACTTACGATTTCTTAATAAACAATAAAGTACAGTTTTTTTTTTTTTGTCAACCATTGGACCACAACTGGCCGGTCCAGTAGCCAAATTCCTACATTCGTAGGAGCCGGGACTCGATCCCGGGTGTGATGGTGCCTTCTACAAATGGACTTACCTTCTGCCACTGCACTAAGGTCACTTCACAATAAAGTACAGTTTTACCCCGATTCATTTCTATTATTTATTAATTTATAAATAACATTAATCTTGTTAAGACATTTAATTCTTGAGACAACTGGAAAATGAACAACATTAAATTTTTGAGGTATTAAATTACACAGTTTTATTATCCAAATAAAAATATATGAGATATTTTTTTGCTTTTTCCTTTTTATTATTACTTAACTATTAACCTTAGATATTATGTACGATTTCTTATAATTCTCAATTACAAAATACTCTAATTCGTTATAAAAAGTGGTTCACCAGTATTATCATTTTTTTTGTTTCTTTTGTCAACGTGTTGTCGATCGATTCTATTATTCTTATGTTTTGGATAAAAAAATTTGTACCAGTTGTCATCATATCGGTTGTCCTGTCGTGAATATACCATACCATAACCTGGTGAAGCAGTCATAAGTCGTAACATTTGATGAAAGTCGATGATTTGATATAACGGATTAAATTGTTCAACTAGCTTTTTTTATTTTACTTAGTACATGAAATCTAAATTTTATTATGAATCATTGAAGATAGGTACTGAGCAAACCAAGTAAACTACAATACGTTTTGATAAGTTTGAAGACAGATGCATCCCTCCTCTCCCATAGCATCTAACTGAATTTTCCATACAGAGATAAATGCGTAGCAAAGTCTTTTATTCCTATTACTGATCCTATTTCAGCAATAACGTAAGAAGTACGTTTAAAAACCTTACAAAAACAAAAGTGAAAAAGAAACATCTACCCAAATTTATACATAGCAGATGGTGGGTACTGACACATGTAATCAAATAACTCGATGAAATGTATTTTAAAGGATATGATCATTTTAAATTTAGCATTCCAAAACTGTGTGAAAGCACATCACTATATTTTTAATTTAAAACTAAAATTTTATCTTTGAATGCGTTTCCTTTTTGAATTAGATACTCGATTAGTATACATCGTATTGATGTACATTTTGATTAGGGAATATGGTGTTAGTGAAGGTAATATATATGGCTGAGATTAGACAAATTTGACGACGAAAAATAATGGGAATCTTTATTGTTAATGGCGTGCGGAAGATGAGTAAACACGAAATGAGGATCAACGGTTAGAATGAAATTTGACAAAGTCAGATCGGTCCACATTCTATAAAAGCAGTCCCAATTCTATAGGTTTATATATTTTCCACAACGGCCGAAAGTCTTACCTGTTATTATAAGCATCCATTAAGTGTTTCATATGCACATATTTGCGCACGAAAGGTTTATAAAACTATCAATTATCGAATATATGACTTTTTAGAAAATTAAGTTAATAATGTCCAACCATCGCAATGATTCCATCATATTGGCTTTCATTACTATACAAATTGGTGTTTTGTTTAGCAGGGGAAAATCTGAATGATACAATACAAATTATACAAACACATACAAGTCAATAATTTATTTTGGTTATCTGCCAATTTCGGGAAAAAGTCCATGCGTCTATGTGGGCTGGAGACTAAATTTGTTTCCTCCCAAAGAAAAACTCGAATACTAGCGTCCGAAGTTTTCCTCATTCAGATCTCAGAAGTCAATCAACAACCAAGTGAGCTACCTACTCTTAATAAGAGAGAGAGAGAGAGAGAGAGAGAGAGAGAGAGAGAGAGAGAGAGAGAGAGTCAATTTCTTGGTTAACATGAGAAACAAGATTTAGATATCAAAGGAGAATAATCAATATGATTGATATAGTTTTACACATGTTTCTTGTCTTTTGCGTCTTTGTAACTTATATCTTAGTGTTTTCTTTTTAAAACATAACTTGGTGCTTATATGTTAAGTGGATGCTGGATAGTGGAGACACTTAAAAACATGTCTTCCATGACCAAAATAGATGGGCCTTGTTGGCAAAAAACAGATGGGCCTTCTGTCCAAGTCCTCCGTTGGTGTGTCAAGATGATTGTGGCCCAAACGCAAAGTTTATAACAATATTTAAGGAAATTAAACTATTCAAAAATTGTGATATCTTTAATTCACAGCTATGTCAGCAAATACTTGATTTTCTATCACTGTTTTTGCAAATCTCTATCTTTGCTATTCCAGGTCCAGTATAGTACAATAAAAACAAACGGGCTAAAAGAAGGATTATACTTTGCTATACTTGTAGTATAATCATCCTTCTTTTAGCCCGTTTGTTTTTGTTGTATTATGATGAACACATTGGTGTTATAACTAGCCACATATCTGTCGTACTACTACCACACAATCAAAAGTGACGATAAGATTTATGCTTTCTTCGATCAAATTGATGATTCAAGCAACAAAAAAAAAAAAAAAAAAAAGACATCATAAACAATAAACGAGTGTTAATAGTAGTAGACTAGTAGTGAGTGAGAGCCATGGCTTCAACGAAAATAAACGCATTAACAACAATCTACAAATCCCCAAGAAGATACATTAACCACAAATCCCAAAACCAAATCAAACTTGTGATTTCGAATTCACTAAAACCAAAACCCAACACAACACAGCTCCCTAATAATCTCTACAGTGTCAGCTTCAAAACCGTTGGAACAGGTAAGCTTGGCATCTCCAGATATCCCGATTTCGAATACTCTCCTCAAGGCGGCTCTGGCACCGGAACTGCTCAAAAGATCGACGAAAACAGAGCATCGAACTCTGGATTGTTGTCTGTTTGTTTCAATGTGGCTACTCTCTATATCCCTCCTCTCACTAGCCAAACCACGAAGTTTCTCGGCTTTCCATTGCCACCGTTTCTAAAAATTGATATCTCACCGGAGGTTTTCCAAGGAACTATCGAACCTGAAACCGGAAAGGTAACAAATTTCGTAAAATCCTCTGTTTTTTATATAAATCCTCTGTTTTCATTTTTTGAACTTTTTGTTTGATTCGTTTGATATGAAAGGTGGAACTGGAGTTTACGGCGAAGTTCTTTTTCACGGCGGGAGGAGGGATATACAGAGCACCAGCGTTGGTGGTGAAAACGGTGTTGACGACAGAGGAGTCAAGAGGAGAGAGGAAGAGTGGGAGAGGGGAGAGAATGGATAAAGAAGGGAAGTGTAGACTCGTAGGCGTGGCTAAAGTTGAGACCGTCGACGATTGGTTTATGAACACGTTCCTATCTCTTCCGGAGGAGTGTCTCGCCGATCTACAAGCTGTTATTTCAGTCTCTGATTCTTGATCTTGATCTTGATGATAAGCTATAATTTGTTTTGAGTTTTGAAGTTAAAAAGGTTGTTTTTTTTTTGTTACAAACTTGTATTAGTATGTTTTTATTGTTTTTTCATAGAGAGTCTTGGATGATTGTGGAAGAATTGAATACAATTAAAATTGTAATGGTTGCGTGACACCCCTAGGCATAGAAAAGAAAAGGAGAAATGATGGGCTTGAGAGCATGGAAAAAAAACAAATTACAGCTTGAAGAAGTGAATGCGATTGACACATATCTTAACACTTGTTCGTTTGTGGAAATGTGATCTACCAAAAATATATATTATCTTTGTGATTTATCTGACCGACCTTGTATTTGATGATACTACTTTTGTTTGAAAATTTGATTGATTACTGTACTGTACATGACTTGTCATGAAAAGTTCGATATGACTTATTCCAGAAAACAATTAGTGTTTTTTTTTTTTTTTTTAAGTTAGTTAGTTATAAACAAAAAGTTATATTTGAGATTATTTTGTCCCTTTTTCATACTGTAGAAAAGCAACATTATTATTGTAATTTTTTTGGGTTTCTTCTTCTTGCAAAATTATTTGCCTTCAGGGTTTCAACTTGGTTGCCGTGTTTTACGCACATAAAATTGGTTGAACAATAAAAAAAGAACTCGTGTAAATTTTAGTTAAAGAAAAGATATGAGTTTGGGAAAATGGAATAAAATCTTCCTCGTACTCAGAAATCAACAAAACTCTCTGTCCAAACACTAATTACCACGTGCAACCATAATAATATCATTGCGTTGATCTTCTTTTACTACGTTTCAAGAAAATATTTCCTTCTCTTGTAGCTGTAGGATTGTAGTAATCAATAAGTACTACAATGATAATAATGGTTTTTGTATGTGTGTGTACTGTTTCGTATCAGTCGATGCTTTAAAAAGATACACTTGACTGGTGTAGTTTTTAAGGACAGTTTAACTAGTACATTAGTAATAATAACTAGTACAAGAAAAACAAAAACAAAGGCAGTTCATCGATTGGAAATTTCCTCCCAAAATTTTGGGGACCAGTTCTCACATTCACACGCGCAAGACTTGAAACGTGAGGCTGGTGAAATCATCGTGTTGTCAATGTATTCGCCCAACGCACGTATTTTTATTTGGTTTCACGTTAAACTAGAGTTATTTGATTCGTTTTTCTTCTTATTTAGAATCTAAAGTCTAAACCCAAGCCAAAGACTAATTCCTCTTGAAAGTTAAAAAAAACACTTTTGTCAACTAAAGAAAGTAACAGAAGTTATTGAAGTCAAGACTAATTATTCCTAAGACTTCTTGAAGATTAGTTTACTAGTGATGATGAATGACTTAGATAAAAATTTAGATTCAAATTAACTGAATGCAAAGTGATTTTGGTGGATAATGACATTTATAAATAATGGCGAGAAACTTGACTTGGTCGGCTAGTTTTTCTGCAATATGTCACATATGAGAAAAGCATATATGCTTAGTGTGTGAATGATGATGATGATGATGGTGTGACAACAATATCATCTAATGTTCATCAAAACTTAGTTGTACATTAGTGATTTGATGATTTTGATTATCTGGATGGATACGATATTACCATTCATATTACAGTAGATATATATAGCTCACAGCTAAAAATGTTGGTGTGACGGACCCATATAGATGAATAAAATAAAATATCTGGAAAAAAAAAAAAAGTCTACTCAAATAAATAAAGAAGTAAAAAGAAGACAAGAAAAGAAACACACACAAGTGACGGGAAGAAGAAATAGAGGGTGAATCGACGTCTGTGAGGCACTGCTCTTCACACGCGTCTCTCTCTCTCTTTCGCCACGCGCTTCTCTTCTTCCTCTTTCACGCCTCACTCCTCTCTCTCACGGGTTCTCTCTCTCTCTCACGGGTTCTCTCTCTCTTGTTCTCTCTATGAAGCATCCACCTGTCTCCGCGATTTGATGGACAAGAAGAAACTGCCACACCGAAACCTATTCAATTTACTCCGATCATCCCACCGACTTACTCACTCACTCCTCTAGATAACAATTAAAGTTTTAAGCTTTTCTTTATTCCTCCTCTCTTTCGTTTTCACTTCTTCTTCTTCTTCTTCTCTGTCTCTCTCTTCTTTTGTCCCGCTTTTTGGGGTAAATCGGATGGCGCGAAATCAGCGATGGGTTCTGCTTATTGTTGTGGTCTCGTTGTCTCTTGTTTCAGCACTTGAAGCTAGTGATGGAGATTCTGATCCTCTTTACAAGTAATAAAGTCTCCTTCTTTGTCTTGGATCGATTTTGTTTCCAATTCAGAACTCTCCCCTGCTTTCATATCTGATATATGTCGTTGGAGATGTAAAGATACAGTCTTTTATATCTTAATTAGTTTTCTGTTATCGCTAACCGGACGAAGCTATTTACATTCATTGATTGCTGCATTGATACAGTCTAGGGAATTTAATTACTGTCAGAGTCGACCGTTAATTCATTGATTGCATAACTTGGCAGCTAGGATGATTCTCATTGTTGTCTAAAACTCTGGGTTTTATTACTAAATTTTGTTCCTTTTAGGATGCAAGTACATGTTTTTTCTTTTTCATTGTTAAGGTTATGGATGAGTTTCACAGGTTTTGGTTGGAAATTAGAGCCACAAACAATGGAGTGATTAGGAGAAGGAGGTGGTGGGGAAGGGCTCAACTATGAGCTTACAAACTAAAACTATCAACTCTGTTGGTTGACTTTTCCAAGTCTTTTTTTCTTTTCAAAGTCTTGTGGGTGAGAGTTGGGACACGTTAGAGATGAGATCTTTGTGTGCTTCCACAAGCCCTTTCATTTTAACTGTCGGGTCATTTGCTTTTGTTGGAAAGATTATAAAGCCAAGATACTAGAAAGTGACTTGTGCGCTGCAAGTGGTTTTAACGAGTTTGGTGTTTTTTTTTTGTTTTTTTTGTTTTTTTTAACTTAGTGGAAGCTTGTCTTTCTCCCTGTCTCTCTTGTTTGCTTTCTAGGCCATCTTCTAAGTTAGGAGGATGGTATCGTCTAAGTTCACTCTGTTTGCTGATAACCTTGGTTAAAGTTTGGTTGTTAGTTTGCTCTCTCTGTTGGGATCAAAGATGCTGCTTTATCCTTGTGGCTATTACTCAGTTTAAAGAACAAACCTGTGTTCATATGCTGATTGGTTTGGTTTACAGGTCATGTGTTGAGCAATGCCAGAAAACAGGATGTGTGGGGGATACTTGCTTCCAGAACTGTAAATTCTCAGCTGATGGAAAAGTCATTGACGGTCCATGGTACATGCAAGAGCCACTTTACCTGAGATGGAAACAATGGGATTGCCAAAGTGATTGTCAGTACGAATGCATGATGACAAGAGAAGAAGAAAGAAGAAGAAATGGGGAGAGACCTACCAAGTATTTCGGTAAATGGCCACTCAAACATGTCTATGGAATTCAGGTAACTCGTCTTCTTTTGCAATTCTGTATATTTCAGCAACCCTTCAGCAGCTGATATATCTATGTATATATCTTCAGGAACCTGTCTCTGTTGCATTCTCTGCTCTAGACCTTGCGATGCAATTCCAAGGATGGGTCTCATATTTCATCCTCGTTTACTATAAACTGCCTCTCCAGCCAAATCGAAAAACGTACTACGAGTACAACGGATTGATGCATATCTATGCCATCATCGTAATGAATTCACTCTTCTGGAGTGGTATTTGTCATAGCAGGTAACTAACAAACATATCCAATTTCTATACACAAGATTTTCAATCAAGGAATCCTCTCTTTATTTATATCTTTGAATTATTTCTATATATAGAGATGTTGAGCTGACAGAGAGGCTAGATTACTCTTCAGCTACTGTATTAGCCGCATTTACTCTTATTCTAGCAACACTCCGGTCTTTCAGTATTCACGATCAATCTGTCAAAATCATGGTTACTGCACCTATTCTCGCTGTTGCAGCTACTCATATTCTCTACCTCAATTTCTACAACCTCGACGAAGGTATGATCTTTTCTTAGGGATATATAGTTTACATTATGAAATGCATCTCTGATCTCTCTCACTTGCTCTATAATGTTAACAGGGCTTCACAGGAAAGTTATATTCGGGATTGGAGGAATAGAGATAGTAGTGTGGGGAATATGGGCTGCTTTAACGTCACATCCATCAAAGTGGAAGCTAAGATCTTTCTTAGTGTTGAGCATACTCACAATGTGTTTTAGAATGCTAGATTTCCCACCATACAAAGGCTACATAGATGCTCACGCTCTTTGGCGCGCCGCAGGGATCCCTCTCTCTTACCTTTGGTGGAGTTTTGTCTGCGATGACGCTGTTTTCAGAACCACCGTGCATCTCAAGAAATCCAAGTGAATGGATTAAAAAAAAAAGTCTTTTTTTTGTTATGTTTTATTTTTTCCGGCGAGTTTCTCCGGTGTCCAGAAGTTGTTTTAGGGTGTGTTTTCGCAGAAGAAGCTAGCAATGCTTTTGGTTCTTCTGTGGTGAATTTGCTTTCGCTTTTTCAGGTCTTCCTCTCTATATTTTCTTGTTTTCTTTTTTTGTTTTTTTGTGTTTTGTTTTTGCTCTCTAGGCTCGTCGGCCGGAGAGTTTTTACCGTCGAGAGAGGAATCGACCTTTAGGATCACCAGTTTCATTTTCCCGCTCTTTGACTCACAAAAATCCTTTCCAATTTTCTCATTGTAAAAAAAAAAAAGAACATGTTTTATTATATTTTTATCTGTTTCTTTTTTTTTTTTTTTTTTTTTTCCTCATATACTTATGGATAGACTTACGATTAGTTCAAATGTTTAATATATGTATTGTGTATATAAACTATATAACTAGGGACCAATTAGTTCAAAGTCGGTCTTGATTTTAGAGGTTCCAAAACTAAGCTTCAATGCAACAACGTAGACGTTGTAATCACCGATTATCATCATCATATATATATGCCTGGTTTGAACTACGCTTTAGGGTCAATAATGCAACAACATATATGTGTTATAATCACCGATTAGCATGTCTCAACTACGCTTAGAGGTCAATGTAAGTATGTAACAACATAGACGTTGTAGACATGTAATCACAGATTATCATATGCCTAGTTTGTTCACCTATTAAAAAAAAAAAAAGATAATGGATGAAAAATTTGGGATGTGCCTGTTATTTGGAAAGTGCATTTTTTCCTCTTTTTGATAATTTTTTTATTCTACTTTTGTCTTTCAAAAAAAAGTAATTGAAAAATGCTATATATGTAATTATTATTATATAAAATTGAGGATTTGCTGTCAAACAAATTTTTCCTTGGATAAGTGATAAGCGATGATAAAGAAAACAGGATTACTATTGGTCGCACAGATTTTCAATTAATCTTGTTATCATGTAGAAACCACTAATTTTGCTTGTGGTTATTTTATAATATTTTGTAAATCTTAGTTGTCAAAAATTAGCTGTGCATTTTAACATTTTAGGGATATTTTCATAGCATAAATGGGATTACTTTTTTTTTCTTTATAAAGTGGACCTGCCTGTAATAAAACCGGTAATATTCAAAAGGGAACAAAAAGTTTCTCATTTTTATTTTCTCTTTTTGAAACAATAAAATGTTGAATAGAATAATACAGGTCATACACAGCTAAGCTATTGCACCTAAGAGTATAGTGTCATATATAAGAACATAGTGAGACAAGAAAATCTACTCCTCAAGCAAGAAAAATCTCAGGTCAGTGTAGAAGAAGAAAAATAGCACTAGAACAAAAGATTTCTTAATGCAGTGTTTATTCTTTAGATCCTTAATTTGATGATGCTAACGATTTTTTATATGATTATAATACAGTGATATCTGCGGATAAGGACTTGGGGACGAAGCTCTATCGTCCGATCCAGTGGAGCTTTTTGCTTCACGTGACCTCAACGTCGTGTGTTAACAGTCCAAGCTCTTAGCGTTAAAATGAACGGTAAATCTAAACTATATATGTGACCAATGAATTAACAACCTTATTGCTTAGTCTTGTTTCCACTAATGAGAATTTTATGTTGTGTCTTGATACAATAACCCAAATCTACATATATATAGGAGAAACCAATTCAGCTAATGGTTCGAATGAAAACGGGATGATAGCATCAACCATCAATTCAGATGGTGGCAATTCTCATGGGCGGGCTCCAAAGAAGGTTAAGCTCAGATGGAAAGATGAGCTTCAACAAAAATTTCTTGAAGCCATTGACCACATCGGTCTTCGCAGTAAGTATCAAAAGTTCTCTTTACCTACTACAACGACAAATAAAAAATCTAGCATCAGTTTATTAGAATTGAAGTCTATCGTTAATATCTATTTGGTTATTTGCTGGGTTAATTATTAAGTTAGGGCTAGGTGTTCATCGTGTTCGTGTACATTTAAATAAATATCTTATTTGCAAAAGGTATTAGTTTTCAAATGTTTTTAGGTTGTATGTTTTATTACACATTGAGATGCCATAGATTTAAAGGGAATGTTGTATTATAATTTTAAAGCCATGATATGTCGACGTATATATATATATATATATATATTCTTTTAGGTCTTGATTGTTTATAGTTTTTAGAACTGTGGATTTTGGATTTAGCTTCTCAAAACTCATATTTTTTACACAATCAAAAATTTTGTCAAAATAGATTCTCTAAAAAATAGGGAATCTGTTTTTTGGAATTTTCACCAATTTTCATTAAAAATCCAAAAACTAAATATTTGTGTTTTTCATTTTTTTCAAATGGAGATTAATACAATTTTTTTTCTATTTAGTTTTTCTTCTTTTTCTTTTTACAAAATCTAAAAACTAAAAACCAAAATCTAAAAATCATAAACTATAATCTAATAAAACTCACTTAAAAACCATTAAACATTCATGGCTTTAGTTTGCTTTTTTTTTTTTTTTTTGGTTATATAGGGCTGACGTATAACTCAATAAATTTTTAGACTGAGTTATTCGTCGGTTCTTGATTTTAACTTATCCAGTAAATGAAAAAATACAATGAAATGCGTCAGCCCTAACTTGCAAAAGTTTTTTTTTTTAAATATCAATGATTTTGCAAATAAAGAACCAGTACTTTGAAGAGAATGATATATTATAACCGCTCAGCCAAATTAAAATATAGTAACGACATATTATTAATGTCGATATATATATATATATACATATTTGTAATTTTAGGGCTGACGATGTATTACCGGATAAGTAAATCCATGATCTATTTTTAGTTGCTTATTCATATGAAAAAATTATGGTAACATTATTATAGTTATCAAGTGTTGTTATAAGTTTTGATCTTTTGATTCATTTTAAGGTAGATTAAATACGTTAAGCTATTATAAGAACTTAAGAAGTTTCAGGTCGTTCTGTCGAGCATGCTTCATAATTTATTTTACTTTTCATATGTCAAATTATTGGGACATATATATTTAATACCCAAACTAATGATCTATCTTTTGCTTATTGGTGATTGATATCATTATGTAGAGGCTATGCCCAAGACGATCCAAGAATTCATGAACGTGAAAGGCATAACAAGAACTCACATTGCCAGCCATTTGCAGGTTCGAACCTCTATAACATTGCTTAAAGTCATAATCATATATAAGCCAGTTAATCATATTTCAAAGAACATAATCAATGCTATTTGTTGGACGTAATATCCTATATCAACATAAAAGATATGACTAATGTTGGAGTTGTTTACGTTGTACAGAAGTACAGAAGACACTTGAAAAAGATTAAGCAAAAGACCAAGAGAGCCGAAATCGCAAAAAGAATAAATAGGGAACTCACCAGGTCTGCATCATCCGGCTTACTTACCCTACAAGGCTCCTACAAATGCACACAACTGAGCATGGAAAATCTGTTCAAATCCCAGCTCGGCCATAGTGGTGGTCAGTCGAGCCTTATTCTGAACAAGAGTGCCTCTAGAAACTACATGATGCAACAAACAAGATCCAACTTGTTGCCTGTGGGAGGAGGTCGCGTGTTGCCTTTGAACAACGAAATGAGAAGCTTTTCGGCAACACCTCAAGTGTCTCGAGTTCCTGGGCTTGGACAATATGGTACACCAAATGGTTCTTTGGGTATGCAAAGCAACTACACTGGGATGAATGTAGATGCAAATGGAAATCTACTTGGAGCTGATGGAGCCGGCCGAGTTGATGGTAATGCTTATGGCTCTCCTGGTGCCATGAACTTGGATGTCAATAACAATCCGATTCTTCCTTCTAAATTTGGAAAGTCTTTATCCAACGGTGGTCAGACGCAGAGCAATTTGCTTGCACAAATGGGTGCTTGGGCTTCTAGAAGCACCTTGGGGACATCTCAAGCTCCTCGAATTGGGCAATATGGTACAAGAAATGATGTTTACAACGCTGGGATCAATACAAATGAATGTATAGATTTGACTGGACTTGGTGGAGCAAGATCTAATGGCACTCCTGGTGAAAATGTGGGCACAATGAACAATAACATGACGAACCATGGAAGTTCAACTTCGAGGCTTTCTTCCCCATTTTCATCCTTTTTTGCCAGCGAGGATCGGCTACAAAGAAATTTGAATGCGCAACTGGATGGTCTGATACCTATACTAGAGAGTATGAGCGTGAACAATGATGACATTGGCAATACAGTTAACTCCCAGTTTGATCAGAATCAGGTAGAGTAACTTATAACCGTATTAACTAATTTAACCTTCTTTAATATTATTTTACATAAATGAAGCTAATGTTGTGATTTATATGTGATGGTTTGAGTAGCATAAAGGTCAAGTGAGTGCTGGAAACTCTGGATTGTCCAATGATGTTTCTGAAGGAAGTGCAACTAGCAATTCGAAATTTGATCACGTAAGTGCATGATTTTATATTTTTTAAAATTGTATATATACGTATACATATGAGTGTGTGTGTGTGATTCATATGTGATGATTTGAGCAGCATCAAGAGCAAGTGGGTGTTGAAGATTCTGAATCGTCCAACGATGCTCTTCTTGAGAATATAATTAATAATTGGAGTAATTTCGATAATGTAAGTCAATTTTTATATTACTCTATTTAATTTATGTTTCTTTTGTTATAGTATTTTAGTGGTATATATATGTTTGATTCATATGTGATTATTTGACCAGTATCAAGGTCAAGTGAGTGCTGGAAATCATGAACTGTCCAACACTGCTCTTCTTCAGAAGTTTACAAGCTGGAGCTTTAATAACGTAAGTCATGTTTATATTCCTTTTATCTACTGGCATGAATATGTGATTATTTGACTAGCATTATGGTGATCAAGTGAGTGCTGAAAATTCTAAATTGAACGATATTTTTCTTGAAAAGTATGTGATTAATTGTAGCTTTGATAACGTAAGCCATGATTATATTACTTTCTTTTAGTAGCATATATAAGCCGTTTATATGAGATGATGTATGCCGCATCAAGGTCAAGTTGAAAGCAATGCACTTAATAATTGGAGTTTAGTAACATATAAGCCATGTCTATATTACTTATTATTAGTGGTATTTATATATGTGATTATTTGACCAGCATCAAGATCAAGTGGGTGCTGGAAATCCTGAACTGTTCAACAATGTTCTTCTGGAAGGGAATGCCATTAATAATTACGTAAGTCATAATTAATTATAAAACTTTTTTATTCTTTCTAATGGCATAAATATGTGATTTATATGTGTGATTATTTAAGCAGCATCAAGGTCAAGTGAGTGCTGGAAATCCTAATTTGCCCAATGGTATTGCTCTTGGAGAGAATGTGATTAATAATAACTGGAGCTATGATAACGTAAGCCATGTTTATACTAATACATACTTTCTCTTTACGTAGCATATCTATTATATATATAGTGTGATCTATATATGATGATTTGAATAGCATCAGGGTCAAGTGAGTGCTGGAAATTTTGGACTGTCCAACGATATTCTTCTTGAAGGAAATGCAATTAACAATTGGAGCTTTAATAACGTAAGTCATATTTATATATTTTACTCTTAGTATCATATACTATATATATATATATATATATATATATGAATGATATATATGTGATGATTTGCGCTTGCAGTATCAAAGTCAAGTGAATGTTGGAAATTATGAATTGGCCAATGGTGTTTTTCAAAATGCATTTGGTGATGGGAGCTTTGATACTGTAAGTCATGTAAATATAACTTTTAAAATTAATTTTTATATAGTTATATATGTAGTGATATATGTGATGATTTAATTAAGCAGCCTCAAGGTCAAATGAATGCTGGATATCCTGAATTCGCCAACAATGTTCTTTTTGAAAGGAGCAATTGGAACGTAAGTCATGTTTATTTTTAACCTTTCTTTTTAGTAGCATATGTAACTGTGTACATTGTATTTCTATTTGGAGAGAAAACTTATGAATCATATATACATAATCTATGATTTAGTTGAATGACACCCCTACTGAGGAAACATTCAACTCTGTCGATGCTAATTCGAAAATGTTCATTCCTAATCCCGGCATGAACACAATAACCCAGGTAACTATACATATATCTTATTATTTTTACCTTACAATGACATGACAAACCATTGATATTTAAACAATTATTGCATCCATAGGAGGAACAAAGTAGGAATGAACAAGCATTGAGCTATCTTGCTCTTAATTCGGAGATGTATCTTCCTACTCCAAATATGATCGCTATCAATCAGGTAGCTATGAATATATTTTTTCCTTGAATCACTTTCATGCAAATTATTTTAACGTGACAAATAATTTGATATTTGAACATTAATTGCATAGGAACAAGGTAGCGATGAATCAACATTGAACTCTATCGCTGCTAGTTCGGAGATGCGTATTCCTAGTCATACTCCCGACATGAGCACTCTCAATCTGGTAACTATAAATATCTTTTATTTTGAATTATTTTCATGTGAAATGGCATGACAAATAATTGATATTTAAACATTAAATTGCATAGGAAAAAGGAGTTGTTTTGGCGGAAGTTCCATTGCCACCAATCGATCAGCTGGTAAAATGCTTTAAACCTTTTGAACCCCATTTTGTTTCAATTTAAATTTTGGTTATAGTTCTTTTCGAATTTTGTTGAATTCTACACTATGTACACTTTGAAGGGGGAAAAAAGCTAATTATATACCAATACCTTATTCTCATTTTTATATCAATATTAGGCATATATATAAGGAGTATGTTTATACTTATAGTTTAGGAATGTCACGTGTGAACTACATTCGAACTTCTCATATCAAATTAACTGACTGGTTTGTTTATGTTTTCTAATATAGGATTGGACTACCGAAGGAGACTGCATGAACTTTATGATCGATATTGATGACTTGTTCTAAAAGAGGCCCTCTCTATTTCGCTTTCAATGAAAGTATCTGATTAATATCTGATAACTTGGTTATGTCGTTCTTTAAGACTATATTTAAATTTCGGATATTGTTTTGGTTTAAGACTATTTAAATTTGGGATATTGTTCTGGTTTGAGATTATATTTAAGTTTTGGATATTTGTTTTGGTTTTGACATTATATTTATATTTTGGATATTTTTTTTAATCGTCATATTAATTTGGATGCTGTTTTCTGAAGTTAATAGATTATATATATTCAGTAGTTGTAGTTGTAGATCTATGCTTAGAATTTAGAACAGTATAATTTATAATTTGTGAAAGTATTCAAATGGAATTTTAGTTTATATATAGCTTATACTTTGATACGTGTAAAGAAGTTCGTCTCTTCACATTTTAAACACAAGCTTCTAATGCAGGAGTCTAGCTAATAGCCTCAAAACTCTTTTTTTTTTTTTTTTGGGAAAATCGCCTCAAAACTTTTAATACTCTTTTTGTTTTTATTTTAATTCGTCTCCATTTTTGTAATCCATTTTAATACTAAAGCCGATTGTTTTAGTCTGTAATTTTTTAGGATTCATTTTGTAAAATCATCTCTAGGCTTTGTTCTGTCGTTTGGAACCGTTTGTGTACTCTTAAATTTGTTGGTATACGAAAAAAAATGTTTGCCAAAAACCATTCAGACTTCAGAAATAAAGCAACGAAATTAGAAATATATATGAGCGAATATTATTTTTCCCTACATCAGGTTTACAACGACTGCTTGGAAGTTTATGGTTTGTCTCTATATATATATATATTCTTGAACTGCTATGGATCTTTTCGCATCTGAACAGTCATTGTTACACCACCACTACCGACTACGCTACAGTGACTACTTATTACTCTACTATATATGGGTGTGGCAATTCATAAGCTCATTATTGTTCAACACTTGTTTTAATGTTCAACACTTGTTTAAATGTATGCGATTCCATATTACCAATAATAAGGATGAGTTTAACGAAAATCATGTAGATACAGAAAACATATATATATATACACGATAATGATAAACATCAGTGTTCGTTGAAGCTCTCTTGATATAAAGCATAAGCAACATACGACAACAAAATTAGATAATGTAACCGAAAAGACTAATCACAACTAGACACACAAAAAAACGAGAGTCACATATGTTACAAGAAATCTGGGAGCAAAATATTTAATATGTAAAGTATAGTGTATCTATATATGTATCTTAATTGAATTTATGATTTGGTTGAACCGGTTTAACTGTTTGTGCCGTGGCCGCAGAAGTAGAATGGGAATCAAAGGTTTCCCATCTCGTAGTTATGATCACCGAAGGACTTGATGAGGAGGCTATCGGTTTCCTTGGCACTTGCTCATCAAATGTCAGCAAACCCTGTTTCTTGTATTGCGGTTGTGTTTGTGGTTTTGGCTGCATTTGCGGTTGCGGTTGTGTCGAGTTTTTGATCTTCAACAAGTCGAGTACCTCAACATACTTCTGTAATCTTTCCTCCTTCCAACATTTTCAAATCCAATCATTAGAAAACAGTGTTTTCAAAACACATTAGACTATATATATTTATAGAATGGTTCCGAAAATATTAATAAGAGTTATGTCATTCCATAGAATTTCTAAGTTTGATTAGTAACACGAAATCATTATTAACTACAAAGAAAAGATCTTAAAGTTAAAGTACCTGTATCTTCTTCTTCAATTTAAAGTCTCCATCTCCTGAGATAGAATCGAGTTTAACCAGTTGATTCATCAACATGTCCATCAAATTCTCCAGATTCTTCTCTTCAACGTTTCCTCCTTTACCAATCACTGTATCAAACGCCGACAGCTAAAATCCAAAAATAAAATAAAATAAAATCAAAAACAAATAGTATATTATAAACTTCAATTTACGAGACCAAACAAGAAAGTGTTAATTAATTGATCGGAGAATTAGGAATTTATAAAAAAATCGTTGTTATACTTGGCCGGCGAGTTTTTGGACTTGGAAGGTAATGTCGGAGAATGCTCTAGTAGATTTGTCATGGAGTGAGATTTTCCTCAACTCGAGGAGACGTTTCTCCTGAGAAATCGGATCATCTTTGAGAACAAGTTTGGAACGATCTTTAACACCGGAAAGATCAAGAAACATCTTTGGATCTCTTTCTTTGTCTTTGTATATGATCTTCATGTCTTGATGATGCACTCCTGTCGCACCAGACAATTTCTTCTTTAACTCCCCTAACCATTTATAATCGAACAAGAACAACAAAAAAAAACAATCAAATTCAGAAGAAGAAAAAAACAGAGCATATGAGATAGTAATAAATTGTATAATTTGTTACCAAAACTAGATTGAGAGTTGATACTGATCTCGTGGTGAACCGACCCGTATTTGACCCGAACCCGAATAACACGTGACACGTTGGAGCTTTGATCCGTTCGTTTCTGTACAACCATTCCTCCAGGTCGGAGCTCTAAATCACCGTCGCCGGAAGTCTTCCCCGTTGTTCCAATTTGAATTTTCATCATTTTTTAAAAAGTTTTTTTGGGGTGGTTTAATCTTCTGATCAAAAATAGTGAAAAAGAGAAGAGAGAAATGATGAGATGAACTTGACGTCTGAACACGATCAAGAAGAAGAATAAAGAAACGTCTCTCAACTAAACAAATATACATTTGTTTTTTAATAAATTAATATTTCCGTTTCTACACAGAACCCGTGTACGAAGTAGAACATAGAAGAAGTAGAAAAGATCAAAGAATCATTAAAAACAAAAAAAAAAAAAGAAGAAAGAGTGACAGCTAATGTCATTGTTGTTATGTCTCATTATCAGTCAGTCATAACAGAGACACATAATTATATAAAAATATTTACTACTATGTTGTATCCCCCCCCCCCCCCCCCCCCCCCACAATATTTATTTCTCATGATAAATAATGACGATATTTATATCCCCTACATTTATCATCTCTGATCTCTGTTCTGTTATTATAAGTCTTGTTCTACATTTATAAGTTACAAGTAATCTATTGAATACAGGAACTTGCGTTACACGTCATCGCTTTTAACCCGACAAAATACTCTGCAAACTGTAATTAATCTCTCTCTTGCGCAGATCCAAATTGTCTCGAATTACCGTCGGTGTGGTGTGTCTTCTTGCTAAATTTTGGACCTGATAACATACAGACCACACGAAAGCTTTCTTTAATCCTTTCTTGAAACAAGTTAGTGGTTTAGACAGACAGAGACACGGTTGGGTTTTGACATCAAAAGACTGTCCCAGAACAGAGCTTTCCACTGTTGGAGAACAGAGTTTTTTTTGTAAACTATTTATTTCTGGTATTTTATTAATGGGTCTAATAATGGGTACAGAGTTTAATAAATGGGCCTAATAATGGGTATAGAGTTTAATAAATGGGCCTGTTGCAAATTGGAAAGCTAGGGCTTATGTTTTTTTTTTTTTTATCTAATTCAAGTTACAATATTTTGTTCTGTTTCGCAAGATTCTTTATCTTCTGTTCTGTAGGTGAAGTACTCGCAAGAACCTAATCTAGGGCTTATGCTTTTAGTTTGGTAAGGTGTGTGATTGACAAAAGCCTAATTTAGATTTTTGGGCTAAGATTATGGTTGGTGAAACCACTTAACAATCTTGATATATGGGTCTTAACTCCGAAAAAATACTCTGCCATCTTTAGTCAAAGAAAAAATTATATTTAAACTCAATAATCATTCTTTGTTAAAATATATAAAAACTTTTAAACATTAATATTTTTTATTTTTTATGAGAGAGAGGGAGTATTATTGTGTTGGTGGAATTGTCAAAGTGAGTAATATTGGGGTCAATAAGTAATCATGCAAAACAAAAGGGGATATTTGTCGTAGCCCACTCATTTACAGCTGCAATCATTGGTACAGTTATTTACCCAAAAATAATAAAAATAAAACAAATTAGTACTCCCTCGTCAATCAACTTCAATCTACACGCGTCGCACACGATCAGCACTCTCAATCGGACGATCCAAAAATACAGTTAACTTTATCGGTATAGGGTCACGATTACGCCACGCTATCAGAACGTCTAAAGCTTAACCAATCGATCAAACGATACTTGTTTCGATGAATCCGACACGTGTCGGTATTGACTAAAGGGTAATAAAAAGCACTTGCGAGAAACCCACAAGGCGATGGTCACCGGCTCGTCCGGTCAGATTTAGTTCATTACGATTTCAACTAGGTTTATTAACAACATTAGGCGCGTCAAGTGCATTGTTCCTCCAGCTCTCTCCAGGATTTTTTTTTTCCATTTATATTCTAACTTAAAAGAAAAAAAAAGGATTTATTTATCGTAGCTTTTTAATCTTTATATATATATTACAAAGCTTAAAACTTTTTTTTTTTGTTTTCTCTATTTTACTTTATTAATTCTCTTCCTCGTCTTTGGTTTCGATTCAGTTGGGGTTTTTTTGTTTCTGCTAGTTGTGGTTTCAGCTTTTGTTCTATGTTGATCGAAGCTTCACTTCACAGTTCTTGGTATGTTGGTCTCTTCTGTGGTCTTCTGAATTATTATAATTTTTTATTTTTCCTTTTGTAATTTATATAGTTTTATGTTGCTTTTAAAGTATCCAATTTCAAGATTTTTAAGGGATGAAATCTATTATTTTTGTTGTGGGATTTGGTTAGTTTCTCGGTTAATTATGTAAAGTAACGAACTTTAGAAAAAAAAAAATTAGGGTTTTGATTTTGGGGGTTACAGATGTCAGTTCAATGTTAGAGGAGTACCAGATTCGAGTTTAGGTTTCGATAGAAGACAATGTTATTGATCTGATTTATATAAGTGGTGAAATATGTATTTTTGTTTGTCCTTGTAGGTATCCGCAGTAAAAAGGTGGGACATTTGTTGTCGCATTGGGGAAGAAGAAACACTTGGCTTTTGAGACCCTACCTTTAATGGCTTCTTCAGCCTCTGGGATTTTCTTTCAAGGAGATGATGAATCCCAAAGTTTCATCAACTCTCACTTGACTTCCTCCTATGGGAATTCGTCTAACTCTGTACTTGGATGTGGTGGACCTACTGGTGGCTATCACAATCTCAGTATGGTTTCTGGGGATATTCACAATCCGGTTATGATGAGTGTTTCTACCCCTGGTCCAAGCGCTGGAGCTAGTTCCATGGTGACTGATGCTAATTCAGGGCTTTCTGGAGGTGGTCCTCATTTGCAGCGTAGTGCTAGCATCAATAACGAGTCCTATATGCGTTTGCCTGCGTCTCCAATGTCCTTCTCTTCAAACAATATCAGCATCTCTGGGTCATCAGTTGTTGATGGGTCTACTGTGGTACAAAGACATGATCCAAGTGTTCAGCTTGGTGGCTCCAGTGCTACATCGCTGCCTACATCACAAACTAATCAAATCCCGCTTTCGATGGCTCGGCGTGCTTCTGAATCCTTCTTTCAAGACCCAAACAACTTGAGCCAAGCACGGAAAAAGCCTAGGTTGGATTCAAAGCAGGATGATGCTCTGCAGCAGCAGATTTTGCGTCAATGGCTTCAGAGACAGGATATGTTGCAGCAGCAGCAACAACAACAACAACAAGGCCAAAACCCGCAGTTCCAACTTTTGCTTCAGCAACAAAAGCTGAGGCAACAGCAACAATATCTCCAGTCCCTTCCACCATTGCAACGGGTTCAGCTGCAGCAACAGCAACAAGTGCAGCAACAACAACAGTTGCAGCAGCAGCATCAACAGCAGCAGCAACAGTTGCAGCAAGGAATGCAACTGCAGTTAACCAATGGGCCAAGATCTTATGAAAATAGCGTCTGCGCTCGAAGATTGATGCAGTACTTATATCATCAGCGACAAAGGCCTTCTGTGAGTGTGCTCATAATCTTCAGAATTATTTGTTTTATGTGTATTCTAGAAAAAAAGCTCTTGACAGATACCAGTCGTGTCATTACTGATTTTGTAGGAGAGCAGTATTGTTTATTGGAGGAAATTTGTCACGGAGTATTTTTCTCCTCGCGCAAAGAAAAGATGGTGTCTTTCTCATTATGATAATGTGGGGCATAGCGCACTTGGCGTTTCTCCTCAGGCAGCCACGGTTTGTCTCCTCTCTTTCTCTTGATCATTTGAGCTTATCATATGCTTGTCTTACGGTGGAGTTGCACATAGGTTACTTATTCCTGTTGTTTGTATATTTGCTATTTGTAGGATGAATGGCAGTGTGATCTTTGTGGTTCTAAATCAGGAAGAGGATTTGGTAAGTTCTAGTTTACCCTGATGAAGAAGATGAAAAAATCAAAAATGTTTATGGTAGCAAAACATCTTCTCTTAGTAAGTTTTTTCTTATGAATTATGCAGAAGCAACTTTTGATGTCCTGCCAAGGCTTAACGAAATCAAATTTGCAAGTGGTGTCCTTGACGAGCTTCTTTATCTGGGCGTACCATCTGAACGCAGATATGGTTCTGGAATTATGGTGTTAGAGTACGGGAAAGCAGTTCAGGAGAGTGTGTATGAACAGATCCGTGTTGTTCGCGAAGGCCATCTTCGGATTATATTCTCCCAAGAGCTGAAGGTTTAAAGAGCTTTTGTTTTCTAAGTACGTTCAATCATTTATGTATTAGAGTGGTTTAGTTTATCATTTTGCTTTTTTTCCAGATTCTCTCATGGGAGTTCTGTACTCGCCGACATGAAGAGCTACTTCCTCGTCGCCTAGTAGCTCCACAGGTAACATTAATGATTCGTACAACCTTTGTAGCTTTGAAATACCTGGTCCTGAGACTTTGGAATGTCTGTTTCCTTGGGTCGTGCAGGTGAACCAGCTACTTCAGGTTGCAGAGAAATGTCAGAGCACAATTGATCAAAGTGGATCAGATGGGATTCATCAGCAGGATTTGCAAGCGAATAGCAATATGTGAGTCGATGAGTCTTGTCAATTTTAACCTTTCTTTCATCTCTATTTCTTTCAGTCAGTTCAATTTCACTATTTCTTGCATTTTCTTGAGTAATGAGGTAAAAAAAATCTTCTTGCACTGACGCAAAGAAGATAAAAGCTAATTTCGCTTGATAGTACAATATTATATGCTGATGCTAAGTCTTTTGTTCCAGGGTCATGGCTGCTGGACGTCAACTAGCAAAAAGCTTGGAGTCACATTCACTCAATGACTTAGGCTTCTCCAAACGATATGTTCGGTGTTTGCAGGTATCTCTATGCTTACTTTCTTAAGTCAGTAATTTCCTAATTTCTCTACACTTTCTCATTGCTTGTCTCCTTTTTTTATGTTTAACTCTTTGTCTTCTTTTTTTAACAGATTTCTGAGGTTGTCAGCAGCATGAAAGATATGATTGACTTCTGCCGTGACCAAAAAGTGGGTCCAATCGGTAAGTTGATACAGAAACCTTAGAGTTTCCCTGAGATTCATCAAAACGCATTTGTGTTCTATTTCTTTGTGCTTATAGAAAGCTTGCTGCCTTTTTACATCTGCAGAGGCTTTGAAGAGCTATCCATATCGAATGAAGGCTGGTAAATCGCAGATGCAGGAGATGGAGCAACTAGCAACTGCTGCTCGAGGACTTCCACCTGATAGGAACAGTCTCAACAAACTGATGGCCTTACGAAATTCCGGGATTAACATACCGATGAACAGTATGACCGGTCAAGGTGCTCTTCCTGGCTCTGCACAAGCCGCTGCCTTTGCGCTTACCAATTACCAGACCATGCTCATGAAACAAAACCATCTGAATTCAGACCAAAACAACACCACGATCCAACAAGAGCCATCAAGAAACCGGAGTGCATCCCCGAGCTATCAAGGAACTAGTCCTTTGTTGCCTGGTTTTGTGCATAGCCCATCTATAAGCGGTGTTTCTTCCCATCTGTCTCCTCAGCGGCAAATGCCAAGCTCCAGTTATAATAATAGCTCAACCCAGCAATACCACCAACAACCACCTTCCTGTAGTAGTGGTAACCAAACATTGGAACAACAAATGATTCACCAAATATGGCAACAGATGGCAAACAGCAATGGAGGCTCCGGTCAACAACAACAACAGCAGTCACTATCTGGTCAGAACATGATGAATTGCAATGCCAACATGGGAAGAAACAGAACAGATTATGTTCCTACAGTGGAAACACCAAGCACCTCCAACAGATTCAGAGGTATTAAGGGGTTAGAGCAGGGCCAAAACCAGGACGGTATGGTCACTAATACATCTCTCAACTTTGCGAATAACGGGTTCTTTAGCAATGAGGTTGATGAAAACATGGGATATTCTTGGAAGGCATGAGAGGTCTTTTGAGATTTGATAGTTAGTTGCGATGTTGTCTTTGTAAAGAACTGAGTTAAAGACTAACTTTCTTAGGTATATGAATCTCATGAGGGGGTTTCATTGTTAACGTGTCTACGGTGTTGTTGTTCTTTCTTCTTCTTAGATTAAGCTTCTCTTTTCGTAAGAGGTTTTTCTGGAAAGTGTTACTAATTCTGGAAAAGAAGACTGTTATTTAAGAATTCATCGCTTTATCAATCAATATGTGCTTTTTTCGTCTATATGAGCTTTTTATTTAAAAGCTGATAGGTACAATTACAAACCAAGCTAAACACTGATGTCTTTAGTTTAACACTTTGGATCTCTGATTACGATTACATCAATATATTCAAACCTCCAAATCAGCTGAAAGGTTCAGTATTTATTACTGGCTGGGTAAGGTCAATTCCATTTTACAGATGCTGTAAACTCTAGCTATATGTAGTAGCATAGAGCCATAGACTATAGAGAGCAATAAAGAGACTCGATAACGAAATTTGAAAAGTAAACATTAAGTATATTATATGACTCGAACCCATTAAAGTGTTGGCGCGAATCTGTTTGAAGTAGTCTAAGCATCTCTGTGTTTGAATAATTAGACGTGCTCAGTCACAGTCAAAGACCGATTGTTACGGTCAAGTTTGTTGCACTTCTTCCACTTTCCAATGTCCGTAGTTGTAGGAGCAGAGTCTCCACGTTTTTCATCTTTCTGTTATGTATAAGGCTATTTAAAGCCTAGTAGAACTAATGAATAAACACAGTTCTCGCATCCAAGTCTGAAAGAGCATTTGATCATTACAAATTGGTATCAGAGCTCTGTTGGACTTTTGAGAACCTAAAAGAAACCGCAGTTTCTAGAGAGAGAAAACACAGAGAGAAACAAAGATGAGTGATGATAAGATGAAGCTGCCACAGTTCGACGGGCACTGGGACCATTGGAGTGAAGTCATGGAGAATTTCCTCAGAGCGAAAGGATTGTGGAGCTCGATCGAGATCGGGCTCGAGGAACCGGTAATCACAAACCATTGATAGGGTAACGATTGAGCAGATACGGGACATGAGGTCCTCCAAAATCATTTGGGAGTCCATGAAGAAGAAGTTCGGAGGAAACGAACGAGTGAAGAAGTCTCTACTGCAGAAACTGAGAAGAGACTTTGAGATATTGGAGATGATGGAGTCAGAAAAGGTGGAAGAGTACTTCAAGCGTGTTCTTGCAATCACCAACCAGATGAGAAGCAATGGAGAAGACTTACCTGAATCAAAGGTGGTGGAGAAGGTCCTTCGCACTCTCAGTGAAAAGTTCATGTACATGGTCGTATCCATAGAGGAGTCTAAGGACATTGAGACCATCACGTTAGATGAACTACAAAGCTCGTTGGTGGTGCATGAGCAGAAATTCAAAAGATCAGATCAAGATGACACCCAAGCATTGAAGGTGACATATGGAAGAGGAGCGGGGACCAGAGGAAGAGGCAGAGGACGTGGCAGGGGCAGAATGCCTCTAGATAAAAGCATTATCGAATGCTACAAGTGTCACAAGCTCGGACATTTCAAACATGAATGTCCCAGGTGGAATGAAGAAGCCAACTATGCCAACTTTGAGGAGAAAGAGGAGATGTTGCTGATGGCTTACATCGAAGAAACACCTCAAGTTAAGTTGCAAGATGCAGAAAAGCTTCTCATGACACACACGGAGAAGGAAGGAGACTTGAGAAAGAGAGCATGGTTCCTTGAGTCTGGTTGCTCAAATCACATGAGTGGTGATCAAAGTCTGTTTTCATCGATGAATGAAGACTTCAAGCATTCTGTCAAGCTGGGGAATGACAAACGCATGGAGGTAGTTGGGAAGGGAAGCGTCAAGCTGATCCTGAATGATGCTGCATACACTATAAGTGATGTGTACTATGTACCAGAACTTAGAAACAATCTACTAAGCCTCGGTCAACTTCAAGAGAAGGGTCTAACCATCATCATACGGAGGGGAGAATGCAAAATCTATCATGATGAAAGAGGCTTAATAGCAGAAAGCAAGATGAGCAGAAACAGAATGTTCATGATCCTGGATCAAGGCAATGGAGCAAACCAACAACACTGCCTACAAGCCACATCAGAGGAGATGGGGAAGCTGTGGCACGAACGTTATGGACACCTAAGCCATCACGGAATGAAGACACTGCAGAGCAATAACATGGTACGTGGTTTACCAAGTTTTGAAATGCAAACATTCACCTGTTCAGATTGCCTGGTGGGAAAACAGTCAAGAAACCCTATCCCAAAGACAAGCACGTGGAGAGCTAAAGGAGTGTTGGAGTTGATACACTCAGACATATGTGGTCCAATAAGCCCGATGTCATCTAGTGGAAAGAGATATATCTTGTGCTTCATAGATGACTACAGCAGGAAGGCATGGGTGTACTTCTTAAAGGAGCTGAAGCATTCGTTCAGTTCAAAGTGTTTAAACAAAAAGTGGAGACAGAAACCGGTAGGAGCATCAAATGCTTAAGAACTTACCGGGGAGGGGAATACACATCACATGAGTTCACCGATTACTGCAAGAAGGAAGGAATCAGAAGGCAACTCACAACCGCTTATACCCCACAGCAAAACGGCGTTGCAGAGAGGAAGAACCGGACAGTAATGAACATGGTCAGGTCCATGATGACGTCTCACAAGGTACCAAAAATCCTCTGGGCTGAAGCAGTGAATTGGACTTTCTATGTCCTAAACAGATGTCCCACTCATGCTGTAAAGGCTGTAACACCACAAGAAGCTTGGAGTGGTGTGAAACCGAGTGTAGGACATTTCCGTGTGTGGGGATGTGTATCTCACATGCATGTTTCTGATGAGAAACGAGGCAAACTAAATGATAAGAGCATCGCCTGCACCCTACTTGGTGTCTCAGAGGAATCAAAGGGATACCGACTGTATGTTCCAAACACAAAGAAGGTCGTTGTCAGCAGAGATGTAGTGTTTGAAGAGTCAAAGCACTGGAACTGGGAAGGAGACAACAACCACATCGATGCAGAGCTAACCTGGAATGATGACGACATGATATGGGAAGAAAGTGGTGATGAAAATGACGAAGAGGGGTCAGAGAATGCAACACAAGAGCCTGCTGCAGATCCGGAAGAAGTTCAAAACGATCAACCTGTCCAAGCTAGGGAGGGACGTGTATCCAGACCGCCACGTTATCTCGATGATTATGTTACGGGAGACGAAGTCGAAGATGAGGAGCTGATAAACATGGTTGTGGTGAATTCAACTGATCCGACAACCTTTGAAGAAGCAGAGAAAAGTCAGAAATGGAGAGAAGCTATGAATGCAGAGATAGACTCCATTGAGAAGAACAAGACGTGGGAGCTCTCACAACTACCAAAAGGTGTGAAGAGTATTGGAGTTAAATGGCTTTACAAAACCAAACTAAACGAGCAAGGAGAGGTGAGCAAGTACAAGGCTCGTTTAGTGGCAAAGGGCTATTCTCAGGAACACGGGATTGATTACACAGAGGTGTATGCTCCGGTTGCTAGAATGGACACTATCAGAACCATCATCTCCACAGCTGCTCAGAGAGGTTGGAAAATTTTTCAGTTAGATGTAAAATCAGCCTTCTTACATGGTGTTCTAGAAGAAGAGGTCTATGTGCAGCAGCCAAAAGGATATGAAGTAGAAGGTGAAGAGGACAAGGTTTACAAGCTTCACAAAGCCTTGTATGGGTTAAAACAGGCACCTAGAGCCTGGTTTAGCCGAGTTGAAGAATACTTCTCAAATGAGGGATTCGAGAAGTCTCCAAATGAAGAAACCCTGTTCCGCAAGATCAACAAACACGGTAACATTCTGATTGTTAGTGTTTATGTCGATGACTTAATCTATACTGGTGATAATAAAGTCATGATGAAGGAGTTTAAGTTATCTATGTAGGAGGAGTTCAACATGTCTGATCTTAGGAAGATGAGATACTTCTTGGGAATTGAGGTGTTCCAAACTCCACAAGGGATTCACATCTCACAAGCTAAGTATGCTTTGGAAGTCCTAAGACGCTTTGAAATGGAGAATAGCAGAGCTGTACGCAGTCCAATAGTGCCAGGAAGCAAATTCGACATGGATAAAGCTGGTGAACGAGTTGATGAAACTCTCTACAAGCAGATCATCGGAAGTCTGATGTATCTCAACACAACGAGACCAGACCTGCAGTTTGCAGTAAGCTTGCTAAGCCGCTACATGTCTGAACCTACGACTCTGCATTTACAAGGAGCTAAGAGGGTCTTGAGGTACGTAAGAGGAACTGTGAATTTTGGGATTTGGTACAAAGGAGGAGGAGCAGGAGAGTTATCAGTTTACACTGATAGTGACTTTGCGGGAGATATCAACAGTAGAAAGAGCACCTCTGGGTATGCATTTTTGATGGACAACGCAGCAGTGGCATGGTTGTCCAAGAAGCAGCCGATCGTAACTCTTTCTACTACAGAAGCAGAGTATGTTGCAGCATCCGTGTGTGCCAGTCAAGTCATATGGTTCAAGAGAATCTTGGAAGAATTGGGTCATGAAGCTGAGGAGAGCACTGCAATTATGTGCGATAACACATCAACAATCAAGCTCTCGAAAAACCCTGTTTTTCATGGGAGGTGTAAACACATTGGAGTAAGGTTTCACTTCCTACGAGACTTAGTTAAGGATGGTGTGATACATTTGGTGCATTGCGGATCACAGGAGCAGGTTGCAGACATTTTTACCAAGCCGTTGAACCAGGAGACATTTGAAAGGTTGAGGAGCAAGCTTGGAGTCTGTTCAGTCACGGATAAGCTAAGCTAAGTTTCACTGAGCTTAGTTTAGGGAGGGTTTGTTGGCGCGAGTCTGTTTGAAGTAGTCTAAGCATCTCTGTGTTTGAATAATTAGACGTGCTCAGTCACAGTCAAAGACCGATTGTTACGGTCAAGTTTGTTGCACTTCTTCCACTTTCCAATGTCCGTAGTTGTAGGAGCAGAGTCTCCACGTTTTTCATCTTTCTGTTATGTATAAGGCTATTTAAAGCCTAGTAGAACTAATGAATAAACACAGTTCTCGCATCCAAGTCTGAAAGAGCATTTGATCATTACAGTAGTTAGATGATATATATTGTTCTCAATAAATAAGTAAATGACTTTTTCTGCATACTACTAAACAGAACACTGATCTTTGGAGCCGTAGAGGATTACAAGCTTTATGATTTAAGTATGCGTAAGCATTGAGCAAGGCAAAACTTTGTTACTTTTATCTCCGAGCATAAGCGGTATATCATTCATCGTAGGTAACACTTGGCCACTGTCCCTAAACATCAGCTTCTGTTTTCAAGTCGAATGATAACATTATTATAGGCTGGATATATGTAGTCTGCTAATTCTGACTCTGAAATAGTGAAATTGTGATGAAATATCTCTATGCATTTTTAAAAAAATATAGTATGCAAGGTTTAATTAAAAATTATACAAAAAAAAAAAAAAAAAACTTGAAAAACATATACTTTTCATTTTCCATATACCAACCATCCTACTAAATCCACCCCACAATATAGAAGAGACTCAAGCTAATTAATCAACTCTTTGTATAGATACTATAGTTATTTCTATAAGATAACTGAGTACATGTATAAATGCACTCAGCGTGAATTTAATTTATGAAAAAAAAATACAAACTAAAAATGGAACAGTTATGATATTCATTAATTTAGTTTTTTTTCGCATGTTAATCTTATGAACCAACCAGACCATGTGGCCAAACGTCTCCGCGCATCTTTATCTAATTAATATCTCAAGTCTCAAAATATATACACTCGTAACATTATATAAATATTCATATATTGCTGTGAGGTCCTAATTAAATCATATAGATAGAACTACATCAGATATACATATAGAAACAAACTTATCTATGGCATCGTTAAAGTATTTGGCAGCCGTTCTCAGTGTCCTTTTTCTAGCCATGGCTGCTATACTGATGGTTCAAGCCCAAGAATGTGGCAACGATCTAGGAAATGTGCAGGTGTGTGCCGCCATGGTGCTGCCGGGTTCAGGCAGACCGAATTCAGAATGTTGCGCCGCACTTCAATCAACTAACAGAGATTGTCTATGCAACGCTCTCCGCGCAGCCACCTCTCTTCCTGCGCTTTGTAACCTTCCTCCAGTGGATTGCGGTACTGATTTATTCACTTTTAACCGATAAGTTTGGAAAATTTGGTTCGTTCCAAGATGAGCATGAACAGAACAAATCTCATACATAGTTGAGTTTGGATACGCGCGGTAGCTTTGTACCAACATCTATACGATTTTATAAAATGATACAATAAAAAATTGTTGGGCTAAAAAAATTAGCCACATTTTAAAAAGTAGATTAAGTAGGATTGAACCTCATATATCAACTCTAGGCTGACTCTAGCTAACTCGACTAGTGTTCTTTTATGATGTATAGTAGGACTCGTATTTCATAACTCTTTCTGAGTTTTTCTTTTTTTTTCTTCTTTTGGTTTGTGTTGTGCAGGTATAAGTGCTTAGTTTAGCTACGAATCAATTCTCTGAAATGATCGAGGGAAATGGGAAAAATAAAGAATAATGAGAAATATTCTATTTTTATGTCTTTTTTTCTCGCTTCTGCCTTTTTTTTCTTTCGATACTTGTAATAAAGTTCTGATAAGTTTTGCTTGGAAATTTATGTACTAGTGTAATAAGGCTTTGCTAATTATGAGGATAAAACTTTCCTGTACGAAAATAAATGCTTTTAATCATGTACGAAAGTCTAGTTATCGGAAATAAATACTCCTAGATTAGTTGTAGGTTGTTTAATATATGCATGGAAAAATCATGCAAGTTGTTTTGTTGGTCAAGCTAAAAAGTGGAGTATGTGTGTTTAAGAAGCTAGAAAGTCTACAAATACCTGACCCCTAGTTGCTGATTGCTGAATAAGACTTGAGGATAGTATATTTATTGGGGGCTTCTAGTCTAGACGATCGTTATCATGTACATCACAGCTATTTGTATTTTCGAATATTCCCTATTATTTGCCTTTTCATATAGACTTACTGAGTTACTTCTAAACTGCATCCTCATAATGAGTAGAAAATAAACGACAACGAATAATAAGTGACTTGGAAGGAATTATAAAGCTTTCAAATTGGGTTAAAAATTTATGGGTAACATATCTTTAGTGTTGCAATAAAGAGTATTAACCCTTTCATTGTTATGGAAACTGTTAAAATTAGTTATTGAAGTACAAGACTTCGGATTATATGCCACCACAATAAACAACATATGTAACATTATGTGGTCTGGATACAAGATAAACCACCTATCCAGTATCATCCACACAACAACAACAACAACAACAACAAAAAATCTGATTTAAAAAAAAAATATATTCCCTACACAAATTGTAAAGTTTTGCAGTCATTGGAACAAAGAAAGAAAAAAAGCTGCAGTATGCAGAAGTCGCAGACACTTGACTCCAGTGAAAGTATGGGCTTCAAAGAATGACACGTCCTCCCAATTATTCTCTCTTTTATTTTTACAAAATGAAAATTTTATTTTCCATTTTCTCAACATACATAATTCAAATATCTAATATTCATCAGTCATCACTTCACAATTTCACATCCCATTTCACATTACACACATACTAAAAAAGAAAAGAGAAAAAAGAACACATAAAAGTGACGTATGTTATATAATAAATGGGTTTGAAACCGAAACACAAAGAACAGATGTGGTACGGTTGGTAGGAGTAGTCAGGCCCATTGACTTTAACCGACGCTTTTTTTTTTTTTACTTATTAAATAAAGTCAAGCTTTAAGCCTTTCAAAAAATACGCGTGTAACTAACGTGTTACATGTTGGCGCGTGGATGCGTACTCTGTAATCTGTCTGAATGTGTAATATATATAAGCCGTTTAAGCTCTCTCTCCATAACCAAAACGTTTTCTGTTTTCTTTTTTCTTTTTTCTTTGTAACTTAATAAAATAAATAAATAAATAAAGTCTCAGCAACTACATGATATGAAATGAAGAGTGTAGTAGATTAACCGGCTCAGATAAACACTCTCCGGCGAGTTTTCGACGATGAACGATGGGCTTTTTCGGGAGACTTTTCGGGGGGAGTAAAAAAAAGTCTGATAAATCAGATAATAAACGGAGGTGGAGCTTCACCACCACCAGATCTTCTAATTCAAGCAAGAAAGCTCCGTCCAAGTCATCTGTGGTGGTTGAGGAGAATGGTTTGGATGCCGACAAACATGCCATAGCCGTTGCGGCTGCGACTGCTGCTGTGGCCGAAGCTGCTCTTACTGCTGCTCATGCGGCTGCGGAAGTCGTCAGACTCACTAGCGGAAACGGCGGCGGGAGAAACGGTGGCGGTGGAGGAAACTCGTCGGTGTTTCAAATCGGAAGAAGTAACCGTCGGTGGGCTCAGGAGAATCTCGCGGCTATGAAGATTCAATCGTCTTTTCGTGGTTATCTGGTTAGTTTACTCATTTTCTTGAAACTTGAAAACTCTCTCTGTTCTTCCTCAGTTAGTCAGTTAATCTTTTAATCTATTAAGGAAACTTTACTAAAATTCTTTAACGTAGTGTGAACTAGCTGTCTGAAAATTCGGGTTTTTTGTTTCGTTTAATCATTCCCAAAATTCAAAATTTTGAAAAATGGAAACAATGGGTAAAATTTGTATTTTCTTGTGTGGGGTTATGGTCCGAAAGAAACTGACTATAGAAGAAGAAGAAGAAGAAGACAAACAAATGTGAATCAAAGAAGTTTCGTTGAAACTTGTTACATTCTGCCGACACTATTTTTAGTGGTTATGAATTACAGAGTACTTATAAAAAATATATATTTCTTCTTCTTCTGTTTTATTTCTTTAGCCACTCAAGAAAATTTGATGAAAGATCTGATAAGATTTTTTTAGATGAACTTAGATTATTGTTGGTGTGAATCATTTGGTTTTTTTAGTTGTGTGATGGGCCAAGTTCTTTTTTTTTTTTTTCTTTCTTTCCACGTTATTTTCTGCTTTTTTTTTTGAGTTCTGAACTTTATGGAAATAAATAAGACTAATTAGTATTTTACAGATGGGTTCTTTTTTTTTTTTCTCTCTTTTTCATTAGGAAACAGAAACTTTAAAGTTGAAATCTTTAGCCAAAAACTTTTGCAAGTTGCCTGTTTTATCTTCACTTTTAGCTAATAAAGTTTCATTTTTTAACCATGTTTTTTCCAACTCTTTTTCAAGTTCTTATGGATGAATTAATTGTTTATTAGTAATAAAAAGGTTCAAAACACGGAATTTGGAGATCTAGTATGTGTGTTAAATTATGTTATTTCCAAGATCTAGTATGTGTGTTCTCACATCTTGACCAATGTGAAAAGAAGAACTCGTGTGTGTGTGTATTTGGCCTTGCGACATAATACTTACGAGAATGGTGGGCTCTGTGATTACTATATCTAGTTTTTGGTACCAAGTGGAAGTGGTTGGGAAACTAAAAGCAAGATAGAATAATTTCACAAACCACTAATCCCTTTAGCGGTGTTCAAAATTAACGATGATTGTGTCTTTAACAAATGATTAAACTCGTCTTGTCCTTGTTATCATTCCCTTTCAAGCAAACTCAACTTCGATTATTTGTGGTGGAGCCAATTTTTACTTCAAGTTTATGTTATATGAAGTCAATATTTATATTTATATCAAAAAATTATAAACTTTATACATTGGCGTCGGAAGTACATGCAAACGAGTGAAACTTGGGTCTTGTTGCATTTATTGTCTGCTTTGAAGTTTTTTTTTTTGGTTCTATTTTGGCTAATGTGTTACACATTTCAGGCGAGGAGGGCATTAAGAGCACTAAAGGCATTAGTGAAGCTTCAAGCATTAGTGAGAGGACACATAGTGAGAAAACAAACCGCAGATATGCTTAGAAGGATGCAGACTCTGGTTCGTCTCCAATCTCAAGCTCGTGCTCGAGCCTCTCGTTCTTCTCACTCCTCTGTCTCTTTCCACTCTTCAACCGCTCTATTGTTCCCATCTTCCTCTTCTTCTCCACGTTCTCTCCACACTCGCTGCGTTTCAAACGCTGAAGTCATCTCTATGGACCACCGTGGTGGCTCTAAGCGGTTAGATTGGCAAGCCGAGGAAGTCCAAGACGAAGACAAGATCCTAGAAGTGGATACTTGGAAGCCTCAATTTCATCCCAAACCGCTACGTTCAGAGAGAAACAATGAGTCTCCGAGGAAAAGACAACAATCTTTGTTGGGTCCAAGAAGTACAGAGAACAGTCCTCAAGTTGGGTCTAGTGGATCAAGACGAAGAACTCCATTTACGCCGACATCAAGAAGCGAGTATTCTTGGGGATGTAATAACTATTACTACTCGGGTTATCACCCGAATTACATGGCTAACACAGAGTCTTATAAAGCTAAAGTCCGGTCACAGAGCGCGCCGAAACAGAGATCTGAGGTCTCTAATGATACCAGTGGCTACAAGAGATCTGTTCAGGGACAGTATTACTACTACACGGCGGTTGCAGAAGAGAGTACGGATGTTGGAAGCCCCGGTTACTACGGAGGAGGACTTTCTGATCGATTGAATCGTAACCAAAGCGCGAAATCGAGGATGCATTCTTCGTTTCTTGTTTAGATTATGATTCTCTTTTCTTTACTTTTTTTGTTCCTTTTTTTTTGTGGTTTGAGTTTGGTAATTTTTCAGGAGCTAAAAGGTGTTAACACTGGGGGATGTGTAAATTGTTTTTAACAAGTTTCGATTGCTTGCAAAAGAAGGAACATAGCTCTGTTCTCTCTTACCTTTGTTGATTAGTGCTCAATCACAGATTAATCAAACTGCTTATATCCAACTTATACCGGTTTAAACTGTGTCAAAAACGGAATGTTGAAATGACTAAAATGATTAGATTATTTAGATATTAGAAAAACTGAAACTAAACAAAACCTAACTGATGTAACTATTTTTCCAAGACAACAACAATGAGTTTAATACATCTTTGTTTAGGATATAACCAAACCCTCCTCAGTCAGATTTAAACACATAATTCGTGAGTGGTACGACATCGTTCTGAATCCACTGAGCCTTGAAAGATTTTAGTGCCTTCACTGAATGCTAGAAAAAAGCATATAAATTAATCAAATTTGATAGTTTAGATGATATAAGAATATATATACAAAGAGGAAAGGTTTAGTAGTAAGTTACAAGTTGCAATCGGTGTTAGGGTCGATGGTGAAACCCAAAACAACACCGCAGAAACCAGATAACGTAGAAATGGCGGTGGCGTTAGAGTTATAGACATTGATGAGTTCCATGAAGCAATTACAGAGCCACTTTCTCTTATCCGACGAATCAGAGTAGGTCCCGATCACCGTCATCGCATCGCAGCAGCTCGACCCTGGTATCGGATCCGGGTAACCGTAGTTTACAAACTTCGTGCACGACGAGACCAGCGTTCCCACCGCCGCACAATCCGCAGCGTTTTGCACCGTCGCTGAACATGTAGCCGACAATAGTAATAAGAAGAGAGACATCACCGGATAGAATGATTTCATCATATATATCTTTATAAGAGAATGATGAATCTTTATTTGACCAAAACTAGCTAGCTAGCTAGAACGTTTTTGCTTGTTATACAAGCTATGGTTTATAGACAAGACAGGAAAAAAATGAGCGTTTCTGTGTGTGTGTTTGGAGTTGGTTTCCAACAGAGGTTGTGTGATATTTCGGATTATATGTTCACATCTAAAAACAAGTCATTTCATGCGAATGATGATTCATGGTGCACAATAGTGTGGATTGATTGACGTGCACGTTAGCATTTCTTAACCAATGTTAGTAGTGAAGTCGTGCAAAGTAAAAGGTGAATAAGCTCATAGAGATAATTAAGAGAGTCACTCTCAATGAAAAAAAAAAAAATATGTTGGAAAATTTAACACTATAATACAAACACATTGTATTCTCCACATGATATGGAATACCCCATATATAAATAAGTTGATTGCGCTTTCTTTCCTCCGCACTAGTACCTTGGATAATGGATTCCAACGAGTCTCATACCATCTCGTCGATTAGGATCAAAATAGACAACTGATACCATGTCAGGAAAGATGACCATCTTATTGACGAAAACGATCTCACCAGTTCCAGTGGGGCTATTTACTATTGTAACCTTGGACCATTCTTGTTTCTTAACATCCTCCATAACCCAAATTTCCACGCCGGCCTCCCTGTTGTAAAGCGATCGGATTCGGTTCAAGGTTAAAAAAGTCAAAAAGTCAAAAGCGATCGGATTCGGTTCGGTTTTTAAACCAAACACAAACACAAACCAGTTCGGTTTAACTAAAATCCCTAATTTGCCGTACCAATCTGAATCTCGTACGTTCCATTAGTGATGTCGTGAAAAAAAAAAAACTTGGGCCGTTCTAAAACCCCTTTATCATCGTCGTCAATTTTTCGCCGTAGCTGTCTCATCTCACCGCCACCGTATTCTTCTTCCATTTCCAGGTTTCACTATTTCTTCAGATTCTCTCTGTTCAAGATTGGTTTTGTTCCTCTGCTGCTATTGATCGTTACTCTGTTTGTGGTTTTTTAAATGCTTGATTCTACCATATGGTTAGCTTAGATTTGGATATTGTATGTTTAAGTCTCTGATTTGATTGGTGCTGCTATTGAAATCTCTCTGCTTTCAAATCTGCTCTGTTTCTTTCATATGTGACAGTTCAATCTATAGTATGACTCTTCTAAGGATCTTGTTAGTAAGATCGAGGATGACAAAAAGCTTTGCTCTTTGATCTAAAAATCACATATTTATTAATTCGTCTGTGACCAAAATTACAGCTTTTCACCAATTTAGTAATTTGTCCTTTTTACTACTTGCAGGATCTTGTTTAGATTCTGAAAATGGCTTTCAGGCGAACCTTATCTATAAGGTCCACACTTTTCGCTCGTCGGAATCAACCAGTTTATCATATTGTCCCTCGTGTAAATGATCATGAAGGGGAATCATTTTGTCAAGAAACATCTCAAAGAAGTTACCATAGCTTTCTTCACCAAAGATCCGTTAACAACAGCTTTGATTTCTCCAAAATCCCGGGAAGAGGAGGAGGAAGCTTACATTTGCCTCTGGCTCCTGCTTCTGGTTTTGCTTTCTATCGTTACATGTCAAGTGCACAAGGTGTCGGTTCGGAAAATATTGGCGTCATGTCCGATATCGCAGAAGTCATAAGCGAATCAACATTGCAAGATGCTCCAGCTCAGGCTGCCGCTGCAGTCAGTGAAGTTACACTTGCAGCTGCTGACTCTTTCTTCCCTATTGCGGCCCTTCAGCATTGCATTGATATGGTGCATTCATTCACTGGCTTTGAGTGGTAAGGAACTTGATTTTTTTTTTTTCTTTCTGTTTTTGAGTCGTATTTCACTTTGATTAATCTGCCTGGAGTTGATCTTAATTACATCACACGTTAGCTAAATACTCCTGGATATATATGAGTTAAATTCTGGACATAGCATATGTTTAAGATATTACCATTTCCTCATATCCTAACAGGTGGGCGTCCATTGTTGTGGCAACCATATTGATCCGGTCATCAACAGTTCCTCTCTTGATCAAACAAATGAAAGACACGACAAAGTTGGCGGTATGTGTCTCCCTTTTTCCTCTTTTTTTCACTTTGCAGACCATTTAGGATAGTGCCTATATAAAGTCATTTCAAATATGGAGATTGTCTGTATTTAGAGAATTAGACATGCTTTTTCGATTTTGAAATTATTAAACATTACATGTGGAATATGGACTCTCAATAGAATAGGAAATGAGATTCACATCACTGTAGTCAATGACACAAGTCTCCAATAAATCATAAAGGAAGTACTTGTAAATTTCATGCGGATCTTCTACTTTTCAACCATTACATTTTCGTCTTGCTTCTGTGTTTACGTACTCATGTTCTGAAACAAAATTTAAGTTATAAAAGAAAAGCATAAATAAGTCGATGAACTTTAACTTATATTTTCTGGCATTTATACTTGGTTCTCTATATTTCTGCCGTTTGCTGCATCCATCAGTAGTGTATTCTATGATCCTATGCAGCTGATGAAGCCACGGTTGGAGTCCATCCGGGAGGAAATGCAAAACAAGGTATGTTAACTTTTCCATTACAGCCATACATCATGCGATTCCTCCTCACTTTTGCTACTCTGCCAATAGCTTTTGTACTGACTATATGTCCACTCAGCTTTAGCCCCGAATTTCCTTATCTACATCTTTCTTTAATTTTTCTCTATATTTTCCGTTCAGGGCATGGACGCCGTTACGATGGCAGAAGGTCAAAAGAAGATGAAGAATTTGTTTAAAGAGTAAGCTGCTTTTAGATTTAAACTTCTTTTGACCAGAAATCAATTTGAAACATCTCTTTTGGAGTGTTGGACTTCTTTTGGTCTGCTAATCAAGAATTCTAGACTAATTATTAAGATTTGGAGTTCATGTCAAAATTACCCCTCGTTGATCATAGTTGGGAAGCAAGTGCGCTATCCTATGTCATATTATAGCTCGTCTGCTGCTGGCTATTGAGTTGGTGTAGTCTCCTGACATTTTGAGCTATTTTGGTTGATATGTCCAAATAACCATACAGTGTTTGTTTATAATTTACAGATATGGTGTCACTCCATTCACTCCAATGAAAGGGATGCTTATTCAGGGACCTCTGTTCATCTGCTTTTTTCTTGCTGTAAGACCTTTTAATCTTTAAGATGCTTGTTGGGATATGTTGTTTGTCATGAGGCTTTTTGTCTCAAAATGAGTTAAATTTGTTTCCCCAGATTCGAAATATGGCAGAGAAGGTACCTTCATTCCAAACAGGAGGGGCATTATGGTTTACCGATCTAACAACTCCCGACAGCTTATACATCTTGCCGGTTATAACAGGATTGACATTCTTGATAACCGTTGAGGTACCGTTTCTGCTAACTTAAATAACAATGTTGACATCTTCAACATTTGTCAGACTTACAAACTTAAGCTTGAATTGTTGTCACCTCCCAGTGTAATGCACAAGAAGGCATGGAAGGGAATCCGATGGCTGGCACAATAAAAAATGTTTTCCGGGGGTTCGCTCTCCTCACGGTGCCCATGACAATGAGTTTTCCGCAGGTTATTATTATTACCGGTAATAACAACCCCAAAGACTTTGTGATATGGATTTTCTAATGTCTCTGCGAAAATTTATTTGCAGGCTATATTTTGTTACTGGATTACATCCAACATCTTCTCCCTCATGTATGGACTTGGTGAGTGAGTGTGTGTAATCAAGATTCCTAACTAATTGCAGCATATTCTTTGGTTTGAAACAATAACAAGGAATGGTTTATGTGGTGATTAATGACAGTGATTAAGCGTCCTCAAGTGAAGAAGATGTTACGCATACCAGAACTGCCTCCAACTCCTCCAGGTCAACAACCTTCATTTGACCTGTTTTCAGCTCTCAAGAAAATGAAAGCCATGACGCAGGACCATTCACAGAACCAGACACTACCAGCTTCGCCAGTAAACCCGAGGGCCTCTTCAACATCGTTGAGTCCTGTTAGTAAGAGGCTCAAGGCTTTGGAGAGCCAAGTCAAGGGAAGGAAGAAGAACAGCAGCAAGAAGAGGTGATCGATCCAAAGTGGTGCATACTATTTTTGTTAGACGGGCAAAGGAAAACTTAATAAAGCTTTTGACTCAAAAGTGAACTAGTTACTACCTTACACAGATTTTTCTCATTATTGATGGAGGCAGCTACTAGTGAAATTATATGTTTTCTTTGATTATTTTATGGAACGATATTGTAAGTTTGTTTTGACCGGTTAGAGAATAGAATACTGTTTTTATAGAAACATTTTAAATAACATACACTCTTTTATATTGTTAAGTAACAAAACCTGAACAAAATTGGATATATTTGAACATATAGGGAGTGGTTTGATTTAGTCTGATAAACCATCCATAATCTTTGTAGGTTTATTGAGCTTTATTGTTTATAAGGTAGAGGTTATATTATATAAGTGGATTAATAAAAGAAGGACGTCGTCGAGGAGCAGTTTCACGTTGGGCGTTGAAGTAAACAGTATAGAAAGACGACCAAAGTAAGAAGAGAACGCATTTTTGTGTTGAAACACTCTTGTTTCCGGCGCTGCCATCACCGTTTGCCTCCCACACTGTTTGAACAGCACGAAGACGGATCTGTGTATTCCCGCCACCAGTTTAGGCGTTTCGTATCTCACTATCTCTTTGTCTGCAAACAGTCAAATCATTCATCTTATACTCATCAACATACGTACATAAGGATCTGCTTGAGGATGTGTTTTGACCAAATTAAGAGGTTGGAGGTGAATCAAAAGTCTATTATTGTACTGTACATGTGTGATTTATTCTTACCAAAGGAATTAAGCATCAGTTGTCCTAAATTTGATGAATGCTATATCTAACCGACGTACCAATGAAGATATTCACGGATATAAGGCTCATGATCTTTCGAGTTAATAAGAAAACAAAAAGATTAACGTTAGAAGAGAGGACTAGGTAAGTACTTAACATAGATACTAAAAAGTGTATGAGAAAGTGCTTAACATAGATACTAAAGTTTTCCTTTTAATGTGTATGTGTTTGTGTTTGTTGTGATTGATGATGATGGTTTTTTTTAGAATGAACCGATATGTGATAGTTTTTTTTTTTTTTTTTTCAAAAGTACCAATTTTAGATTTACTTTCCAAATACCATTAAACTGAGTTTTTTTTCCAAAAACCACAAAATTAAAATAAAGTTTTAATATTAAAAATTAAATCTTAAATCCTAAATCTAAACCATACCCCCTACAAACTATACACTAAATCTAAAATTGTCAATCCAAACTAAGAAAAATAAATTTTACATCCTTAAAATTCCTTTTTTTGTGTTCGTGGTACTTTTGAAAAAAACTTTTGTGGTACTTTTAGAAGAAAAAAAAACTTAAAATATGGTATTTTGAGGAATTAATCTTTTTATATAGGTTAACAAAAGATGAAAGTGAAGTTATTATTATTAATTCTTTTTTTTTTTTATCTTACCGTTGTGATCTGATCGATTTCCTTTTGTTTCCAAGAAACAGGAAAAATTAATCCGAAAAAAGGAAGGAAATAAATATGCAAAGACGAAGGAAAAGGAAAAAAAACAAGTTTTCCTATTTCTCTTTGGTGTAAAGTGTAAACCCTAAAAATCTTATAAATACTCTCTCTTCACTCGTCTCTTTTGTTGGAAAAATAAAAAAAATCATCTTTTCTTCTTTGTTGCTCTCTCTGCGACTGAGAGCGAAGCAGCTCTGCGAATTGTCTTGGTGGGAAAAGATCGCCGCCGGTGGTGTCTCGGGACTGTGATGAAGAAGCCGATGGATGGAGATCCCATTGTTCGATTCCAACATAATTAAGTAAGTTTCTCTCTCTCTCTCTCTCCCTCTCTCTGCCTTTTCCTTCATCTCTGATTAATGGATTCTGACTTGAGTATTACACTAGTTAGGTCTTAATTGTCTTGGCCGGAGAAGCAAAATCAGCGGAATCCGAGAGCGATGGAGGATAGGAATAGGATCAAAGCAAAGACGACGAGCCCTTCTTCGTGGTCTCTTCTTCTTTGGTACTCTCTGATCTCGCTTTCTTCTCTTTCCATCCTTCTTCTTCTTCTTCTTGTTTGTTATTCTCTTACTTCTCTGTCTTTTTTTTTGTTTCTAGGGTTTTTTTTAGACAAGATTGCAAAACCATGATCGAGACGTGTATGTATGTCTGAAGCCAGAACTAAGGGGGGAGATTGCAAAACCATCATCGAGATTGCTTTTTTTCTAGGGTTCTTGCTTCCTCCTCATTCCTCAACCACCAATTCATCAATTCCTCTTCTCTCCTCCACGGTTTGGCTTCCAGTTTTGCTTCTTTCTTTCGTTTGATCTCTGTTGAATTGCTTCTCTAATTAAGATTTGTTTTTTTTTTTTTTGAAGCTAAGCGACGAAGTAGATTCAGAACACGGTCGTCGGCGTTCCTACCGTAACAGCATCCGTCGATCTGTTTTTGAAGGTATCTTTGTTACAGTTTTCATTCCCTTACATATAACAATTGATGAAGCTAAAATTGCTGTTGTGTCTTCACTTCTCAGATTTTGAGTGTTGTAATTTGGTAAGCTTCTTACTTTCCTGTGTTTTGGTTTCTTTTTGCAGATTGAACCATTCCATACCTTTTTCTACCCTAGATGCCGAGGAGCTCTCTGGTTCTCATCCTGCTCAAGTACTACGGAGCTTTGGTGTGTGTGTGTCTCTCTTTACTTCTCAGATTTTATGGTAAGCTTCTTACCAAAGTTTCTGTTGTGTTTGGTCTCTGAGCTTTTTTTACTTTCCTGTGTTAATGTTTATAGTGCAGGTAAAGTGGATTGGATCTTCCACGCTTTTTGGATCCTCTGATTGGAGAGAACCTTTCGTATGTTGTCATGTTTTATACAGATACCTTTTTGTATGGAGATATCTCGACAAAGGCTGCGCATATGCTCGCCTTACTTAAGGTAACACATTCTTCCTATATGTTTGTATTTGGTGCCAACTCTGTCATGTGCTTTGTTTTGAAATCACAGATTTGTGTTTGATGCAGGTAACGATTGTTACACCATTTAGTTTTCCGCTGGAGATTCCACATTGGGTGTCTGCTACTCTGTATTTCCTTCCTCAATCCTCACCCACCAATTCAACTCATCTCTCTCTCTCTTCTCCTCCCCCACGGTTTGTCTTCCCAATTTTTGCTTATCTTTTTCTTTTTCTTTTTTTTTTTGATCTCTGATGATTGGTTTTATTCTTTTTCTTTCGAAGCGACGAAGTAAATTCAGAACACGGTCGCTATGCTAGGGTTTGGAGAATTGTCGAAGAAGATTCAGAACAAACACTAAGAAGAACTACTTCCCCCGTACAGTAATAACATTAAACTGGTTCCCTTTTATGTTCTGTTTTACTATTATCCACCCTTGTACACTCCTTTTTTTTTTTGTTATGTATCTTATCAGAATCCAACCATATTGACTTAAATTTTTTTGTGTTTTGGTTTTTTGCAGATTTTTTATCCCATTACCTTTTGGTACCCTAAATGCCGACGAGCCAGCTCTCTTGTGCTCATCCTGCTCCTCATGAAGCACTACAGAGCTCTCTGGTGTGTGTGTCTTTACTTGTCAGACTTTGAATTTTGTAATTTGGTAAGCTTATTATTACTAAAGTTGCTCTTGTGTTTGGTCTCTGAGCTTGTTTTTACTTTCATGTGTATTATGTTTATAGTGCAGGGAAAGTGGATTTGGATCTAACACGCTCTTGGATTGGTGATTGGTGAAGATATCCTAACTGCTATGGCTACAGAGATCTCTGGTCTTGTGTGTGTCTTTACTTCTCAGACTTTGAATTTTGTAATTTGGTAAGCTTGTTACTAATGTTGCTCTTGTGTTTGGTCTCTGAGCATTTTTACTTTCCTTTGTTATGTTTAAGCTTGTTACTAAAGTTTCTCTTTTGTTTGGTCTCTGAGCTTCTTAACTTTCCTTTGGTATGTTTATAGTGCAGGGAAAATTGGATTGTATCCTCTCAATCATAACACGCTTTTGGATCCTCTCAACGGAGAGAACCCTTTCAATATTAAAGTGGGTGAAAACAGCAATTCTCAGGTACGTAGTGGACAACAAGGTACGGTATCTTCACATTGAATATAGTCTCTTCCTAATTGTATTGGTTCCATCTGTTTGAAGTAATACAATGTTTACTTGGCTATGTAAGAATTGTAATGGAGCTATGGAGTTGGGTGAAATCGAAGACTGTTGGCAATGGAAGATAGACAAGGAGCCAAGTGAGGAGCCGAGATGTTTGTTCAGTTGACTGGTGGACTCGAGGCTGCTGCTTGCAGAGCAAACTCAAAGGCCAAGGTTCGATTTTGTTTTTCTTGATTTGTCCTTTGTTACTCTCTTTTATGTTTTGTTTTAATATGTTATCCACCTTAATTATACTCTTTTTTTCTTTTTATTTGTTTGTTATGTATCGTATCACCTTGACATAATTTTTTCTGTGTTTTGTTTTGTTTTTGCAGATTGAACCCTAGATGCCGACGAGCTAGCTTTCTGGTGCTCCTCCTGAAGTACGACAGAGCTCTCTGGTTTGGTGTGTGTCTTTACGCGTCAGACTTTGAATTTTGTAATTTGGTAAGCTTACTATTACTAAAGTTTATCTTGTATTTGGTATCTGAGCTTTTTTTTTTTTTTTTTTTTTTACTTTCCTGTGTGTTAGGTTTATAATAGTGCAGCCGGGAAAGTGGATTTGGATCTTCCAATCATAACACGCTTTTGGATCCTCTGATTGGAGAGAACCCCTTCAATGTTAAAGTTGATTAAGTGGATGAAACATAGAACTCTCTGGTACTACTAGCCTATCAAAAAACCTTTATTGCTACTGCGAAGTTGTTTTACTTTCAATTCTAACTTCTCTGTTCTATGTTGCAGCCATTTATATTGGTGGACAGCTTCTTCTCCCACGGCCCCCATGCATTTGGTCTCCATAACACTTTCAAGTCTCCAATGGTTTGTTCTTATTCTGTTTATTATTTTCTCAGTTTTGTTCTATATTCGAATAACTAAAGTTATGGTCTATGTTTTTGTTCTTACAGGTACCTCTTGTATGGAGATATATCTCGATAAAGGCAGATCATATGCTCGCCTTACCTAAGGTAACACATTCTTCCTAGATGTCTGTATTTGGTGACAACTCTGTTTTGTGCCTTGTTTTGAAACCATAGATTTGTGTGTGATGCAGGTAAAAATTGTTAGACCATTTAATTTCCCACTGGAGATGCCACTACTTCAACTGATGGGGGGCCATTATAATATACACATGGGTAATTAACAAACCTTTTCTTAGAGTGGACAGCAAGGTATTAATTATTCTTCACATTGAATAATAGTCTCTTCCTAATTGTATTGTTTCCATCTCTGTTTGAGATAATACAATGTTACTTGGCTAGGTAAGCATTGTAATGGAGCTATGGAGTTGGGTGAAATGGAAGACTGTTGGCAAGGGAAGATACACAAGGAGCCAAGTGAAGAGCCGAGATGTTTGTTCAGTTGACTGGTGGAATTGAGGAGGCTGCTTACTTGCAGACCAAAGTCAAACCCAAAGGCCAAGGTTTGATTTTTTTTTCTCTCTTTCTCTATTTTTTGTTCCTTAGTGTTGTTGTTTCATCTAATGCAAGGCTTCTAATGGTCTTCTTTGTTTTTCTCCCTCAGGTTGGTGATAACCCATTGTAGACATCAATCCAAGTAAGTAAACTACTCAATTGGTCAAGGTATATTTGGTTTCTGTTTCATCTCCTTTTTCCTTCCACATATTGTTTCATTAGAATAATGGTTTTGATAGCTGTTTCACGCTATCATTTTGGTTTCAATAGTACTGAAGTGTGGCTCATTATGGATTTGTTGCAGATTGTACATGATGAGCTACTGAAATTGATGGGTGGAGGAGAAAGTATCTGAGCTACCAGCATTTCAGCTTCTCTCTCTCCACGGTTTTGCCCATGTTGAGTTATTATGTTCTCAGTTTGTTGAGTTATTATTTCTCAGTTTGTTTGTTCTCAGACAAATCCCTTTTGTATGGAGATATCTCGACAAAGACCAGCTTTAAAGTCATATGCTCTCAATGGAGAACTCAGGTACTAGCCTACCATAACCTTTATTGCTACTGCGAAGTTGTATCCGTCTCAATTCTAACTTTTATTTTCCTATGTTGGCCATTTATATTTGTGGACAACTTCTCCAAGTGCCCCCATGCATGGTTCTCCATAACCCTTTCAAATCTCCACAGAGGTATCATATGGTTTGTTCTTGTTGGGTTAATACTTTCTCAGTTTCTTTCTGTATACGAAGATACTAAATTTATGGTCATGTTTTTCTTTTTACAGATACCTCTTGGATGAAGATATCTCGACGAATGCAGCTCATATGCTCGCTTAACCTAAGGTTACACATTCTTCCTAGATGTTTGTATTTGGTGACAACTCTGTTTTGTGCTTTGTTTTGAAATCATAGATTTGTGTTTGATGCAGGTAAGGATTATTACACCATTTAATTTTGTGTTCCGTAGATGCCAAGGAGGGTGCTCATCCTGCTGAAGTTCAGAGCTTTGGTGCGTGTGTTTACTTCTTACTTAAGTTGCTGAGGTGGAGTCTCTGTGCTTTACTTTCCTGTTATGTTTATAGTGCAGGTAAAGTGATTGGATCTTTCTAATCAGAGCACGCTTTTAGATCCTCTAAATGGAGAACCTCTCATTCAAGTTGATGAAACAGTAACTCAGGTGCAAGCCTATCAAAACAGTTATTCGTACAAAGTTGTATTCGTCTCAATTCTAACTTTTATTTTTCCTCTGTTCTATGTTGCAGCCATATATGCTCTAAATAGCTCCAGCAAGCCGCAGGAGAAGTCTTTGTCACACGGAAATTTTTAGAGAACTGTTGCGGTGGTCAGGTACTGAATCTGTTCACCATTTTTACATTGGTTCCAACTTATCAGTTTCAACAGCTTTTTATTATTCTGAAAGGATTATCAACCATAACGTTTTATGCTCAGAGGTGCCTATTTATTCACTTCATGTCTGTGCCTAGCTCTCCGAAATTCGAACTTCAGAGTGTTTGCTCAGTTGACTAGTGTACTCTAGGAGGCTGCTTGTAGATCAAACTCAAAGGCCAAGGTTCGATTGTTTTTTCTCTTTGTATTTTTTTCCCCCCTTAAGCTCAAATTAGGATTCTCTTGGCGGTTTTGCTAACATGTGAGTCTTGCAGTTGTTAGAAGGTTTGTTCAGTCTCTAAGTGACCATGCCGTTGGTATGGGAGTCATTCGTGGATTCAGACCAGATCAGTAGTTGGTGAAGGTATTTTTGTGTGTGTGTTGTTGTTTCATATGCGAATGCTTGGTTTCTAAGGTCGTCACTGTTTTCTCTGGCTGGTGAATATTTTGGAACTACTCCTAAACAGCTTGTCATAATGTTGTCAAAGGATGGATCACAACAAGCAGAAAGTGGGTAAGTTTGCACTCATGAGATGTGCTTATATATGTCTGGTTATTTTTATCTCTTGTCTCTAGTTAACTTTGTTGGTATTCTTGTTTATTTGTTGCATTAGCCTCTTGGCAGTTTTGCTAACAGGTGAGTCTTTCCAGGTATTATAAGGTTTGTTTAAATATGTTAGTCTCCTAGACGTTGGGATGGGAGTCATTCGTGGAGTCGGACCAAATCAGCAGTTGGTCAAGGTAATTTTGTTTCTGTTTCATCCCCTTAGTCCTTAGTCCTTCCCCATATTTTTTCATTAGCGTAATGGTTTTGTTTTACTCTATCATTTTAATTTTAATAGTACTGAAGTGTGGCTAATCATGGCTATGTTGCAGATTCTACATGATGAGCTAGTGAAATTTATGGGTGGAGGGGAAGTATATGTGCTATAGTTTACTTAATCAGGTCCTACAGTAATATTGTTGGCTGGGCTCCAAGGAGTTTGAAAGATAGCTTGTTACCTAAAAAAGTACCAGGTATGCTTTTTCAAAATACAGTGGAGATGTTTATGGGATATTTGTTACTCTCTATCAAATTACACTTGACATTTATGATATCTACATGCTTATTTCTGGAGATGTATCCCGACCTGCTGCCATCAATCAACTTGTCATTTTAGCTGAATAGGTATTGACATTTTTACTTTTGGAGCATCTGTGCATTCGTAGAAATGGCTTAAGAGAACCTGTGTGTGAACATATGATGATATTCGTTTCTGTAAATCAATACTCCCTTATGCCCTCTTTGTTTCAGGTTTGTGCCGGTTTATACAGCAGGGACTGATGTAAAACCTGCAGATCTAGCCAATAAGCAAGGTCTAAAAGAAGCTCAAAAGAATAATGTCTATGTAGTTATCATGGGTACTGCAGCGAGCCTTCAAGGTAATCTTTCGTCTTTGAGAGTCATTGTATCATAAATCTATTGCAGCTTTAGTCATGAAATTGGCTCTTTTGTGACAGATAAAAAAGGCATGATGAACGATTTAAAAGACGTGAAGAAATTTTTGTATCCCACAGCAGTGCTACTACTTGTTGATGCCATGACTGGACAAGAAGCTCCAGGTATGCCCTTTGTATTGTACTTGGCCTTACAGTAACAACATCAAACTGGTTACTCTTTATGTTAATATATCAACCAGAATCCAACTCTCAGAATCCAACCAGTGACTTAATATTTTGTGTTTTGGTTTATGCAGATTGAACCATTCAATGCATTTTTGCTACCCTAGATGCCGAGGAAGAGCTATCTGGTGCTCATCCTGCTGAAGTACAGAGCTTTGGTGGTGTGTCTTTACTTCTCAGATTGAATTTTGTATTTGGCTCTGAACTTTTTTACTTTCATGTGCAGGGAAACTGGATTGGATCTTCTAAACGTAACACGCTTTTGGATTCTCTGATTGGCAGGAGCAGTAACCAAGATTCCCAAGTAAGTGACCTTTTGGTTCCATAATACAATCTTGAGATTTCCATGTCTTAGCATCCTAACAGGTTTTTATTTTGTTTCTTCAAGTCAGTATCCCCAGTTTCTAAACTGACTTGAAGGCTATAACAGGCAGTCCTGAGTCACAGATCTAAAGGCCGAAGCTCTCTTCCTCTGGCTTGTAGTACTGAAACTCTTGAGACAAAGAGTTTTGAGCAAAAAGCATTGTAACTCCCAAGCCAAAGCGCCTCTTCATCTGATAAACCTTCCCTTCCTAATAAGTCAAACCACTTAGATATTCTCTGGTAATTATACAGTTTAACATCATATCGAGTATATTAACACTTCTTAAACTGAGTAAGGATAAAGCAGCATCTATGATCCCAACAGAGAGAGTACACGAACAACAAAACTTTAACCAAGGTAATCAACAAACTAAGTGAACTTAGACGATACCATCCTCCTAATTTCTCGAACTACGCCATTGCCAATATAGTTAGCACTACCCTAACAAGCCCATAAGACATTCTTTCAACTACTTAGGCAACATCAACTGGTGTAGCTCAATCGTAGTAAGACTGCCCTGATACTAAATTCTGAGATTTTTTTTTTTTTTTTTTTTTTTTTTTTTTTTTTTTTTTTTAATTTTCTGGTAATTACAATTGACCATATAAACAGCCTGGCCTATAAACAAACTAGTAGAGAGTATGATCTTCAGAACAACTTGTGTGGAAATTGGAATAATCCCAGTTAGTTAATCTTCACTTCTGCTAAACAAATGAGTAGTATGTTTTTCATCACAATATATAATCCCTCTTATGATGCAAAGGTTGAGCTCTCCTTGAAATTGGTCAGTTAAATTAACCGCCTAATTCCAGTTATTTGTTGTAATTTACCTGTATTATCCATTGTGACGCATAACATAACTTGTAATTTATTCCAACTTTCCAAGCATCAATAGCCAAGAGACTGACGGTTACAATAGAATCTTTAAAGGGTCAGATACACTTATGCTGTTATATTCTAGTATAAAACCAACATTATGATGTTATATTCTAGCCTATATATATATAGGAGGTCCCTTGAGTAGTCCCCCGAACAGCTCTCCCGGATCTTAGTAAATCTCAATCTCCACTGCTACGAGCGATTCATCAACCTGTAGAGAACCTCTAGAAGTGAATCTTGATGCTAGTGTTGGACACTAATGAAGTCTGGAGGGTGACCGTACCTCTACTGAACATGTCCTGCATGTTCAAGGACAGATTTATACTAATCTCCCTCTCCCCTAGTTAGTAGCCATAGTAGGTCCAAGAGAAGCTGGGAAGAATCCTCTCTAAATGAGTAGCTTAAATCTTGTCCATTCCCTCAGTTTCAATAGCAGCGTGCTGCACAGCCTCTGCCAAAGAACATCAAAATGCTGTAGACAACGACATGAGTTGAATGGAGAAAAATGAGTAGTTTCTTAAAATGCAAACATGGATTGGCTACATGAAAAAGAAGATATATATAAGAAGAAGGACCAAGTATACGAGAGAAGGAAGCTTGTATTATACCTATCCCAAGATCTGGATGTATTAAGGCGATGTTCATCTTTGAAGCTTCTTTCTTTATTTCCACGTTTGTTTTTTTGTTTTGCGGGGGTTTCATGTCCGGGTTATTTGATCTCGAACCGATTAAAATAATAATAAATTTGGGTAAAGATAAAGCCCACAGTTCAGGCCCAACACAATTAAATTGTCACAATCATCGGCCAAGAAGAAGGAAATAGAAAATAATCTAAAAATAATAATAGAAAAAATGAAAAATAGGAAAAGGAAAATAGCTAAAGATGAATCTGAACGGTTGAAATAGAGAAAAGGAAATAGGATAGATCAAATCCTGACCGTTAATATAACTTTTTTCCTCTATAAATAATACTTCACTAAATACATCATATACACCTTTCATCTTCGTCGCTAGTTACAGTGGAGCGTTGTTACGGGCGGCTGGTGTCTGTGGTGTAAAACCGATGCGATGCGCGTCTCTCTGATTTTGGTTGTTTGAAAGCCGATCATCTCATCTCGTTCGTGAATTCTTCTTCTTCTTCTTCTTCTTCTTCTTCTTCTTCTTCTTCTTCTAGGGTTGGGTCTCTCTGTCTCCCTCAATATCCTTACTCTTCTTCACTCTGTTAATTCTTCTTCTTCTTAATCTGATTAAGTAAGTTTCTTCTTCTTCGTCTTGCAGGTTTTGGTTTTGTTGGAAGCAAATTTATTATGATCCTATCATCATCGCTCCCTCCTAGGGTTTGATTTCTAAATCTTATCGCTCTTCTTCTTCTTCTAGCCCTAGGGTTTGGTCTCTGTATCTCTCTCTCTCTCTGATCAATTTCATGTTTTTACTCTTCGCTCTCTTCTTAATCAATGCGTCTCTGAATAATTAAGTTGCTTCTTCTTCGTCTTTTGCAGTTTTTTTTGGAAGAAAAAATTTATGACCCGATCGATCATCATCGCTCGCTCGCTCGCTCCCTCCTCCTACGGTTTGGTTTCTATATCTTAATTTTAATTACTTTTCCTTCTGTTGTTTTTGTAGATTGTGGTGGTGCATTGGTGCTATCTATGGTTGATCTCTGTTTTGCTCTCTCTCTTTTTTTTTTTATAGCTTCTGATACTTTCACTTTTGGGTTTCTAAAATTGAATTTACATTGTTATTTACTTCAAGTTGATTTTATATTTTTGGAGGATGCTATGATAATTTTCAGACTTTCATGTGTGTTATGTTTTTATAGTGCAGGGAAAGTGGATTTGGATCTAACACGCTCTTGGATTGGTGATTGGTGAAGATATCCTAACTGCTATGGCTACAGAGCTCTCTGGTCTTGTGTGTGTCTTTACCTTCTCAGACTTTGAATTTTATTATTACTAAAGTTGCTCTTGTGTTTGGTCTCTGAGCTTTTTTTACTGTCCTTTGTTATGTTTAAGCTTGTTGCTAAAGTTTCTCTTTTGTTTGGTCTCTGAGCTTTTTAACTTTCCTTTGGTATGTTTATAGTGCAGGGAAAATTGGATTGGATCCTCTCAATCATTACACGCTTTTGGATCCTCTCAATGGAGAGAACCCTTTCAATATTAAAGTGGGTGAAAACAGCAATTCTCAGGTACGTAGTGGACAGCAAGGTACGTTGTTAATTATTAATTCACATTGAATATAGTCTCTTCCTAATTGTATTGGTTCCATCTGTTTGAAGTAATACAATGTTTACTTGGCTATGTAAGCATTGTAATAAAGCTATGGAGTTGGGTGAAATCGAAGACTGTTGGCAATGGAAGATAGACAAGGAGCCAAGTCAAGAGCCGAGATGTTTGTCCAGTTGACTGGTGGACTCGAGGCTGCTGCTTGCAGAGCAAACTCAAAGGCCAAGGTTCGATTTTTTTTTTCCTCTGTTTTTTTTACCCTTGAGCTCAAATTTGGATTCACTTGGAGGTTTTGCTAACAGGCGAGTCTCCCAGGTGTTAGAAGGTTATGCTCAGTCTGTTAGTGACCAAGCCGTTGGGATGGGAGTCATTCGTGGAGTCAGACCAGATCAGCAACTGGTCAAGGTATTTTTTTTTTGTTTCTGTTTCGTCTCCTTAGTCCTTCCCCATATTGTTTCATTAGCATAATGTTTTCTATAACTGTTTCACTCTCTCGTTTTGGTTTGACTAGTATGAAGTGTGGCTTACCATGGATATGTTGCAGATTGTACTTGATGAGCTACTGAAACTGATGGGTGGAGGAGAAAGTATATGAGCTACACTTATGACCCGATCGATCATCATCGCTCACTCGCTCGCTCCCTCCCTCCTCCTACGGTTTGGTTTCTATATCTTAATTTTAATTACTTTTTCTTCTGTTGTTTTTGTAGAGTGTGGTGGTGCATTGGTGCTATCTATGGTTGATCTCTCTTTTTGTTTTCTGAAACTCGTTTGCTCTGCTTTCGTTATAGCTTCTGATACTTTCACTTTTAGGTTTCTAAAATTGAATTTACATTGTTATTTACTTCAAGTTGATTTAATATTTGTGGAGGATGCTATGATAATTGTATGGCTTTGATTGATCCTTTGAATTATGGATGGTTTTTTTATCAGGTAACTTACTTTGTGTGTTTTTCAGGAATGGGATCGGTACTGTCTCTTTGATGCTTTGTGATGCTATAGATGGAATTGTCTATGTTTGATGTATACGCGCGACTCTTGAAGGTTTAGTTTCTAATATTGTTGAAACAAAGTTACATGTTCACTTCTTAATTTTCACTTTGCTTCTCTATGATTTACATGTTACTACTTAATGTTTTATTTGTCGTATTTTTTTATTTCAGGTTTTGGATGGTGCCTTTATCAATCACTGATGGCTCATCATCGCTTCCCCTCCCCCTCCCCCTCCTACGGGTTGATTTCTAAATCTTAATTGTTATTACTTGTCTTTATCTTGTTCTAGTAGATTGTGGTGGTGGTGGATGTTCGTGCTATATATGATCAGAATCCAACCATATTAACTTAATTTAATTTTGTGTTTTGGTTTTTTTTTTTTGCAGATTGAACCATCCCACTTCCTTTTGCTACCCTAGATGCCGACGAGCCAGCTCTCTGGTGCTCATCCTGCTCCTCCTAAAGCACTATAGAGCTCTCTGGTGTGTGTGTCTTTACTTGTCAGACTTTGAATTTTGTAATTTGGTATGCTTATTATTACTAAAGTTGCTCTTGTGTTTGGTCTCTGAGCTTCTTTTTTTTTTACTTTCATGTGTGTTATGTTTATATTGCAGGGAAAGTGGATTTAGATCTAACACGCTCTTGGATTGGTGATTGGTGAAGATATCCTAACTGCTATGGCTACAGAGCTCTCTGGTCTTGTGTGTGTCTTTACCTTCTCAGACTTTGAATTTTATTATTACTAAAGTTGCTCTTGTGTTTGGTCTCTGAGCTTTTTTTACTGTCCTTTGTTATGTTTAAGCTTGTTGCTAAAGTTTCTCTTTTGTTTGGTCTCTGAGCTTTTTAACTTTCCTTTGGTATGTTTATAGTGCAGGGAAAATTGGATTGGATCCTCTCAATGGAGAGACCTTTCAATAATAAAGTAGGTGAAAACAACAATTCTCAGGTACGTAGTGGACAGCAAGGTACGGTATTAATTATTCTTCACACTGAATATAGTCTCTTCCTAATTGTATTGGTTCCATCTGTTTGAAGTAATACGATGTTTACTTGGCTAGGTAAGCATTGTAATGGAGCAAATGATGTGACCGCTCCATTATTTTAAATTTGCTTTTGTTCCTTTTTTTGTTTTGATCTCTGTTGGCTGGTTTTGTAAGATCTTTCTTTGGGTTATTTTGTCTTCTTTGTGATGTTCTGTGTTCAGTGAGCTATGGAGTTGGGTGGAATCGAAGACTTTTAGCAATGGAAGATACACAAGGAGCCAAGTGAAGAGCCGAGATGTTTGTTCAGTTGACTGGTGGACCTTCAAATTAGTATTCTTTTGGCGGTTTTGCTAACAGGCGAGTCTCCCAGGTGTTAGAAGGTATGCTCAGTCTATTAGTGACCAAGCCGTTGGGATGGGAGTCATTCCTGGAGTCTAACCAGATCAGCAACTGGTCAAGGTATTTTTTTTTTTATGTTTATGTTTCGTCTCCTTAGTCCTTCCCCATATTGTTTCATCAGCAGAATGTTTTTTATAACTGTTTCACTCTCTCATTTTGGTTTGAATAGTACTGAAGTGTGGCTTACCATGGATATGTTGCAGATTTTGGAGGAGAAAGTATATGGCTACACATCCTTGTACTCTGAGCTGCATTCACCGGGCTACCAGCATTTCAGCTTTCCCTCTCTATGGTTTGGCTTATGTTCCTTATTTCGTTTTGATCTCGGTTGAGTGGTTTTCTAACTTTTTTTTGTTTTGGTTGTTTTCTTTTTCTGTGATGCTCTGTGTTGAGTAGCGAGACGAGAGGTATGGAGCTGGTTGAAATCGAAGATTGTTGGCCATGGAAGATACATTACAGAAGGAGCCAAGTGAAGTGCCGAGATGTTTGTTCAGTTTACTGGTGGACTCGAGTAGGCTGCTTGCAGAGAAAACTCAAAGATAAAGGTTCGATGTTTTTCTCTGTTTTTTTTTTTACCCTTGAGCTCAAATTAGGATTCTCTTGGCGGTTTTGCTAACATGTGAGCAGGCTTGTTCAGTCTGTTAGTGACCAAGCCGTTGGGATGGGAGTCATTCGTGGAGGTGGAATCATACCAGATCAGCATTTCGTGAAGGTATTTTTTTGTTTATGTTTCATCTCCTTTGTCATTCCCCATATTGTTTCATTACCATAATGGTTTTTATAGCTGCTTCACTCTTATAATTTTGGTTTCAATAGCACTGAAGTGTGGCTTATCATTGATATGTTGCAGATTGTACTTGATGAGCTAGTGAAGATGATACGCGGAGGAGAAGTATCTGAGCCTACACTTCCTTGTACTCAGAGCTGCATTCACCGGGGTACCAGCAATTCAGCTCCTCTCTCTCCTCCACGGTTTGGCTTCCAATTTTGCTTAAGTTCCTTTCTTCGTTTTGATCTCAGTTGAGTGGTTTTTTAAGATTCTTCTTTGGGTTATTTTGTCTTCATTGTCATGTTCTGTGTTCAGTACCGAGACAAGAGCTATGGAGTTCGGTTAAATCGAAGACTGTTTGCAATGGAAGATGCACAAGGAGCCAAGTGAAGAGCCGAGATCTCTGTTCAGTTGGCCGGTGGACTCGAGGCTACTGCTTAAATTAGGATTCTCTTGGCGGTTAGTCTCCCAGGTGTTAGAAGGTGTTAGTGACCAAGCCGTTGGGATGGGAGTCATTCGTGGAGTCAAGACCAGATCAGCAGTTGGTCAAGGTATATTTGGTTTCTGTTTCATCTTTGTCCTTCCACATATTGTTTCATTAGCATAATGGTTTTGATAGCTGTTTCACGCTATCATTTTGGTTTCAATAGTATTGAAGTGTGGCTTATCATGGATTTGTTGCAGATTGTACTTGATGAGCTAGTCAAACTGATTAGCGGAGGACAAGTATCCAAGCTACACTTCCTTGTACTCAGAGCTGCATTCACCGGGATACCAGAAATTCAGCTCCTCACTCTCCTACACGGTTTGGCTTCCAATTTTGCTTATGTTCTTTTTTTCGTTTTAATCTCAGTTGGGTGGTTTTCTAAGTTTTTATTTTGTCTTTGTGATTTTCTGTGTTGAGTAGCGAGACGAGAGCTATGGATTTGGGTGAGATCGAACTGTTGTTGGCCATGGAAGATACACTTCAGAAGGAGCCAAGTGAAGAGCCGAGATGTTTCTCCAGTTGACTGGTGGAATCGAGGAGGCTGCTTACAGAGCAAACTCAAAGGCCAAGGTTCTATTTTGTTTTCTCTGTTATATATTATCCACATATACTGTACCCTCAGAATCCAACCATTGACTAATTTTAATGTGTTTGTTTTTTTGCATATTGAACCACTCCATACCTTTTGCTACCCTAGATGCCGAGAATCTATCTGGTGCTCATCCTGCTCAAGTACTACAGCGCAAGACCATTTATTGTTATTTTTCCTGCGCTGCTTAGGTTTTCCCTGCTCACTTTCTCATTAGGCGTGTTTTTTTTTTTTTCTCATCACAAAGGTTTCTTTCGGATGCTTGCCATGATCTCCCTTTGATGGCTGCTGCGGTAGTGTTTTTAGCACTTGGGATAAAGAAACAGAGGTTTGTAGTGAAAACAGTTTAATTAGAATCTGGCTCTTTCCACTTTGACAAGTGTAACGTCAACTGCAATTTAACCTTGGTCTGACATAATTTTTCCTATTTGGAAACTAGTATCGACAGGGTATCAAAGAAGGTTGGTATGATGGAGGTAGCATTGCAATTCCAGTGAGTCTATAGCATGACTGGAGAGAGCAAAATCGTGTGTTTTTCTTTCCTATCATAATAAAAATTGTTGAGTTGACTTTCAAGAGGTGGTGGTGCTGCTTTGAGTTTCAAGGAGGTTTGTGTTCTTCTTCTTTGAACAATTATGTCATAGAAAGTTACTTAGTTAACGTTTGATGTTGATCGTTTACTCTTAATTGGGTGTCAATAGGTATCGGGGAAACCGATTAAACTGGTAAGATGTGGGGAGCGAATGGAGGATCTTGAACCCTTTTATCCTGATCGAATGTGGCTGAACGAATTCTATGAATGGCAACAGAAGCTGTAAGTTCCGAATGGGAGATGTGCTTTTGTAGAGAAAGCAACAGAAGCTGTAAGTTCTTTCAACCATTACATTTTTTGTCTTGCTTGTGTGTTTACATACGCAGGTTCTGAAACAAATTTTGACAGACAAAAGGAAAGCATAAGTCTATGCACTTATATTTTCTGGCATTTATACTTGGTTCTCTTTTTGCTGCTGTATGCTGATGAAGCCACGGTTGGAGTCCATCCGGGAGGAAATGCAAAACAAGGTATGTTAACTTTGTTATTACAGCCAAACAATCATGGGTTTCCTCCTCACTTTTGCTAAATTGCCAATAGCTTTTGCACTGGATTTCTTTATCTACATTTTTTTTAAATATAAAAATTCTCAATATTTTTCCCCCTTTTTTGCGTTCAAGGCATGGACTCTGTTAAATTTAAACATTTCTTAGGAGTGTAACACTTCTTTTGGTTTGATAATCAAGAATTCTAGACTAGTTATTAAAATTTGGAGTTTTTTTTAAATTACCCCTTGTTTATCATAGTTGGGAAGCAAGTGCGCTATATGTGATATTATAGCTCATCTGCTCTGCAGGCTGTTGAGTTGGTGTAGTCTCCTGACATTTTGAGTTATTTTGGTTGATATGTCCAAATAACCATATGGTATCACTGTTCGTTTATAATTTACATATATTCTATCACTCCATTCACTCCAATGAAAGGGATGCTCATTCAGAGACCTTTGTTCATCTGCATTTTTTCTTGCTGTAAGTCCTTTTAATCTCTAAGATGCTTGTTGGGCTATGTTGTTTCCCCAGATTCGAAATATGGCAGAGAATGTACCTTCATTCCAAACAGGAGGAGCATTATGGTTTACCGATCGAACAACTCCCGACAGCTTATACATCTTGATCTTAACGGTTATAACAGGATTGACATTCTTGATAACCGTTGAGGTACCGTTTCTGCTAACTTAAATAATAATGTTGACATCTTCGAAAATTGTCAGACTTACTAACTTAAGCTTGAGAATTGTTATTTCCCAGTGTAATGCACAAAAAGGAATGGAAGGGAATCCGATGGCTGGCACAATAATAAAAAAAATGTTTTCCGGGGGTTTGCTCACCTTACGGTGCCCATGACAATGAGTTTGAAGTTATTTAGGGTTTGTTCTTAATAGTGTGGATTTAGTAGCTATGTGACATATTTAACATATCATGAAGTTATTTTTAAATGCAACAAACCAACCTTTTTGAATATTTTTCAACAAGTAAGACTTTTTTTTATTCAATCGGAAACTTTTTTGTTTGTGGGATGTTTTCCCACTCCTTTTTCTCCAACATGCTCTGATCAAGTCCACACTATTTATTGAAAATAAGCATATAATCTTATATTCTCTATATATTAATAGAGAAACACTCCAAAAAAAGAGCACGTTTACAAAACTCATGTACATTTTTTAATAAATATATTTATTTTTTATTATTATTTACAGAAATATACCACTGAAATATTATAAGCCAATGTTTTTTTATTAATTTTTAAAAATGAAAGATTTAATCAACTATTAAATCTGAAAATATATTTAATTATCATTTTCATAATCTATTTACTTATTAAAAGTAATTACATTTCACAAAAAAAAAATTATTCATTTATTTACCATTTTTATCATTTTTCTTATTGCATTTTTAAATTTAAGATTAATTTAAATGAAATCAATTAGTTTAAAATATTGTTTTATCTATTTAATGGTATAGTGATATAGAAAATAATGTAAAACATAAAATATGTGAATTTGATTTTTAGAAACACAAAAGGACATCAAAACTTTCTACACCACCTTGAAATTATTTTTCAAATTCAAATATTTCACGGGTAAAACGTATTTATAAACGCAGATTTAAATAAACGAAAAAAACTTTACTTACATTTTTTGTTTTAAACAGATAAATCTTAAATCTTAAATTTTAAATAATAATTTTACTCATAATATTTTATTTAAATCAATTTATTTTACACCTAGTGCGGATTGATACCTAGTTATAATTTATAAAGGAAGAGGTGATTCTTTAATTCCACGATTGCCTAAAAACGTAGAACATTAAATAAGGGGATGATATCAAATATTATATGACCCTTACGCGGAGAAGAAGGTATGGCGGTGCTTTTGACCAAGTAATTTATGGATCACGTTCACATGCCCGTTATTATTGTTGTGTTTGTTTGCATTTTATTATCCCTTATTTGTGGTATTTTTACAAAATTTTGAATTTTTCGTAGTGATCAACCATCCATCCTCTTTCCTCAATTATTTTTCTTCATCTTACTATTGGACCAAAGCTTTTAATTATATACACGACAGTAAAGGACCCATCCAAAACAATATGATTAGTTTCCAACTTTTCAAGAAGATATTTGAGTGAAAAAACAAAAATATACATATATATATAAAACCACAGAGGCCAACTACACTCTGAATGATCCGTACCGCAGTGGAAACAACAGTCACGTCATGTCGGTAAGCCACTACTTTCCATTCTAGGTTACTTTTATTTACTATAACCTAATTTTGATTTACTACCTTAAGTTAAGATTCATTTGAACATTAATCAGAAAGACATTTGCCAATTTGATTGGATAGAGATATTAATGACCGAATCTGATGTTCGATTTGACAATGATATAAGAGATGTCCAAATCTAATTATATCCTTGTATTATATTGCGGCTTGATTGGTGCAATTTCTTTCTCGCTCTTTCTGGTTTCTTTCTTGTTTCAAATAAAACGACAAATGCTTATCTCTCTACTCGTATCCGATTATGTTTTATATATAAATTATGCATTGATATTTGATATTTCACGTTATGATCTGGACCGACGTCGAGTGTGGACCCTCTCCTGATTTTTATATGAGCCAACAAAAGAATAACAAACACACCAATTAATATTAATCAATCCCTGCCTATATTGAAATCAGGTTTTCGAATCAAATTTTTGTTTCCATGTCTTTCTTGTTTTTTTGGCTTTGAGCAAATTCATACTTCATAGTATAGTAATAGTAATCAAACCAAGCATATGAAAGAAAACTAAACATAATCTATCATTAATATGTACCGTTTCAGTTGTGTTTCTATTGTAATCAAAACTATTTAGGCATAACATTATTTTGGTTTCGTTCAGATTCTATTTAGTTTCATTATTTAGGGATAACATTATTTTGGTCTCGTTCAGATTCTATTTTAGTTTCAAACTCATTTAAAGATTAGTTTGGTTTCAAATTTGATTTAATTAATTAACTAAAATGAACATATCCCTGGATACTAAATTTCACCCAAAAAAAAATATATATATCCCTGGATACTAAAAGTCTAATCCACTATTAATCTTATGTTTGCCGACCTCTCTAATCCACTATTTTCTTTTTCCGTTTCCACTGATTTTCAATATCCCACCGTGTTGTAAGTAACATGAATAAAGTGTAAATTTTCAATATTCCACCGTGTCCGTGTGTAAGTAAACATGAATAAAGTGAAAAGTTTTAATATTGCACCGCATGTTACCACTAGTAGCATTAAACCCTTAAACAAAAATTGTACCGACTATAAATATTCAACTCCAACTCTTTCATCTCCACACACTCAATTATCTCTCCAACACTAAATAAACATATTGTACCCACTCTCTCTCTCTCTCTCTCACACACACAAAAGAATCAGCAATGGCGAAACAATATCTCTTTCTAATCCTCACAATCTCCTACCTCCTCTCGCTGGAGCTCACCGCGGCCACAACAGCCTCATCAGCCGGAGCTTCCAAAAAGGCCATAAACTTCATCCAGTCCTCTTGCAAAACCACAACATACCCAGCCTTATGCGTCCAATCACTCTCCGTCTACGCAAACGACATCCAAACAAGCCCTAAACGTTTAGCCGAGACCGCTATAGCCGTGACATTGAGCCGAGCTCAATCCACGAAGCTCTTTGTCTCGCGTCTGACACGTATGAAGGGCCTTAAGAAGCGCGAGGTCGAAGCCGTCCATGATTGCGTCGAGGAGATCAACGATACCGTTGACCGTCTGACCAAGTCGGTCCAAGAACTGAAGCTGTGTGGTAGTGCCAAAAATCAAGAACAGTTTGCGTACCACATGAGTAATGCTCAGACTTGGACTAGTGCGGCTCTGACCGACGAGAACACTTGCTCCGATGGGTTCTCGGGTCGGGTTATGGATGGTCGGATCAAGAACTCGGTTCGGGCTAGAATCGTGAACGTGGGCCACGAAACCAGCAACGCCTTGTCCTTGATTAATGCTTTTGCTAAAACTTACTAATTTTAAAAACTATAGTTTAAGAAATATTGTGTACTGTAAAATATATGTTGAGATAATGTAATGTCTTGCTACTAGTATGTCACGTGATATATTTTTCCGATTTTGCTAGTTTCTTTTTGTGTTGTATGTGGTTTATAATAGTATTCGTGTGTGTATTTTGAGCTTTTTGTATCCTGAAAAAAAAAAGGCTAATTAATTATATAATTTGGACAAGTTGGCACATATATATTTGACAATTCTCTCTTTCACAACCGTTTAGTTTCATTGTGGCAAGTTGGGCACACATTTTTATGGTTTGCATCAACCTTTATTTCAAAGAGAGAGAAGAAAAAGAGTACAATTGTAGATATCAGCAACGAAATTTCTACATTGCTATTTGAAAACGGTGACAAGAAAACAGTATCATTTGAATCATGGTGGTCTTGGCTTTAGAATATCCTTGGTTTCAAATGTATTGTGCATGGACCATGTGGTTGTTTGGTCTTCGATTTAGTTCATGTGACAAGTTTTGCAAGATTTTTTTTTTTGCCAAAAATATGTGTTCATTGACAAGATTGATCAGATTATTTGGCGAAAAAACTTAATATCTTGTATTTAAGTAAATATAATAGAAAGGACAATATTGTTTTGAAATAATATTTTATTTTCTAGCCTGAAAAAAAGAAGTGGATTTGATAATTTGATGTTAGATATTCGTCGTTTCAACCACGTGTGATGTCTCATGTGATGATAAAACATTTTCAAAAACAGCGTGCTGCACATATTTTAATCTCGTCATTGCTTGGCTTTGTCCATTGATTTTTCTTTTGTTTTTATGAAGGCTTCCATTATTTTTGTTAGGTTATGGCTTTAATTTTCTTGTCTCTACCAATCAATCGTACATACGATAAACACACATTACATACATACACGTTCGGCAGCCTCTCGTATGTGATATGATATTACTCGAGCTAACTCTCTCCACAAACGGCTTTTGGGCCTCTAAGCCCATTTTTATATCTGTTCTCACTTCTCAGCATTATTGATATATTCATCTTTTTTTTTTTCCAGCAATAGCCAAGAGCCAAGATATATAGTATATCTGAATAATAATGGTGAAGATAGACGACAGTGTACGCAAAATCTACAAATCATGTCTTTACAAGACCTCTTAACATTTACGGGGATAAATGAGTCTCATTACTCTTCTGTTATTGAACCAACCACTAAAATGACCAAACTAACAAGACATTTTTTTTTTTCTTTTATACAGAAAATGAGACATGCACAACTTAATTTCCTTTCACAATACAACTTGACACTTCACATCGTGTACGTCTGTATTTGATATCAAGATTAGGATAAATATGAATATTTGGGGGGCAGACGCAATGTTTTTTGCCAAATTGGAAATCTTGAAGATGACCGTAGGCCACATGCAGCTGCATTGATTACAAGGAGGACGATAACTTTAAATGTTTTTTGGCTTTCGGTTTCCACGGTCGACATATTTTAAATTTCAGTTAACAATATTTTAGTGATAATAAATTTAATATATATTTTTTCCCTTTTCAAAACAAACTACAACATTTTCTAGCAGAAGATGATATTTTAGCATGGAATTTATTTTGTGTTCCATATTTGCGACCAAAAGTTGTAAGAAACATATTTCACATATAATTAACATTGTAAACATGATAAAAATCCATATGTATATATACATGAGACAATCGTTCAAATAAAATCCATCATTTATTATGTAATCAATAACAGTAATTGTTATTCATGATCACAATCAGTAATCGTTGTTGTTTGATCGTTATCACAAGCAACTGTTAAACGAATAGGACCCTAGCTAGTAGCCGACTCTCCATTTGCATATGAAAAAGATCAAAAACTTCCACTGGAATGGTCTATTAACCAATCAGATATATCATTCTAAATGTAGTTAATACCTAATTAAACAAATGATTATGTTTGTCTTAAATCCACAAATTCCTTACCCTACATCCAGTGTCTTTTCCGTGTTGCTTTCATATGTTAGATTTTTTTTTTGTTTTCTTCCCCCTTTTTTTTGGTGTGTAAAATATCTTCATTATGCAAATCCCATATTGCAACTTGCCTATTATATCTGATCTTAAAGTTTATTTTTTAAAAAGAAAAATCAGATAATTTCTCTCTATATATATATGTAACCCCCATCACATGAAAATATATACTACAAACCTATAGTCATCATCATCACTAAAGCTCATAATACACATAACAAAATGGGTGAAACTTATAGATTCAATCGTCATCACTTCCTCACATCTCTTCTTATAATCACAGCCATGCTCAAATCAGTCCATACAATAACAACAAACACCGAGTTCGTAAAATCATCATGCACTTTCACAACCTACCCAAGACTCTGTTTCACTTCACTCTCAACTCAAGCCAGTCTCATCCAAACAAGCCCCAAGCTCATGGCTCACGCGGCTCTCAACATCACATTAGCCTCGGCTAAAGCCACTTCAGCAATGATGGTACGTCTCTCGAGTAGTCGGCTCAAGCCGAGAGAAGCAGCGGCCATGAGAGACTGCGTCGAGGAGTTAGCTGACACGTTAGATGAGCTTAGGAAATCGATTGGTGAGATGTGTCGGCTAAGTAGCTCGAACTATGAGGTCTACATGAGCGATATGCAGACTTGGGTAAGTGCGGCTTTGACAGATGAGAACACATGTACGGAGGGATTTGATAGAGATGAGATGAACGGAAAGACTAAGGTTTTGGTGAGAGGGAAGATTTTGGTTGTTGCTCATTTAACGAGTAATGCCTTGGCTTTGATTAATCACTTTGCTTCTATTCACGGCTAAAGAGAGTTGTGATAGTTATTTTTAGTTTGCTTTTATTAATTTTCTTATGATTTTCTGTGTATAAGATGTAGTGATAATGTACTGTATGCATGTTCGTCATTAAGATTCCAGAATCAATATGTAACAAAAAAAAAGTATTTCATAATATTTGATTATAAAAATATTTTCCAAGAAAACATTTATTTTATTTTTCGTACCTAATAATTATGCATGCATCTATCATTTTCTCACTTTAAAAAACTTTCCAAAAAAAAAATCTCTTCAATAATAATGAATCGAAACTAATTCAATTTCAATAAATATCTTCAATTAATATTCTTTAAAGTTTGCATTCTGTTCACTTTAATTAATTTTATTCAAAAATAATATTAATATATATGCTTGATGTGATAATTTTTTTAAAAAAGATAAGTCACGTGAAGAAAAGCTGTCTTTTCTACCACTTTTGTTTGAGTAATGGCGGACAAAACAGCTTACAGTTGATAGATTTCACACATGGTATCTATCTTAATACTGTTTTTTTTAAGGATTACATATATATATATGAGGAAAAAATAAATGTAATTCAGTATTCTACTACATAACATTTACATTATGTAAAATAAGAACAAGAAGAAAAAAAACTAAAGTTGTTGATTCTGGTTAAGCATTCTCAATAATCCCGGTTTAGTACAATTTAATAAAGATCGTCCAGACTGAACCATTATAGCAAACAAAGCACGAGCCTCTCTCAACTTCTTCTCTTCACACAAAATATAAATCAACCAAGTGTGGCTTATCGGACGGGGCCAGAAATCAAGAGCAGCCATGTCTTTAACCACCTTAACCGCTTCCATGGTCAATCTATAGTAACAGAGACACTGAAGCAGCTTATCAAAAGAGTGTTCATTTGGATTAATCCCTTGCTTCTGCATTTCTAACATCAGAGCCAAAGCATCAAGAGGTCTTTTACTTTCACAGAGACCCTTAAGCAGAGTGCTGTACATAACTTGATCCGGCTCGCAATCTGACACCTCATACAAATCTATAGCAGATTCCATCTCCCCTGCTTCGATATGATATTTCATCAGAATAGTGTAAGTAACCTGATTTGGAACAATGCCTCCCTTTTGCATTGATTCTAGATGGTTATAAGCTTCGTCCAGCCTCCCAGCAGCGCAATATCCAGTCATAATGACGTTGTGGAGGTATAGATTGGGGACTATAGACTTTTTCACTTTCCCAATCACTTCCATTGCAAAGCTTTTTGATCCGTAGTTGCACAAAGAAGAGGAGACTGATACTAATGACTTTGTGTGAAGAAGACGTCGAAGAAGCTTCTCTTTCCCTGGCTCAACACTAACCTGCCTCTTCTTCTTTCGTGCCATAGCTCTCCATAAACCGCTAAGCAGTGTGATGTACGCGACATGATCGTGTTTAATCTCGTTTTCTCCCATCAAACCAAACAATGTAAAAGAAAACTTAAAATCTCCCTTCTTGAGGAAATGACCGATGAGCGAAGTATACAGCACCGCGTTTGGAGATAAACCGTCTTCAAGCATCTTATCGAGATACTGACATCCTTTCTCCATCATACCCATCTTCACAAACCCGCTGATCAATACCGTGTAGGTAAAAGAGCTAGGCCTAACGAAATGTTTCACGACTTCTTCAACTAACTCATTTGCTTCATTGATTCTTGCGTTTCTAGCATAAGCATTGATCATAATCATGTAAGCAATCTCATCAGGTTGAATCCCAGACTCAAGCATCTTGGCAAACGTCTCTTCCGCTTCAACAACTCTTCCCTGTCTGCCAAGAGAACCAATAATTGAGCTGTAAATAGCTACGGTAGGTCTCAGCCCAACCGCTTCCATTACATCTATAACAGCAAATGCAGCGTCTCTGTCATTATTCTTGCATAACTCATTCACCACTATCAAATACGTATCAAGATCCGGGACAAAGTCCAGTTTTTGAATAAGATTGACTAAAGAACCAAAATCCTCGATGACACCTTCCTGAAATAGACATTTGATCACTGAATTGTATGAGAATGGCAAGGGTGTGCATCCCAGGTTGACCATTTTTTCGATACGAGATAAAGCAGCGGTATATTTTCTTTGCGAACACAAAGCAGTTGTGACAACAGCAAGTCCCACAGCAGCAAGATTCACATCTTTTCTAGCAATCTTCTCAAGCAAAGACTCAATCTTTCCCTCAGTGTTTCCAGGACCATCAATAACTGGTGGATCAATCCCACATCCGTTATCAAAAATTGCTTGTAAGATAACCATAGCATACTTAAGCTCGTGGCATTTTGGAAGCATCTTCAAGAGAACAAAGTAAGTAATATGGTCCGGGACAATCCCGTTTTCTAACATCCTCATCAACAAGTCAACAGCTTTATCCAATCCTCCCTTTTTGTAAAACCCATATATAAGATTTGTATAACAATGCACGTTTCGGGATATATCTTCAACACCCTGGTTGTTCTCAAAGAGCTTCAATGCATAATCAACATTACCTTCCTTGCAGTAGCTACCAATCATTATATGGTATGTGAAAACATTCAACTGCACACCTTTTTTAATCATTTGACTAAACAGTAGCCTCCCTTTATCAAGCATACCCAACTTCATGAACCCATGAATCAAAGTGTTGAAAATACAAGGATCAACCTCACAACTTTTCTCAACCATCCGCAAGTAAAGCTGCATTGCCATTGTCATATTGTTGTCCTTGCAATATTCTTTCATCAACCAAGTGTACATGACCTTATCCACAACGTAACCATCAGCTTCCATATGATCAAACAAAGCCTCTGCTTCAGCAGCACATCCTCTTTTACAAAACCCGTAAAAGAGAGACTTATATAGATTCATAGGCAGAGGCATTCTCGTCATCTCACAGAGAGTATCCAACATCCCAACTGCTTCATCCAAGTGTCCTTGATCGCACAAACCCTTAAACAATCTCTTACAACACCAAAGCCATAAACCACTGCCTCCCTTTTTCACTTGTTCAAAGCAATGAAACCCCTCGAGAAATCGATCTTGATTACAAAGCTCATCAATTACTAAACTAGAAGCGTCTCTACTAGGAACATAACCAGAAGCTATACTGCTATCTAAATGAGCTCTAGCTTCATCGAACCTCCTTAACTTAACTAGACAAAACACCATTGAATCTAAAACCGACGAATCAGGAACCATACCATTTCCAATTACACGATCGTTGTAGAAAGTTTCAGCCAATCCAGGCTGACCCATCTCCGTCAGCTTCCTTATCAATGCGCCACAGCAACACGAATCGAGTTCTATTCCATTGTTGCCCGCGAAATCAACAACTAAAGCCGCCTCTGAAATAGAAGAAGAACCATCGATAACACGGCGAATCACTTCCCGAGCAGAGTCTACAAGACCTCTCCGACCAAGTTTGACTATCAAAGACAAACATCGAGACCGGTGGTCACCATAAGCGGCGGAGACGGCGGCTACTGAAGGGGAGGGAGATGGTTCAGAGGGAAGAGCACAAGAAGTAGCTTTTCTTGATTTCACTAAACGATAACATAAAGCCTTGGCCTTTAACATCATCTACAAACCACAACCCCAAATCTCAGGGCTTCTCAATTGAAAGCCTCTTCAGGTTCTTCGATTTCACGATTTCCCCAGTAGCAGAATCGAGATAAAGCATCGTACTTTACAACAAACAGATACTAAAACAAGTAAAGATTTTGAAGACAGTTAACGCCGACAAATAGAAGTGCTGATTGAAGTAGAACTAGTACGACGATGAGTGGCAAAGCGCGGGGTTTGTTACAAAATCCTCACAAAACCCTTGTCGTCGCCGTGTCGTCTCAGTCCAATTCGCGTGTGTTTGGTTTAAGTGTATGAACCGGTAAATTTGGTCGAATCAGATTTATAAATCTAAACCAGAATTTGCTGACGCAAAATTAAACCGATGGTTAAACTGTTGCTATAACTTAGCCCAACCCATGAAACATTAGTAGGCCCAACTACAATATATTTTCAAATATTCTTTGTTTTTTAACAGCTTTCATTCATTGACTAAACCTCATGAAAGATGTTTATAAGACAAGAAGGAACATAGAAGTAAGAGATAAAAGTTTGATTATTCATGGGTTCTCTCACTAATCGACCTGCAGCGTTGTTATTGCATCTTCTTGTCCAAACAAATTTTGCCTTTGTGAACTTTTGCTTCCAATGAATGACTTCTCTTGTCCAGTTATGAGCCGTGAAGTTGAGTACTTCTTCCCATGCCAATCTATTAACTAGCTGATTATCTCCTTCAAAGATGACTTGTGTATAGCCTCGGATCCACATCTGGTGCATTGTTGCAACAAGGCTTTGTAGTTCCGCTTCCAAGACTGTTGAACATTTTCAAATATTCTTTTCTTTTTATCAACGTTAATAATTTACAATTCTTCCTATATCATCGACCATAACACATTTACAAAAATATGAACTCAAGTTATATAACTCTGCCACACCAATATTATAAACTACACTAGTAGACTACTTAATTCTTGTATAATACTGTATATAAACAAATTGTATGATTTTCTTTTAAAGATACCTGATAAATGACATGAACATGAAATACAATCATTCTTGTCCTTTATTTGTTCTAATTTCGTAGTCATATGATTAATACATCTATAGTTCTCATTATTATTTACCATATGAGGTGACTTTAGAAACAATATTAAATAAGAGAATTATAAGAAAATGAAGGATTTCTCCCTTCATAATTTAGCATTAGGTGGGAACGTTGACAATTTGTGGAGGAAACGTGTTCACAAAGTGCAAATATATTTAGCACTAAAAAAGACATGATTATTTGTTTCATGTAATTATTTACACTTGAGCTTATTTTTCAAATAATTATATTACTTACGTCCATTGTGCACGGGTGATTTTTAATACTTTAATTTTTGTTTCTATTCTCTTGTACTTAAAGACATAAGCTTTGATTGGTTTGAAGCTCACAAATAAAAGAAGAACATATCACCGTTACAAAAATGTTGCAATTGTTTCCTTTGTAATTATGCTAGTTTATGCATGTCAATAATATGATTATTGAAGAAAAAAGAATAAGTAATATCATGCCAACATTGCATTAAAAAAAAAGGTAATCAATACACTAGAATAAAAGGTCAATCATTCCTAATCTAACATACTTGAAGATCTAATTTTTTATTATATAATATCTTGTAAGTTGCTTTTTAATAAGACAAAACTAAACTCTAAAAAAGGTCTTATTATATACAAATCGTAATTTTTCGGTCCCTGTGATTTGTATATACTGTAAATGATTATAATGTTCCCTATGATTTGTATTTTTTTTTGGTCGTCATATCCTTATAGGCTTATATGACCATGAATACATCGTGGTGGAGGAATGATCTCCGCAACTCCACAATCAACCAATCATTTTCAAGAAAACATTATTCAAATTTACACCTCACATAACATTTTCTCTTCATCTTTTGATTTGTTTTCTTTCAAAGAATGTAATTATAATTGTTTGCTAATAATTCAACTAGTTTACACTACAAAGTACAAACTAAGTGAAAATCAATTCTCTAGTTTCACACTTCCACTCTTCTTGTCTTCTCATATATACGCGTGTGTTTAAACGACTTCATCAAACAATATACTTAATATAACCAATCCTTTCGTTCTTGATTGCTGCATTCTAAATACATACATGTGTAAGTGATATGAGTGAGATATGTATAGCCCAATGAAATATGGATTGGTGTACATTATATAGAGAAAGAGGTAGATTAATACACACACTCACGCACGAGCTTCACGTGTAGCCCCCATTACTTTTGGACCCCACATAATGATAACGGGCCCCCCGTAAGGCCCACTTATTAGACCGGAAAGAACGGTGGTTCGTTGGCAATGGCTGACTTGACAGTGGCTAGGAGGACCACGCCGGGCTCACGACTCCAATCATATAATTTCTTCTACTGGGACCAACTTAGCGGCTTCAGCCACAAGATGTACTGGTGCTTACCTTTACCGTTTAAGATCCAATCGAACCAACTTAAACCGGTTGCTCACTTGGGTAAAGAAAACGTGTGGTATGATTGGTTTGGATAACTGTCACTCTCTCAGTGTTTCCGAAGACCTATCAATGTACTCAAAACCGTCGGTTTGTCGGTCCCATCATCTAATACTGTATATGAAACAGATGAAAATTTGGTTTTTTCGAAATTTAAAGTGGCATTCTCACAACTCTACATATATATTATATACATACATGATACACCTCATCCATCTCTTTATAGTACGTACATATTACTCACGAAACTAGATGCGTGCAATATTTATATATATCTTTATAAAGACCATACTAAAATGATATATAGAATTTGCAAGTATAATCATAGTGGTTCCAAGTGGAGAAATTGGAGATAGAAGCGTACTGCTTAAGAACCACCTTTTTTATTTTATTTTTATATATATTAATAGCAATATCAGAGAGACACTGATATAAGGGGAAAAAGAGAGAAAAGAGACACACTCTGCCGTCAAAACTAAAAAAATAAGGTCTAGCATTAGGTCATGATATTTACTACATAATCTAATGATCCTTATGATCTCTAATTTCTCTGAACTTTGCTTTTGTTCAAGAAGAAATTTATAAATATAACCTAAAAATTTTAACATGGTTGAAAACAACAATAGCTTAAAATTATAGTTAGACTGACAAACCCACAAATCGATACTTATCAAATAAAAATATAACTAACGTGGTATATATTCATGTGAATTTGATGTATGACCACAACAATTAAACGAGTGAACAGAAACAAATAAAGAAATAAACGAAAATAACAAAAATTATTTTGATTGAACTTACGGATCAAGTTTTTGTTGAAAAAAATGCCAATGTGGACCATATGGTATGAGTATAGAATTTCAATCGGTCATAAAAAAATTCGATTACCTTAAGAAGTAAATACCACATATGTTTCTCTAAGTTATCAATCTTGTATCACCTACGTATGAGTATGACAATCAAATTTTCAAAGTAGTTACGTTGTATTAACTTTTTTATTCATAGAAATATACGTTCGCCTATCTTCATATATGTGATCATGCATATTCAAAACTCTAAGCCTACTTTAAAGAAAACATGAAAACGTATGTTTTCTTGACATTCGAGAATTTATTATAATGTCTAGAAATATGAATCAAATGGAGGATTTGGATGTAAGTTTAAAAGGGTTGAGAAGAACTGAAGAAGGAAGAACTCAACAAGTGAGAAGTTTGGTGGGGACAAAAAGGAAGTGAAGTGGGGACAGCACCGAAGGCGATAAGGAGCTTTTTTCTCGGCGATGATGTTCCCTGTGTTATTACGTAACCACTCATGTCACGCCACGTTATTTTATTACTGTTTTTTTTTAATAAATTATTCTACTGTTATCTTCTGTTTTTAATAGTTCACTTGTTTGTTTCTTACAATATTTACATTTACTCAAAAGAAAAGAAAAACCGTCTATTTAATTACAATAAAATAAAACACTTCATATAAGTAGTACAAAAACTTGACAAAATATTAATATACTTTTTGGTGATTTGTTTCTCTAGTTTGAGTACTCGTTGGTATCTTAATTATAAACACTAGAAAGAGACAAAAAAAATATATTTATTTAAATCTGTGTATAAATAACTGGTAATTTTAATTTTTAAGCAATCATCACAATCAAACTTTATAAGAAAATTGTCTTATCTTTGTTCATGGCTGAATCATCTTAGAGTTTTATATGGATATGTATAGTTTAATTCCCAATTTACAACTTTTAAGTTGGAATTCATATAATCTGTTTTTTCATATCAAAACACATTCAAACTTTACGTAAAGTAAGATCCAATGGGTTCAAACCTTACAATTCTAAAAAATCTGCACAGATTATAACTGCGGAAAAGTATCCTATCAACTTGTAGAAGTTCTCTCTTTCTTTCGGTTCGTTATAATTGTTCATTAGTTAAATTGTAAAGCTAAAATATATGTATATATATATATATATAAGTTTTTCTGAACCTTTTCCATGGCTAACTATCGATCAACTATGTCACACTAATTAAAAAAACATTGTTTTCTTATTCAAAAAGAACATACGTATCCATTTCACCAAACGAATCTAATAAATAACTCGACTATATAGGATATTATATATATTGCTAGTTGACGATCAACGTACGGTCAATTAAAAAACTAGGGATTTTATAGTTTAATCTAACTATCTAAAGTGTCGTACATATTTGAGACTTCGAGTAACATCAACGCGGGAGAATAAACGCAGGCGGATAAAGGTGTGAAATGGTTAAAATTTCAACAATTTTTGTTGATGGCTAAGACGTCTAAAAGAGTACTCCATTTCTTTTTCTATCTAGTTTTAATAAACGCGATCTCTATTGTATGTTACCAAGAGTTTTTTTAATGTTTCAAGTTTATAAAAATCTTGATATGTACAATTTGGTTTTAAATATTTTTTTAGCTTACAAAAATTTAATCCTTTTAGCGGTATGAACACCAATCCACAAAACGTGAACAATTGCAGCCACGACCGCACCAACTGAAACGCTTAATTAGTATTTGTCAAATATATAACTAAAGGGAAGTAGTTTATTTGAAAAACGTCTCATTCAATGGTTGGTAGAGAGATAGTTCTAAAAGATCACATTACTTCTCTATCACACACAGTGTAGAAAGTGAAAACTTATGCAACACTTCAGGTAGAGAGAGAAAGACAGTGATAGCTTAGTTATAATTAAAGACCCCCAAAATCCAAATAGAATCTTCCCTTAATAAAGTATTAAACAAAATAAATTACAAAAAAATTATAATATAAAGCACAATTCCTTTTCCATCACGAGAGCTTTTTGTCTCTGTTTACATTGATGTGCCTATATATATGTGTATATATAAGCCTAGAGAATCCGCCATAATCGGAACACTCGAAGTCTTTAGTGTTCTCAACATAAACAACTAAAACAAGACAAAACGCTTTTGTCTCTTTCTCCAAATCTACGAGGAACCAAGAGAAGACAAAAAAAAAATCGAATACTTACTAAGCTTGCATATATATAAGAAGAAGATTCAAGTAAGTTTCTTTCAGTACAGAGAACAATGTATGTTTCTGATTTTCGGTCTTCAATATGTTACAAAATCGCATATATATATATATTCACAAATATACTCACTTTCGTTCACGAGAAGTCGAGAACAACTATGTTTCCATAATATTACATTTTTGATTTTATTCTCCTTGGAAACTATGTACGTTAACTTAATTTATCTGACGTATGTATATATGTGGTTCATATATGTGGTTCATATATATACATACGTCAGATAGATTAATGGGAGAATGGGAAGATTAAAAGATATGGGGCGTATAATTAATAATAATATGTTCATTTAACGACTGTGGAAAGTGAATTACTACTTTGAAACCATGCATAAAAGTAATTACTTTTGTTTTTGTCGACTAAGTAATTTTGTTTTTAGTATCATTTTATGTGTATAAAGTTTTGTTCAATGGAATCATTATGAGTAATCAAAGTATCAAATTTAACTTTTTCATAATGAAATGGATCAAATATACTTTAATCATAATTACTTTTACATTTTTATTATAGGCATACTTGAATTCTTAATTTCACATCAGTTCCATGCATATCTTTCTATGTACCGATGATAAAGTATGTGTTACAAATTGCCATATTGCAGAACATATAAAAAATTAGTAGATCATAATGGAGAGTCTCTCGCACATTCCTCCCGGTTATCGATTCCATCCGACCGATGAAGAACTTGTTGACTATTATCTCAAGAACAAAGTTGCATTCCCGGGAATGCAAGTTGATGTAATCAAAGATGTCGATCTCTACAAAATCGAGCCATGGGACATCCAAGGTATGTATGCATTCCAACGTTCCATTTTGATTTCATTAGTTAAATCGTAATATATACTACATAAACTAGGTTTTGAAACTTCTAATTCAAAATCAAGATCTTGTATTTTTTTTTTTTTTTAAATTAAAATGTTATTTTTTTGGGCTATATAGAGTTATGTGGACGAGGGACGGGAGAAGAGAGGGAATGGTATTTCTTTAGCCACAAGGACAAGAAATATCCAACTGGGACACGAACCAATAGAGCAACGGGCTCCGGATTTTGGAAAGCAACAGGTCGAGACAAGGCCATATACTCAAAGCAAGAGCTTGTTGGGATGAGGAAGACTCTTGTGTTTTACAAAGGTAGGGCCCCGAATGGTCAGAAATCCGATTGGATAATGCATGAATACCGTCTTGAGACCGATGAAAATGGACCACCTCATGAGGAAGGATGGGTGGTTTGTCGCGCTTTCAAGAAGAAACTAACCACGATGAATTACAACAATCCAAGAACAATGATGGGATCATCATCAGGCCAAGAATCTAATTGGTTCACGCAACAAATGGATGTTGCTAATGGTAATTACTACCATCTCCCTGATCTAGAGAGTCCAAGAATGTTTCAAGGCTCATCATCATTACATCAGAATGATCAAGACCCTTATGGTGTTGTACTAAGCACTATTAACGCAAACCCAACCACGATAATGCAACGAGACGATGGTCCTGTTATTACCAATGATGATAATCATATGATCATGATGAACACAAGTAATGGTGGTCATCATCAATCAGGATTACTAGTCAATGATGATCATAATGATCAAGTGATGGATTGGCAAACGCTTGACAAGTTTGTTGCTTCTCAGCTAATCATGGGCCAAGAAGAGGAAGAAGTAAATAAAGATCCATCAGATAACTCTTCGAATGAAACATTTCATCATCTCTCTGAAGAGCAAGCAACAATGGTTTCTATGAATGCCTCTTCCACTTCTTCTCCTTGTTCCTTCTACTCTTGGGCTCAAAATACACACACGTAAGATCAATCCTTAAAACGTGTGTGTAAATCCGCACGCCTATATATAATTAATTGAGGTTCATGCTTATTGATTACATATCATACATATGTCTTAACGACTACTGATTATTATTTTACACAAAAATTGTTTATTTATTGTGTTGTAACTTTATAGTTTTATAAGATCCCATATATAAATATAAAGATCATATTATTTTGTTTCTACTAGTATCTGGTAAACAGTAGACATAATCAAAACCAACACATAAGCTAATTGACAAAACAGATCGTCTACCAGTTTAGGAACACAACATCGCACTATTGACACAAGAGACAAGATTTTTGAGTGATGACATTAATCATATAGAAAGCCAAAATATACTGAAAATATATAACACAATAGTCATTGTAACTTGATTACTCTCATCGTAATCAATGAACCACAAGAGCAACAAATTGTTACGAAAATTAAGTAGGAGTGAGAATGATGGTCTTCTCGTTCGTTTGATCACAAAGATAACCATAGAAACTAACCATACTCGCAACAAAACCAACTAAACCAAAACTAACCAAACCCCTAAACCGCTTCGTCTTCATCCTCTCGGTTTTTCTCTTCGTCAACTTCTCCTCTAACGACGCATCGTCTTTATATTCTTCGTGCAACGTTTCAACCAACGAGCGAACCAAACCGGTCTCATCATCAACATTGACACCACCACCACTTTCCAAACTCTGCATGTCCGGTTCGTTAATTGGACCGGTCAACTCCTTGAAAGCCTCTTCAAGTTCGGTTAACCTCTTAGCCATGCAACGAAGTTTCATCATTCTTCTGCTCCTTCTTCACATTCCTTAACCGACGTTATCTCCGCAGTTAAAAGGGTATGCGTGAAAAGAAACCGGTCTTTGAATTCCCGGTATGCTATAGTATGATCACCATTACCAGAACCGATTACTTCTAGCAAACACTCAAGTTCTTCGAGTTTCTTCTCCAAGATTGGGTTTGCTTTCGCCGCCGCCGTCGTCGTCGTCTTCATCCTTTTTTTAACCATTTGGTTATTTTTTTTACTCCCATTTACGAAAGATTTTTAAAATAAAACAACTTCTCGTATTCTCTCGTAGTGGGTTGCGACGACGGTTTTTGTGAAATTACATTACACGTGTTATATAACCGTCTGAGGCCAAATTTACGTGGCCATACTAAAATCCACGTCGGCACTCAAGTTTTTAACTCCCTCGACGATATCGATATATTTCTTTGTAGGAATCTGCTTCATATCCATTGGTCCAACATGAAATTTATGTATTAACAAACATATAAAACCATGCATTAATCATTCATAAAAGGTACGAACCATTGTGGGAGTTTCATATTACATTGTTACATTAATATGGAACCTTCTAAACGGTGTCGAAGGTTTCGGGAAAATTCAATTTCCCGCTCCTCTGTTCCCAAATCCAGATGCCTCGTTTTCAAAATCCCAAATCGACTCCTAAATCCTAATTATTAAAAATCTTCTGCCAATTAAAAAAAAAAAAGAAAAATTACACTTCAGATTCGACTTGTGCTTCTTTTGCAACGTTTCAATTTCGTGTACCTTCGATCTAAAATTTCCAATTTTTGAAATCGGGTTTCTGGGGTTTTCCGATTTAAGCTACTCTACTCGCTCTATCTAGGGTTTGCTTTTACAGTCAGTGAGGGAAATTTGGGGGAAGAAGATGCATATAAAAGAGATATGCTTAGAGGGTTTCAAATCGTATGCGACGAGGACGGTTGTTTCTGGTTTCGATCAACACTTCAATGCGATAACGGGTCTTAATGGGTCGGGCAAATCCAATATCCTCGATTCGATCTGTTTCGTTCTGGGTATCACTAATCTCCAGCAGGTTCGAGCTGCTAATCTGCAGGAGCTTGTCTATAAGCAAGGACAAGCTGGGATTACTAAAGCGACTGTCTCGGTTACATTTGACAATTCCGAGAGACACAGGAGCCCTCTAGGCTATGAGGAGCACCCGGAGATTACTGTCACTAGACAAGTATGTTCTTTGTTTCTCCTTTCCTTCTACTTATCGTTGAGATATCAATTCATGGGTTTGTCAAAATTTGAGACTTTAACTTGGAATTGTGAATCTTTTTTGCCAAAGAGCATGTCTTGTTTTAGTTAGGATTACAGTTGGGCTTCAGAAAAGTAGCAAAATTTGTGATGTATAAAGAATAAAGCTTAGGGGTTTTGAGTTTAGCTTCTTAACTAATGCTGTAATGTTATGGTGAAATGGGTCTTCTATTTGCTTTAAGTGACCATTTCGTTTTGTATCTTTTGGTGTTTCAAGATTGTAGTTGGTGGTAGGAACAAGTATTTGATAAATGGGAAGCTAGCACAACCAAGTCAAGTTCAGAATCTTTTCCACTCGGTGCAGCTTAATGTCAACAACCCACATTTTCTCATTATGCAAGGGCGTATCACCAAAGTTCTAAACATGAAACCTCCCGAGATTTTATCCATGCTTGAAGAAGCTGCTGGAACAAGAATGTATGAAAACAAGAAAGAAGCTGCACTCAAAACGCTTGAGAAGAAGCAAACCAAGGTTGATGAGATTAATAAGCTCCTTGATCATGAAATTTTGCCGGCTCTGGAGAAGTTGAGGAAAGAAAAATCACAATACATGCAGTGGGCTAATGGTAACGCCGAACTGGATCGACTAAGGAGATTCTGTATTGCCTTTGAATATGTTCAAGCAGAGAAGATTAGAGACAATGCTGTTTTTGGAGTTGGAGAAATGAAGACCAAACTCACTAAGATCGACGAGGATACAGAAAAGACGCAGGGAGATATACAGGAAATTGAGAAACAGATAAAAACTCTGACTCGGGCAAAGGAAGCCAGCATGGGGGGAGAAGTTAAAACTCTGTCAGAAAAAGTGGATTCACTGTCTCAAGAAATGACACGTGAGTCATCTAAGCTTAACAACAAGGAGGACACCCTTTTGGGAGAAAAAGAGAATGCTGAAAAGGTTAGAGACAGGACCAAATTGTTATGTTATCTGTTACTAGAAGTGTTATAGATTCTCAGCTATTTCTGGCGTTCATGACTTCCTACTTGGTTTTGACAGATTGTTCACAATATTGAAGATTTAAAGAATTCCGTAAAAGAGAGAGCTGCTGCTGTGAAGAAGTCTGAGGAAGGAGCGGCAGATCTAAAACAAAGATTCCAGGAACTCTCCACCACATTGGAAGAGTGTGAAAAGGAACACCAGGTAGTACCACTAAATAACGTCGCTCTATTCCGTGCCAAAAAATATCCATTCTGTTTTATGTTAATTGGGTTTATGTCCCTTGATTTTTAGGGCGTACTAGCTGGTAAGAGTAGTGGAGATGAAGAGAAATGCTTAGAAGATCAACTACGGGATGCAAAGATTGCTGTTGGAACAGTTGGAACAGAGTTGAAACAGCTGAAAACCAAAATAGAACACTGTTCAAAGGAGCTAAATGAGAGAAAATCTCAGTTAATGTCAAAACGTGAAGAAGCCGTTGAAGTGGAGAATGAACTTGGAGCCAGGAAAAATGATGTGGAACGTGTAAAAAAGACACTTGAATCTATTCCTTATAATGAGGGTCAGATGGAAGCTTTGGAGAAGGTTAGCATGGTCACTTAAGTTAATTTTGTCTACTTCTATATAAAGTATCCATCTCTGACTGAGATAATTGTTTAGGACCGCGGAGCCGAACTTGAAGTTGTACAAAGGCTGGAAGATAAAGTGCGTGGGTTATCAGCTCAATTAGCAAATGTTCAGTTTACATACCGCGATCCTGAGAGGAACTTTGACCGTTCTAAGGTGAAAGGTGTGGTCGCAAAACTAATAAAAGTAAAAGATAGGTCCTCAATGACAGCGTTGGAGGTAGACTATATATCTTATCATTTCATAGTACACATTGTTGGATCTAATTGCCTGAAGTTACTTTGCTTTTCTATTTTCAGGTGACTGCTGGTGGGAAGTTGTATAATGTTGTTGTTGACTCAGAAGATACTGGAAAGCAGCTCCTTCAGAACGGTGCTCTTAGGAGAAGAGTTACAATTATACCTCTGAACAAAATCCAATCCTACGTTGTTCAGCCTAGAGTGCAGCAAGCGACTGCTAGATTGGTATGTAGTTATATTGTTTGGTACTTTCAAAATTAATCTCTTTGTTTTCATTTTCTTTGCTAATTTTCTATTATATTTCAGGTAGGAAAAGATAATGCTGAACTGGCACTTTCCTTAGTCGGTTACAGCGATGAACTAAAGGTACCCACCTGCATATAGTAACCTCCATCGCTGAGAATTTTTATCTCACGCATGTTTCTTTTAAGTGTTGAATTTTCAAGTTCAACTTCATATTTGTGTGATATATGTATTTTGCAGAATGCCATGGAGTATGTTTTTGGCTCCACTTTTGTTTGCAAAACTACTGATGCAGCCAAGGAAGTAAGTATTTCCCAAGCATTAATATTAATTACATGTGGCTAGCGCGTTCAGCTTCTTTTCTTGTAAGAAGATGTTAACTTATGTATGACTCTATACGTAGAATATGTGGTGTGCACATTTTTTCCATTGAGCTCCTTTTTAGTAACTCTTGACGAATCACATCTGATAATGCTATTATAAAGTTTATCAATGTTGTGGGTTATAGGTGCAACATCTACCATGATTTTATTCCGACTGTCTTCCTACTATTTTATTTATTTATTGCTTCTGCCTCTAGAGTTCAGTCTTTGATTTTTCCCTCATTGCTTCTTTTGCAGGTTGCTTTCAATCGAGATATTCGGACTCCAAGTGTCACGCTTGAAGGTGATATTTTCCAGCCAAGTGGTCTTCTTACTGGTGGGAGTCGCAAGTATGTCTTTCTTTCTTGAACGCTTAGATCTCTAGTTAGGGTCATCTCCTTGATTTTTTACGGGTGTGGTTCAGAAATGCCTAAAACTCAAAAATAAAAGTTTGTTGGTCATATTTTTTCCTTTGCCTTAGGGGTGGAGGTGATCTCCTCAGGCAACTTCATGACCTGGCAGAAGCTGAATCAAAATTACAAGGACACCAAAAAAGGTTGGCTGACATTGAAGCGCAGGTAAACCCTTAAGCGATTCTTACGAGATAGGTCTAAATATTTTGGATTTTGACAGATACTAGCCATATTTCGAAATTACAGTAAAACCTCTATAAATTAATAATATTGGGACCATGAAATTCTATTAATTTATCGAGGTTTTAATTTCTCGATAAATTAATAATTATTAATTTATAAAGAGACTTTCCTAATTTGGTAAAAAAAGTTTAAAAATAAAATTTAATCATTATGATTAATATTTTTATAAAACCAATTAAAATGAAAATAGCAATTATCATGTTTTGAAGAAAGTACTCAAATTTTTTTTTTACAGTTAAATATTAAAAATGAACTCTAATAAAAATTATATACATATATTTATATAATTTTATGTAATTATTAATTTATATTATTGATGGAACCATATATTTACAAAGAATTTTCAAAAAAAATATTATCTTATTATATTATCGAATTATGTCCTAAATTACACTAGTCCCAACTTGGGACCGAATAAATTTATTAATTTATAGAGATTATTAATTTAACGAATATTAATTTATAGAGGTTCTACTGTACTAAGAAACTGATAAAGTAGTAGCGTACTAATGCTCTAATTGCTCTCTATAGACTCCTCATGCCACACAGAGTTAAAGTGCTTTCAGTATTTTAAACGTATACTGCTGGTTTATCTTGATATCACAGATCAGAGAGCTTCAGCCTCTTCAAAAGAAATTCACAGATGTTAATGCACAGTTGGAGCTAAAAACGTATGACTTGTCCTTATTTTTGAAGAGGGCTGAACAGAATGAGCACCACAAGGTTTATATCTCCATCTTCTATCTATATCTTTTAAGCTAAATTGTTAGTTTCGTTGGGTTTTTTCTTGATACTTGAAGAACATGGGTTTATACTTTCCATCATTTGTCATATACACAGCTTGGTGAAGCAGTAAAAAAACTTGAAGAAGAGCTTGAAGAAGCGAGATCCCAAATCAAAGAGAAGGAACTTGCTTACAAAAATTGTGTGGATACTGTTTCCAAACTAGAGAATTCCATTAAAGACCATGACAAAAACAGAGAGGGAAGACTCAAGGACTTGGAAAAAACTATTAAGACCATCAAATCTCAGATGCAGGCAGCTTCCAAAGATTTAAAGGTATTAAATATTTTTAGTCAATTACTTACATGTCATTAAACTTCATGAATCCACTTTATAATTCCTTGTCCTGAGTTATCCAGTTTTATCATGAAATATTGCCTTCTTTTCAATTCGCTTTAACATTGTCTCTGGTTCGTCATGCTCATAGAGTCATGAAAATGAAAAAGAGAAGCTTGTGATGGAGGAAGAAGCAATGGTGCAAGAACATTCGTCCTTGGAGAGCCAGTTAGCTTCATTGAAAACCCAAATTAGCACTCTGACTTCGGAAGTAGACGAGCAGCGAGCCAAGGTAACTGTAATTTTTTCTACTCTTGGTGAAATTTGTTGAAAATGAAGAAATTTATCATATTAAAATATGATTCTTCTGCAGGTTGATGCCTTACAGAAGATTCATGATGAGTCTCTTGCTGAGCTCAAGTTGATACATGCAAAGATGAAGGAATGTGATACACAGATAAGTGGTCTGGTCAATGACCAGGAAAAGTTTCTGCAGAAGCTTAGTGAGATGAAGCTTGAGAGAAAGAAATTGGAAAATGAGGTACTTTCTGTTTTGTCTTCTTGCTGTTTTTAGGTTTTGCAAAGCAGCCTTGCTTGTTTCTTTCTTACTACCAGTCTGATTATGTTTCTCTTGCACTCTGTATAAAAATGTTACTTGTCGTATTCACTATTCTTGCCTGTTAAGAGTTTCTGCCTTGGGTTTCTTTAAAATTTTTAAAGTTCAAACGTCTCAATGGGTAACATACAGCTGTTGGGGATGGCAAGTGAACTTGAACTGGATATAGAGTCAAGACTTTCTTGTAACTTGGTTGTGATATAAAATTAGAGAAGTTAGTACTTTCTGAAATTTTTGCATGTCAAGGAATATACTTTTCGTGACAACTGTTTCTTCCAATTTATTTATAGGTCGTAAGGATGGAAACAGATCACAAGGATTGTTCCGCGAAGGTAGACAAACTTGTTGAAAAGCATACATGGATAGCATCTGAAAAGCAACTTTTTGGAAAAGGAGGGACAGATTATGATTTTGAATCTTGTGATCCGTATGTAGCTAGAGAAAAACTTGAAAAACTTCAGGCAGATCAATCAGGGTATGTTAATGCAACCTATATTGTCTTCACATTCTTGAAGTGCAATATCAAAATAACAGGCATTCTTCTTCTTTTCCTGGTTTTTTATTTCCCTCATGAAGCTTGGAAAAAAGAGTGAACAAGAAGGTTATGGCTATGTTTGAGAAAGCAGAAGATGAATACAATGCTCTGATATCGAAGAAAAATACTATCGAGGTCAGTTGCAGAAGGCAGAGAGCGCCTTTACAATGTATTTCAATAGCTTCGTGTGCCATCATCACTAATGCAGTTTTTTGGTTTTTTTTCCTAGAATGACAAATCAAAAATCACAAAAGTGATTGAGGAGCTTGATGAGAAGAAAAAAGAAACCCTGAAAGTTACGTGGGTTAAAGTTAACCAGTGAGTATCTATCTTTTCTCCAACAATGAGTTTTTCTTTGCTCTTAGGCTCATGATCTCGTTCCTCCATGTCTGAAATGAAAATATGATATATCAACTTATGTTAAATCCTTCTTTTTTAGGGATTTTGGATCTATCTTTTCAACTCTACTACCTGGCACCATGGCAAAACTAGAACCTCCTGAAAGCGGTAATTTCCTTGATGGTCTTGAGGTGCGTGTTGCCTTTGGAAAAGTTTGGAAACAGTCTTTATCAGAACTCAGTGGAGGGCAAAGATCACTTCTTGCGCTATCACTAATATTGGCATTGCTTCTCTTCAAACCAGCTCCTCTTTATATATTAGATGAGGTACAGCTCTGCTTCTCAATTTCAGATTTCTCAGTTCCCAATTGATATTTCAAATTACAATAGAAGATCTAAAGGGTCTGTTTATGTTTCTGATGTGGAACACTGGTATTCAATAACAATTGGTGAGTGAAAAGAGAAATACTCATGATTTTGATTTATTCAGGTTGATGCAGCTCTTGATCTTAGTCACACACAGAACATAGGAAGAATGATAAAAGCTCATTTCCCTCACTCGCAGGTCTAAATCTCTATTTCAAGCCTTACTAATATACTCTTATGTGTGTTTACTTAAATCCAATTTTGGCCTCACAACCTTCTCTGCTTTTGAAACTCTATTCTCAACAGTTTATCGTGGTCTCGCTGAAAGAAGGAATGTTCAACAACGCCAACGTTCTTTTCCGAACAAAGTTCGTTGATGGAGTTTCAACAGTCCAAAGGACAATAACAAAGCAGACCAAGTGATACGTCTTATACGTCATTAATTAAGATCAAGAATGTATTCCAAACACTATTCATCACTATGCAGATTTGCAATCCCATTTAGAATTTTACAGCTTAATGTTTTACTTTGTATGTCTATATTTTTAAGCTAAAAAACTTACTTGGGAGCAATTTGGCAGTTCCTTGTAGCACTCTCTTTGCATTGAAAATCAAGATCTTTTGTATAGAATATGACTGCTTTAGGCAATGTACTGCACTAGTAATCAAGATCATCATGTTCCTGAAAGAGTTGCACAAGGTGATTTAAAGTGCACTCAAAGAGTGAGCTTGATTAACTGAACCAACCTTGAGACTTCGACATTTCACTTTACTCTCTTGAGCTACGATTTGGTATAATAATTCCGCACAAGTGGTATTACTCCGCCGTAAAACAAGGCAAGAAAGGTCATGATAGCCTTACCTAAGCAATACTCAAACGTATTTGCTTCAAAAGCACACCCTAGAAACGTTCCAACGAAATTACCAAACAATAGTGTTTTGCTTCGCGTAAAAAAATATTTTGGGCATCAATTTTTGTTTTGCTTTATGCATTAAATTACTTTGGACCGGCTCTCCACAAAGGCAATGGTTTGCGCAGAGACTCAGAGCTCGAGAACAGAAACGATGGTTAGTTAAAACGTTAGTGAACTTTTTTTCTTTGTTTTTGTTTCTTTAGTTTCAGCGGTAACTCAGCCTTATATAGATCATTTAATTTTAGTGGGTCACTGGGTTGGACTGGTATGAGCTTTTAGTAATTAACTGCTTTAAGACGCGTGATGAAGTGAGCTTTTTTCCCACCGTCTTTTAGAATTACAAAATAATCTTGGGGGATTTTCAAAAATATCATTTTTCCTATATGTCATTTTTAAAAAATACGTTTTCATGTTATCTATTTTTAAAAATATCAATTTTTTATAGATAAAATGACTAAGTGAAGTTATTAGTTTGAGATTGGAATAGAGTTTTAATGAATTAAAAATATCCTGTCCATAATCTTTAACAATCTTTCACTTATTCACTTTTAATGATTTTGTTAGAACTCTTTAAAAATCTTCGTAAATTAGAATCCAATATCACCCCCTAAATTCTAAGCCCTAAGTTCAAAAGCAAAAAAAATTCTAAAAATAAATTTAACATATTGTAATTGTGTAAAAGAGAGTAAAACTGAAAATGTTTTTTAAAAATATATTTTTAAAAAGTATATCTAAAAATGATATTTATAACAAATTCTCAATAATTTTTAGTAGTTAACCAAAAAAAAAAATCAATAGCAGTTTATGATTATTCCTCGTTCATTTTTTTTAATAATGAGATTCAATCAATTAGCTTTAAGTTTAATGTTAGTGCAAATCAATTATTTCGGATAGAGTGATGGCCCAATGGGCAGTAAAGCTGGTTAAGTTTGGTTCCGTTCTTTTTGTTTGTAGGATTTGTATCTATCGAGATTTCCGGGTTCTGAAAAATGTTAATGTTTTCCTTTTATTTGAAGACTTTTTTCTTTCTTTAATTCAAAACCATTACTAAAAAAAACCACCATAACGTTCAAAATGATGGTTTACCGAGGTTCCTATAGATTGTGGATTCCAAACGCTCAAACCAAGACGCAAATTTAAGAAGCTTCAGTTCTAAGATCTTTTGTTTACGGATTTCGTCAATGGTCTACTAATTGAGTGCTTGCATGCGCTACTAAATGCAAGATTAGGCTAAAGAAAGTCAACAATATGCAGTAATACCAAGCATAATTTCTTTAAATATAGAACAATAACTTAATGTACAATTCGTTTTCATCATATAGGAGTTTAGTATTAGAGATAACTATGAAATAAAAACAATAGTTCTGTTTATGTAAAAGATTCGGAATTCAAACTATCACAATGCATTTTGTCATGATGATTTATTTGTTTCAACCGCCACAACTTTAATAAAGACCAACAGAAAGATACATTTGATCTAATTTGCTTCGTTTTATTTTTAAAGAATATTATTCAACTTCTTGCATGAGTCACGAAAAGGTTGATAGACAGAGAATATATAATCACAATGGTAGGAGAAAGATACATTTAAAGAAATTAGAAAACAGAGAATCATTTTCGTTATCGAATTTATAAAATATGAGAGGTCAAAATATAAATGAAAAAATTATTAAAATTAAAGTAGGAGTAAGCGGTAGTTGACATTTAATTCTAGTTTACAATACTAAATAGGACTGCAAATTCCCAAATGACTAAGAAAATAATAAATCACATGGAAAAAAGATTTGTGAAATCTTTTGGCGGTGCACTAGAAAGGCAGGAACATGACTGTCTTATGTTGTAAAATACTACATGACCCAACATTACATTTAATTTTATTATTTTAATTATGAAGTTTTATCCTTTCAAGAGATTAGAAAATTAATTCAATTGTCAACGCTTAATTCATAGTATGTAATTTGGTTAGTAAGCCAACGGTCGTTTGCATGCAATCACATTCTATTTGACTTCCACTCTCTTTGAAAATTTTATTCAAATCAAATCCTTGACAAGTAATCATATGTCAAACCGCCCTTTCAAACATCTTATTAATTAGTATAATACAATTATTAAAACTGATACTTCAAAATATTTTAATCCTAACAAACGCCTCTTCGAATGTGGATGTGATTCAATAATATTTTATTCATTCATACTATAAAATCAATAGTCTATTCCTGATGATTCTTAATATTTGTAGTGTTATTGTCTATCTTTGATTGTTAATTTATCATCAATAACAATAAAACCATTTTGTGGAGATAAAATTAAACAAATAAACATTTTTTTTTTTTTTTTATAAATGTAAAAAATACTTTGATTTCTCACATGTTGGAGATTAGTGTTGAGATCGGATTAAACAGAACAAAAGAAAACATGCATGGTATTTTGTGAAACGATAAAATACTTATTAGTGGTCATTTGTTATGGAAGATAATGCTTAGACCATTACTTCAATTAAAAGTTAAATGAGTAGAGATTCTTTTAACAGTTGACAAAACAAGTAACTAGCGTGAACAATTCCAGTGGAATATGATCAAGTTGCAAAATATAAAAAATGCAAGAGCAACCATATTTTGGAAACACTCAAAACACTAATGAGGAAATTTATTGAGAGAAGATATATTCATCTTGAGGTTTGAGAGATGAGGATTTGGGTAGGCTAAGAAAATCCCAGAAGACATGGGAAACTCTCGTGCTTCGATACCTCCACATTCCTAACCTTATTATATTTCAAAAAAAATTCTAAAAACATTAAGTATCATAATATTCCATAAATAGGTCATATATTTCTTACATACTCCATGATATTTGATGTCACAACGAAATTGTTGTATAAAGAAACGAAAAAAGTCAAGCTCATTGACCTTTTAATGGCCTATATATACATATCATAGACGCAACAGAGAGTAGAAAGAAACTCACACTAAGATTGGAGAGAGAGAATAAAAGAGACAAGAAAGAGAGAAGATGAGGAGTGACATGGCACGTCTCAGGTGTGGGAAGACGATTCCATTACTTGGAATGGGAACTTATTGTCCTCAGAAAAACCAAGAGAGCACCATCTCAGCCGTCCATCAGGCTATCAAGGTTCATTTTCATCTATTTATTTTTGATTATATATAACACAAAAAAAAAACTTTATCAAATGATTATATAATATATAGGTTTATCATTTTTTCACCATTCCCATAAGCTTATAAGATTTTTCCATTGGAATGAAAGCAGATAGGGTATAGACATTTTGACACAGCAAAGATATATGGATCAGAAGAAGCTCTAGGCACTGCACTGGGACAAGCTATCTCCTATGGAACTGTCCAAAGAGACGATATCTTTGTCACTTCCAAGTTATGGTCTAGTGATCACCATGACCCTATCTCTGCCCTCATACAAACTCTCAAGTAAGATTCTCTCCCCAAACACTCACCTACGGATGAAGATCGAGAGTTCGATCTCATGATCACATTTTTTTTATGACCTATAGGACAATGGGTCTAGAGTATCTAGACAATTACTTGGTGCATTGGCCAATAAAGCTAAAGCCAGGAGTGAGTGAGCCAATACCAAAGGAAGATGAGTTTGAGAAAGATTTGGGTATTGAAGAAACTTGGCAAAGCATGGAGAGATGCTTGGAGATGGGTTTATGCAAATCTATTGGTGTTAGCAACTTCTCTTCTAAAAAGATCTTTGATCTCCTCGATTTCGCTTCTGTCCCTCCTTCGGTTAACCAGGTTTGATACCAACATTATTACCAAGATTTCTTGTTGGAAAATTCAAGAAATGCTGAGATGGTGCTCTCTTGGTTTGATGGACGGCTGAGATGGTGCTCTCTTGGTTTAAATTGTATAGGTGGAGATGCATCCTTTGTGGAGACAAAGAAAGCTAAGAAAAGTGTGTGAAGAGAACAATATCCATGTAAGTGGATATTCCCCAATTGGCGGGCCAGGGAATATTTGGGGATCAACGGCTGTGATTGAACACCCTATCATCAAATCCATTGCTCTCAAGCATAATGCCACTCCTGCTCAGGTAACTCCAGAACTGAGTCCATTCCTCTTTGTAGTTTAGGAGACTTGGTTTGGTTGACTTCTAACTAATAATTTATTTACATATCTGTAAATGAAGGTGGCTCTAAGATGGGGAATGTCAAAAGGGGCAAGCGTGATAGTGAAGAGTTTTAATGGAGCAAGAATGAGAGAGAACAAGAGAGCCTTAGAAATTAAACTGGATGATCAAGACTTGTTACTCATAGACCATTTGGAGGAATGGAAGCTCATGAGAGGAGAGTTCCTTGTTAACCAAACCACAAGCCCGTACAAATCTATCCAACAACTTTGGGATGGTGAGATTTAGTTGACTAGGGTTTCACACACATCATTCACTTCAAAATGTAATTTCATCTTCACATTCTCTTTGCATATGATCTTTTCATATTTGTGGTATATATATCAAGTCATTACAACATGAAAGAACGTCCTCTTTGTTGATTTTGATTCAATCCTTTTCAACGAACTAAATCAAGTTCTGAGAGTCCTCTGCTAGAGCTAGAGGATCAAAATCATTGTCGCCGGCAAGACCGTTTTCCAACCTAACAAAACAATTTTTTGATTAGCTAAACCGGTACCGGCTCAACTTGGTCTAATTATAATATTTTTGGTCTTATTATAATTTCCAACTAAATTAATTGGTATTGGGTAGTTGGTATTGTTATGTTAAACCGGTAATTATAAATTAATCTGATCATCCGGTAATTATAAATTATTATCTTCTTGAATTGCGACGACCCGACCCGATCGATTATCCGGTTCTTGAGGGAGAATTCACTTGAAAGTGGGCCTTAACCTATGGGCCTCAGTAAAGTCAGTTTGGAGTAAAATAAGAATGCAGCTATGAACAGTATTTACCGTCGATCAATTTCAACTCATCGGTCATCGGATTTCAAACTATAATTTTAATCTAGAGCCTTCTACAGCCGATTTTAATTAAACAGCTTTTTGTAGCCAAGGCAAGTTAGACCACTTTGCCATTTGGATTTGTGTCAAAAAAAACTTTTTCTGTATAATTTTATTATCTTGATGCAAAAACTCGAAACTCGAGTGGATTCAACAGAGGCCTCATCATACAGAGAAAAAGAAGTTTGTCACATACAGTTTTTATTTATACAAAACAAAAAAAAAGTGAAATAAAAATGAAAGAAAAGTAGACAACGTTGCAAAAGGAAAAGTCTCACATAGAAAGTGAATAAAAAGGAAAACTTTGGGTGAGTCGACTTCCACACGATTGGCTTCCTCTAAGAATATGACACATGTATGTAACCCATCCACTTCGACGACCGGACGAGGCACTAGTCCTCCGTGTAAAAATCGAGAAAAAGAGACAACTTTTTGTCTTCTGCCATAAATTAAGTAATTCCTTCTTAAAAGCAATTGATACACCTTAGTTTTTTTCTTTATAGCATATTCCATGTTAAAATATAACTCGTTAAGCAAAAAAACTATATTATCTTATGTAAATGATTAGTTGGTTAGTGATCACTAAGTATTGTATTATATATATTAGCTAGCCATCCTGCATAAAATAATAATTCACAACTATGACAATACATATGAATTTAATTTATATATAGACTAATGACTGATGATAGATTTAGCAGTTATTTATATAACCGCAATATGTGTTTATCTTTTCGTTCGGAAAGATAAAGGCACGAAAGAAGACATGAAAAAGATATTGAGAATTTTTTTTCTTCAAAAAAGTGAAAAAGAGAGTAAAAGAGTGGCACCATCCTTCTTTTACGAGCGGACGAATAAAAGCGCATAGAAGCTAAAGCCACTTTCGCATTACCATTAAGCACTATTACTGCAGCAGGACTAGTACTAGATAATAAGATACTAGTAAACTACTAAAATACAAATCTGAAAATGAGTCTATAAGTTATATAGACTCTAATAAATAATACTATTTTTTCAAAATGAATATATATTGTAAGTTATAGATATAGATATAACTATTTGGAAGTCATTTGAAGTATGAGTTCAGGAATGTTTTATCTTCCATCCATCAACTTTTAGATCACGAAGCTAGTATGTTGGAATATAAAACACTCTTGTTCTGTCATCTGTGTATACTATATATAGACTCTTGGAAAACAAAACAAAATAAGTATTGAATTATTATTTTTTTAAAAGAGAAAGAATGCATGATGGTCATCTACTGAGAAGCTCCAGACTTATGAAATTTTAATATTTTTGGGTCGGAAAGATACTACTGTCTGTATCACAAATTCACAATAGTATAAAGGCAAAACAGCAACGTGTTGTGCTTTTACTTTCAGCGTTAATAAAGAAAATAGTCTGTCCCACATTAAGAATGGAGTATAAAAGGAATTAAAAAATGGTTTAGGATAAATCACATTTGTGGCTAATATTAGTTGAGCTGTCCAAAAATATCTAAGTTGCAAAAGCTATAAAGCCTCGTGTAAGCCACGAGGAAAGAAGGAAAAAGACAGATCTAACCACATCTACTCATACATGACATATACGTATATGTATATATCGTATGTATACATATACAATCACATCTGTTCATGGAAACTGAGTGATCTTGATAACGCAGCTGGGTTTGCACAAAGAACAAGAGAAGTCTCTGTTTCTTCTTTGCTAATATTCTTAACCTCTTTCTTCGAATCAAACCCTTTGAACAGAACGTCGTTCTTGATTCCAAGTGTTGTCCATATAGAACTCTTTGCAGCTTCATTAGGATCATCGATTCTCAAAGTCTTAGGAACCAATACAGATCCATTCTTCTGCTTTGGCTTCATCGTCTCGTCTTCGTCTCTCAAATGCTTACCAAGTGTAGAGTTAGGACTAGAATTAACCGGAGATGGCAATGTTGGAATGTTCCAATAAGGGTAAACCGGGTAAAAACCGGGATTCCACGCGTACGGCCATGAAAGTCCCGGAAAGCAATTATCCAAACCGTTCGAAGTGCTGTTATTAGAGCACTCGTCACTGTTCTGTATCCTAGACACTAGCTTTGGACTCCTGAACATATGATTCGAGACCTTTTGATCGTCTCCGAGGCTGAAACTAAGGACTGGACCGTTTGTTTCGGAGATGGTCACGTGGTGGTAATGTGAAGGTGATGACGTTGAGTTATTCTTGCTCTTACGTCGTCCGGCTCCGATTGGAACACTTCTCATGGTCCCACCAGAGGTCCAATATCTCTGACAAGCTTTACAGAAATGGCGGGGTTGGTTTACGTTGTAGTTGTTGTAATAACAGAACTTTGTCTCCATGCTATTGCATCTCGGACATGGAAGAATCTTGGTCGGTTTTTTTAGGGTTTTGTCTTTCTCCGATTGATCGGTTAATGCCTCGTTTTGGTTCTGATGCAAGAAATAAAGAAGGAATAATCTTGTTACGCATATTATAATTATAAGGATTTCAGAGAGTAATGAATTTAAAATTGTAGTATATTGTTATTATGAGTATGATTCTCAAGAAGAAGGTTCTAGAGAAATTTTGGTAGAGGAAAAAGTCTTTTAAAAGAACACGCTTTACCAAAAAAAAACCTAAAATTCTCTCACCTTTATTGATTTGAATAAACGGAAAAAGCAATATTTTCAAACTAAAATAAGATTACTTTTAAGGAGAAAACGAATTTGCTTTTTCGTTTCATGAAAAGTCATCAAACTAAACTGCAGCCTCTGGTTTACCAAAACTCTCAGAACAGAGAGAACAACGCAGAGGTTTTTTCTAAGTGTAAGAAATCTATAAACTTTTAACAATTCATCAAAAACTCTGATTAAAATGGAATACACAACAACCTTTGAGCTTTGCCTTTTATGGACAAAACATAAAAAGTTAAAAAAAAAAACACTTTTCAGTTTAACTTAAGTTATCAGATACTAACTGAGACATATAGGTCCAATTATACACCAAAACTAAATTACTCGAAAGTTGTATGTAACAAAAGAATAATCAGCTATATAGTACCTTTGCTTCTTCATCAGCTACCTCTAAAACCGTCGGAAAAGGGATTTTCATACCGAAGAGCTTAATCGCGGGGTCTTTACTTTCCAGCATTATTTCTTCTTTCCTTGAATTTGTTCTTCTTTTTTTTTTTTTTCTCGTAGGTTTCTCTTCGAAGCTCTTTTTTTTTTTTTTGAGGTATGGGTTTTAGATTGGAATTTTTTTGGTTTGGAAATCGTAAGATTTGGGATTTGATACGTTTTAAAAAGTGAAGTGGATTCCATGTCAGCATTTTCGTTTCATTCTCAACCACAAGTTTATGTGGCCTCTGATATTTTACTTTTCTTCCACAAAACCCATATAGCATATAATCTTTTAGTTATTTTCTTTAAACTTTTGTTAAAATTATTCCAATCTTTGTAAGAATATCATTTTTGATATATACTTAGTTTGAAGACTTTCACTAAAATTCCGTTGAACAAAAAACTCACAATACTTGGATGAAAGGCCTAACATACGAAAGAACGAAGTGTTACTAATTAAGAGCATGAAGTCAACTAGTCAAGGTCTATAAACACGCTTTATTATATGGTATTAGATTGGTTTTATAATTATAACATATCTTAAACAGTGATCTACTCTATTTGTTCGTTTGAATTGGAATAAATAAACTAATGTAAACTGTTTACGAACTTTTGGGTAGGTAAATGTCAGCATCGAGGGGATGGCTTTGGTGCAGCTCACACGAGAGCTGTCTTGTTACGTGCAATTTCTTTATTGGCTGGTTGGAGAATTAATATTCCTCATTTGAAAACGATCCACACTTTTGGGTTAGAAAGAAAGAACCATCTTTTTATTTATTTTTCCAATCGTTTTTTCGTTAAAGAACCCTTCTTTTGTTAGAACTTAGAAGGTATATTTTACCGAAGATTTAATAATATGAATCTTTGTTCTGTTTAAGTAGGAAGACAAATGCAACAAGGATTTCAACATTTTCAATTCAATTTTTTTGACAGATTTATTTAAAAAAAAAATCACAACCATATAACATCCGTATACGAATTTACATTATGTGAACCGTTGTAGTTGTACGTTAAGATAAGAAGTCTGCAGAAGAAGGTAGGATAATACATATGAGGTGCTCTCTCATTGGATATAACCAAAAAGGTCTTTTAAAGTCTCTGCCACATTGTATGATTTACCAAACTCTTTGAGTCTTTCGGATTGATTTACATGAGGATCTAACCAGACTCTGCCTTTCCACGTCAACTTCTACATGTGGGTCCGTTACTCACCTGCACCTCTTGGTCAGATCATAGATTTCACAAACTGATTGCATGCAGTCTGACCCGTAGCTACTTAAGAAGCTTCCTTAACAAAACAAAATAGAAAAGAAGTGTTGTACCTTCAAAAGACAATGCGTTTGTGTTTGTGATATTTTAGAATATTCATCCGAATACCGAATATCAGATAACATTTCTTCATAATTCATAATTGTTTGAAATAAACCATTATTCCAATCCAAGATTGTGCGTTTAAATAAAAAGAAGTTGAACAATTGATTTGTTTATGTCCAACCAGTGGTATCACTCCATGTAATCTTCTTTTACAATATAGTTCATCGTCAAGTCCTGATACTATATAGTATTTATTTAGTAAGAGGCTAAGGCCTAAGACAGCTTTAGTTTAAGGCTTTGAGCCTTGACTCTCTCTTAGCAGGGCTCGTAAACAATGGTTATTTCACTTGTTACTCTCTGTTTTTTTTTTTGTTTTTTTTTTTGTCAACACTCTCTGTTAGATACCAGACAAATTGAAAATTCTTTCTTATTTTCCCAATAAACATGTTTTGTTTCTAAAACGTAGTTTAGCTAAATACTATTTCTATGATGAATTTTTTTTTGTATCACGGTTTATAGTGATTTTAAATTGGAAATAATGTACTTATACTGTCAAATTCAGAGCATCAAACCTAAATTAACATATATACGTTCTAAGTATATGATCTGAAGTTTATAAAAGAAGTGAGTAACAAAAACCAGTCATTCATATGCACTGATTGCAAGACAATGAAATACTGCCTCGGTTTCAAAATATATGATATTTGAGTTAAAACACGCATATTAAAAAATAATTAATTTTAAAAGTTTAACCAATCATAAACAATATTGCATAATATAAAATATAAAATTAATCTAAAAAATACTTATCTAAATATCCTATATTATGAAATAGAGGGTGTACTATATAACTCTCTCCTAATAACAGAGTACACGAATATGCAAGTATGGATAAATGATGTTGAATGAGAGACGATTATCCAGACTCCCCCAATGCTTATCATTAATTACGCTATCAAAAGGTGTTTAATCTGGACTTTAGTCTAGTACTATATGTCTATATTAGATTGGTTTGATATACGGCTTCAGTTTCTGATTAGTTTCAGTTCTTCTTCGGGTGTCTAAGACGTTTTGAAAACATACCAGAATTTAAGCGTCTTGGGTTTTTGTTCTGAATTTAATTTATTGAAGCGTCTTGTGTTTTCTTCTGATGTTGTGAAAAAAAGAGACAAGATTCGTCATCTAAGATGACTCATCTTCTTCTTCAGCAATAATTATAAGTCATATAACTGACAATTTTTCTCGAACAAAATACAAATAGCATTCGACAAGATCATAACTTCCATGTTTTTAACTAAATCTGAAAATTTCAAAATTTTCTTCTAAAACAAGGCGGCATCAAAGATCCAGCAAAATTATCTTCTGAATCTTCCGCCTCTACCACCACCCCGGCCGCCTCTTCTTCCTCCACCTCCGCCACGGCCACCACCGCCATGTCCATTGCCGTTAGCTCCAGGAGCCTTCATGTTTTCAGGCAATGGGAGGATTTGGTCAACACACTTCCTGAAGCTGAAATCGTCTGCAGTATCGTCTTCCCTAACCAGAAAGAAGCATCGGCTTTTCCACATCGGGTGGGTTCTGACTTGGAAGGTTTTGACTCCTCCTCCAATCTTCTTTTCAGGCTCAGAATGTCCCTTCTTGATCAGATCTAGCAGCACCATGTACTCATACTGAAAACGTAAAGTCAAGAACAAAATTCAGTACAACGAGTTAGAATCTCAAAACAAACTGCAAAACTGTAATATTTACACACGAGTATGTAATGTTTTATCAGTTATCTATGCTTGACGCCAACTCTGTGCCCTCAAAAATTTGACGTCATCCCATTCTTCTAACCATTAAGACAACACAAAAGTTCCAAAATTCAAACAAAAATCCACAATCATATATAATCAATGAAGAAACACAAAACATTTGCCAAGAACTTTTGAGTGGCAATAGCTGCCAAAGAACCTAATCACTAAGATGTCTAAACTTTACAATCAAACATGATGTTGTACATATACCTCAATTTATCCTCTTAAACACATTGCATAATCCAATATCCACAATCATTCTAAACAATCAATAATTCCAAAGAAGAAATATCTAACTCCAAACTCAATCCAGAGACACAATACACTAGCTAAGAACTGAGCAGTGATCATAGCCAAAATAACAGCAACAAAGCAGAACCAATCCCAAAGTTGTCAACTACAGAGCAAGAATGTGAACATATTCATTGAAAAACACATCAGAAAAAAATAATATCCCTAATCAGAGCTTCTTGTTCGCTTCAAAACAATGGTGACCAAATCTACTTCTAAGATTAGGACTCAAAACACATGAATGAACTTTTGTTAAAAATTGAAACTTTCGCAATCAAGAAAGGCAAAAAAACAAAGAAGAAGAAGTTTATTACCTTATTAACATCGAGATCAGTTGGCCAAAAGTGCATAAACTTGACAAAGTAATCGAACATCGCTACAGAGGTAACAAACTCCTTGGGACCCAGTTTGACCGGACCTGACTTCTCTTCATCTCCAACCTTCTGCTTCTTCGATTCACCTCCGTTCTTGTCCTCCCCTGTCTCCTCTCTCTCACGTTTCTCATCCACCTTCTCGGCTTTTGGGGCCGCGGCTTCGACTTCCATATCCACTTTCGTGTCTGGGTTCACTTGAGCCGGCACTGAATCGATGATCTCTTGTTGCTCAGCCATTGTGTAAAGCTTCCGCCTTTTTTTTTGTTTTCTCCCCCTTTCTGTTTCTACGATTTCTAGGGTTTAAGGCCTTTAAGGGATTAGGGTGAGTGACTCCTACTAAAAAAGCGGCTAAGCGGTATGTATATATATATATGGTTTCGGTTTCTGATTGAACCGAACCGGTTCAGTCTATTTGGTTTTTGGCATTTTTTTTTTTTAACGTCAATTTTTGGAATCTTCTTATACATTAAAAAAAAATAAAAACCCAGAATTTTCACTGTTGTAACTTGTAATTTTTTACTATTATCTTTAGTAGTATTTTATTTTGTTCTTTTACGTCTATTAATTTTTTGTTTTTAAAATAGAAGTTATTTACAGTTTGTTTTTGTTTAATAAAATTTGGATTATGATCAGTGGACCAAGTAAACATGACTGAAAAACTCATAAAATATATCATAATTTACGAATTAAGTCTTTCGACCACTTCCATCATAAGTTACTTATTGGATGCTATTTAAAAATGGTCTGGTTTATATAAACATTAAAAATACATACGACAAGAATAATTTTGGAATCGAAAAAGACTTTATAATAAAGAGAACGTTTTGGAGTGTTCATCTTGTCGGATGGAGATACCTTGGGAGACTTTGGACGTCCTCACTTCTTTTTGGTTCAATCTCAATTTTTGCCAAAGAGGAAAATGTCAAAGTCAAACTAAATCTCTTGAAATTAATGAAACTTCTTAATTTCTCAATATTTGACAATTGAAATTTTATTTTTGCTTTGCTTGAAAAAAAAACACACTAAAAATTCTCGAAGTAAAAAATAGATCATATAATGGTGCATCTCTAACTCTAGTCAATCTTGCCATATTATCAACAGTCAAACACCTCAATCTTTGAATTTCTAAAAATATTTAAAATTCTTTTATTGAATTTAGGTAAAGATATGGTTGTATTATCTAAAAATCTCAGAAGAACCAAGAAGACAGATACAAAGTAAAAAAACAAATAAAAGAAAATTGGGAAAATCTGATAATCACGTTACCGTGTCAAACCGTCAACCTCCATAGTTCCGGTTTGTGTATTTTGTTTTGTATAGGTGTACTATGTATAGATGTATTTCTGTAGTATATACTGTACACGCGCTTCAAGATTTTTAATTACTTTATCTGAAAAAAATTTCAGACCGAACACCAAACAAGAAAAACACATTTGTCTGATTGAGAGAGCTCTGCCCCCCTTCAAGAAATCGAAAGAGTGCTTCTTTCCCTCAATTTCCTGCGATTCTGAATATTTATTTCTTCTGTAGGTAAATCATATTCTTTTTTTCTTAGGGGTTAATGGTTGTTTGATTCTGGGATTGGGGGAATTTCGATTTTGTGATTTTAGGGTTTCGATTCCTAATAGATTGTGATCGAATCGAATGGTATCTCTCTCTCTTTCGTTTTCATGGTTGAAATTGGTTTCTCAAGTTTGGGGCTTTCCCATTAGGTTTTTGTGTGTGGAAAATTTGAGACCAAGACTTTGTATAACTCAGATCCTAATCTTTTCCATTGAGTTTGTTTCTCTGAGCTGATTTTGTGATGTTTGGTTTCAGAGGAATGGTTTTATTTTTCTTGAAAACGAAACATTTGTGGTCATTTTGCTTCTATGATTTATGAGAACCTTCGTTTGAATGTTGGAGTTTTTCTTGGTTTTTTTGAACAGGTCAACGTTCTTTTTTTACGCATTGAGGCTAAGAAGTGTTAGAGAAGAGATGGCTGATCATCTGAGTTCATGTACCGACCGTCTCGTAACACCTGAAACGTTAAATCCAGAGAGAAGATCCTCCAATGAAACAATTGAATCTTCTGGAGAGAGTTCTAGAGCTCAAGGCAGCACAAGCCTGTCTACTGCTATGGATCTTAAGACCAAGGAAGTAGAAGCAACGGAACAGCACGATGTGGACGAGGAAGAGGAACCGCTTATCCAATCTGTTGAATGTCGTATTTGCCAAGAGGAAGATTCCGTTAAGAACCTTGAGTCACCTTGTTCTTGTAGTGGCAGTTTGAAGGTGAATCTCATATCTCTTTGTTTTTGTTGGTATATTTCCCTTTTAAAATAAGTTCTCATGAATTTGTTTTTCTTGTGTGTGTATAGTATGCACATCGGAAGTGTGTTCAACGTTGGTGTAATGAGAAAGGCGACATAACCTGTGAAATATGCCATAAGGTAAATTCAAAATCACTAACATCAATCTCTTGGTTACAAGTTTACTAATTTGCTAATGTATTTGGATATATTAGTTTGTTTGCCTGAATCCAAGTTTATAACTGTTTTTTTTCTTCTTGATGGAAACAGTCTTATCAACCTGGATACACTGCTCCACCGCCTCCTCCTGCTGATGATACCGTTATTGATATCGGGTAAAGTTTTTTTTCTGAATCTAAGTAGCTGGACTATAGATTCTCTATTACGCTAAAAGCCTAAAAGACATAGCTATATCTCATCATATTCAATGAAGCCACATTACTCATGCTACTGTTTTTGTTGTTGTTGTGTCTGTGTTATGCAGTGAAGATTGGGCTAATGGTGTTCCATTAGATTTGAACGACCCGCGCATTTTTGCAATGGCAGCTGCAGAACGCCATTTCTTTGACGCGGACTATGATGAATACGCTGATTCTAACTCAAGCGGAGCTGCGTTTTGTCGCTCTGCTGCTCTTATAGTAAGCCCACCACATTTATCTTTTATTCATTAATTTCTTACTTTGAAACAGAAACTTACTGGCAGTTAAAAAATGGCAGTTGATGGCGCTTTTACTGTTACGACACGCGCTGAACCTATCAAACAACAACTCAGACGATGAAGAAGATGACCCGTCAGCTTTCTTCTTTGTACGTAAACCCTCTCTTATTCGCAGTGCTGTTACCTTTTTAGCTTTCTTGTGATAACACATTTTTTTGTTTTGGTTTTTGCCAGCTTTTCATGCTTCGTGCTGCCGGTTTTCTCCTTCCGTGTTACATCATGGCTTGGGCTATCAGTATATTACAACGTCGCAGACAAAGACAGGTATATAAAATCTTTGTGAAAAAAAAACACAAACACTTATGTAGTATCTTAAAAAGTCATGTTTGTAAATGATTTTCTTGTTTGTTTGCTTTTTTTTTTGTTGCGAAAATCAGGAAGCGGCTGCTCTGGCTGCTGCAGAAGTAGCGTTTATGTTACATAGCGGTGGGGGCGGTGGAGGACAACGACACTTTGCTGTAGCACCTGAGCTTATATCTAATCCACACCACCAACCTGAAGCTTCGCCTCAATGAGTATATATTCCAAATCACCGGTATGAGATTTGTGTCTTTGTCTGTCTGTATAGTAGCTCTTGTGTGTTTGTTTGTGTAACTTACCGGTCTTGCTCCAATCAAACACACACAACTGAGATTTTTAAAAAAGGACCAGAGAAGTTTCTCTTTGTCTATCTTTTTACAGACGAGAAAAAAAAAATTGTTCACATATTTAAATTTATGTTTATGCTTTTAATTCGTTTAATTTATCTTGTTAATTTTTGTTTAATATACATAAGAAAATGGAAAATAGTAGTAAATACGGTAATTATCGAAATTTCGCGCAATTGGATAAAAGATACGATGGGCTATGCCCCATTTTGTCTTGTTATGGACCGAGTGGACCCATTTGGAGGCCCAAATATGAAAAGTCTTTTCTTTTTCCTCTTTGACAAAGTCTTTCTTTACTCTGTTTAATCCCAACCAAGCAAGCAGAGAAGGAAGAGTCGTCGTCGACTAGTTGAACTCCTTTATGCCAGCAGAGAGGATTTTGACATCAGACACCCAAAAAAATAAGTTTTATGAGAATATTAGTTAACTACGATAAGGCATGAAAGAAAGAAAAAAACAAAAATCAATCTCGAGAGATTCAATGGGAAAATCATAAGAAGATAAAAAGTGAAAAGCTGACATGAATTGAGTTTGAACACTTTCAAGATTCGATGTTCCTCAAGTCTTACTCACAGAGACGACGACACTGCACCGAAATATAACTGACATATGAGCTGAAGAATGAATGAGTCCAGTTTTGAAATCAAATAACAAACAAGTCAACGATTGAAGAGTGTGTGAAAATTAATTAATTAGAATCAGAAAAGGAGTTTTCGGTGGCTAATAATAATACTCGTATAGTCATAATAACTCATAACGTATAGTAGCTCACTGTGCTTCACAGGCACAACGAGTCAAGCTCTTCACATGTTAGCATTTAATACTCTTTTTAATTTTTTTTTTGGTTAAATTTTGTTGTTATATTTTTCAGAATTCGTTTCCACCACTAGATTTTGCCTCCTTTCTATTTATTGTACGCCTGTGTGTGTATCGTTTACGTATACAGATATATATCTCTGCGGCTCCATACGTTGTTATACTTTTCATTTATCCAATTAACACTTTTATTTCACACATCATAGGTTGGAATTACGGATGCCTTATTTTGTTTAGAGGGATACGCCAAACATAATATCATGATATGCATTATTATACTAACTAATATTGCTCATAAAAAAAATGTTAAAATGTCTTATCTTTATGTTATACAGTAGTATATATTATTCATTACCATTAAAACAATTCAAAAATAGTACTCCTAAAAACTCTACTACTTATTTCAGATTCAAGAGCTTTTCGAAATGCTTCTAAGAATTTTGTGAAATTTGCTTTTCCTAAAATTGTTGTATTTTTAGAAAAACAATACTGTAATAATAACTAGAACTAAAAAAATAAGTTTGACAACTCTGCTATCTTTATGTGAAATATATAGAATAAAATATCACAAATAATCTGGCAAGATATTATATTAATTTTGGCATTATTGGCTTATTGGCTTATCACAATTAATATTAAATAGCTAAAATAATTAAATGTATTAATGTTGGAATTAAGTAAGTAGGTGGAATCTTAAATGGCATTTTTCTTCCGGGATTATGATTGATTTGAAAGGACAAAATTAAAGATCGATAAGTGAAATGTTTTACTGTTTTCAATATTTAGAACCAATACAACTGAATCTAAACCAAACATTTTTTACTGTTTTCAATACAACATTGATGGAACTAAGATCGAACTATTGAATATGAACATATCTTGATTTAATATCGGATCTTAATCAAACCAATCGATATTAGATCAGTTTTGTATCATTTACTAAACCTAACTTACAATGACGAATTTTGTGTGTTCAAGTATATATATATAAGATTTGAATAATCAGAAACATTATAAGACATTTGTATAATCATAATGAGCCAGAAAGTGCAACACATTACATTTATAAAGATGATGAACCCTTTGTGTTACGTTCTGCTACATACAATTTTTAATATATAGAAAACGAGAAAGATTATATCACCAAAAGGGAAAAAGAGTGTTGTAGAGCTAAAAAGCTAGCTACTAAAGACTCTAAAACCCTAATGCAATAATAAACATATACTAGATTATTGGTTATAACTCTATATTATTTGTCATAACCCATGACTAATTAAGCCCTCAATTTAAAAGATCCCACTTTGCATAATTCTAGTCTTCTAGAACATCGCAGCTTGTCCTTCTAGTGACATACCAACCATGTCGTGGCTTTGCTCATCAAATAACCATTTCTCCAACAAAGACAAAGACCCTTGTGATATTAAACCATGATCTTGGTCCATTGTTATTTCCGGCTTGATCTCTTGATCATGGAAGAACCTTGTCTCCTGAGTCAAATTTTGAGTTTCTTCCATTGAATTGAAGCTGAAGAAAGTTTGTTCAAACCCTTCTCCACCTTCTTCCGATACTGCACCAGCGAGTGGTCCGGTCTCTGAAACCGGAGATGAGGATGATAGAGTTAAAGCCTTTGGTGTGTCTTTCATGAAATCTTGAAGCAATCGAGCGATGTTCTCAGCACTTGACGCATATACACCTGATGGGTATGGATTAGTGGCGTTGCTTGTAGTGATTGTTGTGGTTGTGGTAGAGGAAGAAGAAGAGGGTGGATCATAACAACGATCAAGCAAAGCTGATGAGAAGGTAGGGGTGTTTTGTGGTGTGATTACTGGTGTCGGCAATGATGATGATGATGATGGAGAAAGACTTGATGATGGTTTGTCCAAAGACAAGGCTTCACTAAGAGCTTGTTTCGCCATGTTGATATCTGTCTGAAGTCTTCTCTCCCATTGACCTTTGTTAGTGCTTTGATTATGCTTTTGTGAACTAGTGTTTGACGAAGAGAAACCATCATTATCTTCTTCACCAGATTCATTAATCTTCTTGAGCTTCTTCTTCAAGTGGGTGTTCCAATAGTTCTTTATATCATTGTCTGTCCTTTCAGGAAGGTATGATGCTATGGCTGCCCATCTATACACGAAAAAAAAACATATTTAGATCTTATATTCTTATGATAAGAATCTTTATCATATACATAAAAATACCCAAGAAAGGAAACATTTTGGACAAAAACATGTACATTAAAATATACCTGTTGCCTAAAAGGGCTTGAAGATGAACAATCGTCTTCTCTTCGTGCTCAGTGAAATTTCCACGCTTAATACCGGGTCGAAGATAATTAGTCCATCTCAATCTGCAGCTCTTGCTACATCTCCTCAGTCCTAAAACACCAATGAACAAATATTAATTTTAACCCCAAATAATTTAAGGAAGAAGGGATTAAATGGTAACTAGAGATGTGTGGACGAAAGAGTTGGTGACATAACTTATAGGCTATTTATTACACTAGTATTAAATGTTCATACCAACCAAGCCAGAGAACAAAAAAATCACAACCCCTAGTAAAAAGTACAAGAAAAAATACTACATAAAAAAGGTTTTTTAAGAGGTAGATCAAAAGTTTATTTTCTAATTTACTAGTTAATCTGATCAAGAAACGAAGACAAACCTGTGTTAGTAGGGACAGATCTCCAGTTTCCAGGACCGTGTTCTTGAATGTAAGAAACCAAGATGATGTCTTCCTCTGGTGTCCATGGCCCTTTCTTCACTCCAATCTTTTCACAGCAAGGTGGTCTTCCCATTTTTTCCTCCTTCTATTGATAAATTTTTGATAAGATTTTAAGATAGAAGCTAATTTTTGTGGCTTTGTTGGAGAAACCTTTGGAAAAATTAGGGTTAAGACAAAGAAAGTCCAAATGGGTTTGGTTTTTTTGTCTGCAGAAGTGGAGAGAAATGTTGGTTATATTTATAGCAAAAGTGAGTAAGATAAGATGAGAGAGAGAAAGAGAGAGGAAAAAAAAAAAGTTAAGTTAATTACTCGTAAGTAATTTAATAAGATAATGGAATGAAAAGCAACAATAATGAAGAGGCTGGCTTTGGGTTTGCTTTCAAAGAGTCAACATGGACAGCAAAATGCATTTACTCTCTTTCTCTCCAAAGTCAGCCTTCTTCTTCTATCTCTCTCTCTCCTTCTTTGGAGTACTACACGGTTTCAGACACAAATATTTGTTTTTTCTAATAACAAATCTTTTGTTTTGACGTTTGTGTTTAGTAATTAAAAAATCTAAGACATATAATGATACTTTTGGTGTTTTTATTTAAAAGTAACAAACACAACACAAAACGCGAATATATCTCTCTTTCCAGTTATGCTTTTGCGTTTTTGTCTCTATTTCATTATCATCCCTCGCACGATATTTTAAGCTTGAATCCGAATTATTACACAACAGTAGCTAGACTACAAGTCTTGGTTCTTTTTACATGTGTCAAACGCAAACATACAAACACGTAAAAGAACAATCGGATTCGTATTAACTTATAACAATAACAATTGCAAACACTTGCTACCATGATTTTATTTTAATGCATCAACCTTGTCAACGAAAAAAGAAAAAATGCTTCGACTCATATACGTGTTGATCATATCTATCATCTCAATCTCAAAGATTGGGTAAAAATTTCTCTAATGAATATGGTTTAACTGTTTTGTTTAAACCATCGAGTTTTAAATCAGTTACACACGTACACTTATATTACAGCGAATCTGCGGAGTTTTGACAAAATAAACATAATAAATAAATATATATACACGATATGCATGAGTTCATGTATGGGTGAATAATATTCACTGAATATATCTCAGTTCGGACATTCAAAACCGTGTGGTGCTGATAAATGCAAGATGTGTGAGAGAAGAGAGGTGGCACCGAAAGAAGACAAAATATAAGGAGCGAAAAGGCTAATATTTCGATTTTCTTGTGATCTTTTTATTTATCAGATAAATATCTTATAATAGCGAATGTGCTTTTTTAGAAGTTTTTTTTTATTTAAGAGAAAGTATTTTATGTATTTACACTGCTGTGAATCCATTTATGCAGCAGCGCCTGCCCGAATTAATATACACAAGAGTATTTGATTTTTCTTGGCGTGAAGTATTCTTATTAATCCGGTTTACATAAGTGCTAATTCCATCTAACCTTTTTTGTTGGAATCTTATTAAAATAGATAGTTATCTTAAATCTAAATAAAATATTTTGATACTAATATTTAAATTATCTTTTTGGGGTGCTTGTCTGCGTGATACAATTACCGCTTTCAAATTTCACTTTGCACTTGAATACCGCATTGATTAAGAAAAGAAAAAAAAACACTGCCCAAAGAGTTTTAGCTTTAACTGTGAACTGTCTCGGCAATTCGGCATTCGGCAAGATCTTCTAACAAGCATAAGAGAGTACGTATATACTGATATGAATATAGTAAGAAAATATAATAAATTCATCGATTTCCAAATTTTTAGCAACTTACATCACGCAGCCCTAATTTAATGTCACCTCCATTTTTGTGAATACATCCATTGAATTGTTTGACCCCTCAAAAGTCCATAGATTATGGGGTAATATGGAGCATCTTTTTATTTATTAGTTTAATTAGTGTATGTCCCTTTATTAAATGCCCACTAGCAAAAATTAAAACCACGGAGCAAACTTCAAATACTCTATTCATTTTTTATTTTGAATATTATTTCAAAATAAATATTGTTTTGTATTTTTTTATATATATGTTTGGTAAAATTTTCCGTTTTATCCCTACTAATTAAATATATTGACAAAAAAATTTGTATAATATATTACTAGAAAATAAAGCTTACCATTATAATTATTTTTTAATATACATAAAGAAAAAATTATATAATTACTATTCACTATTTGACTTTTTATGGTCATAGGCTCGTATTAACTCTCACAGTAAAATTTTACGGAAACTAATTCCTCTTTATATTTAATCCAATTAGAAAACTAAATAATTCACAAAATTTTCGCGCGGCTATAGTCTACAGTCTACAGTAAAAATACGGTAAACTTCCACTCACATATTACCCAATAAACCTTTCGATTAAATCAGTAATTTTGTGTTTTTTTTTTGATTTATTAGTATGCGGATTATACATTTTGCTACATAAAAAGCTTAAAACTCAGATAATTTGAGTTTACTAAATGTTTTGATAAATCAGATCTTGTGCAAGAAACAAGAGGAATGTTGCGAAGCACGTCGTGGCTGTGTGCATTGAGCTTCTAAAATTATTATTTCTTCGACGTGCAATGAGCTTCTAAAATAAATGAAAATACTTTATATTTTTATATATGCACTTTCGTACTATATCATGATGACTACATAAATTAGTATGATTTTCCACAACTAGTTAAAGTTTCATGGAGAAAAAATAATTTCGGTCCTTTGGGAGGCATCGCCCATAACTATTTACTTATCATCCGCATCACATATTAACTTTACATTGACCATCGAGGCCTACTTATATAGTACTTATTTGAAACATATATTGAGTATTTTATAGAACTGTACAAATTTTAAAAACTTTGCTATGTGAAACAAAAAAAAATGAAGTATTTGATAAAACAGTGCTAATTATAAATGCATATGTTTTTTCAAAAAAACTAATGGAAACTATTATTTAATTTTCCCTATTTAAAACATGGTTTTACTGCCCGAACATTCTAATTTACATGCGAGGAAGAGGATACTAAACCTACTTTTCCACTGTTTTAAGTGTAATTTAAAGTTTTGTGATAAAAAATAAAAAAGTTTAAGTCAAAACTCACTATAGTTGCCTTTAGGGGAGAAAAGGTTAAGCATTGTACGATTTTGAAACTATCAATATAACGGGAAAAAAGGTACGGGCGACCAAAATGATAGTTATACAGTACTAATTATTTATTTATTTTGAATAACAGTACTAATTATTTATGCGTATCATTTTTTTAAATTAACTTAACTTTAATTTATAATTTAATCAGTTTCCGATAGTAATAAATGATAAACTAATCTTCGATCGAGCTCCTAATTTTGTTGTTTTCTACAGTCAATTTGAAAGCTCCTATGATGCTTCCTATAGTTTCCAGAAGATTAATATGGGACGAGACAAGTCAACGACTATGGTCCTCTTTTGGATGTAGACGAACTTTCGATCATATCTTATTTTATACGCTATGTAATTAAATAATTGCTAGGTTAACCTAGGGTTTAATTATAATATCAATAACAAAACTTAGGGTTTAATATTTTAAACCCCCAAAATAAGGGTTTTATGTGACTGTAGCGACACGTGCCAGCATCCATAGAGTAAAGTCAGGAGCCATTTTTATTTTTATGAACTAATTACAGTTACATAGATTATTGTACCCATTTGACCCAAAAAAAAAGATTATTGTACCCATCGTCTAATGATGCAAGTCCAACTATTATTTGACGTACTGTGTGATCTTGCCGGTGCTTTTTCGCCACATTAAAGTTTCAAGAGTATTTTTTTTCTTTCTCCCTTCCTAACTTTCTATATGCAAATTTTTAGGATACATTTAGACTGTTCAACATTTAAACCTTATCAAATTATTTAACGTTAACCTTAACATCTCCCTATAAAAAACAATTTTACCCATGCATCCATCAATCAAATAGCCAATAAGAGAACAACAACTCTTACATAAGCATAAGCAATACTAAAGCATGGTAGTGTACGTGGTAATAGTGTACTTCGGATAAGTAACTACAAACTGGGTGTTCTCTTATTGGCTATCCGTACCTTAACCGGTCGAACTTAGAGACACACTGTAGGTAAGTTGGGCCAAGTCTTGGGATTGAATATCTAATGCGGAGAGGAGACAACTTTAACATGTTTTTGCCTTCGGTACGAATAGGCATATGAGTTTCTCAAATTTACAAAGAAAAAATAGAAAGAAAACTACATTATAGATAGTATATATCTAATAAAGACTTAAAGTTTAATTATATGCTTAACTTCTTAAATAATTTTTACTCAATTTATGGATTTGTTACATGTTATCTTTTGTAAAAAAAAGTGTATATACCGCCTATATTGCGCATGCGAGCTGGAAATATTGTTTAAACTACTCATTTAGACATTTACTACATGCGACAATTATTTTGACCTATTCAAAGTGTACAATCACAATCGGAATCCTATGAAAGTAAGAAACTTTCCCGTTCCACTTGTTGCATCCTCTGATTTTTAAAAGTCACGGATCTCCTGTTTTAAGATAGCACAAGTCAAACATTAAAAGCTTTGATAATTTTGGCAATTTGGAGTAATTAGTCTGCTTAAACTAATATACATAGAACTAGATTCGATATTTTTATCAAGAAATACTTTAGTTTATATTAGTATGTTATAATGAAGGGTTTCAAATTGCGGGTTAATTAAAGATAGGTAAACACATTAACTCCAACAAGAGTTTTATTACATTGTGATTGGAGACTTCATAATTACTATTTTCTTCCGGAATTTCTGATGCTTGCAGTCACTTGCATATATTATATGCACAGTGTCTGATTTTACTGGACCCAAATCTTAATATACTGGTTTTGGCCGGCCATACGATACTTTTTTGGATTTTATACTTAATTTCTTTGTTTTCTAAAAGCAAATTTTACAAACCATCACACTCTTCTAATAAACAAAATAAAATCTTAACGCAGCATATGTTGCAAAACAGAGAGGAAAATATATCCCAAAAAATGAATTGATAGTCAGTGACTCAGTGTGAAACACTGGAATATCACATCGACATTTTATCCAATGTACCAACTCGTTGAGCCTATATATTATTAACCACAACTTTTTTTTTATCTAGTTCCGGTTATTGAGTCCCCAAGGCTTATTTGAAATGTAAATAGAATGTTTTCATCAAAAATGTATGTTCGTTTTGTAAAATACGTTTTGTAATATACATATATTACGGTATTCCTCTGTAAAGTTTTTTAAAAAATATTGGGGTGTGATGAGTACGTATAATTGTGAATCTATACACATGGGTTTCTAACTATTGGGTTCAGCTAAGCCACTAAGCCTATGCCAACATAAACTTATTCATTTAAAGAAAACTCGACGAATCGTAATCTGATTTTCCAAATCTTATGATCAAACCTAAACATTTTGACTTAAACGTGTCTAAACTACTTTTATAGCATATATGTTGTCCTCTCCGGAGGGTATATATGGTATATTAGAATCATCACTTTCAAAGTTTCAATGTCGGCTTGTGAAGATTGACCACGTCAATAGTAAGAGTTAACGTTGTTAATTTAAATAACTAAAAATTTGATGAGAAAATTATTGGTACGTACGCATTTTAAGGAAGGATCTATATATGCAACGAAGCAGATTGGTTGGTTAGATTTTGAATAAATTTTCGAACTATATGATATTGTAAAGTAAACACACACACACGCATATATATATATATATATATATATGTGTATATGTGAAAAAAACGGCATTTTCCTGGTATATATTCGTCTGAATACCAAACACCAATGTCCATTTCGTATCAGTAAAATTAACCAGTTTTGCATTACTTCGAATTTAACAAGGTAAAACAAATCATGCCACTTCTCAAATTAATATTTAACCGTTTGAAAATGACGTACTAGTTCATACTTCATACTATCTACACTTTTTTTTTTTTGGTCAGAGCACACTTCTTACTGTTTACATTTCTTAAAAGTGGCCCAGGTCAAATAGATTAACCATTGTAATCCAAACAAATGTTACCGGCCGGGCGTAGAAACTTATGATGAAGGATCTAGCTATTTTAAAAACAGTCACTTGCATAATTTGAAATCTTCTCTGATCTATATCGAATATATACACTTGCATAAATTGTTTTTACACAACCGTAATTATATCTTGGAAAATTTAGAATCAATGGTCGGATTTTGGATTTGCTAGCTTGCTTAGTTCTATTACTATACCAATCTTTCCATCTTATTTACATGAATTGTTTTTTTTTGCCCCTTCACAAAAGAACAAAACATTAATAAATTAGCATGATGTTGTTTGTAAAACTCTAAAAAATTCGATTTCACATGTATGACAACTGTTTGTCTTAATCTATTCGTGTGTGAACAAAAACATATCAGAATTTGCCTTCCGAATTTTTTTTCCAGTCAGCATACCAAAGAACACATGATATGATACAAACTAAAAAATCAATGACGAACATAGTAAACAATACATTCTTCTATAGTTCTATCATTTTTTCGGGGGTAATTAAATTCTTCTATCATTTTTCTTGAAACTTCGAATTCATGATTCAGGCCACCAATTTATACACAGATGCAATGTTTCAATTCCCACGTAATCTACTGACATGGAAGAATTACACGTTGTACGGTAGAGATCAAACCACCTTGCCTTCTCCGGATATGGAAAGCGAGGATCTAGGACAGGACATATCAAAAGCCACACAAGACGACAGAAGAAAAATTCTCAAAAAGGAATTAGGTATGTCGCAGGTCCCACCTTAAAAGCAATATTTTATCGTATTACAACGTTGTGGTCTCCACTTATATAATTAGATCTCTGCCACACGTCTTCATCTTGGTGCTCAAACGATATGATTTGCGAACGCTTTACGCTTCTACGCTTCTTGTACAAGGTCCGTGGACGTCTACACGTGGTTACCGGCTATTGAATATCACAACAATAATCTCTAAGGTACGAAATCTTTCAATTCCAGTTTACTTGATACATACTGGGCGGTGTATTATTTAATTGTATTTTCCAGATTTAGTTTGATATTACTATATGCATATTTTCCAGAGAGTATAACAAATTATTGGCGATTGAGTCATTTTATAATTATTATGGGGAGGCATTTTGTGCGGGACCATATAGTATCGACATAAGTCATACGCGATAGAATTTTGAACGTGGCATGATCGTAGAGGGGTTCATAGTTGACTATTTTTTTGCAGTTATGAGCTCGATGAATACGTATAAGTCAATTCTCATTTGAATTTGTTCACATTATGGTATGGAGATAGTAGGGCCTGGATATATATTTCAAGTTCCGACAAGAGAGAGGGTTATCGCGGTTAATACTTTTCATCGCGGTTAATTAGGGTTTTGTTTCAAATTAATTAAAATACATAGAGTAATCTGCGATTTTTGTAGGTTTAATTAGCGTGTTAATACTTTTTAATGTAAATTTCGTTATAGATATATATATACCCACTAACTAAATATGATAATGTTTTGGCTCATCAAGAAAATTAGGTAATTAAAGTTTGTTTTCGAGTTAGCTTATATTTTGGTTGAGCTCGTAGTCAAAAACCTTAGGTAAAGTAAGCGTCAAATATAAATCGAAATTGGATTCGCAAACAACAAATTTAAAGAATGAAACTCTCAAATCCATCAAAATAAGAATTTGAAATATACCAGAAAATGTAAAACAGATGAACTCTATAAATTTTATCAGCTAGTAAAGAGTAACGAGATTAAGATAAGAAAACTAAGAAAAGAAAAGAAAAAAACCTCTGAAGAGATAAAACAATAAAAAAATTCAAAATATTAAGAGAATTAGAACTATATTAATGAAAATCAAATGATTAAACTCCTGCACCACCAACTCTACTACTATGCAATTCTTTTTTTCATAATGGGAAAAACTATATTGGGGCCTAAATTTTAAAAAATTAACAAGTGATGAGTATAGTGTTTTAGTACGTGATTCATATAAACAACATGATATCATATAAACATCGTGTTACTTTTGTTAAAACACAGGCAAAACATCCTTTTTAGCAAAAAAAAAAAAAAAAAAACTTTGTATAATTTGCAAATCTGCTTTGTACACCGGCAAAATATGTTGCAAAACATCTTTTTATATGATATCATATGTACAATTTAAAGCTTTTAGCACAATATCTTCGATGAAACTAATTTGATTTGCGCTAGCTGATCTTCCTAGAACCAAGTTACCTAACAAGTTTTCGAAATTGTTGAGCTGAATTTCAAACATCCAAAAATATAAAATTAATTACATATTTTATTTGCTCAAACTTGAAAATATATTGTTCTAGTTGGACTCAAAATCTGTATCCAACTACCAAACACATAAAATTGGGCCTTATTACACAACAAAGTCTATAAATATAGGCTCCTAAATTTGTAGGCCCAATAGTAATTAGTACATTGTAACTAATCCAAAACAGAGTTTAACATATGAAAACAGAGGATTTAGCATCAAGCAATCCATAACTTTTGACTGAGAAATTGAAGTTAGGGACGGGAGAGAGAGATCTGCCTGAAAATCCTAAGAATTTCAAGGACTTGTTCATAAGGAGTATCACATTGTTCTCAATTTCTTCATCCATTTTCTCCTTCTTCTTCTTCTTCTTCTTCTTTGGACTTGAGTACTGCTTGAATCATGTGACTTTTTATACATTAGACCAAGCTGGGGGATAAAGGGGGAAGTGTTAATAGTTTGGTCAAACAACCTTGTTCATCAATCTCATACTTGCTTGGAGAAGAGTCTTCTTAAGGATGTTCAATTGTTAGCTCTAGTATAATCATTTGAACTTTGTTACCCAAACTTAACAATCGTCACAAAACCAAAATAAATTACTTCTGTGTCATTATCTGCCGAGTAGCCGAGCTTAGTGGGTAATGCACTGGAGTAAGTTTAAATTGATTTAGTTTTATTTATATAATAAACACTTTTGTTAGCACAAAGGTGACAGGACTGACTACTGAGAATTGAGAAATAGAGAAATGTGAGATTGATGATCGAACGGTCAGGAAACTACCACCAGCTTCACTTATTCAGCTTGCAGATCAAGCCACGTGGCTAAATTGCGCTTTGACTCCTGTCATAGTTACGGACACGTGTTCCCAAGCCCTACTCACTTCATATACTTTAGTCTGCGTCCAAAAGCACAAACAGAGAAAGCTAAGAAAACTCAAAAGGCGGTGGTGAGAGAGTGATAAAAAGATAAGAAAAGAAAGAAAAAAATTCGACGGCAGCAAAGATGAGTTCCGGTATCGGAAGTTTAGTGAAAGTCATCTTTAAGAACTTCGATGTCATCGCTGGGTATCTTATAATAAGTTATATTTAGCCTCTTTATGAAGTTTTCTCGTTTTATTTTTGTCCCTTAAGTTGTTCTTTCTTGTTGTGCTGCAGACCTGTGATTAGCTTGGTTTATCCTCTGTAAGTCTCATACAGATATCTTTAGTTTATTTATCTGAGAATCTGTCAAGTCTTATACCCTTCTTCTTATTGATATTTTGGTTTATTATACAGATACGCGTCAGTGAAAGCAATAGAGTCGAGGACTCATGGAGACGACAAGCAATGGTTGACGTATTGGGCTCTCTATTCACTTATCAAACTCTTTGAGCTCACTTTCTACGGACTCATCGATTGGTAAATTTAAAACACAATCTAAAGCTTACTTGATGTGCAAGCTTCCACTTGTGTAAACAGAGTCGGGTTGTATATATGTTTGTCTCTAATCGGTGTATAGCGTGGGGGTCTTAAAACATGTGATATATCATCGTGTCTTGGATTCGTCAACCGATATTATTCCATGTAAGATGCTTTGAAGTTGCTTCAGGTTTCGAGCTAACTAAAGTTTATGGTATGATCAGGATCCCACTATATCCTTACGCTAAGCTAGCCCTAACAAGTTGGTTGGTCTTACCGGGCTTGAGCGGCGCTGCTTATCTCTACGAGCACTATGTGCGTTCATTCCTTTTAAGCCCACATACTGTTAATGTATGGTACGTGCCAGCCAAGAAGGATGACGGTGACTTAGGAGCAGCTGCTGGCAGATTTACTCCGGCAAATGATTCCGGTGCGCCTCAAGAGAAGATTGTGAGCTCGGTATGACCTCTTAACTCTTTCAAAACCCCTGTTTGAGACCTGAATGTTTGATCACCGAGACTCAGTTTGTTGATATTGTTTCATTTTTCAGGTGGATACATCAGCAAAATACGTTGGTCACTCGGCCTTTGATGACACCTATAGCTACTAGTTCATGCTGGTTGTATCTTGAATATCGTGACTAGTGTGTATCGTTTACTTTTTTTTTCTTTCTCCTTTTTAGTTTCCGAGTCTTATGAAGTTTGTTGCAACTATTGAGGAGAGTATTAATATCAAAATAAAAGTTTCTGCGCAGATAATTTATATATATTCGTGTAGTAATAAGATCAGAGAACATATATATATATGGCGGAGCCAGGTCGCCATGAAACTGAGTCATGGGTCTCAATAAAATTTCAGAGGGGTGTCAATAAAACAATATGTTTTTTGAAGGGTAAATTATTTATTTTAACAAAAGCTAATATGAAAAAGAAAAAAAATTCATGGATGTCATATGACATACATGATCCTTCTCTCTCCGCCAGTGTAATATATTAGAAAACTAAAATATCTCTGGACTAGTTAAATGTAACTCAATTAATTAGAACAACTATGGCAGTAAGCTAACTATTTTATCCGATAAATATGATCAGAAATGATGTGTTGGTATCGTAGCTCACGGGCACAACGGATTTATATATTTTTTTGAGTAATTATGCCGTGCCAAGCTCCATATATTTATACTAATGATCATGAGTCCACTTCGAATAAATATAGTTCATAGAAGTGAGAGGGTCTTTGAAACAAGCAGAAATGGTAAAGCCAAAATGACATAGAGCTGTAAAGAGAAAATAAGAATCGACTAGTTGCAGTAGCTAAGATTTATTCGTGTTTCTATCCACGTTACCATAGCTTATTTAATTCTCTTACATGTGAAGCCCTGTCACGGAAATAAATACAATGGTTACTTTTTCATCCTCACAAAACAAAAAAAATGTATAATTTGATGTCGAATTCTTTTGTCATATTAAAACGGTTTTCTTTTCTATTTGTTGACAAAAGAAATTGATTTTCTACCTTACATATTATATCGTACTAAAATTAGACATTTAATTTTATGCAGCACACAACTCCAAAAAAAAAACATAAAAGTAACAAAAAAGAAAGAAAGTAGTGTTATATGTTTCCTTAAAAATGAATATAATACCATGTTATTACTTACTAGTAGTAAACTAGTAAGTAAAAAGACAAGCCCCCACGCTTTGCCCAAAAAAAAAAAAAAAAAAAAAAGACAAGCCCCCACGTGAGAAGGCGTTACATATTAGTACTACATACAGTCCAAATCAGCAGCATTCGTTATAAATTGTGACATTAGCTGTAACCGAAACGAGCCAAGAAGAAAGTTAATGCATCCTTTTCCTACATTTAAAAATCGTTTCTTTCTTTAGTTCTTTTTTAAAAATATTTCACAGCTTAAGTTAAAAAGTCTTAAACCCATGCTTAGTCTAATACTAGTAAAGTTTTTTTTTTTTGCTTTTTCAACAAAGAATCTAAAATAAGTTTAATTAACTTAAAAAATAAACTTAAACTTGGTGAAGAAGGTGTCTTTCTCAATTGATCGGTCAGTTTTTGCAACATATCGACATTTGGATTGATAGAAAGGAGTTTTTTTTTATATATACTTAATTTATGTTTTTCGTAATGTTAATGTACGAACGAATTTTTTAGCATGCCAAGCGCGGGTATCTCCACATCATGTTTTGTTTATAGATAATTTTACTCCTAATTGGCTCGTCTCCTTCATTTGTTGCAAAAAAAAAAAAAAAAAAAAAAACTTAAAAAAAATAAATAAATTAATTGTCTTTTGCACTTGTTTCTCTATCTTTAAGACCTTTGCTTCTCCGTCGTTTTCTCTGCTTCAGTTTCTTTCTCTTCCAAAGAAGCAACAAAACCCAAAACAGATCGAATCAATTTTTTTTCTTAAAAAGAAATTTTTTTTTTCTTAATTAATTTTTTGTGGGGGTTTTCAATTTCACCTAACCTAATTGATTCTCTCTTTTCCCCTTTTAATCTCTCCATTGCGTTGCATCTGAGTTTCCCAATTGAAAGAAACACCAACCAACAAAAAAAAAAAAAAAGAGAGGATTTTTTTTTTTTTTTTAATTGTTCCTAGAGAGAAGGATTCAAGAAAATGACGACGAACATTGGAATGATGGATAGTGCTTACTTTGTTGGAAGGAATGAGATTCTGAGTTGGATCAATGACAGGCTTCATCTCAATCTCTCTCGTATCGAAGAGGTTTCTTTCTTTCTTCTTCTTCTTCTTGTTCTTCTTTTTTGATTGGTTTGGATTTTGTCTATCGTATCTCTGCATGTGTGTGATTTCTTTCATTGTGTAGCATTGTCCATGAATTGATTCATAACGTGCCTTTTGGTTTAAAAAGGGTCTTCTTTTGATAATGTCGGTGGCTTAAGACCATTGATTTATGACAAGATATGCAGTGTTGTTGTTGTTGATCTGGTGTGCTATTTGGGGGGGGGGGGGGAGGGGGGGGAAATTTAGGATTTGATTTGTGTTTCTCAAGATTTTTTGTCGGTGAGCTGCTCTCACTCTAAATTTTTGAATTGAGATTTCTGGTTCCATACAAACCAGTGAGCTATTTGACAGTCTAAAAAAGAATTCTTTTTGTTTGAGTTTCTCGTATATATCTGAAAATGGTTCTGTTTGATGGGTGTGTTAAGATTGAACTACATTGATGATCAATGCTTCAGCTATTGGAAGCAACACCTTTGTCTAGTTGTTGATCGGTTTATTTTTCTTTTGTTTCAAGTTTTTGGCTTTCAGAAGAGTATGTTGTATATATATCCACATTTGTCAGTTGTGTTATTGGAAAGGCTTCAATGTTCCTATAAGATGATTATGAAATGTGTTGGGGGCAGTTTCTTTACTTTAGATATTGCTTTTAATCAGGACTTTTTTTTTTAGTTTATAGTGTTGCAAACAAGCATTTAAAACTGTTTGATTTTGTCTTGCTTGTGAGACTGTTTGTTTTACCTAAGTGGCTATGGTGTGGGTTTTGATAGGCTGCATCCGGTGCTGTGCAATGTCAAATGTTGGACATGACCTTCCCAGGAGTTGTGCCAATGCACAAGGTGATTTTTTCACTCGGCATATCTTCGTTGTTTCTTGCAATCGTTTTTGTTTCTTTGCAGAGCGATCTAAATCTCTCACGTTTAGGTTAATTTTGAAGCAAAGAACGAGTACGAGATGATACAAAACTACAAGGTCATGCAAGAAGTCTTCACCAAATTGAAGATTACAAAGGTAATTTCTGACCTTTGCTTGAGATAAAGATTCTGTGTGTGCTATTATTGCCTTCAAAATATGTATATCATTCACAATGTTGTTTGTCTTAATGGGGGGAATACATCAGCCACTGGAGGTCAACAGGCTTGTAAAAGGCCGGCCACTAGACAACTTGGAGTTTCTACAATGGCTGAAGCGTTTTTGCGATTCTATAAACGGCGGCATTATGAATGAGTATGATGGACTTCTCTACCTTCCTTGTTGACATTGGATTAATAACTAAAAGTCTTTTTAACGGCACTCCAATGGCTTCATCGTTATAGGAATTATAATCCAGTTGAACGAAGATCAAGAGGTGGCAGAGAGAAAAGTGTAAAGGGATCTAGTAAGATCTCAAAGTCATTGCAAACAAACAATATGCATCACCCTCCTGTGACTACTTCCAACAAACCATCTGGTCAGTCATTTGATTTAAGCTTCTCTTATCCTATTGCTTGCCTATCCAATTATGAAATTTCTCATCGTTGTTGAACATTATAACACCTAGGTCCCAAGCAAGCAAAATCACATGCAATTGGAGGGGGGAGCAACTCATCAGCCGAAGTGCAAGCTCTGTCAAAGGAGGTAATCAGCATCTAATCATCTATTCATCCCTTTTAACTGTTCGGTTTCATTCTTTTAATGTTAATGAAAACAAATATGTAATGAAACTTTCTTTCACAATGCCAGATAGAAGATCTCAAGGTCTCAGTCGATCTCTTGGAAAAAGAAAGAGATTTTTACTTCTCTAAGCTCCGGGACACAGAGATACTCTGCCAGACTCCTGAACTCGAGGATCTTCCCGTAAATGCAATATCAATACCTTCTTTTTTGATGTCTTTGTTTCTCTTTGTTTGAACTCAAATCATTGAGAATCTGAACAATATATGTAATGTTGAAACCACACAATATGTGCAGATAGTGGTAGCAGTTAAGAAGATATTATATGCAACCGATGCAAATGAATCTGCACTAGAAGAAGCTCAAGAGTGCCTAAACCAGTCTCTGGGACTTGAGGCTGATGAAGAAGAAGGAAAGGAAGAGGAAGAAGAAGAAGAAGCAGCAGCAACAGAGTCCCAAACTTAAAAGTTGTTGATAAATAAAAGTAGAGAACAACGATGGTCCATTGCCTTGTCTTAGAAGATAGATCACTTGGAGTCGGAGAGAGTGTTTTTCACAATATTACCGTAACCGGTTATTTTGTTTAAAAGTGAACCGAACCGAATTTTTTCCGTCCTAAATTTGAAAGATTTATCTGATGGGTTTTATTTGTATCACAATGTTTTTACTAAATGTGTTCTGATAAGTAAAATTAAAATTACATAATATAGTTACAGTATATAGTTCCAAGTAAATTTAAGCTTCCAAGTGCATGATGCTTTCTCTCCTACCCATCAACATGATATGCATGTACGTCTTACTATCCCATGTTCCTCTGATTTCAACCTTCCTCAAATCATTCTTTTGCATATCATAATAGAGAAGTAATAAGGGGAAGACATCGGTTTGGGAGCTAAGATTACCTCCCCGATTTGAGTTGCACCTACCACCCTAAGACATCGGTTTGAGTTCGGTTGGTTCGGTTTGGTTCTGTTTACTAGTCTTACTACACCTATAGTCCTATTGTTGCTAGTTGATTAACTTTATTTTTTGCTTATACACTCAAAGGTACCTTTTGTAAATTACAACCGGGTACAAATACTACAGTGTTTATGTTTGTTAACAATTGTATGTACCAACTGGGAGTTCAATTCTCTAAAACCTCATGATACCTAAAGAAAAAAAAAACATGCTAAAAATCACTATGTTTCATTGTATCATTAATATATTAAAAAACAGATATCTAGCTTGGTAATTTTATAATAAATAGTTTCACTGTATAATTATAAGGCAAAAACAATTAAATGTTGATAAATCATTTGGACCCATGAAGAAAAAAAACAAGTAATGGCATTCAAATTTCCAAGTGCATGATGCTTTCATAATTATCCAGCGTGGCATAAATGTACCACTTACGAAACCAGCAGCAGTCCCGTATTCCTCCGACTTGAACCTTTCTGAGATGATAATTTTGCACATCATAATAGAGAAGGTAATAAGGGGAAAACCACGGTTTGGGTGACATGATAACCTCGCCCTTTGGAGTTGTACCTTCTACATAAATGTCATCAACTAAATGCATCTGACAAAGCTGCAAACCCAGAGATTTCCTCAACCATTTCCCAGCAGCATCTTCCAAGATCCATAAATCTAACAAACCCTTTTCTTTGAAATAGGTATGATCAATAATAGTTGGTTTTCCACAATACTCTATAATGCCCATAAACGTCACTGACCCACCAAATTTATGCAACACATCAGTTACTTGGATCATATTGAACTCTTCAGACCTAACGTCAAAACTGAAAACGATATGGTCATATATATCAGTAGAAGCCAAATAATATATAACTCCGTTGATGCACGGTGGTTCAAATATTGTAGGTTTATGATGTTGATCAAACTGAATTCTTTGCCAGAAACCTTGGGACTCTAGTACGAAGACCCAATGCTCCGAAGTTAACCTCTCAAAATCGTCTGAGAATATCACAACCGTGCAGACTACTTTGTATTGATCAAGGACGGGATCGTATCCCAAAAAGTAGCTGATCTCCTTACGTAAACCTCCTTGAGCAAACATGTTGTAACTGACGGCCGGTAAGGTTACGCTTTGTCTGGTGGTGGGATTATAGATGCACGCTTTTGCGCAAACGGTGTATAAAATCAAGCCGCGAAGAGCCACCAAGTAGTGTCCTCCCACCCCTAGCATTGTCAAATCTAGGTCGAAAGACTCATCACTACTAGACGATGATGATTGAGAATGGTAGCAGTACAGACTCCTCATCATACTTGTCCACGAAACTTATGTATAGACGAGGTGGTCGCGGTTGGGATGCCACCGTAACATAACGATTGCTTAAATATCGAGAACGGATAAGAGTAGACCATTGCTTTGAGACGCACTTGAACCTCATCAGCGATTTAGCAGGCAATCTAGGCAGGATCTCGATCAAAAGATCCAAAGGAACCCTCGGCGCGACCACATCGTCTCCACGTGATCGTATTCTTCTTCTTCGTTCTCGCTTCATCGCCTTTAACGACCTCTTCTTCCATTGAAGATACAGAGCCAGAGGTATAGATATATGCATAGCTCTTATTACAATATCTAAGGATTCACAAGCCCCACAAACTTTTATGTATCTAAAACCTTATTCATTAATCATATACGAGCAGGGAATTTAAAGAGTTAGGCGACGTTTCTATATATAAACCCTATAACTTAGCGAGGCGGTTGGGTCGTTCAGTACTAATACATATTTGTTTGCGAGCTTTTTCCTCAAGACCGGCCCATCTGATGTCTTTTTTTTTCTTTTTTCTTTAACTGGCTAAATCCCAGTGGTTACGTTTCAGAACCAACACTTTAAAATGCATTAATTCTTGTAAGATGGTAAATATAGCAACAACAATTAATTGTCTAGTAGGGTTAATCCAGAATTCTTGTAAATTTTGACTATCTTATTAATCTTAATTCTAAAGTTTAAACCTTCTAACAAATCGTGAGATATGTCACAAATGTAATTAATAAGATAATCGGCATGTTATTAATTAATTGATTATATTAAGATATGTATATCCATTAAGATTGCCAATTAACAAACGTCAATCCCTACTCTTCTTAATCATTTAGGAACAGGAAACTTTAATAAATTTACATTTTTTCATGGTAAAAAAAGGCTTCTTTTTTTTTTTTGTTGGGTGTAAATTAGCATTAATGGTTATTAAGCAAAATTTCGAAAATATATAAACGCGAAACGAAAAAACTATATATTTTGAAAAGATCGTTTCTCCAAGAAGCAAAACAGGAGGTTCATGTTTTCATGTACAATATATATAGTGAGACACCACATTATGCATTGAAAGTAGTTTCTACAATAATTAAAATTAATCTGAGTTTTGGCTTAAATTACCCAATTATGAAAAAGATTCATTGTCTTACTAGCTATGACACACACTCCTATTGTTGTTTTTAGTCGATTAACTTTCTGTTTTGCTTATACACTCAAAGATACGTCTTATAAATTACAACCGGGTACAAATATTACTTTGTTTATGTTTGTATAACGATCGCATGTAACCAACTGGAAGTCCAATTCTCTAAAACGGCATGATAAAAAGACCTTTAAAGAGAACAAAAACCAGAATAAAAGTCACTAAAATTTATAAAATACTCCCTCCCATTGAAAAGACAGGATGTTTTAATTTAAAACACACTGATAAAATTTTTTTTATTTTAACCATTCATAAATAAAACTGCATAATATAAGAAACTTAAATAAATATATAATTTGCATAGAAACTTAAAAAAATCTTATAATAAAAAATGAAAAGAGTATGAAATAAATTGTTTCATTGTATTACTAATAAAAAAACAGATATCTTTGGATTTTTTAATTTAATAATTCATTGTAATATTAAAGATGCAAAAACAATTAAATGTTGATAAATCATTTAGATTGGAAGAAGAAAAAAACAAGTAATGGCATTCAAATTTCCAAGTGCATGATGCTTTCATAATTATCCATCACGACATAACTGTACGAGTTACGAAACCAGCCGCAGTCCCGTATTCCTCCAATTTGAACCTTTCTGAGATGATTCTTTTGCAGATCGTAATAGAGAGGGTGATAAGGGGAACACCACGGTATGGGTGACATGATAACCTCGCCCTTTGGAGTTGTACCTTCTACATCAATTTCGTCAACTAAATGCATCTGACAAGGCTGCAAACCCAGAGGTTTCCTCGACCAATATCCAGCATCTTCCAAGATCCATAAATCCAACAAACCCTTTTCTTTAAAATCGGCAATATTAGAAATAGCTGGTTTTCCACCGTACTCTATAAAATACAATGACCCACCAAATTTATGCAACACATCAGGTACTTGGATCATATTGAACACTTCAGACCTAACGTCAAAACTGAAAACGATACGGTTAGATATATCAGTAGAAGCCAAATAATATATAACTCCGTTGATGCACGGGCCGGATATTGTAGGTTTATGATGTTGTACATCAAAATGAATTCTTTTCCAGAAACCTCCCGCTTCTAGTACGAAAACCCAATGCTCCGAAGTTAACCTCTAAAAATCGTCTGAGTATATCACAACCGTGAAGACTACTTTGTATTGATCAAGGACGGGATCGTATCCCAAAGAGTAGTAGGTTTCCTTAGTTAAACCTTCTTCAGCAAACATAAACATGTTATGATATTTGACGGCCGGTAAGGTTACGCTTTGTCTGGTGGTGGGATTATAGATGCACGCTTTTGCGCAAGCGGTGTATAAAATCAAGCCGCGAAGAGCCACCATGTAGTGTCCTCCCACCCCTAGCATTAATTGTCAAATCTAGGTCGAAAGACTCATCACTACTAGACGATGATGAGAATGAGAATGATAGCAGTACTGACTCATCATCATCCTCGTCCATGAAACTTATGTATAGACGAGTGTTATACCCACGATCTGTCATCTCGGGCAATAGGCAAAGGGCCTAGGCCGGGCACGTCTAATGGGCCAAGAGCGTATTACTGATCGGCCCATCAGGCCCGGAGAAAAGAAGAGAGCACGAAGATGCTTCGCGTTGGTCAGCTCGAAGCTCGGGCTTGGTCAAAGATTCCCACATTCAAGACGATTAATTAGGATACGCAAATCGTGCCATATTAATTATGCATTAATTAGGTAATAAATTGGTCGTTATAAATATGTAAGGGGGAAGTCTTTTGTAAGAGGGGTAAAAAACATTTTCCAAAAGAGGCAATACAATATACTCTCAAAAATCCCTCGAATTCAGTTCGGAACTTCTAAACGGTGATAAGCTCCTCCACATTTAAACCACTTCGGAAGGAGAAAGTCGATTTCAGTTCTCACAACGAGGTGGTCGCGGTTGGGATGCCACCGTATCATAACGATTGCTAAAATATCGAGAACGGATAAGAGTAGACCATTGCTTGGAGACGCACTTGAACCTCATCAACGATTTAGCAGGCAATCTAGTCATGATCTCGATCAAAAGATCCAAAGGAACCCTTGGCGCGACCAAATCGTCTCCACGTGATCGTATTCTTCTTCTTCGTCCTCGTCTCATCGCCTTTAATGACCTCTTCTTCCATTGAGATTACAGAGTCAGAGCTGTAGATATAGTCATAACTATTATTACAATGTCTAATGATTTACAAGCGCCCACAAACTTTTATATAATTTATAAAACCCTATTCATTAATTTAATCAATCATATAAGAGCAGCGAATTTAAAGAGCTAGGCGACTTTATATATCTAAAACCCTATAACTTAGAGAGGCGGTTGGGTCGTTCAGTGATAACTAAAATAGTACAGTATTTGTTTGTGAGCTTTTTCCTCAAGACCGGCCCTTCTAGTGTTTTCTTTTTGTTTCTATTTGCTTTAACGGGCCAAATTCCCTTCTAATATATGATTTAGTTATGGACATATTGGATTTCTAAATTAAATAAACACTGACCTAATAACTCGATTTAAGAAAATAAAATACAAAATTGTTACGTATAAAAACGTGTGCCGGCCGTGGCCTCTGTAAGAAGACCTAATAATCGACACACTCTCAATTCGAGAAGCAAACGGATATATTCTAAGGGTGTGACAAGTTTAGAAGTAGAGGACAATGACGGTCTAGTAGATATAGATCACTTTGGAGAGGGTGATCACAGCAATTTTACTATTATGTAATAATTAACTGGGCCTATATCGTTAATGAAATGAAAAGTATGACCCACTATCAAATTATCAATGGTTTATTTATGGGCTTCTGAGTCATGATTCTGATACATCATATACATATATATATATAGGTGTAAACATGTTAATAACAACTTAGAGAGATATTGATTGCGATGATGCAAGTCTTCGTTGCACAGATATTGATTAGGTGAGTAAACTATTAATCTAATTTAATCCCTCCCACAATATTAATTTGTAGATCACATTCACATTGTTTATCGATTAATTAATTTAGTTATGAACGTATGAAATTCTAAGTTTCTAACTATATTAAAATATTGACCTATAAAATATCATTTAAGAAATTGATAATGGTTACGTATAAAACGTGTTACGTGTGTCGGTGTTGGCCTCTCGAATAAGACTCAACAAATACACACATTCTCAACGTCCACAAGCAAACGGAGAGTATTATTCAAAGGTGTATCATTTCGTCATTTCACCACACCACTTGGTTCAAAGGCTAGTTTCGTCTTTTCACATAAGCCAAGCCAACCCAACCAACTTAACGAACTCCAACACGGAATAGACCCATCAAAGGAAACAATAAAGAAGAGAAAAAAAAAAAAAAAAAAACAGCTCGCGGCCGCAACTTACCACAAAAAAATGTAATTTAATGTGTTTACGTCTTCTCCACGGAGAAAAAGACAAGAGAACTTGTGAGTATTTTATTTTTATTAATTCAAGAATTGCGAAAACCGACGGTAATAACAGAAACAAAAGGCGGTTCTTTTTTCCATTTCTGTAATTATTTTCTTTCTTTATATATATGCACTTTTGGATTTGGATTGGAGCTCAAGTTCTTCTTGTGTTCTCTCTCTCAAGAAAACAAAAATCAAACTTTTCAAAAGAGCTTGAAGATATTTTTCTTTTTCAATCAATGGATTATTACGTAAGAACCGAAGTTGTTGAAGCTGGTTTTAATGATGATTCAGAGCAAGAAGTATCAACGATCTCTGAATCTTCTGGAAGCTGTGATGATTCGTATTCTGCTGTTGATGATCCACGCCGACCACCGTCATCATCATCTTTTGCTGACGAGCTCGGGCTAATGGAGTTGCTTGAAGGAGATAAAGCTCATGATCTTATCTTTCGTAATTGTAAATCTGGTCTCGGTGATCAATGCCAGATTCTCTCTGTTCTCCGTAACGGATTCAGAACCGTTGGATCTCGTGCCAAGTTCAAGACTTTTCAGATTTTTCAAGAGGCGGTGCACACGAAACACGCCGGAGAAGACGGAGGAGGAGGAGCTAAGGTGAAGTACGGCTGGTGCGCCGTCGCGAAACAAGAGCTGAAAACGATTTTGGAGTATGGGTTTAGCCAGCCGCCGTCAAACGATGGTTCTTATGGCCGTGGATTGTATCTTTCCCCTGATAACTCTCCTCTTGATTGGTAATTTTCTAAGTTCTGACGAAAAGCTTTGATTTTTTTTTTCTTTCTTTTTTGGGGACTCAATCTCATGTTTGGGTGCTTGTTTGTTTGTTTGTTTGTTTAGTTTGAAGGAATCAGCTGCAGAATCAGAAGATGGGATGAGATTCTTGTTGCTTTGTAGAGTTCTACTTGGCAAATCAGAGATTGTTACTCAAGGCTCGATCCAGTCATGTCCGAGTTCACCAGAGTTTGATTCTGGTATTGATGATTTAGCTTCTCCGAAGAAGTACATTGTGTGGAGTACACATATGAACACACACGTCTTGCCTGAGTTTCTTGTTTGCATCAAGGCTCCCTTTAACTTAACTCGTAAGCAAAACCTCAAAAAAATCTTGAATTTTTCTTTGTTCTTCTTGATTCTGGTTTTTGACATTATTATTATTACTGTTTTGCAGGTAGTTCAAAGAGATTGAGATCGCCATGGATGGCATTTCCTGTATTGATCAAAGCATTGTCAAAGTTTCTATCTCCTTCTCAGATACTTGTCATTCAGAAACACTACAAAGATCAACAAGTAAGTGCTTTTTGTTGTTTATTTCTACTTCCATTATCTGTTCTGGTGATTTCACATTCTAATTGTTGTTTTTCCTTTGGATCTAACAGAACAGGAGAATCTCGCGGAGCGAACTGATACAAAGAGTCAGAAGTATAACTGGAGACAAATTACTAGTTCACATCATCAAAGCTTTCGGACACAAAGTACAACGCTAGAAGCTCCATTGCAGATCACTTTGGTTTTTCTTGTTTCAAGGACACAATCGCCATGGTTGTCTTTGTCTGTTTTACAAACACCAGAAGGATCGGGACTGGTGAACAAATGGTCATCTTTGGAGTCTCCAAAATCATAGAGTAGTCTTTTTTTCTTTTCCCCATGATAGTGATGAAAAAAATTTGTTCAATAGAGATCAGATTAGGGTCTTGATACATTATTAATGAAGAACATTAACAACAAGTTACAATCTTAGTTTTCTTTTCACTCTTGTTTCAAAATCATTTGTATCATTGTCTATTTTGCTGACTTGAGCTGAACAAAAATAAATATTATATAACCAGAGATTCTGGAGGACTTATGATAGTTCCTCTTGAGTTTCACAATAGATATCTCTCTGTCTTAATCCCTCAACCCCTTGACTAAGTCAACCCCGTTGAAAACTTCATGTTTCAATCTCTTATTCCCTCCCACTGAAACTACTAGTAGAGATAACTACAAAACTCATTTTTATTCGAAGCAACAGCAAACTACGGGATTACTTTATTATTAGTTGATACACCACTCCTAAGTAGATGGAGGAAGTTCCCAACCTTGTGGAACTGGACCATAGTCATAGATGACCTCTCTGTGGCATGACCAGACCAGCTTTATCGCCTCAGGTGTCCCTATCCCGGCCCCTCTCGGGTCCCCCGCAGGTCCGAACCTGTTTTGTGTAATATATTAGCTTTTTTCACAAACAAAAAGGAAGAGTTGTTAATTTGGGATTGTTTTTATTTCTCTTACCAGTGATTCTGAGGAGCTCCAGTTGTTCTTCCTCTGAGTCCAGCGTATGTAGTCCCATTCACCGAGTTCCCTATTACTTCCTGCACGGATTTGTTACATCAATATCAAACGGAAAGAGACAAAGAGATTGATTGATGATGATGGTGAAAGGATTTGCCTGAAGAAAGATGGGATCGTTTGAAACAACAGCTGCAGTTAGATGAGCGTGCATCCTCTCCAAAGCTTCCAACACTAGAGGAAGTTGATCCTTTTTGTATTCCGTTACAATCTAGATATCATATACAGAAACAAAGCTACGTATTTTAGTTAGGAAACATAGATCATTCAGATAAAGCAAATGATATACGCGGTTTAACCTGAAACGGTCCAAAGATTTCTTTGGTGACGAGTTCGTAGGTTTTACTATCCTTCAAGATTTCTTCAATGGGAACATAAACTGCAGTGGGCTCCAAAGCTCCATAGACAGAAGGAATCGAGTGATTCTTCAATTCCTTGCCACCGAAGAGTAGCTTTGAGCCAGGAATCTGAAGCAGGTTCTCCATGTGCTCCAACATTGCCTCAGTTGTGAACTTGAAATAATAATGAAAGAATAAGTTTTAATGATACAATCTCATCAATAACAGATGGAGAAATTATGAAACTTACTGTGAGGACAGGACCAATGGTTAAGTCTTCCAGTTTGCGTCTTCCCGCTAGTTCTTTTAATTTGGAAACAAGAGGTGTTTTTGACCAGTTCTGCTCAGATTTTTTTCAAAAAAAAAAACAGAAAACACAATGAGAACAAAAAATGACAGAAGATATTGGAAGTAATCAAAAGGATCCAAAGGTAGTTTCAGCATAAAATTTAAGATCAAACCAACCTCGTGAACAAAAAGCATAGACTGTGCAGAACACTTCTGTCCACTGCACGCGTATGCATCTTGATCACATTGCCATGCAACGTAATCAACCTGACATTAGAGACCGAAACAAAGGTTACAATTACATCTAAAAAGACTTGTGGAAATATAAGAAGGGAAGGTTATAATAAGAAACCTCCTGAACATCTGGTCCTAATACTTTCCAGTCAAATCCAGCATCTTCCAATCTGATCCGACCCTTAAGGTCAAGTGCCAACTTTTCGGCTACTCTAGAACTACCAGTGAAGAGGGTCATCCGTGGATTCGCCTAAAAAGAGTTACAAGTAGACAAGACAGTAAATTAGCTCAACTAAAAAAACTCTGGAGACAATAGACTTGTCAATTCCTGACCAAATACCTCTAACAATATCTTGTTCATTGTCTTCCCATCAGAATTTATAAAGTCCACATCTTCTGCAGGCAAACCACAATAATGGAGCAAACGCATCATTTGCTCCATCACAATGCTCACCTATCCAAATAACATTATATTATTTCAAACAGATAGAACCAATACAATTAGGAAGACAATATCAATGTGAAGTATAATTAATACCTTGCTGTCCACTTTGAGGAGAGGTTTGTTACCCATGTATAATGCCCCCATCAACTGAAGTAGTGGAATCTCAAGCGGAAAATTAAATGGTGTAACAATCGTTACCTGCATCACAAATCTATGATTTCAAACAAAGCACAAAACAGAGTTGTCACCAATTACAAACATCTAGGAAGAATGCCTTACAGGACCATAAGGCCATCGGTAACCATGACTTTGCTGCCCAAGATGATTTCCAGGGATTGCAAAAGACCGTGCCAGGAACCGCACCTGATAAAAAGAAAGTGTGGTAAATCATTAAACAAACATCCTAAAGTTGTAATTTCGGAAAGCTAGGCACAGACATAAAATGTACAAATAGGCTCAACATAAAAACGGTGAAGAGATTAGAATACCTGATCACCGCAAAAGTTCTCCAAAAATTTCCGTGTGACAAAGACTTCTCCAGCAGCTTGTTGGTAACTCTTTGGAGCAACCCTTTGAATTAACCTCGCGAAGAAATCAGCTACCTAATAGTGCATACACGCATAAGATAACAAATAACCAGTAGCTCAGTATGCATGTTATTTGGGAAACCAAAGTTTTTAATTCAATACTCGAGATTCTAAAAAAAAGTAAGTGTTACCTTTGGTAAGGCGAGCATATGAGCTGCCTTTGTCGAGATATCTCCATACAAAAGGTATCTGTATATAACATGACAACATAAGTTAAGTTCAGTATCCAACAAGAGGAAGTGGATAAGATTCATCAATCCCCAAGCAAAATATACCTCTCCGGAGATTTGAAAGGGTTATGGAGACCATGCTTGGGGCACTGGGATAAGCTGTCCACAAATAGCTGCAGCATAGAACAAAGTGAAAATAAAAAGTTAAAATTGAGACGAATACCACTTTGCAGTAGGAATAAAGGTTTTGAGAGGCTCGAACCTTAGTGTCTGATTCATCCACTTCAGCAACTTTAATGAAAGGTTCTCCATTTAGAGGATCTAAAAGCGTGTTGTGATTATAAGATCCAATCCACGTTCCCTGCACTATAGAACATAACAGGAAAGTAAAAAAGCTCAGATACTCCACAACAGCACTTTAGAGATAAGTACCAAATTCAAAAATTCAATCTGAGGAGTAAACACAAACCAAAGCTCTGTACTTGAGCAGGATGAGCACCAGATAGCTCCTCGGCGTCAACGGTAGCAAAAGGTATCGAATGATTCAATCTGCAGAAAAACAAAAAGTCAAAATGAAGAAACACTCCTTCAAATGGATCACATTCAGACAGCAATTTGGTAATCAGAAAGAGAACTTTTACAAACAAACCATTTCAACATCTAATAAACTAAAACTTTCTTCAGTAGTCTCATAGACACTGGCAGATGCGGCAACTCGATCATCCAAATCTTAGATTTTTAAAACACCAACTTGCTAAAGTTTTTTGTCTTTTTTTATATAACTCAAATAATTTATGCAAAAACATGCAATCCCAAAAGGTGAAGAACAATATTAAATAAAAAATGGCGAGATGAAGAAAAGAAAAGATTAGAAGACCTGGAGAGAGTCAAAGAAGCAAGGGAGGTGGAAGATTTGTGAGAGAGAGACGAAGCTCTGAGTGCTCGGCTCGCCAAAACTCTATACATTGCGTAAGATCCAGAAGAGACGGAGAAAAGATGAACCAAATCAGACAATGGGCGGAGAGGATTCGAGTGAGATCGGTAATAAAAATGGTGAATTCTTCGAAGTGATGTGTGTTGGTTTTTTATAAAAGGAGTAATTTTTGTGTTTCCCCTGTTTGACGAGAGAGAGAGAGATTACATAAATGATTTTTTAGATATTTACATATATTTCGCCTTAATTTATGTTTATATCTTTTTTAACCCATAATATTTTATTTGCTATTTTACAAACCCTGATGACTCATGAGGATTAATTACATAGTAATTTATTTTCAAGACTAAATTAGTAAAAGATAAGAGATTTAGGATGTTATTATTTACTTTTTACTCTTTCAAATTTAAAATTGGAAACAAAAAATCAATAGTTTTTATTTAGTGATCTTGAACATATAAAATTCAGGGGTCAAAAAAGGGAATTTGAAAGATAAACAAAAATGTAAAAGATAATTAAAAATTAAAAAGAAAAAAAATTTAAGAATGGTGAGAGCTAAATAATGCTGAGTCACGTCCGTTTAGGCCAATTGAGTCAGTTGACGTGTACGTTTGGCTTTACGCTAACCGACAAACAAATTTCCTCAAAATAACATTAAAATTTTATTAAATACATAAAAATCTTTCTATGTTTTTTCATTTTTGGAAGAAAATATATCTTTATTTATTTTTCTTTCTTCCTTACTCTTATTTTTTTGGTGAAGAAGCAAAGGCAAAAAAAAATCTCAACTTTGATTCTCTCTCTCTCTCTCTCTCTCTCTCTCTCTCTTTCTTCTCTACTTTAGCTATTCTCCACTCATAGTTTCATATCATCTCTTTCGCTCTGTCTTCATCGAGTTTTATCGATCGAAGGTTTTTGAATATTGATAAACCCTAATTCCTCGATTGGTTCTTTGTTCATTGCAGCTTTTGAGTTCAAGGTAAGCTTTATTTTTTCGTTTGATTCTCGTTATTGGAAGATGGAATCTTTCATGCATGAATGTAGAATCTGATGGAATCTTATATCTTCATTCACAATTGGGGTTTGGTTTTTTTTTACTCAGCCACTAGTATCCCTGAATCAGACTTGATTTGCTTGTTAAAATATTCAAGCCTCAAGCTTTCTTGTTTACAAGTTTGGGTGGTTATTCTTGTTTGCTTTGGTTGAAATTTTCTTTGACCTTTGGGGTTTTTTTTGTGGTTGTTGAAGCTTTAGGTCTTTAGGTTACAGAAATGTAGATCTTGGTTTCTGCTTCTACTTCTCTAGGGATTCAAGAAAAGTTGAAACTTTTAATCATGAATTAGGTCCTTCTTTGTTCATGTGAAAGGGCTATTACGCTTTACCATATACTTGTGAGAAGAGTTCATACGAGTTCGTATGTTTGATGCAGTTTAAGGTTTGTAGGTTGCAACAATGACAAGTCCAGCGAGAAAGAGATTACTGTGGGATTTCAAGAGACTGCAGAAAGATCCTCCTGTGGGAATAAGTGGAGCTCCTCTGGATAACAATATCATGCATTGGAATGCTGTCATCTTTGGGTACTACATCTTTTTTTATGTGTTTCTGTATCTTTGTTTTGTCTTCTTTTTTTTTTTTTGACAATCTTTGTTTTGTCTTCTTTATATGCTTCAAATCCTTGTCTGCGTATACTACTGATTAACAATCATTGACTTTGCAGGCCTGATGACACTCCATGGGATGGAGGTAACATCTTTCAATACATCAGGCCAACATATATTCATCATGTGTTATTAAGTGATAGCTAAGACTAATCATTCTGTTGTGTTCATCAGGTACTTTCAAGATGACCCTTCAGTTCACCGAGGATTACCCGAACAAACCCCCAGTTGTTCGGTTTGTTTCACGGATGTTTCACCCGAACAGTAAGCTCAAGCATTCAATTAACAAACAAAGACCATATACGAATTTCCACTTTGATATTTGATACTCGAACTTTGGTGCAGTTTATGCAGATGGAAGCATTTGCTTGGATATCTTACAAAACCAATGGAGCCCCATCTACGACGTTGCTGCTGTACTCACATCAATTCAGGTTTTGACTTCTGAGTTCTCCTTTTCTCATCTTTTGCATTGTTAGGGTCGTTGCATAAACTAACCAAGACCTTTTATTTACACAGTCTTTGCTTTGTGACCCGAACCCTGATTCACCAGCGAACGCAGAGGCTGCAAGGTTGTTCAGTGATAATGTACGAGAATATAACAGGAAAGTAAGAGAGATCGTGGAGTTGAGCTATGTGTAATATATGATTTAGTTTGTTGTATTGACTATTTGAGTAATTGGAGCTTGAGTAGTAGCAGTTATCTTCCTAACTCCTAAGACTTTTCTGCTCCTCTGTAACCTCATTTTTATCTAAAATATATTATATATGATAACTATGAATCATCTTTTGCCTAAAAACAAAAAAACGATGAATCATCAAAGTTTCACAGATAACAGTAAAAAGAAGACATTAAATGAAGAAACATTGAAATAAAACTTAACACACTTACAAACAAGCAAATAAAATACTATTTGTTTTGTCTTTCAAACCAAACTTAAAAAAAAAAACTTGCAAAAGTTATTTAATTTAAACTATGTACTTTGAACAAATCATTCAAACCAAAAGAAAAAAGAGTGATTGAGATATGTTGAAGAAATAGAAATGCCTCTTTGTTCTTCATTTAAACCTGGATTTCTTCTCCTGCACCAACATTAACCTGCAAAGAGAAAGCTTGTGTTAATCTCTTTATGTACAGAAACGATTCGATCCTGTGAACTAACCAAAGTCTTTATACTCACAGTGTTTTCCTTGTCCTCCATTTTCTTCTTTTGCTTCAGAGATGTAACTTCACCACCTACACAAAATAACAGTAACACAACAATCAGCAACAAAATTTATTGCAATCACTGATCTTGGAGAAAGATCGTTTAAACGCTTTTCAAGGACATTGTATGACTTTTCTTTTTTACCTTGTTTAGCTGTAGATTTCTTAGTTGACTTCTTTATCTCTTCTTGAACTTTCTTAGTCCTGGGTTTAGTGACCTTTTCAGACTTCTTCTGAGATTTATCATCCTTGCTGATTCTTGAATTAGCAGAGTTGGTTGCTAGTGATTTCTTTGTCCTCGCGGGCTCGTTGTTCTTCGGAACAGACTCCTTTCTTGCACGTTTCTTGTCTACAGGTTGAACAACAGTCACGACTGGAACACCATCTTGTGATGAACGAGACCCTTCTTCCAATCCCTGAACAACCTCTTGATTCACATTGATTTCGTCCAAAGAACTTCTAATGCTCTCTTGTGGGATAGTTTCCGAGGCCTCTTCATCCTTGGATGTTTCTGTAACAGCTGAATCCTTCAAAGCATCATCCTTCGTGACCTCTGATGTGATGTTTGAATTACCAGGAGTGGAGAGGGAATTCCGGACATCATTATCATTGTTCAGAGACACAGCTGTTTCTTCAGCTACAACAGAACTGGCCTCAGAGACCTGTATCTGCTTGGATTCTTCTGAGATATTATACAGTTCAGATAGTTCCTTCATAGCATCAGCAAGCCCATCCATGTTATTGCGACGAGCGTACGATTTCAGCTCTTCTTTCATCTTGTCAAGTGGCTAGATTCCAAAAACACAAATCTCAGTGAGTTTAAGAAAATAAAAAGAAATCAAGACTTTATTCCAAATCAAAGCTTTCATTGTTTACCTCACACCCAGCATGAAGAGCAAGTTTAAAGAAACCAAGAGAGATTGAATGTTTGGCCACTGATTCAGCTAGCTTGATATGAGTCAGCCAATAAGTAGAGGAAGACAGATCTTCAGGTTTCCTCCGAGTCACTGACGATCTCAGATTACTAGAGACAGGTGTTGTCTCATTGAAGATCCTGGAAACAATGCCTGATCTTTTTGGCTTGGTTTCCGAAAGAGAAGTGACGCTGCTGCTCACTGATCTAACAGAAGAATTGCTGGTGGACTTGTTAGGAATCGAAAGTCTTCTTGGTGGTAGCTTGGTGCGATCAACAACACTCTTCTTCCCAGACAAATCAAGAACTGTAGTACTCTGACTAACAGCAGAAGCAACTCGTCCCCTGAGATTGTCATCAAACCGCACATCTATATACTATTATTACTAATTTATAGAAACCAAGATTGCTAAACTCAAACAAGACGATTTGTTCCTAAAAGATCTAGAGATCAGATCTAGAATCGTTTATTGCATTAATCAAAATTTGACTATGTGACAATAATACCTTCTGGGGACTGAAGAAGCAGAGAAATCAGGAACAGGAGGCTTCCCTTCCTTGGATCTAAGAGCCGATCTGAGAGGATACCTTAGGAGCTTCGAGTTGATTGAGTTACCTAATAAGAAGTTTTCGATTGAGATCAGAATCAGAACAGAGAAATATACGAAAACTGAAACGGGAAAGTGGTAAATCACTAATCAGAGAGATCAAACAAGAAGGTAATTATGTTACCAGAAGCAGCAGAGCTCATGCTTTTCTCCATTGATTTCTCCATCGATTAACTTAGAAACCTCTTTTACGTTTTGGAGTGGGTGAAGGGAAAAAAAAAAAAAAGGAAACTGAAGATCTCAATTTGAAAAAAAATGTGAGAGCGGAGAAATCTCTGACTTATAACAAAAAAACCATAAAAAGAACAGACCTCGCGGATGATGACCCCTATACTATTTTGATATTTCTCTTATAGCCTCATTATTTCAAATTAACCAATTCCGACCCTTTTTAACTTTGGCAATAAAGGTATTTGATGCTTGATTTGCGGTTGAATTGGTTAAACTAGGGGTGTCAAACGGGCATGCCCGCGCCCAAACGGACCGCCCGTGATGGGCCCGTATTTTCAGTGAACCGCCGCGGACAAGTCCGCTGCGGGCGGCGGGCGACGTATCAGTGCCCATGCCCGCTCCGCCTATCTTTGTGGACTAATGGGCATGCCCGCGGGCGTCTTCTAACTATGGCACAACTCTGAGTCTCTGACTCGTTAGAGAAGATGACGACGCGAGTACTTACGGTTTGGCCTTTGCTGCTTGTGAACAAATTTATGTCTAACACACAGTCACACACACATCATCGAGTCATTGACTAATGTCGGTTATTAACCGGTTATGACATCGTCCACGGTTTTGTGATCGATGGTTCTTGTATTATTTATAGCATGATTTCTTATGACAAAACAAGTACGTGATTGTTTAATAAGAAACCGAAATGTGCACTTAGCTTTTAATTGTGATAATGGAGCTAACAATGCCATAACCAATACAGAAACGCAAACGCATAATGAATATGTTTAAACTGAAATTTAAATTAGATAAATAGTAAACTGAAACAATAAACCAAAGTATTAAACTGAAACATTAAACCAAAGTATTAAACTGAAATGGAAAGCTGAAAACAAAAATCTCAAGGTCAAGATGTCTCTTCAACCAAATCAAGCTTGACAATTGATTGGAAAGAAAGTAGTGTCTCATCTTCATCAAATTCTTCATCCTTCTCTACATATGGTAAAGTAATAGAAGAAGGTCAAGGTAATTATATATCACTTAAAAGTTACACAATCAATACCAAAATGTGAAAATTGTTTGCTTACCATTTTCATAGGCTTCAAAACCTTTTAACCAATTGCGGCAGCATATTAGTGCTTGAACATTCTTTGGGAGAAGACGGCTTCTGTACTTGTTCAAAACTCGAGCTCCAATACTAAAAGAAGATTCAGATGCTACTGTTGTGATTGGTATACTAAGGAGGTCGCAAGCCATTGACGCCAGTTCTCCATACCGCTGAGAGTTATCTTTCCAATATTTTAAAATATCCAAACTCTCATACTCTATCATGTCTATCGGCGGATCATCTAGATACATTTCCAAAGAAGACTTTCCACTAGTAACAACAGTTTGTTTGCGAAAGTTAATAAAATCCTGTAAATATATAAAACTAATCTTAGTATTCAAACAAAAAAAATTAACAAGACATGAACATTTTTAAAAAAATCTGCACATTTCTCAAACAACTTAAGACATAATTAAAACAAACCAAACTGCACCTAAACCACAAAAAAAGTGTACGTAAATAAAGTTTCAAACCGAAGAGAGTGAGATCATAACTAAAGTACGTAACCAAAGTTTCAAAAAGTGTACGTAACTAAAGTTTCATAGCCTACGTAAAAGATTTCATAGCCTAAGAGAGTGAGAATTTGAATACTTACATCATAGTTGCCAAAACTCCCTTTTTTTCCTTCATTCTCATCAGTTTGATGATTAGTTTCACGTGTCTCTGTAGAAGATGATGTGAAAATGGACTTATTCTCATAAGATTCAAAAAGAGTAGCAAGCTTACCACGCAAATGTTTAATCTTTATCTCAGCAGAACCCTTGTCGTTCTTTCCAAAACAATAATTGACCAGTGTTAGCTTCAACCTTGGATCAAACACTGTTGTCATTGCAAAGACATCACTAACCTCTTCCCAATACTTATCAAACCTTTCTCTCATTGGAACAATCATACTTCTGATGACTTCATCTTGATTCTGTGAATTCGATATCAACCAATTGTTAATCTTCCAAACTTGCATGAAATACAAGTTTGAAGTTGGATATGTTGAACCTGAGATCAGATTAGTGATTTCATCAAAAGGCTCCAAAAACTCACAAATCTGCTTCAATCGGTGCCATTCAGCTTCTGTAGGGTGAAACTTGTAGTTTCTCCCATCAATGACTTTGAGATTACCAAAGGCAGCTCGATACTTGAGAGCCCTATCAAGCATCTTGTATGTTGAGTTCCATCTAGTTTTCACATCCATAATCAAGCCCGCTTTCAACTGTAGACCAACTGCTTCAACACACTTTGCAAACAATACCTCACGTTTTCCAGAAGCTTGTACATATCTAATACTCTCTCTGATCTTTTCCAATGTATCACCTATATCTTTCAGGTCAATCTGAACAATGATGTTGAGAATATGTGCTGCGCATCGCACATGAAAATACTCTCCTCCACACAACAAATCATTCCGCAACATAAGCTGAGATTTCAGAATATCTTGTGATGTGTCATTGTTAGTAGCATTGTCTAACGTGATGGAAAACACTTTTTTCTCAATTCCCCAATCCTTCCACTTCTCTAGAATTTCCATTGCTATGTTCATACCTGAATGTGGATGGCGGAAAAGCATAGAAAGCAAGAATCTTGCTGTTTAATTTCCAGTTCCTGTCAACATAATGTGCTGTTAGACACATGTAGCCCTCATGAGTGATTGCAGTCCACAAATCAGAAGTGAAGCTAATCCTCCCTGGAAGGTGAGCTAATTCTCTCTTTAAATTCTCTGTCTCGTTCTCATAGAACTTGTAAACATCTGCTGCAGCTGTGTTCCGACTAATAAACTTCACATCTGCGTTCAAATACTTCCAAACTGATCTAACTCTCTCATATTCAACATAGGCAAATGGCAGATCATGCTGAATGATACACTTAGCTACCATTTCGCGAAAAACCATATGATCTATCTTCCTAGCTTGTAACTTTGCTTCAAAGTTGAGCATCACCTTACTAATATCAACTTTACTAAGCCGAACCTTACAAGTTTCCATATGACGATTGTAAGAATGTGTACCGTTCTTGTGTGAATTGTAGGCATAGTCCCTCTTGCAATAATTGCATTCGGCTCTGTCTTGAAGTTTTCCATTAATAGTCTTCTTAACCACTGTAAAATGCTCCCAGCAATCTGCATACTGCTTTCTCTTTGTCGGTTCTGTTGTTGTAGCTTTCCCTTTTCCTTTATCTCCTACGACATTGTCATGTAGATCATCATCATCATCATCGATATCAATTGCTGCCCTTTTACCAGATTTTTCTCCATCAAACTTATTCTGCTTTCTCTTCTTCGGTACTGATGATGTTGTCTTTCCTTTGTCCTTTTCAACATCATCTACATCAATATGAATTGCTGCTCTCTTACGACTTGTAGATGGCTCTGCTCCATCAAACATATTCTGTTCTTCTTCAGCGTTTGCAGTATCAATTACTCTTTGAGACTCTAAGTCTATTGATCTCAGATCATACGAATCACTTGAATCCTTTACAAAAAAAAAAAAACCAACTGAGATATCATATCACAAGAGTTTATAGGATTGGGGTTTTGACAATAGACAAAAAGGAACAATATAGCTTACCATCACGATAGACTTTGAGGACTGGAGTCGTGTGTCACAGCTCACAGGGTTTGGTGTGTCTCGATGAAGTCTCGATGAAGTCTCGATGAAGTCTCGATGAAGTCGTGTGTTTTGGCATAAACTATTTAGGGTTTTCAGCTTTTATACAAACTCTCGACGACTAAATCTTCTAATATCTAGTTAGTATTTACTAATTACTAAATATTTTTTTTTAATTATCTTTCAAAGCACCGATAGAAAAAACAATATAAGCCAGCTAACCAAAGCTCAATCAAAAGATATGTGAGCAAACCATCATCGGTAGCAAGGAATTAGTAGTCAATAAAACAGACCTGGAAAGGCTTTTCTTCCTCAGTCTCTTGTGAAATCTCCATCTTCTATTTGCTACAATGGTGCTGGTCTTAGATTGTCTACAATAAGTGACTGCAGACTGCAGACTGATCATATATAGTCTGCAGAAACGGAAAGTGTTAGATCCAAAGATTTCAGTTGCTATATATTTATGAAGAGTAGTAGTCTCAAAAAGCCAAAAACTGAAACTTTACTTTTTTGCTTTGTCAATGGTCTTTGATACCAGATCGAAGTCCATAGAGAAGAAAGCAAGTTGCAATGTATAGAATACCAAGTCCATCTTTTGCCCCACAGCGACAGTTTTCCCCCGTGAGTTTTAGCTGCTCCAAAGCTTTCTCCTATAGTATTAGTGTATTACACAACCAACAAACTTTTAATTGCCAAGGAAGTTTCTCTTTAAGTGCGTAACTAACTATTAACTTTGACATGCTCACATACCTTATCACTGATCCTGATGAAATACAGAGCCTTAGCAAGATGAGCTTCACCGTGAAGCCTTCACGTACTTCACTTTCACCCAAATTTTCTTATGCATCTGCAATCCTAAAACAAAAAAAAGAAGGAAAAGAATATGTAAGAGAAACTCAACAAGAGTCAGTAGTGAAATTGTTTGACTGATGATGACATGCTGGATCACAAGTGCTTGTTAGATTCTATCTATGCGGGCCAATGATAGTGCACAACATTAGATAATGGTTATCTCCATGTGAATTACTAAGACATCATGCTACAGTAAACAAACCCTCTACCACATCTTAAACTCGGTCACTCGAAATCTTTACATAAGCAGCCACACAGTACACACAGAGAGATTCCCATAAGGCAAAAAAGGATTTATGCAAAACACAATTCTGAAACGACACCCAGTTAATCCAAATGCTACACTTCTTTATCTATTACTCTAAAGTCTAAACCAAAAGTCCAATAATACGACCTTCAAGGAACTGCCGAGATTATATCCACATGCAAGTTGTAATATTTTGAATCGGCAGTGGAAATTCCACTGTGAATTTTAAATCAGAAACTAGTGGTATATTATGAATCAATAAAACTTACTTCTCATCGAGCTTTTTAAGCTCCTCTTCGTTATCGGGACTGTCAAGAACAGAAGAAGGAGAACATGATTACCCAATGTTCCATCGGTAGAGATGTCAAGAAGAAGATGAAATCATCTAAGATCTGACCATAAATAATCAGTTGTAAATCTTTACCGATAGAACATCCTTCATCTTCTTCTTCTCTGCTTCGTCTTCGTCTCCACTCTCCACAGATCGATGGACCATCGGGTAATCCGCAGAACCGCAATCCGCGACGGGCATGCCCGCTTGAATCCGCCGACCAAACGGGTCATGTCCACTATGCCCGCAAAATTTTGGGCTTCAATGAATAAGCCCATGCCCGCTCCGCTTTGCCTCTTATTGGGCTATGCCCGCGGGCATCTGGCCCGTTTGACACCCCTAGGTTAAACAAACAAATTCAAGTTTAATATATCTGTAAAATAATTATACATTCACTTCTTATTAATTTGAGAACAGTGTTAAAAGATAAAAACATTAGTATGGGGTTAAAAAATAAAGATTTCTAAAGTAGAAGGATTCATCGTAACCTAAATTTCTGTTGCAGTTTAGCCTTGAGAGCGGGAAAGTCTCTTTGAGTTATGGGGGAGTGATGATAGAGAAAGAGACTCAATGTGAACCGTCCGATTGGGGAATCTAAGGAACCTCTTTTTCCCAAACGCTCCGTTGTGTGTGTGTGGGGTCTTCTTTTTTTTGTTTTGTTTCGTTTCTGTGTAGTTTAGTTTTCGAAATTTCAAAATTCAAATAACGCGCCGTCGAATAAATAACTGTTTGTTTTAACGGTTAATATTGTGGGGCTTTTTGATAATGTTTTCTCAATAATGGGCTTAGTTTGGGCTTGATCCCATATAGTGTTAGACCCAAGCCTATTTTGGTGTCTGCTGCGTTTTCAGTCATCATTGGTGATATCGATCGGCCACAGTCAGCAGCAATGGTCATTACTTAGTAGAGTGGTGTTGTTCGTTTCATTGTTATTAGAGATCAATAACAAACGATAACAACTACTGGATCCATTGTAACGTCCTTCTCCTCATTCTAGAAAATCTAATTAACACATGTTTAGACACAATTGAATTGATCCCATGGTTAGAAGAAGAAAATGGCAATCGACAGTCGACAGATAAGATCAAAGATCTACGTACCAAACCAAGGTTGTGTGGGTGGGTGGAAGACGACCATACGATCGCATAGCTCCATTTTTTACGCCGAGGGGAAAAAAAGGAATGAACATGACAACCTTATGAATTGAGAAAGAGGTTGACGTTTGGCGAGTTTTAAACGTCATGTAAATGGATGATGATCTTGACCATATCAAACGAAGAAGGATGTCAATAAACTACACATTTATATAATCTTTGCTCCTTTTGTTGTTACTACCAAAATCATCTACTTAAAATTAATTATAAACAATGGTGTTCTACTTGATGAACCTAAAAACATAATTTCATCAATAGTCAATATTTAAAATGGTGATATAAGAAACCATCCCAGTTGTTCTAATTGTCTTTGTACACATGTAATTAAATTCAATGGGTTGGCTAAACAAAAGACATTCAAAGCAGAACAAAACATATCTTAGTGCATTACTGCATTACAAAAAAAAACATACTATCTTAGTGGATGTCATGTTCATGTTTTTTTTTTTAATCTAATCGATACTGTCGCTCAATTCCGACTTTATCTCACTAGAAACAATATAAGTATTTGTTTTCACTTATCACTAGTATTAAAGAACAATTATCAAGAGTATTTTATATATTTAAATATTTTCTTGTTTTCTGAGTATGTAACACGCCTTACCCGTCGTCTGTCACCGGTGTGTGCAAGTTTTGGTGTGTCACCATATTATCATATGGTGTGTGCATTGCTCAGTCCCTACCTTTTCTTTTTGTCAGTTACGTTCAATAAATCTATCCGACCTTGATAAAATTAAAATTCAAAAAACCTATTTGGAGCGGGTATTAAACTTTGACTTTTAAGTATTTTGTAGGATTTTAATATTTTAGAATTTTGAAATATTTGAATGAGATTTTAAAAGATTTAGTTATATTTAGATATTAAAAAAGAAAGAATATGAAATGTTATCCTATAAGATTTTATTCCATGAAGTTTCTGTAATTTCTTGATATATGTAGTTAAAATTAAAATTTAGACTGTTTATTATGGTGATTATCAGGTGTCCATCATCACCTTTACAATATTAATTATCAAAAAGTAAACCAAGAGACAATGTCGAAAAAGTCAGAGTTGTTACCATCAACGTTACCAATTCCGTATTGTTGTTTATAATCTCCCTTGATTTTGGTTATATATTAAAACAAAACTAAAATATCAACTTGATTAGGATTTCCGGTTTAATCTATCTTAATTTAGTTCCGGTTTAATCATCAAAAACCCCTTTTGGACTGGATCAAAGACTAAAACATTTCGAGCTTTTTTTAGCTCGTAGCAGCTTCTTCTTCTTCTTCTTCTTCTTCTTCTTCTTCCTCCTCCTCTCAAAAAAAACCTAATAATATTTCTCCGATGGGTGGAAACAAGCAGAGATGGTTCTCTTTCCACCAAAGATCCTCTTCAGCCACAGCTACAACTTTACCACAACACAAACACGACGAGACTCCACCGGAGTTTCTTTGTCCCATCACCGGGTTCCTCATGTCTGACCCCGTCGTCGTCTCCTCAGGTCAAACCTTCGAGCGTCTCTCCGTTCAAGTCTGTCGTAACTTAGGATACATACCGGATCTTTTAGACGGTACCCGACCCGATTTCTCCACCGTCATCCCCAATCTCGCCATGAAATCCACCATTTTCAGCTGGTGTGACCGGAAAAAAATCGACCACCCTCGTCCTCCTGATTCCGCTTACGTCGAAGGCGTGGTTCGTGCCCGAATCGATAAAGATCCGAACCCGAGTCCGAGTCCGAAAGCGTCGGAGCCTGAGACTCTCCCTCCTGTTGAAGAGAATTCACCATCGGATTCGGATTACGACGCTGTGATGGAAGCGATTAGAGCTCGATCCAAGAGCTCAATGTCACCGACGACGTCTCTCGAGTCGGTTACGATTGGTCAGAGTCCGTACCACCCGGTTCGTGCCGTCAGTATGTACTCCTTTTCTTCAACTACTTCTTCTTCCTCTGGTGTCTTCGCTGGAGCTGACAGTCCATTTCGTAACGCTATCTCTTTCTCTTCCTCCGATCACTCTTCCTCTCCGATGTCGCCGGAAGAGGAAGAGATCTTCAACAAATTGAGAGGTGTCGACATTTTCGACCACGAGCAAGGTTTGATTCTTCTTAGGAAGATGACGAGATCTAGCGAGGATCTTAGGGTTTCGCTTTGTACAGATCGGATTCTCTCGTTTCTCCGGTCACTGCTTGTTTCGCGGTACAATCTCGTACAGACTAACGCCGCAGCGTCTTTGGTTAATCTCTCGCTTGAGAAACAGAACAAAGTGAAGATCGTACGGTCAGGATTTGTTCCTTTGTTGATCGATGTTTTGAAATCGGGAACGACGGAGGCGCAGGAACATGTTGCCGGAGCTTTGTTTAGTTTGGCGCTTGAAGATGAGAATAAGATGGTGATCGGAGTTCTCGGTGCGGTTGAGCCGCTTCTTCACGCGCTTCGTTCTTCTGAGAGCGAGAGAACTCGTCAAGATGCAGCGCTTGCGCTTTATCATTTGTCGTTGATTCCGAGCAATAGAACCAGGCTGGTTAGAGCTGGTGCGGTGCCGACTCTGCTTTCGATGGTTAGATCCGGCGATTCGACTAGCCGGATTTTGTTAGTTCTGTGTAACCTTGCTGCTTGTCCAGACGGAAAAGGCGCGATGTTGGATGGTAACGCGGTGGCTATTTTGGTAGGGAGGCTCAGAGAAGTCGGAGGTGGTGATTCCGAGGCGGCGCGTGAGAATTGTGTGGCGGTTCTGTTGACGTTGTGTCAAGGGAATTTGAGGTTTAGGGGATTGGCGAGCGAGGCGGGAGCAGAGGAAGTGTTGATGGAAGTGGAAGAGAACGGGAACGGACGTGTGAAGGAGAAGGCGGCGAAGATTTTGCAGGCGATGAGAGGAGGAGGTGACGGGAGAGAGAGTGAGTTTGGGGAAAATGCGGAGGCGCGTGAGTGGAACCGTATGCTTGAAGCGACTGCGTTAAGTCGGAATCAGTTTCAAGGAGGGCAAAGTGGGGGTTTTGCTTGCTCCTCCCAGTTCTAGCTTCTTCTTTTTGTTATTTAATCCTTTTTTTTTTTGGGTATCTCTTTGGTACTTTACCTTTTTTGGTAAAATGTTATCATATTTTGCCTTTTTTGTTTGATATAATTTTAATATGGGTGTAAATTATTAATTTTGTGTGAATTGTAATTTTTGATTATTTGTTTTTTTTTTTCTTTTCCAATCAAATGACAAAAGTGAAATGTCCATTTGTGTTTGTAAAGAAATGTCTAATGTTTTTTATCCGATTGTCTCCTCTCTTTTTATTTTCTTTTGTTGATAAAACGTTATCTTATTTTTTTGCTTTCATGTTTGATATCAATGGCTGTGTACAATATTTAATTTTGAGTGGAGTATGTATGAGAGATAATGTGACGATTTTATTTGTAAAGAGATGTCTTATTTTTTTTAAATTAATTTCAGTTTTATGTGATTGATTTATTTCAGACAGTTAAAATCAATTTGTAAATTAAAGAGATGCGTGGATGAGAGAGAGGACGGACACAATCAAACTTAGAGACAACAAGCGTACGTGTGATGGAGAATTAACAAAGGAGAAGTGGGAGGAGTTTAAGCATTTGGTCAAAGTCCAGTTCGTGTGAAGATGTCAGAGCGACAACATAACTCTGAATTATTCTACAGAACATTCCGTCTGATACCCATGAGATCCAATAACAAAATTTAGTTTAACCAATCCTGATTTATTGCCAAATTAAATTACATCAAGAGGCATGCAAAATACTTATATATATATAAAAAAATTATTGTTTAATTTTGGTGTGTCCTAACTCCTAATACGTAGTGAATATATTTCTTAAAAATATTTAGTTGAATATATCAGGTCGGATTTGAATAGATCCTCGGTCCTGAGCAGTTCAAGAACTGGTCTTGTAGGATATAAATTTATGACCCATGATTAAACGATGATTTATATCTAATTTAAGAAAAATTACGATATCTTCAATGGGAGGAAGCATGTTGAGCAACCAACTCCAGCAACTAACCTCATCACTTGGCAGGATAAGCAAGTTCGGAATAAACTTTTAGTCATTCAAAGAAAAATTGATAGATTGTACGAAGCAAGCTTGATTTGCAAATAAAGGTAGAAAATTTATGTATCTTTAATCTCTATAAACTTTTATCAATTTTTAATGTAACCAAGCATTATTTTTTTCTTAAATGAATTTAACATTATATTATAAAAAGAAATTACAATATCTAGCTTCTACTTAACTAGTGCCACATTATATGTACAGTACAATGAATGTCACTGAAGTCTGTGCTTAGAAAATGTGATTCAGGTGTTTGTGAGCGGCTGAACGCAACTAGTATGTTTCAAAATATGTTTAGTGGAGGATGGGCTGTGATTGTCCCTAGACTGCATTCTTTCAGTCTCCGAATCACGCGTCTATGTTTATGATTTTGGTTGGAAGTGAGAATGGATAGGTCAGCATTATTGTTGAATATGTGTATGATTGGTGTTGAATAAGCGTTTCTGTATATGTCACAAAACGAATCATATCATTTTGCCGATATGATTTTATCAGTAGATGATAAACTTTTAAACTGAGTTAAAAACATATAGGGGTCAAAACTGAAAAAAAAAAAAAAAAACATTTTCATATCTGCTAGTTGGCACAGAAGTGAATAATTGAAAAAGACATTAAAATGTTTTATTTTGTTTGTCGACCCACTTGGAAAGAACAATCCTAGCTAGGACAAGCCCTTATGGCTGGGGCAGATGTTAATGTTATCCTCCAATAGAGTTGTTTTGTTGACCTAGCTACTTGATTCATATCCATGTGAGATTAAGAACAAGGTTGAATTATGGATGATTGCTGTTTCCGCATGCTTGATCATTTGGTCCAGCAGCCCTGATAATTCTTCCCCAAAAAAAAAAAAAAAAAAAATCCTCGTTTTAATCCCAAATTCGTATGAACAGAAACCAAAAATCTTCAAGGATAAAATCATAATAGTTTTTTTTCTTTTCATAATACTCTTCCTCTACGACCTACGCAATACTGTACGTACATGCTTCTTAGAACATTGAAATTTGATGAATGCACTTATTAATCCGAGAATTAGGAGGACTTAAAAAAACGATGATTAGATAAAAGAGATTGGTCAAAACATACTACTATATTACTCTTTTTTTTGTTTTGGTTTAAGTTAGTAAATAAGTTACGAAATAATAAATTTAAGGGATCCTCGTCACTGACGCGGTTTCAAATGGGTCCCACACACCCAACACTGAGAAAGAAAGCTTCACAACACACCATTCTTCTCCGTGGTTCTGTCTCTATCTGCTTCTTACCACCAAAGAATTTGCAAAATCCCTTCTTTTTTTTTTGTTTGTTCAACTCCGTTGCGACAGAGCTTTTGAATAAGAACTGGTGGGGGAAGCGTTAAGATTAGATAATTCCAAGATACGGGTCTTTCTCGTTTTTTATTTTGGAGATCAGATTCATTTTTTTCACGATAATTCCGTTACTCTCTTTGGTTATATATATTATCTCTTTCCCGGAAATTTCGGTTATTTTTGTTTGTACAAAAACACACAAAACGGAAAAACAAAACGGTTCTGTAAATGGTTGAAATTCTCTGGGGATTTCACCGGCTCTTGTGGGTATACGAAAGATGTCGCAGAAGAGAGAGTTTGAAGACGGGAAACCTCGAGTCGAAGGCGGCTCATCAGATGATAAGCGTCGAAGATTCAAAAGGTGTTATCTTGTTTCAGTTTCTAGGGTTTATTAATGATCATGTTGTTAGTAGGTGGAATCAATTAAACAATAAGCATATCAGTCTTCTTCGATTCAATCTTTCAATTGGGTTTGTTTATCAGCTTATAAGGATGAATCATAGTCTAAAAAAGTTGTCATCTTTCTATTGGAACAAGCAGAGTGAAGTGATTAGAATACGAGTTAGATTTTAGAGGAGACTAGTTGATCATCGTGTTCTTGGCTTGGAAGCTATAAGAAGGTTTTGGTTTTGTCTGTATATAAAGAGTGGTACTTTTAAGATGATATCTTGGATTGAAACTCATGAGTACTCATACTAGTTACTAGTAGCATCTATGACATCGTGAAATCACTGTAGTTGTCAGTGGAGGTCCTTGATAAAAAGCTTTGTTTTTCCCAGTCACTTGCTTTTGACAAAGCAGCAATGCTTATTGTAAAGTTACATTTTCTGAAATGGGTTCTTAGTGTTAATGAGAATTCTCACATATGACTTTTGGATACAAATTTTAGTGTGGTTCAGGAGGTTATGAGGTTGCAAACTGTCAAACATTTTCTCGAACCTGTTCTCGAGCCTTTGATTCGTAAAGTGGTACGTATCTTTTTGTCTTCGGATTGCGTGTTTTATATTAGCTATTTATTTATGAATGTATCCCTTGGAACAGGTCAAAGAAGAAGTTGAACTTGCTCTTGGAAAGCACCTAGCAGGCTTCAAGTGGTAAACTACTTTTCAAGATAAATATTATATTTTTTCAGACTTCTCTCTGGTATGAATATTTTCTTCCCATGTTCAGGATTTGTGAGCAAGAGATTCATCCTTTGGAATCAAGGAACTTACAGCTAAAGTTCTTGAACAATCTATCGCTTCCTGTGTTTACTTCAGCTCGAGTAGAAGGAGATGAAGGCCAAGCTATAAGAGTTGGATTAATCGATCCTTCAACTGGCGAAATTGTCTCTTCTGGTCCCGCATCATCTGCAAAGCTCGAGTTTTTTGTTGTTGAGGGTTATTTTGACAAAGATAGTGACTGGACAGCTGAGGATATCAGGAATAACATTGTAAGAGAGAGAGCAGGAAAGAAACCTCTACTCAGTGGGAATGTATTTGCTCTTCTTAATGATGGCATCGGTGTTATGGATGAAATGTCATTTACAGATAACTCTAGCTGGACTAGGAGCAGGAAGTTCAGACTTGGGGTACGGATGGTGGATCAGTTTGATTTTGTCAACATTAGAGAGGCGGTAACAGAGTCCTTTGTCGTAAGAGATCATCGAGGAGAGTGTAAGTATGGCTTGTTATGTATAGTTTACTCTCTCACATTATGTATCATTGAACCAATTTTGAAGTATCTTCTGCCTTTTTCTCTCTCATTTGTAGTGTACAGAAAGCATCATCCTCCTTCTCTATTCGATGAAGTATGGAGATTGGAAAAGATAGGGAAAGATGGAGCATTTCACAAACGACTTCATTGGTCAGATATAAACACTGTCAAGGACTTCCTCACACATTTCCATTTAAACTCTTCAAAACTCCGGCAAGTAAGATTCGTCTTCCTTTGTGGTTAAGTACCTAAGGCTTCTATGTGTGCTTATGTTGTTTTGTGTTATGTGTACTTGAATCTTTTGTTTGGTCAGTGATAGTTTCTAATCTCTCCCGGCGGTTTAAGGTTCTTTATAGCTAAAGATGATTGATGTTCTTGCAGATTCTTGGTACGGGCATGTCTTCAAAGATGTGGGAAATTACTTTGGAACATGCTCGGTCATGTGTTCTGGATAGTAGCGTCCATGTGTACCAAGCTCCTGGATTTCAGAAGAAAACTGCTGTTGTCTTCAATGTCGTAGCTCAAGTGCTTGGACTGCTCGTGGATTTTCAGTATATTCCTGCTGAAAAGTTATCTGAGATTGAAAAGGCACTGGTCCTCTCTTTCTCTCTACAGTTTTGACTTGATTTATCGTCTGTATACTACTGTCAGGTCTTCATAATTGGTGTTTTCTGATTCAGGCTCAAGCCGAGGAGATGGTAACTGTTGCATTGAGTCACCTACATGAAGTAAGGTCGTATGATGATGAGATATCGATGATGAGGAACTTTCTCAATGTCCCTGCTTCACAAACCGGTGTCGGGATTGATTATTCCGGTCTGAGTTTGACTAGTTTGGACGGCTACGGTCTCGTGTCAAGCCTTCGCAACACAGCAGAATGTAGTGGCCAGTATAGTGATGATGCTGACATGGAAGTGATTCCACAAGGTTTATATGAAGACGACGACAATCTCTGGAGTTGCTCTCAGATTCTAGGCTTAGAAGAACCGCAATCTGATTTGCAGAGTGCGGTTGACGAGTTCATTTCACAGAACAATGCTGCTTCAGTCGGTAAGGCTCACAGCAGAAGATGGACAAAGCTGTTCAGTGTCACGAAATGGCTCTCTGTTTTCAAGAACGTTACAGTTAGGAAAAATCTGAAATGAGTTAGTAGTTACACACGATAATAAAAACGACTCGCCCTGGACAGATTCATGTATATAATATACTCGAGGGAAAGCTTGTGAATCTCGGGGTTTCTGATAATCCAGAGGCGTTCAAAAGTGTTTTTTTTTTTTTTTTTTTTTCTTCTTCTTACATTTGTTATCTCCATCTTTTGTGTTAAAGATGTGAATATGATTTTGGACAGCTTCATTTTTGTTGAAAGCTTAGATAAACACAGGTCTTTTAAGTGAGTGTAATCCGGTTCGGTGCAGCCAACCACTATTTAGGGGCCTTTCTTTGGGCCTAATTCGGTTCAAACCGGTGTAGACCAGATCTCAAACCGAAATCTGATTTGACACCCTTTAAAATTCAATCTAAATGCGAGTCAACAAGAACATATCCACCACTGACCACACGTTTTTCACAAACCATGCAAGTTAAATATAATGAGTAATCTTGAATAAAAAGCGAAATGGGGCGTAGCCAAGCGGTAAGGCAACAGGGTTTTGGTCCCGCTATTCGGAGGTTCGAATCCTTCCGTCCCAGAGTATAGTCATTACCGAATCAATCTTCTATTGCCTTTGTACACCATCTTTCTCTTTCTGTTTAAAAATCCAATCTTTTTTAAGAATAAAATATTGAAATGAAAAGAAGAATAAACTTATTTTTCATTATTTTAACCGAATTCAAAAAAAAATCTATATTTATAGATATAAACATAGATATAAATATAGATTTCTATTCAAACTAATATGGGATTCATTTGAATTCTGACTGAACCTTTACGCGTAAATTCACTATTCCATTCATAGGCTACTTAATAAAAACAAGAACAAAGAGCTATCAAGCTCCTTATTTGATAATATTGGTTCACCAAAGATGTAATAGAAAATGTCTAGAATATTAGCTGAGCTTATCAAAATAACAACTTGCAACTTTTTTTTCTGATGGTAATATGAATTACGGAATCACGATATACTCGGACATCCCGGATTGTGTTTATCTCGTGTGTTGCTTATTTTTATCATTTTTTTTTCTTTCAGGGTGTTGCTATGAGATCTTTGTCAAAGCTGCCATGAGAAAAGAAGCTTTGGCTACAAGAAAAAGGTCATGAGTCTTACTTGTCTTTCTATGCCTTTACACATTCGATATCTTTCTAATAATAGCACACAATAATGTTTGTTTACTCAATGAGAATAGCATCTAAAATAAAGTAGACAAAAAGAAAAAGACAGTGTCCAGTGAAACCAAGCTCTGTTTTTTTTCTGCCGTTTTGTGGAATCTCTGCTTTTCCTTCTTTTTAAATATTCCTTAGCTTATTTGTACTTTTGTTTTATAGATTGTACTTTGTCTAACCCAACGATTAATATCATGTTCATGGATTAGGTTACCTCATTGTGAATAATCAATCACACGGAATGAGTCAATAGTTTTACATGAAATTACCTCGAAACGAGTTGCAGAGTGAGTGTTCGGTGCAGCCTACCTCTATATTGGTCTTTCTCTGGCCCAATTCGGTTCAAACCGGTGTTGACCGGTTCTCAAACCGAAATCTAATTTGACAACATTTAATTTTCAACCTACTGTAATTGTGACTCAACAATAACACATATCCACCACTGACCACAGGTTTTTCATAAACCATGCGAGTTAATCTGATACTTAATAAAAACAAGTAGAAAGAGATTTCATGGTCTTATTTGATAATACTGGTTCACCCACCAAAGATGTAATAAAAAATGTCTAGAATATTAGATTGTCAAAAAAAAAAAAAAATGTCTAGAATATTAGTTGAACCACCTTGGGGAACGTATAACAAAGAAGTCCAACAAATGAAGTTACTTTTTGCTTGATTTGCACATATTGATGTTTGGAAGCTACAATTCATATGTTATAAATTATCAACATTCTTACTCATAGTTGGATGTGTTGTCCAAATTCTATCAATTTATATGATCTTGATAGGTATAGCAATTTCGTAAAAGAAACTCTAATGACTAAACCCATAAGATTTATTACTTTAATGACCAACGTAAAGTTATACAAATCATGTTACATCAAGTAGGAGTGCAGTCTTGCAGAACAATCAGATTATCTTGATAAATATATCATCCTAAACACCAAACCTTAAATTTAAAGAGATCATCATTAATAAACAAGTTAATACTATAAATTATAAAATACCATATCCCACACTTAAACATCGTATAAACCCATCATTCAAAGATTAGTTGATCTACCATTATCCATTATCGGTGTGACTCCATAACTCATAAGGTCTATTAATTTTTACAAACTACTTATCTAGTCAAAAGGTTAAGAAACACGCACTACAATGTTTGTTTAATTGTATTTATTAACCCTTTTAACATTTTTATCAGCGTAATGTACTACTACTAGTTAGGTTTGTTTCTACAATTCCCAATAAAAAAGGAAATTTCCAAAAATAATAATTTTAGGAAAACGAAGCGTGATACTTCTAATTCTTATTCCCAACATCATGACATGTTCCCGTGGCGTGATTATTTTTGCAGACACCTCAAGAAACGGCGTCGTTTTCAGGTCATCATCTCTACCACTAGTGTTTTGCAATCCTCATCATATATTTATAGTAAGACGGTTATAAAAATCACAGAGCTACACACAGACGATTAAAGCTCTTATAAAGTGAGTCACAACCGACCGACCACCGTCTAAGTTGTGATTTTACACTAATGCCACTGCCAATTCTTATTCCCCCAGATCCACCACCGTCTCCGCCGCATCACTGATCCAATAACCGTCACCGGAAAACAAAAAAAAATCGATTAGAAAATGCCGACGACGAAGAACTCAAAGCAGAACATGTCCGTGTTACTTACAAAGCTCGGAGATCGAGATACTTTCACAATGGCGGCTCGAGAGCTCGATTTAATGGCTAGACAGATTGATCCTTCCTCCTCCTCCGGGAATCTCCAGTCGTTTATCTCCGTTATACTCTCCGCCGACACCGGAGATAAACCGGCGGTTCGTAAGCATTGTATCCACTTGCTCGCCGTTTTATCGGTTTCTCTTCCTGTGAATTCTCTGTCTCCTTTCCTCTCTAAGATACTCACTCGCATCACCAGACGTCTCCGTGATCCTGACTCTTCGATTCGGTCCACCTGCGTCGCGGCTGTGTCGGCGATCTCTTCCCGCACGACGAAGCCTCCGTTTTATTCGGCGTTTATGAAGCCGTTGGCGGACACGCTTTTCACTGAGCAGGAGGTTAATGCGCAGATCGGAGCCGCGCTTTGTCTCGCCGCTGCGATTGATTCGGCGTCTGATCCGGATCCGGTTAGGTTAGGGCAGACGCTTTTGCCGAGGTTGGAAAAGCTTGTCAAGTGTAACGCGTTTAAGGCCAAATCGGCGGGGGTTGTTGTGATCGGAAGTGTGATTGGTGCTGGTGGTTTGTCTGGAGCCACTGTGAGCTCCGGTGGGTTGAGAGGTTTAGTTGATTGCTTGTTGAGCTTTTTGGTTAGTGAAGATTGGGCTGCGAGGAAAGCAGCTGCTGAAGCCTTGGGGAAGTTAGCTACGATGGAGAGGAACGAGTTAGGTGAGTTCAAGTCTAAATGCTTGAAGATCTTTGAAACCAGGAAATACGATAAGGTTTGGTTTTCTTCATCTTGAATTCTCAATTTGAATGTAAGGTTTGGCTTTAAAACATTGGTCACAGATTTCAGTTTTGATATATTGTTTTAGGTGAAAGCTGTGAGAGAGGTGATGAGTCAGATGATAGAGGCATGGAAACAGGTTCCAGATTTGTCAGAGGAGGTTTCTCCACCCAGATCTAATGCTTCTTCTAAAGGTATCTTCCCTTCACCATTTGATCTTTAGCCGAATCAGGAAACTTTTTTCTTGTTTGGTACAATACTTTAGAACCTTTTGTGTCTATTTGACCAGTTGCTTACTTGTCCTGTTTTCTTGATTCTAGGTGATGCAAGTGATGGAAGATACCCTTCAGGGTCTAGAGTTGTTTCAACGCCTGCTAAATCAAGAACTCATCTGGTTAACAGATCGACTCCACCCGGGAGTTCACTAGCCACCACGGCTAAGAAACAGGCTAACAGAAAAAGCATTGATCAGAAGAAAACCAGTCTAACAGCATCACAGACAAAACCAAATGTAAGGAGACGATTGGACTGGAAAGCTGGAGGAGGAGCTAGTTTTCCTACTAATGTGTCACTTGAAGACGAACGACATTGTGATCATAACGAGAACGTAAATGAAACGAGTCATTCTAGTCACGATAGGATGCAGAAGCTAGGAGGTGTGTCCAGTTCTCTGATTGGCAATGTACCACCACCCGGTGCTACAATGGTAACAGGACATCATGTCTTGTCTGAAAACCCAAATAGTAGTAACTGCAAAGGGCTTGAAGATATATCTCTGATCCGTAATCAGCTTGTTCAGATTGAACAACAGCAAGCCAATCTAATGGATCTTCTTCAGGTTTGTTCCAAATCATGATGATGATCATTCCTACGTTACAAACATCCAGATTGCTTTCACTTCCTCTGTTCCTGAAACTCATTCTGTGTTCTTGTTTTTGGTCATTTCATTAGAGATTTGTCGGGAGCTCACAACAAGGAATGCATGCTCTGGAGACACGAGTTCAGGGATTAGAACTTGCGCTGGATGAGATTTCTTATGACTTAGCGGTTTCAAATGGGAGAATGAGTAACGGTTCAAGCAAAAACAACTGTTGTCTCCTCCCTCCTGGAAGTTTCATCAGATCCAAGTTCTGGAAGAAAGACGATTCCAAGTATTCAGCATCGAGGCTGTCCACTTATAGGAACAGAAGTGCAGAAACCACTCGGATACAAAACTCGAGACATCGATTTAATGGCTCTCCTGGATTTATAGTCAACCCATTAGCTGAAATTCGACCAGATAATGGATCTGCAGGTAAATAAATTGATTTATGTCGATACGATTCAGTGTTCTTTCTTGTGTTTGATCAATAACATAATTAACAGTATAGTTCTATGATTTTTGTTTTTGCAGGTATGTCTCACAATTGAGGGATAAAGAGAGACAAAACCTTCAAAGCTTCTGAGACATCACAAAACCACTATGTGTGAATGTGGTGATTCATACTGATTTGCTAAGTTATATACTATATTACTACCCTACGCTCTCAACCGTTTTAGTATTCTTGATTCCTTGAAAGTAAATTCTACTAGTTAGATCGAGATCAAAGATATCTTCAATGAGTTCTTTGCTGAAATTTCTTGTGTTGCTTTTGTTTTTTTTCTTTCTCTCATGGTGAGTTTGCGTTATGAGGTAAATGAGTTTCAATTTTCATGTAATATATATCACAAACGATGAATCGTTAAAATCTGTAAGTATTTTTCAGTTCTTGTGTGGGTTCAAAAATATAATTACAAAATCATTAAAAAGTTGATTAAAGTTGCTGGCTTCTAATAAATTCACGGACTAAATAATGGAAGTAGTTGGCAACTGTTTTCTGGATTTTTATATATCTAGTCGTTGAATTAATTAGTGCTTAAAACTGTGTTTGAGTGTCACATGTGACTTCATGGGCAATTAAACAGTTTAGTAGGTCTCAAAAGTTTTTTAAAAAGAGAACTTTACATAGCACTGATTAAAAATTATTATAAAATTACATAATTGAGTATGGGCAACTACAAACCTGAAAAAAAGCAATACGAATAATAATTAATTTTCTGTCAGGAATCAGAGAACAACATGAAATCTAAATTAGAAAAGAGGTATCCGAGGCTGAATTCAACAAAACAGAGCCAAACATAATGCTCAATCAGTGGTGTTATAGAGTAAAATTTAAAGTGAAAGTGATTATCACCAATATGTGTTAATTGAGCAAGAGACAAGACATAGTAATTGAGTGAAAAGTGCAGACACAAAAATGCATACTTGTTGCAAAGTTAAGTATACATAAAGTAAATAAAAAACGAATCATGTGAAAAATGCTAAAACAGAAAGAAGAAAAAACACATTACCGGTTGTGATTAAGCTACCTGATAAATTCTCCGAACAAGAGTTGATCTTGTAACAAAGTTGGAGCACTTAATATTTGATTTGATCATAAAACTTGATACTCTGCAAGATGAAACAGAAAATAATCGATGCTTTTTGTATATGATCCCACTCAAAATCATACCGATCCTTGAAGGGTCAAGGATCCCTTGTGTATCTCATCACCCGGTTTAAATTTTAAATAGAAGATTTTGGTTCTTCGCACTGGAAATAAACCGGCCAAACAATGGAACAAACGGCTCACACCAGAAGAGAATAAAGGGGGAAAAAAAATCTTTATGAACAGCTAAAACAGTTAAAAAAATGCACAAAAACATCAAATCTCTCATCTTCTGAAACCATCAAAGAGAGGTCTATGCAAAAATTGACCTTCTTTAATGGCTCTTCTCACTCTTCTTTCTTTTTTCTTTCTTTGTTTGTTTTTCCATCATCTCTATGATACAGGAGCAGCAGCCAGATTCAACTCAAGAGGCTTCAAAGCTGCCTGAACAAGATCTTGAACAGTACGGTTACGGCGACAAACATCTGAGAGTTCCTCAACATGTCCTATCAGAGAATTCACATCTGCTCCATAAGCAACATCGGACAACGCTTGTAAGAACTTGGTAGATTCAGTCTCTGTCAAGGCTGTTCGAGGTATCAGGCTAACACTTTCCTTAGCCCAACCCACTGCTTGTAGCCTGTATGTTCTTGTCAGAGCTAGCAGCGAATATGTTACCTAACCAATACCCAAAAACAAAACAAAAACAGTTCTCAATGGCCAAAAACATCACTCAAAATGCAGCAAAAAGATAGGTTTCCTAAATTTACCGTATCTAGCCGAGAACTGGGAAGTGCTCCAGCTAATGAGGCTATTAAAATTCTGGTGATTGTAGCTCCCCGAGGAATAATGATATTGTCCCTGATTCGTACGAACTGTTCTTCATTCACAGATTTCTCGAGGTCAAAAATGTCGGATAAAAAGGTCAATATCGAGTGGCAGGCTTCTCTGGAAAAGGAGTTCAAAAGATAAAATTTACATCATTTCAAAACTTTTGAGGAAAAGCAGCTTGTGACTTTAGATAGAGAGAGAGGGTAAACCTGTGCTGCACTGTGATTCCAATCATTGCGCAATCTACAAGAGGTGGAAATATAGGAGACGGAATGAATAAATGTGGACAGTAGCGAAGACATCTAGAAGCTAACAAAAAGCAGTCATCAGCTATATCTGGTCTCGCAGTGACTTCCTGTAAGAATAAACAGAGAATCAGACACCATATAGAATATTAAAACTAAAAACTTGACGATAGCATACTCTTAAGTGAAATCATCAACCTTGATACTTGTCATCAGACATGTTGTATGTGCAAAGAGGGTTTCAATCAGGTTCTTCAAGTAGTCAGCACAAGATGGGTCAGAACCAAATATCTGCAGATCCCATAAAGATTAGTTTCTCAATAGCTTTTCAGTAAGCATTCCACTGAATGAAAAGGACACATATTATTACCTTTATAACTTCACTGGATAAGTATAGAAAACATGGCTGATGATGCTGCTGATAATGGAATTGAATTTTTGCCAGCATTTCTCCAATTGTATTAATAATGTATCTTCCAGAAGTACGTACCTACAAACATATTCCAAACATTGTCTTCTTTTAGTGAAGTATCCTTTATCAAAATTTGTCATCCGAAAAATAGTTTTTAGATTTTCTCTTATGTTTAGGAACAAGAACAAGACAGGTAAAAAAAAGACTTTAAAAACAATGGTGGTCAGGAATGTCCATGGAGCAAGTAGGGAAAGAAAAAGGAAATGAAACTCACAGCATATTTGCATGCTCTGCATAGAGATTCCATAGTCCTCATGTCCCATGGACGACTGCAGTAAAAACCATTTCAATGTAAGAGGCTACATAAAAAGCAAACTGGAAGAGAACATGCTAATTATCATGTGTCTAGATTCACTTACGCATCAAATATAACTCTGAAAATAGCCCAATGCTTATTAATCTCAGCAGCCACCGCTTCAGGATGGTTCACATACCTAATGTGGTAGAATCTGTTAGCAAGACTAAACTAAACACGCGTAGATACATCGTATTGTTGAGATATTACACTAACCTGAAGAGGAAGGCAAAGCGGTCAATATGAACAGTTAATTCACGTGCATGCTTCTTGTCCAAATCTTCTTTCGCCGCTTCCTGATTCACAGATTTACAGTTCCCATCATTTTAATTCCTGACTAATATGTCAAACAACCATGCAAATAGTCAAGATGGCAAACCTCTAGAGGAGAGGCGGCTGAAAAGCATAATTTTTCAAGTGCACCCTTGGCCTGATCTAAAGGAAGTTCGGTAACAACCATACTGCATAATCAAATTTTAGAGATGTCAATAACACACAAATGAGATCTATCCATCATTCAGTTTGAGTCCATACCCTAAAGCTTCAACGAGATTTAGTGAATCCTCAGCAGAGACTTTATAACCACCACCGCCATTGATAGCCATACAATAGATAGCAAACAAATCTTCAAAATACCCACAAAGATTTTTACGGCAATCTACAATGAAACATTATTTAAACAGGCATCAGATGTTTACAAACCAAAATAGTAATATTTTGAATCCTATAAAAGAAAACACCAAATATAATATATGCGTATATCAGTATTAACACAAAAACACCTTCATGTATCTCTCATAATGAGGAGAAGAGGAAAAATTAAATTGATCAACAACAAGCAATCACATTTAGAGAGCATTAGATGTTAGATAGCTACAAGCTTTTATTTAAAATCAGTATGGAAAACAGATTTCAGTCCAAGGAGAGCATTCAACAAAATTCCAAATACTTGCCAGCATTGCAATGCACCCTATATGCTAGCAATTCAGTAGAGTCGAAGTCAGATCCGTTAGCGTAGGTTCCAGTCAGACCTTTCGACTAGCTGCCATCTTTGAAGCATGTCAGTATGCACAATTCAATGGAATTTTACAAATGTGAGAACTTCATATCTCCTAAGAATAAAACTAACAACCAAAATTTACTTTCGTTTGCAAGTGAAAGAGTTATAACTACAAACTAATTTCCTGAAAAGTGAAAGAGTCCATGAAACTACTTAGCATTATTCTGCCAGGAGAAACCAAGAAGAGAAACATTCTACAGCAACCCTGAAAGAACGCTTTTAATAAAAGGGGAGCTGCTTAATCTTATGTAACCATCAGATTGTTGTTTTAAATCAAATATCTTTGTCATGGTCTCATTCGGGAAACAAAAAAACAAAAAAAAGATAGCCAGATTTGTAGTATATGTATACTTGTCATAATGTCAATGTTATGCTCATAAAAGAAGACGAAGAGGTCAAGTTTGTAGGAGCAGATACAATACCGTCACAGATATGTCTAAAAGCCAAAGCTGCAGCTGCTGCGCAATCTTCAGATGTGCCCATTCCACTCATAAGAATTCTAATGATTGATGGTAATATTGAAACACTAGCTGGTGCAGCATTAAGCCATTTTGAATATGCCCCAACAAGTAAGCATGCTGAAATCAAATAGGGAACCACATTTCTTGCATTAAAGAAAATACTTCAGACGCATTTGCCATTATATTAGGATAGTTAAGCATAACTTGGAAGGTGTCTTCAGCATACGCTAGTGGTTTCCACCAAGCAGCTATTTCACCTTCAACAAATAAAACTTAGGAAGAAAACCTATTCACCTGTCTGAAGTAGTTGCGCTTGCTGAGGAAGATTTTGAAGCAACGCCATCACCTGAAAGCAGAATTTAAGAGAATGAAAATGACAAAGGCAAACCCATATATAGTAGGCAGTGAGAAAACAAAATATATATATTAGGCAGCAGTAGCTTGGAGTAACTATGTATAATAAATACAAACCTGGGGCATCACTTCAGCTTCAACAACCGACACATAATTTGATATTGCCCATATACAGAACAAAATAGCTTCTGCTGGACGCCATTCTTGAAAATCATTTCCTGTCTGAGCATTGGCCTAAGTACATACGTCACAAATATCAAAGATGCTGAATTCCAAATGATGGAAAAAACTGCAACTGTTTGGTACTGACACTGATAATCCTAATTGTGTTATATATTGATCGTATTTGACCTTTTCAGTATATAAAAATGCTGATTCAATATCTCCATTGCTTATTTTTATTTAATGATAGAACAGATAGCATGCGTGGAAATCCAAAGCACAAACCTCGAGAAGCTTCATATAGAGAATCCGAAGAGTAGTATCCCCTCCCAGGATTAACGCTGCGTCTATTAATACGTCTGCAACGGCTGAAAAATGTCACAAACTTTATCAGTCAAATTGGATTGACAGAGCATGAGGCAATTGGTCTCATCGGAGATGACTGAGAGCACAATTAGTAGTTACATATCAACATATGTAAGAGGAATAAATCCATCGAAAGAGACATTACAAGATACAGCACCCTACCAAAGCTAAGTGACTAAAACAACCAAATAACCTCAAATACTTTATCTGCTTCAAGAAACAAGTCTAAAGGATGGCAACAAAGGGAGAACAACAGCGCTGAGCAGTCAAATTAAGAAAATCCAAGGTCAGGCTGATCTATTTAGAAAGCTCTGAGGGCTACTCTTCTTCCTTAACACCCTTATCTCGAGAGGTTTTGATCTATTGTAATGTTGAGAAAAAGCCATACACAGCCTTTATTACCATATCTAGTCTGCTTGAATTCCTTAAGGTCCTCATATGATAAGCCTTGATAATCTTCAGGATACTGAACTCTGAAGCCAACCTGTGAAGGGGAACCAGTGTATAGGTGACATAAACTGCAGAGCATACAATAACCCATATATATAGTTCCACCAAACGATAATCAATCAAATAAAAGTTAAAACATCCAGCATTTTTCAGAAGAGCAATATAAGTTTAAACATAAGTCACCATGCATGAAATATTATTTTGTCTCTGGATTAGCAAACAAATAGAAACAGCCTAGTATGGTTAAACAACAAGCTCCAAATATTCTTTTTCACTAAAACTATAGAGTGGATAACAAAACGAATTTGAGTGGTATTTTGATGACTCACTCACCAAAGATACAAGGCTTTGATAGGCTGGCTGAAAGATATGCAGTCTTCGGTTTCTCTCAGCTTCAATGGATGCTTCACTACCCAAGGAACTATAAGAATCCCTGATAGATTAAAAATCACCCTCTTAGAATATGACCATAGGAACACCCAACAAACATAGACAAGGCTGGAAGTTACCTCTTTGTCAACATAAGTTGAAGACTGTGCCAAAAGTTGAAGGTCATCGAGGCTATATCAAATTCTGGGTGTGAAGTAACTTCCAGCAGGGTATGCACAATAACCATTGATTCATCTGAACCTAGAAGCCAGAAATAGTACCTTCGAATATATTAGATTACCAACTAAAGCATTTTGCGCACCCAACGCAATCAAGGGACGTGAAACACAACACGTAAAAAAACAAGGCAGAGTAGCAGAAATGAGGCTCTATACCAGTAGCTATCAGTTCAACATATGAATCGCCTACGTCAGCGAATAATCGACCAATGGCTTTGACATCTTCTTCATCCTGTAAGTGAAATAATTATTAAGAGTCAAAAGAAAAATTTATAAGCACATGCCAAAATTACAACTAATTATGAGGGACATTGTTAGCCACATATCCAAGTCATATAACCAGAAAACCACCCTTTTAGCGCTACAGTTTCAAAGTTAAACAAGTAAAGGTGATTAGCTTCCTACTATTCGATGCATCTGATAACCTTTTCTCTTAATAGAGTCCAGGCGCAACAGAATCACAATCATAGCCGTTCAAGCCGCAGACCAGTGAAACAGAAAATTGGTAAAATAATGAAACTTAACATTAAGCAGATTCAGCTATCAACTTGTATCAATAAAAAAAAGTTAAACAGTACCTTTGAAGAATCCCTTAGATGGATCTTAAGACTTAAAATCTGAGGCACAATAACTTGAATCAAGGGTGTTTGTGCAGAAATACCACCAGAACTTGGTGATGCTGTGTGATGTATCAATTCAGAGATAACTGCGAAGTTGAAAATGACGTTTATCTATTAAACTCTAATGTTGAATTCTATAATGAACACGCATCAAACACTAATTTCCACAATTCAATAAGAAAAGCTTAAGCCCTATGTATATATCAGTCTTTCCAACGAGAATACCATTCACAGATGCCTCTGAGAGTGGATCACAGTTCAAACTTGAGAGAGCTGAATGCACCAATGGATGACAGGCAAGCACTGCTCCAGGAATCCTGAAAAAGACCACCACAAAGTTAATAAGCATACAGTTCAGTCAGCATCATCTTTGCTAAGTTGGATTGGTGAAAATAGTGAAGGCTAGCTAGTAGAAACCAAATTTTGCCCAAAAATAAAGATAAAAAACCTAGTAGAAACCAATAGCAATGATTCTGATAACCTTAGCTATGTGTCTAAGAAAATTCAGTATAGGAAATGATTTGTGACTCGTATCAATACAATTTACAATCTGATGAACTCGCAATGAGTATTTCTAATCTAGAAGAGCTTTTGTTCTAAATAAAAACTGGAGATAGAAAAGCAAAAGAAAAGAGCATACCCATGCCTAAGACGAAGCCAAGAAGCAAATGCCTCGAGAACCTGAAAAATCAAAGTTACAGAGCACAATTGACAATAAGTAATTTCTTGCAACACCAAATACACTAGCTGATCCAGCACACATGAACAATGGACATTATTCAGAAGCTAACAATAATTTTACAAGGCAAACATAGACTCTTGACTGGTAAAGCAAGAAAAAATCAGTGTAAAGTAAGAAAACACATAAATGCATTAGAAACATAAAAAGGTTATCATTAGAAACATAAAAAGGTTATTTCAAAGTGATATACAGAGGGATCATGGAAAGTGAATAACAAACAATTTATTGAACTATGTCATAATACTATATTGAAGATCAGCTCTGACCTGTTCCTTAAGTTCGATTATACTTAAACATGCCGTTAAGATACTAAGTGCAGCTTCCATTTGAGAAGTAAGCTCTTTTTCGAACTGACGTCGCCGATCCGGACGAGCAGCTATTTTGTAGTTAAACGTTTCCTGGCCATAGCAAGAAGGACAAGAAAAAATCAAGACATCATATAACCATCTAGATTAAAGTCAAACATTCCTAACGGGAATCAGGATAATAACAGGGAAAGGTGAAAAGATACGGCAGAGTTTGGGGAAAAAAGTACAGAATCTTCATTTGATTACAAATAAACTACCATCACTTTTTGCAAAGGGGACCATGCAAAATAGCAAGGTCTTGTCCAGCCAATACTCAAGGGATTGAAATAACACTTACAGATTAACATAGAATGCTACTCAAACAAAGATAAACTAACAGTAAAAAGGTACATATATTTTTACCAAATAGGTCTACCCAATTTGAGGTCAGCAATACTAGAATAACTAGACGGAAGCAGATCCAAGTCAGACAAATACAAGGCCTTTCACACCCATATAGCCGGAGACATGGATTCACTTTAATTTCTGAGTGAGAGGAACACGAAAACAAAGGGTTGAAAAATACCCTACCTCGGGCAAAACTGTCAAGAGTTCCAGAAAACCAGGCACATATTCAGGATGCATATTCATCTCATCCCTAAGCCAGCTAACTATACCACCATCTCCCCAATCTGCTGCAGGAACATGCACCGCCAAGGCAGCAACAGCAATACTAATCTACAATACAAAATGCTTAAATAAGATAACTCGACACAAAGTAATGACTTTAAACGCACATCAGAAAATTCCCACATATGCATAATGGAGAATGAATTATGAAGCTTACCTGGGTCCTAACTTTTGGGGGGCCTTTGTGGAACTTTTTTAACAATGTCTGCATTTCAGAAAACAATGACAGTCAAGTTTTTCCGGGAACACTAAGGAAGTACTTGTCCAATACCAATGATGATACATAATAGGCCACAAAAATGAAATCATAGTAAAACCTAGCCAGAATACAGTAGGCAAATCACTAGTTCAACTGAGTTTTCCTATTACGTTATTGTTGAAAGGAACATACATACATAAATATTCAGAAACCCTACAACTCATGCTAAACTAGTTAACGGAACAAAGACTTACAGTTAATGATTCCCTTAGCTTCTGAAAAGCCCCAGGTGGTAGTTCTTCAAAATCTCGTTGAACCTTCGAGTAAGACAGACTAGATGTCAACAGAGCGGCGCAGTCTCAAAGATTGTGAAAAATAAAATAACGATTTACAGAAAATTTCCAAGTGCATTTTACCTTGCTTCGAAGGGTCTGAGAACAGAATATTAAAGTTTCCAAATTGCTAGAAGAATCATGAAGTAAATTATCCGCAACCTAGTAGAATACATAAAACAGTAGAGTAAGAAACATTGTAAAACTGCTCCACCAAACCAAACCTTCATCTTCTCCGCAACAACAATCATGGGTCTAAAAAGACTATATTGGTAGAGCTCATAAAACCTAGCAAATCGTTTAGGTAACAAGATAGATCTATTCATACGCCCTACACATACTTCTTCAAACCAGCTACAGAAGAATGCAAAATTGAACTTAGATGTACAGAAAATTCCAGACTCCTAGGGTATATGACCTTAACGAGCGAATCGATAATACAAATTGACTAAAGGATGAAACTTTATGCCACCTACATAGTCTAAAGTAGCTGGGAATCGGAAATTAAAACTCTAGCACAAGTGTTACAAAACAAGGAAGAACAAATCGAACCCAGATTAAAATACCTAGTGATAAAATTAAAAGATTGAAATCGAAAACTAAAAAAAAATAAAAACTCGCCTGCCAAGCATCGAGAGTTCCTTGGAAGGTCTGGAGAAAGCGATCAGCTTGCACACGCACTGTATCATCCGGGTGATGATACAGTGCGTTTAGGGCTTCTTTGACCGCGTTCTGATGCTCCATAGCTTAAAATCCTTATGCGTTTTTTTTTATTTATTTTACGGCCACACCAAATCACGACTCAGAGAGAAAGACCCAGATTGATAAAAAGAAGAAATTGCCCAACTCAAATTCGGGATTTTGTCAAATCGATTTCGCCCAAATAAAAATAAAAACTTTTTTTTTCCCTCTTTGTCAAAAAGGGTTTTTTTTTTTTTTTTTGGCGCCCCTCAACTTGAGTGAGAGAGAAAGAGATCGGAAAAATTTCGGAATTTTTAATCTGAAAAAGGGGATGAAGAAGAAATAATCTCAGCCGTTAGATTTAATTACTTTGACTTAAAGTCAAATCCTTCTTCTTATAGAAGTTGATTACTTTTTTATCAGTTTGTTGCACAATAAATTAAAAGAATTAAAACGTATCATTGATTCATCATAACTTAAAAAAGATTGTACAAAGGACAAGATTTGAGAGCAACATATGATATGAGAGATCTCTTGTGTCACTGAATCAATTGTTACAAGTTATAACAGGACAATACAACCAATGTCTTATCAAGTGTTAATCTGGTCTCTCTCTCTGGTCTCTCTCAGATCTATCTTATGATTTTTAAACAGCAAAATGATACACGCGTAGTAAAAAAAAATAAAGGGTTGCATTCATTTTTACTGCCTACAAAACACATCCATCAATCAAAGAAAGCTTTTTTTTTTTCTTTTCTTTATGTCGTTCGGTTATAGTTTCCATCAACCTGCATATGTAGCCACTCCGGTTGAGTCCCTCGGGCTTCGTTAGCTTCTTGTTGCTCGTATATAGTTCGATGAACGTCTATTGGTAAAGTCCCAAGCTGACACACACAACCACCAAGTGCTTTTAGCTATAATAGTTTGATTAAAGAGAGAGATTAGATCTTTTTACATGCTTTTACTAGATTTGGGACTTACATCTCCGGAAGGAAAAACTCCTATTGTCGGACCAGTACTTGCACCTGAGTTAACAACTTCTAGCTTCATTGACAGAAACTGTAGACCAAATTCCATGTTTAGGCATGTAACATTGCAACATATAACAGACAAGAGTTAAACGACTTTTACCTCAACTTGCCGCTGCAATGACTGAATATAATTGATAATCTCATCGAGCACAAGAGCCTTTCCAATAATCTGAATCAGCAGAAATAGCTCGTTGAGTGTTCAAAGGCTATAAGAAGAATAACGAACAGAACAACATTCACAAGATCACCAAAAAGAACATCGCGTACCTTATTACATCCCGGAATTATATCTTGAAGAGCCGTCATCTTCTCACTAATCTTTTCTCTTCTAGCCTGTCAAAGACAAAATTGTCACTGTAATAAAGGTAACATCTTTGAGAATAACACATTGGTGATTAAGCAGAAAAGTTAATTACTCGCTCTGCTAGACTATGCCGGTCAGTAGCTTGTCCTCTTCTTGCTCTAACATGGATATAATCCTTAGGTGGCTCAGGTTTATTCTTCTGTTCAGTTGCTTTGCTTCCACCACCCGAACTAGTTTCGCCTTCAGGTCTCATCGAACAATCCCCGTTACCGCTTTCAGATCCACATAGTTTTCTCTTCTTATCCCCTGATTCTTTCTATTCAAAATGTAACAACCATTCCATTATTACTTTGGATATCAATCAAGGACTTAAGATCCTAAATCAAATTCTCGATCTAAGATAAGTAAAGTGATAAATACATACTAAGAAACAAAGAGCGTTGACTGCTCCAAAACATCTAATAAGGTCTTGAAGCTCAACCCAACTCAGTCATTAAAAAGTCAATGGATAAGAGTCATCATCACTAATCTATAAACTAATCCATGATCCCTAAATCAAAGACTTACGCTTTGACTCATTGAGTTGTTTTTTAGATCATCACCGAGCTGAGCTGAGGATCTAGATTCAAACTAAAACTTACAGATTCAAAGACTTAAACCAAAATCAGATCAAATACTAATAATAATCATGGTAAAGTCTAAAATCAGAGCTTTTCAAATCTCACCAATTCATTACCACTGCTGCTGGAAGAAACCATCTTCGAAGAATCGTCCTCAGAGTTCAAATCTTTAGTCTTTCTACCTCCCCAGCCAGCAGTCAGATCGGTGACAGTAGATTCCTCCGCCGCCGATAAGTCTTTATGTTCGGAGCGAGTGAAGACTCGACCAGAATTAACAGCTAAACGGAGACCAGAGCGAACGGCGTCGTTTACAGGGAAAGGCCAAATCTCGGAGAGAGTGTAGGAAGAAGGATTAGCTGCGGAGAAGGAGGAATCGTTCACTAGTGGAGGGTCCATTTTTCCCGACGATCGTAAAAAAAAGGGTTGACCCAGATTTAGGACCCGGATCCGAGAAGTGAGGAACTTGATAGTTATAAAAAAGAAAGGAAAAAAAGATTTGAGCTTTGTGAGGTCTTGTCTTGTTTATAGGGTTGTGTGTGAGGTGGACAAAGCTAGAGAGAGAGATCGGACAAGAGAGATGAGTGGAGTGATGTTGCGCACTTAAGCTACTGTAATTGAGGAACAATTAATTATTATTACACTTAATATTACCATTTTGTTAATATAAATTACAACTATAAAAATTGTCAAAAAAAAACAAAAAATACAACTACAAAATTTGTGTTTGGAGAAAACATTATGGACAAACAAAAAACTGTATATAAAAAAATATAAAAAAATATATGAAAGAAGTAGTTCAAAATATAACCAGAATAATTTCCGAATATTACATTTACATATTAGTAACTAAATTTGTTTTATTTGTTTGTTTTGTTTTTCGATTAGAGTTCAAGTTTTGTTTCTGAACCACTTCTTAAGTTTCGTGAACCACTCTTTTTTGTTTAGATTATGTTAGTGTCCATGATTCAGAAGTGTTTAGTGAGATCTCTCATAACTTCAAAGGTCAACGAAAAAACATCTAAAAATATTTACTAGAAGTGTTATCATCTTTGGTTCCACCGTCGTCGGTGTTGGAGTCTTCTAATTACAATTCTTGTTGAAGTTGAAGACTTTGGTTCTGATAAAAGTCTTCTTTTGTTCCTCACTTCCTCAGCCAAGTCGAAACCTTCTTAACGACAAAAACTCATAGTTTTGTTGAAAATCATTTAGCAAAAATTAATTTAAATATTAACTGTTTTTCTCTTTTTAATATATTTATCATACATATATTCAGTAGAAAGTCTCAAATATGCCATATGTTGCATTGAATTTATTAAATTTCTTTTAATTTATATTTTTAAAAATATTCAATATAAAGTCTTCAAATATTACATATACATAAGTGGGCACCATTTGACTAATTCTATTCAATCTACACTGGTGTAATCAGATAGACTGTAATGGCACAACCATACATTCTCATTTTCACCACTCTTATATCATCTCCCTCCCTTTTTTTCAGTCCTTGCTCTTTCTCGATTAAATATAGAATAAGCCAAATGTCCAATTATGTGGGTATACTAAATACTTGATGGATTGTATCTAGTGTGATTACAAGATGATGAGCTTAAACAACGGCTTTATAGAAGCAGCAAAGAAATTACAAAGATTGTCCAGAGATTTAGAAGAAACTTAAGTACGTCCAACCATCAACAAACATGCGTCGCCCTGTCAAGATCATTGAAGTCCAGTATATTTCTTCTAAAATTCTCTTCTGGAGCCTATTCATGTATATTAACTTTTATATATACGCAAACATATTGTTGGTAGTGAGTTAGTGACGCACATCATTTATTACTGTTCATGCATGTATGATGGAGAATATAAACGGAGAGAAGTACGACTGTGTCTATAAAACAATCAGCATTTGGTCATCTTATATACCTCGATCTTATTATCACTAACAACTTATAATTGGATTGAGTATAGTGCATCAACATTGTTATGGGGTTTGTACATGTATCCAACTCTTATCTTGATTGATATCATCGATCTAGTCTCTAACGTAACACAACATCAATACTCAATATTGTTAGCATTTAGCAAAGATTTACAATACATATATATACATGAGCAATTAATATCCACAACATGGGGTCAAATTTTAACTTCGATGTAAAATTAGATGTATAGTTTTTTTTTTTTAAGATTAATTTACAGCATGAGCAAAATACAAGAATATGTTCGTCTTCAGTGTCTTTTTTTGTTCTTTACTAAAATATGTACTGTTGTTAGCTCTTGAGCACGTACGATCAAGTAGTGGTACCAGTTTGTTCTGGCATGACTGAACGTCTGAACCGTGAACAGCTTAACAACACAGAATGCATATATCTCTTTATAATCACCAACAGCTTATGTTAATTAATTAGCCCAGTAGGAAATTAATGCATGCTAACAAACAGTGTTAGTTAGGTTTCATTCTGCTATTTAAGAAAGAAAAGTCTATGTTTAGATTATAAATCACAAAGTTTGACAAAAAAAAAAAGAAAAAAAAAAGATTATAAATCATAATAAGTCGGCTATATTTCAATAATGAATAATATGCGCGAATCACCGGTTGGTTTCTTCATTCTTGTAACTGTAGTTTCTTTTACAATTAATGGTTAGTGCTTATATTAGTAGGTCTCCTACTTAATAATATAGTCGTATCTTTTATGAAAGTTATAGATGTATAGTAAAAAATTACACGTTGATATGATAAAGTGGAGGGAACCACACGCCGGTACCGGTACGTAGGATACGAGGATGTGACAATGGGCCACGAAAAAAAAATGCTTAAACACAAAAGACAAATTCCAGCTACTTATTAATGTTGAAGGTTGGATACATGGATGATACATGCTTTAGTTTTTTTGTTTGTTTGTCAATGTTCTCAATGTTAATTGTTTTAAACTCCGGAAGCTTAAATATAATCTACTACCAAATGCATATGAAGGTAGGTGCAAACAAAATATAGCAAAGAGCCAAGAGGATAATTAATCGTTTCGATGATTTCAACCTTGCTTAACAAGTGATCACCTTGTTATCTAGTAGTACATATTAATATTATTTCCCGTTCCGAACATGAACTTGTGAGTGTTCTTTCTATCTTAAAATTTCGTATTTTCTAAATTATATAAGAAAAATATACTACATTCTAAGTTAATTTTAAACAAAAGAAGACGCTCAAACGCTATTTATTGAATAAAAAAAAAGTCAATTAGATAGCATTGAATCCATCGTTTGAATGCTCCTCTAAAGCGTAGAACGAAAAATTCGACTGATATTTAAGACCCGAAATAATAGAAATTGTGAAATTCTTTAGGCCAACTTTATTTATTTTCAGGTTCCAATTTTTTTTTGATAAACCAAACAACTTATAATTCCTTGTATATGATATATCTTACAATAAATTATTGATGATATATAAAGAGGCGAATAAAGGTTAATGGAGTATTTATCTTTTTCGTTTTTATTTTATTATTGGTCAGAAGGATTTTATCTTTTTCATTTTTTGATGAATAATATATGTTAAATAGTTTAAATTGAGGAGAAAGTGAATAAAGGTGGAAAAGACAAGTGGAGAAAGAGAAGACACCTGGATGCAGAGGTGTCACACATGAAGCCCAATTCAATTCTTCTGTTTCCATTTTCCCATGAAAGCCTTCGGTACCCTTTTATTATTCTTCAAGATTCCTCCAATTCTTCTCTTTTTTTAAAAAAAAAAAAAAAAAAAAACAAGAAACACTAATTTAATTATCAAGTTCTGCTAATTTAAGTTTTGTTTTAAATATGAATGATCTTTTAGAACAAAGAGAATTATAGAAAGAAAAGTCAAAAATAACATGAGAATAAAGGAGTCATTGCTGATGCAATCAGTAGTAATACGCAAATACACAGTTGGCCTATTTAACACCGACTAAATAATAGTCATTAATCAATCAATTAGAATTCCAAAAAAATACAAAAAAATAAGAATCGTATCTACTAAAATCAAATACAGTATGATGATGATTCAATATTATCAAACCTAATATTTTTTTTTTATTTGTCTCGGTTAATCAAGAAAGCTTTTGATTGCACTTAGCCTCAAAATCTTAAATATTTAAATTCTGATTTTTCAGTTTAATTAAAAATTCGACCAAAAAATAACCAACGTTTTACTCGTCCTTTTATTCTATTGGTGGATGGTCATGGAACTACATAATGTACATTACTTACCCTAGAATACAATTAAAAAAATAATCAAAGATCGTAAAGATAAATCCAAAGAATCTAATAACATAAATCGGAAACTAAAATTAAATAAAGGAAAAAAGAAGATTTAAAAAGCGAAGAAAAAAGAAAGATTCGAAAAAAAGGAAGAGAGATGGACCAAAACGGCGGTTTATTCAGACGTCAGCAGCACTAACTAAGAAAGAAGAGAGAGAGAGAGAGAGAGAGAGGACGCCCCCTTTAACGCCTACTCCTTCTCTTCTTCCCTTTGCTTCCTTCTTCAAATCCTCCTGACCCGTTTCTGTGTTCATCTTACGTTTTACACGTCTCTCTCTCTCTCTTTAAGAAGTTTAAATTTTTCTTCTTTTTTTAGCGTTTCTTCTGGGTTTTGAATTTTCTACAACCCCAAAGATTTTTCTTTTTTACAAGGAAAGTTCTTGAATTTTCAATTCAAACCCTTTTTTATATAGTAACCCATCAATCTACTGATTGTTTCCGTTCATCGTGGTTCTTCAAGATTTGATTTTTATTTTTTAAAATTTTTTTGAATTTTTGGAGATTTCTCTGTTTCTCTTTGATCATCATCATCACCACTAGGGTTTTAGGAATGAGGAAGCCGAAGTTATCAAAACTCGAAAAATTCGATATGTTCGTCTCTCTAAGCAAGCAGAGATCGGTTCAGATACTAATGGCGGTTGGGTTACTCTACATGCTCCTCATCACTTTCGAAATCCCTTTCGTCTTCAAAACCGGTCTCAGTTCTTTATCTCAGGATCCGTTAACCCGACCCGAGAAGCACAATAGCCAGCGAGAATTACAAGAGAGACGAGCTCCCAGTCGACCTTTCAAGAGTCTGCTTTACCAGGATTCACAATCGGAAGCACCGGGTCAGGTTTTAAGGAGGAGGAGTACGACTCAGAAGATCCTATCTAGTTTGAGATTCGACCCGGAGACCTTTAACCCGAGTAGTAAAGATGGGTCAGTGGAGCTTCACAAGTCTGCTAAGGTGGCTTGGGAGGTTGGTAGAAAGCTATGGGAAGAGCTTGAGTCTGGCAAAATGTTGAAAGACTTGGACAAGGAGAAGAAGAAGAAGACTGAGGAGCATAGCTCTTGCTCTCTCTCTGTTTCCTTGACTGGCTCTGATCTTTCGAAACGTGGCAATCTCATGGAGCTTCCATGTGGTTTAACTCTCGGGTCACACATTACAGTTGTTGGGAAGCCACGAGCTGCTCATTCGGAGAAGGACCCCAAGATATCAATGTTAAAGGAAGGAGATGAAGCTGTTAAGGTTTCGCAGTTTAAGTTGGAGCTTCAGGGTTTGAAAGCAGTGGAAAGAGAAGATCCACCTCGAATCCTCCACTTGAACCCAAGGCTTAAGGGTGACTGGAGTGGTAAGCCTGTCATTGAGCAGAACACTTGTTATAGAATGCAATGGGGCTCAGCACAAAGGTGTGAAGGATGGAGATCTAGGGATGATGAAGAGACTGGTTAGTATATATATATGTTCAAAAGCATTTATATTTCATCTTTTGTTTTGCTTGCTTTTTTTTGTGTGTGTTTTGGGGATACTACTAATCAGTGATAATGGTTGTAGTTGATGGTCAGGTTAAGTGCGAGAAATGGGCTCGTGATGATAGCATTACATCTAAAGAAGAGTCTAGCAAGGCGGCTTCATGGTGGCTTAGTCGATTAATAGGTCGGAGCAAGAAAGTAACTGTTGAATGGCCATTTCCATTCACAGTTGATAAGCTTTTCGTGCTTACACTTAGTGCTGGATTGGAAGGCTATCATGTTAGTGTCGATGGGAAGCACGTCACTTCCTTCCCATACCGAACTGTAAGTAATGTTTTGCGTTGGCTTAAACTTGTTGTGGTTTGATTAGTAATTGACGTGAACTGATGATTGTCTATGTGGGTGTTTTCTTGGCTATGTATGAAGGGATTCACGCTTGAGGATGCTACTGGTCTAACCATTAACGGGGACATAGATGTTCACTCGGTTTTCGCTGGCTCTCTCCCAACCTCTCATCCTAGTTTTGCTCCTCAGAGGCACCTTGAGCTCTCTAGCAATTGGCAAGCCCCATCACTTCCTGATGAGCAAGTTGATATGTTCATTGGCATCCTTTCTGCTGGTAACCATTTTGCTGAGCGGATGGCTGTGAGGAGGTCATGGATGCAACATGAACTCGTTAAATCTTCCAAAGTAGTGGCTCGGTTCTTTGTTGCACTGGTAAGTTTAGACTAGTTGACATGTGGTCTGATCTGGTCTGATATTGGTCTTCTAGGTTAAATATAAGAGCTTTACATATGGAATTGCAAGCTTAACTCGGGTGTTTATTTGGCAGCACTCGAGGAAGGAAGTGAATGTGGAGCTAAAGAAGGAAGCTGAATTCTTTGGGGACATAGTTATAGTCCCATACATGGACAGTTATGACCTTGTCGTCCTCAAAACCGTTGCAATTTGCGAGTACGGGGTGAGTCCCGCTCAACACTTGATGCTGTGTGTTTCAATGATTCAATATAGGTAAAGAGTCTCTATTCTCTGTTTTGCAGGCTCATCAACTTGCTGCTAAATTCATCATGAAGTGTGATGATGATACATTTGTACAAGTGGATGCGGTTCTTAGTGAAGCAAAGAGAACACCCGCGGATAGAAGTCTATACATTGGCAACATCAACTATTATCACAAACCGCTCCGCCAGGGTAAATGGGCTGTTACGCATGAGGTACAAAGTTATAATCTTAAAGAATCATTTGTATCTGTTCTTTTTCTCATTGAATCCAAAAGTTAATGTTAAATTATCCGTTTTTCCAGGAATGGCCAGAGGAAGACTATCCACCTTATGCTAATGGCCCGGGATACATATTATCAAACGATATCTCTCGCTTCATAGTGAAAGAGTTTGAGAAACACAAATTAAGGGTATGTATGCTGCAACTGAATTTACCAGCAAACATTACCTCCTAATCTATTCGAAACAGAACATATACAATTATGTAACTTTTGTCTTTTTTTTTTTTTTTTTTTCCTCCTCCTCATTCTTGGTAATACAGATGTTCAAAATGGAAGATGTGAGTGTGGGAATGTGGGTAGAACAATTCAACAATGGTACAAAACCGGTGGACTACATTCACAGCCTCAGGTTTTGTCAGTTTGGTTGCATAGAGAATTACTTGACGGCGCATTATCAGTCACCGAGACAGATGATTTGCTTGTGGGATAAGTTGGTGTTGACAGGGAAACCTCAGTGCTGCAACATGAGATGACACAAACCAAATTCTCTGTTTCTCTTTGGTTTGTAAGAGGAAATAGAAATCCAAAGAGCTTTTTGGTTTTGTATTTTTTTGATAGCATATTATATAGGCTTTGGTTGTATAATATCTCCTCTTGATCTTGAGGAACGAATCTAAATTGGATGTTTTTTTTCTAACCTTCCTATTAATATTCATTCTTTCCTCTTGATCTTGATCTTGCGATTTGATGAAGATGAACTCAATATAACCTTGACAGTATAAATTAAATAGACGTCATGCTTGCTTTTGGTACTCTTCGAAAAACAAACCTTGATCGAATTAGCTAAACTTAAATACATTTGTAAATATAAAAAGTATATTATATAAACAAATGTTCCAAACCTCTTTGATAACATACATTGTTTTTATTTTATATGTCTAAAAATGTTTATTATTCTTTAAAATCGAAATTTTCATTAATAAGTCTTAAGGTATTTTAGGTTAACTATTCATGTTGACCCAACGTTATCTAAATTTTGTTGACTTAACTAAACTAACATAAATTCCACAAATCTATTTTTTTCTGTGTAAACTTATCGGTTTTCCATGTAAGCTTTATCGGTTTTAAACTCGTTTTTTTAGATAGAAAGATTACTTTTGACGATTTAATAGAATTGAGTATTTGATGTAAAAGTGACTCAACATTGAATTAATATATAGCATCAAGCCACACTGGATTAGTTGTCAATTTGGATGGATTCTTAAATTGTGATTATGATTTTTATGGTGCAAAAAGATTGTGATGATTATTTAAAGGAGAAATACATACCCAACTATTTGCTATCAATATTTCTTTTACAGAAAATTCATCAGTTATAGTTCAATAATAATATTTGTCCAAAAACAAAATAGTTCATTTAATATTGATTTGTCCAAAACTATTCATTTATGACCTAATAATTCCTATCTGTAGTCTCCTTTCTTTTCTTTTATGGACGATTATCAAGAGAAATTGCTTTGCTATAAATTTTCTTGTATTAAAAAATTGATTTGCTATAATTTTTTTTATCAATTAATGTTAATAAATTGTAAATTTTTAAGAATCATTAATTAAGAATTTTTTAATTTGGTGAATTACTATTGATTAATCATTATGAGAAATGGTTTAGTATAAATAAATAATGCATTTATAACTAAACATTAAATATATTTTTTAATTTGTACAAAAGCTCTACAAAATCAATCTTTTTGATACATAGATGGATTATCGGAAAATCTTGATGATGCATGACTTAAAATTAAGCCTACATCTTTATAATATTAAAAGAGAGGTACAAAATAAATAATTTCAAAAATTATGGCTCTTATTCAATTGCTACTAATTATTGCTATTAGATTTTTTCAATTTAATAAGGTTAATTTGGTATTGATGAAAAATTTAGTTGGATCATCTAATTAGAATATCCAAGATCCATGGGTGCTTAATATGATATCTTACCAAAAAAACAATCATTAATAACTAATTAAGGAAAATCTAAATTCATTATGAAAATTTTAAATATATATCTAATTTCGTAATTAGGGTATAGTTTAAAAAATTACGAAATTGCAAAATAATATTTCTTTTGTAATTTAAAATAAATACATAGATAATGTTAATTATAATTTATCTACGCAATCAAATAAATATCATTTACTCATTGTCAAAAAAGAAGATAAATTTAATTTTATAACCCATCAAAATAAGAGATTGTAAAAATAGAGATTTATACAACATTTTGTTTTAAAATACAATTACATATTGATACATGATTCTAAATTCTCTATTTTATCTGATAAATTCAAATAATTAGAGATTTTTGTAGTGTAATTAAAACCTTATAAATTATAGTTTATCTACATTATCATGTTGCAAACAAACACTCGTTAATTAAATACATTTCTTCTTCTTTTGTTTTAATATTATAATTGGATTAGTTATCAATATTAAATATATATGGATGAATTTTTGGAAAATGATGATGAGTAATGGGTTATAAACTTATAATAACTAGGCCATCGTTGTACAATTGACGGTGAAATTAGCTGAAGTTTGTGAAGGATCCGAAGTTTTAATGAAGAAGTTCACCCCTAGGATGAAGAAGTTCAATTTAAGCACAAATGATCTATTTGAGATGAAATATTTTGGTTTAGGGTTTAAGGTTCACATTATTTTTTTAATTGTTTTTTTTCTATGTTTGTTATAAAATGTAGGCTATATTCATAAGGAAAAATATTTGGTTCAAGTTAATTCGGTTCCGGTTTTCCGAAATTTCGGTTAACTAAATAAACTATATCAAAATAGTCAGTGTATATATCTTGATGATTGAATACTATGAGATAAAATTGGGTTTGTTTTGTATCTACAGGTACTATCTCTATTGGTCATACCTCGGTCATCGGTGACTGACACTAGGTGAGCAGATCTACGAGGAGGAAGCATAATACAGACCCGGGGAAAATGGGCTTGACACAAGAGCAGAAAAAAAAGTTTTGAAAGGGGGGAAAATAAGAAGATAAACAAGAAAGGTGACGGTGGTACGAAGCAGATGGCGGATTAGAACACACGGTTTGATTGGTATCAATCCTTTTAATAATGACTGACATTACAGTAACATGTTCTTTGAATAATTGGTTGATACGTTTATATTTGGTAAACAGTGAAAACTTTTTTTTACTTAAAAAATGTTGAAAAACAGAGTTATCACGGAAATTGGTTTATATTCCTTTCTTCATTTTTCTGTTAAAACGTTTTTAGTGTAGTCAGTCAAAAGATAAAAGCTAACGTAATTAACATCAAACTTCTAGTAACCAAGAAATTACCATAACTTAGTTCATAAATTCATGTTCTCTTTTTTTTTTTCTTTTTTTTGTAAACTAAAATGTTTTATTTAAGATTTAAATATAGAGTAACTAAAAATCTCGTCAAAAACCAAGAAGTGAAGGATGTGTTTAAAATTATTTTTTGTAAGATTGTTTATATTTATATTAGTAATCATCAATAAATAGATACATTGTGTATAAATTATTTTAAACAAGCAAACAAACAAAAAGTCTTTAGATGAAAACATTGGTGTTATGGTAAAAAGAAAAATAAAAGTTGGGTCTATTTGGTGATTGATATTCCAAAACTAAAGAACCAAATCAAGAATAGTTTAAAAATGGGAGCTGTAATTACACAAAGAGAATATCGATACTGCGCCAACTGAATTAGAACCGTTACCTTAATCTCTCTGTCTCTCTTCTCCATAGAAAAAATCAGAGCTCTCATCTCTCATCTCTCATCTCTCTCTCCGATTCTCCGACTCAACAGGAGAACATCACTGAGAAGAGAAGATTTCTTGGCTTGAATAACTGTTTTTTTCTATGTTTTAGATGTCAGAGGTCTGAAAGACACAGGTAAAAGGACTTTTGGATTTGGCTTTTGCATACATGTTTTAAAGTGATCCTTATAGGCTTTTTCACTGGAGAGTTTCAGCCTTTCAGGTCTAAGGTTAACTCAGAAACCGAGAAGAAGAATGCGAAATCAAGTTCTAAAATACAAACTAGGAACAAAAGTGTACTTATTCTCTTTTGTGTTCATCCATTACCAAATAGCTTTAGTTTCTTCATTACCACATAGTTTATGTTTTGGATTCCTTGCAGATAAAACTGGAACCTTCTTTAACATCTTTGCCCACAACTAAAACGCCACGGTGCCTAGATCTTAATGTATTTACAACTAGAAAGTTTATTTATTGTTCCTCATCAATTAACAGAATTTTCTGCGTTAGGCATTTCGTTTAAGAACATCACTGAGAGCAAAAGAACGCTCTTCAAATTTAAGTCTTAAATCCAACATAAGCAACAACTTGAAAAATCTTTGTTCTTCACATTTACTTAAATGATGTCTCATATTGCAGGCTAAAAACGATGCCATACAAGAGAATGATGCTACTAGCAAGTCCAGAACGTTAGTGAAATTGCTTTGAAACTCCATGAATAAACCTTTCCTAGCTAAAACGTTCTCACACACACTTTCTACAGGCTTAAGCGAACTGATTCCTCAAAAAGTAGGATAGCCAAAGAAAACCACAGCAGAAAGAAAAATTTCCCTCTAGACCCAAAGGTAATTCAACTTTCTTCCAAAAAACTTATCGAATTGTCCCTACTATGTATCATATTAACCAACTCCAAAATCTTCCTTTTCTTGACAGAGAGATCAAGCAAAAGAAGAACTCGGTGAGGCAACCCACTTAGACTATGGAAACCAGAGCTCCTGCAGGACAGATAGTAACAGGTACCTAAAAGCCAATCCTACTTTTAATCTTTTCAAAGCTCCAATAGTTCAAAACAAAACAGGCCATAATAGATATCAGACAGACAGACACCATTTTTTTTTTTTTTTTTTTAATAAAATGTAAAATTTATTCGAAAAAACTGTTTTACATCAAGTGCAGCCTAGATTTAAATGTTTGATAGTATGTCTGATTTTACATTTGAGAGACTAATTAAAACAAAAGGGCCTGACTCAATGCGTTGCTAGCCATAGTTCCATGCATCCAACGACTCTGTTGTCGTCTTGAAGGGATAGGAGGCGATTCCGAATTTGCCTATCCAGTCTTTTGACGAGGAGAGCTGGGGATATATCCAGTTCTCCATGTCGACGGTTGTTTCTTTCCCTCCAAATAGAATACAATGAAGCTTGAAATGTGTAGCGGACCAGAAACAGAGCAGCTTTCCCCCAAAGTGTTGTCTGTGAGCAGAGTCTGAATGGTGTCCCAGTCTGTGGTGAATTTTGTTCCTAGAAGTTTTGATGCGAGACCAGTCCAAACTTCAGCCGAAACCGAGCATGTAAAAAATAGGTGATTACGCGTTTCTTGTGACAGACAGACACCATTGATGATATAATTTCAACAGGAACCTGGATTTATGCCGGAAATTCGATTCACAGGTTGTTGCAAGAAACCTGATCAGTGATCACTGCATAATCTTCACCTTGAAGGTGTTCTTATCATGTTTATACATGTAATACACATACGCATTCCTATGTCTATATATATGTAAACGTGTATACTTGTTTAAATATATGCATAGAGAAAGAGATTTTCTATTTTTTTTTTGTTGTAGGGACAATACTTATATAAGCTTTTAAATCAGAAGACCAAAGACTTTAACGAACTCGTGAACATGTTCTTGGGAGAAAACAAACATTAACTTCACATATCCCTCCTTTTCTTTCATATAACCTTTGTTCTTGTCTTAAATGCTTCCCATACCTTCTTTTCCCTTACCCAAAATACCTTCTTGTACTACCCTAAATTCACAGTAAAAAAACCATCATCCCTTCCAGAGTGTAACCTTACCAGCAGTCGATTCCAACATCTTTGCTCAAGAATACTACCGTAAGACTGTCCTCTACTTTTTTGGACACGATCCTGTTCTTGATCAATACAAAGTAGTTTGCACTGTTGTAGTATCCCCAAAAAGATTTAGGATATTAACCTCAGAGCATTGGGTCTAATTCGTACTAGAACCTGGAAGTTCCTGGAAACGAATTGAGTTTGGCCAACCTCATCATCTTCCTACAAGAATAGGACTGTGCATCGATGGAGTTGTATATTATTTGGCTTCTACTTCTAAGGGTGGCGATATCGTTGTCAGTTTTGACGTTAGGTCTGAAAAGTTCAGTATAATCAAAGCACCTCCTCCTGTGGTGTCTTCATATGGTCAGTCTGTGGGATTTATAGAGTATGATGGAAAACCAGCTGTTTTTGATCATACCAATCTATCACAAAAGGGTTTGGTGGACTTATGGGTCTTGGAAGTTGCTGGAAGATGGTCGAGAACATCTTTGGTTTTGAAGCCTTGTCAGTTGCATTTGGTCAGTTGTAACAACATTGATTTTTTTACGGTAGAAGGTACAACTCAAGACGGAAAGGTTATCTTGTCACCATTCCTTTGATTTCCCCTTAGTACATTATTTATTATGATCTACAAAAGACTGATTTGAGCAAGGTTTGGATTAGAGGTATACCGGAACACTGGTTTCGTAAGCTTGTTAAGACCAGCTTATATTTATTTTTCCAGCATATGGATAAGTGTGAAAGCATACTGCACTTGGAAACTTGAATGCCAAGATCTTTTGAAGCTTATGATTAGAGTGAAAAGCATACTCGACTTGGAAACAATGCCAATATTATTATTTTCTTCCTAGCTTGATTATCAAGATTTAATTGTTGTTAACTTCAATAATAGTGTGTAATACAATGAAACTATTTTTTTTAATAATTTTATTTTACTTATGTTACCAGAAAAAGAATTAATCGTTGAATATATGTCCTCTTATTGTAATATTATGCTTAGATTACGTTGTCAATCTTGGATGGATTCTTATTGGAAATTTTGATGAGTAATATTATATATGATCTCTTATAATATTATATATAAGCAATCAGTTTTTGAACAATATCAATAAGAACTGTTACAAAACAGAGTCTGAAACAATCATCGTACTAATCTAACACTGTTAGAAACAGCAAAAAGAACGACGACAATAACAAAAACACAGAGAAACAGAGCTTTCTTGCGGAAGAAGGTAAAAGCTGAGGAGATGGAGCAGCAGGGCTCTGTTTTCCAGCAGAAGCGGTAGTGTTTTCCTTGGAGCAAGCTAAGTTACAACGACTAGGACGGACAATTCGGTACACACCAGAGCTCGTGAGCAAATGTATGTCCTTGTTATTGTCTTGTCCAAAAGAGTAGATGTAACCAAGAGCAGGTCCTGAGCTAGCACCTCCTGGAGCCGCGGTACACTTCATAGGCGAATCCTTGCTGCAACTAAACGGTATTAGAGAGTCCGTGAAGTTTCCACTATCTTTTGGTGATTCGATCGCTGCCCACATTGCGTTTGCATAAAGATCTGCATACAAGTACCTGGAACAAAAGGGTTTGAGGATTTAGTGATTTAGGGCTTCAGATTTAGTGTTTATATATGGTTTAGTTTTTTGACTTACGTTCCATAAGAGCAAGGATCAGTGTTGGATCGATAGAAGTAACCTCCAATTATGGAAGCTGATCCTTCATGCTTGTTCACTTCAGAGTGGTTGTAACCGAGAATTGGGAATGTCAGGTTTGAGTCCGAGGAAACATTTCTTCCGAAAGGCGATAACGGTGAGAAAACATAAGGGCCTTCGTAAGTTCTCCAGCCATAGTTTCCACCCATTGTTATGATATCAACTTCTTCATATGTATCCTGTTACATTTTTTACACACAGCAATCTATTCATGAGAAACTCTGCATCATCACAGAGTTGGATGCGTGAGCCCTAAGAAAAGAAAAACAAACCTTTCCAACATCGGCGCACAAGAAGTAATCTGGTCTTTCGGAATCAAAGCTGCAACGCCATGGATTTCGTAGCCCTAAAGCCCAAATCTCAGGCTGCTCATTTTCATTTCCTTGGAAAGGATTGTTCTTTGGGATAGAGTAGTTTCCCCATAAACCAAGCTTAGAGATTTCAGATACGCCTGCAGAGTATTAATCACACAATAAATAAGAGTTAAAAAGACCAAATCAAAACTCCCAAATACAATGCTTTAGAGATCGATATCGCCACTTAACTTGGCATAACATCAACATCAAGCCTCAAGATTTTGCCAAGCAACGACTTCTTGTTCTGTGCAAAGTTGTGAGTATCTGAAACTCCTCCTCCGTCACCAGTCATGAGATACAAATAACCATCAGGTCCAAAGAGAATCTGACCACCGTGAGATGAAGAATACGGAAGTCCCATAGTGAAAATCCTCCTCACTGCAGAGGCTTTACCAATCTTTGCCTACACAATCATAAAAAGCAACAATCTCTTTTAGAATCTTGATCTCCAAGAAACTCAGGTTTTTTGTTGAAATCAAATCTTGAATATGTTTTAGGGTTTTGAAACTTACCGTTGGACTCGAGGAAGTACCGTTAGCAGTATACTCAGCCACAACGGTCTGATGACGACAAGGCTGCGCGCCATCGTCTTTAGGTAGCTTAGAAGGATCACAATTTACATCAGAATTGCAAGCACAACGACCAGAGCATCCAGGAGATTTAACCTTATCGCAGTTAAAAGACGCGAAAAACCTCCCGTTCTCTGCGAACTTAGGATGAAACGCCATCCCCATCATACCAAACTGCGTATCGAAACTGACTTGATCGGTAATATCAACAAAAGGACTCGATTCGTCAATTTCCATCGGTTTACCTGAATCTTGATCCGGTATTGTTCCTAACCAAATCTTACCAGGTTGGTTAGAGAAAAAGGCCCGGTTCGAACCATCAGGATGAGCAACCATGTTTAAGTAAGACCCGGTTGCTATCTTCTCAAGACATATTCCTTTAGGTGGCTTTACATCATCGCCAGTGTCTTTGTTAACCGGTTTACCATTGAAGCATTTGGTTATGTTGGTTTGAGATGATGATCCACCAAAGGCGGTACAGAATTCGGTTTGGGATTTCCAAAGATCGGTTAACGTCGATGAATTAGAGGAAGATGGAGGCGAAGTACCACCACCTAGTAGAGTGGGACTAAAGGGAGAAGAGACAATGGAGATGTTCTGACATGAATCCCATAGTTTTGAGCATAAGTCTTGTGAAGTTGAGTCGCATAGAATTGGGATTTCAGAATTATCATCAAACAGTTGTCCTGAGGACTGATCACATTTCTAAGGAAAAAAAAAAATAACACTCAAGAAGTTCAGAATCAATAGCTTCAACCAGATCAATACTAGAGTGGATTTGATTTAGACTTACAGCACAGAGGATGGATTTGAGAAGGGAGGAACAGTTTGAATCGTCAGAGATGTTCATTGAGTTGAAGCGATTCTGCAATTGAAGATCATCTTTGGAAGTGCAGCAAGAACGTCCTGTGTAGGAATCGCAGAACTGGAGTGTCTCGTTGTTGTTGACTGGAGTCTCTGACAAGAAGACGAAAAAAAAAAAAAACCCATCAAAACGACATAAATAGACTCAAAACGACATTAAGACAGAGGACAGTACTTACTTGAATCAGAGCAAAGAGGATGAGAAGTTGTTGCAGAGAGTAGAATCAGAAGAAGGGAACAGAAGATAGTGATGGATTGATTCGTCTTTGCCATTATTGGAACTATACAACAACACAATTCTCTCTCTCTCTCTCTCTCTCTCTCTCTCTCTCTCTCTCTCTCTCTCTCAAAAGAGGAGACTCAAAGCTATATATGTGTGTGTAGGAGGACCATAGGAACATAGTTGTGTCTAAATACGAAATAGAAGTTGAAATTTTTTTTTGTCAAAATATTAAAGAAAGCATATACATTAGGAGTGAAAAGAATTAATTCTTGGATAGGGTGAAACGGTTACGCTAATTTGTCTATCTCAAAATTATTAAAGTCGATTGGTTATATGAATTTGTCAACCCCCAATCCTTCTCGAAGTTTTGATTTTCGAAAATACTTTTGAATTTTGTATTTTTTTTTATAATAATTTAAAAGAAATATGACATAGTTTTCTAACTTATTTTATGATGGAAACTATATGAAGAAAACTACAAGCAATAAATCCATTAACAATCATATACATATATGTGCGAGTTTCTCTCTACTCTCTCTACTCTACTAGTAGTTCTCTCGATCAACTCAATTAATTGTTTTTTCTAGTTAAATGATTTTTTAAGCAACTCAGCCAAGCTCTTCTTATCAAAACCAGTAATAGGGTGTCGAGTCCGGGATGAGTTGGCGTTTATAGAATTCTCTAAACGCAAATATTTTCGTATACTAGTAAAGAGACCAAGGCTTAGACATTCAATCATTTAGATAGCCAACAGAGAACAATTTATGTCTTGTATTCGTATTTAAGTATGTTCTACGATCTTCTTTTTTTCCTTCATATCATGTCTATTGTATTGTATGATCTATTTCTTCTAGATTTGGGTATAAATGACTATATGACAGACTTAATTAATTAAATAATGGCCGTCCCCTTACGTATGTTAACCATGTTAATACTTTAGCATTACCTAACATGAACATTGGGGTCAATTTCGACATCCATGTGAACATTAATTTTACATCTTTTTACCTGATCACCAAATATTTATATCTTTTGTTAGGTTGCTTCGCATTTCCCCTTTTCTCACACGCTTTACAAAGTTTCTATTTATTTAAATGTCATACAAGACTCAACATTCCTTTTTCTATATTTCAAAAATCGCTTGTCATCTCTATTCTAGACGTCCAGTGATAAATAATTCTTAAGAGTGCTTTTTGCTAAATCGGATACATTGACCAGTTAGAAAATTTTATAATAGCAGATGAGAAAAACTGATTAAGTTTTGTCTGCCGACTTAAAAAATCTATAGTAATAAGGCATATACAATAGATACAAACGTACCAAAAGCTTTAAAAGTGAGATGATCGAACCATGAAAGACAACCGAATAACTTGAACAACCCACTACGACTATTATACTAAATAATTCATCGTTAACTTAGAGAGCCAACTATAAAGCTATAGTCTGAATATCAAAGCGGGCCATGTCGGAGCAGATTAAATCATGGTCCACAAATTTTAATTCTAATTTGCAGTCTCACTAGTTTTCTTGTTTTCTTAAAGATGATCTAGATGGGGGTAAATACTTAAGTATCCTGGAGCAAAATAAAAATGCAAATAAATGCCAACTGCCAATTGGATCTACTTGACGACATTTTCTCTTAATTACATTTCCTACTTCTCACTTACTTTATGAAAATTGAGTTTATTCAACGGCATGGACTTTAATTTCATTAATGAACCCATTTGACTTCTGAAACAGTCCACTTCTTTATCATGAATGAATGTATATATGTTAATTAGGTTACGATGAATTTCTAGAAGGTAAAAATGAGTTCCACTTGCTTTCTAGACAGTCTGAGGAAAATTAATCAGTTTATGTGAGTTTTAATGTGATCTATGTAATGCAAATCTTTCTTTATCTTCAATCAACAGTGATAGAATTACTGGACTACAATGCACTCATCAACCATGTCATTAGATAGGATAAATGATATGATCCATGCAGATGATGGAATAAAATGTTTAGTAAGAACAAGATAAAGTTTGTATGTTGTAATATTTTATAAAGGGGTTAACTCTCTAACAAAAACTTGTAAGGTTTTCATATTCATTTGTAAGTTCGTTGAGAAAAAATCGGCACCACTTTGGTTTATTAGAGATATTGATAGTTGCTTCCATGTGGATTTGCACATAGTGATTCCTCTCGTTCGGCGGCCAAAGTAAAACAAGACTTTTATATATATTAAATAGTGTAATGCGTTCTCAATGCATACATGTATGAATAAGAAAATAATGCAAAATGAAAGCACACATTTATGGTGTTAGGTGTTGAGATATTCCATATCAACTTTAACCTAGATAGAATCGTGTGGTTATATTCACACACTATTTATATATATCACTATCAAATGCAGATAAGATTTTGCTTTTTTCCTTTTTGACTAAAGGATACAATTTTTTAACTTTATTTTTTAAAAATACACAAACTCGACCACTTCCAAATTTTTGTCTCTCAACTGAAAAGTCTTTGTTGACCTAGGAAAAAAAAAATCGTACATCATCCATGACATGCTCATCCCGATTAGACTTTGTACATGTGTGTCTCAAAGTACAGGTTAAGGTATTGTCTGAAAACTGTAGTCAACAATAATAAAGCAAAATCTATGAGTATTATTTAGTTCTTTGGATAATTGGTTTCTTCTAAACCAAAAGATCTCGTAAATCTTATTGCCGCAGTGACAAGGAAGTAGGTTACACTAATTTTCAACCCAAAAACAGAAAAAGGTTGCACTAAATTCCAATGGCAAAATTCTAATGACAAAATAACAAAAACTCGAAACACAACGCACTAGTGTCCAAGAGTACCCTCCGAAAGGGGGAATTCGAATTCCATCAAATTATTGGTAAGAAATTTCAACCAATGGTCTCTTATTCCTTAAAATATGCCATAGCCTTTTCTACTTTAGAAAATGCTTTTCAACAATGTATTGCTCTAAACTCAAAAATATGCGTTATTTTTTCTTTTCTTTGTAACCGGTAATGTAGACAACTGTTAGCGAGTTAAGTTCATATAACAATCTTTTTACTTCTCCAAGATTCTTAATCCAACAACACCAAAATAACTTTGTTTGAAGACAAATAATAAGACCATTAAGTTTATCCATCAAGTGCTCCAAGAGCTTTCATGTCCTCTAAGAAAGCTGTGTAAGAATCATCAATGCTCTGTGGCTTTGAAGCTGCAGATGTCTTGGCTGACTCTACCTTCACAGGTGCAGCAGACGCAATAGCTCTTGGTCTAAAACCCAAGCTCGTGGTCATCGATGTCTTTGGCTTTGGTTTAGTCACAGCTAATGATTCTCTTTTGACTCGAACGGACGCAGGAACCTGCACAACAACAACAACAAATAAAGTATTTGATTTGATACAGAGAGTTCAAATGACACATACCAAAACGGTGTGGCCAATTCATGTAACTCACCATTGATGTAAGCTCAGGTGTGTGTTGGGCGAGTGGTCTCCGGACAACAGTAGGAGCAGCAGATTTCACATAAGATGGCTTGTTTGGTACATATGGTCTGATCATTGCTTGACCGTCTTGATAACTAGACGGCGGTGGTCCTGGTGGAAGCGGTGGTCTCACCATTGTAGGAGGTCCAGGCGGTGGGCCAAACGGTGGCCTTGGGATATGATGGATATGATGACCACCCAACATTCCAGGATGCATATCGAGCGGAGGCGGTGGAGGTGGAAAACGCATTCCTGGAGGCAGATGAACATCAGTTTGAAAACTAGTGAGTGAAGGAGCACCTCCTGCAAATGTTGATTGATGTTGCTGATGTAATGGTGGTGGTGGGGGTGGTGCAACCATCTTAGCATTTTGGAAACTACTCTCATTACATTCTGAAGGAACACTCTCTGATTCGTTGCTTGGAGGACCTGATGGAAGGCCAGGTGGTGGGGGAGGAGGGACTGAAGTTATATTAGCGTTCTGCACAATAAATACGAAAAAAATGTAATCAAATTTCAATCTTTTATCCATCTGATACACGAAAACACGTACATTGCACCAATTTAAGACAGCTATCAATAACAGAATGAGGTGTTACCTTGCGATTGTTGAAGGTTAGATCGGATGATTCAGGGAATCTACCATCATCTTCATTTCCACTTAGACCAGGAGGAAGAGGAGGACGAACCAAATCCTGCTCTTTTGGCGGTGGCCCCGGAGGTGGGGGTGGAAATAGTGGATGTGGCAAAGTAACGCCCGTAGTTGGTGGCAAAGAAGCAGCTAAAGTATTATTCCCATCCGGTAGAGGAGGGAGTGGGGGAAGCGGAGGAGGAGCAACTAGGACTGAATCTTCTGAATCGGTAATAGAAGACAATGCAGCACCACTAGATGAAGCAGCACCATCTGAGGAGATACTAGTCCCTGAACAACGTTTTAAAAAATCCTTTTTACGATTAAATAAAAGGAAGTAGGAAAAAGGAGTGTTTTGATTTGTAAGAAGCAGCATTAACAAAAGACATACCTATTGATGAATTATACATTGGTGGCTTTCCAGGGGGTGGTGCACCAGTTGGGTTCAACGTAGGGTGATAGTAAACAGAGTCCTGTCATAATATGCAGAAAAGTGAGAAGAGGTTTTTGAAATCAAGCAGGGGGAACAGAAAGAAAACAAACTAAGTACATCTGGTTTTAAGTCCTCTTCGCCGGTTGCTCTTCGTTGAGGGGGTAGATGACTGCATAGAAGAGACAAACAGGTTATACATATATCTAACAGAAAGCCGATGACATCTTAACAATCAATATTTACAGAAAATGAAACTAACATGATAGAACAAGTAATTACCTGAACATAACAGAGGTTGTGGCCTCACCTTGCTCCTTCTTTTTCTCATCATATTCCTGTGAAAACAAAAGATACAAAAGAATAAGAAGACAACAAATACCAATAAGCTGGGAGTACGTGTAAGGGCCAAGGAAAAAAAAGCTAACTCTAGTAGAGAAATACCTTTCTCTTCTTGACCACCATTTTGAGAGTATCTTCAAGCTGTCTCTTTTTATGTTTTCTTGCTTTGTCCAAAGCACCTTCAGCCTCTACACCAATCAAAATATCAACTCTGTATTAGTTTGTATAGAGGCTACAATACTGGAAAAAGAAACTGTAAATTTCTTTTGGGGCTGTAGAGATACACACACGTGAAACCTGTAAGCCGAAAATTACTACGAAACTAAAAAAGACATAATTAATTCGAAGCTTGATCAAAACCCTCAACAGTAGCAACACAGAGCATATATAAAGTGAGATTTTTTTATAGAAGGAGAGCAAAAACTTACTTGACATATCAAGTTTCCTGATCTGTTCCTTGATCTGTTCAGGATCTTTCTTCAAAATTCCAACTTCTCTTACCTTCTGTCTCTCTTTCTTGTTCTGTAACCAAAAGATAAGTGTCAAATGGTAAGAACATAAGCCATAAATAGACACATACCAAACGAGTCTGAAATTTTGCTACTATCTTAGCTACAGCAAAGCTATTGACCTAAACGAGTCTGAGCATCCAAATATTAATTTCTCTAATGCTTAAACAACCAAAAAAAAAAGTCTAATTTAGGGTATAGAGTCCTCCATTTGAACAAAATGTTAAAATCACCAAAACAAGCTATAAACCTGAACCTAATCGAAACGAAGAAAACAGAGCAATTTAAGCTGAATCTAAAACTCACACAGCTACAAAAAAAAAAAAAAAAACAATTAATCCCAATTCGATTTCGTCAATAAGCCCCAACAAAAACAAAAAATGGGGGCAAACTCAAAAATGGAGAAAACAAAAAAAAAGAAGCACTTACACGTTTAATTTCTCTCTTGCGTTGCTCCTTGCGAAAAGCATCAGTAGGGTTCATCACTTTCCCTCCTTTCGTCGTCTTCATATTTTGCCGCTTACCGTTCTTCAATCAATCTCCCACCGATTTAGAGATTTTGCTCTCACTAATTTCACAACACAGATCTTGTGCTAGGTTTATCTGAGTTTCTCTCCCACAAACTTAATTTGAAATTTCGTATCCACAAGACACAGATTCTAGTATTTTTCTTTCCTCCTCCTCGGCTCCTTCGTTTCCTCGATCTATTTCTATCTCGTCGATACGCTCTCAAACCAATCATTTCGTTTATTTTATTAACGATTTTATTTTGGTCGTTAATTCAATCTTGGGCCATTGTTGGATCTTTTACTTTATACTGAAAAAGCCCATTATTAACCAATCACATAGAACCAAATTGGAATTTAGACAACATATAATTTATACAACAAAATAGTAACTAGGCTTGCACAATTCATACAAAGTGTATGTTATATGACCCTCTAGGATATGCTTCGTTACTGGTCATCATCACCTCGACGTGACAACCGAGCGGAACCAGGTTTAGCCAAACCCGAGTAGTAATCTCCAACGTTTGCAACAAACAGAGGATCTCTCTCTTCAATCTTTAGCGGGTCATAACGTTTTGAACCATGATCGTTCCCTTCATCTGATTGCTCCAAGTCTTCTGTTAAATCTTCCATTGTTTTCTTCAGATTTGCCTTGCTCATCTGTGCTGCTTCTCCTGTTGAAATCCCTACCATTGTTATCTTTGGTAGGAAAGGACTTTCCAGCATTTCTCTATCTCTAGATTCCATATCCCTGTAAACCAAAACAATGCATGTTTTAAGATTATTACACTCTTCAGCAACGTTTTGAGAGCAATTTCTAGTACCTTTGATCTGATGAGCCCTTATGATGAGCGTGATCTTTTTTCGACACAGAGTGATTAAGCCAATCCCCAAAAGGAAACCAGAGATTTTGCTCTCTTTTTTCGTCTTCCCTTAGACTATCACCTTCTTCTACTCTTAGCAGTGATGCGGAAGTATCTGTTTCTACTGAATCACCAAGACATCTATTTGTTGATCCTGACGACGCTCTTTGGATAGAGAATGCACTCCTGAGAGCAACGAGAGAATAACTTTTAGTGTTGGTCTCTGTAAATCACATCAATTAGCACAGAACTATCGCAAAATTCTTTTATGTCAATCCTCAAATAACTTTCACTTTGAGACCATACACAACTGAAATTCTATGTCAAATGTCCAAACTTCACATTCTGCTTGAGCAAATTTCACAGTTTTTGGTGTCAATGTGACATAAAAATGCTTTTACTATGCATCTCGGAGACCAAATTACTAACATCTTTCATTAAACGACTTTAAAAATTATGAAACATGCAAGAGCATACCTTCTTTCAAAAGAATCAACCAAATAAGGTAACTTTGGCTGGATCCCCGTTGCTTTTCGAAACCATCTACTACCTAGAAGTACTCTGTCAACCGCATATAAGAGCTGAATCTCTGCAGCCTTTGCCACAACACTCAAAGGAATTCCGGAAGTGCCAATCTCCTCCATGGCTTCTTGAACCTACAGTTTGATTAACACGAGAACAAATACCATAAGTTTCTAGAACTCCAATACCAACCCCAAGAGATAACCCAAGAATAGCCATGATCAATACTTTCGTCTGCTAAAAACGACAAGCTACCAGGGATAAAGAAACATGATCTCTACCCACAGGAACCCAGCAGGATAATAGGCATAGCAACTGACAAATTCTACTCCGATTTTATCATAACAACTAACAAGAATCAATTGCGTTGACAAAAAAAAAAAAAAATGGAATCACTTGTGTACCTCTGGTGGCTCTAGCATGCTATCTCCCATCTCTTCCATAACCTCTGATGCTAAGCTATCATCAACAACATCCCGTCGTCGTTGCACATGCCGGGTTTGTATTAAAGTATGGAAATGTTGATCTACGGACTCTTCAAGAATGTTATCTAGCACAGCTTTATCAAAGAAGTAAGGGGTATACCTGGTAAAGGTTAATAGAATTAGATACTAAAAACAATCCCAGGATTTTTCATGTAGAAGAAATTTTTTGCACAACTATCATATTAAACTGCAGCCAAGTCTACAAGAAAACTTAAAGGCCATGTGTTCAAATAGTACGACTTGGAGGGAGTTAATAAAACGGAGAGGATGCCAAATTCACATTGTTTTGCACTACTAAAAGCTCACCACTTAATCCCATCTGCAGTTGCAACAGCGATGTCCAAATTTTGAGCACCGAAAACAGGAACGCCATCCACCTTTTGTTTCCCACCATTTTGTGGCATAGACTTGAGAAGTTTATTGGCAGCCTTCACCTGCAAATCAGAAACCATTTGAGTTAGAAGTAGGTTACTAAATGGGAGCAAAGAAATGCCAGAAATGCATATCACACTAACGTGATTTACTGATTTTACCTGTCTCTCATTTGGAACAAACTGAAATAAGTGAGGCTTCTCCTGAGGAAAATGAAACAAAATTGATTCATTCAATCATACAATTCAGATGTAGACTATGTAGTATAAAACAGCATACTAGTTGCAATAGAGGCCTACCTTGAAATGCTCATATGCCAAATCAAGCCGACAAGCCCCAACTACTCCGCTTGGAATATTTAGTTTTTTAACATATGAAACTGAGAAAACAAACATCACGTCAGGAAAAGATCCAAACCCAAAATATCAAGTAGACAAACAAAATTTGAAGTTGTAGGCAATGACAGTGTTTTTAAATGCCTTCAGAATATTACAGCCTAATTCAGAACCAGAAAGCTCTAAAAGAATATACAGGCAAGTAGCACCTAGACTTTGTTACTGGATAAAAAACATAAAAAGCTTACAAAGAGAAGTGTCAATGCACCTGCATCACCAAGATCCATGAAAAAACGGAACACAGGGCCTTTCCTCTCGCTCTTAGTGATAGTTGAAAACATTTTCTTTAGCCACTCAGGTGTTCTGTATATGAGAAGAAAAACAAAATCAGAGTCTACAGATTAGTTCCACAAAATGGATGGATGTATTGACCTATCCCTGAATCATCAATATCTTGAAGCCACTGATTCAATCTAATAAACAAACAGTACATAGACCTAGAAAACTTGAGGTAATACTTGGAACCATGGTAAAGTACAAGAAAGGAACAATCTTAGCTCATGGGAACTGAATCGAACTTGAAATTTCGAGAGTGAGAGAAACAAATGGACGAAGAGGAAGAGTAATATAATAAACCTCTTGGAGATGAAAGGAATATCGAAGTGAGTAGAAACAGCCATAAGACCAGTCCCAGTAAGGTCACACATACTGAAGACCTGACCGACGAAGGCAGGTCCACCGCGTTTCCCGTCTGAGCTCAGAGACGATATCCTAACCGTTGAATTAAGGCCTGAGGATGATGTGCTCTTGACCGTCGATTCGAAAGAGGAGACATCGTCTGATACCGTGAATCTTAGTGGGAGGCATACACGAGACGGCGCCGTTTTGGGAGGGAAGAGAGGAATGATGGAGGAAGAGATTGAACTAACGGTGTTTTGGAGAAATTCGGCGGCGATGTTGCGGCGATTTTGTGTATCCGGCGAACCCATAGAAGTAATCCGATTGTTCGGTTCGGGCAGCTCTTTGCCTTGCCTTGTGCGCAGAAGAACGCAGAAGACTTTGTACTTTGTAGAAATAAAAACCAAAGTTTAAATTAAAAACGACAAATCTGTAATATCATCATCCAATCTAATCTAACCAGTGGATCCGTGAATACTATTTCGTGGGTTTTTATGCAAAAGCCCATCTTAAACGGCCCATAAATAACATCAGCCAGCGTTTAACGTATCTTTTTGGGACATCAAGCAACTTTACTTATTCAAAAAAACTCGATCATGTTCAATATTGAAAACATTTTTCTCTAGTTTTTCGTAATTTATTTTTTTACTTAAAAAGTTGTAACGTTTTATAGTTTTATTTACAATGTGACGTGAAAAATAGTTTCTTCTTTGTCCATAGAAACAATCTGTATTAACTTATTTTCACTTGAAGAACCACCATGTTGGGTCCTCCCATCGATGGAATTGTCAAATCTTGGTCGAAAGAGAGCACAACTACTAGACAATGACAGCAGTAAAGACTCACGGGGGTTGTGGCAAAGATCCATTGAATTACACGCCAAGTGGTCCACCAAACTCATCACTCATGTATAGACGAGGACCAGGTGATGGATGTGGAGATGCGACCGTAAGATAACGTTATGATTGCTAAAATATCGAGAACGGATATATAAGAGAAGACCATGCATAACTTTGAAACGCACTTGTACCTCATCAGCGATTTATCAGGCAATCTAGCAAGAATCTCTATCAAAAGATCCAAGGGAATCCCGGAAAAATATTATCCTTTAATTTTTTGTCTTCTTGTTGCCTTTGACGACCTCTTCTTCTTCCCTTACATAAGCGCAATCAGAGCTAGAGACATGACCATATCTAGTAATTCACAAGTGCCCCTACGGCCCTACAAACTTATGCATATCAAAATCCATATCCACCGTCTTTTAATCATTTAAGAAAAGGTCAAATAGCTATATATAGGAACTTTTGAATCTTTACATATACAATAGTTTTGATCATACAAAATACAAATGATATACACTACAAGCCAACTCATTATTGTTACCCCTAGAAGCAACTAGCAAGATATATTTTTCCCCCTTATATATACGGCAGTATATTGATGTAAGATTTTGATAATTAAAATAACACAACGATAAAAGCTAAAAGTAGGTACTGTATACTTTGATAAGTATGGATCTCTCCTAGTCAAATTTCCATTATCGAAAGACGAATTTCAAAAAGACTTGAAAAGGCAAAAAAAAGGAGACTTGAAAAGGCATGAAATTATCAATCGAAACTAAGTAATGCGTTAGAAGTTGCAAAAGAAAAAGGAGACGTCTAGGAAAAAGCTTATGTAGCGGGGAAAAAAGAAACTCTCGATCTTATTCTTACGGACGGGTACCGTACGGAACATGGTGTACTTTATTTTTTTTTTGTCTAGGAAAATAAAAAAAAAACACAACTTTATCTCGAAAAGAAAAGAAAAAAGGTCTGAGTCACGTGGGTTGTGTTGTAAATTGTGAACTGTGTTGTTGTTTTTTTTCTCATGGACACGTGTCGGTTTTACAAAGCTAGCATCAGAGCTCTTCGCATATGGCCACCATTTTTTTTTATTTTTTTTGATGCACATGGCTGCTTTTTTTAATTTATTACAGTACAATGTAATGATGCACTATTTAATTTTTATGAAAATCCCAACGGTCATCGACGCCTACAACAACAACAAATGCAAAACCTTAACTATGAAACCCCACTGTTTTTTTTTTTAAAATACGGCAACTCACCTTGCTTTAGGTTGATGATATAAGTTATATATCATATAACGCTTTAGTTAAGGAAAAAAAAAAGATAATCTTTTGATCCCAAGAGACGGTATGGAACGCTCGTATAGAACCCCATCCAATAGAACAAGATTTGTTATCAGAAAAAAAAGGAAAAAAAACAGATAGTCAGATAATAAATACAAAATATTTACAGCTGTAATTTGCCTGTAAATACAAAAAAATAGAAAGATATTTAAGATAGTCAGATAAGTAGAGAATATTTCAGATTGTAATAGTTAATCAAGTAATTAATTTCCTAATCGAGTTAAGAAGGTCGACTAAATCTTTGACGCAGGGAGAAAAAAGGTTGAAAAAGCAAGTAAGAAAAAAGATACCTAAAACAAGACTCAGAGTATATACTAATTTAAATAAAATAAAAAAGGAGAGATATAATCGTGGGGCGAGGGAGAGAGAGAGAGGTCGGAGTGTGTTGTGTGTGTTAGCTTCCCATACTGCCACTAACCTTTAGCGGTTTTCTCATCCTCTCTTCTCTCTGACACCCACCAAAAAAAAAAACATAATAACAAGGAGATAAGGATTTCAACCTCAAGAAACAGGTTTCTGTTTCTCTGTTTCTCGATATTTTCGAAGCTTTTTGGTGGTGTTTCGCATGGCGAATTTGTAATAATTTGTCTTTTTTTTTTTTTTTTTTTTGTTGTTGTGTAGTTTGGAGGTCGCAGGAGAATATGGGTGACAAGGAAGAAGTCCTTCAGGCTGTTTTGAAAGAAACGGTGGATCTGGTAACAGATCTACTCAAAAGTTTGGATTTTTATTTTTGGTTTTGTTTGTCTGATGTTATATTTATCTGGGAAGAGAAAGAGTCTAAAGCAATTTTGTTTTACCAGGAGAATGTGCCTATTGAAGAAGTTTTTGAGAGTCTGAGATGTAGCAGAGAAGGTCTCACTACTGAAGCCGCTGATGAGAGGCTTGCTCTCTTTGGCCATAACAAGCTCGAAGAGAAGAAGGTTCCCTTCCCTTCCCTTCTCTTCTCTTGTTTTCTGGAATTTAGGGTTCTAGAGTTTAGCTCTATAAGCTCCAAAGGATTATAATTTCGATGTTCTGAAGCAAAAGTTTCTTTCTTTTTTTGTTTTTTTTTTGCAGGAAAGCAAATTCCTGAAATTTCTTGGTTTCATGTGGAATCCTCTTTCTTGGGTGATGGAAGCTGCTGCTATCATGGCTATTGCTCTTGCTAATGGAGGAGTGAGCATCTTCTAGACTCTTTTACCTTTTAAAGTTTACTTCTTTTGATTTGGTCTGTGTTCTTAACAATGCTTTGCTTACCAGGGGAAACCTCCTGACTGGCAAGACTTTGTTGGTATTATTACTCTTCTTGTGATAAACTCCACCATCAGTTTCATTGAGGAGAACAACGCTGGGAATGCTGCTGCTGCTCTTATGGCACGTCTTGCCCCTAAAGCAAAGGTTTGATCTTTTTGCTTCTTTGCTTTCAGGTTGTTGCTCTGAATTTGTTTTAATATATGTCAGTTTTCCGGTTTGGTTCTTAGCTACTCATTTATGGTACCAATTGCTTAATGTATTTTGTGAAGGTTCTTCGAGATGGAAGGTGGGGTGAGCAGGATGCTGCAAATCTTGTTCCGGGTGACATAATCAGCATCAAGCTTGGGGATATCGTTCCAGCTGATGCTCGCCTTCTCGAGGGTGATCCCCTTAAGATCGATCAGGTTTGACCCATATTGTTTCTGCACATAGCTTCAATCAATCATTAGCCACTTGATGTTTAGATGTTATACTGCTAAGTTTTTCAAATTAAGAATTTGTACTGAAGCTGTTTTGAACCCTTTGTTCTGTAGTCTTCTCTTACCGGCGAATCTCTACCAGTAACCAAAGGTCCAGGCGATGGTGTGTATTCTGGCTCCACTTGCAAACAGGGAGAGCTTGAAGCAGTTGTCATTGCAACGGGAGTCCATACTTTCTTTGGAAAGGCTGCGCATCTTGTAGATACGACCAACCAAGTTGGTCATTTCCAACAGGCATGACTCTTTTACATGTTTTGAGAATTCTCATTGTTGGGATCTTATGTGGTGTATCGTTGTTTCCTTTTCGAGTTGGTTCAAACTCTATTAATATTTATATCTGTTTTGTTTCAGGTCTTAACTGCTATTGGGAATTTCTGCATTTGCTCTATTGCAGTGGGGATGATCATTGAGATTGTCGTGATGTATCCCATTCAACACCGAGCCTATCGTCCTGGAATTGATAATCTTCTTGTGCTTCTCATTGGTGGTATCCCAATCGCCATGCCTACAGTTCTGTCTGTGACCATGGCCATTGGCTCTCATAGATTATCTCAGCAGGTTAGCCAGATCCACATTAGTTCTGTCTGTTTTGTATTTTGTTGTCTTTTAATTTCTTAAAGGATTTTGTTTTGAATGAACTTGCTTGAAATTTCTGCGTTTTAATGGCTGTATGATCTTATTCTGATATATATCACAGGGAGCAATAACAAAGAGGATGACAGCGATTGAGGAAATGGCTGGCATGGATGTGCTTTGCAGTGACAAGACTGGAACTTTAACATTGAATAAACTTACTGTTGACAAAAATCTTATCGAGGTAATGTGGGCTTGGTTAAATAAATGCATCTTTCCAGGATTCAGGATCACGGTAGCTGTTTCTGAATGAGTGCAAGTTTTATTTATATAGGTTTTCACGAAAGGAGTGGATGCGGATACAGTAGTCCTGATGGCAGCTCAAGCGTCTAGACTGGAAAACCAGGATGCCATCGATGCTGCTATAGTTGGGATGCTTGCTGATCCTAAAGAGGTAATACTGGTTTTGCTACAGAAGCATTTTTTAATGTTAATTGCTACAGAACTACACTGTTAGTCTAAATCTTCCTCAATATCGCTTTCTGTAGGCACGAGCTGGTGTTCGAGAGGTTCACTTTCTTCCATTCAATCCCACTGATAAGAGGACGGCTCTTACATATATTGACAGTGATGGTAAAATGCATAGGGTCAGCAAAGGTGCACCTGAGCAAGTAAGCAGTCGGTTGCCATATATGTTCTTTTCAAAAAGTTTGGTGTTGTGCATAGTCTTATTAGCTCCTATTTCCGATGTTTCAGATCCTAAATCTTGCGCACAATAGAGCAGAGATTGAGCGTAGAGTTCATGCTGTAATAGACAAGTTCGCTGAACGGGGTTTGCGATCCCTTGCCGTGGCATACCAGGTAACTGGAGACCAGATCCTCAAGTTTCCCAGGATATATTAGTGTAAGTTGATACAAGATTCAAGGTTGGAAGTGTTTGGCCTTCTGCAGGAAGTTCCGGAAGGGACGAAGGAAAGTGCTGGAGGCCCTTGGCAATTTATTGGTCTCATGCCTCTTTTTGACCCACCTAGGCATGACAGTGCTGAGACAATTAGAAGGGCTTTAAATCTTGGGGTGAATGTGAAAATGATCACAGGTGAATTTTTTGTTCTACTCGGAACTTGAGTAGTCTCCCTTAAAAGTCAACATGTCTTTTTTCTTTTCCTTCCATATACATTTGTTATCTATGATGCTTTTCCATGTAATATCCTTATTCTAATTTTCACACCTAAATCAGGGCAGTCTTCTCATTCTTTGCAATGTTGTTGAGTTATGCCTCTTCGTTTCTGTATTTGTTTGTCTTTGCTAAAGGTTTGTTGTATTCTATAGGGGATCAGTTGGCTATAGGAAAAGAGACTGGACGCCGTTTAGGGATGGGAACCAACATGTACCCTTCATCTGCTTTGCTTGGACAGCGCAAGGATGAGTCTATAGGTGCTTTACCCATCGATGATCTCATAGAAAAGGCCGATGGCTTTGCTGGCGTTTTTCCTGGTAAATTTTTTTTCCTGTTTCTCCAAAAACTTAATCAAGCATAGTTCATCTCAGGATTTTAACCAAATTAGTCATAAAAACTGTTTGCAGAGCATAAATATGAGATAGTTAAGCGACTACAAGCGAGGAAGCATATCTGTGGGATGACAGGTGATGGAGTAAATGATGCTCCTGCTCTTAAAAAAGCTGATATTGGCATTGCAGTTGCTGATGCAACTGACGCAGCACGCAGTGCTTCAGATATCGTTCTTACTGAACCTGGTCTCAGTGTTATCATCAGCGCTGTCTTGACCAGTCGTGCTATCTTCCAGAGAATGAAAAATTATACAGTGAGTGTTGCATTTATTTTCACTCTCCATCATATTTTTTCAACTTTCTCTAATGTATCATCATACAGACAATATCCTTTAGTTGTATATAATTTGCAAGTCAATATCATTGGTTCTTATGTTTCGTAAACAAATAACTTGAGCTGGCCTTTTATTTTTCTGGACAGATATATGCGGTCTCCATCACTATCCGTATTGTCGTAAGTTGGCATCACTATCGGTTCTCCTACTCGTTTCTTTCCCATGTTCCCATTACAACTTGTTTTTTCATGTGTATGATACTCCTTGTGATTTCCTTTTCTACAATCTATGTTAATTCAGCTTGGCTTCATGCTACTTGCTCTCATATGGAAGTTTGACTTTCCACCGTTCATGGTTCTTATCATCGCCATCCTGAATGATGGTTCGTTCATTGATACTAATTTTATGGTTCAAGGATTTCAGCATATCTATACTTTTTGCTGATTTTACATTGTTTTCTTAGAGTTCTGCTATATCAACTAACTCTTGCGGCACTGACTTTGTAGGCACAATTATGACGATATCGAAAGACAGAGTGAAACCTTCCCCTCTTCCAGATAGCTGGAAACTGTCAGAGATTTTTGCAACTGGCGTTGTGTTTGGGAGCTACATGGCTATGATGACAGTTATATTTTTCTGGGTTGCATATAAAACCGACTTCTTCCCGGTATAATCTCCCTCTTCAGTAAAATGTGCTCCATTCACACCTCAGAAGTTGTTTTCAACTTTGTCTTTTAGATAAAATCATGAACCAGAGTGTCAAATTCCTGTTTTATGTGTCTTATTGACCAGATTTTATTATCTGATGATTTCAGCGAACTTTTGGAGTTTCAACACTTGAGAAAACAGCACATGATGATTTCCGGAAGCTTGCCTCAGCAATATACCTACAAGTCAGCATCATAAGTCAGGCGCTTATCTTTGTGACCCGATCACGGAGTTGGTCTTATGTAGAACGTCCTGGCATGTGGCTTGTGATAGCATTTATCCTCGCACAATTGGTCAGTATGGCATTTCACTATCTGTGGTTAGCAACTCTAGTCAGAGTTATATTATAAACCGCTGTTTCATTTTTTGATATTTTTTCTTCCAAAACAGGTGGCTACTCTAATTGCAGTTTATGCAAATTGGAGCTTTGCTGCAATAGAAGGTATCGGGTGGGGATGGGCCGGGGTCATATGGCTTTACAATATTGTATTCTATATTCCTCTCGATATCATCAAGTTCTTGATTCGTTATGCCCTTAGCGGCAGAGCCTGGGATCTTGTTATCGAACAAAGGGTATGCATCAAAGAGCAATATTTTTTTGTTTCATTTGTCCTCTTTCCATTTGCCTTATCTGTACTTGATCTTGGAGTGTGACTCAAATGGATTCTGTTTATGTTCCATTAGGTTGCATTCACAAGGCAGAAAGATTTCGGGAAAGAACAAAGGGAGCTACAATGGGCGCATGCACAGAGAACCCTGCACGGCTTGCAAGCACCAGATGCTAAGATGTTCCCAGAGCGAACCCATTTCAATGAGCTTTCCCAAATGGCTGAAGAAGCTAAGAGAAGAGCCGAGATCGCCAGGTAAAAATCATCAATGCTTTTTTCTTCCTGAGAAGGAACACTTTTTGAATATTGAGGACAAAACCAGATCATTTTGTTATTGTCTGATTCTTTCTTAAACTTTGATAGGTTGCGGGAGCTTCACACACTCAAGGGTCATGTTGAATCAGTTGTGAGATTAAAAGGTCTCGACATTGAAACCATTCAACAAGCTTACACCGTCTGAAAGAAGCATAGAGAGAGCCCAAGAACCGTCTCAAAATCATTCAAGAAGGTCAATATCGCTGTTAGAAACTTCAATACAAATTATGCATATAAGTATCAGTTTCTTAGTAGTCTTTTTGTTTGTTTATTTTTAATTTCTTCTTCTGAGTGTTAAAGATTTGTTCTGTTATTATGATGAAATATGACAGAAGATAGAAACAGAGTCGTCAAAATGCAAGACAAATTTTTATTTTGCAATACATCTGATGTTATAAATCTCTCTTTTTGTCCACAATGATAGAAAGAAAGAGATGTGATCTAGCACATGAACCAGAAAAGAAAAGAAAAAAAAAAGCCAGAACAACTATATGATTACTTCATTTCTCTAAGGCTTATTCCAAGAAAATGTACGAGGATTGAAGCTGACCAAAAACGAAGTCTTAACAGCTTCCAGAAGATGAGAGAAACACATAATCATCAGGCAACGTTCTTATCCTGCTGTTTGATGATATCTTCATTGGTTTCATATGTTGTCACTTCATCATCACTTCCTTTGTACCTATACCATCTTGACATCACCAAGAAATAAACGAAGTTTACTGCCAACATTCCGGCTATCATGAAATAGAAGAGATCCAATCTTCCTTTGTTCAGATCCTCAGCTAACCAGTTACCCCCGGACGAGGTCTGCGTCGTCCTGTGAACTGTTGCAATCAAGAAGCTACCAAGGTAACTCGAAACCCCTCCTCCTACGTAAAATATGGATCCTGCAAAACTCCTCATGTTTTCAGGGAACTGCTTGTAGTAAAACTCCATTTGTCCAATCGCTGCAAATGCCTCGGCTATACCCGCCAGTGAGAGCTGCGGGACCAGCCACATAGCTGACATTGAGGAGATCTCTCCTCTTCGTGGCGCCATACCAAGTGTAGGTTTAGTCAGAGCGAATGTTCTCCTTCGTTCCTCGACAAATCCTGAGACTATTAAGCTTGCGGTAGCGAAGAAAATGCCAGTTCCGATTCTCTGCAAGAGCGTTATCCCTGTGTCTAGACCAGTGATTCTTCTCATGGTAGGCACGAGCACACGGTCGTAGACTACGATGAAGATTGTCATTCCGGTCATCAAGAAAACAACGTAGGTGGCAGCAGGAATCACAAATCCTCCTGATCCTAAGCGACGGTCGCTCTGAAGGGCTTGGAAGACGGGATAAGTCATTTGTTGAGTTATGGTCAAGTAGTAGATTGATGAAGCAAACCATATAGGAAGCACTCTAACAATGCACTTCACTTCTTCAACTTGTTGCATTGTACAGAGCATCCACGGATCAGCAGGCTTACCATCTAACTCCAACTTGTCTTTAGGAGTCATGATGGCCGCTTTATCTAGAAATCTGCCAAATACAAGAAAGCATTTTCAGTAAACATAAAACATATAAAGAAAGTGACAATATATTTTGGTGTGTGTGAGTGTTTTTACCTGAATTGGTCGGTGTATTTAAGCTTGGAGTTTGCGTATTTTGGTGGGTAGTAATTGTAAAGGTTAAGCCAAGGCTGTTGCACGGGCTTTAATCCACGTTTCTTGATCGCAACCGCTATAACTTGAGCTATACCGGCCAATGGACTACCAGAGGCTTTGATTTTTACATACAACTTATCTCCCGCAAAGAAAATCAAGCAGGCCAAGAACATTAGAACGGCCGGGATGGTTAAACCGATCGTCCAACTTACATTAGACTGAATGTACACGACTAGAGTCAGCGACAAGATCTGCGCGAATGTGAAGGTAAAGAAGTACCAATTGAAGAAACTGTCAATCCCTCTTTTCCCTGATTCGCTCTTCGGGTTAAACTGATCAGCACCAAAAGCTAAATTACACGGTCTGATCCCACCTGCTCCAACAACAAGGAACCCGAGGCCCATCAGTAGAAACGCTATCTGGCCTCCAGTTGGCCCGTTACACACGCTATCTGCCGCTGTTCCACATGCAGCTGGATGCAGTTTTGGCACTGCTGCAGTCAATAGTATCACAAACGATCCCTACAAAAACCCCAATTCACTGATCAGATTTTTATGACTTTAAAACCTTCTAAAGATTAAAAAAAGAGGAAGGATCATTACAAGAAAACAGGCGATGACCGCGACACTTAGAGTCTTGTATCGACCAAAGTAAGTGTCACAGAGGAAAGCAGCTACGAAAGTTCCAAAGTTGATTGTGCCACTAAAGGCATTAATGATAGTTGCAGCTGTGATACTCTTCATGTTGAAGACTGCAGTTAAATAAACCAGAAGGTTTGATAGTGTTCCAATGATCCCAAGCTTCTCAAATGTCTCATTTCCTGATTATAACAACAACAAAGAACCAATAGCGTAAGACTTTTTGATCCAACATACAGGTTTGTGATAAACTTTCTAAATATTGCTTTTGGTTGAATCAGAAACCAAACCAAGAATCAAGAATTATATGATATCTGTGTCTTTTAATTAATTTGTAACCAAGAATCAAGAATTATAATATGTTTACTATAAAATCTCAAACAAAACTCGATCTCCTCTTTTTTTTTTGGTCTTAAACTACCGTTGACTAAGTCAAAGTTTAAGACAACACAGAGAATCTGACAAAACAAAAACAACTCTCCTCGTCACAAATCAAACTAACAAGTCTTCGAGCAAGACTGATGTTTTTCTTCTTCTTTTCTTTTTTAAGGATAGATTTTTTTTTGAAAAACAGTTTCCTGAATTTATCACAAAACTCCATAGAACCAAAAATAATAATAATAAAGGTTTAAAATTAGAAGAAGGAAAAAAATGGATAAATGATTCATAAATATTTGTGTTACCAATAATAAAAGGCATGACTTTCCAGCCTCTAAAAACGAGTTTCTTCTGATTCTGAACATCTTCATCAACAGAGTCAACAGCCGTAGCAGAGCCACCGTACACGGCGGAGGAAGGGTTTTGGTCCTTGGACTCAACTTCAAGATGTTTTCTCTCCATTTTGTTGCTCTAAGTAAATTATTACAACAACAAATTAAAAAGAAGAAAATAGTCGTATATATATTTTTGTAGTTTCTTTTATCTTATTGTTTGTGTTTTGTTATGTCTCTCAAAAGCAAATGATGACTGTTTTCTTCATCTTAGAGACCTCTCTATTTATAGTGGTAAGAAGAAAGAGGATGGTGGAGAAGTAGAGTTGTAGGAATCTAGACAAAGTAGTAATTTGTGTATTTGGCCGTGAAGGAGAGCTCTGTTAGTGATTATAATATTCATAAAAAAAAAATCGAACATTAAAAATTGTTTACTCTGTAAAAAACTATTTCAGAAAAAATAGTGAAAATGTAGATTCCATTAATAAGTGGTGTGGCCCCATCAGAACACTCCCTCTCAATAACGGCACGTTCTTTTAAGCTCTCCGTCCATTTTCTTTTATACTACTAGTTTTTTATATTTCTTCTTCTTCTTCATACAATTTAATTGTTTATACTATACGGTAGCTTTACTTATACTATTAATAGTATATACAATTAAATTGTATGAAGAAGAAGAAGAAATATAAAGTTTATATAAAGTTGTCTGCTTCATACAATTTAATTACTTATACTATTATAAACAATTAAACAGTTAATACGTATTTTATTTCTTCTTCATACAATTTAACCAATTTTATTTCTTCTTCATACAATTTAACCAATTTTATTTCTTCTTCATACAATTTAATTACTTATACTATTAATATTTCTTCTCGAGATCGAGTATATAAAGTTTTCCCACGCATTTTAATATCATAGAGTGGGATAGTTAAAATATCCTTATAATACATTTATCATTCCCCACAAGTTACACCATTATATATGAATGTATTTGAAAATGATATCTATATACTTTTTCTTTGTGCAGGAAAATGATATATATATATATATATACATGTGCATAGAAGAATTATATGAATATGATCACTATATATGAAATAAAATATGTACTATAGTACTATGTTTTTAAGTGGTTAGTTAACTTGTTATGAAGCTTCCAAGACCATCATATTTGTTATTTCAAAATCTGTATTAAGAAAACATTTGTTCTTTTCGTTTAAAATGTGTGTCACCAATAAATAATTTACTTACACGCACACGCACACGCACTGACACATACCCACGAGAAAGTGGGATGTATGTTTTTTGTTTCGATCGATTTAACAAAATTTCGACCACTGGTTATGTTTTTACCGTTGTTGGTTAAGTTAGTAGTATGAAACCTTTTAGATACTAACTAGCTAGTATTCGTTCATAGTATTGGATTGACAGAAATAAAGTTAGTTACAAATCGTTTTCATTACAACCTTTCAGCGTGGTCTACTTCTGCTCTTTAGTTTTTTTTTTCCTTTTCAAAAATAAAAACAATATATATGTTGAATGGCACGATAAGAAACAAGAGCACGTTGACTCTTTTTCTCATAAAAACTGTAGGTTTCTGATTCCCGCTTATATAAAAAGTTTGTTTTCGATAATGTAATGAAATGGGATTTTTTAATATAAACAAGTTAGTTGGAAATCATCTAAAAGCTATTTCTTACAAATGTAAACAAAGGTAATACTGTTAAGCAAAACTTGATATTATTTAAGCATTTCGTTTGATTAGATTTGAAAGTGAAAACTTTGCGATAAGTTTTTTTTTTTTGTGTGGTCTTTTATAGAATTAATTGGCACATTTGTATTAAAATTTATAAATTTTCATTTATGTTTCATTATCTTATTTCCCTGTATGCATGGAAATTTATTCACATATACATATATATATATATATATATATATGTCGTTAGAAAACGTTGGATTTTGGTGATCTGAAAAATTGGAGTGGATAAAACTCCATCAGCGATGTCTTGCCTCAATCTGTATTCGGAATATATGCGAAGCGCCTGACATGGTAATATGTAAATGCATCTATTTCTAGTCGTGGCATGTTTGAGTACTGACTACCATAAGGCAAATTAATATGATCCTAAGACAAGATTAAGGTGAAGATAATCTACAACGAATAAAATATGTTGAAAAAATATATTTTTGGTCGAAGAGTCAAGAAAACGAAGAATCTAATGGTTAGTTGTGATGAAATTCTCGACATGAAGTGATATGTTACTCGTTTTCATTAGTTAGTTTAGTGAGCTCAAAAAAGGATTTAAGGAATAAAAAAACGACTAAAAAGATTGTAGCATCTATGAGAGGAGGCATACTCCAGCTATATAAAACATAATGTGTGTGCGCATAAAAATTTTATGATGTTTACTAAGACCAATTAATTGGTGGTTTAGTGGTACTAAAAGATAATCTTTTTTGTTGAATGAAAAGAAGGGGATCAAATCCCACCATATGGTTTTTCATTGCTTCTTTCCTCCTTCATCGTTACAAACGTTGAAGTAGAAAAAAAAAATGACATTCTAGTTTCAACATGTTTCGAGAACTAGTCTAATTTAAAATATATATATATATATATTATCATGGTTATCAAGAAAAAAATCGATGATGCTCATCTTGGTTAAATATACAAGCAGAAATTATAGCTTAATAAATAAATAAATAAATATTGATGTAAATATTTCCTTATTCATTAGTAATAAGTTTGTCCAAAAAAAAAAATCATTACTAATAAATGTTTATCCTAGACAATTAGTATCTAATAAGATGATAGTGATACTAATTGGAGATGACACCAAAAAGGATGGGTACCTTTTCAATTTCATCAACTTGAGCTTTCAATTCAACAATAATCCCTTTCATTTTACAACTTTGGTCCACAACAAAAACCCTCAAGCATATGTTTTGCCATAATTATTTGCTTGTAGTTGTCAAAGAATTTACGATCAACAATTTATTTAAAGAATTAATGCCTCTAGTCCAAGATTCATAGTACTGGCAGTCTACGTCTCTATGAAGTCATACAAAGAAAAAACTTCATAATCATATGGTGATTGTAAGTTTGGGAAACTAATTTAGCATTATGGCACACCGGTGTATAAAACCATATCAAATCCATCTTAAAACAAGATCATTATAAAAAAAACTATGATATATTTATGTAAATTATAAGATACTGTATAACTAATGGTAGTTTCGATTTAAAATATTAAAATGACAATGATCGGAAATTTTACTGCGTGACTTGTTTGTGCTGAATTACTGAAAATGCGATACTTAGTAACTTTCCACATATTGTCAATATATTTATACCGAAAACTTTAAAACCTTTTATAAGTAGAGAAGAAATAACTATGCTTTAACATTTGTTGGGGTTTAGACTATTAATGTGATGGTGAGTGATGTTAGGCATATCTTTTGTGATCATTCTGTAAGCGACCAGGTCTCTTATCCAAAAAGTCTAGTGGCACATGTATTGTACTTGCAGAAAGTATTGCATTCGACAAACCCAATAATTAACAAACAAAACAAATAATGTCATATGTACAATTTAACAATTTATTGTTTGGTTATGTTTTATGTCTATTTTTACGTTTATTTCATTACAGTTTATTAACAACTTATTTACGTTGTTCCGTATACGTACCATCTCAACCGTAAACATAGTTCAACTAAACTAGGTAGTCAATGATAGGCCGTAATACTTAATCTTTTGGAACTATACGGATAAGTCAAAATTTTCCATAATAAATAAATGAAAAAAATCTGATTACTTCAACAACCAAAACGCCAATTATTGTGTCTTGTAAAACAACCGAGTGGGTGACATTAATTCCGGTTGGATTCATTACAGTAAAAAAGAATCTAACAGAATTCAATTCCTCGCTCGGTTTATATTCTTGGAATCGGTTACGTAACACAATTTACAAGCTTTTGAGTATATTAGTATTTCTATTTCTATTTTCATACGCCTGTAATAAAATTCGAATTGGGGGAGAACAAAAAAGACTAAGAAAAGTGTATTTCGGTTTCACCAAAAAAAAAAACAAAAAAGTGTATTTCGAAGGCGGATTAAAAACCACAAAGTCGAACACATACGTATAAATGTGAGAAATATACGTGTAGGCAACTATGCATGCGTTAAATATGAATAGGACAACCGCAAGCGTTGACAACCTTAACTCACATTTTTCCCCCCCAAAACCTCACTCACTTAAAAGGCTCATAAATCATAATAATCGTAATTTATTGTCATATTAGTGTCTTGTTGCGAAATTACTTTAGAGACGATTTCTAGGAAAATAATTGAGCTGAATGATTGAAAATTTGGTCCCGATTCTTGCAGTTTACGCGACAATAATTTATGGAATTATTATGTACTCACCTTGTCACCCAGGCCTCCAACTTACTCGTAGATGAATGTCATTGAAATGTATTTTCCTTATTTTCGAAGAATAATCGTAATTCATTTCAGTACTGTTTCACGTTTTATAGTTTGAAAACTCGGAAATTATATTATTCTCCGAAAATATAATTTCAGTAAATATTATTTTTAAACATATTATCTGTTTTGTACTCCAATCGACTCTTTTGATTTATAATATACTCCTATCCTATGTACGGAACTTTTATAAGATTGCATGTGTAACATGGAAAACGAAATTATACATACATATTTTTGAAACCGTATATAAGATAATACTTGAATTAACGAAACAATCGTTTCGGCTCTGACGTTGTTACAGTAAGCTAAACAGATACCAAAATCGTAAAAGCAAATCCACGAGAGTCAACCTTCATGCTCATTGCCTTCACATAACTGCCCTGCCCAGACCTTTTTCGTCTAGGACCATTTTCACGTGTCAATGATGAAAAAGTGTATGCATTATAGTCCTTGTATAGACTATAGTACTATATTTAGTGTTTTGTTAAATGATTAGCTAGTTGAACGAGTTTTATCTGTAGATGTAGAAATCACTATAAAAATGAGTACACACCCAGCGACAAACTTGTTTTTAGGCTAATCATTGTACATAAAAGTTAGATCTTGCATTCTTGATATCCTTGAAATTGTTTTATGAGCAAGAATACAAACAAAAAGTATTATTTTAACAAAAAAAAAATGAGATTATTAATGTATGCAAATAAAAAACAAACTCATTCAAGATATCCGTTGTTTGTTTTTTATAAGCAAAAGAGATAAGGGTTGGATTTTTTTTTCTAAGCAAAATATGTTTCATAATCATATGAATACCTCTCTTTGAGTGTATATATATATAGTTTACTGTACCAGTAAACTAAATGCAGAGTTGTCTTCCAATTCGGAAATGTGTATTGTTAAGTTTTAATTATCTGGCCGACAAGGAATGTAGAATCTTAGTTGTGGAAATCTTAATCTATATACAATCATACAAACCAAAATATTCTTCACAATCGTTCACTTATTTCTAGACACATAGTGCAGTTAATGATGAAATTTTATTCCAATAGAAACGAAATCACCCTTTTAGCTATTTCTTTTTAATCATTAGTCCTTTTGTTGGAAATGGTAATCATTAATCTTGTGGTTTCTTCCCAACTCTATAGGGCTATTTTAGACAGTAAAAAAGCAGTTCTGACATAATTAGCAACATTATATGTGTACACCTTTGTTATAAATAAAAATATTCATAAGAGCAAGTGTTACACTTGTTTTAAAAAGAGACTAGATAACAACCCGCACGTATAAAATAATTATTAAATGTTTTTACTGTAATTTTTATTTATGAAATCTATTATATTTATCGATAATTGAAAAAACTAAAATTTGATTGTGTAGTATATATTTATAAAAAAAATTGTATAATAACTAAAATTTAACCCGTGAGATTTATTATAATATCAATTTTATATTATTATATCATATGAACAAAGAGTTTTTAAAATTTTTATGAAAATATAATTAAAGGATATAATTAAGTTAGAAAGAGAATATAAGATTTAATCTTGGGTGTTAATTGTATTTTTAGAAAAATACAATGGTAAATAAATGTAATTATTATTAAAAGTTGATGACAAATAAATGAAATAATGCCAAGAGCTCTATGAATGCGACATATCAGCATTTTCTGTGATAATGCTTCTCTTTTAATATATAAAAGATTTTTAGAAAAATACAATGGTAAATAAATGTAAATATTATTAAAAGCCGATGAAAAATAAAGGAAATAATGTCAAGAGCTATATGAATGCGACACATCAGCATTTTCTGTGAGAATGCTTCTCTTTTAATATATAAAGGATATAGATTATGAAAATAGGTTTCGGGTTGGAGCTCTGAGATATTATCTAACCTAATTCGAATACATCTAGATGTAGTAATTCAATAAGAGGTATATAGAGAAGCATTCTCACAAACATCTACTCCATCCAGAAAGAGAGATAGTAAAAATTATGATCGTGACGATAAAAAGGCAAATAAAATGTTGTCAGCTTTTTGTAATGCACACCACGGATCCGATCAGTAATGTTTTAGGTATGATTTATAATGTTAGCTTTTGATATTTTTGGTCGGTCGATTGGGGAAGTGCAGCACACTCGACCCCGTATGACTTGTCCGATGATGTTCTTGCCCATATTTTGGTACTACTATCCCCAACCACAATTATATTTGCCGTACATGAAACGATAACAAATGAGCATCCAGCCACCAACCAAAAGCGGTAGGCGGTCGTTGCAAATAGATTTTTTTTTTGTTTTCTTTTCATCTTGTTTTTTCATTACTTTTAAATTTTAATATGTAGTGGTTAGATCAACACATTGGTTCGCTATATTGTATTTTCTTGGACCGAAATAAGTTTTCCTACCTAATATATTACATCGTCGATTAAAAAATTAATAACTAATATCACATTGTTTTCCAATTATTTAGTTTGATTTGTGGAAATTGTTTTTTATTTTTTTTATCAACCCATAGAAATTGTTAAATGAGTGAATTCTGCTTAAGTCAATTTCGCCATCTATTGTATGTTGCTTTCACCTGCCATTTAAAACATCATTAATTCACTCTACTATTCGGTCTTTACCACTACCACTAGTTCACCAAGTTTTTTATTTGGATTTTTACTTTCGGTCAATCATAGAATTCATTAAGGTTAACACACAACAAAAAAACGCACTACACATTCTTATGTAAGAAATGTAAGTTATTAGTTTCAAAGACTTGCAAATTGCATAAGAATGATCTGATTCTCATTAGCTCTAATGTCGTTTTATAAAGATACAACAAAACTGAAACAGAACCGAAAAGATAGGACATGACGCAACTAGCTCAACTAGTTCCACTAACAAAGGGAAAGTAGTAGAACAAACTTTGACACATTATAACCAGAAGAATAGGTCTCTTATTGACTTAAGCTTACTCAACAAACCCTCCCTTGAACTAAACTCACTAAGAATTTTAGTTCACAATGCGCATCCCAAACGCCTCTCTGATCCACTGAAACGATGCAAGCTTTAATGGCTTCGTCATTACGTCTGCCAATTGCTCCTCTGTGTTGCAATGAACCAACTTAACCACACCTTCCTTGGTTAATTCTCTCAGAAAGTGATATCGAACCCTTATGTGCTTAGCCTTCCCGTGCATAACAGCATTTTTGGACAGCTTGATTGCAGATGTGTTATCACATAACAGAATCATCTCACCATCTTGTTTGTGACCAATGTCTCTCAATATTCTTCTCATCCAAATAGCTTGACAAGCACACCCAGCTGCTGCAACATACTCTGCTTCAGTCGATGACATAGTCACAATAGGCTGTTTCTTTGAGGACCATGCTACATCTCCTCCACTCAACAAGAAGACATAACTTGAAGTGCTTCTGCTGTCATCCTTATCCCCCGCATAGTTACTGTCAGTGTAGCCTATAAGCTCGCTGTGACCTTCACGTTTATACCATATCCCATAGCCCAAAGTTCCTTTCAAGTACCGCATGATTCTTTTTGCAGTAGCAAAATGCAGCTTAGTAGGATTTGACATGAAACGACTTATGAGACTTACCACAAACATCAAGTCGGGTCGTGTTGTTGTGAGATACATTAATCTCCCCACCATTTGCTTGTACCTCGTTGAGTCGACCTTCACACCAGCTGCATCACGACCAACCTTCTGTCCAGGAACTATTGGATTACAAACTGGATTCCAATTTTGCATTCCAAATCTCTCGATCAGCTCAGCAGCATACTTTCTTTGATAGATAAAAATGCCATCAGTCTTCTGGATTACTTCAATACCCAGAAAGTATCTCATCTTTCCCAAATCAGTCATATCAAATTCATCTTTCATAGAGCGCTTGAACTCATTCAATAACTCCTCATCATCACTAGTGAACAAAAGATCATCAACATAAATGCTCACAATCAATGTTTTACCTCCCTTTCGTCTGATGAACAAAGTTTGTTCACTAGAGCTGCTCACAAATCCCTCTTTGACAAAGTAAGCTTCAATGCGACTGAACCAGGCTCTTGGTGCTTGTTTCAGTCCATAGAGAGTTTTATGCAGCTTGTAGACCATATGCTCCTTTCCTGAGACTTCATAGCCTTGAGGTTGCTCTACAAATACGTCTTCTTGCAGCTCACCATGGAGAAAAGCGGATTTGACATCCAGTTGATAGATTCCCCATCCTCTTTGAGCTGCTAAAGCAATGATCATCCTCACAATATCCAACCGAGCCACTGGTGCAAAAACCTCTGTGTAGTCTACACCATTCTCTTGAGCATAACCTTTTACAACCATTCGAGCTTTGAACTTATCCACCTCTCCAAGCTCATTGAGTTTAGTCTTGTAGATCCACTTAACCCCAATAGCTTTAGCTCCATCGGGAAGAGTAGTCAATGACCAGGTCTGCTTTTTCTCAATGGACTGTATCTCTGCATCCATTGCTATCCTCCATTTCTGATCTTGTGCAGCTTCTTGAAAATTGGTAGGATCTGTAATTACCATAAAAACCAAGTGCTCAACTGTTGTCATGTTTGCTTCTTCTTCAGAATCTGACAACTCCTCTCCTGTTGTATAATCGGCAGCCCAGACTGGTGGTTTTCTTGCTCTTCCCCCCATTGTTGTATCGCTTTGAGTCGCATCATTTGGTGTAGGAACATGAACAGTGTGAACTCTTTCTTCTTCCTCTGCTTCTTCTGCCTCTGCTTCTACTTCTTCCCCAGTTTCAGTATCTTCGTATTCCTCTTCCCACTCAAGCTCTGTATTCTGTTCACTTGAGTACCCAACAGGTTCCCAATCCCACTTCTTATCATCCTCAAATATCACATCTCTGCTGATCTGAATCTTTCTTTCCACTGGATCAAACATTTTCCAGGCCTTGGATTCACTACTGAAACCTAACAGAACGCACTTTATGCTTTTTTCATCCAGTTTAGTTATGTTGACATCAGACACATGAACATACCCGATACAGCCAAAGATTCTGAAATGCTCAATTGATGGTTTCCTGCCACTCCATGCCTCCTCCGGAGTCATGTCTTGAACGATCACTGTAGGAGATCTGTTGAGAACGTGATTCACCCATTGAACAGCATCCGGCCAAAACTCTTTTGGTACTTCCTTTTCCCAAAGAGCTGCTCTCACCATATTCATGATGGTTCGGTTCTTGCGTTCAGCAATGCCGTTTTTCTGCGGAGTGTAGGATGTCGTCAATTGTCTTCTGATGCCATACTCTCTACAGAACTCCTTGAACTCATTTGAGTTGTATTCTCCTCCTCTATCAGTTCTCAAACACTTGATAGATAATCCAGTTTGCTTATCCACAAACGCCTTAAATATCTTGAACTGATTTTTCTAACACAAAGTATATCCATGCTTTTCTAGAAAAATCGTCAATGAAACTTATTAGGTACCTCCTTTGACTGTTTGATGGTGGGCTGATCGGACCGCAAAGATTAGAGTGAATGAGCTGCAGTTTTTCAGTCGCTCTCCACTTGCTTTGTTTTTGAAATGGAACACGATGATGTTTCCCTTTGATGCAGGCCTCACACATGATCTTTACATCTTCGAGGCTAGGTAGACCCTCCACCATTTCTTTGCTGCATAGCGTGTGAAGACCCTTGTAGCCCAGTTGACCAAATCTGTGATGCCACAGCTCTGCTTTGTCTGTGATATCAACCTGCAGACATTTCACCTCTTCCGTCTTGTTACTCGTTTCTCCTAGCAGGATGAACATACGATTGGCACTCATGACAGATTCTGCAATTTTTCCTCTCGAATGATGAAATATGCTGCATGTTTTGCGTTCTCCTCCTTTGAATAGTACATCCAAACCCTTCTCTTGGAGCTGCCCAACACTCAACAGACTGTTCTTCAATTTTGGGACATAGTACACGTCACTTATCACATAGCTTACTCCATTAAACGTTATTTTCACCACTCCTTTCCCACACACCATTAGCTTGTGATTGTTCCCCAGTTTGACGTTATGTGTGAAGTTAACATCCAGACTGGAGAACAAATCTTTTTCTCCACACATATGCTTTGAGCATCCAGAATCCACAAACCAAACATCTCCTCTGCTGGTTCTTTACAACTTAACATATGCCATAAGCAGAACTTCATCCTCTTTCTCAATTTCAGCAAATTGTGCATTGAAGTTGTTGTTCCCGTTGGACATTCATATTGGAAATGGCCAAGTTTGTGACATTTGTAGCACTCGATCACTCTCGAATTAAAGGAGCGTCCTCTGCCTCGGCCTTGACCTCTGTAGAATCCCTTGCCTCTACCTCTGACATTAAGAGCTTGATCATCTTCTTCATGGATGCTCTTCTGAAACTTCTTCTCATGAACAGACGGGGAACTCTGTAGTTCATCAATCGTCATGCTCCTTGTATCCTTGGACTCTTCAATGGACACCACCACACAAGTGAATTTATCGGTTAAAGTTCGAAGTATCTTTTCAACTATCTTTGAATCTGGCATGTCTTCACCATTGCTTCGCATCTTGTTGGAAACTGACATTACTCTCCCAAAGTAATCATCAATTTTCTCATCATTCTTCATTGTAAGAACCTCAAAGTCTCTTCTCAGGGTTTGGAGAAGAGATCGCTTCACCCTTTCATTGCCTCCAAACTTTCTCTTCATCAAATTCCAGATGATCTTAGATGTTTTACGATCCAAAATCTGCTCAAACACAACCCGATCAAGTGCCTGGAACAGGTAATGCTTCACTTGATGGTCCTTCATCTTGAGCTCCTCAACCTGCTTCTGCTGCACTGCAGTTGCTTCGATTCCCTCTGGTAGCTCAATGTAACCTTCTTCTACCATACTCCACAATCCTTTAGCACGCAAGAGATTCTCCATCAGCTCACTCCAATGATCGTAATTACCATCAAAATGAGGGATTTTGGTGAGTGTTTTGTCGTCGCTCATTTTCTCTGTTTTCTCTCTCTCTCTCTTAGATCACTTTGTTCGTAAGCTCTGATACCGATTGTAAGTTACTAGTTTCAAAGACTTGCAAATTGCATCAGAATGATCTAATTCTCATTAGCTCTAATGCGGTTTTATAAAGATACAACAAAACTGAAACAGAACCGAAAAGATAGGACATGACGCAACTAGCTCAACTAGTTCCACTAACAACGGGAAAGTAGTAAAACAAACTTTGACACATTATAACGAGAAGAATAGGTCTCTTATTGACTTAAGCTTACTCAACAAGAAAACTTAGTGAAGGCAAATAGAATAAGAAATCAAACAGATTTATTTATATTTGTATTTACAAGAAATCACGTGAATCATGTCGTACATGCAATACATGCTCGTAGGTTTAGATGTGGATGCTGCATAGGTTTAGACTTTAGATGTGAATGCATTTGAGTCCATTCAATTTACCTAAAGAGTTAATTATGATTTACGGAAGCAAATTATATAATTGGGTTATGTTAAAACGGAAAGTGGGAGGAAGAGGATCGAAATGCGTCACGTTTTGGCAAATTACAAATGGAATGGGAGAGAAGAAGTGCGTGTCGTTTTCACCAATCCACTTAAAATGATTCCAAGTCAAAATTAGTACTATATAAATTCCAAAAGGGAGTACGATTGCAATCTTCAATCCAACGCCCAACGCGTTGCTGTTACCTTTTCCCTTTTCTCTTCTTCTCTCTTTTATTTTCTCAAATCTTTGTTTTGGTTAAACTTTTTGTTTCGATAATTTCATATTGTGTATAAAACAATTTGTCAATAACTTGCTAGAACAATTTTATAACACTGTTGTATATAGATATATACATACTAGCCAAACGATAAATTTTGTTGTATAACAAGGTGGAAATTTAACTTTAAAAATTATGTATAGGCAAACAATAAATTAATTTTTTCATATATAGTTATTTATATATGCGTGCCGTGTATTTATGATAACAAGTTGGGAACTTTTTCTAAATACCGAAAACAATTGACTTGGGAAAGAAATGGTGAGCGGTTAAATACTAATTTCGGTGACAATAAATGATAAGGTTTACTGTATTATTTATGGCAAAAAGTAATCGAACCTTCCGACATGTGCTTCTCTGCTACCTTTAACAAAAAAAAATGTGCTTCTCTGCAACTTTATTATATAAAGTTGTTATTTCAACAGTATGGTTCATAAATACTCCAATCAGGCATTCACTCTTTGGTTTTTTTTTTTCTTTTCTTTCTATAAACTATAAACTTTGCTGTTCGTTTTTTAGGCCTTTCTATTTGTAGTTATATTGAATTACTTATATGTCAAGTAGAAATAAGAACAAAACACATAAATGGTATTGCAACCGAAAGTGAATATCAAGTATTCAAGTACATATATCAAGCCACTAATTTTTTTTAATTATAAATATAAATTTAGCCAAAAACGATAATAGGTCCAATGAAATTTCGAATAAACGCATAAAGTAAAGTGATATTTCTCATATGCAATATAGAAGAGATAATGAGGCATTTATAGTAAACAACTAAACACAAAAGACTGGCTCTCAAGAAAAGAGATGGGGCGAATTAGGTAAGCACAACATCATGCTTACACATTACCATCATGCTACACATTACCATCATGCCTCGTATTCGTGGATAAGTAATATTGTATCAATACGGCCACGGTACACTGTGGAGATTGTTTAATCGGAGGAGTAATGTTTTTCCCAAAATGATTGAATGTATTGGTATTAAATGAACTCAAAATACATCGAATGGGTCAACGTAAATTGCACAAACCTAGGACTTGATTTACACGACCACTAGACCCAAAATAGTGAATATGTATAAAATTTTGGACTGTATATATATAGTTATATATCTATGAGATAATTCTGTTACAAAAAATTGATATCCTCATAATATGTCATATCACCAATTAAAAGGGTAAATAATTTTAGGTTAGGTCCATTATGATCCGGTCTAATCGGACCAAAGAAAAGAATCCCAAAATTTAAGGTTGTAAGAGATCTCCTAGAAATTTTTTGATAACGAACTTGGAGTCTAGAGATAATGCTGAGAGCTAGGGCCTAGGGAGACTAGATTGGTCCATGTCTTGATTGATACTCTTGTATATGAAAATGCCAAAATGAATTAGAGAGGGGATGGATATTGTATAAAGTGGAGATACAGTCTTAATCTGACTTTTACAGAATTGCTTGAGAGATATATGAAGATAATATTCGAGTTAGCAAAAATAGTTCTAAACACTCGACCATATCAATAATACAAAAATCCACTACCCTTCGATAGATTCCTTTGTGCGAAATGTTAAATTTTAATATTTATTTTCATCACTGACCATATTTACATCTATTGGCTGAATTATGATCAATTTTATTCGAGAACATGTTATAATGTATGTACTACTATGCATCTAACTATCGACGAATAATATATTTGAAAGTAGGTAACTAAGAGATATCATAAAAATTATCACTGTAGGTAAACATATAAAGACAAAAATAATGTGTTGGATAAAACATTATATTGTTTAAAATTGTATATCACCAATTTCACGAGTTGAAACATTGTAAAACTAGTCATCTTAGTAGTCATTAACTATTAAACGATGAGTTTTACATTTTACTATTATAAAATGTATCATCATTATATATTAAAGATTATATTGTTATGTCAGTACTGCCTTGGTTTAGTAAAAACAAAAAGAAACCAAACGAACATGTTCTTGATTCTCGAAGTGATGGATGATATCTGTTCCCCTTCAGTCTTTTATGGAATCACTTCATCTTTCACTTCTAATGGTTTTTAGTATCTCGAGTTGTTCTTTTTGACAGTCGAAAAGCTCCTTCAATTTTCTTTTCCCTTTCGATTATTAGAATAAAGTAACTGATCACGCTAATATTTTTCATTTTTCATATAAAATGTTCTGATTCTCTTACTCTATGTTGCCCTTCTGGAAAATCAAGGACCACAGGGAATTACATCACTTTTCAATTATCTTATTGGTGTTTTCTTTAAAGATTAAGCCACATGTCGAGTTTTGATAATTATAATGATATTGCATAGTGCCCACTCAATTAAAATCTGGTCCAACTCTATGCTTCGTTGCCTTCGTTGGTCCAACTTGTTTGAAGCAGAACAAATTCTTGGACGACTATATATAATTATTATCCTAACAAATCGATTATGCAAAAGTAAACTTTGTTTAATCACAACGAAAGCAATATAGCCCATAGACAATTTAGACATGCGTATAACTTTCACGGGTAAGCACTTTCAGAGGTCCAAAATAACTTGCAGCACAAATGACATCGAAGGAGCATATAATATTTTTGATTTTGAACTCGTTTTTCTAGGTTTGTTTCTTTATACCTTAGCTTTGAATTTGTTCCAGTCGAAAATGTGGTCGTTGTCTTGTAAATAAAAATGTAGTCTTTTTTAATATATATCACGAAAATGATGTTTTAATAAATCTCGTACTTGTGTGTCAAAAAGAACGTATATATCTTGTACTTGTTAGAAGAAAGTCCGATGTTTTGTCCTTCAATTTTGAATATATGCTACTCATGTGTTTGTAAAGTAATAAAGAAATTGTGTTTGCAATATCAATTTGGTAGAAAAGTACGCGACTAATTTGAATCATAATTTAATGGAGACAACATGTTTTAAGGTAACAAAAAGAAATCGAGAATATACATGAAATATGGGACGTTACAACTTACAAAGTTGGTTCATCTTACTCTTAATCTTACCTTTTGATTTTGTAAACCCTAGGCCATCTAGTATTGTTATTTATGGAAGATCTATAAAGATCAAATTGTGTATATATAATTTTCTCTGACAAAAAAACGAATGAAGAAAAGTCTAGAATACTTCAACTTGTACAAGTAAGAGAATACTTTGACCAAAAAAAAAAAAAAAGTACAAGTAAGAGAATACTAAATGGCATGTCGTTGTTATTATCAATAACTTTAGATTAACGCAAAGTGTTGGAACAAAGAACCAAAAATAGTAAATAAAGATGCGGTAATAGAAGTGCACACCATTTAGTAAAAAAAACATAGTAATAGAATATGCTTGAAAACGGATAATAGCGAATATAAAGATAGAACACGAAGGGAGTTAAGAGTTAGCTAGTAGTGGTAGAGTAGCATAGCAGCATCAGAAAGGTCCGAGTCGAAATCATTTTAGCAAACAAAGTCATCGTAATGAATTGCATACATTTTCTCATAGGCGTAATTCGTTTCCATTAATTTCAGATTCCAAAGATTTTCTTTAGAATAATATATAATTATATAATAAGATTAAAAGATGAGAAAGGATTACGAATAAGTATGGGAAATTCTGAACCCATTGTTTCTGAGTGGGGAATTTTTCTATAAATAATAATTGACATCAAATCTCAATACGATTTTTCTTGTATTTTTCCTTATAGTATATAAAAATACGGATTTAGAAAACTTTTGGTACGAATAATAAAGCCAATCATCGGATAAAAAACCATTTGGTCGGAATATTTCAAATTTAAGATAATTCGGCAGATATAATACGTACGTAATATAACAAAACTGTATACTATTACACACGTTTTTGCGTGCGAAACTTGATGTAGTTTTAAAATCATTGTTGGAAGCTATTAATGTTTTTAGTCTCTTGAAAGTACTTTGATGATTTGATTTACTGTTATCTATGCAGCACAGACAACCAGAGTGTTGATAGAGCCTATAGAATTGGGCAGACAAAGGATGTTGTGGTGTATAGGTTAATGACCTCACCAACTGTTGAAGAAAATATATACAGGAAACAGGTCTGTGACATATTTTTGTTCCTCATTAAATGATATAGCCGAGTGATTTTGATATATATGATCATTTGTATGATATAATACCCTCGGTATATGCTTTTTTAGTTTTTTAGGTACACAAGGGAGGATTGTTTAAAACTGCGACTGAGCATAAAGAACAAATTCGTTACTTCAGCCAGTAGGTGAATTATGCTGTAAATGGCAGTCTAAATGCTTTCAAGATTGCATTAATATCCTTCATTGAAAAAATCCGTTAAGATTGCATTTATGGTTTAATGAGGGATATTAATTTTGATGTTTGTCTGTTTGAATGAAATTCTTTGTACATTGTTACTCTGAGAAATTTAATTTAATTCCAGAAAGGCATCATGTTCTAATCTTCTCCTAAACATGCAAGATGCTTAATCTCATTTAGGATTTACTTAAATTATGGAATTACTTAAATTATTCTTGATAAAGTTGATTTAATTCTCAAACTATAGAAATTACTGAATTATTCTCGACAAAGTTGATTTTGATAAGATTATTGAAAACTAGTATATTTAATATTTTCTTAACAACGACAACCAAATATCTAATTAATAAATCTACGATTTTCTACCGTTTTTTCCGTTAAGGTTATTTTTGGTAACAATTTGTTGAAAAGTAGTATATTTAATAGTATTCAAAAATTGTAAAACATCTAGTTACCACATACAATTTTGTTTTTGTATTTTGGTAAGAATTGGTTGGAAATTATTATATTAAGGTTGATTTTGGTAAGAATTGGTTAAAAATTATTAAATATAATAAATTTCAACAACTATTATCGTTAAATATATATTAAGAAAATCATTTCAAAAAAACAAATTTCAAAAATGTTAAATGTACTAATTATTATTCTCGTTAAGATTGATTTTGGTAATAATTGGTTGAAAACTAATACATTTAACATTTTAAAACAATGAGAGCCAAACATCTTATTAATAAAATCTATCACTACAATTTTGTTCTCGTTAAAATTATTTTTTGGTAATTATTTGTTGTGATTTTCAGTCAAAATCAGCTTTGCTGAATTAATAACAATGTAGTAAATTGCTTGTAGTTGTTATATCTTGAACGAAGTACGGAGGTCTAACCATTTCTTTAATATACCATAAAATGGTTGATATACTTACAAACTTCCATTATAGTTACGTTTTTTGAATAATGGTAGGGGTATGCGTTCGGTTTTTCGGTTTGGTTTTTTTGGTTTTATAAAAATAGAACCATAAAGAAACATATGTAATTCGGTTTGGTTACGGTTCGGTTTTTTCGGTTTATAGTTTTTTTCGGTTTCATCAAAAATAAAACCATATAAAAACCATATATATCACAGTTTGGTTCGGTTTCGGTTCTTAATGGTTATTCCATGCTTTTAAAGCAGTTCCAGACATTTGACCGGCAACCACTTTGTTTTTTTACCGTTGGAGAAGGATCATCAATATCAGTTGCTTTCCTTTTTTCAGCGGAATTACAGTCTTGACTTGAATCTGCCATCTGCGATTATTTTTATAATAGATGATCAGTTGATAAGTTTATTAATAACATACAAAAAACAAAAAGAACAAAAAATAAACCTTTGGTAGTTTGAGTTGCAGACTTGCACGGGAGGAGACGCATGTAAGAGGAACAAATACAATGACAACAAATAATTATGAATATATATAGGTTAGGGAATAGAGACTTAGAGTTAGAATTTTGTAATTCCATAGATTAATAGGAGATCAATAACTATAAGCACAATAAAGAAAAAAATTATTGATATTGTTATACAATATAAAATTATAAGCTTGATAAACTAATTATTCTAATTTTTTTATAAAAAACCACAAAAATCATTCGGTTTTACAGTTTTTAACCAAACCAAACCTAAACCAAATGGTTAATTAAAATAAAAACCAAACAGATTTTTAGATTTAACTATAACCAAACCAAACCAAACCATTTATTACGGTTTGATTTTTCGGATTTTGGTTTTTTTGCCCACCCATGGTATGTTTGATAACTATATTACTCAAAATATTTTACTTAAAAAGGATAAAACAGTTTTCTCGGAAAGCCATTATTTAGATTATTCATTTTTGTTAAAACGTTTTTTAATAAGCCTAGCTTAGTTAAGTCACATGATAAATGTTGATTCGGCTACAATTATCATCAGTTCCAAGTTCCAACCAATTAAATTTTGGGTCAGATAATTGATAATAGGCTTTTAGGTAGTACCAGTTGGGCCCAACTTTCAAGTCAAATTTGAAACCCAAACACTTTAGATTAAACAAAAGAGCTTCATCTGATTGTCAGTATTTAACTAATTATTGAAAGGAAAATACGATATATATGGTTAAGCAATTTTGACATTTTTATATAGTTATAAAATGTTCACTCATAAACACATCAACACATATCTTTTGTATTGTCTTACTTCATTTTTATCAACTATTGATGCTATATATATATATATATATATAAAGCCATTGTCATTGTAATCTTACGAAGGAAAATAGGATTTCTTACTTACTTATTTAAATTACCACCATCATCGATTCAACAAACATAAATAGTTTTGGATAAAGTGAAATTCGTCTTTTTAGCAAACAACACGTTCTCTTCCCTTTGTAAACAAGCAAATCAACATGTGCTCTTCCATTAAATATATGTATCTGTATGGGCCCAAAAAGCCTGCCAAAAACATGTGCCCAAAATTTATAAACACTATTATAGAATTACAAAAAAAAAAGTATTTTATTTTTTAATATCCTGTCAAAAAATCACAAAATTCGTATTTTCGAATTTGAAATAATAATGTTGAAAATTTTGGTAAGTTACAGAAGAGAAAGAAACGGACCATTTTCAAATTTTGAAATTTCGGAAAAAAACAAAATCGGCGCCTCTTAGAGATAGAGATAATTAATAATGGGGGAAAAAAAAAGAGAATTAAAAAAAAAAAAACGCAGAGAGCAATAATAAAAAGACCTTCACACTCACTCACACTACTTGCATTTCTTCAAAAGAACCCTAAAAAGCTCTCTCTCTCTCTCTCTCTTCTCTCCAAATCTCTCTTGTCCGTTTCCACTCTCATTCAACCGAAGATGCGTGAGATTCTTCACATCCAGGGTGGTCAGTGCGGTAACCAGATCGGTGCCAAGTTCTGGGAAGTCGTTTGCGCCGAGCACGGCATAGATCCAACCGGTAGGTACACTGGTGACTCAGATCTACAGCTTGAGCGCATCAACGTTTACTACAACGAGGCTAGCTGTGGTCGATTCGTTCCTCGTGCTGTGCTCATGGATTTGGAGCCTGGGACTATGGATAGTCTCAGATCTGGACCTTACGGTCAGACCTTTCGCCCTGATAACTTCGTTTTTGGCCAATCTGGTGCTGGTAACAACTGGGCTAAGGGTCATTACACTGAGGGAGCTGAGCTTATCGATTCGGTGCTCGATGTTGTTCGCAAGGAGGCCGAGAACTGCGACTGCCTCCAAGGTAATCCTTCTTCTTCTTCTTCTTCTTTTTCTAGATCTGTTCGATTTTAGGGTTTACTATGGCTGTACGAGTGTTCTGAACTGTGGTATTTGCTTTTGTAGGGTTCCAGGTGTGTCATTCGTTGGGAGGAGGAACTGGATCTGGGATGGGAACGCTTTTGATTTCCAAGATCCGTGAAGAGTACCCAGATCGGATGATGCTCACGTTCTCGGTGTTCCCTTCGCCTAAGGTCTCTGATACTGTTGTTGAGCCTTACAACGCTACTTTGTCTGTTCATCAGCTTGTTGAGAATGCAGATGAGTGCATGGTTCTTGATAATGAGGCCTTGTACGATATCTGCTTCAGGACTCTCAAACTCACTACTCCTAGCTGTAAGATTCACTATCCTATTTTGCTTTAGTCTTTCACAAATGCTAAAATTAGTTGTTCTTTGTTTATATATGCGTTTGTCTAGATAGTGATTCTGTCATTGTAATTTCTGATCTGCAAGTCTCTATCGTTTTGGTACTGTTTCCAGTGGCATTTGCTATTTGTTTTGTTACTGTTTCCAGTGGCATTTGCTATTGTGCTCTTCGCAAATGCTAAGATTAGTTGTTCCTTGTTTATATATGCGTTGTCTAGATGGTGATTTTGTTATTATATATGCAGTTGGTGATTTGAATCACTTGATCTCTGCGACCATGTCTGGTGTCACTTGCTGTCTGAGGTTCCCTGGTCAGCTGAACTCTGACCTCCGTAAGCTTGCTGTGAATCTCATCCCATTCCCTCGTCTTCACTTCTTCATGGTGGGATTTGCTCCTCTCACATCAAGAGGTTCTCAGCAGTACCGTTCCCTCACAGTTCCTGAACTCACCCAGCAAATGTGGGACTCCAAGAACATGATGTGTGCTGCAGACCCTAGACATGGACGCTACCTCACTGCCTCTGCTATGTTCCGTGGCAAGATGAGCACTAAGGAAGTTGATGAGCAGATGCTGAACGTGCAGAACAAAAACTCGTCCTACTTTGTCGAGTGGATCCCCAACAATGTTAAGTCAACCGTCTGTGACATCCCACCTACTGGTCTGAAGATGGCTTCCACTTTCATTGGTAACTCAACATCGATCCAAGAGATGTTCAGGCGTGTGAGTGAGCAGTTCACAGCTATGTTCAGGAGGAAGGCTTTCTTGCATTGGTACACTGGTGAGGGAATGGATGAGATGGAATTCACAGAAGCAGAGAGCAACATGAACGATTTGGTTTCAGAGTACCAGCAATACCAAGATGCAACTGCCGATGAAGAAGGTGAGTACGAGGACGAGGAAGAAGGTGAATACCAACAACAGGAGGAAGAGTACTGAGAGTAATTTAGTTTAAACCCGCCTTAAAAAAACAATTTAGTCGTTTGCTATTTTAACCTCAACTACCAGTTGCAGGTTTTTTTTTTCTGCTTGTATTTGACATGTCTGGATCTTTTTATGTACTTTGTTCCTAAATTTGGTTCGTTATTTCGTTAAGCTTTTTTTGTATGAGTCCTAATATTCCTCTCTATGCACTTAGGATTGCCTTTGAAGTATTCAGTACTATTTTAAAGATCTGCATTGTCTCCACGCTTTGGTCTTTGTATCTGCACTTGCATGTTACTGCTATCTCTCTTGGTAATCTCTTAAGGAATTCGGGTTTGATCTGCTGGCTCAGCTCCATGTCTGACACCAAATCAAATTATTAATATTGAACGTTACACCGTTTCCATTTCTGTTATACCAACAGCGCCATTAATGTGACACCTCTTTGTTATAACAAAACAGTAACAACAGCGCCTATAACTTTCTTCATTTGAATGTTAACACCGTTTTCATTTCTGTTATTGTTGTTAGTCGGAAGTCGGAATCAACTATGAAATATGAACGAATTGGAATGTTATAAGTTGTATAACCACTTAAACTGCCAAAAGGCCCAATACCATTCCAACTCCTATTTTGGTTCAATCAGTTTGCAAAGTTAATGATACCCCAATTAGTCAGTTTAGGGTGACCGGTTGATATATCTATGTGTCCTATGATTAAAAAATCTAAAATCTTATTAAAACTACCAAGGAAATTACATTAATGAAATAAACAAATACTATACTATACTATAACTTAGGCTGGAAGCCTGACTAAGCCTTTGGGCTTTGGATTACTTCATTTCTTTTATATGAGCTCGGCCCATTTTGGTTGCAGTCAACTGCTGCGCCTCAACGCATTTCGGGGAGAACCAACTAGCTCTGGGTTCGAGTGGCATTTCACCCCTAACCACAACTCATCCGCTGATTTTTCAACATTTTTGATTCGTCTATGATTCATCAATAATCCCAAAGTCGACGAGAAAAAAAAAAAAACTAAAAAACGACACAGTTTCAGATAGCTTTCACTCGCGTCTCAAGTACAATCTCTAAAATCACTTGCTTTCACTTGCATCAAAATCTCTAAATATGATTTTGATGCAAATAAATAATGATGGTACGAAAATTATTATTCCCTCTGTCTCATAAAGATTGATGTTTTTGAGATATTTTTTTGTCCCACAAAGATTGATGTTTTGTAAACTTCAAGAAGTAATCATTGAAAATATTTAAAATTTTGAATTGTTATTGGTTTAAAATTAAATAACACTCCCTCCGTTTCAAAATATATGATGTTTTAACTAAAACATGTAGATTAAGAAATCTTTACTTTTAACAAGTTCAACCAATCAAAAACAATACCGTATAATATAAAATACTAAACTAATCTAAAAGTTGCATAGAAACTTGAAAATATCATATATTATGAAACAAAAAAACTTCTCTAAAACATTTTATATTTTGAAACGCAAAGAGCATCTCTTTAATCAAAAGAAAAAATATATTTAAATTCAGTAATTATTATTTTCTTAAAATGTGTAAAAGCTTCCAAACATCAGACAGACGGAGTATTAGTTACACAGTGGAAAATAATTCAGACGACATTAGTGTTTAATACTCTTCGTCAGATTACACATTTTTTTTTCCATTGCAGCAGATCTCTCTCTCATCAGACTCAGACAAAGTAAATTACATACAAGTCGACGAAAAAAAAAACTAAAAAACGACACAGTTTCAGATAGCTTTCACTCGCGTCTCAAGTACAATCTCTAAAATCACTCGCTTTACATGAAGAACACGTGTCCTTTTCGATCACGATAGCGAGTAGTTTTTGCAAAATTATACTTGCGAGTGTGATGATAAAAGAGAGAAATTTTGAATAAATGTTTCATCACAACGGGTCTTTGACTCTCTCTCCTCTGCACAGCTCTACAGGTGAGAGAGAGTCCTACTACACTACACACCTACAGATTTTCAAAAAATCTCTCAAAAGAAGAGGGAAAAATAAAAAATAAATAAATAAAAGAAGAATTCTTTTTAGGAAAAACAAAAAGTAATATTTTTCATCATGAGTCTTCTTCCTCTTCCTCCTTCTCACTCATTCCCAATCACTAGCCTCTCTCGAAGTAGGGATTGGGGGAATTAATAAAAAAAAAAAAAAATCTCATCTTTTCTTTGATTTTGTTCTCTACTGTTTCGTATCGAAGCCTAAAAACAAGTTTCTCTTTTTTGGAATCTGTGGGATTTTAAGGGAAGATGGGTATCTCGAATTGGGTTTTCTTATTAGTGATTTCTTCTACAGCTACCCTTTTGGTTTCTTGCTCTCTTGCCCTCACTCTTGATGGTTAGTCAAATACACTTTTATTACTACTCTCAAGTCCTTTGCTTTTTTTTTTGGTTGGTTGGTGAGAAATCTGAGATTTGATCATCAAGAAGTTCTTTCTAACTATTTTGATCTTTGTAGGGTTTGCTCTTTTGGAATTGAAGAGTGGATTTAATGATACGAGGAACTCTTTAGAGAACTGGAAAGATTCAGATGAGACACCTTGTTCTTGGACTGGCGTCTCCTGTAATTCTCAAGACCAAAGAGTTGTTTCTATGTAAGAGAGAATCTCTTCTTCTTTCTTCTTTTTTACCACATTCTCTCTCCACTTTCAACTTCTTTCTTTTACCTGAATCGTGGTTTTGATTTTGTAACTCCTGGATTGTGCAGAAACTTACCTTACATGCAACTAGGTGGGATTATATCTCCTAGCATTGGGAAGCTTAGTAGATTGCAGAGACTGTGAGTTATTTATTATTGTAGAGTTGTTCTCTATGCTAAAATTTAGTATCTTTTTTAAGTAGTTTGTTTTAATTCGAATTCGGTTGGAGTTATGTAGGGCACTTCATCAGAACAGCTTACATGGAACAATTCCTAATGAAATCACCAATTGCACTGAGCTCAGAGCTATGTAAGTCAGTAAAAAATTTGATTAGTGGTGTTGGAGTTTTCTCTTACTATTGGGAATATATCAAACCTTTAGTTAGTGTTGAGCCATGACCATTGTTATCTGTTTAAACATGTTTTCAGGTATTTGAGAGCAAATTTTTTTCAAGGAGGGATCCCACCGGATATTGGCAACCTTACATTTCTTACTATATTGTAAGATTCAAATTTTGTGGTTGTATTTTGCTTTCTTTAATTTTCTTCAAATCTGATCATTTTAAAGAATTTGTGATGCTTTGGGATATTTTTCAGGGATCTATCAAGCAATACACTGAAAGGTTCTATTCCTTCTTCAATTAGTCGATTGAATCGACTACGCTCCTTGTAAGTTACAATCAGAATCTTGTGTGTTAGATATGTTAACTATGCAAGATTTTGTATGTTTACTTTTCTTCTTCTTGAACTCTCTGTTTGATTCAGGAACTTGTCAACCAACTTTTTCTCTGGCGAGATCCCAGATATAGGAGTTCTCAGCAGATTTGGTGTTGAAACGTGAGCTTTCTCGTCTGTAAAACTCTTGGTTTCAAAAATCTTATGTGCTAATGTTAGACTAGAATGTTATTTCTGACTGTGGTTTTGTGTGTTTATGGTTAGATTTACCGGTAATTTGGATCTTTGTGGCCGGCAAATTCACAAGCCATGTAGATCATCAATGGGTTTCCCTGTTGTTCTTCCTCATGCAGAAACTGATGATGAATCAGGCAAGTTCCTATTAAATAACTAATTCATCGGTTCTTGAGACCTCCTTTAGCTATTTTCTGATTCTTGATATATCTTTTGAAATCCTCACAGAGACTCCAAAGCGGTCTTCACGCTTGATTAAAGGAATTTTGATAGGAGCAATGTCTACAATGGCTCTTGCATTCATTGTGATCTTTGTGTTCCTATGGATTTGGATGCTCTCAAAGAAAGAAATAACAGTAAAGAAGTACACCGAAGTCAAGAAACAAAAGGAACCATCCGAAACGAGTAAGATCCACATAAAAGAGACAAAACTAGTTTACTGATTTCTTTTCTTGCTGCTAATCCATTTGCTAAATTGTCTTTTAAAAAGGTAAGAAGCTAATTACTTTCCATGGAGATCTTCCATACTCCTCGACTGAGCTGATCGAGAAGCTAGAGTCTCTTGATGAGGAAGACATTGTGGGTTCGGGAGGATTTGGCACGGTTTATCGAATGGTAATGAACGATCTTGGAACCTTTGCGGTTAAGAAAATAGATAGGAGTCGACAAGGATCAGACCGAGTTTTTGAGCGAGAGGTTGAGATTTTGGGAAGTGTCAAACACATCAATCTAGTGAACCTACGTGGATACTGCCGCTTACCATCTTCAAGACTTCTCATCTATGATTATCTTACCGTGGGGAGCTTAGACGATCTTCTCCATGGTAATAAATGCACTTCTACATATCTTCTTATCTTTCATTGTTGGTCTTGCAATGTGTATTGATCTTGTTCTGTTTTTTTTTTTTGGTTTCTTATCTCTGAAGAACGAGCTCAAGAAGATGGTTTGTTGAATTGGAACGCTCGGTTGAAAATAGCACTAGGTTCTGCGAGGGGTCTAGCGTATCTACACCATGATTGTAGTCCTAAAATAGTTCACCGTGATATCAAATCAAGCAATATTCTACTCAATGATAAACTAGAACCTCGAGTCTCGGACTTTGGTCTTGCAAAGCTTCTTGTTGATGAAGACGCACATGTTACCACCGTGGTAGCTGGCACCTTTGGCTATCTTGCTCCAGGTTCTGTTCTTTGCCAACTTCCTTTTTGAATCTTAGACTTCAATAGTTTCTAACTTTTTTTGTTGTATGATGAAATCTTGGAAACAGAGTATCTACAAAATGGGAGAGCGACAGAGAAGTCTGATGTCTACAGCTTTGGAGTTCTTCTCCTTGAGCTTGTTACTGGAAAAAGACCAACGGATCCAATATTCGTTAAACGAGGCTTGAATGTTGTTGGATGGGTAAGAAAACACCTCTCTGACAAGAACCGTTCTGTTTTTAACATTCATAAGATTTGTTTTCTAAGAAAATGTGACTTGTTATATCAGATGAACACTGTGTTGAAAGAGAATCGATTGGAGGATGTGATGGACAAGAGATGCACCGATGTAGACGAAGACTCTGTTGAGGCATTGCTCGAGATAGCGGCGAGGTGTACAGACGCTAACCCTGAGGACAGGCCAGCTATGAACCAGGTGGCTCAGTTGCTTGACCAAGAAGTCATGTCACCTTCTGCGATCGATTACTACGATGATTCTCAGTCTGATTACTGTTAGGGGGACGCTTGCTTATGCATGGCTAAAAGTAACCGGTAAATCTCAATCCCACGACGGTTTCGTTGTTGTTGTTGTTGCTGTTATGAATGTTGTAGTTTGGGATGGAGGGGTTTTGTATGTAAATTAGATATGAAGGTGGAGTGTAAGATTATTGAGGTTCATTGTTCTTGTGCACTTTTTTTAATGTTTTTGTAAACGTAAACGATCCATTCTCTTGTATTTTCAATATTCAAAGCAGAGGACACTTGAGAGCTCTGTTATTTATTTATTGTTTTTGTTCTGTTTTACCTGTCTCTCTCTCTATATATAGTGTAGATTGTTGACAAAAAAAATATATATATAGTGTAGATTAAAATTATCAATTGGATTCGGATTATGTTTTTTTTTTTTTTTTTTTTTTTTTTTTTGTTATTCTTGCAAATTCGGAAATATTAGAACAAAACACTGTCTTTGGATCTAGTTAATGGTCGACTAAAAATAGTTTAAACTTTTTCTTAAGAAAATGGTACTTTTCAGCAAATCTTATAACTTTGAAATGATATCCAGAAATGCTGAGATTTTACAAAGAAGCTGTGTTTAGAGACTTGAGAGAGTTGATAATTTCTTGATTTTTTTTCCCCTCGAATTTTTTAAAATATCTTCTGAATAAGCAGATGACCTTTCGTTAAATGGAAGAGACTTCGTACATCTCCAAGCCCCATCCACCTCTTAAAAGGCCAATGTTTTTTTTTTGCCCTATATGCTTTTGCTATCTACGCGTACAAATATTGATATAAAAGTTATTCTTCAAATATTTATGTTAATACACTCATAAATTTGTACATGAATATGTTATATCAGTTGATTAAATATAATACAAGAGACCAATGAGATATCGTCAATTAGAACCTTTTGAAAATTACTCGTAACTCTTGGAAAATTTGATTTTCATACATAAGTAGTTTATAACTAAGCAATCAGATATTGGTTTTCAGTTTGGCCATTATAAACTGACATAGTGAATCAATAACTACAGATTTTGGAGATTAATTAGTTTTTTTGGTCTATTTTTCCGCTTACATAAAAAAACTGTATATATAACCTAATTGTTCAAAAAAATAAAGAAGGAAAAATATGAACTATAACCTAATTCCGAATCAATTAATTGCAAAACTAATACTATATATTAGTTATTAAAAATATGCTATTGTCTTATAACCTAATTCCGATTTATTTAATTCCGATTTCTGTTGGTAAATGATTTACCAAAAAAAAAAAAAGGTATATGCTAATCTACGCTATAAGCACATATTTGCGTGAGCGTATATAAATACATGCAAACATGTATCACTTGTCTCTCTCCTATTGGTTAAGATAACAGAGAGAAACGGTATTTTTAGACTTTGCTAAAGAGATATTTAGAGAGATCAAAGAATAATCCCACTTTTTGAGTGGTCTTATCTTTATTCTCCACCTCAAAGAACCATTTTGTCATGGCTTCTGTTGCCGTGAAGCCACTACCTCTTCTTGGCCGGAGACTCACTTCTACGGCGGCTTCAAAATCAACGCCAATGTTGGCCAACGTTTCTAGCCGGCATTTTCTCGGGATCTCTACGTATAACGACTTCTTGAGGCAAAGAAGAGCTCCGGCAACTTTTAATCACCGCCGACAAATAAGCACGGTGGTGGCTTCGGCAGGAAACTTGACAACGTCGTCGTGGGACTCGTGGAAGCCAGATAAGACGGCGGCGGCTACGGCTCTATTGCTGAGTGATGTCATTTGGCCTGCAGCTGGTTAGTCATTGAAAACAAATTATATACTAATTACTAGTATTTAACATCATACTTTTTAATAGTATTTTTTTTTTCCTTGTCAAATTTGAGATCATAAGTCTTTTACTAATGTTTTCTCAATCTTCAAAAATTGATGTACTTTGGTTCTTAAATCAGAAGAACTACAAGAAGTGTGATTAGGGTATAAAAGTAGCAAACGAAAACAAATAAAAGGAAGAGAGGAAAGGTGGACACACAAACAATATAAAATTAGAAAATTAATTTCTGACTCAGAGAGATTGAGAATGTGTCTCTTCCTAAGGCCAAATGGTCATTTTATGTGAACCTAAGTTCGAGTTTGATTAATTTATCGTTTTGTTATAGTGTATAAACAATATAGGTATTTGACTATAGAACGTGTGGTGGTGAAAAAAAAGAAAAAAAAAAAAGAGAGAGAGAAAAGTTGTGGTTTTTAGGAATGATGTTAAGCAAATTAGTGTTAGAAGTTTAAATAAATTGAAAAAAACATTATTAACTGGAAAAAATATGGCAAATAGTTTTATGAATATCGACTAATCGTTTTTGGATCGTGGCATGTAATATTTGATTATGTTTGTAAAGTAACTTAATGCTGGGAAATATACATGTAGTCAAAGAAATTAATTTGTTTTTGAGAATCTTAGTTTGCGTATAGTCAAACCCTATGCTGACGCCTGACAGAGAGCTTATATTAATCAAGGTTTATAGCTGACTTTTCTACTAAATATGAAATTATATTCATGTGTGGCAGCTATAATTACCATCTCTCTATGGTCTGAAGTCTGAACTTAATCTGAATTTCAACGGAAATTAACTCAAAATTCCTCATTTAACTATTTTTATAACGTCATGACTGAAGATTCGAATAAAACAAATTGATAATCGATTAAACCAATGTAGTACGTAGGTTAGAAATAAGCGTATATACAGTAAAACCTTTATAAATTAATACTCTATAAATTAATATATTATAAATTAATAAATTTTGCTAGTCCAAAGTCGGGACACTATAAAAAATAACAAAATTTGATAAGATAATAAGATAATAATTTTTTTGAAATCCCTATATAAAATATGGTCCTAATAATATCATAAATTAATAATCATATAAATTTACATATATATATATATACACTGATATAGTAAAGTATGTTTCTCTTAACCTCGTATCTATAAAACAATTGTTATGTTGTATATTCAAACTATATATAATGATATAAAATATTCTATAACATTTCATAAAACGGCTAAAACTTTTTAAAGTTATCAATTTCTAAATATGCATCATTTACATTTTGATAGACTATTAAAATATGATAATTGATATTCTTATATGTGTATAAGTGAATTTGTCTATAATATTTGTAATTCATTGTCAATAATATTTTTTAATTATTTTAAATTCAATTCTAATACCATAAAATTTATAACATCCAAAGTTCTAATCTTATTTTGCAAAAATAGTCTCAATTCTTAATTTTTTAAAAAATAAAATTTTAAAAATATATCTATAAATTAATAATTATTAATTTACACTATAAAATAATTATTATTAATTTATAGATAATTTAATATCACTATAAATTAATAAAATATATTGGTCCCAACATTATTAATTTATAGAGGTTTTACTGTATTCCTATATACTAAAAAAAACTTAGACAATTAGCTAATGGAAATTGCAAAACATATGTTGTTTTGTTATAGATTTTTCATTTTTGTGACTAACGCATGTTATCATGTACTAATATTTATGGATTCATTTCTGTTAAAAATATATAGATATATATATATATATATATGTTAGACCCTTAGAAAAAACGAGAGTTGTGATAATACAATTTGTTTTGGTTTCTTAATTATAAAATTTATAATAAATATTGTTTGTGAGTAGGAGCGTTTGCGGCAATGGCGATATTGGGAAGAATTGATCAAATGCTATCTCCAAAAGGGATTTCAATGTCGGTTGCACCACTTGGTGCTGTCTCCGCCATTCTTTTCACCACTCCTTCTGCTCCTACTGCTCGGGTATATCTCTAGTTTCAACCACTGGTTATGTATAATAGCGATCTATTATATTATTATTTTCGGTTGAACGCAACAAAAGACAACGCAATTACCAAAAGTGAGTTGTTAGGATTTGAATGGTGTAACAACAAACATAGAGGAATTAAATAGTTAATATTAGAAAGTAGTACTAGTTAGACGAAATATTTTCCCACTAACTTCTATATCCATCCATAAACTAGTTGAAGATTTTCTTCTAATTTTGTTCTTGTGAGCTTTCACTTTTTCTATGGAATAAAGAGGTCCACTATTTTCTTGTTGCTTTATCATGTCCTTGGATAGATTAGTCACAGCCTATTTAAGCCATCAAATCATGTTAAAGTAGGAAGTATTAGATGCTATATAATTTGACCCAAAAAACAAAAAAAATATGCTATTTAATATTGGTAATTTTGTCATTATATCAGTTATTTAACAAATTAATTGAGGAGTACTGTGTGTGTGTTTTGTGTTTCTTATATTTTCAGAAATACAATCTGTTTATAGCTCAAATAGGTTGTGCTGCGATTGGTGTGGTAGCCTTCTCCCTCTTCGGGCCAGGTTGGCTCGCCCGTAGCGTTGCCCTCGCCGCTTCCATCGCATTCATGGTCGTTGCTCGTGCCAATCACCCTCCTGGTAATTTTTTTTTTTTTTTTTTTTCATTTTTCTTTTACATATATCCGAAAGAAAATAAAAATCTCGATTAATATAACGAAGAAGTATATATATAATCAAATCAAATAGAACCAAAATATACAAACACCAATTAGTTAATTATAGAAGTATTTAATGATGTGATTGAATGGAATTATAATTCAATTTTTTTCACTGTAATATTATTAAAAAGAAAATTATGCAAATATTTAAATAGCATCTGAGTTTTATTACCCATGTTGCTAAAGATCTGAATCAAAAAGCCCATAAAGAAAATAACTACACTACCGCTGACAAAGAACAACCTGAAACTCTTAGTCGGTGTCCCCTTCATTTTACTCTTTAACATTTTTCTGTCCTTTTTATTTTAATTTTCTTCATCCATTTGTTTCTCATCAATTGATTTAAGTCTTGTGAGAGTTAATTTGGTTTATCATGTTTAATTAGCGGCGAGTTTACCACTATTGTTCATTGATGGAGCAAAGTTCCATCACTTGAATTTCTGGTACGCATTGTTCCCAGGTGCAGCTGCTTGTGTCATCCTCTGCCTTCTCGTAAGTCTTGGTGAATAGTTTACGTTTAAGGTTTTAACGTGATTTAAGTGTACTGATATAATTCAATATTTGCTCTCTTTGCAGCAATCGGTCGTATGTTACTTGAAGGAAAACATAAAATTTTGATGATACATCAAGCGACACACGTACGATGGAATGATGATATATAATACAGACATATTGATGCAAATCTTGTAAAAATATTTGATTCATGTATAAACTTGAACGTATGTAAATGACTATATAAATACGTTCATTCAATATATGTAGTTCTCTTTTTATAGAACGTTGTCTTCTCCGTGTGCTCATTATCAGTTTTTTTTCTTCTTCTTATACTAGGATTGTGCGAGTTAATTGACACTATTTTGCACCATAACAACCGAACATGTATAATATATATATTGAAACGTATTTAAGAGTTAAGTTGATAAAAATGGACTGTTTAGCACGTGTTTGGACGGTTGTCGTGGTGAGGTTGAGTTTCCAAATAAGGATATACAGAACCTAATTTGTTGGGGTAAATATATACTACTATACTTATTCACATTTAATTATTTTCATTTTCTGTGTGTTCCACTAAGTAATTTATCCACATTCACCGTATGAGTAAAAATAATTTCTGCTATATATATCTGCATTTTATATGTGTAATCATCAATAATGTGAAATTTAAAATATTTTGTCTTCCATTTTACTGCCAAAATGTTATACTGCTTTGTTAAGAATATGTATTATTATTTATCTGTATACTAATAAAATCCAATTAAAAAATCTCAAAACTTTCTCAACCAAAACCGGGAATATTCCGGTTTAGAGCGTTGTAGACTTGTAGTAACGTCTAGATGATAGGATTCAATAATGGGGTTAAAAGAAGGTGGGGGCCTATCGTAAATTGCGGGAAGAACTAGGCAACCACCCAAATTGGATGATTGTAGAACATGGTCACTATTATATTATCGTACCGACGGATAAAATTTGCACCTGACAAAATTTTATCATCCACAGAAAGCGTTTTGTACAGAATGTAGTGTGGTTGTTGCAGTGGTGCTGGTGGCCCAAAGATGATTTACCCAATCTCATGGGGGAATCATTTACCCAAAGCATAAAACCTTGTCTTATATATGAATTGCACATATCATGATTGATCATGCATGAATAAACTGGGTTTGGTGTAGTTTGACTCCGACCAGTTAAACCGGCTGCTGATTGAAGCTATTCTTTCCGAAACGTTGGTTTATCTAACACATCCTCATATACAAAGTTACGAATGATGCGGTGCATAAATATTAAATTAGGTTAAAACTTGCGCGTGACAATGAAAACAAGAATATCGTTATCATAAGAGTTAAATGTTGTAGACAACTTGCATATGAAATATTCATATCAATTGTTCTTTCAGTATTTATGATAGTAGATCCAATTCTCTCTAATTTGCGTATGAACCAATAAGATTTGAGAGATGAATCGAGTCCTTCTCACCGCCTCTTCTACAATACGATCGTTCACTATCAAACCGATAAAGCATTAAACCGGTTTTAAATTTAGTTTTCTCCAAATTACTTCAAAACGATCGACGATATTATTATTCTCCCAAGATATTTTTGTTTATCACTTGTGATAGATCAGCAAAGGGCATACAAGGTGGGGACATATAAAACTGTTTAAGCAATCCAATTTATATCTAAACCAGAATAACCGTCTTAACATGTGTGGACCGTACGTACTTTGTCTCAAACTAACGACGATAAAATTTGTCTTACCAACGGCATATTTCCCATAGTGCCACTAAATAAACGCACGTCCGTTAGACTCTTGATTATACAATAGTGGTTTATTTACGTGGACAACATTATAGCTTTTATTAGAATTATGAATTTTCTAATTCAAAATCACTTGGTAATGGAACAATTTGGTCGATATCGATCCTTATTTATACTATATACTAGAATATTCTGTAACATAGTCGATTGATTACGATTAACGAGCGAAGAAGTAATTAGTTGCGTCTTTTATTCAGTTTACGTAAATTTCATAAACCAAAAATAGCAAAGAACAAGCTACTTAAACTTCTAGGAGTATGCAGTTATGCACGGACGGTGCCTTGTTAACGAGGAAAGAAACAGAGGAAATACAAAAACAGAGTCAACATCAAAGACAGTAACATTTCTTTGTGTTTTTTTTTTGAAGTTGTACGTTTAGTCTCTAGAGTTTTCGCTCGTTTGCAATAACCACACACCAAATTTTTTCCCCTCTTGTCCACTCTCTCTCTCTCCCTCTCTATATAAATGTCCACACACTATTGCTATTAATCATATACTACTTCACTTTCATTCTCAAAACAGCTGTTTCTTGATGATAATGTCTCAGGCGTTTGACCATATGGTGAGTTTCAATTCTCTCTCCAACTTTCTCAAATCCAAGTTCAGACTAATACAAGCTAAGAGTTGCAATGATTAATGATAATTATACAACATTCTGTGTAGGATGAAGCAAACAGGTTAAGCGTGTGGAATGGTTACGTAGACTGGAGAAATAGACGGGCATTGCGTGGCCGCCATGGCGGTATGCTTGCGGCATCTTTTGTCTTGGGTGAGTCTTTAGTACTTAAACTATCTATCTCTTGAACATGTATAGGCCAATTTTTTTTTTTGTGTGGAAAAAGGTACTCTTAATTTTTAAAAATGGAGTAATAATTGGTAGTGTATTCCTAAACACACGTTTTTAGGTGTGGAAGTGTTGGAGAACCTTGCGTTCTTAGCAAACGCCAGCAATCTAGTGCTGTATTTGTCAACAAAGATGGGATTTTCACCGTCTGGAGCCGCAAACGCAGTAACCGCTTTTATGGGAACAGCATTTTTCTTGGCCCTTTTAGGAGGGTTCTTGGCAGATGCTTTCTTCACCACTTTCCATATCTATTTAGTCAGCGCCGCCATTGAATTCTTGGTAAGCATCTCATAGCAAATCAAATCTGCAGTATAAGCTAAATGGTACTTACGGTCCCAGCTCACACTCTTTTCTGGAACATACAGGGCTTAATGGTACTTACGGTCCAAGCCCACGAGCACTCTACCGAGCCATGGTCTCGTGTAGTTCTGTTCGTGGGTCTATACTTAGTAGCTCTCGGTGTAGGAGGAATAAAAGGCTCGTTGCCACCGCACGGAGCGGAACAATTCGACAATGAAACACCGAGTGGGAGGAGACAAAGATCCTTCTTCTTCAACTACTTCATATTTAGCCTCTCGTGCGGTGCCTTGGTAGCTGTCACGGTCGTGGTCTGGCTCGAAGACAACAAAGGTTGGTCTTATGGCTTTGGTGTCTCCACGGCCGCGATCTTGATCTCGGTCCCGGTTTTCTTGGCTGGTTCTCGCTTTTATCGCCTTAAGGTTCCTAGCGGAAGTCCAATCACGACTCTATTCAAGGTCTTGACCGCTGCTTGCTACGCTAAGTGCAAGAGAAGAAGAACTTCAAGCAACGCTGTTACGTGTCATACAAGAAACGATGGTGATGACAACGAAAACAAGCGAAACAGCGATGGAGATGAAGGAATTCTCGGATCGTTCCTTGATGAAGTTGTGAGAGCACGCGAATCGCTACCTCAACCACTCTGGTGCACGGAGGAACAACTCGAAGACGTGAAGATAGTCATTAAGATTTTACCTATTTTCATGTCTACCATTATGCTAAATTGCTGTCTAGCTCAACTATCGACCTTTTCTGTCCAACAAGCTTCGACGATGAACACCAAGCTTGGGTCATTTACCGTCCCACCCGCGGCATTACCTGTCTTCCCGGTAGTCTTCACAATGATCTTAGCTCCAACTTACAACCACTTCCTTCTTCCCCTAGCTCAAAAAGCAACAAAAACTGAAACCGGCATAACTCATCTTCAACGCATCGGAACAGGGCTCATCCTTTCCATAGTCGCAATGGTGGTCGCAGCCTTAGTCGAAACCAAACGCAAACACGTCCTTCTTTCTTGCTGTTCAAGCAACAACTCCTCTTCTTATTCTTCTTCGCCGCTTCCTATAACGTTTCTTTGGGTGGCTATACAATATGTGTTTCTTGGATCAGCCGATCTATTCACGTTAGCCGGTATGATGGAGTTTTTCTTCACCGAAGCTCCTTCTACAATGCGTTCCCTTGCAACCTCTCTTTCTTGGGCGTCTCTTGCGATGGGATATTACTTGAGCTCTGTTCTCGTCTCGGCCGTTAATTTCGTAACAGGCTTAAACCAGCACAATCCATGGCTTTCGGGGAAGAATCTGAATCAATATCATCTCGAGAAATTTTACTGGCTCATGTGTGTGCTTAGTGGGATCAACTTCTTGCATTATCTCTTTTGGGCTAGCCGTTATGTGTACCGGTCAAACCAAGGGTAGATATATATTGATGAATCTTTCGTGGTAATTAAGTGTATTGTATTGAGCTTATTGTAGGGTATTACTTATTAGAAGATGTGTAGGGCTAGGGTTATAAGTATCAATGCATCAATGCTATGCTCTCCCATGGATATGTCATTAATTATTAATATAAATTATAAAGACATATTATCAATCTTATTAAAAGTATTATTCCATAAAATTTAACTTAGGTTCTTCTGATCATGGCAGCAGATATGCTCATATAGTCATGCTCTTCTTCTGATTACGTTTGGATCGGGTCAAGAGCAAGAGCGTGTGAAATAAATGTGACAGTACCGTTTAAGACATATATATATAAACCAATTAAAATTCAGGTCCATTTGACAAGAGTTCAAACCAAAGAAACCAAATTGAAACTTTGGTTTGACGCAATTTCTTGTTTGGTTCGTTTTATTTTATTTTGTTATGATTATAATTTTAAGGACGATAATCTCAAGTAGATTTAATTCTGTATTAGGATTTAGGATAATAACAGAAAGAAATTGAAAAGTCCATCTAACCGACTCACCAAACCATCTATTACTTATTTTGTCTAATCCTCTTAATTTAGACCCGATGTTTATATTTATCACATACAACAACAAAAGAAAAAACAGTTATATTTCTCCTAATAAAAAAAAAAAGTTATTTTCTTAAAATTCAATGTTTGTTTCTATTTTTGATTATCAGAATACAATAGATAGTTGTTATCTCTTCAAAACTATCTGGGCTTTTCCTACAAAATTAAAACATATAGGGACAATATATAAACAATAATAAATAAAGGGTAACAAATCGAAATAGTTGAAACTTTGCGAGGTCTTCTCTATAAACACCGTCACCTCTCTCTGCCCACTGAAATATCTATTTCTATCAAACTACAGAGAGAGAGCTCCTCACCAAATCGTTGTTGCTTTTTTTTTCCTCTGCTTCAAAATCTCTACGAAAAGAAGACAACTTTTGGTAAACCCTAGAATTTTATTCTTATCGTCTTCCTGGGTTTTAGGTTTCTCGTTCTACTTTCATGTTTTTGAACGAACCCTGTTTTTGGTTTTAACAAAAGTTCGTTCGTCTGAATTCTCGACTCTAACGTGAAATATGTGTGATTCTTATGTGTTTAAAGCATAGTTTTGCTAAGGGATTGAAAGACTTTTTACATAGATATGTGTGTTATTGTGATCTGTGAGATTATTTTGTTTCTGGGCTTTTGTGAGATTAGATCGATAGGTTAACAAAAAGCTCGAAAGCGCTCTTCTATGTTATATGGGTTCTGTGTACAATCAATTACTAATTTAATGTGTATTCATTAGCTTTGAGAGCTGAGTGTTTTATCTTAGTGCTCTTGATCTTCAAAAATTTTTGATAAAAATTTGATTTTTTTTGGTTGGTTGGTTTATATAACTCTGTTTTGTTTTGAGTGTATTAGATTTGTGAAGAAGAAGATGGGAAATTTGTTTTGTTGCGCTCAAGTGGATCAGTCAACTGTGGCGATCAAAGAGACTTTTGGGAAATTCGAAGATGTTCTTGAACCTGGTTGCCACTTTCTTCCATGGTGTCTTGGTAGTCAAGTTGCTGGCTACCTCTCTTTGAGGGTTCAGCAGTTAGATGTTCGTTGCGAGACTAAGACAAAGGTTTATTATGATTCATCTCTTAACATTCTCTTTTATGAAAATTAATGTGTTGAGTAGTACTAATCATTGTTTCTTCTTTGGTTTATGTTTATTTGTACAGGACAATGTGTTTGTTAATGTTGTTGCATCGATTCAGTACCGTGCCTTGGCTAATAAGGCGAATGATGCGTTCTACAAACTCAGTAACACTAGGAGTCAGATTCAGGCCTATGTGTTTGATGGTAAGTCTCATTCTTAAGAAAAGCAAAAACATGTTCTACTAAAAAAAGCTGATCATTCTGAGTCTTTGTTTTTTTTTTCTTCCAGTTATTAGAGCTAGTGTCCCAAAGTTGCTTCTTGATGATGTCTTTGAGCAGAAGAATGACATTGCTAAAGCTGTTGAAGAAGAACTCGAGAAGGTATTATATAATCTTTTTTTGTTTTGGTCTCTTTTCGCTGCTTTGTGAAGTTGTGATGAGTGTTCATTTTGTTTCTCTGTTACTTGTGTAGGCAATGTCGGCTTACGGTTATGAGATTGTGCAAACTCTCATTGTTGATATCGAGCCTGATGAACATGTCAAACGAGCCATGAACGAAATCAATGCTGGTAACTAACAAAACTTCCCATCAATTATATAACTCTTTGAGTTGTTCCTCTTTCTTGTAACTTGTCGAATCTGAGTTTTCTGGTTCTTGTTTTATAGCTGCAAGGATGAGACTTGCTGCAAACGAAAAGGCAGAGGCCGAGAAAATCCTGCAGATTAAGCGAGCTGAAGGTGAAGCTGAGTCCAAGTACCTCTCAGGTATGGGTATCGCCCGTCAGAGACAAGCTATTGTAGACGGATTACGCGATAGTGTGTTGGGTTTCGCTGTGAATGTGCCCGGGACAACTGCTAAAGATGTGATGGACATGGTGCTTGTTACACAGTACTTTGACACAATGAAGGAGATTGGTGCTAGCTCCAAATCCTCTGCTGTGTTCATACCGCATGGACCAGGAGCTGTTCGTGATGTGGCTGCTCAGATCAGAGATGGCCTTCTTCAGGGCTCGTCCACCAACATGTGAAGTGGATGGGACTGATTATGTCCTCTTTTATTCGACCAAGCTTATGGTGTGATTATTTTGGAGGATAGTGAAACTACAGCATCTTATTTTGAGGGGTATTTTTTTCTTTTTTTTTTTGGTTTTTTAATTTCTCGTTGTATAGACATATTTGGGCGGTTTATAATTAGTCTTTATAACTAAATCGTATTATTATCCTCCATGGTTATGGTGATAAAATCAAACTTACGAAGACTAGCTCAGAAAATTACTGTGCTCCACAACAATTGAGTAGAACATTAACATAGTATTCACGTGTTAATAATAAGAGTGACTTAATCTCATGTGTTTAGTTGTATATTATTAACAAGTACATTATCATCAGTTGCAGAAACGTAAAAACTTGATAGATGTTGTGGTTGGCAGAAACAATAACGGAAGAATCAGTGAAGACGTATACTATACATTTGTAAGAAATCAAAGACTTAAATAAATAGGCTCTCTCAACTTTCTTAGTTCAAGATTAATACTAGTTTTTAAGAATGTTTTTAATTTTTGTTACACATTCAACTAATTATTATTACTTAAGGGGGAGGGAAATTTCGCAGGAAACTTCCTACACCAGCACGAAGTTATTGCAATTCTCTTTATAGGCAAACCAGACGATGACATTGGGCTTGTTTGTTTGGTTGAGGCAGGCGGCTGCGGCAGCAGCAGCGGCTGCATTTACGTCTTTAACCGCTGAATCGAAACAACGTTTAAAAATATTAAACGCAGGTCTTAGCGTTTGCCGCAGGGTGTTAACGCAAGTACTTGCGTCAAGCAAACGAACAAACGTACTTGCGTTTGCTGCAGCCGCAGGTACCTGCGTCAACCAAACGAACAAGCCCATTGTCATAAATTTTTGCAGGGAATTTTTTCACATTTTAGGATCAATAATTCATCTCAGAGAGACAAAGCTTTCACATGGTAATACTTAGGATAGTGATGTATGAACTTGGCACGGTGCTTCTTTCTATACTTAAAAAAAGAAAACCCTAGTTAGCAGTAATTACTAGAAGAAGATAGTTCAGCTTTTTTGGGTTATTAGACATTGCAGAGTGTTCGTGTTTCCACTTTCATGGTGGACGAATCAAATTACCAGATTACCCTCAGTTGTCTTTAGTATTTCAACCCAATGCCACTCTACTGTTGACTTTACATGTGATATTTTGGTTGACATGTTTTCATTGTTTACCTTTTTTTACATCATTTTCAGAAGCTACTAAAATGTGTTATACGTCAGTTCCATGAAAATCAAATCAGTCTTCTGTCTTCACAATTTTGTAGTTTACTGGTACTTGTAGAATTCTTTTTACACCAACCAAAGTTAGAATGTACAATATTATATATATTTGATCAATGCAAAATCCAATCAACCAAACACCAAAACACGTAATGACAAATATTAATTGGATTTGGAAGGTCTGATTATTTGTGTTAACAGATCCAATAATAAGAAAAATAATCAGACCATTGACGTTGTTAAAGAAATGATGTTATCTTAGAGGTGGGTTCATTATATTTTAATATCAGTTTAACCCATTTGAACGTGGTCTTAAATTATTAGATCAAAAATCTGAATTTTTTAATCCTTTCAATGTGGTATAGATAGATTAGAATTATATATACAAAGCTGAAAAGTCTTATATTCGAAACATATAGTTGTTGTACAATTTACAACACATATTTAACAAGCAAATTAAACTCTCATTGGTATCAAACAAAACAAAATTAAAACCTATATAGCACGCCAAGGTATTCTGATATTGACATTCATCAGAATTTGTTATTAATTAACTTATTGTATATTTTGTGTTTGGAATCAGTTTAGTTAGTTGGTGGTGGTGCATCTACAGCAGCAGTACTAGGCTTAGCTTGTTCAGCCTCATGAATAAGCTTCAGAATCTCATCTTTCTTTAAGACCATAGCTTGAATCTTGTCTTCAATCTTCTGAAGCTTCGTCTTCAACTTCTGAGGATCTTTCTTATCTTCAGGGTTCTTCTCTTTCTTCGCCTTCTTATCTTTCTTCTTGCTCTTCTTCTCTTGGTCTTCTCCTTCTTCTCCTCCGCCATTTTTATCGTCCTCGTGCTTATCCTTCTTATCTTTATCCTTCTTCTCCTTCTTCTCTGTTTTCTCAACTTTGTTGTGTTCCTCTTCTTTATTATCACCATGGTTCTTCACTTTCTCTTCTGTTTCTCCCATTATTCTTTATGAGATTTTGGGTTTGACTTTGTTTTCTTAGAGAATGCTTAGATCTAAATCGTTTATTACATATTTTCTTGTGAAACTAAGAATTACCCTTTTATTTCAAAGGATCTTCAGCTAATTTTGGACCTAAAATGATCACATCCGTAGAAATCACTTCTCTTATAACGAGAATTATGGAGTTTCGTATGTTGCCCTCAAGAGTTTCTATCTTTAGAATTTAGTTTTGTGGATTGATCAATCTTTTAAACTCATCCATAGAGATAGTTCCCCTTATAAGTAGTTATATATGTTATACATGTGAAGAGGTAGGTTTTCACAATGGTACGATTTCAAGACTATCACTTAGATATATTTAAAACTCATGCAGCAATCATCAGTGAAGCTGAAGCCTATGCTTTACGTTGTTTGTTGCTTTCTCTTTCACGGAGAGTATTCCAGTAAACTTGGTGCCATTGGTAGTTTTAGTTGTAAATATCAACTTGGTACGAACATAGCATTTTAATTTAGAATTTGTAGAAAACAAAATTCAATAATTCAATATCATACAAGCATACACAAATAAAAATCATTAAAAATTATAATCTCTAAAATAAATGTTTATTTTTTTCTAAATTAATGTTATACATGTACACAAATAAAAGTTGGAAGAATTCATGATCCCAAAATCACAATTATAAAAGCATAACAGAATAATGAAATTACTTTCTTTTCCCAAGTTTCTGAATTTTATTGCTCGATATGTGAATGGAAAAGTGGGAACTGAACAATGTCGTATATCAGGCCATATAATAATTGATTTCTCAGAGAAAAATCATACACTTAATCGTCGTCCTTTGTAACGATTCGTACACGTCTCTTGTCAAAAACAGCTTTGAAAGACTCACGTTCTGCTCTAAGCTGATCCTGGAAAATTACTCTTACCTTTGCTTTTCCAATAGCATCAGCTAATGCAAGCCTCTCTTTTTCCGACAGAGGATTCGTTTTCAAGTTGTATCCTGACCCGGGGCCTATAACTAAAGATGGCATGTTCATATTCCTTGTCGCAACAATTGAAAAACCCGCGTCTCCACCCTATCCGTAGATATAAAACAGCATGAATGATCAGATATTTTCCAGAGGATAAAAACATGTTTTCAAAAAAGCTAACAGAACTTCTAGAGTTAAATGAACAAGCAAAGATGTGTATGTTTAAATACCTTATCTCCCCACCAAACAGATTTGTCTTTCCGCTTGCGTTCTTGGTTTGACTTAGAAAGAGATTTTGATTTTCGTCTCACACTCTCAGAGTTCTCTGTTTCATCTTCTTCTACATTTGACCATTTACTTCTGCTTAGTTCTTTCACTTCTTCTGTACGGGAGCATGATTCTGCTTCCCATTTACTCTCCATTTTGTAAGAGCCTGAGATGATATCAACCAAAAGAAAGACTCAGCTAAGTGTTTTCGGTTTTTCATAGTGAAAATAAGAAGACAATATAAAGAAAGCATTCAAATTTACCCTCTGTTGCACCCTTTTCTTCTGACTGGGTACTATTATCGGATTTTCTTTCTGGCAGTCCAAAATCATCTTCCATGTCCATATCCACCTATAGAAATTATATGAGAAGTAACAAAGTTGGTTCATATAATGAAGGCCAGGGTTCAAACAGCGGTCAAAACAAGGAATTTACTAATCCCTGTCCACCATTGACAGAGAGGTATATATAAGAACTTATTTCTATTACCTCTTGGATTCCATTCTCCTTCAGGTCATGCGTAAAAGACTATTACAGAAAAAGAAGATCATAAGATATTGTGAGAAAATACAAGCCCATCATCATACATGAAGGCATTATTTGGCATCTTCTTCCCGTTAATCAAAAACTGAGATCAATGATGGAAACAAAAGAACGGCATACGAACCTTCATATCCAGTTGCATATACAATGATGGAGCTTCTTCCCATTGTTGTGCCATCTGCTGTACTTGATCTAGAGTGATGCCATGCACGTTTCTTGCTGCACAGCCCTGTAATTTCACACACGCTTAGACCAACAAAAATGTGAATGAAATTCTGTTCAAATATGATTGTGATCTTAGTGTGCTCCTATTTATATAGGTTAAATAAGGAAAACTACAACTGAAATGCAAATTCTAAGTTACTGAAGAGTAAAAAGTTTGTCAAGAACTCACAGTCGGGTCCTTGTATGTTGCTTCTAATATGTAAGCTTCATATCCAGATCTCTGCAAAAGAAACAGAATGTCAAGGAAACTTCCAAGAATTTAATACTGGAGAACGGCCATGTTTTAGTTGAACTGGTCTTGTAACATTTCAAGATTCATCATTTACAACAAGCATCCAATCATACACAGAAAAGAGAGTCTTGGTATCGACATTTCAGGTAAATAGAATGAAGAAACTGGTCACTATGCAAAATCGAGAGGCAAAAGAGGATTGAATCGAACTGAAATTCACCAAAAGAAGAATAGGTGAATTTTTCCATTCACGTTTCTTGTATAAATGATATTAACTTAAATCTGGTCAAAAAGCCATCTAAAATTCCTCAACTTTCATTTTCATGGAAACATAGACAAACAAGAAAACTAATGAGCATGGTGGCAAAAAACAAAAAAGGAGATGAGAAGTAGTGCATACATTGCCCAAAGCAGCCAGTATCACTACTCGGTTATAAATTAATTGGAAACGACTATTATTAGTCATTTCAGAGTTACAGAACTTAAAGAATGGCAACCTAGCATTATGGTTAGCAAACAATGTGAAGCAAGCAGACAAATCATAATAACTCCAACTAGCAGGAACATACCCCTATAAATAATACATACAGTCATTAACGTGAATCATTCTATAAAGAGAGGGAATTAGCAATATAAAGGAGAAATGACTTAAACGAACATGCAAGTTTCACCACGCCAATGTTCTCTTTAATGATAAATACACAACCAAGAAAGTTTTAGAGGGGAGAGAGAGAGAGTATAGGCATATCTTTGAAAGACCATCGTCAGTTCCTTGGTTCAGCTGTAAGGAAGTAAGACACTAACTAATATACAGGAGTAACTTTGGAGAAAGGAAAACAGTTTTCAAAAAACATTTTGAAGACGCTGAGGAAAAGAAGACTCGTAATCTCAAATCTAGGGAAATGCAAGGTGAGTTTAAACTCATTATGCTATTTTTTGAGAAGGTTGAGATAAAATACCAAAACATTGTCAGAACTCAGAACTGTAAACTTGCTAGAAAACAAAATGAGTTCAAAACAATGTTGGAGTTCACTAAAGTTCAGTGCAGATGAAATTATCTTACGCTTGAGAAACCAAGGATAAGTAAGCACTAAAGACGCTAGTTGACTTCACAAATCATTGTGAGTCTTCTATAGAATCTGCAAACAACATCCAATCTCCACAAGGTAATATAGCAAGAAGTGAGGATATACCTTTGCTGTTGCCCAAAACTGAGCAAAATCAGCTACCCGCAGATTGCGGTCATCCACTAAGATGAGCGACATATACCAGCAAGAAACGGTCAATTCCAGAAAACAAACTGCATCCGTGGTTAGAGAAAACGAAAGACCTGCTAGGACATTGCACCACCTAGTTCCCAGCTAAACTAGATGAATAGAATCTCTAACAAAGATCTTACATGTTGTAATATACACCAATCCCTATACCTTGAGCAGACAAGAGGGATGCTGGGAGGATATTAAGTTCTTTAAACTAAGAAACTAAAGAAACCATATAAGATGAAATATTTTCTCAAAAGAAGGAAAGTAGTAGCCACCATGTCAACATCAACAAACCAAAAGAGATAATGTCATCAGATCACAAATACCAATTACGTCTTGCAGGGAAATAAAAATTCCAAATGATAAATGTCATACAATCTAGTATGCAGTTATGAGAAAAGTTATTACCGATTACAAAGCTGAAGGTCCCATCTTCAAGGGTCCTCTTAAAAGCCTTCAGCATACTTGAACGATAGGCCTGGAAATTCAAGAGTGCCAGGAAACTTAACAAAACAAACCATCGTGGTTTATATTCATGTTTCATTTATCTCAAAATATATGTTCTGAAAAGATACCTCTTCCATCTCAGGTTCGTAGCAGTATTCCATGACCATCTTCACACTAGGTCTTTTGCTTCTACCAGAGCTTGAAGAAGTTGAATCACTCTCCTCCACCTTTTACATTGACAAAGCAACACAACTTTTTAGAGTCTGTTGATGGTCCTGAGTAAAGAGAACCTTTTTTAAAAAGGTCTTTAGAATTACGAGGATTTAATTAACCTTCTCAACTTCCGTCATGAAATAATCATCCATAGAATGGATTCGTGGAGCACTACCACCATTTTCTATCTCAATGTCACGCAACAACTTGGCTAAGTAACTCTTCCCGCTACCTGAATACAAGAGCCAATGAGAAAAAGGAAACCAGGAAGCAAGAGCCTAAGCAAGAACTGAAACCATGCAAAGAGAAGGCTCGGAAAAACAACCTGGTAGCCCTCGAAGGATAATTACAAAGTGATCAGGACGAGTAGATCGATGAGGAGGCGTCAGCAAATGGGACACATCAATCACTTTAGACTGAGTTGGTGCTAATTGTACAGAAGATGGCTACCAAAACAATTTACAAATCATCAGTTCAAACTACAGTCTACAGAACAACAAGATATCACAGGGTAACAACGAAATCACTAAAAAGCTACATTACCGAAGCATTTGGCATTCGAGGATATGATGATGATGATAAAGTGACCGCTGCAGATGAATTAGTAGTAACAGGAAACAATGAAGAAGGCTGAGAGGGCGGATGAGATGGAGGCAAAGGCGGTGGTGGAGAAGCCGGAAGAGGAGGCTGACCATTATGACCGCCGAAATAAGGGGGATGATGAGGCGGAGGAGTAGGAGGAGCTACACCATTAAACTGCTGAACTCCATTCCTATAATCACTCCTCCCATAGTGATGATTCATCCCCATATCGGAACCACCTGGATTTCCCTGAGAATGCGGAGTAAAACCGTAACCATGATCACGAACCATCTTCAATCTCCGCTCATTCTCCCATGAGATTTGAGGACTCTCAGAAACAACACCGTAACCAGGAGAACCACCGCCGATGGCATCAATCCGAGCTCTCTTAAAGCTCCGGTCAGCTTCCATATCACCATCAACGGCAAAAGGTCGCAATTGATTACCGTGGTGAGGAGGTTGCCACGGCGGATAGTGACTTTGCGGTCGAACCGGAGGTCCAGGGCTAGGTGAATTGAAGTGAGGAGGAAAGCTAGGGTTGTGCGGGAAGGAAGATGGAGGAGGATACGGTGGACAGAAAGGGAAGTGCGGCGCTGTACAAATCGGGCATATGTTTGGCTGTGTTGGTGCTGGACGCCATTGCTGTTGATGCTGATAGTTGTAATTATTATCCATTGTTTTGAGTATTATTTTAAAAGCTTGGATTGAGATTTTTAAAGTGTGTGTTCAGAGGAACCCTAAAATCTAAAAATTAGGGTTTTATGTGGTGAAATTGACGAACAAGAAGAGAAGCAAAAACTAGTTATGATGTTTCTGAGAAGCTGAAGCTCTTCGAATGGTGCTTTGAGTTTGTGATCTGAATAAATATATTTCAAGATAAAATAAAAAAAATATATATATATATATATATATATATATATATATTTCAAGTTGCTGCTGCTAATTAATCAAACAGTGATCTGAATAATTTTACCACTATGAAGACATAGCACATAATTCTGGTGGAGGCCCATTTGAACTAAGTCCAATAATGTGAACCAAAGGCCCAACTAAAACTTTTCCTTTTTTCTTTCCCCCACCCCCACCTAAAAAAACTTGTAGGAGTTAGGAACTTAGGATTGGCTTAACATTTTTTCTTTAATGTCCCATTTATCATAATTATCGTGGTAACTGAAGCACTGTATTAATGTTTTGCATTCACATACTTATAAAAAAAAATTGATAAAAAATTGATATTTATCATAATTGTGTTTCAATAATTGATAAAAAAAATTTGTGTTGATTAGAACAAAACTTTAGATGCGCGGTAGTAGAAACCAATTTTTATTATGAGACAACACATCACGACAACTAGTACAGCCTACAAGATTAACACAACAGTAAATGAACATGGAATCAACGGCTACTATATCTTTAATCATAAACCACATTTCCATAAACCTAAGTGTGTACATACATACGTCATTTTTGTGACATCATTTTAACATTTGCATATTCCAATTTATAACAGAAGAAAAATAATAACTAAACAGATTAAGTTCACGCACCTCGGTGATGTGATTGTCATTGTCTGATTAAACGTGACATCTAAGAAGATAAGTAACAACATTTTCTTTTCTTTCCATTTGTATGTACTATATATATATATATATAAATCCCAAAGATATATTCTTGACCGATACTATATATTTTTTTTCTTAAGTGGAAGACTTATCTTGTTTTATTTTCCTTTGTCAAACCAAGTTCATGGCTTATGTTCCTGAGTCCTGACCGATTTACCAATTCTCAAAAATATTAGTAGTTTTAAGAGTTAATTACGCTCTCTTGTTAGATTATGAATAATTAAATTAAAATAAAGTTAGATTTTTCTTTTGGCTCCTGATTTAAACAAACAAATTAATCTTCGTAATGTAATCATTTCAATTTGTTTCTTCTCCGTTAATTTCCATATATAAATATTCCAACGGGGACCCAACTTTATTTTCTTTCTCAGCGTACCATCATCTCTCCCTCTCTCTCTCTCTCTCTCTCTCTCTCTCTCTCAAAAACGTTCGAGGAGAAAACAAAACTGTGTTTTTGTTGTAACTAGTTTACAAATGCAGACGAGTCGGTTACTATCTTTTTCCTCTAACTCTCCGAGTTTCGGCAGCTTCTCCTCCACCGTTGACCTCGCCGCGATCGCCGCTCGAGTCGTCGAAGAATTCAGAGATCAAGAAGATACACCACGACCCTCCGACTCTCCCGAAGACAACGAAGACGATGATAACTCAGAATTCGCCTTCGACTGTCCCAGCCACGTGTGTTCTCAACCTCTCGCCACCGCCGACGAGATTTTCTTTAACGGTCAGATCCGTCCTTTGAACCCGTACGGTAGTAATGCTCCGGCGAAATCTCAGCCGACGCCGCGTCATCGTAGACCGGCGCTGAGGAAACTGATGAGCGAGGAATTACGAGATCCGACGGCGGCTTCGAATTCGTCGTCGGAAGCTGAAGAGGATCTAAACGGTGTTCCGCCGGAGACGTACTGTGTATGGACACCGAAACAACCGAGTTCAGGAGACGATGGTGATGATCTCAAAGGACTCTCGTCTTCTCCGTCGCAGAGCAAGATCAAAAGCAACTCAGCTGGATTCTCGAAACGTTGGAAGCTGAGGAATCTTTTGTACGTTAGAAGTAGCAGTGAAGGAAACGAGAAGCTCGTGTTCCCGGCGCCGGTTAAGAAAATCGATGAGAAAGAAGAAGAAGAGGAAGAGGAAGTGTCGTCAAAGGTGGTGGCCGGAGAAGGTGGAAGGGAAAGGGAGGAGACGAAACGACAGACGAATTTGCCGTATAGGAAGGATATGATTGGAATATTAAGAAATGTTAATGGGCTAAGTCGTCATTTACGTCCTTTTTGATGCTGACGTGGCTCTCCTTAGACGCGGACTTTGGGTGGGCTTCCGTTTCTTTCTTTCTTTTTCTCACTTACTTTTCTCTCTTTTTACTTTTTTTTTTTTTTTTTTTTTTCTCTCAACCTTTTTCTTTTATTAGTTTCCGAGAAAATCTGGAGTGTTGGGCGAGAAAGTAAATATTTATTTTATAATGTGTCGGTTTTGGATTAGATTTGTACAAGTTTTGGTGGTTTGATTATTGGAATGGAGACTAATGGCTTTTTTATTGAAATAAAACTTGTTCATAGTCATTATGTTGAACATAATTTACTTAAATTTATGTGAGTGTATGAATTTGGATAAGTGTTACAATGTTTAGACACAAAGAAAGTGCTGTGGTCCATTAACGTGTGGAGTCTCTCGATCGTAATACCTTTTTAAGAAAAAGTTAAGAGATGGAATTGTTAATTTGGATTTATAAGTTTTAGGTGGATTTGTAGGAATGTTTGGTTTGCCTTGAGATCTTCTTGTTCAAATTTTTCCTATAAACAGATATGTGTTCACACTATTTGGTTGAGGTGACTTGAGTCATCCTAAACCTACATAATATGAATAGTGTATTCAAAAAAAGATTGTATATTTAATTTTATAGTTAGTATTCGTTGATTCATTCATCTTTTATAGATTAAAACTTGAAACTTCATCTTTGGTGTCTTGTCTTGTCCACCACGTTTTTAAATGTGTTTAGTGGAATCAGCAAAAAACTCAAATGAGTTGGATTACAAATCTATGTATACTGGTAATTTTTGTTAAATTATTCCTATTTCCTTGTGATTAATAAGTGAAACGACTAATTGAAATGGGACTAGCTGGAGTAAAACGTACGGTGCAACTTTTCCTATCACATACTATGTCATAGATCAGAACCAATATATTTTGTTGTCCGATTTCATTACAAAAGCATAAAAAATAAACGTCTTAGCAGCCATATTAATACAAAGGTAAGGTTTTTTTTTTCAGTATTAACAACCGTTATTGCTTAATATGAAATCTAAATACAATCTAAAGTATCATTATAAGCTACAAGTTGTACATGTGTCTTTTAGAGGAAACGAAGTACTGGCTCAAATAAACTGATAACACTAGATAATAAGGTTAAATTATGAAAAAGAATGACTTGCAAGTTACGATTTATGATAACTTAGGAACCCTTTTTATAACCCGACCAATTGTTTTCCTAGTAAATTTATCTCAAAAACATAATAATTACAAAATAATGAGTCGACAAAATCAACATTGTTGTTGGTTCGAAATAGCTTTTGCCAAACAATTAATTAAATCTAGTGTGAAGGTGTTTCATATATGACTTACAAGTTAAAATTGTTCCTAATGATTTTAGCGGTGGGAGTAGGTTGGTTTACAAGATTGCATTCTCTGTCTTTGTCCCTACTCTAATATGAATACGATCCATGCCTAATTTTTCAAAATCCAAGTTTTCTTCCAAGGATTATAAACATAAAAGTTTTATTTCATGTAATAGTATTTAGCAATCTAGTTCATACACGCATATTAGAATAGCCATGTTTATAAACCACGTTAGAAATATTTTAATCAATCAATATTTTCAATACAATTTATTTATAAACAAGCGAGTGCCAATTCCCAAGCAACAAGCCAAAAAAGTAGCACAAGTGATAATGCAGAGAGGCTTTTCAAGAAACATATGAGGGCGACAACAGGAGATGCAAAACTTTACTGATGAAGCCTCAGAGGCTTTTCAAGAACCCTCATTAGGCTTTTGTTTTTACCATTCAAGCATTTTTACTTTAAACGGAAGGCTTTGGTAAAAATGGTTTCAAATTATTGGTTTGGCTAGTTTGGATCACAGATACATTAGTTACACAATCGATAATCCTCCCAAAAAACGCTATTAAGTACTAACCCATTCTCTAGACTAATCTTGTTCCCACATTTTTTTTTTCAAATCACTTTCACTAATGTTCTTCCAACAACCAATTTGTCAGGCATGAATTGGCCTCGCCCCAGAAGAAGAAAGCTGCACCATCGCCGCGTATTCACGCGCCCACGAGTCATAGTGAACAATCTCTTCAAGAGAAGGTGATGTTACCAACTCGTTACGATGTTTATCGCAAGTTAATTCCACAACCTTGAAGATATCCAAATAGCTTATCCTGTAAACAAAAATGAGAATATAAAAGTCATTCTTGATTCATTTCAAGAGTTTCGTTTGAGATGCCTAAAGAGAAAACAAAAGTCTTACTTTTCATCAATGAACATTTCAACGGCTTTCTCATTGGCGGCGCTGAGAACTCCAGTCATTGTGCCTCCAGCTCGTCCAGCAGCATAAGCAAGATCCATGGATGGGTATTTCACATTGTCAGGTTTCTTGAAAGTCAACGAACCGAGTCTGCCAAAATCCACAATTGTAATCAATCAACTTTTGATTTTAGGTGCTGAATGCTGATAGATAGGGGTGTCTAATGATCCAAACCAAAACAGTAGCCAAATAACCAATTGCAAAACCAAACGGAAGACCGGTTGGGGAATCTTCAACTAAGCTTAGCTTCACACTTGATTAACAGAGAGTATATATATGTGGTTTGCTTACTTGCAAAGGTCAAGTCTTGGCCAAGTTACTTCAGAACAAGGAACCCTATCGGGCCATGACATGGTGTAGAGAATTGGTAAACGCATATCAGGCCAACCCAATTGAGCAAGTACAGATGAATCCTGTGGAACAAAACAAAATACATGTTATACACATTGAAACCGGAAGACAAAAAATGCAGTTATTTAGTTGTCAGGCAAGACCTGTGTTTCAATCATGGAGTGTATGATACTTTGAGGATGAATGACAATCTCTATATCGTCATACTCAGCTCCAAACAAATAATGTGCTTCGATGACTTCAAGACCCTGTTTCAAGAAATCAAGAATTTATCTACCTTGATCAAAAGGTACTTTTAAAAATCAGAGTTTAACTTGATGAGAAAATGATCTTAACCTTGTTGAAAAGTGTAGCTGAGTCCACAGTGATTTTCTTTCCCATGTTCCAGTTTGGATGCTTCAACGCATCCGCTACTTTAACATCCTTCAGCTTTTCAACAGGCCAATCCCTATTTCAAAATCCAATGAACATTTTCCATTAAGCAAATGAGAATTGAGAATTGAGAAAAAAGTCTATTGCAGAGAGAAGAATATTGAAACAAACCTAAAAGCTCCACCAGATGCAGTCAAAATTATCTTGCGCAGAGCGCCTTCAGGCAAACCTTGAATACACTAGAGACCATAAAAGAAGAGTTTTCACTCAAATTGCCAGAGGTAGAAATTGCATCAAGACCAATACTTAAAACTCAATATGAAAGTTGAGGTACTTAAATTCTAATGTGAATTATGATACCTGAAATATAGCAGAATGTTCAGAATCTGCCGGAAGAATCTTAACATTATGTTTGTTGGCAAGGGGAAGCACGAATGGACCACCTGCGATTAATGTCTCCTTGTTTGCAAGAGCAATGTCCTTTCCGGCTTCAATTGCAGCAACCGTAGGCTGCAGTAAAAACAAACAACACGTTTTATCACTTTACTTTCTTTTTCCTATTCTCTCAATACGGTTTTAGTAACAAAAAACTAGAGAATATACCTTTAGTCCTGCACAACCTACTATTCCGGTAACAACAGTGACAGCTTCAGGGTGTCGAGCAACCTGTTGATGAACATAAGTAAGAAATCGATGAGGATATAAACTTTGTGAAAATCTACACTACAATCAAAACTAACAAATGCACTAACTTCAATCACTCCTTGCTCCCCTGGAATAATCTCAGGTTTGTAGTCCAAATCCACTAATGCCTCTTTAAGCTCATTGATCAATGACTCGTTTCTAACAGCAACCAACGCAGGTTTAAATCTCCTTACCTGCCATCATTCAAAAGAGAGTAAAAGAACCATAAGTGGTCTGAACGTGGAATTGGAGCTGTAAGTTATGACCACATGAGTCAAAAATATACCTGATCAGCAAGGAGAGTAACATTGGAACCAGCAGCTAGAGCCACAACTCTAAATTTGTCAGGATTCTCAGCCACAATATCCAATGTCTGCAAAAGGAAAGTTCTTATCCATAAAAATGATCGTATAAAAACTCATTCTTCTTCGTGCATTAGTCATCAAAACAGAAATTATAGTCTGGTCCTACTCAAAAACTGGACAATAATGCCTTAATCTAAAAACTAAACTCATCTGGCAAAGAGTAAGAAGAAACCAAAGAAACAGATTAAAAAAAAAAAAAAAAAACCTGAGTGCCAATAGAACCAGTAGATCCAACGATAGAGATAGGTTTTGGTCCATCCCAAGATTGACGAGGCGCCTCAGGAACAGCTCTCCCAGGCCATGCTGGAGGAGGAGAAGATTGCTGCTGCACTTTCACTGAACACTTGATTCCTTTTCCAAACCCTATCCCTTGATTCCTCTTCCTCAAACTAAACCCACCTGTCAAACAATCAAATTTAAACTCTCGAAGCTAAAGCAACCCCATAAATTCATAAATTGAAGAAATTTACAAAGAACTGGGTGTTCCAGCCAACTGGATACGGATCATTCAACACCCAGATGGAAAAATTCAGACGAGCCTAAGTAAAACTAATGAAAGTTTGAAACTTTAATCGAAAAGAGAGTTGACCAAGGAAGAGAGGAAGAAGAAGAAGAAGAAGAGACCTGGGAGTTTAGGGATTAGATTGAACCTGGAGGTATCCAAGAAAGAAATAGCAATGGATTCAGCTGGAGATAATGAGTTAAGAGTCATCATCAGATCAGTCTCTATTAAAAGATCGAATATTTTCCAGAGAACCGCACTACTCTCGATTATCAAAGAAAGAAGAAAAGGAATCAAAGATATAAACAGTGTTGAGAATGAGAGAGATGAATCAGATAAGAAAAGAATATGGATTGGTAGAGGGATCCTAGTAATTTGAATGGTACCAAACAGACTTTGACATTATTTTTTTTTAAAGGATTTTGTTGAGCATATTAATGTATTCCACTTTTTTACAAAGAGCTACCATTGTTAAGGTAACGACAAGTTGTAATTGGTAACATATCCGGTCTTCACATTGTTCCTATCTATTTTATTTCTTGTTAATATTAGTTACTTTAATATAGTAGTTAATAATATGCATTTAAAGTGTTAACGATATTTCTCTTAAAACGCAACAAACGTGTGGGTAATTTGATAAAATGTCTATATTGACAATAGTTTTTGAATTTTTTTGATAGGGATATCTTATTATATGAAATTAAATATGTTTGACTAACATGTTACATGCTGTAACAAAATTACAAATACACATGTCAAAATCTTAGTTTATTTATCTTGACATGTAATTATTTTAGTTTAGATCTTGACATGTCTTAGAAGTAGATATGGTTGACTAACATTTTACATGTTGTACTAGATTTTAATCCGCGGTACACCGCGGGACAATTTTTTTAAACATAATATATTTAATTTTTTTTGTTTAATTAATTTTGTTTGGATTGTTAATTATTAGAACAATAATAAGGGAATCAAATACATAAATATGTAATTTATAAGCTATTGTCTCGTTAAGTCACAATACTACTAATAATTTAATTGTTTTACAAAATTTTAGTTAAATTACCTGATTTAATATTTTTCATAATCTAATATTAGTAATATTGGCTAAATAATTAAATGAGGATTTAACTCGTGTTTCAAGAACAAATTAATAATATTTTATATTTATACTAATGTTAATTCAAACCATCATGTATATATAAATATTCCGTTTCTAAATAAAATATATACTGAATTAAATGTATGTCCTCTTGCTAAAGTTAAATATTGGTGAATATTGGTTTTCTAATCATTCTAAAATTGGATTTTAGGTTTAAAAAATTTATTAATGTTAATATAATTATGGAGATTATAACATTTTTTGACAAATCTGTTGTATATCATTTAAATTTGAGAGATTCTAGCATCCATAAAAATAGTTTTCGAGATTTAATGGGTAGAGTTAGTTGTTTTTTGAAAAATCATAATATATAGATGTTCTTAAGATTTTTTGGCAATAAATATAACAAATGTTGGTCAATTTAAGAAAGTTTAGTATTTGAGTTTATCTGCAATGTTATTTATGGAATTGTTTTAGGGGTTAATAATGTAAGAAAAAAATTAAATAAGTAAAACTAAAAGGGCATAAACCAAAATGTACTTCAAAAATAATAATATAATTAAAAAAATTACAATCCACATGTCAAATTTAATTCGATCTTGATATGCATATAATATTTTGTTATAATTTTATTGAAAAGTACTTCGATTCTTTACGAACAAAAATAGTATAAGCATTTTATCAAGAAAAAAAAGAAGATAATAGTATAAGAATTTTCTATATTTCTGATTAGAGTCATGTATGTTCGATTGTTTGATTAAAAATCTTGTTGTATACTATTAAGATCACCCGTTGAAGAAGATTCTATTGCATTGTATTTTGCTTGAATGGTGCTTTATTTTCTTCTTTTTTTTTCGAAGAAAATAATGATTTACCCCATAAAAAGGAGAAAATAAATGTGTATTACAAGAAAATAAAAAGAAGATAATATAATTTACTTCACTTAAGTGGGTAAGCGACTAAGGGGGAGGTATTGGTTTAGGATTTAGAAAGAATTTTAATGACTTTATGTTCTTGCTGATTGTTAGAATCATAGAAAATTGAAAGTTAAAAATGAAGGATTCTAAGAGATTGTTTAGGAAGTTTTTTAAAATCTTGATGATTTGTTTTTTCTAATCTTGTAAAATCTTTCTATTTGATGAAAGAGTTTTCATGACTTTTGTTATGAAGGAAATGATATAAAATCTTAAACCAATAACATAAAATTTGAATTCATTAACAATCCAAGATTCTTTTGTTTTACTTGAATAACATAAAACTTTTAATGACTTTATAAATCTCTTAATCCAATAACACTAAATTTATCAAGATTTTAGATAACTTTTTATAAATCCACAACCAATAACACCAAATTTTTAAAAAGTTTTTAAAAGTCTTGATTGAATAACAACATATTTTACTTAACTTTTAAAGTCATTAAAATTTTTTCTAAATCTTAAACCAATACCTCCCCGTAAGCGTTGTTTAATGTTTATGATGATGACTCTCTCTCTCACATTATAGTAGTGTTTCGTGGATACAGAGATAAGATAAAGCCATAATGGTAGATGAGTCAGTAATCAGTAGTGCTAATTAATGGTCAGTCTGAGTAGACCAAGTGTTACGTTAACTTGGCAAAACAGGAAAGGAAGAACGTAATATTTATTGGGTTTTTTACTTATGGTTAACTTGTTTCATCCCATCAAACTCTTCGAATTCCTTCCCAAATCATGATGTATGCATGTAACTTTTTCTTCACACTCTTCGGAAATCGGAGACTGAATAATTGCGTTAACTATTGGGAAGACAAAAACACACACATAATTAGGGTTTACTCATCTCTTCTATATATATATATATGTGAAGACTGACTAGTAAATGTAAATCCAAAAAAAAATATATATTGTGAAGACTAGTAAACCTAATTTTATTACCTTATAATCGATAATGGTTGGTAAAAACATTCTCTCGCAAAAGAGGCAACGTACCGAGAATGAAACACGATCGGCCAAGTTGTCGGATCTTGATGTTCTTGATTGTCCGGTTTGCTTCGAGCCGCTCACAGTACCTACCTTCCAGGTTATGTTTCCAATCGTGCATTTGATTTTGTTTCATGTGGTATTTTGATTTCCTTTTGTTGGGTATTAATTCTAATACCGAATAAGGTTTTAATTTTTAATTTGATTGTAAAATCTTTTTTTTTTTTTTTGCATGTCAGTGTGATGATGGACATCTAGTTTGCAGTTTATGCTTAGCCAAAGTGAGTAACAAGTGCCCTGGTCCTGGGTGTGATTTACCCATTGGTAATAAGCGATGCTTCCCAATGGAGAAGGTTCTTGAAGCAGCCTTTGTTCCTTGTCGAAATGCTGAGTTTGGTTGCCCAAATACTTTCTCTTATGGGAAAGTGTCAAGTCATGAAAAGGAATGCAGCTACTCTCAATGCTTTTGCCCTAACCTCGATTGCAATTACATTGGCTCATACACCAGCATCTACAGTCACTATATTTCTAGCCATCTTTACGAAAACATGACTTGTTCCTTTCGTTCGTCTGCCCTTGTTCGGATAAACATTAACGAAAAGGTTTTAGTTCTTTATGAAGATATGGAGAAACTATTATTTGTGTTTCAGTGTTTCAGGGAGAGACATGGTGTTTATGTTACTCTTCGAAGTATTGCATCATCAACTCCAAAAGAGAAGATTTCGTACTGGCTTTCCTGTAGTGCTGATGGACACACACTTGCTTACAAATCACCAGAAATGAAGAGGTTTCTTGAAGTGAGTTCTCATCAAATCCCCGAAGAGAGTTACATATTTTTCCCTAACAGATTTTTGTGTGGTGAAATGTTGGAGATGAGTCTTTCCATCGTGATTTTCGACGGAGAGTGGCTCTAGATATTATTTGGTTTGCCGTTGAGACTAAAGAGACTATAATTATTTGGTTTGTAGTAGTAGTAGTACAGTATTGTACCGTACCTCCACTCTTTGATTTATGGATAGAAATATAAATCAGACGACGCCATTACCTCCTCTTCGTTTGATCTCACACAGGAGATGCAAAACTTTACTGATGAAGCCTCCGAGGCTTTTCAAGAACCCACATTAGGCTTTGGTAAAAATGGTTTCAAATTATTGGTTTGGCTTTTCCGGATCACAGATACATTATTTTTACACAATCCATAATCCTCCCAAAAGCGCTATTAAGTAATATTAACCTATTCTATACACTAATATATATATATACACACCCATTCTATACACTAATCTTGTTCCCCCACCTTTTTTCAAATCACTTCCACTGATGTTCTTCCAACAACCAATTTGTCAGGCATGAACTGAACCCGCACTAGAAGAAAGCTGCACCATCGCCGCGTATTCACGCGCCCACGAGTCATAGTGAAGAATCTCTTCAAGAGAAGGTGATGTTACCAACTCGTTACGATGTTTATCGCAAGTTAATTCCACAACCTTGAAGATATCCAAATAGCTTATCCTGTACACAAAAGTGAGAATTTAAACATTCTTGATTCAATTCAAGAATTTCGTTTGAGATGCCCGAAGAGAATACAAAAGTCTTACTTTTCATCAATGAACATTTCAACGGCTTTCTCATTGGCGGCGCTGAGAACTCCAGTCATTGTGCCTCCAGCTCGTCCAGCAGCATAAGCAATATCCATGGATGGGTATTTCACATTGTCTGGTTTCTTGAAAGTCAACGAACCAAGTCTGCCAAAACCGATTCAGTTTCAGTTCAATTTATCTAAACAAACTAAAACCAAACTGAACTAGATTAGGGAATTTTTCTTGGTGGTGATTAAAATCTCCAACTAAGCTTAGCTCCACACTTCGGAGAGTATATATATATATATATATATGTGTGTGTGTGTGTGTGGTTTGCTTACTTGCAAAAGTCAAGTCTTGGATAAGAACAAGGAACTCTTTCGGGCCATGACATGGTGTAGAGAATCGGTATACGCATATCAGGCCAACCCAATTGAGCAATTACAGATGAATCCTGTGGAACAAGACAAAACACATGCGAGACAGATTTTTACCGGAAAGACAAAAAATGCAGTTATTTAGTTATCAGGCAAGACCTGTGTTTCAATCATGGAGTGTATGATACTTTGAGGGTGAATGACAATCTCTATATCGTCATACTCAGCTCCAAACAAATAATGTGCTTCGATGACCTCAAGACCCTGTTTCAAGAAATCAAGAATTTATGTACCTTGATCAAAAAGGTACTTTTAGAATCAGGGTTTAACATTGAGGAGAAAATGATCTTAACCTTGTTGAAAAGCGTAGCTGAGTCTATAGTGACTTTCTTTCCCATGCTCGTCCAGATTGGATGATTCAACGCTTCAGCTACTGTAACTTCCTTCAGCTTTTCAACAGGCCAATCCCTATTTCAAAACCCAGTTAACGTTTTCCATTAAGCAAATGAGAACTAAGAGAAAAAATATATGCAGAGAGAAGAATATTGAAACAAACCTAAAAGATCCACCAGATGCAGTCAAGATTATCTTGCGCAGACCGCCTTCAGGCAAGCCTTGAATACACTAGAGAACATAAAAGAAGAATTTTTACTTAAACTTCCAGATGTAGAAATTGTATCAAGACCAAAACTTATGTCAATATGAAAGTAGAGGTGCCTAAATTGTTTATGTTAATTATGATACCTGAAATATAGCAGAATGTTCTGAATCTGCCGGAAGAATCTTAACTTTATGTTTGTTGGCAAGCGGAAGCACGAATGGACCACCTGCGATTAATGTCTCCTTGTTTGCAAGAGCAATGTCCTTTCCTGCTTCAATTGCAGCAACCGTAGGCTGCAGTAAAAACAAACAACACGTTTTATCACTACACTATCTCTTTCCTATTCTCTCAATCCAGTTTTAGTAACAAAGAACTAGAGAATATACCTTAAGTCCTGCACAACCAACTATTCCGGTAACAAGAGTTACAGCTTCAGGGTGTCGAGCAACCTGTTGATGAACATAAGTAAGAACTCAGTGATGATAGAAACTTTGTAAAAAATCTACACTAAAATCAAAAGAAATGCACTAACCTCAATCACTCCTTGCTCCCCTGGAATAATCTCAGGTTTGTAGTCCAAATCCGCTAATGCCTCTTTAAGCTCCTTGATCAATGACTCGTTTCTAAGAGCAACCAACGCAGGTTTAAATCTCCTTACCTGCCACCATTCAAAAGAGGGTCAAAGAAACATAATGTAGACTTTTTCTCGAGATCACTGACGAGGCATAAAGCTAAGCAAGAACCTGATTTCTCTGGACTGATTTGCTATACTATTAGTTTACAGTATATTATTATATATGCTACTATCATTGAATTGAGAAATAATACAGATTACCAAGTGGTCTGAACGAGGAATTGGAGCTGTAAGTTACCACATGAGTCAAAAATTTACCTGATCAGCAAGGAGAGTAACATTGGAACCAGCAGCTAGAGCCACAACTCTAAATTTGTCAGGATTCTCAGCCACGATACCCAATGTCTGCAAAAATGAAAGTTCTTATCCCCATAAAAATGATGCAACAAATAACTCAGTAACATGCTGATCCAATGATGTAAAAACCTGAGTGCCAATAGAACCAGTAGATCCAACGATGGAGATGGGTTTTGGTCCATCCCAAGATTGACGAGGTGCCTCAGGAACAGCTCTCCCAGGCCAGGCTGGAGGAGGAGAAGATTGCTGCTGCACTTTCACTGAACACTTGACTCCTTTTCCAAACCCTCTCCCTTGATTCCTCCTCCTCGAACTAAACCCACCTGTGAAACACTCCAAAGATGTAAACTTTAAAACTCTCGAAGCTAACTGGATACGGATCATTCAATACTCAATACTCAGACGAGCCAAAGTAAAACTAATGAAAGTATGAAACTTTAATCGATTTGAGAGTTGACGAAAGTACCGAGAGTAGAGGAGAGGAAGAAACCTGGGAGTACTTTGAACCTGGAGGTATCCAAGAAAGAAAGAGCAACGGATTCAGCGGGAGGTATTGAGTTAAGAGTCATCATCATATCAGTAGTCTCTATTAAAAAATCGAATATTTTCTAGAGAACCGCGCTACTCTCGATTATGAGAGAGAGAGAAAAGAAAAAGGAATCAGAGATTTTATAGTGAGCCGAGAGAGAGGATAAATCACATAAAATAAAATAATATCTTATGTGATTCGTAATTTATATGGTACCAAATTACCAATAGACTTTCACATTATCTTTTAAAGATTTCGTGGAGCATATTATTTTTATTTTTATTTTTCTTTTTCTTTTGGGCTAATCAAATATTAATTTATGGAAGAGAATTTTTTGCTTTCATAATTTTCAAAATTTACATTTAAGTGTGGTAGTTGATAAAATGTCTATATTGACAATAGTTGTTTTCATCACAATTTTGTGATTTTTTCCGTTGGTGATAAGCGATGCTTGCCAATGGAGAAGGTTCTTGAAGCAGCCGTCGTTCCATGTGGATTAATGCTGAGTTAGGTTGCAAGGAGAGTTTCTCATATGGAAAAGTCTCAGTCAAGTCATGAAAGGGAATGCAACTTTTGTCTATGCCCTTGCCCTAACCTCGAATGCGATTACACTGGCCCATACAACAGCTTCTATACACACTTTATTTGTAGTCATGAATCATGATCACAAAGGCGGAATATGTAGAAATTTAGGTGCTCCTATTGGGATAAAACATGAGCGAAAAGGTTCTACTTCTTTGGGATGTTTGTGGTACAGTGTTTCATGGAGCGACATGGAGTTTATGTTAACGAGTATTGCAAAATCTGCTCCATCGCGTACTAGCTTACTTACCTTATTGACGGGAAACAAGATTACATACTCAATCACACCACAAGTGAAGAGGTATGTTGAAGTGTATTCTCAAATCCCCGAAGACACTTTCATTTTTTGTGCCTAACATTATATTGCGTGATGATGAAACGGTGGACGTGCACATTGGCACATTGTATTGATTATTAAACTTCCGTGGTATGCGCAGGCTTATGCAAGGTTTTAAAAAATTTTGTATTAATTTTTTTTATGTAGAGTTTATCTTTGTTTTCTTTTAATTGTGGTAATCTTGAAAAATATAATTTGAGATTGATTGTTTTAATATTTCACATATATTTTTTTATTTTATTAAATACATGCATGAACAATTTTCTTTTGAGAGATTTAAATATTCTACAATTCTTGTCTAAAACTTCATAAGAAAATATTTCAAATGAAAACTTGATCTAAGGATGCATATTTTGTAACAAAAAGTTTTTTGGTTGAATAAATTTTATATTCATTCCAAAAAAAAAACTTAAGTATTTAGATATATTCATACTTAAGCTTCTCAATTAAATACTATGAAACACTAACATTTTCTTTTATCAATAATTGCAGCTTGGCTAACTCTTTTAATAGATATAATTAAGATAGACATTTTCCTTTCATGTTACCTCTTCAATTTTTTGAATATAACTCTAGAATTTGGTTTTTACTAAGAATTTTATTCAGTTTTCTTTTTGACAACTTCTAAATATTAGAATATGAAAACTAACAGTCATGAATTTATCCAAATATCTTCTTCTTTGTCTATGTATTTTTCTAAACTAATATTCTACAGTTTTATTCAACTATCTTCCATTTGATAGTGAACAAAACCCCAATTTTCTTTATATATAAAAATTTATTTCTTTTGGGACAAACTTTCATGAATTTCTCTATAATATTAACTAATATCTCTATCACTGCTGCAACTCTTCAAACTATTGTAAAAATTGTAATGCCTAAACCATATGCCCATACATTCATGGTTTACCCCATGTAGAAGAAGTGGCGTTTTGATTCACTCCCGATGCTTTTTTGTCTTTTGACTTTTGGTGATCTATCTATTTTCTTCGAACATGTTCTAAACCTCTTTAAATTTCTTATATAAATATTGAAACTTTTTGTGATATAAAAAAAGAATAAAATATATGAAACATGTTTTATGTTCCTTTAAATTTAGGTGTGTTTGTTTTTAATAAGGATAGATATATGTGATTCTTCCCACTATTGACGTGTCAATCCAATGGAGAGAGTGACCATATTTTATAGTATAGATTAGGAAGAGTAACTAAATTAAATTAATCCACTCGTCTTGTATGTTATGGATGTTGATGATGTTTGTTACAATTTTAGTATTTCTTGAAAACAATGGGCCCTTTAAGGCCCAAAATGATAGAGATTAGAGCACAAAAAAAAAAAAAAAAATCAGACGACGACATTATTATCTCTTCTTCGTGTGACCACCACACAGTCACCAAAACACGAAAAAGAAAAAAAGTCTGCGCCTCGATTTGAGCAAAACCTGATTTACTCTCTCATCATCTTCATCGTTCTCTCTCTCGAACGATTTTTTCTTTTTTTTTTTTCCCCTCATCTATAGTCCCTTTTGCCGCTTGGATTATTCCAAGGTTGGTGAGCTGCTATGGCAACTCATCAGCAACCACCAGCTCCTTCCGACTTTCCCGCTCCCGCCGATGATAAATCCCAGATTTCAGGTTCAATTTTATTTCCTTAGGTCTCAGGGAACAAATTCTCAGTGGTTTTTTGCATTACGATTGCATAGTTATGGGTTTAATTGATTTAGTTAGCTCGAAGTTGATGAGTAATTGGATTCCATTATCTAGTGATTGATTTTTACTAATGTTCTTGTTGATAAATGTGTTGTTGTTTACGTACAGAGGCTACAACAAAGCCTGCTAATGAGGTTCAGCAAGCTACTACTATAGCTCAGGAAACTTTTAAGCAAGATCCTCCAACATCTGTGTTTAAAAATTCTGAACCAATACGGGAAGATCAAATTCAGAACGCTATCAAGTTCCTTTCGCACCCGAGAGTTAGGGGGTCTCCTGTTATTCATAGAAGATCTTTTCTTGAGAGGAAAGGTCTCACTAAAGAAGAGATTGACGAAGCTTTCCGCCGTGTTCCTGTAAACCCTTTCTCCTTTCCTTGCTTCTTTTTTTTTAGGAACTCTCATTCCTCTCCTAGTTTCAAAAGCTTACATCTGTGATTTATTTGTTTTTATAGGATCCACCACCAAGCTCGCAGACTACTGTTACAAGTCAAGGTAAACTAAGCGAGGACATGTATTTGTTTGGTTGTTCCTATGATGATTACTATACTGGAAGCTTATTTTTATGTTTCTTACAAGCAGATGGACAGCAAGCTGTGTCAACTGTTCAGCCACAAGCTATGCAGCCTGTGGTAGCTGCTCCTGCTTCACTCGTTGTCACTCCACAGGCAGCTTTTCTCTCTCGGTTTCGCTGGTACCATGCTATTCTTGCTGTTGGTGTACTAGCAGCTTCTGGTGCCGGAACAGCTGTTTTTATAAAGGTATCGTCAACCTTTCCCCCATTATATGCAGTTTGTTATGCTATGCATCGAGTAAATTGCTGCTGATGGTTAGGCCATTAATCAAATGGAAGCAGACTGTATAGAGTTCATTGTTCTTAGCTTAGGTAATGAATTGCATAACTCTCACACTCTCTGTTTCAACTAGACCACCAGAATATAGTTGCCAAAAACTTTGATGAAAACAATGCAGTAAGAGTTTGTTAGGGTGTCAGAAACTTGTTACTGTACCTTTATTACTGATTGCTAGACGTGTTTTAACGCTATGCAACTTTATAGTATGAGTCTCCTTCTACACAATCAAAATCTTTATATTGAAGTGACATTTGTTTGTTTCAGAAATCTCTCATACCCAGATTTAAATCCTGGGTCCAAAGAATTATGTTGGAAGAAGAAGCTGACCCTCTGAAGAAAGCTGATGCTAAACCTAGCTTAGCTGAAGAAGCAGTAGCTGCAGCCAAAGCTGCTTCTGCCGCTGCTTCTGATGTAGCCAGGGTTAGTCAGGAGATGATGATAACAAAGAATGAAGGTAGATGTATTTCTGCAGTTTATAATGTAGTCAGAGTATCTCTCTTTTTCTGTGACCATTTCTGGACTTTTCTTGCATGTTCCTTCTTATCCTCTAAATTCAAATCTGTACATTGCTTCTTTCTCAGAGAGGAAATATTTTGAGGACTTAACACACCTGTTAGGTGTCCAAGTACAAGAAATGAAGTCCTTGAGCAACAATATCCGTAAGCTCGAAGGTAAGTATTAAGTCTCAGTATTCATACAATTTAAGTTTGAACAACTCTTATCAAGATTCATTGAGGGTCTAGTTACCTAATGTTTGGTTGATCGTAAGAACCGTTGTTAAAGCTTCTTGATCTAAAGAGGATTCTACTATTTCTCTTTTTTTTACTTTCAGGACAATCCAGCAACATTCCAAAGATTTATTCAGCTGATCAAGAGGTTTATAATGCTTCAGTCACTGCAGCAAGGGTGAGTCTTAAAGTTTTGGTTTGTTAAAACTTTGATTCATAGATTAGGGGATGACAACCACAAAGAAAACCCAAAAGCACCCCAAAGAGAACAGTTTTACTTCCTCCCTGATTGCTGATAGATCTAAATTGTCTGATGTATACCCCATGGAAAACCGCACAACTTGAACTTGATAATTAACTAATAGAATTACGTATCATAATGCTTTTTGTAACATTAGGAACGTTGATATGTGATGCAGAAACCGTATACAAATGGCAGCAATGTTGATTATGACACACGTTCAGGTTCTCTCTCTTACTCTCTCTGGATCAATCTGCATTACGGTTTATTGTTTTTGGTTAGATTAATCTTTCTAACTAATGGATGATACAGCACGATCTGCATCTCCTCCTGCGCCTCCAGCTGATTCTTCTGGGCCCCCTCATCCAAAGTCATACATGGATGTAATGTTCTGAAACCTCCTAAGTTCGCTGCATAATCATGGATTTATAATGAATCTTATCCTTTGAATTCCTTGTAATCTTTGTAACATTTAGTTGAATATTGCTGATGGTGCAGATAATGTCTATGATCCAGAGAGGAGAGAAGCCTTCAAACATTCGGGTAAGCTGACAACTACAATCCCTTCTGGCACCTTTTTTGGACTAACCGTAATTATTTGTTATGACAAACGTATTGCACTTTAAAATCTACAGGAGATTAATGACATGCCGCCCAATCCGAACCAACCACTATCAAATCCACGCATCGCTCCCAAATCTAAGGTACAAACTGAAGATGTCCCTGAATGTTAATTTAAAGAGAATCTTGGCCAAATGTGTGGAACTGAACTTATTATCAAGATTTCTTAAACTCGTCTTTTCTCTTGTTAACAGCCATGGGACAATGGTCAAGCACAGCAAGACGAGAGTTCAAATGGTCAATGGTGGCAACAGAAAAACCCTAGATCCACGGATTTCGGCTACGAGACAACAACAGCGGCACGTTTCACCACTAACCAGAATGAAACAAGTACAATGGAACCAGCAGCTTTCCAGAGGCAACGGTCATGGGTACCTCCACAACCACCTCCAGTTGTCATGCCAGAAGCAGCTGAGGCCATTCGCCGTCCTAAACCACTAGCTAAGATAGACCAAGAAGCAGCTGCTAGTGATGACCAGACAGGTGTGAGCGATGAGTTACAGAAGATCACTAAGTTCTCTGAATCTGGTGGTGATGGATCAGAAAGTATCCAGATCACAGAGATACAAGAAGAACCAGAACAGCAACATATCATCCCAGAAGGAAATTAAAAACAATATAATTAGCTTCTCTTGATACTTTCTATACATTTAGGTCTTGGGATTTATTACCACCTAGTCACCTACCTTCTATTAAATAATATATATCTTGCTACACAAGTAAACTCAGTCATTCGATGTGTGCTTGCCTTTATTTTCATATATATTAAAACTTGTAATCTTGTATCACACATTACCATTCTAAGCTATAAGAGAGACTGTACATAGACGATATAGAGTAACATTTGGTTCCAGGCACGGCAACACAACAACTAGGAGGAAGCGTGAGTGAAGAGCCTGTAAGAAGAAATCAAAGCGCTGACGGCAAACGCTCCAAAAGCTAAAAAAGAAACAGCGATGGAAGCGGTTGCCATCTGAGTAAACTCGTCTTTGCCCCAATTAGAAACCCAATCATCAACTCGAGTCGCAGCACACGAAGACGCCGACATTAAAAGATATGCAACAAGCTATAAATCATCAGAACAAGAAACGTCATTAGAAATAGCCTTAAAACAAATTGCTAAATGTTTAAAAAGCAAAACACTCACTTGATCCATGGAGAAAACAAATAAGTCGTGGAATCCACAGTTTATCATATAACTCTCTTTGGCGACGTAGCAAGCAGCGTCACAAGCTTCAAACGCAGAGTAAACGAATCCTATAACGTTCACAGCCAAACAATACCTGCAAAAAAAGAACAAGGTTTGTGTTGATTCATGATCTGATTCATGATCTCAATTCTGAAAAGCTGTGAAGAAGAACAGAGAGAGAGAGAGAGAGAGAGAGAGAGACCTGTACTCTTTGTAGCGATCATAAGAATCGCCGCTCCAACCTTGAGTTTTATCAGCAGCCATGATCGAAAACGAAATCACACACAAGATTACTTCGGTAATTCTAAACCCTAGCGCCGTCACACTAACTAACTCGTCTCTCCTCGCTCTGTTCACCGTCGTCGCCGTCGTCGTTCCCAATTCTCCGCCGTCAACCTTCCTCGTCGTAGTCTGTGTACCATTATCTTCTCTCACCCAGCGATTAAACACTACCATAGACGACGGAGACTTATCAGAAGAAGAATTAATCGGAGCTCTCGCATTCCTCTGATGTTGTCGTCGCGGCGGCGGATACTGAGGAGGAGGAGGAGGCGGAATTGGAGAAGGAAGAGGCGAGAATTGATTGAGCTTGTTACCGTCGGATACCGTCGCCGCCGACTTAGGATTGTCGATTTTGAACGGAGATCCTTCAGGAGAAACGTAACGGCTTTCCGGTAAATCTCCGGCATCTGATAACGGAGAATGAAATCGAAGAGGAGAGTGTGGTGACTCGTTGTAACTATGCGCTTCCGAGTTCGATGACACGGTTCGCTTCATCTTCATCGCCGATTCGGTTCGATTCGAGTTCTCCGATCTCGGAATTTGAAATTATTTTTTTTTGCAGAGAGCTTTAGTGTTTGTTATGGGAGGTAGTGTGAGAGAGAAAGTGAAGGGAAGAGGAAAAACAGAAACTTTAATTTCTTTTGTTTTTCCCGGCAATATAAAAGAGAGAAGAGAGACACTCACTTTTAGATTTCTTCGTGGAGAATTAAAACCCCAGAATGATCCAGTGTGACGCATGTCTATTTGTACCTGCACCTAGATATTGTTTAACCATTTATATTACGACACGTCAGCTTATAACGCAAATTGAATGTTCCAGTATGACGCATGTTCTTGTGCACCTAGGTGTTACCAACCAATGATGTTGTACCGCGTATAGTTTATGACGTGATCATAAGATGTTTTTGATTTTTTTTGTTTTTGTTTTTAAGTGCATGTGTTTGTTTGATTTTTATTTGCTATTTTCACCATCCATAGATAGGTTACATTTTCTGCTTTTCTTTTCTTATCAATATTTATATATACATATATATATATATATATTGCGAAGTTTTTATGATTTCATTTTTTTTGGGGGTATAATTTACAAATCAAAAACACAAGCCGATAGTACTTTGAATAAAAATGAGCACAAAAGTTAAAGGTAGTCTAAGAAAAACACATAAAGAAATAAGAGAATATACACCAAGACGAAGACGAAGCTTAAAGTAAAGCATCATTGATCATCACTATCAGTTTTGTATTTTCATTTCAATCGTGTCAAATCTTTTATAGTTTTTTGAGCATTCCCTTTTTGAATCAAATGTCTTCTATCTTTAGATTTAAAATAGTTAAATAAAAGTAAAAAACATATCAAAAGCATTTTTTTGCCTTTTGTTCTTTGTTTAAAGCACAAAGCAACCCACCCACTCCTATTTATTTTACCTTTTTTTTTTTTTTTTTTTTTTAAATGTCTTTACCAAATGATTCTTTCAAAATCCATCGTCACAACACTTTCTTAGATTACTTACTTTTCCTTCCGATATAAACGATCCTGAAAATAACTAAATAAAACTTCGTGAGTTTTGAGGGAAGATAAGATTTTTAGAAGAGAGAAATTGTGGTTGTTTGCGCGCGTCTTGGACTTGTTGATGTAAACTCTAAGCTTGGGAACCACTTAAATAAGAAATTTATAGTAAACTACGCTTGTTAAGATTTTTTGTTTCTTAGTAATTGTTTTGTTCGTAAAAGTGTATGTAATTGTTTCTTAGTATATTCCACTGCAGATATCTTTGCCGCAATGTATCCTTAATTGTTTTATTCTACTAACAAGTGTATATTGACTTGTAGAACCAATAGAACCAAACTTACATTAGTCACAGTTTGGTGGGTTTGTGCATTTATATACAGCAGAAGCAGGTTGCTTATAGACAGGAACGCTGTTTGCGTCTAACAATCTTACTTCTCCTGGTCCAAAATACAACTCCGAGTGCCTTCGTAGGTCAAGGCCTTGAATACCAGCTTGTAACACAGATAAGTTGTCTGAATCAGGCGAAACAATGACGATGGTGTCCTCTGAGTATTGAGTCTCGAGAATGGACATAAGCTGCGTCACACGCACGAATACATCTGCTACACTCTCGTTGGGCGTACCGTCGCTTATAGGAGGAGGCTTTGTCTTCATCGATATCGAGTCCAATGCATACACCTGCAGAGAAGATGAAACCTTAATATTCTTCAACCCTAGCTAGGCTTATGTTTCTTATAGTCTCAATTACATGTTTAAATGTGATGAAATTGTTGAATCTTTACTTCTGAAATGGAATCTAGCTTCTTGCCTTCGTAAGCTCCTAATCCACGAGCATCGAGGAAGCTATATTCTGGAATGTACCATCACAAAGATTAGATTCCATAGTTATAACCTCACTTGAAAAAGAGTAACAGGACTAATGGAACTATATTACCTGCGACTAATCCCATTGATGGAGGCGATGATTTCAGCAGCCTGATAAGCTCTCTGTGTAATGGAAGGCCAAAGCCAACAGTTTCGATCACAAGCTCCCATTGCCTTCAACTGTAACGCAGCTCTCACAGTCTGCTTCTTACCTTTATCTGATAATCCGCTATCAACCGATGTTTTGGCCACCGGGTTTGTGTTGATGATCCCTAAGCTTTCGTAATCAGATTCCCCAGCCCTCACAAGGTAATAACTTGAGTCAAGAAAAAAACATACATTGTTTATTATTAGCTCACAAGGATTAGATAGATATGATTCAAATCAGTGTCAGTTAGATCTTCTCTAGAAACAAAATCAAGAGCTTTGTAAAGTCATAGATCAACTCTTCACTGTTCAATTTGAAAACAAATTTGGAATCTGACCAAAACACAACACCTTCAAAGCTAATTACACTTCCAAAACTTAAATCTATCAAACTTAACTTAGTGCTAAGCAAAATAGCGAAGATACAAAATACACATTGTTGTATACACAGAAACTCAAAATTAGGGTTTTCGAAAAAAGTGAATTACCGATTAGAGAGACGGAGAGGCGGCATTTGAAAGAGGCCGCGTGCGTTGGCTGGTGCGACGGTGAGTGATGGTGTGGCAATACATACGGAGAGAGTCTTGAACAGGTCTCGGCGGGTAATAATCTGCGGCAAGGATAGTAAACTCAGAGGAATTTGATACCTTTCCGACGACGGAGGAGGATGTGCGGCGGTGGTAACCGCCGGCGATGATGATAACATAATTCAGTCGTCATCTCAAACGGTATCTCTGGTCCTCCGCGTTTTAAGGGATACAAAAAAAAAAACTACAATTGTGAACCGCACATTCCGGTTTTGATAATTTGGTTCGTTTCTAAATTTGAATCGAGTAAACCGGTAACTAACCACATTGTAATAGACTCGGAAGTAAATGACACATTTAACCCCTGATATCAGGTTTATTCATATCAGGTTCAGTTTTACTAAACAAAAACAAGAGAAGAGAAGCTCTGTTTATTACTCTGTTCTTATTAACATCAAATCGTCTTACAGTTTCGAGAAACAATGTTATAAAGTAAATCTATTAAACTTTGAATTAAAACTAAAACTGTAACAAATTACATATACAGTCGTTTCAATTAAAAAGTTACAATCATGTTTCCACTAGTTCATTTTTTTTTCTTAATAGGTTTCCTTCCACATAATTGTAATAAGAACTTTACCTCACTTTTGATTCTATCTTTTTAACCTATCGATGAAGCACCAGTGGACAAGGAAATAGCTGATGCAATTGTTAAGCCTGGCTAAGTTCGATTCCATCGTTGGAATAACGCTTTTCATGATCATCTTCATCGTTCCAGTTAGTTGTTTTATAGTAAGTTGCGTATAATATAAGTTGGATTATTCCTGATAGCGCTCCAAGACTATTTGGAACCTGTTTTCATGGAAGATAATTTAGCTCATACAGTACATGGATTTGAGTTTTTTCTTAGAAAATATGATGAGGGTTGAAATGAAGTTTTGTACCAAGATATAGGGGTCGAATTTAAGACATGCATAAATGACCCAAACGACACCGTTCGTGAGGTTGGCTAATGAAAGGAAGAAGGGCATGTACTTCACGCTCTTTGTCTTTATCACAAGTTTCTGCTCCACATTAACTAAATGTAAGTAATTCACGAGAGACAAAGAGAACATACTAAAAATAGTTGATGATAGTAGTAGTAGTAGCGTATCCAATTTTTTGCGTTTCCGTGATTGATGAACTAAATTAGTCTAGCTAGAAACAGCATACCATGACGGTGAGAGGAGCAGCATACATGATGACGTTGAAAACAATACACATGATCCCAATTAGCATAGATCTCTGTTTTGTTGTATGCAAAAAATACAATGTGCAGAAGATCACCACCGTCATGAATATCACCTCGATCACCATAGCTATTGTGATCTTTCTCTGTTCCATATATATTCACAACTTCCACATATCAAAAACTATCCCAATCAAAGTATAATTATAGAAGGACCTAGCTATACGTTGTATCATGCGTGTGACATAAATTGAGGAGTTAAAAAGGCTTACGCGGATAGGCGAGGTAGCGAAGATGAAGAAGATGGTGACGTAAACGAGTTCCATGAAAAGACCAGTTCCATTAATGGTGATGACGAGGAGACTGTCGGGTTGGACGAAAGGAAGTCCGTAAAATGTCCACATCATGCAGTTTAAAACCGTAGCTACGTATGGATCTGGCTTAAACTCCGACACCGATTTCATCTTACATATCTTCACAATCGTTGGTCTGCATATAATTTCACATATTGTTCATTGCATGCATTAGCTTAACATCGTAGTTCATGCAACAACAAAAAGATTTTATGTATCATGTGCTTACATTGGAGCGCAGAACAAGCCGAAAGATATCACGTTTCCTATAAACATATAACAGACAAAAAATCAAGAAATTATTAAGTTTTAATTTGTTTTGTTGATGAACTAAAATGTTGCATGTGTTTGATTAAAATTTTGTGGAGGACTTACCGATGATTCCGACGACCGTCCGGGCTGTATGGGCGTCCGTCATTTTTTCCTTTTGTTACTACGAAAGAAGATTTCTTTTATCTTCTACAAATTTTTCCAAAGAACTAATATATATATTTGGGAAAATAAAAGGAGAAGAAAACCAAAAAAATATTATAAGATGATTTGGATTCTTCTTTTCGATCGATGATGCTTGTATATATATTTCTTTAGTGCCTTTAGTTTTTTAGTTTCTGATTTGTGATGAGTTTGTTTTGTTTTTGTTTGATGAAATAGCTTCTTTAGTTTATTTTTTTGTGTGGATTTCTGGGTTCTGTTTTTGTTCTTGTTTTTTTGTTTTTTGGTATATGGATTTTTTTTTGGTTTCTGTTTTATGAAGAAGAAAAAAGAAAAAAAAAATGGAATTTAATAGCAGTCTGTGAAACAGCAGAATCTGGGTAGAGTAACAAACGCAAGACACGTGGTTTCAAATTTGAACCATGAAGCCGTTGACTCCGCTCGTACCCCATGCATGAGAAACACCCGGCTCTTCACTCACATTTAATACCTCTCTCTCTCAAACTAAATTACTAAATTACTATCTTTATTATTTCATCAAACTTATGAAACATTCGATTTACATCATAATGAAATCAAGTGCATACTTCTTTCATTATAACACGACGGCCACATGACTAATAGAGCTGCAAACGAATTGAATCAAGAGTCAAGCCGAAGAGAAACAGAACACACAAGCCTCAAATTTTCAATGTGAGGCGCATCTATAGTCGATAGATTTGCTGACTCGAAAATTCTAAAGTGATCTCTCATATATAATATTGTTGATTCAATAAATTTCCTTTTATATACGTAAGTTGGGATTTTAATATCTAAAAGCTATGGGCCGTAAAACAGGGCTGCTCGTAAACTCTCTTTTTTGTTTTTTCATTATATATTGCGGTTAATAGAACGAACATAGCCGAGAACAAAAAAATTAGTCATAAACCCTAGTTAATTAGGTTTATCTTCGACTACGTATTATGTAAAGTGTTATGCTTCGTTCAAGATTCATAAAATAGAAAACCGACACCATGAAGAGAGGAAGCCAAGAGAAGAAGACCTCACGATCTCCAAAACGACAACGTCACAGCAAAATCTCCCACATAGAAAAGTCAAACGGTATCCATATCCCCTTCGAATAACCGATATGCTCTCGAAACTCCCAATTAAGTCACTTGTGAGGTTCCAGTGCGTATCGAAGCTGTGGTCATCTCTTATCACAGTCTCGATCATGACTCGTTCATTATTCTCGCCCTCTACTTATCCGACGAATGATATAGCATTCATATACCCAGAAAAAGACAGTAGGTATACATTAAATCGTGGGCTAAGTTGTGATTTTGAGTATCCATATATCCGAGGAGTATTATGTAGTTGGTCAAGCTCGAATTATGACGATACCACCAAGAGAGAAACGATTTTATTACCGGAGGTAAAAAAAGACTTTAAAATGGAGCAGCTCATGTGATGGATTGTTTGGGTATGATCCAGTTGAGAGACAAGTTTTCACATTAGTGGGAGGTCCAATGAAGCAGCGATGGAAGAGACTTGACATCCAAGGCATTTGGAATCGCTCTCCAGAAGCAAGGAGTACTGGTTTATGCATCAATGAGTTTATCTATTACATTGCACATGTAGAAAAGAATGATGCGGAGTTCTATGAATTAGTGAGGTTCGACCTTAGACTCGAAACGTTTGTTCATATCCAGATGCCCATAACTGTGCAGATGAATCAGCTCAATGAGGTGAGTTTCGATGAATTGGCTTTGGTAAACTACCAAGGGAAATTAGGATGCATACGTTACAAAAAAGGTAGTGCAGAGATTTGGACTATGGAAGATCATATCGAGAAACAAGAATGGTCATCTAAGATTATATTATCCAATCGCTTATTAGAAGATGGTGACTGCATCGGTGGAGTCACTCCTAATGGTGAGATTGTGATAATGCCAAAGACACTTGTATCTGGTCGACGATGGGGCGCCTGCTGTTATGATCCGAAGCAAAAGAAGAGTTATCATCCTTATCCTATTGGAAAGGAGGAATCAAATTAAATCTCAGATGTGAGTTTTTACGCCCGGATCACATTGTTCAACTCGTTCCCTTAGTTTATATAGTCTTTATAATTAATATACCTTTTTTTTAATCACATTTTGTTTTATAAAAAAATATTTATTTGCACCAGCCTAAGGAATTGTATGACAGTTTTTTATGATTCTCAATCCTACATGTATAAGGGAGGTTTCCCCTTCATTACCGAAAATTTGTCTTAAAGATTAAAATATTGATCTTTAAATTTTAATCATAATTATGCTAACATATAAATTAAAGAGTGGCATGTAAACTCGATTGATGGTTATAGTGTATATTTTTTTAAACTGATGGAACGTTTGTTGTGTTATCTCAGAAACAAGTTATTAATTGATCATATCACTTAAAATCTAAAATGCATGTAACTGAAAGATAACAAAGAACCATAGAAGACAATAAATTGAAAAACAAGGTAACAAAGAAAGACACTAGCTAGATCGAGAAACAAAGTAACAAAGAGGCGAAAACAAAGTAGTGAAGGCAGCATCCTTAAACCCGCCTACAAGTAGTTAATTTTCTCTATCTATAATATCATCTTCGCCCAGCACTTCCCCATTGAGGCACGCCTTCCAATAGTCTCTAGCCCTATAAGTATAGCATAAGACAATAATAAATCGAGAGTCAAACAAGAAGAATAAAATAAGCCATAATTGTATAATATAGAAAGTGGAATCTTGAGGATGTTTACTTACCAGATACTGCGGACATTATCGAACTCTTGTTTGTATTCTTCCAATTTCGTGGAAAGAAGAACAACGAAATTTGCAGGAGTTGATATTGATGATACAAAAATCCGGTAAAGATGATCATCTTCTTGGCACATAGATTTTATGTGGTTTTTGATTTCTCCGCGAAAACTTGGAGCGTCAGCGTCGAATACCATGGGTGGAAGCATCCACAAGCATGCCAACAACCTTACCGTCTCTGTTCTTTTCACCGAGATGACCGAATTCATCTTTTTACGAAGGTGTCGCATCTTTTGATAAAACTTACTGGAAAGTGTGGTTAGCACGGTAACTATTGTGGTTAGGAGCTCGTTATCTGAGTCTTCGACGACACTCTTGGAACCGACCGCACTGATCAGTAGGAGGAAGAGGATTAGGGAAAGGTTCGTCTCCAATGCTTGCAACCATAGTCTTGAAACCTTCATCAATCTCCCTTACCGAGCTTGAAAAGTTACCGATCATCGAAACTGCTACATTAAGTCTCGCATTTATAAATCGTTCATGAGCTGCACAACCACTTAAGCACCTTCTTAAATGCTTCAGAAAATCCGCTCTAAGAACATCACCATCCCAAACAAGTTTGTCTATGACCATATCGTGTGAGAACATGTAATAGACAATCCAGCCGAATAGAAGATCAACGCCGATCAAATCAGATCTCGTATCTTCAGGATAACAAAACAAGAGTTATTATCCTTATTATATTGGAAATAAGGAACTAAAATCTCGAATGTGATGAGTTTGTACGCCCGGATAACATTTGTTCAACTCGTTCCCCTCAAGTTAATAGTTTTTATAATAATTAAACTTTACTTTATTATATGAAAGAACAATTCTTAGGTTCAATTCTAACCTGAACCTCTTTGTTCACTTCTACTTATTTTAGCCAATGAAAATCTGACATGTCATAATATATTTAAGAAGATATTCATTCATCTCCTTAGGGCATTCCCATCGGTCAACTTATCAAAAATTGAGATCTTATATTAATTTTATTAATATTTTAATATAATACTATTATTTAATTTAATTGACCAAACAGACGATGACATATCAGCAAAAAAGAGTCATACTAGTGTCTCAATACCTCTGAGACATGCAATCTCTCTCCTCACTTTTTTATATTAAAAAGACAGACATCATCAAATGTGGGGTGAACTTGCTCTTATAAAATAAGGAAACAAAATCTGTATATATTATTATAAAATTAAAAACTTAAATCGTTTATTTATAAACTCAAACCGATATATAATTTCATTATAATTGTAAAATCTAAAACCTAACCATCTCATTTGTAAACTCAAACCAACATATAATTTCATTCTAATTGTAAAATCTAAACCCTAACCATCTCATTTGTAAACTCAAATCGACATATAATTTCATTCTAATTGTAAAATCTAAACCCTAACCATCTCATTTGTAAATCCAAACCGACATATAATTTCATTTTAATTGTAAAATCTAAACCCTAACCACTTTATTTGTAAACCCAAACAACATAAAATTTCGTTTAATTGTAAAATCTAAACCCTAGCCATTTCATTTGTAAATCCAAACCGACATATAATTTTGTTTGAATTTTAAAATCTAAACCCTAATCACTTTATTTGTAAACCCAAACCAATACATCGTTTCATTCTATAGAAGATTTTGATTGGTTGAAAAAGAAGAAGTGAATAAAAAGTTTCACTAAGTATTTTTCTTTATAAAAACTGTTTGACTATAATTAAGCAGAACACCGATTTTGGATGATTCTTAAGTTTTCACATTGAGAGATGATCCAAAGTAGCAATGGAGAAACATCGAAGACTTAATATCTCCAGTAGTCTCCACAAAATTCCAAAACCAAAGGTAATGTTGACTTGGTTTGAGTCTCGACGTCGTCCAGATACCGAATCAGTCACGAGACATTATTGACAGAGAAAAAATTGTTCTTCGATCATATCCTTGTTTCTCCGTTTGATTTTTCCATGCATGATCCACAATCTCTACACTTTCGTCACTGTACCTGTTCGTCCCAAAATGAAAAAATGAAGAACAAAATCCAAAATCCAAAGTATTTGTTAAAAAAACATTCCAATAAATTTAAGTATACGTATCTGTATAAATATTAAAATCTAATAATTGAGGTTTATGTTACCATGTCTTTTTCTAAACGCTATTTGTATCAATCCTTACCAGGAATATTTTTCATTATAACAATTCTAGTGCTGTGTTTTATATCAAATTGTAACATATATATCCTTAATTAATAAAAATGCCATGGTACATAAATTCAATACAATTGCTTTTTTTTTTTTAATGAAAGAGAAGTTGACTTTTATAAGTACAAACAATAATCTCACAAAAATTTCATGGATTTTCCAGAAATTAACAAAAATCTATATAACGTAATAAATGTTTTTTTTTTAACAAGTGTATATTTAAACAGAGACAGAGCCAATCATATTCATTTACAGAGAGGCTAAAACATTTCTTGACCCAAAAAAAAAAAAAAAACATCTCTCAATGGAAGTTGCGCAATCGGATCCAACCCGGGATCCAGATACCCGGTACGATCGACTTTGCTGCTCGTGTTTTCCCAGCTTCCGATCAAGAAGCGTTGGATACTCTTCCTGGGGAAGAATTCGAACCGTCGATGACAATACTCACACTCACAGCGGCGGCGACGAGCCACGGTGGTGGATCCGAGCAAGCTTGAAGATCCGAGAGTGGTCTGAAATCGCAGCTGGTCCACGTTGGAAGACTTTCATACGACGATTCAATCGCGATCCAAGACGCGGACGCGATTGGGACGCAAGCGAGAAGTTTCAATACGATCCTTTGAGTTACTCTTTGAACTTTGACGGAGACGACGACGAGGACGAGTACGTCGGATTGGGTGGGATGCGTAGCTTCTCCACTCGATTCGCTTCTGTTCCGGTTTACTCAGGTAAAGCTCCGGCGAATTCTCCTCCGTCTTTGCCTGCGTTGACGCCGCCGCGTGATGAGATAATTGAAAGTTAGTGGGGCGCGTGTGAGAAACGCGTTTGCGTGCGTTTCTGGCGGCGGCGGCGAAAAAGGCTGTCAAAATGGGTTGACTGGTTGGTTTACATCTTTTTGGGGGGGGGGTCTGTCGCGGCGGTTTCCTTGTTATTATTTTTAATTTTTTAATTCTGTTTATATAAATTAAAAGACTATCAACTTCGAATTATTATTATTATTAATTATTATTAATTCCCACTTTGATTTATTTATTTTATGAACAAAAATTTCTGTTTCTTGAAAAAGAAGCAATATTTTTGGAGATATCAAAAAAGGGTTGTAACTAATATAATTATGTAAGTTAGCTGTATAGCATATGTGGGAGTAATGATTAAGTTAATCATATGATTTAATGGACAAATTATTTATTATGTATTAGTTGCTTGACATGATTTCTGTATTTTTTTATTCTATAATCTTTTTTTTTATAATCCAACTCCAACAAAAATTACGGGGTGTATTGAAATAATGATTTTGGAAGATTTGATGAGATTTAGAAAATTTGGAATTTTGATAGATTTTAGGGAAGTTGATATGATTTATAGTAAAATTCTTTTAAATCCCACCTAAAACCATGAGATTTGTATTTCTGTATTTTTAACTAAATAAATCCTCCAAAATCCTCCAGAATCCTTAAAACTTATTAAAATTCAAATACACAAACTGTTTTGAATAACAGTGGATTTCAAAATAGATTTTTAAATCATCAGTTGAATAACAGTGGATTTCATTAGACTTTTTAAAATTCATGATTGAATAACATAGGATTTAGGATTTGTAACTTTTACACAAATCACTTAAAATGTCTAGTTCAATACACCCCTATTTGTTTCAAAAGTTTAGTGTATTAAATCATTAAACTCGACTAAGAACGTTCCTTTTGAGGAACGTGGGAGGATTGTGAATATATATGGTGGATTGATTAAGGATAAGAAATAAGTGAAAATTGTTAATTGTTGAGTGTTATATTCCCTAAAATATAAGATACTATTATTAACTACAAGATCAAAAATTAACATAACAGCAAATCATGACCGATAGGAACAAGAGGGGAAACACGTGTGGACCGGGCAATGAACTTTTATCACGCAGGGGTCGATTCGTTTCGGATGCGGCCCATATATTAAGTATTCGGGCCCGTTGCATTAGTTTTTATTTTTATTTTTAAGTTTTATATATTTTCAGAAAAAAACAAAAAAAACTATGATCTTCTATAAATAAAATTGTATTTAGTTGTTAAGTCTTTAAGAATGGCGTTTCAAGTTTCAACGTTAACCCAACTGAAATCCATTCAGTTCACCATATTTCTCATGTTTTGCTTTGAACCGCAATCATCAAGCACATCAAGTGATTTTTAGTTTTTGGGTTATTGTTGTTAGGTTTTCCACTTCCTTCATTTGTTTGGATTGCTTTGCGGGAAACGTATATATATATATATATATATATTTATCGTTTTGTTCTTGTTTCTTTTCAATGACGTTATCCTTCCAACAGCACTACATATGCTGTAGACTCTAGTTATATATATCTCTCTCTACTAATCTCCCTTAGAGACCAATGTTATGAATACACTTATACATACATATGTACTTGATTTAATGATAACTACTTTTGTTTAGTTATTCCAATCGTATTGTTTAATCAGCTACTTTTTAATATAGTATATATTGGAGGTTCTTGGTGGGAATAACTTGCAAAAGAAACCTAAATTAATACAGCTTTGGAATAGAGAGCAATTCGTCCCCGTGGTCCTCCTTGTGAACACCTCTCTAATTTAACATATCTTAGCATTTTCATATTTATATGGTGGTTGAGTCGCCGTCGAGATAGCGGTTAGTATTACTCCATAATAATTATTAACTTATCTAATTATAGAACTAATTAATCTGTATCTTTAATCATTTTATCTACGGCTTTTGGTAGAAGTCCACACAAAGTTTAGCTCCAACATCCACCTATAACTCAATTATTTAAACAAATGTCAAAATATTATTACACACACTTTTTTACTTTCTAAACCAGGACTGTCAATTAATTATATCCATCCATTAAATTCAATTTTTTAATAACAGTACTAAAAGTTGCTATGATACTTTTGTGAATCTTGGGAATTTATATTGCTGGTTGTTGCCAACGAAACTCTTGTTGGCCAATTTTACATTATTGAGTGAATTAGATGATATATATATATATATATATGCATATTTTTTAAATGTAGGTCCAAGTAAAAAACCAATTTATCCAAGTAATAATAAAATGAATATCCTAAAACAAAAAAAAATTACAATTTGAGAAATTAGTTTTACACTTGAGGAATTGCACTCTATAACCAACAAAAAAATTATAATTCAACGACTAAACTATTCTAACGATGACAAGTTAATATACACTATACAGTAAAAACTCTATAAATTAATACTCTATAAATTAATAATCACTATAAATTAATAAATTTTACTGGTCCCAAGTCGGGCCAGTGTAAAAATTAACAATATTCGATAAGATAATAAGATAATAATTTTTTTGAAATCTCAATGTAAAATATGGTCCCAATAATATCATAAATTAATAATCATATAAATTTATATATATATATATATATATACTGATATAATAGTGTATGTTTCTCCTAAAACTCATTTCTATAGAACATTTGTAATGTTGTATTTTCAAACTATAATGATATCTCTAAAATATTTTATAACATGTCATACAAATAATTAAATTTTAAAGTTTTAATTTTTAGATATGCATCATTTACAATTTGATAATTAGACAAATTATTAAAATATGAGAATTAATATTATTATTATTCATAAATTTGAATTTATGTATGTCATGTGTATAAGTCAATTTGTTTATAGTATTTGTAATTTATTGTCAATAATGCTTTATAAATATTACAAGTTCAATTTCTAAACTATAAAATTTATAACATCCGAAAGTTTAATCTTATTTTGCTATAATTATTCCAATTCATAATTTAAAAAAAATAAACAATTAAAAATATATCTATAAATTAATAATTATTAATTTACAGTGTAAATTAATAATTATTAATTTATAGATAAATTAATATCACTATAAATTAATAAAATGTCTTGATCCCAATAAAATTAATTTATAGAGGTTTTACTGTATATACTATATCATTCTTGCCACCGCCACCATCCCCAACCCCAACCCCTACCACCACCATCCCCACCCCCTACCACCACCCCACCCCCTAAAACCACACTCCCCATCTCCTACAACCACTTTCGGCGGCCACCACCACCACCTTTGGCGACTACTACCTTTTCCGGCCACACTCATCGGATCCTCACCGAATCACCATTGGACAACCGCCTGATCATCACCGGACCACCACCAGACTACCATACACCATCACCACCGGCCACCCATCCATCATTACTCCTAAATTATTAAACCCAAAAAAGTAATTTACTTTACCTTTATTCCTAAATATCTAATTTTTTTCAAATTAATGGTTATATTATTTGTTAGTTTTTTTCTTTCCTCACTCACCTAATTCACCCTCTACACTTTGTAGTTTCAATCTGGATAGAAAATAAAACAAAAATAGCGAAACATATATTCGACAGTACATGTTAATGTATGCATAATGATATAATTTAAGCCATCTTGACTTGTCACTGTGTGGGTGTGGTTCAACATGACTATATGTAATATTAACAGTATTCGATTCGTAAAGCCGTACCAGATAATACAACACATCATTTCAATTTCTTAGTGTAATAATGTAAACAGAAGTAACTAAAAGTAAAGATTGAATCACCATTAATTTGGTTAAACAAATTCCAATACTACAAATATTGCTGTGGTTAGGAGAGGAGTAGTAGTAGTAATGAATGAAGTAAGAATTTGGAAAAAAGGAAAGAGAGGGAAGATGGATCATGTGAGTGTCACCGCTCCATCTCTATCTATCTTCAAGTTCAAACCAAAGAAACAAGCTACCAAATACCAAATACCAAAATACAAATTTCTTTTTATTATTGGAAATATTGAAAAGATCAACCAGAAGAAAAGTAAAATAAAAAATTGGAAAAAGGAACAGAGAAAATAAAGTAAAATAAGAAAAGGCATAATAAATTTGTGCAACAAACAAACAAATAAACAAACCCTACCTTCGTCTATGTTCTTCTTTTGTGAGGAGTTTAATTCATTTTTTACTCCTCTTTTTAAGTAAATCACTTCATTTATCTCTCTCTCTATTTGTTTTTTTTTTTTTAGCTTCTCTCTTCTTCCTTTTAGTTGTTTTTGGCTTTCTCTCATGTTTGTTTGAGATCAATCAATCAAAATGGCTTCAAGTGCTTCAAAGTTCATCAAATGTGTGACTGTTGGTGATGGTGCCGTTGGTAAAACCTGTATGCTCATCTGCTACACCAGCCAATAAATTCCCTACTGTAAGTTTTTTTTTTTTTTTTGTCCTTATAAAATAACCTTTTCTTTCTCTCTAAGATTTTGATCAAGACTCTCATCTGGGTTTCTCAGATTTAGCTCAAATTTCCGATCTTTATCATCCGGGTATCTTCAATTTACTCAAAATCTATCTGGGTATTTCAAAGTTAGCTCCTTTTTCTAGGGATTGTGCATGTTACAAAGATCAATTTTTTTTTGAGAATTTTGAACTTTTTTTTACTTCCCTTTTTGACGTATTTGTGGCGCATCTGGGGGGGGGGGGGGGGGGGGGTTGCAGCTTTTGTGTATAGACTATAGTCCAGCTTTATGTTATTTCTTTCTCTTGATATCCCCTCTGGATTAGTCAGACTTTTTCTTCATGGTATTATTATATTAAGTACATATGTTACCCTCTCGTTGATTTGATACTGTGGATTGATTTGATGAATTGTCTTTGACAGGACTACATACCAACAGTTTTTGACAACTTTAGTGCAAATGTTGTAGTTGAAGGCACCACTGTGAATTTAGGCCTATGGGACACTGCTGGTATGAGCACGCACTCTTTCCCCAATTCATATATCCAATTCTGAGAACTATCTTGAATTCTTTTTGGAACGTCATTATTAGTTAACTTCTTCGATTTGGTTGATTGTTGGATCCTTTAGTGGTTTAGAACGTTATTATTGGTCAAGTTCTTTGATTTTGGTTTATTGTTGTTGGATAGGCGAAATCCATTTCATGTTTTGGGGGAATTTGTATTTTTTGAGTTTACATATATTTCCTTTGTTTGCAGGACAAGAAGACTATAACAGATTAAGGCCATTAAGTTACAGAGGAGCAGATGTTTTCGTCTTGTCTTTCTCATTAGTCAGCCGAGCTAGCTACGAGAATGTTTTTAAAAAGGTTTGTATTATTGGAATAATGGATCCATCCTCCTTTTCTCTTATGTTGAAAACGAAAGACGCTAGAATGTCACTAGTAATTGAATCATTTCTGATGTTGTATGACTGTTGTTTTTGAGTCAGTGGATCCCTGAACTCCAACACTTTGCTCCAGGAGTTCCCCTAGTCCTTGTCGGTACCAAATTAGGTAAGAAACCGATGAGCATTTAGTTTACCAACAGATTCCTCTAAAACGTTTAGATACATAACATAGTTAATGATTCTTACAACATCGGTGTAGATCTCCGTGAAGATAAGCATTATTTGGCTGATCATCCTGGACTATCCCCTGTAACTACTGCACAGGTTTGGTTTTATAGCCTTTTTTCTTTGCCGTAGATTTCATGTGGATTCCATTTTATGGCTTGATGGTATTAAATTAAGCTTTACTATGTGATAGGGAGAGGAACTGCGTAAGCTAATTGGCGCGACATATTACATTGAATGTAGCTCAAAAACTCAGCAGGTACATATCCCTTTCGTTGAATTGGCCTTCAAATATTACTTACTATTGGGCAGTTCTTTTCTTCATATTAACAGAGCCTCAAAAGTTCATTTTTGCAGAATGTGAAAGCAGTTTTTGATTCCGCGATAAAGGAAGTGATCAAACCGCTGGTTAAACAAAAGGAGAAGACGAAGAAGAAGAAGAAGCAAAAGACGAGTCACGGCTGTTTATCGTGAGTAATATAATATTTATCCAAATCTTGTCACAAACTCTGCATTTAGAATCCCAGAGGATACTGATTTCCTTTGTTTTTTTTATTTTCTTGTGCAGAAACGTTCTGTGTGGGAGGATAGTGACTCGGCATTAATGATGATAACCCAACTCAAGTCTGATGATATTAAACTCTACTTTTTAGATTGTGTGATATAATGGGAGACTTATATATATATATATATATATAGATTGAATCATGTAAGAGATTATTAGCCTCTAATCAATCAATAGTTACCTTGAATTCAGAAAGAGAGAGTGAGACAGAGTGGGGAAGAGGGAGGTAGAGAGCTTATTATGATAAACTCAAGAATGTTTATTTGTTTCAAACCTGTGTTATTGCAATATATTAGCCATTTTGATGCAACTCAAGTATGAATAAAAGATACTAGAAAATATGATCCACTTGTTCACTCATTAGTAGCATGAGTAGAGAATAGAGTAATCTGCAAAAGAGTGAGTCAGAAGATCATATACAAAACCGTCAAAGGAGTGAAACATATTTTCATTAAATGATCTCCAGGCTTAGAATCATTCACATTAGCTTAAAAAAAAAAAAAAAAAAAAAAAGCCTCCAAACTGCTCGCCGTCATTACTAGTGAGTGATATGTTGTTGGTCATTTTTACCAACCATAGCATGGGATCTTATTGGGCTATAATATTTGATGATACCTCTATTGGGCTCTAGAATACCCAATAAGTGAAGGGTGTTTTATTTAATTCTTTCTTTAGCGTCAAGCTTCGGTTTGATCTCCACAGAGAAAGAGGCACAAACCGTACTAAATCAAGTAACCTTTTGGTTTCCTCTTACACTTACTAAAGTCCCCAATATCCAAGAAAATTAACAAAAAAAACAAAAAATCGCACCTGATTTTAATACTTGCTGATCGTTATGGATTCCAATTTCGAGTGTGATTATGTTGTATAGGAGGACGGGAACGGCGCAGATGACGGCATTAATAATGAAATCATTCCTGACACGTACGCTGAAAGCAAAAGATCTTGATGATTTCCTTCCTTCTTAATAGAAAAAATGATGACTGAATCTGAAGCTGCACTTTCTGGGTTTGCTGATGTTGTTAGGATGATACCAAACAACCCTAAGTGGTAAAGAAAATATATATAGTAAAACCAATCTTGTTGTGGCCGACTTCAACGTGACATAAATGACAAAAAAAAATTGTTTTCAAAGAGGAGGTGTTAATTAGTTCTTTAAAATAGTTCAAACATGATTTATATATGAGAGATTGATAAACTAAATTGGCTGTCTAGATTGATAAACTAAATTGGCTGTCTAGATTTCTACTAATACTACTGCTACAAGAGTACAAAAAATGTGCATCCAGCAAAATAATTTTTATGCTTTCTTGAATACTACAATCATGAATCTATAGGTTTTCATAGTTGGTGACAAAGGGTATTTTATCCGCCCTTTCGATCTATTTCTTTTTTCTTTGATATTTACTGTAGTTTTTCATATGTATATGTCGTCTTAATTGAATTGTTTGTTTGATTTCACTACAAGTTCCGTTAACTTGTATAATTGTTGTGATAGGTGTCTCCTCCACTACAAGTTCCGTTAGCTTGTGTAATTGAATGAAGAAAGAAGTGGTGCTATTTGGGATTTGGAGAGAAGAATTTAAGTTAATTTGTCACACGATATTGGAGTGTTCGGTTGATGAGAGACTATTATTTTTATTAGATTTCATGACACTTTTAGAGTATTAGACCATTTCCAATGGTTGCCTTTATATTTTACTCTAAATATAGAGATCTCTAAAAATAGAGTAGAGCTTTACTTCAATGGTTGCTCTATTTCTTACTCTAAAACAAGTATTTTATGTTTTATTATATATTTTTATTTTGTTCTTTATTTCTAAGATAACCCTTTAATTTCAAAATCTACAAATTATGTCTACTTATTTTATTTTGACAAAAAATCAATAAAATTAAAATATTATTAAAATTAAACTTGTGGCACTAGTTATATATTTTATATTTATCGTTTGTTATGTCATCATATTTTCGAAATTAAATACTCCATTGTTGTATTTTGAATTTTCAATCAATCCAATAGTTTTCTTTTTAATATAAAATTATATCAGTGTAAATTTTTGTTACATAACTTTTGTTTAGGTATAAAATGGTAAGATATAACAACAATTGAGGGATTACTTTGTTTTGTAAAGAAAAAAGCTCTACTCTAAAAATAGAGAAATGAATAGTGTTACTCCAAATATAGAGTACCATTGGAGATGTTTTTACTCTAAATATAGAGTTTGTAGTAAGATATAGAATACCATTGGAAATGCTCTTAGGAGTTATTACTGAACTTAGTGCATATCCTAAAATACGATTGTGCATATGCTATTTTAGGATATTTCTCTGCCTGAGATGTCTGATATTTTGGAACCCCTTTTATGTGTGTATTGGCTTTCTAACATTTGCATTGACTCATTTTAGGAAAGTCTTTGAACTTTTTGATCTAGAATTTGAAAAGGAACCATAAGATGTCATATGGCATCACATCGTTTGTTTATGATGCAACTCACGTCTAGAATTCTATGTTTGGGATTTATAGGCACTATGGTTACAGTCTCAAGTATCTCCATAGTATCAAGGATAATCTGCTGCTGGACATCTACATGTTTACACATGTTGAGATGTTACTTGATCGATCTAAAGCCTTGTTGGAATATGCACAACCATTTGCATCTCTCAGTCTACACAGCATGGCACATGAATTCAACACCAGTATCTGTGATTTGGAGAATGAACTTATTGTGTTGGGCACAGACAACAAGCTAAAGGTACCTTTCTCTTCTGTAACATCTATTTTAAATATTTCAAAGCTTTAAAATTAAAATTCAAGCTCTCTATTTTTTTTTTATCCTGCACAGGCGCAGATTGATTCCCACAGCAAAGTCCTTAAAATGAAGATGCGAAGTTCAGACTCTCCAATGAAGAAAACCTTGGATTTTTTTGTTTCTTTTTCTTTTGGAGGCTTTTCTCTCTTTCCTCATTACATTTCAATTAAGAAAGATTTTGTTGGTTCGGTTTGCTTTTAAACAATTTAATTCGGTTCAGATTTGATTATGTTTATGACAAAAAATATCTATCCAATTTGATCGTCTAAAAAAAGTTTTTGGACATTAAATCACTTGATCCTCATATTGCAATATTTTAGACACCAAATTGTTTAACGGTTCTAGACCTGTTACTGCAATATATTAGCGATTTCGATGCAAGAGAGAAAGATATGGATCACTTCTTCAACCATAACTTGCACAAAGTAGAATAATAATAGTTATTATAATAATCTACAATCGAGGGATTGATAGATGCTGACTTCATAATACAAACCATGGCAAGATTTATCTCTCAACCTCATACCCATTATGCTTTTAAGAGCATCACCATTTACTTCCTTTTTTTACAGCAGAACTGTTTTAAAAAAAATTACATAAGCTAAACTCTCTTTTTCTTGCCTTTTTTTGGACTGGAAACATATAGATGTTAGAGAAGACGAGCCAAAGAGAGACACAACAAGTGTGTTGTTTTTTAAAAAAGTTCACCTGTCAAAACTCTCTAATCTCTCTGTATGGGGGACAGAGAGCAAATAAACAAAGTGATGATGATGGTCTTGGTTTCACTGAGAGTTTTTCACGCCACGCCTGTGAAAATCTGAAACTGTTGGAGGTATCTACATGATGATGGTAAGACGTAGGGGTCAGATTTTGTCTAAAAAGCCGTGCTCAAGATTATATGAACAAAACGATCCAATGTCGTCTTCACCAGCCCGATAGACGAACACTTTGTGGCAGTTGCATCTGCTTTTATCTCCAAATTAACTAACCAAACAAAGAGGAATGTGAAACACAAGTCAGACAGAGAGAGCTGGAGAAATAAATAATATCTTTTTTAAAACGTCAAAGAAGAAAGGAGGTGAGAAATATATTTCAAGACGCTTACATGCTTAGTGCGGTAGCCTACAAAGAGATTCTGAGGTTTGTTATTGCCATGAGGATTGCTTATATCCATCCCATCCACCGTCTGGTTCCTTCCTCTTGAGAGAACCACCTGACATTTGATACATTCTTGCTTGATCATCTTTCAAAGGTAATTGCCTTTGCACTAGTGTTGCTTCATCTCTCCCATCAGTTTCATGCCCTCCTGGCCCGGAATTTAAGTCAAGACCTGATCTAAACCACTGGGCACTGTTGTTATCTGACACTCCACCATTGCTACTACCATTTGGGAGGTTTACGACATAAGGCCTTGGATAATTAGACGGGATGGCAACTCCTGGACCCAATATTTGAGAGTTGACAGGAGGGAAACAAAGCCTGCCACTTGATGAAGAGTCCATGTATGGTGTTGAAGCACCTGAAAAATTTGTTGAGGCTAGAGGAAAACTAGTTCCAAAAGGAAACCCGGGATACTGATACGCTGTGGGCGGAAATGAAACTGCCGGAGAAGATAGCAAAACTGGGCCTCTAAACATTTCCGGTGTAAATGAGGAAACTCCGGATGTTGGACCCACCATCCTCTGCGGTCCATTGCTGGTAATAACTGGAAAAGGCTGATCACCTCGATCAGGCAAGACTTGAGGAATGCCCATTGCTGAATAATTGTTAGCAGCAGGAAACCAAGATGAGAAGCCAGCTGCCATATTATCACTATTCATTCTTATTCCAGAGATCATTGGCTGTGATGTCAAGCTACTTCGGGACTGTTGAGAAAAAGCAATAGATGACTCCACGTTCAACTCATCAACAGCGGGTCCATCGTTTAAATCAAAATCTCTACGACCACCAGAAGATAAGTTAGCCTGCTTAAAAGACGAGTCTACCTGACGATCACTGCTTATTGTGTAATTATTCATATCAGTTGAATCATCAAGTTTATTTAGATCAAGATCCAGCCCACCAGAGGAATTTGTGGGATTGGTAGATCTTTGGGAAGCCAGATCTTCAAGAACTCTCTCATCAGGTACATTTAGGTCAAAGTCTAAGAACATCTTCGTTTGCTTGCCAGCAGTTGTAGAGGCATCAGTCGAAGACACATTATTCAAGCCTAGTGGCACCACCTCCTGCACTTTTCTTGGCTCAGCTGGCCTGAAGGCACTAGTGGCAGCAGATCCTCTCCAGCCAACAGTTGCTTTGTTTCTCAATAAATCGTCACGAGGAACAAACGCACCCTTTGCAGCAGCAGCAACAGTAATGGATGCAGGAAGTCGACTGGGTTGTAAAGGAATAGGCGTCATAGACAAAGATCCAGAGAAACTATTTATATTCCCATTTCGTGTATCATCCCCATTGAAACCTTCATTTAGGTCAAATTCAACTCTGACTTCCATCTCTGACCTTGCTGAAACTGAAGGAACATCTTTGGCAACAGATGTACATTCCTCCGCTTCATCTCCATCAGCTCCACTCATTCTAGACCCATTTGGTCTCCGACTATCTTCTGCAATTTTAGGTGAGACTACTTGCTGATCCAACGCCGCACTGCACCGTTTATCTACTTCAATACTCTTTTGAGACGCCACTTCATGCTCAACTTCACTGTTAGTTTCAGATGAGTCCAGACGAGCTGTCACACGATTGTTCTTCTTTATATCTGATTGGTCAATATGATTAACCCCCATATCATTGATTTTTTCAGTTACCAATCTATCAACGTATGCAGTCATCCCCCTGGAGAACCCAGAAGAGACTGGTATATCAGAACTCAACACTACCTGGGGTTTCTGCTCTTTCTTGTTCTCACCTACGACATCCAAAGGAGTAGTGGCAACAGCCAGAGAATCTACTTTAGGACATAAGTCGACAGCTTTACATTCAGCTGGCTCAGAGGTTTCCACCATTTCAGCTGTATCTGAAATGCGATTTGCCACTGATGTAATATCAGCCTTCTGGTCGTCAACAACCCCACAATCATTATCAGACACTTTTCTATCAACATTTGCAGTACCCATATCCTTGACAACCTCTGAAATATCTGATACACCTTCTCCCATTTTGTAAGATAGCTCAGAACTCAATATCACCTTTGGTTTCTCTTCTGTCCTACTATCACCAACAACGTTCGAGTGTGGTTGCTCAGCAGCCAAATAATCTGCATTTTGACTTCCCCCAATGGCTTTACATGCACTTACAATAGAGTTTCCTGTCCTCTTCGTTGTATCTGCCACTCTTTCTGTCTCTGATGTAAAATCAGTCTTTAGGTTACTAACTACACCACTATCACTATCATCAGACATGTTTTCTCCAACGGCTGTTGTGGGCAAAGCACTTGGAGCAACAACATCATCTGAATTTTCATTGCTCTCTAGGCACTGATCCACCAACCTTTGCAATTCTTCGATTTCTGAGTCGGAGTTCTCATCAAGATCTCCTGGCTTAGAATCATTCACATTCTCTAAAACCGCGAACTGCTCACCACTAGGTCCACTACTACTGACATGCTGCTCATTATCAATCATGGGATTCTTGGCAAATGGTTCAGCTTGATCGCGAGGTAAGCCATCCAAAGAATTTGTGATTCGTGGTGTATGGTTCTCTGCAATGGAGCTATCATTCATCTTGGAATCTGAAACCCTGGATACCGAGGGTGATGCGACAGGGGATTTGGACATTTCATCAGTAGCTACAGTAGCTAGAAGATTCATTCCAACATCATCCGCACCAGCCATACATGCATTTGTCTCGGAGTCCCTGACACAACTTTCAATCAACGCATTCATTGAGCTATGTGATCCACAATGCCTTTTCCCAGTTTTAGCGTCATCTCCCAACGTGGGAGAAGTGGGTTTGGCAGTTCCTGCTACTTTACCAGAATCATTAACAGCCTTTCCATGCTCATCACCAGCATTAACAGAAGGGGAACCAGCAATCTCATCTGAAACTGTTGATAGATTTTTAAGATCATTGTTCTGCGAAGACTCGGTATTAGTATCAGGGCTAAAATTAGCTCGATATGTATCATTCATTTCTTTCATGTTTCGGTCAAACTGATCATACTTCTCTGAAGGAACAGGTGACGGAGCTCTGCTATTACCCACTGCAGGATCCTCAAAGGAACCTCCACTAACACTCTGTGCTGGACTACGGCCACGTTTAGGCAGCTTCACGATCAACTTGTTACTGCAACCTTCGGCCATCGGTACTTCACAAGTTTTTTCAGGTGCAGTTCTTTGTGATGAGAAACTCCTGCTCAGCCCAGTATTTCTTTGCTGCCCGTCATTAACAACAGCTACACCTGTTCCAGGTGATGGGGCTGATCTAGTTGAACTTGGAGATGTAGTTGCAGACTTCATGCTGTTCTCTGACGGTATTTTGACGGACACAGACTTAGACGGATGAAAATGTGATGATGAAGTCTTGGTTGCATCAGCGGATACACCTGAATGTCTACCTCCATGAGAGGCTTCAGAATGACGAGGTCTTCCAGGCCAAGATGCACCCTGATTGGATCCAGACTTTGCATCCATTTCTGCCTCAACACGTTTCTTCCATGTATCAACCAAGCTCCTTGCCTTTTTCCCAATTTCTGAATTCTTATGTGATCGCAAATGATTAACAGACTTTCCAATGTTACAAGTCTGGAGAGCATTGAGATTCACAGGTAGCTTATCAAGAGCACGAAGTAAGATCAAGAGAAAATCGTCCACTGATCTATCATTGTCTTTGGGACTGCTCGCATCCCCAGTTTTCCCTTTATGAATTTCCTGTAGCCACTCATCAAAAACAGGCAATCCCCTGAGCTGGACAAAACGACTGAGGCAATCAAACTTGTCTGTTGCCGCTACAACGCCTGCAAGAATTGATCGGCCAACCAAGTCTATCTTCTTCTCATTCCTCTCAGGCAGCATGAGCTGCACCAAACTCTCAACCCCTTCAGAGTCCACTAGCCCACCTTTTTCCGTAATTTTAGCAATTTCAGATTTCAAACTGCTTTCTGTTCTTAAGAAACCAGAAACACTATCATCAACCCGACTGGGACGTTCCCTTTTCACAGACTCGGAACCCTGATCAGCACGCTCTCTCTTCCTTCCCTTACCTTGCGAAGAAAAGGAGTTATTGTTCTGCATGCCATCAGAACCAGATTTCACTTGCGTTGTTTTCGGACTATTCATCCTAGGAGAACGACCACCCTGGAGTGTCGTATGCATCTCGGAACGAGTCTTACACAGTAACTTATCTACTTCTTGTTGCCGTTCCTGCAAAAGGAGAAAAAACGTGTCAGCTAATAATACCAAGGAAAAAATAGATTGAAATCAGAAAGAGAACAATAGGAAGTAATGTAAAATCTCTCACATCTATATAATTTTGATCAGTAAGCCACCAAATGCAATCGTTCATAACATCATAAACTCGCCAGCAAACAAAGGAAGAGATTCGAGATGGCAATCCAACGCCTTTAGGAAGAAAGGTAACTTTACAAGGATGGAGTAAGGAAGCAGCCGGTATCTCATCCTCGTGAAAAGAATAAAAGATTTCGTTAGGCTGAGCCTCCAAAAGGATGCCTTTGCCAAGCTTCAATTCAGCGGGTCTATAAAGCCAATTCACACGCAGCTTAAACTTGCCTTCCTCTTTCTCAGGAATAACCAAACGAATCAAACCAATGAAAGGTGGGCAATCCTGTGGTGGCTTAAAGAGTGCACAGTCACCAACACTAATTCTCCGTCCGTCCTGCATATACCCACCCAACATACAAAAACACACATCAGCCACACAACACACTCATCAATAAAACAATTAGCGAAAAAAACAATCAATTCCACAAATTTGAACCCTCATCGATTGAATTGGGCACAACAACAAAAGGCATAAAAAAAAAAAAGAAAGGAGCAGCCTTTATGATTGGAATTACCTTAGAGAAGGAAGAGGAAGAGGAAAGAGAGAGAGAGACGAAGAACAAGACGAAGAAGCGTCGACGCTAGAAATTAGACGGGGAGGAGCTCTAAACATAAGCCGACGACGATGATTCTTCCTCTCAACAACATCACAAAGCCTCCCATGCATAGCCTTCTCTCATCTTCTTCTTCTCTTTCGAACAACAACATTTAAAAATTAACACACCAACTCTTCACAATTCTTCCTTCACCATCATCATCAATTGAGAAACCCTAATTCCGCTTACGAATTCGAAGAAGAAATCCTCTTTAGGGTTTTTTGTTTTGTTTGTATGAATAGCGCCTCAGAGAGATCCAACCAAACCGCGAAGATCCCACAAACGAGAAGACCGAAAAATCCGTAAAAGACCCCAAAAAAAAAAAAAAAAAAAAAAAACACAAATCGATCTTCTGGAAGAGATGTTTTTATCAAAATAATCCCCAAAAAAAAAAATTAAAAGAGAGAGAAACGGGGCAAAAGGGGAAACTTCTTTGGAAGGAGTCGGGCAGATCGGGCAGCTTTTTTATTTTATTTTTGTAATAAAAATTTGTTTGTTTCAGGTGTGACATGGAGAGAACAAAGAGAGAGATTGTTGTGGTTTAGGTTTTTTTTTAGCCTAGCTTCCCCTGTTAATAGCTCTTCTTTTTTTTTTTTGCTCAACCTCTACTATTTATTAACCAAGAGTTACATAACAATGTCCAAATCAACATTGGTTCTTAACCAGTTGGGCACAATAGAATAGAGTCTGGGATCATAAGACATAAAAGAAATAGATTCTCGCGCTATCCTATCAGCCGCTCTATTCGCCTCTCTCGGAGTGTACACAAAATTAATCTCCTCAAAATGATGCACTCTTCCCCGAATGTCTTGTAGACCTGGGGAGATACTTGGCCATTCTTCGTGTGTCTTCAGAATGTCTATGAGAGATTTGGCATCAGACTCGAAGATTACCTTCGTGTATCGGAGGTTGCTGATCATCGATACCGCCCATCTCATAGCTTCCAGTTCAGCCTCAAGGACAGTCTTCACCCTTGGTAATGCTCGAGCTCCTGACCAGATCATGTGACCTTGATCGTTACGAAGTATCCAACCAATGCCACAACTTTGTCCGTCTGCAGTCCAGGAAGCATCTGTGTTACATTTGACCCACTCCGAAGGTGTCCACTTTTGACTCATTTGACTCTCTCTCTCTTTCTCTATTTTGTTGTGCTAATTTCAGTGATTCTAGGCGTATTATATTATTTCAGTTTGGTTTTTAAGTTGATTAATTATTTATTCAGTTCATTTAAAATAGAAAATCTCGTTTTTTTAAAATCGGAACAGAATTAGGAAACAACATTATTACAGCATTACCAACAACAGCAACAACAAAAACTCTGTTTTTGGGTTTTAGTAGTGAATGAATACACAATTCTGAATTGACCCCGGTTCAATCCGGTCGAACGAATGTGCCTGCCCTACATAAACAATTTATAAGTCATTTATATATGTGATCTCTCTTGTCGTTACATTGTCCAGTGTCAAATCACTGTCTTCAAAGTACAACTGACCAAACTTTGTCTCTCTTGACATAGACATTAAACTTTTTACATAAGAAGAGACTCTCATATATTATTAGTTACACTAGTTTTTTAGTCACAGGGAAAAAACAATGACACATTGTCTTACAAGGTTGCAGAATCATTTCAAGATTTTGAGAAACCAGTTCCAAAGGTTCCACTTTCCAGCTTTAACCTGACAAGGAAAAAAAAAAAAGAGAGAGAGATGAGATTACCACTTTTTATCAGAGCTAAACATTGTTTAGTTTTTAAACTGGTTTTACACTTTTTATCAGAGCTAAACTGGCTTTACAGCTAGCTAAACAGATCCATACTCCTCCTAATTAATCCTATCCGAAAGGTCGATAAGAAAGATAAGACAAGAAACTGAAACACACACAACGTATCTATCTATGTCTCCATTTATTGATTTGTTTCTTAAAAAGCATAGACACGTTGCATAAGATATACCATAGATATGGTTTCATGATGTAACTTATTATGTTTCGATTTCCGACACCCCGCTTTTACACAATTTATGTTAATGGAAACTCTTGTGACCGTATGGCTCTTGCCACATACAGATGCTTACAAGTTACAAGCCTTGTCACATGATGCATGAGTGAGTAACATATTCTATTTTTCATATGCAATGAGTTACTCAAAGTGCCTAGCAACATCGCACGAGTGATAGACCCGTACTTAAAAACATCATCACGAACAGAGAGAGCTACAATCACCAGAACACAAACAAGTTTTCTCTCCAATGCCTGAGCCATGATAATATATTAATTGCATTAATTTGACGCTAATAAGAGTGTTCCCATATGTTTTCTTCAATGCTTGGAACCATAAATGTAATGAATTGTAATTGATGCAAACAAAGAGTAAATAATTAACTTGCTAATCTAAGTTACAAAATGATCTGATCTGGAGGTTGAGTAAGTGAAGGTGTTTTACATAGTAAGCTAGTTATTTTTTCTCCATTTTAAGAGATTGCTTAATAGTCTTTGAACTGATTCATCACTCCTTGTTTTCCATTGGTTTCTATTTTTGGGTAAACAAACTATTTTTTACATGTTTTAGATCGGAAGTAAAATCACACAACTAGGTTCTGCTGTAATGTCCAACAACTTTATTGTTAGTGCAAATCCTATCCTACACACAAGAATCATGAGCAAACTGTGGGATAAAATTCAGACAGAACAAAAACATGAACCACCCTGCTAGATCAAGAATCAATTATACTGACGACAGATGAAGTCAGCGATACGGTGAAAGTTCTTAGATCAACAACACACAACAATATGGAAAAAAAACAAAACAATCAATCAAGTGTTAATCAAATTTAGTTTGTTCTTGAATTTTTTCGTTCATAATCCATTTATCAGATTCATGGCGAGTGACGGATTAAGAGATACCTAGAGTACGGAGCGATTAACCCGAGAAACGATGAAAGGGACGAGCTCAGTGGAAGAAAATTCCGATGAGAAACGGCTCGTGTCAGAACCACTCTGGAACCGGTGAGTGGGTGACCAATGAGTGACGATGGGGTTGAGGGGTCAAAATACCAAAACGCAGAGTTTCGTCTGAACATAGCGGCTCGTGTCAGAACCACTCTAGAACCGGTGAGTGTCCCAAAGGCAATGACCAATAAGTGACGATGGGGTTGAGGGGTCAAAATACCAAAACGCAGAGTTTCGTCTGAACATAATAAATCGTGCAAATTCCAATGGGTCGGAGAGGCGGTTAGAGCATAGTTGGGCCTAACACCGACCCAAACTAAGTGTACCTCTTTCTGTTTTTTTGGCTCTTTTTGAAAAAGCAACTTTGTTTTTTTCTTTGACGTGAAAGCAGCAGCTTTATGATAGGCTGATAAAGGATATTTTTTCATAAAGGATTGTAAAAGGAAAAAAAATATATAAGCGGACAAAGTTGAAAGATAAACAAAGCGACACTTATACATCACGTCATAATTTAGAAACAACAACTACATACATACATGATTACTTATTTATTTTTGAGCTGGTGAGATCGGAGTTACAACAACAACACAAACTTTTTGATTGGGTATGGGGAAACGAGAAAGACAGGAAGAGGCAGGGCTCGTAGATCTAAACCAACCATGAGCCGACTTTTTCTTTCTTCTTTCCCTCATCAAAATTTGTCATTCCTTAGAGCAAGTTGAATGGTGAAGTGTTAAAAAAGGATTTTAAACAGGTTTTTAATTATAATAATTAGAAATAATGAAGTTAGAAACATTTTAAAAAAACTGTAAAATGGTAAGTTCTAATGATAAGATTCTAATTTTGGGTTCTTAAATTTTAAAAACAAATAATTTATAAATTAAAATATGACAAGTACAATTTGGTTGGTTAAAATTTATAAGCAATTTTTAAAACATAAATTATTGCATTTCATAAAATTTAAAGTTACATGAATTAAAAGTATATTAAAAAAATAACAAAAACGATTAATTATAATCTTGATTTGTGCCGAAATTTTGCCATATATTCTCAACCAAATCAGCTTTCAATCGTTGATGTCTTTTTCTATCACGAATATCATTTCGAGTGATCATCATATCGGCGAAGTTTGAAGGTTCCACAAAATATGTGGCATCCACTTGTGAAGTTCTGTCAGATTGTTCTTGTGAGAATTCTAACACATTAAACTCGGTGTATCCTGAGTATCCATCTCGTTCGTCTTCTACTATCATATTGTGCAGTATGATACACGCTCTCATTATCTTTCCAATTTTTGCCTTATCCCAAAAAAGAGCAGGGTATCTGACTATGGCAAATCGAGCTTGCAATACTCCAAAAGCACGCTCGACATCTTTACATACAAATTTTTGATGTAAAGCAAATAAGGATGCTTTTTGATCTTGTGGAAGTGGAATAGATTTGACAAAAGTAGCCCATTCTGGATAAATACCATCTGTGAGATAGTAAGCCATATGATACTCGTGGCCGTTGACACTATATTTCACTTTAGTAGCTTGACCGTGTAATATATCATCAAAACAGGTGAGTGATCAAGAACATTGATATCGTTTAATGTACCTGGAGGTCCGAAAAACGCATGTCATATCCAGAGATCTTGTGAAGCTACAGCCTCTAAAACAATTGTTGGCTTTCCAGACCCACGTGTATATTGACCTTTCTATGCGGTCGGGAAATTCTTCCACTCCCAATGCATACAGTCGATGCTTCCTATCATCCCAGGAAATCCCCGAAACTCTCCAATATCAAGTAGTCGTTGCAAATCTTCCGGTGTGGGTCTCTTTAGATACTCATCTCCAAATAAATCATTGATTCCTTCAACAAAATGTTCCAAGCATGAAAGCGTCGTGCTTGGAGCAAGCCGGAGGTATTCGTCAACCGCATCAGCTGGACATCCATATGCCATTATACCAATTGCTGCTGTAATCTTTTGTAGTGTCGAGAGACCGAACCTTCCGGTAGCATCTCGCCTTTGTTGAAAGAATGGAAAGGCAGTGGAGAGTCGTTCAACAATACGCATGAACAATCCCATGTTCATTCTATAACAGCGTCGAAAAAATTGACGAGAATATACGGGATCTTCACTAAAATAATCGTTCCATAACCGGATATGCTCTTCTTCACGTTTTCTTTCAATGTGGATTCTTTTTTCTTTGGATTGGTTGCTTCTTCAAGATCACCATGCTGATTAACTTGACTATCCAAAGCTTGATCGAAAGCATTATCAAAAGTATTATCAAAATATTCATCCATCATTTTTGAAAAACTAGGACGAGAAGAAGATGCCATCTTAGAATAAATAAGAAAAGGAAAATGTTTGTGGACTTGAGACTTTCGTGGAAGAAATAAAATAGAAATGTTTATGTGAAAGAAGATGTTTGAGATAACTTGGTATTCCTATCGAAGTGTTTATATAAGAAAATATGTCTCATGCTTGTGGTGTTTATTGTTTGCGAAGCATGTGGCTTACATTGTTTGCCAAACTTGTGGTGATCCTATCAAATTATATATCACATGCAATTTCTACTATACAAAGGTACAAATGCACATGAATCATAAAATTGAAATGTCACGCTCAACCCCCAATATGTGGTTCTGAATATCACACCATGTCATTGTCCTGTTCTTGTCTTATTGCCTTATTGTATTCTTCCTCTTGTCTTCTTATTTTTCTTCCGAATACACACAATTGAAAGGCAGCAAAACATAATGCGTATGAGAGAAACTTACTTGTGTATGGGTCTGAAACTAACTTGGTGAGGTCATCTCCAAGACAGCAAAAAACAAAGACTAGTTAACAGGTCTATCAAACACACATTCACCTGCAAAAACAAAAAAAACAGCTTAAGATAACAGAAACTGGTTAAAGAAGAGGGCAAAGTGTGCAAAGCTCAAGCTATTTCTTATAACTTTTCCCGTATCAGTCGATCATGTGAAAGCAAGCTGCAAGAAAAAGATCACTATAACAGAAGTTTAGTTTCTTATAGAAGTTAAGAGCAAGAAAACTGATATCTCTACCTTGTCTACTTCCATGTGACTCACGAGGGAAGCCCACCAGGAGGAAGACCCGCCTTTCATAAATTTCAAGATCCGACTCATAGCAACAATAATGGAAAATAGAAAATGAAAAGAGAATCTATCTCATGATCTTACTTCAAGTAATCTTTAACAACAAACAAAAGCGACATTTGCATAATGTAGTTCCAAAACACACAATAAAAGGATTTGGAAAGACTCATGAACCTGAAACTGCTTTTTATGAATGTATTTACAGCCATGACAGATTTTGTTGAGCAATGCAGCAATCTCCTTGAGGAAATATGGATTAAGTATCGCCAAAACCAGATTCTTTACTATACCTTCGCAAACTTTTCGATCTTTGCTGCCACAGGTTCTGCAGATAGCATCCGGATTTGGTAGCCCTAGCCAAGAATCAGTCACTTGATTCGCTGATTCAACCGGTAAAACACACATCAAAGCTAAATTTCAACACTATAATTAAGAAGACACACATCAAAGCTAAATCATTGAACCATCAACTCATCAAATTCTCAAGCTGCTAACAACGGTAAACACTAATTTTCCTAACATCAATACCCAATTGAAAGAACCCTAATTTTACTAATCAATTACCAAATCAGAATACTCTATTTTCTAATATCTATTCTCAATTCAGACGATATCAAAGATCTACACTTCAAATCAAAGATATGTGTACCCATAGGACAAGATTTGAGCGTCCTTGAACCACACTCAGATATTTCAATAATTTTCAGGTTTGGTGTTTGAGTTTGAGGAACCATATATCAGCCGAAGTTGTCACCGGCGTCGCTTGGATGGTGATAACGCCGGATTAGAAACCCATTTCCGACTCATCCTTCTCTCAATTCAACAGACTCTCAATTCGATGGATTGAGGCTTGAGACAAAAATTCACCAATTATCGGCTCTAAAGAGATGAAAGAGAGAGGAGAAAAAATGTTCGGTCGATTTTTTTTTTCTTTTTCTTTTGTTAATTTCACCAACCAATGACAGACCGACACATATAAAATCCTAAAGGATTCTAAAAATGTTTAACTTAGAATCGATTTTAACGTTTATCATGTATTTTGATTTATTTTTAATCTTAAACATCTCTTAAAAACTCCTAAAAAACCACCGTTGAGTTTGCTCTTACTACAATTACTCGAGATTATACTATTACTACTATTTATAAAAATTAAGTAGACTCGGTTCATAAAAAAGTGCTGTAAGAAGAAAATAACACTATCAACGACAACGCGTGTAAAGAAGAAAAGTTACACTTTAGAACCCCTATTTTTTAGCCATTGTCAAATTTTAATATTTCCAAACCATGTTATTGGTTTATTCTAAGGTAAGAAAAAAGAAATCTGAATGTACATATAACTTTAGATAATTACGAACATATCACATTCTTCACTAATTGCATTGCAACTCCAACAAACCATTTTATGAGCTCTAGTTAAGTACTTTTGAATTTCAACTATGAGTGGATCTAGAGGATTCGATTCTTGGTAAAGAGTAAAAATGGACTTTTATTCATCAAAAAAAAATACAAAGAGTAAAAATGGAATTTATCTAATTAACTTATATAGCCAATGTTTGAAGATTAAATATCGGGTGTATCATGCATGTGACTCTATTACTTATACACCCTACATCTCGCCCTCTCTATTCAACCACAAATATGGTAGATTTTTTTAATTTCTTCAACAATTTTTACTTTAATTTCTTTCAATTTTTTTTCTTAGAGTCAAAACAAATTCAGTTTTTTTGTTTGCAAATTTGTGATCTTCTTTGCATAAACGAGAATCATTAATAATATTAGCAATAAAAGTGAATCTGCATGCATGTCTTTATTCGAGTCTTATTTAACTATGAATCTGACGAAAAGGAACATCATTGGCGGAACTAAATGGAGATCAGAAGTGTTAAAAGAATAGAAAGAGTAGAGACCCAACGACATGACTATATATGAAAACCATCACACAAAAAAAATTGTTCTTCCTTACTGTCCTGTTGATATATCTTTTTGTTATCAATCATCGTGTTGTTGTTGTTGTTACTTGTTAGCCATTAAACTTAGGATGATATTGTAAATCTAATAAGGGGGGCAAAGTAGAGAGAAAGGCACATGAGAGAGTTGTGGTGTTGTTTTGTTGTAATTCTCCAAAGTACGCCAGAAAGCTTTTTTCTCTCATCCCATGTGCTTACTCTCCCCCAGTCCCCACTTTTCTATAAATTAATTTCCATTTCATTCATTTTTTATGGTCGGCTTTTAATTTTTTTATAACATTTTTAAAAAAAGTTCTATATCACACTTTTTATGCCGGTTTTGACTGGGTTCACACTTCAGAGTTACAATAATAAGCCAATAATACTCCCAATTCATCGGACTACAATAATACAGTCGACATTTTTGTTTAACTATTTTGTTTTACAACAGTAGAACTTCGAAACAAATTAAAACCATACCTTATCGAATTTTTGGTTAACATCAAACCATGATGGCTGATAGTTAAAGACAAAAGTAAAAGTCCTTAACACAATAATACAAAAAGTTTTCAGAATATTGCGTCATTATCAACTCGACACCCAACTTGTGAGTCTCCAATCTCAATGATTATGTGGTCATTATCGGTATTTTCATATAAAAATACTATGAAAACTACTCCCTCTCACAAATGTTGAGTGGCTCACAGATTTGATCACTAGCTAATCAGTGGTTTAGTCCTACTACTATCATGTTTCAAGCCGGATCCTTCATCACGTGCAAAAATTCCTTCAAAAACAAATTAGCTGGCTAACCATCAATTATTTACAATTTTTTCGTATCCACGTGTCGGATATTTCAAACTTTTTAATCATGTGTGTATTTGTATTTAATAATATAGGATGACTGACGTAAATTATAAATAACGTATAATGCATAACTCGTTTCAAAGTTCTGTTTGCGTTAAGGGCATCATTAATGGGAGAACTTTTTTTTGTATTCTTAGATTAAATATATAGTGAAAATAATGTTAGATTTAAGATCATAGGTAAAAAAAATGAGAAAACTAATTATGGTGTTTTTAGAATAAAGATATAGTGAAATAATGTAAGATGTAAACTTCCCTTCTATTAAATCATTCTTCTGTTTAACATAAGAAACTAAAAAAAAAATCAAACATTGTCTATTTACTTCTCTGCAAGACGACTACAATCTTCATAGTTTTTGAACAATGTTTTCAAACTAAGTGGTTGGTACAATCGAAGTCATAAAACAATTAACTTTTTGAGTAATGTGAAATTCACATGATAGTTATGGCCTAAGAATGAACCATTGATCTTCGGATCGGACCCAAATCAAATGCAAGAATTATATAGAGGGTCAAAGAAATCAAGAAATATATGACATTTTGATTTCGAGTTCTTAAAGAAGAAAATGGCACAAAAAGAAAAGTAAAAAACGAGTTCGAGAATCAAGAGGGAAACAAAAAGAAAGCAAGAAGATGCTCACTATGTGAAACTCTCCAAAAAACCCATTTTATAATCATTCGATGATAGCCTGAATAACTCCCGCACCAACAGTCTTACCTCCTTCTCTGATAGCAAACCTCGTACCTTGTTCACAAGCAACCGGCACAATAAGCTCAACAACAATCTTGACTCGATCACCGGGCATAACCATCTTCGACTCCTCGTCTTTGTCGTTCATAATCTTTGTCACTTTACCCGTAACATCAGTCGTCCTCATGTAGAACTGAGGCCTATAACCTGCAAAGAACGGGGAATGCCTCCCACCTTCTTCTTTCTTCAACACATACACAATCGCTTCAAACTTGGTATGTGGAGTAATGGATCCAGGCTTAGCTAAAACCATACCTCTCTGAATATCAGCTTTCTGAATACCCCTAAGCAACAACCCTACATTGTCACCAGCTAAAGCCTCATCAAGAATCTTCTGAAACATTTCGACCCCAGTGACAGTGTAGTTCCTAGTCTCCCTCAAACCCACTAAATCTACAGTCTCTCCTACCTTAATCGTACCTCTCTCAACACGCCCTGTAGCCACGGTACCACGTCCGGTGATAGAGAACACATCTTCAACAGCTAACAAGAAAGGCAACTCAGTTTGTCTCTGAGGGATTGGGATGTAACTATCAACAGAATCCATAAGTTCGTAAATCTTATCTACCCATTTGTTATCACCTCTCTTCACATTAGGATTCTGAGTGAGTGTCTCTACAGCTAACAAAGCAGAGCCAGATACAATCAGAATATCATCACCGTTAAATTCATAAGACGAGAGAAGTTCACGAACCTCAAGCTCAACGAGCTCTAGCTACTCCGCATCATCTACTTGATCCTCTTTGTTAAGGAACACAACCATATCAGGAACACCAACCTGCTTAGCCAAAAGGATATGCTCTTTAGTCTGAGGCATAGGACCATCAGCGCCGGAGACAACGAGGATAGCTCCGTCCATCTGAGTAGTAGTAGTAGTGGTCAAGGAGTAAGAAGGGAGGAAATAGGAAGAGAGGGTTAGGGTTTTGAGCTTACCAGAGGTGGAAATGGCGGAAACAGGTGCGGGGTAAAGAGATGGAGAAGGAGAAGAGTAGGAACAGAGGAGTCTAGAGGAAGAAGAAGAGCAAGCGGTTGGAGCCGATATCGCCATGGAAGACGGATTTGGAGGAGAAATCGAGAATCCTAGGGTTTTGATTGGGGGAGACGAAGAAGAAGAAGATTTGGGGATAGAGTGAGGTTTGTATAGATTTCGACAAAGGCTCAGCTTGAATTTGTGAGATTTTCAATTGCCGGAAAACTGACCTTTGACGGTGAAGGGAAGAAATGAAAATTTTTCTTTCTTTCCAAAACATCTCGACCAATGACGTGAAGCCACGACACATGAGAACTAGGCTTGGATCAGTTCTCATTTAAGATCAGAAAATTTGATCTAAGCCCACTATTCACTTTTTTATTGATTTTTTTGGGCTTAGAACACACCATGTATTCCTCCGTTAATGATGGCCTAAAGGTTTAGCATGGAGAATGTGTGTGTATGACTTTTAAGAAGATTTGAAGAGATCCATTCAACAAAACATGCATGATATTTTGAATATAGTACTATATTGTTTTTAAAAGACTTTTGAATAATCTTTAGAGGATATTTCATTATTTTGGGTCGAAACAGGTAACCGTACGTGTTGCAACATTTGCAACTGTCCATCTATAATGTGAAAAGTATCAAATTAATTTAACATGACTGTTTAAAATTAAATTCGGAAGAAAAAAAAAAGATGGAAAAATATTGGGAATTGTCGGCAAAAGATAAAATTGAAGAAGGTGAAATTAGGTCAAAAAATAGTTATATGTACAATAGTTATTACCGAAACTATAATAAATTTGAAAACGATGCATCACTGGTTTTGACAAAAACGTCGAATTAGAACAAACATGACTCAAACGTATAGAAGAATCAAAATATACGCATCTACTATCCGAATAGTAAACTTAATAGCTTTGTTTATCTTACTGCAAATCTTATCTTAAGAAGTTTGGTGACGGGATTAAATCTTGAGAGACCTATCTAATCAGCCCACTAGAATAATAATATAATATTGTCCCACTAAATTCGATAACAAATCATCTTTTAACGTTAAAGCATCTTTTTTTATAAATTGTTTCATTAGATTGTTTTATATATGGATCACGGGACTACAAGAAATAAAAAGTGGACGTGACATTTATATTTTCTGTTTTTTGTTTGCTCCGTTATCTCTAGTTTTATGCGTATGTTATACGATTTGGACAATACCATATTAAAAGTATATAATAAGGTTCTCTTCTCCTATAGAAGAATAACATCCGTGTCAATACAAATCACAAGGAAATTATTTTATCTAATACACTTCAGTTTTATCTCAACAGTGTATGTTAGATATTTACCTTTTTAATGGAAGAATTTTCAGATTACACATTCAACCTTGTGAAACTTCTTTGTTTTGTAACTTGAAAAAAGAAAAAAAGTGTATACAATAGGAGTTTTGGAAGTCAAGCTGTTAAAAGGAAAAATCCCTAAACAACCGTGTTTGATAAGTCGTATAATACAAAGTAAGAAAGTTGTTAATCCATTTTAGCTGCAATTAACCCGACAATTAGAAATGTGCTCTTTTTTTTTGAAAAAGTGAAGCAAGAACAAAATTCAACGAAAGAATTATTGAAAGTTTTACTTATTTGACAAATCTCACTTTTCGTGTTTTGTTTTCAATCTGATTGAAAAGAGAGATAGGTTTAAAAAAAACTTTACTTAACGAGGAAAAAAAAAAGACAAAATGACTTTACAAAAAATGCAAATAAATAGCTTTAAAGGAAGAAAAGATTCCTCTCGTCTCTTCCTTTGTTCACATCCCTTTCGTCTTTATTTATTTTTTTCCTTTTCTTCTCTTTTATTAATTAATCATTTATTACTGCTCCTCCCTCCCTCAATTCTTTCAAAAACTATACTCCTACATAATTTTTAATTTATACTATACAGCAAAAAAACAAAACTCATACGGCGCTATTTTCAGCACCGCTATTTCTAATTGATTCCTTGCGTCTAATTCAAAATCCATGATTACTATTATTGACCACCTAAAAAAAATAAAGAAAAATAAATCTATACTCTTTGAAATTCTATACAATGTAGACAAAAGGAATATTATAAAAAAAAAAAATCTGTATCCATTAGGTGTCTATAACTTAATTACCAAATCAAGAACAGCGTTGAAAATAAATTGTTCATTAAAAGAAGGATCCCTTTATATTTGCTAACAACAATATTTGTTGTCCCATTACATTCATAAATTTTTTTGACTCCAACAATTAATACGGTAGTACAGTAGTATTTTGTATCAGACCTCGAGTTTTGTAGAGAAATTAAATAAAGTTGTTACTTTCCATTTTTTTCACCTTCCCTCTCTCTCTCTCTCTCTCTCTCTTCCTTCCTTCTTTCTCTGTGTAGCTTTACCTTTTGTACCTAAACCTCTCTCTCTCTCTCACACACTCTCTCGCTTGGTTGCTGTTTCCTGTTGTTACTCTCTTTATTTCTTCTTCGTTCGTCTTCTTCTTCCTCTCTCTCTTTCCCAGAAGCTGCCACTGATGTGAGTTTCTCTATCTCCCTTCCGATTTGTCAATTTTTTTTTTCTCTTTTTTTTTTTTTTTGGCACTGATTTGTGCTTAGCTTACACATTGCAGCTAGATTCCCCGATCTGTGGGGAGAGAACTTTTCTCTTACTCTGTGTTCATTGTTTATTGCAGAGATAGAGAGAGAAAGAGAGAGGTTAAGAGAGAAACATGGCAGGGGGTGGAGCTCCAGCACCCAAAGCAGATGAACCTCAACCTCATCCTCCTAAAGATCAACTTCCCAACATTTCTTACTGCATCACCAGTCCTCCCCCTTGGCGTAAGCTTCCCTCTTCTCTCTTCTCCCCCCCCCCCCTTCTTCTAGATTCCAAGTTTAAAAAGCTTCTTCTTTATCGGTGGGGGGTTTTTTTTTGTCACTTTATTCGGCGTTCTTCTTTTGAACAATGTCTCGACGACGACCTTTAAGACTACAAACTCTTGTTTTACTTGTTCGATTCTCGTTAGATTTGTCTTTTTCTTCTTCTTCTTCACTGTTCTTAGTCTTACCTAATCTGTTGCTAAATTTGTGGGGTTTGTCTTCTTTTATTATCATTCTCTGGGTAATGTTGGAATGATAACGAGTTACTATTTAATCTCTTCCATATGTTCATTCACACATCTAGACTTGGTGGATTAATCGGTTTAAACCCCAAATCCAGACACTGTGTTGCAATGAGTTGGTTTTGGTATTCGTTAGTTTCCATTAATACTTAACTTATCTTCTTCATGTTTGTGTTTCAGCTGAAGCTATTCTTCTCGGATTTCAACATTACCTTGTGATGCTTGGCACAACAGTGCTCATACCTACTGCTCTTGTTCCCCAGATGGGAGGTGGATACGTAAGTCCTCCACAGCGTTTACTTATAAAATTATAATAACGAGCAAGGCAAATCAATTGGTGTCACTGATTGTAAATGATTTTTGCTTTGATTTTGATTTTTCTGTAATTTTCAGGAAGAGAAGGCAAAGGTGATCCAGACTATTCTCTTTGTTGCTGGAATCAACACATTGCTCCAAACGCTGTTCGGGACTAGGTTGCCTGCTGTTATTGGAGCTTCCTACACCTTTGTACCGACAACAATTTCCATCATCCTCTCTGGCAGATTCAGTGATACCTCTAATCCTATTGAGGTATGATTTTATGACTTCCTCTTTATTTTATAATGTTTGATTTCATCATCTCTATGACCCTTTCTTGGTGCTATATATTATAACAACAAAGAATATGTTTTGCTTTCTTTAGAGATTTGAGAGGATAATGCGGGCAACCCAAGGCGCCTTGATTGTTGCTTCTACCCTGCAGATGATTCTTGGTTTCAGTGGTCTCTGGCGTAATGTTGTTAGGTTAGTCTGAACAAAAATATGGTCTTAGATGTCACAGCATTAGCTTTCTCAGACTTGTCTTCAGCATTACATTAACGACGAGGCGATGCTAATTTCTTTTGTATATCATTTACAGGTTCTTAAGTCCTATTTCAGCTGTTCCCCTGGTGGGTCTCGTTGGTTTTGGGCTGTATGAGTTTGGTTTCCCGGGGGTAAGTCTACTCTAAATACACTGAAACACAAAACAGTTTTAATGAGCCAGACCAGAAACTCTTAATTTCTTCGGTTGTTAATATCCCTTTTTACATTTCAGGTTGCTAAATGCATAGAGATTGGACTGCCTGAGCTTCTTATTCTAGTATTCGTTTCACAGGTAACTCACTAACAGATTAAACCTGTCTAACTCCCAAAATCAAAAGCTATAATTATTACGGTTACCTGATTTCATGTGTTCATGTTTCCTGTTGCAGTACCTGCCTCATGTGATCAAATCAGGGAAAAATGTGTTTGACCGATTTGCTGTGATATTCGCGGTGGTGATTGTGTGGATCTATGCTCATCTTCTTACAGTTGGTGGGGCTTACAATGGTGCTGCACCAACTACACAAACAAGTTGCAGGACAGATCGTGCTGGAATCATAGGTGCTGCCCCATGGTAAGTGATTACTAATGACATTTCCACTAGAATTTTGCAGTTTAAGCAGAACAAAAGAGCATCAAGAAATAGAGTATCAAAAGATAAATGTGATTCATAATTGTGATCTCATTGGATTCGTTGATTTTTAAAACTCAGGATAAGAGTTCCATGGCCTTTCCAGTGGGGTGCCCCGTCGTTTGATGCTGGAGAAGCTTTTGCAATGATGATGGCTTCTTTTGTTGCTCTAGTTGAGGTCTGTGATTATCTTCTTCATGTTTTAATCTTTCGAAATACAATGATTGTGCTCTGTTATTCTGTTCATTCATTCTTGTTTCTTGTTTCTTCTGTGTCTGGCTGAACTTTAAAGTCAACCGGTGCTTTTGTCTCTGTCTCGAGATACGCAAGTGCAACGATGTTACCACCATCTATTCTCAGCCGCGGTGTTGGCTGGCAGGTAACTCAGCTACATTTTGAAGTTATGATGTTGCTGAATCTATGTTGATCGAATTCTGAAGTGTTTATGCTATGTTTTGTGGAACAGGGAGTTGCGATTCTAATATCAGGGTTGTTTGGTACTGGAGCTGGTTCCTCTGTCTCTGTGTAAGCATCTCAGAGATGATAAATGATCTGATATTATTAATTTCTCTAGATATTTTGGTATGAAAGTTGGTTTTCTCCCTCTTTCCTGCAGAGAAAATGCGGGGTTATTGGCCTTGACTCGAGTTGGCAGTCGAAGGGTTGTCCAGATAGCTGCAGGCTTCATGATATTCTTCTCTATTCTTGGTTAGCTGCAAATCTATATCAACAAATGAAAGAACAATCTTTTGCTTGAAATCTATTCTGTACTGATGATCCATCATATGCTAATGCAGGAAAATTTGGAGCTGTGTTTGCTTCAATTCCCGCACCCATCATTGCTGCTTTATACTGTCTCTTCTTTGCGTACGTGGGAGCTGGAGGTTTGAGTTTCCTTCAGTTCTGCAACTTAAACAGCTTCAGGACCAAGTTCATCTTAGGCTTCTCTGTCTTCCTTGGCTTGTCCATCCCTCAATATTTCAATGAGTACACCGCAATCAAAGGATATGGTCCAGTCCACACTGGGGCTCGTTGGGTATGTAGTAACCAATTCACTGTTCTCTTTCCATTGAAATTGGTTTTTGGTAGAATAATCCACAAATGCCTAAAACTCCACCCATCTTTTGATCCAATAGCAAAGAATTGAGTTTAGCTTGGCCTGAGCTAATGAAACTCTTATTCTCTTTACATATTTGGCAGTTCAACGATATGGTGAATGTTCCGTTCTCCTCAGAGCCTTTTGTTGCTGGAAGCGTCGCCTTCTTCTTGGACAACACATTGCACAAGAAAGACTCTTCGATAAGGAAAGACCGAGGAAAGCACTGGTGGGACAAGTTTAGATCTTTCAAAGGTGACACAAGAAGTGAAGAGTTCTACTCTCTTCCTTTTAATCTCAACAAGTATTTCCCATCTGTCTGAAAGGGGAAGAAGAGAAGAGCAAAGATATAACTGGAAACAAAAGTGGTGAAAACTCAAGAGTTTCACCATTTTTGCCTTGAGTTTTTAAGCCTCTGTGTCTCGGTTCTTTTTACAACTTTGGAAACTTTAAATATCTCTCACATTTCTAGTCTTATTTACAAGAATGATGATGAATCTTAAGAGCATTGTTGTTTACTCTCTCTCTAATTGTCTTTGTAAATCCGAGGGAACACTACTTTGTGATTTTGATTAGTTTCTAAACAAATTTTTAGCTGAATTTTGCTAAACGTCTTGATTTTAAAGTTTAACTAAGATAATTGATTGATTATGTCGAAACTTTAAATAAAATTTGGTGAATAATTTATGAGCACAAGATTAAGATAATAGGGCGACCTTTCACTCTTGCGTGAGGTGCTTGTTCTCTGTTAAATAAAATATAGAGGCATTAAGGCAACTTTTGTATGTTATCTTAATTAGTGGACAAGCAAAAGGTTAAGATTACTTTGTTTTGTAAGGCTGATCGATTAACACAGTAATTAATTAGAAATGTTCAATAATTAAAGTTTAATACGACACAGGCTTTCAGGAGATCGAGATAAAGTGTACAGTAAGCATGTGAATAGGGTTGATTGCACGAGGGGAATATTATTACTTCATTTTTGGTTGTCATTTTCGTTATTTTAATTTCCACAAAAAGATCATCATTGCCTTTAAAAAAAAAGATTTATAAAAAGTTTGTTTTTTTTAGTTGACAAAACAAAATTGTTTATTTTTGTTGTTCCGCAAACTATTTATCTTTTTTTCGTATTGAATTCGCATTTCTGAATTATATAACTATTATTACTAATTTAAGTAGTAGATTTAATTATCTTTTATTAAACGCCATGTCTACTGTGAATATTATTATATACACTTATCTAAATTCAATATTTTTTTATGGCAGCAATTCAAATGTTTTTTTTTTATTGAAAATTGAGTTGTAGTAATCGAAAAAAAACCTTAACTTATGTGGTTAAAACGTTTAAAACAATTGTATAGATAAGAATCTTAGAATAATTTGGTTATAAATTATAAACAGCAGCCAAATTTGTTTTCTACAACGTTAGTTGTAGAAATTATTTTAACAAAATTAAAACTAGGATAAAAAAACAGAATATAATAAAGAAGGAAATTAAAATTTGGTGAAAGTATTTTCTAAAATAGTGGTCCAGTAGTAGTTACTAGTTGATATATATATATATACTCTTTAACTTTTGAGATGCATGTAGTAGAGTGATTATCTTACAAAAGTTAGTGATTAACTTCTTCTGTTCTGACTTGTGAATTAGTAATTTACTCTGCATAGGTTGAACTGAGCTAAGCTAAGTGATATTACTATTACTAGCAAACTAGCATATACAAGAATTAAAATGGTTAATAGATTCGTAGTATCAAAGGCTTTACAGATTTAATTAAAAAGCTTACTTGGAATCTACTTTTTCTTGAAAGATTCCAGCCAAGCAAAACACTTGGGGGGGGGGGGGGGGGGGGGGGGGGCTCTGTACGGACAGTCCAAAACATAATAATCAATTGAGCAATTACGATCATTATTCTATACCTCTCTATTTAGAGACTCTTTCTAATAATAATACTCTCCCATCTAAGTGTTGATCGAATATTAGAGATACTCAACTACATAATTATTACCACCTCATTCGTACTACTTTTTTTATATCATTAAAATTGAAAATAATAAATAATTGATGACAAAATGGATGAATAATACAGTATGAAATAAAAGGGTGAGTATTATTGTATAAAGGGAATAACGTAAGAAGAAGCTATTCTCAATCAGTACAGACGACCCCTCCCTCTACCTAGCTACGCTTACTCCCTCACTCTTCTCTCTCCTACTTTTCTCCGCCGTGAGAGAGAGAGAGAGAGAGAGAGAAATGGGGAACTGTCAAGCGGCGGAGGCGGCAACGACGGTGATACAACGACCAGACGGTAAATCGGTGAGATTTTACTGTACAGTAAACGCTAGCGAAGTGCTTAAGTCTCATCCCGGTCACCATGTAGCTCTCCTTCTTTCCTCCGCCGTACCTCACGGCGGTTCTCTCCGCGTCACTCGTATCAAACTTCTACGTCCTTCCGATAATCTTTTGCTCGGCCATGTCTATAGGCTCATCTCTTCGGAAGGTATTAAATATATCACTCAGTCTCTCTTGCATAAATCACACATAAAATGTATTTTAGTTTTGAAGTCAGGAACAAGAAACGAAAAATAAAAACCTAACGTAACTCTTAGGGCTTTGTTCAGTTTGTTTCTTCTGCTCCACGTTCAATTACAATCATCACTGATGAAGTGTATAAAATTGTTAGGATTACTTTCTTCAATTATAAAGTAAGTTTTTTCTTGATTAATAGAGGTGATGAAAGGATTAAGAGCCAAGAAATCTGAAAAGATGAAGAAGATCCATGGAGAGTTTTCTGTAGCAGAAGAGGAGATTAACCCACTAACCCTAAGATCTGAATCTGCTTCTGACAAAGACACTCAGGTATTATTTATTATATATTACCTAACCACAATTGCTCTGTATCAGATTTGAGTTTTAATTCTCTGATTGAAACAATTAAGTGTTAACAAAGAATAACAGAGTTAGAGGTTTTTGATAAACAGAGAAGGATACATGAAAAGCAGAGAGGGGTGAACACAGGAGGAGCTACCAATAAAGTTAGAGCTTGGCAGCCTTCTCTTCAAAGCATATCAGAATCTACAAGCTAAACACTTCAATTTAATTTTTATTTGTTTTTTCTATCCTTTTTCTTTTACTTTTGACTTTTTTTTGTTATCATTTTGATTTCTCTTTGTATTGATGTTTTTCCCAATCAAATTGTAAAGAAAAAAAAACACCATTTGATTGTGGTAGAAGAAGCTTTCTTTTTTGTTTTAACTTAATAAAAACTGAAGAAAAAGATCCAAAGGATTTAATTTTTCTTCATTTTCTAGATTTTCTTTCACATTTTTTTTACTAATTATTATATCATTTATCGAGTTTCCAATTTTTACGTATTAAAATATGTGACTAATGTCAAATTTGTTGACCAAAAAACATTTATTTCATTAACTAAAACTAAATATTCAACACCTAATGCATCAATCATTACTTAATAACCAAAAAACTTATTATAAAAAGAACGATACAACCTAAACAAAATAATTATAGTTTTTATTCGTTTGCTTGATGCGAAAATTTGTTTATTGCACAAAAAAAATCTTTGTAATGAGAAAACAAAATCATTTACACAGCTTTTTTTAACTCACAATATTGACAACAAGCTTGCAAAATTGCATATAATCATCTCAAAATAAAAGTCTTCATCAAAGATCTTTTGAGAATACCAAAAAGGTAAATCTGTATGTACATCTTATTTTCCATATTAACCCCTTGTATACGGCATCGTTTACATCGCACGTGCGCACTCACCGACTTACAAAAGATTCCACACGAATAAGTAGGGGTATTAAAGTCATTTCAGCATCGAGCGAAATTGTCTGAGCGGAGAAGAGGAGTTTCCGTTATCCCTTTATATCATCTCTTCTCTTTGATTTTTTTATTAAATTAAAACATTAAAAGAGAAAATAAAATAAAATAATATAAAAATCTTCACGTTTCTTCTCTCCCTATCTCTCCCTCTCGAGTCTCTCAAGCGACCAAATCTGAATTTAGGGTTTTTGAGAATCTTCATCTTCGATTTCGAATTCTTCCAATTCTTTTTAATAACCCTTTACCACTGTTGTAATCTTTACTCCGTCACAGGAATCAATCAACGAATCATGATTTCAGATTCGATCACCAACGCTTCTGCTACTGCGGCTCCTCCTAGCACCTCGAGAGATTGTGGAAAGAAGAAGAGGGTAACGTTATCTCTTCCACATCTCTTTCGTCGTTTCTCCTTAAATCTCATCCCTTTCTCTCCAATTTGATTCAAAGTTTTGATTTTTTTTTTTATTTGGCATTGTGTTTTTGCAGAACAATAAGTCTGCTAAGATAAAGCAGAACAAGCTTGGTCTCCGTCGTGAGCAATGGCTTTCTCAAGGTATGTTTTAATTGTTGTGTGTTTTTGCCTTCTTTCTATTGGTTTGGTTAGATTTGGTGTATGTATTGATTCTGTGTGTTTGATTTTACTATTGTTAGTTGCGGTGAGCAATAAGGGAGGAGGTAAAGAGGAGAGTAGTGTTAATCGCAGTGGGAAGCCTGATCGGAGAAGTAACCAACCACCAGTGGTGGAGAGTTTAGATGGGGTGCGTAGAGAAGAGGATAATACTAACGGTGGGAATACTAATCTTCATCATGAGAGTTTTATGGAGTCACCTTCGAATAGCTCTATGGGAGGTACAGATATAAGTACTAACTACAGTGGGAGGAGTAGCAGGAGTAGTAGTAGCAGCAGTGGCTTTTGCTCCGGTAACATAACAGAAGAGGATAATGCAGAGGATGATGATGATGATGATGATGATGGGTGTGTGGATGATTGGGAAGCTGTTGCTGATGCATTAGCGGCTGAGGAAGAGAATGAGAAAGAGAATCATCTCCGTGAGTCTGCCAAAGTGCAAGAGAGTCTTGGACAATCATCTTCTAATGTGGGTGATTCGGTTGGTGGTGCATCAGGTGCTGTGTGTGTTGAAGATGTAAAGCAGGATTGCTCGAGAGTGCCATCAAGGAAGCAGAAGAGTAATAGAGCTTGGAGGCCTGATGATGACCTTCGCCCACAGGGGTTACCTAATTTGGCTAAGCAGCTTAGTTTTCCGGAGCTGGACAAGCGTTATAGCTCTGTGGTGATTCCATCTTCATGTCCCATCTGCTACGAAGACTTGGACTTGACGGATTCGAATTTCCTGCCTTGTCCTTGCGGATTCCGGCTCTGTCTGTTCTGCCACAAGACAATTTGCGATGGAGATGGACGTTGTCCAGGGTGCAGGAAACCCTATGAACGGATAGCAGTCAAGGCTGAGACTAGTATTCAAGGTGGTGGTGGCCTAACAATTCGGCTGGCTCGTTCGTCTAGCATGTTTTGCAAGTTTTAAAAGGGAGAGGTGCGGATTTCGCAAACCATGTTCTGTTCGATTGCTCTATTTTTTTGCTTCAGTCTTTTGACTCTCTGGTTCTTTTCTAGCTTAGAAGATGATAATGTGGGTATAGTATTGTCTTTTGGCACTCGAGAACTTGAGCTTTGTTTTCTATGTCATCGATGGTTCTTAAGTCTGAAACACTGTGGTGATGATGTAGAGTGTGATGTGTGAATACATAAAAGGTGGTACAGAAAATTCAAATACATTTTAGATAGTTTCAATAATGATATGCTATGTTCTCTTTCTAATTCCAACTTTACAGTATTAAGGTGTTTGGTATGCATTTATTCCTTCCTTGTCAAACATTATTGAAGGTTGAAGAGTTATTCTGTTGCCATGGTGAATCTTCTTTATAAGTTCCTCATCACCAAAGCTTCTCTTTTAGAGTCACCATTCAGAGAGAGATGTACTCTCATGAGTACATGATCTTTTGGACTTGATTCTTATAGAAAACTTGTGCTTGATTCTTAACAATTTTCAGTAAACCAGCTTACAAATCTCTTGTAAGGAAAAAAACTAAGATTACTCTAATGAATATAATATACTTTTGCTCCTCTCTATACCATTTACATTACTACTATGTGATTGAACTCACTGAAGTCAATCAGCAAAAAAAACCGTAAGGGCTGGAAAATTGTATAGGTCATTGAGCTGGAGAGAATCATCATCAGTCATTAAGCTCTGAGATGCAGACGTGGAATTTGCATCGGAAAGCTCAGATCTTTGTGCGTTTGAGCTGTGATTGAACAGGTGAATCAAAAGAGTAGACATTCTCGGTTTCTAGCTCTCTCTTCTGAATACTCTTTGTGAAAGATAAATCTTCAACTTTCATTAGAGAATCTCTTAATCTTTTTACATCAGAGAGTTTTACAGGCTTCAGTAAGAAATCTTCAGCCCCTTCTTCAAGACATCTGAATGACAACAAAAAAAAATCACAAGAAAGATCAGTTTTAAGTAAACTCCAATCTCAATAAAGTTTGATAGCTTTGGATCAATAAGTTTTTTGTTTTTGTAGTGTATGTAGCAAACAATCATAAGATGGCCAGGTCATAATTGAGTTGGCCATTGTGCGTACACTAAACATATTCCTTTTTTAAAAAAAATATATTAAATCTGGCCTCTAGAGGTTTCCAAATATGCGAAGTGAATAAAAAAGCATGTGAGGTGGCTTTCACAATACCCTACCACAAGATTAGGCAAAGCAAAAGATCATATAATTATTATTTATTGTATAATACTATATCACATCACCAAAAACAGAATCAAATCCCAAAGTAGAGATTTTGCTGGTTAGAAACATCTTTATACACAAAATCATCTTGGGACCCATAAAAGATCACCAAAATCTCAACTTTTGATTAACTATGCAATCACCACCAAGAATGGTTTATTAGAAATCAACTTTTAAAACCATATGAGCATGATCTTTTTACTTTGGGATCTAATCCTTTTTTTTTTTTATTTTGTTTGTCAACCAAGAATTCCAAACAAAAATATTCACCAAATAAAATAAAGTTTGACTAATAATAACACCATCATTAAGATCGATCATAATATAAATATACCTACCTATCAATACGAGGCAAAATGTTCTCGGAGGACATAATCACCACCGGTACTTCTCTAAAAGCTGATGATTCCTGTTGAAAATTTACCAAAAAAGGATTAGATAAGCACATAATATTTATGAATTTTAACTCAACTAATTAAATCAGTGGAAATGTTTTGCTTACTTTGATCTTCTTCAAGAGTTCATATCCAGTCATACCGGGCATTGAGTAATCCGTCATTATTAAGTTAACCTTCAAATCCTGAAAACAAAACAAAGCAAAATCACCATTAGGTCATTTGCTTGATAGTTACGGCAAAAGTTTCATATTCTCTTGTAAATAATGATTTACCTCAAATCCCACGGATTTGACCTCAACATCCAATCCAAGGTATTGGAGAGCTCTTGTCGCACTATCGACAACAGTTACTGAAGAACACAAAAAAACAGAGGTTTTTATTCAGTTAACCTGTCTGAATTTGTAATAGAGTATTATAAATGGATGAGTTCTTGAAAAAAGAAAGATGTGTGTTTTTTTACCTTTGCAAGAAGAGACTCTGAGCAAACGCTCGATGAATTTCCGATCAACGTGACTGTCGTCGACGGCAAGAACATGAAGAAGATCCGGTGATCCAAACTTTGAAGGATCGTTGGCCATCTCCATCTTCCTTGGTAGCAAAACTTCAGCCATTTAATTTTATATTTGGATCGAAGAATGAGACAAATCTTTTGTAATAAATTGAAAGGAGTTGGAAGAATAGAGAGGAAGAGAAATATTGTATGATGTTGTGAAACAGTGGAGCTGGTTGGGTGATATATATACATATTAATAAGTTAAGAAAGAAATAAAAATAATTATAGAAAAAAAGAGGGAAAAAAATATGAATGAAATCGAGAGATTTTGCATATCTTCAAGATTTTGTTGTCAATTTGCTTTCAAAATCTTTATTTATTTATCTGTTTTTATTTTCTTTTTTTCTTTTTCTTTAAAATAATAGTTCGGTGGATTTATAAATAAGTCAAAACCAACTTTAAAGTCAAACCGGTTCAAGTTAAAACAAACCAGATGAATTTAGTAAAATGGGGATGTGAGTTTTAACCAACCCAAACCGCTACGTTATACCCGGTTCGATTATAAATTTAGCCGGATTAATGGGTTTACCAAAGAGAACCTATCTACAGTATTATTTTGTTTGAGTAACGTAATTTTGGGGAACTTGAATTCATGCGCATACTCAAGTGATTGAGTCGTCCAGGTTTCTTATAAAAGTCACAATATATGGAACAAGTATTTGGCTGAGATCAATATATGGAACAAGTTCAGATATTTGTATTTGGCTGAGATCAATATATGGAACAAGTATTTGGCTGAGATCAATATATGAGATAGAGGGAGTAATACATTGAGACAAGGAATTTTTTGTTTCGTTCCTCCCACGTCCCAAGTCCCAACAACCAATTATAACCATCTCACACGTTTGTAATTAAAGATCAACAATATCTGAACTCAGCTCATAAGACCTCACTTTTGCGATTTTGAAAACCAATTTATTCTTACGCAAACAAACTTGCAACCAACCAATAATCTCTCAAATTCACGTTCTCGTAGTGACTTTCTTGTACCAAATTTATATAAACTGATGATGGGTCTTAGTAGGGGCTAGCTAGGTCTATCTTTATTTTGTGAACCAAGCTAAGGAGTGATGGGGTAGACGTAGACTGCCTGAAAATCGATTTTTTTTTGCTTTTATTTTGGGAGTCATACATGTTGTAATTTTGAAAGGTGGTGTTATATGTTGCATATCCCAATTTCAAACCATGACAATCATATTCCTCAGGGAATGGCTCTGACAGTGACATCAAGAGTGTAGCAACCAGTTAACCTGCTAAACATTAGGGAGAACATGTAATCAGTGAATTCTACGCATGCATACATACAAATACAAGGAGCCAAAATATCTATATGAAAACCTTGAGAGCTAAAGACTAAAGCCACATCCCATCTTACCATCTATAATCTATCAGAGTATAATGATGGAACACATTAGTGGAAGGAAGAAGCTACGTACGCTATTAGCTGAGAAATCCATGAGATTAGAAAGAAAAGTGGATCGTCAAAGATTTAGTAGAGAGCGATTAATATAACAATCGGTAACCACCTAGCCGTCTAGCTTCTACTTTGGGTCCATCACAGAGATTATACTGCCAGTGCCAACAATCTTAATATCATGTATTTAGAATTATGAACATATCAACTGAGAAAAAGAGTCACACCCCACTAATTATCCCACTTTTAATTTCTAAAAACAAATCTTCAAGCAGAGTACGCTTTTGGGCATTTTTGTCACTAAATTATGTTACAACTTTTTTTTTTTAAGTATATATATTACAATTAAAATCACTAATCTAACATGAAGTAATAATAATTAGTCTTGTTTAACCAAGTAGTTTATTTTGAAATAAATTATTTATAAATAAATAAATTATATATTTGATCATACTTCCATATTAGCCATCCATTAAATATGTTTACACACAACCTTACTATTGGGGCTATTTATAGAAATCGATCATACTTATAAGTCGGCCGCAGTTATATACCGCCAAAACAAATTACAAAGAAGAAAGGGTTTTGAGTGAAATCGCAGCTGACCTGTCACGAGAGTTAGTTACAAAAACTCATCAACGAGTCTTTTTTTCTTTCTTGTCATCCTCTTTCATATATCATTTATCAGTATTTAAGTTAATATGTTTATATTAATTTATTATGAATTGTAAATAGATATAGGTTAGGTTTTGGTCTCACTTATAGTAATGGTATAATTGAATCATTTATATAAGTTAGGTTTTGGTCTCACTTATAGTACTAGTATAATTGAATCATTTTCCATATGATTTTTATATATGATTTCATCAATTATATCGAAAAAAACATTTTTAGTTTTCGATTAATCATCTCAAATAATATTTATTTTCATAATGAATTTAAATAATATAATAAATAATAAATAAGTTTTCTTGCATTTGTTGGATAGTGGAAAAACTATTGAATGAACTAAGAAAGCTATAAAAACATATTTGAGTGAATTTTTGTACAAGTTTTGGAAGATACTTATTTAATTTATGTAATATAATATTAAATAATTAATTTATCCAATAATTTACTAAACTACTTTAAAATTATATAATTATATTTTGTTATATTAATTTCCCACTAGGATTTACCTCGTGGTACACCACGGGTCTATTCGTTTTCATAAATCATTTAAATATAGGTTAGTATATTAATATAATCAGGTTTTTTAGTTAGTTAATATAAATATTAGACTATTATATATAATATGTTATATTTGCAAAATTTACCCCATATTAAATTTCTTTGTTTTGTAATATCAATGCACCGTTTATAAAAATTCAAATCACATCATATGCTGAAAAAAATCTAATATTTTTTTTTTAACTTTATGTATTCAATAGTAATTTAAATAATTAAAGATAAGATTAAATAAAAGTGAAAGGAGAATTATATTTTAATCTAACATATTGTTTTAAATTAGGTAGATAGATTTTAGAAAATTTGAAATTAATATTATCAAATAAGGAAATGATTGTGTTTGGTTGTAAGGATTGTAGAGAATTTAATTGAGACTTGTTTGGATACAAAGATAGAAAAAAATGACACAAAAATGTACTCCAAAAATGTTAGAATAGATTATCTAATTTAGTATATAATCTAGTATATAATTAGTATTATACGTGCGGGGTTATGTTTATAAACCAATTTATTTTAGTATTTATAATCAAACTCATACTAATTGAGATTCTAGTTTGATTTTTGGTTTAGTTTATTAATGTTTGAAAATTTGTTAATTTAGTATATAATACAGTCTTTTCCTGTTTTGTGTTCTGCATTCAATAACATTACACGTTTTGTGCTTGTGGTTTAGTCCGTCTTTTAACGATAATAACCTTATCTTTTCCAGAATGGAAGATGATCAACTTAATAGAATGGATGAGAACATACTAATAAACACCAGCATATTCAGACTAGTTTGTGTTATCAATCTTCTCGCAGTGATGGATGACATAACAACTACACAAAAGAAGATTGCGGCTTACCTCTTTGCTTGCGTTGTCCTAACTTCCGTTGTCTCGACAAGCAACATAAGAAGGAGATCATTGAAGCAATCTGTCAATGATGCTCTATTGGGCGGATATGTTTTAGCAATCACCATGCGTATAGATATAAAAATGGTTACAAACGTTGGTGAATGAGTTATTTACAATTTAGTTATGATGTGGCGCTTGTAAAATATGCATAGATTAACCTGGAAAAACATAACATGATCATATATAAAGAGTGATTTTTAGTTTTTTTAGGTTTTTTTTTTGTTTTGTTTTTTTTTAAATTATGGTTAGTTCCTTAATATATATATATATATATATATATATTTTAAGGTTATTTTTGCAAATTTTGCTTCTTATATTACCCCCCCTCTCTTTAATCAGGCCCAGTCCATATGGATCGGCCCAGAAGCGACTGGTATTTCTAATAATCTCCGGTTTAATGAGTAAACCGGAGGGAGACAGAGATGAGGCCGGAGATAGTTCTGTTCGGCGATTCGATAACGGCGCAGTCTTTCAGATCCGGCGGTTGGGGATCTGCTCTTACCGACGCTTACTCTCGCAAGGCTGATGTTTTGGTTCGCGGCTACGGCGGCTACAACACCCGATGGGCTCTCTTCTTGCTTCATCACATTTTCCCTCTCGTCAGTACTCTTTCTCTCTCTATCTCGAGTCTACAATGTTGAATTGAGATTGCATCTATCTACTCTCGAATTTGGTAGTCATTGGATTGATTTCTTCAAGATCTGCTGTAGTGATTGTGAATTTGTGATTATGACTTTGAGTACCTCTGGATCATGTGTTTCTCTAAGTACATGGCACAACAGTTTATTTTGCTTAGTACTAGTCTGGATTCAGTTCTGAATGTTTTGATATAAGTTTAGGATGTGTTGGTTGATGACATTTTCATGGATGATCAGTGTTCTCTGAAATGAAAGAACTGGTTCAAGTATGATAATATTTAGATTTGAGATGATGAGAACTCTTCTTTGTCAGTGGAGTTGTTTTGGTCTGTGCCTATATCTCAGTGTGTTTTCTACTCTCTTTGCTTAGGGATCTTCGTCTCCTCCGGTTGCTACGACTATATTCTTTGGTGCAAACGATGCAGCTCTTAAAGGAAGAACCAGTGATAGGCAACATGTGCCGGTGGAAGAGTATAAAGATAATGTCAGAAGAATCGTTCAGCATTTGAAGGTTTCTTTTTTATATGCCTTCTATGATCCTCTCTCACTTGCATTGTCTTTTCTTGACAATGTCTTCCTTATGTGAATGGTTCTGAAGCATTAATGACTCTGTTTTGTAGAAATGTTCACCTACAATGCTAATTGTGCTTATAACTCCACCACCAATTGATGAAGCTGGTCGTCAAAGTTATGCAGAGTAAGGCTTCCTTTTGATCATTATCTTCGATGCATTTTTTTTTGTTTCTCAAAACATTTGTAGTCCGATACATCTTATAAACGAGGCAGTGATTGTGTAATTACATCAGATCATTATATGGTGAGAAAGCTATGAAAGAGCCTGAGAGGACGAACGAAACAACGGGAATCTACGCACGACATTGTGTCGCATTAGCCGAGGAACTCGGTCTGCGATGTGTCAACTTATGGTCTAAGATGCAGGAAACCAATGATTGGCAGAAAAAGTACCTAAGGTCTGTGTCTAAATCTGACCCCAAAATGTTGTTTGTTTTCAAAAACACTCATCTCCTGAATGAATCTTTTTTGCTGTTCAATGTTGTTGGCTATAAGCAGTGATGGATTGCATCTCACGCCTGAAGGCAATGGAGTAGTTTTTGAGGAAGTCTCGAGAGTTTTTAGAGAAGCTTGGCTCTCTCCTGAAGAAATGCCGCTCGATTTCCCTCATCATTCGCATATCGATGGTGAAAACCCGTCGAAAGCTTTCGAAGAGCGCTGCTTATAAGATAAATCGATCATCCCCAAATTCATGAACAGGTTGATCTTTTGATTTAAATTCATGAACACATTCCAATCTTGAGATTTGGAAAACTCTCGATGTTAATAAATACCTAAAAACTGCATCACTAGAGATCTTTTTCAAGAGTAATGAACTTATGATGTACTTAGTATATGTTGTGGAACACTTATGTGCCTGCAGTATCTTTCTATCTTTAAATGTCTTCTTACGATATATTCCAATCTAAAAATTTCTTATCTTCTTTATAATGCTAAATATTCATTTCACAGTCATATAATTTGATTGCTTCTCTACTAGTTGATGACAATAAGAATATATGTTAACTTGTTTGGTAATTAATTTGATGTCGTATGAAGCTAAGTTATTAAAGGTAAAATGGGCAAATAGTATATATAAAGTAGCATTACACCTCAACCACACGAACACATACAAACCGATATATCTCTCGGAATACTCTAATCAAGATTACTCTCGTAATTAGCGATGATAGTTACGAAAGTAACTAAGTACGACTGTCTAAGCAAACAAACCGGTACATAAATTTAATTGCTTCTCTACCACTACTACTACTACTCATTACTGACGACAAGAGAAAAACGTTTCTGATTAATTTATCAAACCAAGGAGTTTGTTTTAGTGGAGGATCCATAACCATTCATCAAACCGTTCCACGATGAACCTAAACCGTTGATATAGCCACCTCCACCGTAGCCACCACCGTCAGATTTTCCTACGCCTCCGTTACCACCACCATTGGAGTAGCATTGATCTTGCTGCCAATCAAGCGATAACAACTTCGGATTTGGCTTCACATCCGTTATTGTTGTCACCCTTTGATGATCTTCTTGATGGTTATAATGTTGGTGATCATAACTAGATAGCATAAGTCTTTGGCATGCCGAAATATCCATGAGACCACCACCATTTCCATTGCTTCCCGGAGATATCCCATTAAATCCACCATTGTTGTTATTAAGACCTAACCCGTGATGCAGACCCATGTGATGATGATGATGATGATAATCTCTGTTACTTCCATGATCAACCATGACCAGGTTGTCATTATTCACTCCCATGAGATCAAACTTACTGTCGAGGAAATCAATAGGTCTAGGGCTCTGCGGAACTAAACCCCCATACTTGCTCTCCAAGAAACCAACGTTACTGTGCTCCGGAGTTGAGTAAGACCCCATCATTCCACCAAAATGTGAAAATCCTAGAGGTGAATTTTGGTAAGTCTGTGCTAAAGCCATAAGATCAGTGGTATTAGTGGCAACGATGTTGGATGGCTTTTTTCCGGAAGAAGTGGAGGAGGAGGAATTAGGGGAAGATGGTTTCTTGTTTTTCCGGCATCCACCACCAACTGGAATATTCCTTAGAGTGCCGCCTTTGGTCCAGTAACGGCGACAAGTCTTGCAGAAGTAACGAGGCTGAGCGAGGCTATAGTTATTGTAGTAACAGAACTTAGTGTGTGTTGACTCGCAACGAGGACACTTTTGAGGATGGTCATGAGGTGGACGCAACCTCCTTCCGCCGTCCATCAGAGCCGCGGCAGCTACAGCCACGGCCGAGGCTTGTGGTCTAGTGCTGCAAGCAGCGAGTATGTCGGCTGCTGATGGAGAATTCGTCGAGGAGTCTAACATGCTTCCTCCTGATGACTCAGCTTCCTAACATCACAATGCACAGAACCTTATCAAAATGTGGAATTTCCCTATATATATAATCGAAGTTGTATGATAATGCACGACAAAAACGATGGTTCAAGATGAATAAGATAAATTGTACCAATCCTGATATATGCTTTTGCATTTGTACTTACATGTGACAAAACAAATTCATTAAAAATATAATAATTCACATATTTAATAAAATAGCCCAAATATGTTCAAATTTTTTAATAAGTACGTATAAAACACAAACAGATCTTCCATAGTATTTGTCATTTTTATCTTTGTAGTTAACAGATTTTAGCTTGAAATGGTTGAAGTCCTATATATCTTCATTTGGAAAAAGAGACAATATATACGAAAACAATGGAGGTCTGAGGGAAAGTACCTGAAGCCAGTCAGAATCCATGCAAACTTGAAGAGAAGTGAGACCCATTTTGTGTTTTGTTTGCTTGTTTAGTTTGGGGGAGAGTGAGACTTTTAAGAGAAGTCGTTGAACAAAATAAAGAGAGAGAGAGAGAGGGAGAAGGAGGAGAAGAGAAATGAGATGAGAAGGCAAGGAAGAGTTTGGGGGTTGGGATGTGAATAAGAAGGAAGCGAGAAGAGGACCCTTCTTCTCCTCGGGATTGCTGTCTCCACTCAAAGCTACTTCTACTGCTTACTTAAGTTATTATTAGTTCACACTTATTTGTTTTTTACTTTATTTTTTTTTCCAAGTTTAATTCTATTTTAAAATATTACTATAACTCGTATCATATCAATGAAATATTATTTCAAAAAAAAATGCTTAATGTATCTCTCTGAAATTTAATTATTGATTTTGATCTTGGATAACTCAGGTGATCTTGTTTAAAAGCGACAATGTAATATATATAAATTCTGGATATAATTATTAGTTTGGTTTACATTTATTGAGAAGTTTAATATTAATATATGGACACCAAAACGAGAACTATGGAGCTTCCTTTGAATTTTCTATTTTTAGAAATAATATAGGGTACGGTGAGTAATTTCTCAGTATCTGTGTATTTTTACTATTTCTTTAATTTCATGATATGTAGATATTATTTAATCAATATGTTCTGTTTCGAGGTACAAAGATTTGTTTTTATTCAAAATTTAGATTTTTGAAAAGTTAATACGGCCTCACTTTGGTGTGATCATGATAAAAGTTAAAAACTTTGATTTCGAGTGATTTGGTATTTATTAATAAATGTCTCTATAAGTGTATAGATACGGATGTGGCGGAGGATGAGGAAAAAGAAAGCGTCGGTGGTTCCAAAATCCTCGGACCCACACTCTTAGGGTGGGTCTACGTCAACTTGACCAAATCATCTTTATCAAATCCAACGGTTTAGATTAAAGCCATGGGACCTAAACAAACAAGGTGAGCCGTCGGATGGGTTTAGAAATAGCGGCTTGATCGTCACACAACAGAGACAAAAGTGAGAGAGAATAATATCTTTATCGTAAGTTTTGTCTGTGTTTTGAGACTTACGATAAAGAAGGACAGAAGAAGGGATTGAGAGTTTGAGAACTTATGGTGGGACACTACTGGGACTACTGGACTAGTAATGGGATGGGTTCCACTCGCTCGCTCCTCTCAAGCAAAGTATCTATTCTCTTGCCACATGTCACTTTTCTTACATGTGTTGTTTTATAATATGATTCAAAGTTTTTGGTTTTTTCTGACTTCCCTGAATCATTAGTAAATTATTCAAAGAGTTAAAACCACTTTTGATATTCTGTCTATATTTAAAAGTTTTTACATATTTTAAAAAAACAATAATTATTTAATTTAAATATATTTTTTTTAATTAAAGAAATATTATTATTTTAAATCAATAACAATTCAAACTTTTAAAATATTTTTAATATTTATTTTTTGATGTTTATAAAACATCAATCTTTGTGAGATAAAAATTATCTCAAAACATCAATTTGTATGAGACTAAAGGGAATATTTTCTTATTATTGGATTTCGAAATAAAAGTTAAAGAGTTTAATCCGATGATAAAAAAGAGACAAAAGTTTGAGAACAGTGCTTTTCGATAAACAGATTTTTCCTTTTTAGATTTTTAGTGTATATATAGTTTATTATCTGTAATCATCTTCTCTTTTTTTTAAGTTTAAGTGTTTTTTTTGTTTTTCTTTCAGATACAAATCGGAACTAATATAATATATGTGGCTGTTCTATTACACGAAAATAGATAATCTTGTAAACATAATTTCACATTCAAAATTCGAATAAAGAAACGAAAACATATCAATTATGTCGATCTTTTATTTTGTGTGTGTTAAATCGTCATGTTGATTTTGATTTTTGATTCTTTTGGCAGCCATGTTCATTTAGATGGAGTAAGCATTACGTTTGTAAATTAAAAATAATAGGGGATTTTACCCGACGGTAGGATTATAAAAATAGTCTGAAGTTATGAATTTGTTTTTCTTTTCAAAGTTTACTAATTAAAATATAAAATACTATCTTGAAAAATGTTAAATGTGGTTGACGACGATGCACATTAATTAATCTTGTTAGGAAAGTATTTTCCTTGACTGATTATTGAAGAAAAGAGGTTTTTTTTTTTGGCCAGCTTCGAGGGATAAAGAATAACCTTGTAAGCTCAAACTTCAAATTAGACTTTGCCAGACTATCAAGTATCAACATTGAGTGTATCTAGGATAGTTCGGTTTAGAAACAGGTTAATTATGAAATCAAAGCGAGTTTGAGATCGTATATTTTGTGGTGGGATACATATAGATTAGCCCTTGCGATCACAACATTTCAATAAGAACAAATAAAAGAGAAAATACAAGATAATAAGAAGTTTGCCAAACTAAACAATAAAACGATACATAAGAGAGTTAGGTTTTCATGTTTTTTGAATGTACAACAGTCTTTTGATATTTAAGAAAAATGGAAAAACCTGTTTTGGTGTATTGTCTTGTCGCAAATTACACATTACAAAATGCATATTCTCAAATCTCTCATATATTTTCTAGATTCTAGATCGTCATGAAGCGTACTTATATTTTCACCCTACAGACAATAATACAATATATTTTAGGATTGGTCGTCAAAAAGAGAAAAAAATATTATGACTAATTAAATATTTGGTGGGTTGATGATGGTGGGATTTCAAATGGAATTTCCGCCGGAGGCACCTGCCATTGTATTGCGACACATGCTATGGAGTATGGACTATGGACTATGAACTATAACTAAAATATTGATAAGTGAAGGACGACCAAGGCTATGTAAGAACGCAGTATAGATGACGTTCGATTTAAATTCTTTACTGATGATTTAAAGATCACGATAAAAAAAAAAAAAAAAAAAAAAAAAAAAAAAAAAAAAAAAAAAAAAACCACTTTTGTCAAAATACCGTGAACAAAGCTCAGACCTAGGTAGTAGATTAACTCAAATACAACAAACTTCATTAGACCGACATAGTTACTACATTCACTCACGATTATTATAGAATACGTTTTTGATGACATTACATATTGTAATCATCTAATCGTATCATACAATTTGTAAAAAAATTAAGTGATCCGAAAATATAAATAACTTTAAAGAGAAAGCTTCGTAACCATATGAGACAAGTGGGAAACTGAAGATTGTAAGGATCTAGGGAGAATACTTCATAGTTGGTTCACATGATTTTTTGTAAATAACAGAACAAAACTATAAACTAATAATACTAAAAAGAAAGGAAAGAGGAATAAAAGGGCATCGAGAATGGTGCGAAGAGAGAATAAATCACACAAGATAAGCTAAGCGTGACGAAGACAATTTCTTTGGCACATTTATATATATATCTCCACAATTTAGCTGGTGAGACCCACTTTTCAAAGATAACAAAAGTATATCTATCCCGCCCGCGTATCTTTTGTTCCATTGCATCGCTCGTTATTTGTTCGTTGCATCATCATATCATCATGAAATTATGAGTCTTAACGATAACATATGATGTTGATATACAATGTAACATTTGAAAAAAATAGAGTAACTAGTAATATACTAACGTTAGGCAAATGGAGTACTAGTAATTAGTAAAACGAGTATTCTTAAGGAATTTACAATTTCTTAAGTACTAATTAAGGAAGGCAGTAGAATCATATAAAAAATTAACGAGTATTCTAACTTACTATCAACTTGATTCTTAAGCCAAACCAACGTAACTGATCAAACACGTACAATACTACAAAAGTATTCATTTACAGTGATGAGATCATGACCAGTGAACCATCACATTAATGAACCGAACCCATGTCTAATCAAGATCACAAACCAACAAAATAGTATTATATTCACATTTTATTGAAACCATGTATTTCTTCATAAATGTTCATCAACACCATGATCCGAATACGTACGTGTCTAATATACGAAAATTCTGATTATGTCTAAGTATATACTAGTCCAACTCAACCATATGTATACGAATTTTGAATATTTCTATACCCTCGCTGAAATTATCCGTGAAAATGGAATGGATTACATATGCTTTCAAAAAGGTTGAGAATTGAGATACCTATTTTGTTATATGTCAAGATGTCAACCTTATGCTTATCCAAGGAAAATTTGAAATAATATTCGACAAGAAAAGTATATTAAATAAGGTCTTATATTCCCTTTTTTTTTTTTTCTTAGTATAATTGTAGAATATATTCCTCTCTACTTTAGTGGGTCGTACCTCAATGTTTTTGTGAAATCACGAAAGTAATGGACCTAATCTCTACATGGTGCACAATTTAGTTTTACGGATTTTGATTACGATAGAATATGAAACCAAAATTAAATCATCTCTAACTCAACCTAGTTTAGTACAATTTCAGTTTCTTTTGAAGCTAGATTACTTAAAAATATATATTTTAAAACTTCATTTGCATGCTACGAGTGTTCACCGTTGTCTGTTTCTTCTTCGGCAGTAGCGTTCGGGTGTTCACCGTTGTCTGTTTCTTCTTCGTCATTAGCGTTAGGGGTTTCAGTTTCAGTAGTAGGCAGAGGCGGTAGCAAATCCTTCACAAGCTCTAATATCCCATCTGTGTCGATTACTCGGTCTTCCTGTCCCTCGGGGGCCTTCTCTATGATCTACAAGAGAGATATGTTTATATACAAGAAAAATAAAACTATTAAATGCAATGGTAGATATTGTTCATGACATCAGAAACAAGAACAAGGAAAAAAAACACAAACCGGATCCAATTCGACAATAGAAGAAGGCCGGAGATTGATGATGTTGAGAATCTCAGCTTTGGCGACTTTGAAATCTTTGCACTTATCTGCGAATTTGTTAACGCTCTCTCGTGTTTGAGTGGAAGCAGCAGTCTCCAACAAATAATCATAGACCTATAAAAAGAAAGATAGTTCGAATTATATTAGCAAAAGCACTACTAAGTCTTACTTCTAAGGCCAAAATCAGACCAGAAAAGGAAGGCAAGAAGAACCTTTACCTTGTATTCTGATCTAGCAATTGGAGTTATAACTCTAGTAGTATCTTTTGATGCACCTCTTGAGTTTAGGAAGTCAAGCACCTCGAAATTGGTAAGTGCTCCTGCATTTGCCTTAACTCTGCCAACACCCACACACACAAATTTTTTTTAATACAAAACCCAATAAGGAATCAAGCACATACATCATCATTATGAGATACCAAAAGAGAAAAATAAGAACATACACTTTCATCTCTTATGCTGAGCAGAGACGTTAACCACCCAGAAGCTCCAAATTCAGAGAGGAGAAGAAGATAAAAGAGAGGTTGTGCTCCTGAAATAAAATTCAATGGGAACATCAACATCAAGAAACAAAGTGGAGTGTTGCTCCCAAAATCAGTTGTGTCACGTTCACAAATCAATGTTCATTGGGAACATCTTACAAAAACTTCAATCACGTTTACAGAATCAGTTTACTAACTTAGAACCTTCAAATTCAATCACGTTTACAGTATGTTAGCACCCTATGGAACCAAAGCTTAAAGTGAAACCCTTCGAAACCCAATTAACAGAGAGACAACGCAGAGGAAGAACTCTTAAATTGCGATAGTATTGATTGGAAGAATCACGAAATTATAAAAAAAGTATTCGATTCGATCAAACATAATGACTTTGTTTTCAATGGAATAAGTAACATACTTACTTGTCTTCTTTGACGGAAAGGATTCGAGAAGCTCCTTCTTCGAGGTATGTATGATTCAGGCGGAGATGGAGACTTACACGGTGGTTTGGTTTCGGTCGCGTCGGATCTGCTCTTGGAGACTAATCAGTATCTTAAACGGCGTCGTCGAAAACCCTAGTCCAAACAAACCAAAAAAAAAAACTTATGCTGGGCCTGTTTATGCCATAAGAACATTTGTATATGTTATTGCTTCCACGGCCTGTCTCTTCAGCTTCGTGGGCTTTAAACCCAAATACATGTCCCAATAGATTCTTTTTTTTTTGGGGGTAAACTGTCACAATAGATTACATTTATATTTAAATTAATCTATGCAAACGCTTCGATCGTGCATTAGAAATTTAAAAATGTTATAATTTTCGAAAAAATTAAAAATAGTTTTTAAAAATACTTCACACGTAAACTATACACACAATCTTTTTAAGAAGTAACCTAAAAAATAACTAAGATGAATTAAATGATTTTAATCATAAATTTACATTTTTAATTTTTGGAAATTTATTATTAGAAAAATTTACATTGCCCCCAAATTTTTTTAAAGAAGAGTCTATTTAGATTTTTGAGAAAATAGATTTTTCTATATTGTATGCGGCGTCTCGATTAAACCTAAACGGTTCGTTTTCTTAAAAAAAAAAATGGTTTTTATGTGATTTTAAGCAAATTGAAGGAATTAGGACACATGATTCTTGCTTTGGAGAAACAAAGCACTTGAAACATGCAAGCTAAGCTAACTAACTGCCTTTCGTAAAACCCCAATTTGGCAAGGCTCCTCTCATTGCCTTTAAAGCTCCTCATGCTTTCCACCCTCTCTATTAAATCTCAAATTACAATATTACATATATGTATTTTCTTACACATTTCAATTTTTTTTTTGGTTTGTTATATAAACATCATCTATTTCGCTTGTTCCAACATTTTTTTTTCTTTCTTTTTCTTTGGGTGTTTCTTTCCTTTTTTCCTCTATTGCAAGCAATTTGTGAATCCATGACAGGTACCAATCTCTTTCCCTTTTGTAAATTTCTTAGTTAGTACATTTGCTCTCGTGGAACCACGTACGAATGAGCTTTTTTCTAATCAGTCTCCTGAATGTTATTATTCTCAATGCAATTTAGAAATATCTCTAATTATGTTTTAAGTCTTATTTATCACTGCAACTACACACATTTATTGAGATAGATAAATGAAAAACAAACGTTCTGTGTTTACTTTTACTTCATAGGATTTATACGGTGGGATAAAAATAAAGAAAATAATGTATACAGTATTATATTATTTAAAATTCACATTGTGATTCTGAAGTGAACCTTGTGAGTTTGTTCATTAAAACAATAGATGAAAAAAAATCTAAGAAGTGTGTGTTGTCGAATTGAAAAATGGAATGTTAGTTTAGTAGTAGTAACGTGAAGAGAACAGCAGTTTTGTTGCAAACGCGTTTACTTAGCGGCCAAGACGCGTCGCTGTCTGTCTTCTCTTGCACGCTCTTTTTGCTTCGTTTGTAACAGCTGTCTCTCTGTCACACATGAATCCTCTTCTTAACCTACGTGACCGACCTGTAGCCTCACCTGTTACATACGATGACAATAAAATTTCAAATTTTAGATATAGACAAATTTATCTAGTTTCTTTCTTTTTTCTTTTTCTTTTGTTTTAGCACTACTAGTTACATTTTTTTTTTTTGAACCATACTAGTTACATTTTCTTTTTGGCCAATTTTCTCTCAAAATATCTATTGTTACACAAACAAATCCAAGTCTAGATTCTAATTTGGAAACTCCTTTTGGAGTTAAAAGGAAAATTTAATTACATATTAACATTTCTAAGTTGAGATTATGAGTATATGAGTCTTTTTAACTTTAATGACAAATGTAAGAAAAATACAAAAATGACGAAATAAAAAAGACTGCCGACAGAATTTGTTCCTTCACAACTCACAAATAATTTTGAGGACAAAAACACTTCGTTTTTTTCCCTTCTATTCTTGTCCTTCGCTAATGGTTACAACTCAATTTGAGAAAAAAAAGTTTTCTTTAACAAAGCCATGAAAGCCGCTAATTTGTTAGATTTTAAACAGGGGCAAAAAGATTTGATTAATTGACTCGATGATGTATGATACACCCATACAGTATTTGGTGAATGTAATAGTCATTATATTATCTCATTTTAAAGGTCTATTGATTTCCTTTAAAAGAAAATATATGCGTAAATAGCATTGGCTGTTGTAATGACAAGAGACAAAAGTCTTACAACATTAGGCATCAAAATCTTTTGGAATTACCAATAAGCATTTCCCCACGTTGGTCCACTAGTATCGTATGTTTTGGTTTATGTATTTAATATTACAAAGATTTTGTTTTCTTGTTTCTTTGGATTTACCAATAAGCATTCCTTATGATTATGGCCCATTAAGAATATTTTGTTAATATAAATCGTACTTTGTTTTCTTCTTATGAATGAATATTTTTATCGTATGCAACAAGCCATGCATTATCATCGACAAGAAAATCTAAAAACAAGCAAAACCCCACCAGAAATAGGCATATAGCTACCGACTTAATTCAACAACAAAAAAAAACACACATATCCCAAACAAATAATAGAACAATCCGTTCTGTTCTCTGATTCACATTTCAACATTATGATGACTCTTGTGTTTATTTCGCGACAACTATAGTAGTAATCACGCTACATACACTAGCCACATTTACTTCAATTGTTCCTCGTCTATGTACACCACGTGATCCAACTAGTTTCACGAGCTAGCTTACCATCGAAGATTCAAACTCGAAAACATTTGTTCTCTTCTCGAACATATATATAGAGGTTTTTTAGAATGTACAAAGCATTTAATATCTTCGAAAACTCAGAAGAAGAATGAGAGAAGGACCCCACAGACTGTGGTCTTTGCATGTAATCTCTGGAACCTCTTTAAAGTCGTCGGTTTGGGTTTGGTTGGTCCCATTCTTTCACGCAGTCTCTGCCTTTGACCAAAAGCAACCTATCATTACATTTTTTTAATTTGCATATATTAATAGGCCACAACAAAAGCTGTTCCTTCATAGTATAATTTTCTCATTTGTCATTGACACGTCAGTATCTTTCAAAATCCAACGGTTCACATTATCTTTAGAAAGCTCCCAAACATTTCCTTTGCACATAATTATTTTTCTTTTTTGCTTGGATTACATTATTAACTATATTTATTCCCTTTTTGAGTGGTGGAACCATATAACCTAACTAAACACAAACCAATTCTGATTTATGTACTCCTCCCCCACATGGAATCTCCCAATTTATACGTATATCCATGTATGTGTCTATATGTATATACGTAGCATTATAGTGAAAGAGAAACCACGCATAAACAATGCATACGTCTCAGTGGGTATTTGCAAAAAGATTGAGACTCCACATAGAGATGCCTTAATATTTTATTCACATCTTTATAGATTCTCTCTATCCTTTGATCATCTATAAAATAATACAGTATTCAACCACTTATCCACGTCTACGTGTATAATATCTATTCTCATGTATCAATGCATCAAATTTGAGTATATGCCAAAAAGAAAATTTAAAACACATATCTTCCTTTCAAGACATAAATCCTCACCCGATTGCCTCGAATCCATTACTCTTTTTTTAAATATACGTGGGATTTTTCAACTTCTAACTGTAAAAAATTCAGTAGTGAAAATTATGCTACATTATTCATGCATGTTTTTAACACCATTATTTATTTATTTATAGTTATTAAATATGAACATTTGATTACTTATCTCTCTCTCTCTCTCTCTCTCTCTCTCTCTCTCTCTCTCTCTCTCTCTCTCTCTCTCTCTTTCTCGATATAATATGATGAAATATGTTAACTAAAAATACTTGTCTTTCCTAAAGCAAAGAAGCAAAGAATCGTGTCCTCTCTTACACAGTCACAGGCTTTTTACATTTTTTTTGCAAGGATAATTTATTTTCTTGGCTTCGAATTCAGCTCCCTCTTCTTCATCTTTATTCACTTTCTTTCTCCTTTTCCATTTATTTAATTATTTACATATATATTTTTAATAAAAAAATCTGATCAGATATATATATATATTGTCTATATGGTTCCTTCTTCTTTATGCGCAAGAAGAACACATGGTTTAAAGCTTCGAATCTCTCTCCCTTTGCTTCATCACGTATCTAAAATCACCCCACTCAAGATTTCAAATTCCCTAAACCTTTCGTTTTTGTTTTTTTTATAAATGCTTTCCTAATTTTATTCTCACATATTATTGAATCCTCCTAATAAAATTAAAACCACACCGTCTTTACTCTGTTTTTTCGTTTCTTCTCTCTACTCTGTTTTCTTTCTTCAAAGATTGAACCCCCAAAGACTGAAACTTTATCATAATGGCTTCATCATCATCATCTTCGTCACTGTTATCTCCATCTTCGTATACAGAGTTAAAAGATGCTTGGCATCCATCAACAACAGCGGCGAACACAACTGAATCAAGCTACTGGTTTAATTGGAGGGTAATGATCTGCTGTGTATGGATGGCTATAGCGACTGTGATCACTGCTTTTCTTATATTCAAATACGAAGGCTATCGCCGGAAACGTAGCGGTGACGGTGACGTCGACGGAGGAGAGAAAGAGTGGTCGGGGAATGTATATGAAGACGAGACTTGGAGGCCTTGTCTTCGTAATATTCATCCAGCTTGGCTTCTTGCTTTTCGAGTCGTTGCCTTCTTCGTTCTTCTTATTATGTTGATTGTTATTGGCCTTGTCGATGGACCGACCATCTTCTTCTACTACACACAGTAAGCTCTCTCTCTCTCATTAGATTTCTTTTGAGTCTTTTTAGGAGAGAAAAAAAAAATCGATACTTTTCTTGAATCGTTTTGTGGTTGGCTAAAGATTTTGTAGGTTCACAAACATAGAAGTAAAGAATGTGACATTCTTGATTAAGTTTTTGGGTGGGTTTTAGGAAACAAATCGAAACTTTCTTGAATTTTTATCAGGGAACTTAAAGATTCTGCAGGTTCACAAGCATAGCATTGATACAAGAATGTGATTTTCTTGATTAAGAGTCAGATTGTCACGTTCTTAGTTTAAGATTTTGCAGCTTCACAAGCATATATATAGGAGCAATAATGTACATTATATTCTTGATTATGATTGAGGGTAGCAACTGTCTTGAATCCGTTCTCTAGACAATAGATAGTATAGATACTAAACCAATGTCTATGTAATTGTCTCTAATCGGTTTTTCCTGGTGTTTATTGTTTTGATTTGCAGGTGGACTTTTGCTCTGATCACTCTCTATTTTGGAGTAATGTTCTGTCTCAAAACCTGATTACTTTGCTTATTATTAGCCTTGTTTGTGGCATTGATCAAGTTTCTTACATTATAATCTGATATCTTTGAACAGCTAGGATCGCTTCTTTCGCTCCACGGATGTTACCAATACAACAAAAGAGCAGCTGGTGACAGAGTAGATAGCATTGAAGCCATAGACTCAGAGAGAGCAAGATCCAAAGGAGCTGATAATACTATTCAACAGAGCCAATACTCTAGTAATCCAGCTGGTTTTTGGGGATATGTTTTCCAAATAATCTTTCAGGTATCATCAAGATCAAAAATTCTTAATCATGCGACACAATTCTATCGAGTTTTTATGAGTTCTTAATTTGGGATATCTCGCTTAAAACAGATGAATGCAGGTGCAGTTTTGCTCACTGACTGTGTCTTCTGGTTCATCATTGTTCCTTTCCTTGAGATCCATGATTATAGCCTCAACGTTGTAAGTAACTTAATAAGCTACATAGAATTATTGACTCATTATATAAAAAGCATTTGTTGATCAGTTTATATATGATTAATACTGCAGCTGGTGATCAACATGCACTCTCTAAATGCCATTTTCTTGCTTGGTGATGCTGCACTGAATTCTCTGGTAATATCTCAGATTCTAATAAATGAAATATGTATTTGATATGCATAATCTCTGATTGATCCTTATTTGATTTTTTGAATTTTCATAATTACAGAGCTTTCCATGCTTCAGAATTGCTTACTTCTTCTTCTGGACAATAGCTTATGTTATCTTTCAATGGGCCCTCCACTCTCTAGTCCATATATGGTAAATAATGTCATACAAATTCTACTGATTAGTTTCTTTACAGTAATGGTTCTTAACTTTGACAGTATTGTTTATTAACAGGTGGCCTTACCCATTCCTGGACTTGGCATCACACTATGCTCCACTATGGTAACTTGAAAGCTTTTATAATAATGTTTTTTAATGCCTCCTTAATTTGTTTCATTGGAAAATTTTAGGGCTGATGACATTTAAATAATGGGGCATTTTTTTTTACAGGTATTTCTCAGTTGCAGTGATGCATTTGCCATGCTACGGAGCCTTTGCCTTGTTGGTGAAGCTAAAACATCGGCTATTACAAAGATGGTTTCCTGAATCTTACCAGAGTCCTCGGTAGTAGTAGCTTGCAACGCAAGAGCAAGCAAAAGCATTCGATTGGAAGTTTTTTTTTTTCAAGTAGAAAGAATGATTTTTGAAAGATACAGAATGAAAAAAAAAGTGTGGAGCAACAAAACTCATGCTTATAAATATAATTAATTCTTTGCAGTAATTTTATTTAGCTGTTTAATTTATAAGGAGAATAAAATGAATAATGTGCATCGAAATTGCATCAGAACAGACTTCGGTTTATTCAATTCAATTCCTCTAGGACCTCTATACCTGATGAGCCTACCTCCCCCATCAAATGCAAATTCCATGACAGAAACTTTTCAGAATTAAAACTGTATTGAAGAAAAGCCTGATGACTCAATGGACTTGATCATTGTTGTACAGCAAAAGTTAGGCTGATGTTCTGTGGTTTTAAATAAAGAACACTTCAGTAACAGAAAGCTTGAAGCCGTCGCAAGTAACTTGTATGCAGTATATTGATTTTAGCCCCAATGATTTAGATAATTTAATTGCACTCAACACATACTACTAGGTACTAAACAGTTACTATTAATTATGGCATATAATATTCAGTAAATTTGAAAAACAACGTTTAATTTAAAAGTACTAATATATATAAACATTACTCTTTCTTGGAGGTTTGAAAAATACAATAGTGCTTCAATTTGAAACATAAAGACTACTTTAACAAAACAAAAAAAAAGAAAAAAAAAAAGACTACAAACGAAAAATTACAGCTTCCAGCCTTCCAGGACTCATAGTCATAGTGATGACATTGACAACTTGGTAACAATTTCACTACTCTTTCTTGTAGGTTTGAGATTTTCGTCGATCATGAAACATGAGCATTTGGAAAAGTGAAAACATGAGACTTTCAGGTTTAATTTAAAATTACTATATATGTCTATAAACATTACTCTTTCTTGCAGGTTTGAGATTTTGGTCGAGGTCTACTACGTCCACGATTAGTAAGACGTAAACGAAGAGGAAAAATCGTCCGGAATGCTTTCCTCCTACGTTCTTCCTACAACATTGTATATCAAATAATGAAACATGAGCATTTGGTTAAATATGAGACTTTGATTTATTTATTTATTTATCCCAGTCCCTACTGCTGAATCTAGAAGCACACTTTCTTTTTTCTCAATGTTTTAGGGCCTTTGTAGCAACAAAACAGAGTCAGTAGACCACTTTCATGCTTTCTATTTCACATTTGGGGACCACCAACTGTTTTATGAGAAAATCGCATCTATCTGTTGAAAATATTTAGTTTTCACTAAGAAAAACTTGCCTGTCGGAGCCAATGCCCTCGATCGTACTCGACTGACTTAGTTTGCTTCTTCAGCTTACGTCTCATCTCGTGTACCTACAACATTGTATATGAATGAAACATGAGCTTTTGGAAACATGGGACTTTTTTTCTTTCTTTCGTTACTCTCTGTCTCTACGACTGAATCAAGAAGCACACTTTCTTCTTTCAATTACTGTTTTAGGGCCTTTTAGCAACAAATCTTCAGTTAACATTAAGAAAAACTTGCTTCTCGCCAAGCCTGTGGATCGTACTCGGCCGAATGAACCTTCTCCCTAGGTTGAAAATATTAGAGCAAGCCACAAAGCCCAATAGTATGATCCATTACTAGTCTTAAAGCCCATGTAACTAGGGTTTCCCAAGTGAGATAAGTTTCATATATATATGTGTAATGACTCTAAGAAATGTAACCTTGAGAGTTGTATTGAGACAACTCTTCTTCTTCCCATTTATGAAATATAAATCTACAATCACTTTGTTTTTGAAGACAACCTAAAGCTTCTCTCATTCTCTTTGTTCTTTACATTTGAATAAAGCTCCAATGAGCTATTGTATTTTCAGTTTTAGATTTCTCTTTCAATAAGCTCTTTAAGAGCATTATCTATCTTGTTTGAGATTGCTTTCATGGTATCAGAGCCATGGATGGATTCATGGATCTCTACTCATCTCCTTCCTTACACATCTCAAATTGTGTCACTATCAAGCTCACTGAGCAAAACTACATAATCTGGAAATCACAATTTGAGTCCTTTCTGCGAACACAAGCTTTACTAGGCTTCGTCAATGGCGCCTGCAAACCACCACGTGCGACAATCCCTATCCGCAACAAAGCTAATGATGAGACTGAAGAAGTCATCAATCCAGACTTTGAGAGCTGGTCAAGATCTGACCAAGTTGTCAAAGCTTGGTTGCTTGGATCCATGAGTGAAAATGTCCTGCGGATGGTAGTAGGAGCCACAACCGCTCAAGAAGTATGGGAAACTCTCATTTCTCACTTCAACCGGACCTCCTCCTCTAGATTGTTCGAGCTGCAAAGACGTCTGCAAAACGCTGAGAAGCTAGACAACAACATGTCAGACTATCTCAGGAGTATCAAAGACATTTGCGACCAACTTGCCTCTATTGGAGACCCTGTAAGTGAGAAAATGAAGATCTTTGCTGCCTTGAGAGGTTTAAGCCGTGAGTACGAACCAATCATCACAGTCATTGAAGACTCCATGGATCGCAGTCCTGAACCTACCTATGAGAATGTTATCTCTCGCTTAACTGGCTACGATGATCGTCTTCAAGGATACTCAACTTCCTCAGAGGTATCACCTCACCTTGCATTCAACACTGCAAGATCTTCGAGCTACCAGAACAGGGGTCGTGGTAACAGAGGCAGAGGACGTGGAAACTACTCAACCAGAGGACGCGGCTTTCACCAACAGTTCATGTCCAACACAACCTCTCGAAACAGTGAGTTGCCAATATGTCAGATTTGTAACAAAAAGGGTCACAATGCTATTGACTGTTGGTTCCGCTTTGATGAAGAGTATCAACAAAAACCTACTCCCGTAGCTGCTGCTTTCTCTGCCCTACACATGACCGATGTCACTGACGATGGTGGTTGGTACCCTGATTCAGGAGCAACGGCTCACATCACCAATAACACTCAGCGACTTCAGAAAGCTCAACCCTATCACGATAACGACACTGTGATGGCCAGTGACGGTAATTTCCTTCCCATCACTCATATCGGATCAGCTAATCTACCATCAACGTCAGGTAATCTACCTTTAAAGGATGTGTTAGTTTGTCCTGACATAGCGAAATCTCTATTGTCAGTCTCAAAGTTATGTAAAGATTATCCTTGTGCTGTTACATTCGATTCTGATGATGTTGTGATTAAGGACAAGGAAACTTACAAGCTTCTGACAAAGGGAAAGGAAAATGATGGTCTCTATAAGCTGGAGGATCAAAAGTACAAGCTGTTCTATTCAACGAGACAAATTAAGACATCTGATGAAGTTTGGCATCGAAGATTAGGACATCCTAATGCTCAAGTCCTCCAACTTTTATCTACTAATAAGGCGATTCAGATAAATAAAAGTACCAGCAAGATGTGTGAGTCATGTCGGCTAGGGAAGATTTCAAAGTTGCCATTTACTTCCTCTGTTTTTCATGCTTCTAGACCTTTAGAGAGAGTTCACTGTGATCTCTGGGGTCCCTCTCCTGTTTCCTCTGTTCAAGGATTCAGGTTCTATGTAGTCTTTATAGACAATTTCTCAAGACATTGTTGGTTCTATCCCCTAAAGAGAAAGTCTGATTTCTGCTCCATATTCATCAAGTACAAGCTTCTAGTAGAAAATCTCTTACAAAACAAAATTGGTACCTTCCAATCAGATGGTGGAGGCGAGTTCATAAGTCAAAATTTTTTAACAGTCTTACAAGATTCTGGCATTCAACACTATATCTCTTGTCCTCACACACCAGAACAGAACGGCTTGGCTGAAAGGAAGCATCGGCAACTAACTGAAATGGCACTCACTCTCTTATTTCAGAGCAAGACGCCTCAGAGTCATTGGGTGGAGGCTTACTTCACTGCTAATTTCCTCTGTAATCTACTACCAACAACCTCTCTTGACACCAACAAAAGTCCTTTTGAGGTTTTAAATGGTAAAGCTCCTGAGTACTCAGCTCTTCGAACATTCGGATGTGCTTGTTACCCTACTCTCCGCTCTTATGCTCAAAATAAATTTGATCCTCGCTCTCTCAAATGCATCTTCCTTGGCTATACAGAAAAGTACAAAGGTTACAGATGCTTTTATCCCCCCACTGGTCGTGTCTACTTGAGCAGGCATGTGCTCTTTGATGAAAGCTCATTCCCTTTTGCTGACACATATGCTTCATCACAAAAGTTTGTTCCCACACCACTCTATACCGCTTGGCTCAAAGGATCTCCTGTCGAGTCTTCTGCTCAAACCATGCCTGCAACTGCTTATACGGTTTTCAGTGATGATGAGACTCCCGCGCTCACTGCTGATTCTGTGGTTCCAATCCCACTTCCTCCAGCTGAAATTCATGTTTCGTCAAACGATTCTGATAACCCTGCAATACCGGTTCCAGTTTCTGATACCCTTGCAAGTTCTGACATCGTTTTTCCGGTTGAAACTGCATCCCCTGTTTCTTTGGTTGTTGATGATGAGGAATGTACTGGGTGTACGGCAAGCTTAGACCTTGTTCCTATAGGCAACAACATTCTCTCATCACCAATTCAACCATTTACAACAGATTCTGCAGTCTCAAATGAACAACCAACTGACTCTGCTCACCCTATGATCACACGTTCAAAGGCAGGTATCAGCAAACCAAATCAAAGGTATGCGCTTCTTTCTCATAAAGTATCCTATCCGATGCCTAGAACAGTAACTGAAGCTCTACAAGATGAGAGATGGACGGATGCTATGGGTGAGGAAATGAGCAACTGTAAAGTAACAGGTACATGGTCTCTTGTTCCTCATACACCCGATATGCATGTGTTAGGCTCCAAATGGGTATTTCGTGTCAAGCTTCATGCTGATGGTAGTCTCGACAAATTTAAAGCTCGATTAGTAGCACAAGGCTATAATCAAGAAGAGGGCATCGATTACCTCGAGACCTATAGCCCAGTGGTCCGTACTCCGACCGTTCGAGCAGTTCTCCATGTAGCCACTATTTTGAACTGGGAACTCAAACAAATGGATGTTCGAAATGCATTCCTTCACGGAGACCTTACTGAGACAGTTTATATGAGACAACCAGCAGGTTTCATTGACAAAGATCATCCTGATCATGTCTGCTTATTACACAAATCACTGTATGGGCTCAAACAAGCTCCGAGAGCTTGGTTTGATAAATTTAGCAGCTTCTTGCTTGAGTTTGGGTTCTTCTGCAGCATTCCAGATCCTTCCCTCTTCATATGCATTAAGAACAATGATGTCATCTTTCTGCTCCTGTACGTTGACGATATGGTAATCACGGGGAACCCTTCTGCTCTCCTTACAAGCCTTCTCGACGAACTCAACAAACAGTTTCGCATGAAAGATTTGGGTCCACTGCACTATTTTCTCGGGATTCAGGCTCATTTTCATCCTGATGGTCTGTTTCTTTCTCAACAAAAGTATGCTGAGGATCTTCTCCTCACAGCAGCAATGTCTACCTGTTCTCCTGTTGCAACTCCTCTACCGCAACAACTAAGCAAAGCCCCAAATCAGCACAAGTTTTTTGAAAATCCGAAGTACTTCCGAAGTCTTGCTGGGAAGCTTCAATACCTGACTCTCACAAGACCTGATATACAGTTCTCGGTTAACTATGTGTGTCAAAAAATGCATGCCCCCACTGTCTCTGATTTTCACCTCCTCAAACGCATCCTTCGCTACATAAGAGGCACCACCACAATGGGTATATCTCTCAGCAACAAGACAAACTGCAAGTTGAGAGCTTACAGTGACAGTGATTACAGTGGCTGTCCAAGCAGCAGTCGATCCACATGTGGTTTTTGTACTTTTCTCGGCAACAACCTCATCTCATGGTCTTCCCGCAAACAACCCACTGTCTCCAAAAGCTCGACAGAGGCAGAATACAGAGCCATGTCTGAAGCTACATCTGAGATCACTTGGCTTGTGAATTTGCTTAGAAGCCTTGGCGTCCCTCAGTTTTCCACACCAGAGTTGTTTTGTGACAATCTTTCTGCCGTCTACTTGACCGCCAATCCAAGCTTTCATTCTCGTACCAAACATTTTGCTACTCACTATCACTATGTTCGAGAGCAAGTGGCTTTTGGAAATCTAATTGTCAATCACATACCTGCTGAATACCAGCTCGCTGATATCTTCACAAAATCGCTTCCGCCACACGCCTTTGACCATCTCCGAACCAAACTTGGTGTCGTTGTTCCACCTACTCCAAGTTTGCGGGGGAGTATCAACACCAGAGCCTCAAACGACAGCGTTCTGCATTCAGACTCAAACAAATTGAAGCCCAGCTCAAACCCATCAGCACCCAAGCCCATGTCACATAAACGGAAACCTGCAACAACAGAAACAACAGAACAGAGTCTTACACAACCTGCAACAATTACAACAAGTGATAAAAGTAAGACTCTTACACAACCTGCAACAAGAGACAAACGGAATACTAAAGACACGGAGCTGATCACGCAAAACAGGTTCCAGCTCCTTGAATCATGCGACACAGACCATAGGTGAAAGAAAAGACAATCGAATATTCCAGACACTAGGTTAAGCCAGGTTAAGCCGTTTTGTATCACTATAAAAGAGAAAGACCCTTGTAACAAGAAGATGATCGATTGGGAAAACAGAAATAAAACACCTTTCAAATATTCTTTCATGGTATCAGAGCAATACGGTTCATGGGTTTGCCGGTTCTACTAGTTCCAAAGTCAGACCAGCAGTGACGTTTTCTAATCGTCTCGTCTATTGCTAGGGATCCATCAAGGTCACGAGCTAAGAGGAAGTCAACTAAGAGAAGATAATGATTTCTTCAACCGTTGAAGCTTAAAGCAAAAACAGAACATGGAGCTTGAGAAAGGGGAAGAAACGGTTTAGAGTTATAGGCTTGGAATTTTGCTGGTTGTCGTTTCTATGGTGGTTTGTGCTGGCTAGTTTAGATTATAAGATTGAACTCATGAAGTTAGAATGCAAACAGATGGGTTTATGGCTGAATTTTTTTCTGGTTTGTTGAGAGCACACAATGTGTTTGTTAAAATGTCAAAGAGAAAGACATTGATTTTATGCAAATTGTGGTTGGTAAATGGATGAGAAGCAGATAGCAAGTAGGATTTAAGTAGTTGTGGAAGCGAATTCTTCTTTTTCATAGACGGCTTAGGAGAGTTAAACGAGGTAAAGAAAACCCGAACTCTTTGTGAGACAAATAATAGGTCAAAAGAACCTGAAAAGTTCTCACACTACTGACTGGTTTTATGGTGAAGAGATGCTGCTATCTACATCACAACAATCTTGCTTCGACGACGCATTCTCATGTCAAAGCCATTGCATTTGCGGTTTCAAACTTGTCATGTTGCTTTCACACCACGCCAAGTTTGCGGGGGAGTATTAGAGCAAGCCACAAAGCCCAATAGTATGATCCATTACTAGTCTTAAAGCCCATGTAACTAGGGTTTCCCAAGTGAGATAAGTTTCATATATATATGTGTAACGACTCTAAGAAATGTAACCTTGAGAGTTGTATTGAGACAACTCTTCTTCTTCCCATTTATGAAATATAAATCTACAATCACTTTGTTTTTGAAGACAACCTAAAGCTTCTCTCATTCTCTTTGTTCTTTACATTTGAATAAAGCTCCAATGAGCTATTGTATTTTCAGTTTTAGATTTCTCTTTCAATAAGCTCTTTAAGAGCATTATCTATCTTGTTTGAGATTGCTTTCAGAAAATACCCAATAACACGACCCTGCTGCTTGACGACGAGAGTGGAAACAGTTAAACAGGTTAATGCTCAAATGGTTAGACAATGAAATTATGATACAAGGAGACAGAGAGAGGGATACTTACTCGTCGCGTATGTTCTTTACTTGAGAGATGCGTCCTGAAATCATCAAGGCTTTCGTAATAACAGAAGCACATTTTGCAACAAAATACTGAGTTAGATTCACTTTCACTTTTACTGAACTTGTGAAAAACGTGGCTTCCTGCCATTGAACGAACGTGTACTCTGGTCTCTGAAACTGTGCAAAAAATTTCACTTTTACCGCAATTACGAAGGTGTTTTCTTGCCTCTGAAAGAGTGGAAAAACTTTCACTTGTACTGCACTTGTGAGGAACGTGTTTTCTTGCCTCTGCAACTGTGGAAAAACTTTCACTTGTACTGCACTTGTCAAGAACGTGTTTTCTTGTCTCTGAAACTGTGGAAAAGAAATTATCGTAATTAGTTTAATGGTTATGTCAAACAGTACTGGATGATCGATGAGAGGACAGACAAACAAACAAACACCTGCAAGTAAGCTTTCCCAGAGCCACTCGGCAGAAGTGAGCAGGGCACACATTTTGAGAGGCCTACATGAATAAGCCAGAAAAAGCTTGTGTTTGTGCACTTGTAGTAGCTTGACAAGACAAATTGAATCGACTGGTTCCAAAGTATCCGTTATGACCATTATAGTAGCCGGAGGAGGATTAGAATCTACCCAAATCTCGATATCTTCATAAATTACAGTGCATGTGTTAGCTGTTTCAACAAAGGAAAGTATTGATCAGTAGGCATAGACGATGAATATTTTTAAACCGCCCTAAATTCCAAAGATGGATAGCCAAATGGACTAACCGTAACAGGAATGCACAACATTGATTCCAGTGGAAGAGAGCCCTCGCAGGAGGTGATCAGGGATACGGTTTAGGTCGCCAAAGGCAGTGATGGAGACAGGACCAGAGTAGCCAAGATTCTTGAATGCCGCTTCTAAACTCGGCTGGACCCGACGAGCATCATATCCCTTGGGGATCGGACATTGAAACAAGTTCCACCACACCGCTATTTGAGCTGTCGCGTATTCAGGCGTCGCTGGGTAGTCCCTTGCCCACTCCTCTGTTACACAGTCAACTACTGTCTCCGTAGGGTCTATAGCCTCCTGCTTGACAGAGAGTGGAAACAGAGGTAGTTGCTCAAAATAGGTAGTAGACAATGAAACAATTGATATACAAGCAGAGAGAGAGAGAGAGAGGATACGTACTTCTCGTTTATGCTTATAACTCGAGAGATGCTTCCTGAAATTTTGAGGGCTTTGGGAATCGAAGTTGCAAGATTTGCAGTAAAGCGTGACAGATGATAACTCGCCCGTGTCACTGCACTTCTCCTGAACAAGTGTTGGGCTTCTGTTCTCACCATCCGCGTACCATAGTAATTTTTCCCAAAACCACTCTCTACAAGTACTCAGGAATGTCAAAAACCCATACTCGATTGAATAAACCAGAAAAAGGTTGTATAGCGTTCGTTGTTGTAGCCGGGCCAGATCCCAAGCGAAGACAGTGTGCACCTGATTGGATATGATCATCATTGAAGCCGGAGCAGGATTTTGACCTCGCCATTCCACCATATCCGAATACATGACTGAGTTTGTGCTTTCTGTTCCACTACAGAGCAAAAAAACACAAAAAGTGAGGTTAAATGTGTAGTTTTGTATGTATATATACTACCGAACCCGTTCACGTAACAGTGCTATACTTCAAGTAGGGTAAGGATAGTAGAAATTTAAACTCTAAACTCCAGAGATCAATAAAATTTGGACTAACCGTAACAGGAATGCACAACATTGATTCCAGTGGAAGAGAGCACTCGCAGGAGGTGATCAGGGGTTTGTGTTTGGTCGCCATAGGCAGTGATGGAGACAGGACCAGAGTAGCCAGCATTCAACTGATGCAGAAGTTTAAAATTTTACCCCTCTCTAAACCAATAATTTAATCAATTTACTAGTAATTTAGGATCTTTTATGCTAGTATGTTTAAAGATTAGGTCCACAGGCCAAACCTAAATTTATATCCAACCTTTATTTAATTTACCTCATTCTCTCTTTTATTTCACAATCGCATCGTCCAATTCTTTTGACTTCTGTTCCAAGGGTTTTGACAAATTGAATATTTCCTTAGGCTTTGTTCTGTTCCTCTGTTTTTATAATTCTCTGCTTTTGGTTGATGTTTTTCTTCTGCGTGGGTCAAAAAAACAAAACTCTAGTCTCTTAAATTACGGCTGGGGGTTTTGTTTTTGATATGGACAAGTTCACTGGATTCTCTGATGATGAATTGCTCGTGAAGATCTTATCGTTTCTTCCGACAAAATTTGCTATAACAACGAGTGTTTTGTCGAAGCAATGGAAGTTTCTTTGGATGCGGGTGCCAAAACTTGAGTACGATGAGATGAGCATGTTTTCTTCAGAATTTTACCTTCGATATGTGTTCCCTGAGGAGGGTTACAGCGAAACATATTCTACAGAGTTGGAAAGATGCCAGAGGATGCGGTGTTTTATTGACAAGAATCTGCCATTACATAGCTCTCCGGTCATAAAGAGCTTGAATCTCACGTTTCACAATGAAATTTTTCAACCTGAAGCTATCAAACTGTGGGTTGAAATTGCAATCTCTCGTTGTGTTGAGGAGCTAAGCGTTGCATTTTCTAGTTTAAAGGGAAAACTTAATGCAGTAATGCCGAGTAGCTTGTATATTTGCAAATCACTTGTGACGTTGAAACTAACCAACGACATTTACGTGGATGTTCCTCATGTTTTCTGCCTCCCCTCCTTGAAAACTTTGCACCTTCGACGTGTGATATACGCAGATGAAGAATCTCTACAACGGCTTTTATTTAATTCCTATGTTCTGGAAGATCTTGCTCTGGAACTATCTCCTCGTGACAATGTGAGAAATTTTGCTGTAATCATCCCGTCATTGCTTAGTTTATCCTTTAGGATATCTGATATGTGTGAAGAGTTTAGGATAGATACTCCTTCTTTGAAGTATTTCACAGTTTTCTGTAAAAGTTCATTCGGCTTGATTGAGAGTATGCCTAAGCTGGAGAAGGCAGATATCACTGCTAGTCACAATATCAAGAAGCTTCTTGAGCTTGTCACATCTGTCAAGCGTCTTTCATTGACAATCATAGAAGACAGCGGCACAGAGGTAATTTAAATCTATTTGATAATATTCAATTCTTCAATCTCACTAATATCTCTTTAGATTACTAAAACCGTCCTTTGTACAGGCTCTCACTGCTGTATATGGCGAGGATATTGTCTTTAAGGAGCTTGAGCATCTGAAGTTTCGTATCCATGACGCATATTGGTCGAAGGTACTACACTGGTTGCTCATAGCTTCACCCAAACTACGAAAATTAGAGTTCGATGTAAGTTTCTTCGATATAGGCTATTATTTTGGTTCAAATTCAATGTATCGCGTCGCGTGCGGCCTTTATCTTCTAACTCTTTCTTCTTTAATCCAAAGGAACATTTTTCACGTGATGGTATGGACACATTGGTGTGCTGGAAGCAACTGAAAAGTGTTCCTCAATGTTTCTTGTCGAGTCTCCAAACTTTCAAGTGGACATGTTACGAGATCTCTGTAGAATGTAAAGATCTGGTGAAATTCTTGCCAGTTAAAGACTGCAACAATTGTGTTTGGACTAGGGTTGGATCCACAAAAGAAGCTTGAGATAGAGACGGAGGTAAAATTTTGTTTCCGTGCTTCACCCATCGTAATTCTTTCGACGGCTGAGGAGTCTTGCGAATCAAGATTACTGACAGCTTTGAATTTTCTCTATTAGAGTTTTTGTTGCATTTCGTTTAAATATTTATATGTGTTTGTTAAAGTCATTAAGTGTTTTTAAGTTAATATTCAAAAAGATTCTGGATACATATGTCGTTTAATAAAATTTAAGACACCCACTAACTAAAATTTCAGACGTGGTTGAAGTCTATATTCCACCATATTAACAAAGAGATACGTTGTGCAGTTACACTGCGTGAAAGAAAAATAAAACCGAAACCCTATGGATGAGCCTTAAATTTGGTTAAGAACAAGCAACGAGCTAATGTTTTCTTTTTTTTTTGAATTGAATGTAAAATTTTATTCAACCAAAAAACCTTTTTACAATGAATGCTTCAGTTTGTGAGTAAGTGATTTGAGATACACGTAGAAATTGCAGATTTTTTTTTAAAAAATCTAATAGAAGTTATTGCCGAGGAGGTTGGTGAGTGGAGAACCAAAGCTGCAGGCCTTCCTCATAGCGTTGGTCTCCCATCAATGCTATCGAACTGAGACGATTTCTGATATTCTTGTCAATGTGTTTGATGAGAAGAGCTTGCGGACTGGAGGGTTCACCATGTCGACGAGCATTTCGTTCTCGCCATAGGTGGTACAAAGTGGATTGAAACAGGTAGCGAAACAGAAAGAGGTGGAGCCGTGGGACTGCCGAACTAGTGAGCAGAGCAATCAGTTGATTCCAATCTACCGAATAAGTCGTGGTTAGGAGCGGTTGGGCGAGTCTCCTCCATACTCCCGCAGCAAATGGACACGAGAAGAAAAGGTGGTTCCTGGATTCTTCTGCGTTGTTGCAGAAACTGCAGGTCACCTGCTGGCCCGAGTATGGTGTTTAAAGGTCTCTTATAACCTCTTAAGCTCCTGAAATTAATTTAATGGTATTGTTTCAAGTTGGAGTATATCTATATATATATTCTAGATGGAAATTTACTAATGTTCCATAACAAAAGCATAAAGCTCCTGTAGTTACTTAAGTTTCTTACATCACAAGTCTCTAACCCTCGGATGGGAAAGGAATTTGATAGCGTTCTAAATTTGATCCTCCCGTATTGGTTCTGAGTTCTTAAACACATATGTTGGAGAATCCAGAGCTATGGTACCTTGCTGAACCTCATCTAGAGGGATTTACCAATGTACCTTGCCTCTTATTTGGTTTTTGAATTTTCATAATTACAGAGCTTTCCATGCTTCAGAATTCCTTACTTCTTCTTCTGGACAATATAGCTTATGTTATATTCCAATGGGCTCTCCACTCCCTAGTCCATATATGGTTTAATCCTTTCTCCACTTCCTTTATCTTCTAACCCTTTCTTCTTTAATCCAAGGAACATTTGTCACGTGATGGTATGGACACATTGGTGTGCTGGAAGCAACTGAAAAAAAGTGTTCCTCAATGTTTGTTGTCGAGTCTCCAAACTCAAGTGGACAGGTTACGGGATCTCTGTAGAAGGGAAAGATCTGGTGAAATATATCTTAAGAAAGTCTTGCCAGTTAAAGACTGCAACAATTGTGTTTGGACAAGAGTTTGATCCACAAAAGAAGCTTGAGATGGAGACGGAGGTGGAATTTTGTTTCCGTGCTTCACCCATCGTAATTCTTTCGATGACGGATGAGGAGTCTTGCGAATCAAGATTAATGCCAGCTTTGGATTTTCTCTATTAGAGTTTTTGTTGCATTTTGTTTAGATCATTTAGATGTGTTTTTTTAAAGTTATTATTAAGTGTTTTTAAGTTAATGTTCAAAAAGATTCTGGATACATATGTCGTTTAATAAAATTTAAGACACCCACTAAAGACGTGGTTGAAGTCTTGATTCCACCAAATTATATAACAAAGAGATACATTGTGCAGTTACACTGCGTGAAAACAAAAAAGAAAACCGCAACCCTACGGATGAGCCTTAAATTTGGTTAATTAAGATGGTTGGAATATGCTTGCACTTGGACTTATCAAGTGCTTTCTCAAGTGCCTTGAAATCCTCATGGTAAACCGCACACCGAACCACTCCACCACCGCCGCATGAGCAGTTGTTTTTGAGGTTCGATGATTTCTTGCGGCGTTTGTTTTCCACGTCCTCGAGAATTAGATCCCGACGTTCATCTATAAGGTCCGGTAATATGCCAATGAGATAAACCAAAAACAAACCGATCAGTATAAGGGCGCTTACCAAATCCGCTGTATCCACCGTCAACGCCATTAATTACTCCCCTTGCTTCACACACACAACAAATTAAATCTAGCTAGCTAGGGTTAATTTATTAGAAAAATATTTCGAGAAACAAAAAAAATAGAATTACCTAAGAAACTTGGACATGCAGTTAGTTATATATAAATTACTAAGATTTGGATGTCTTCGAACTTCCGACGTGATATTGTTTTGGATTTAGTTTCCTGAATATTTAAAATACAATCCTATCCCCACTCCATATTAAAACCAAACTCTTATCGAAAATAATGCAAGTAATTAAGATTTGGATGACTTCGAATATCTTTTGGTATAATATAATGCTGTTTTGGATTTAGTTTCCTAAGTTAAGTTACAATCCTACCCACACTCTCATTAAACAAAACCTTTTTGAAAATTACATTTACACACGATCATAAAACTCATGGACGACTAAAATATACTTTTTCATAAAAAAATTAAGTTATACAAAAAAAAAATATTTACAAAACCTCAGTTTATATAACCAAAAAAAAGCAAAAGAAAAACATTAAAAAAGATGTTTCTTCCAAATCTCGAAAACTAGTAGATTATCTAGTCAATCTTTTAAGTTGGGAAAACATGGAACGAATAGTGTCGCACTTTGATAGACGTATAATATCGGAGAAAGCTCTCACATCTTTCATGACAGATGCGGCAACAATGATCATCATCTCCAAGTTCAATGTCACCATCATCATCATTATCTTCGTCTTCGTCTTCTTCTTTCCAAAAATACGGTGAACAGGTATCAACAAGGAGGTAGATATAAAAAACTGCTCCGAAGAAAAGAAAGTAAGATGTAACCAGATTATCCACTGTCACCATCTTTTCAATCCACTACAATATTGTGTAGCAACAAAATATAGGCAAAACCGATGCTGATTCAGAAACTAATGATCTAAAAGTCTCGGGTATTAAAAAAAAAAAAATCTACGGTTTACCAAAGGAATGCATTTTTATTTTATAGGTATCCGATTTTTTTTTTTTTTCCTGAGTTTGGTTTATAACGCCTTTTTATTGATTTTAGTTGGGCTTGAAAGTGGCCCACCAAGCCTAAAAACATTACAAAATGTTGTTGGTTTTGTCGATGGAATGGAAATATCAAAGTCGTCGTCGGTGCTCACTTAAGTCGCAATCTTGTTTCTTCTTCTTCTTCCTTAGTCTCTGGCGCCGCTTTGTCTCAGTCGCAATCTCGTAAGCTTCCTCACTCTTCTCTTTAGTTCAATCACTAAAACGTAATACGTTTTCGTTCAATTTGATCGATGTGATGTAGAAACTTAAATTTCTCGGGTCCTGATGACGAAATAGGGAGTCGGAAGAACACGATCGTTGACTTTTATTAGTGTTTATGGAGAGATTCAATTAAATGAAAAAGACTGTCCAGTAGAGTTTCTGTATTGAAAAAAAAAAAAAAAAACACTTTTCATTAGTTTGTCTGAAAAATAATGTATTTTTTGAAGTCTTCTGTTACGTTCTTGCTACCATCATTGACTAGTGAGCAAGTTTTGTATGTTTGCCAAGTTGTAAACTATCACAAAATACATAGAAGTACTTAAAGACTGTATAAGCTGATTATTAGTTGTTGTTTATTTTGTAACAGAACGATATGGAGAAAGACATGGCATTGAATTTGATGATGGGGGACAAACTGGTACTGAGAGGTTTGAAATTTTACGGTTTCCATGGAGCGATTCCTGAAGAGAAGACGCTTGGCCAGATGTTTATGCTTGACATAGATGTTTGGATGTGTCTTAAAAAGGCTGGTCTATCTGACAACTTAGATGATTCCATCAGCTATGTCGACATTTACAAGTTCGTTTTTCTTTTTCTTTAACTCTTATCACATGGATATGAAATGATTTGTCTCTAGATTGAGTATTTGGATAGTAACTACGCTTTGCATATGCTTGCTGTATGTTTATAATCAATCTAATGTGGAATGGAATTGAATTAATTTTCAGCTTGGCAAAGGAAGTTGTACAAGGGTCATCAAGAAACCTTCTGGAGGCAGTAGCTGAACTTATAACGTCCAAAACTCTGGAATCATTCCCTCAGGTCAAAGCTGTTCGACTGAAGCTATGGAAGCCAAATGTTCCTCTTATCCAAAGCGCTATCGATTGTTTAGGTGTCGAGATTTTCAGAAACCGCTCTACTGAATAAACCACTACTACTACTTCTACTACTTTGAATTCTGTTGTTTGTTTCAGTTTGTATCCTTGAAATTTTCATTTTCATATCCAAAAATACTTATAACATCAAGAGATTTGGGGGGGGGGGGGGGGGGGGGAATAAATGTATTTTATGTACTTGATGCGTACACGATCCCACCAGTTATGTTTCATAAGATTGTGTCAGCTTCACTTGTGTTTATTTTCGCAATTTTAATATGTGCGGGGTCAATTCTTTAACCAAAAGTAAAGATGAGGACCTCTATTGCAAAATGTTGAAGCATTGTTTCAGATGCTAAAATCTTATTTTTTTTAATCCATAAATTGTTCATCTTTATTGTTCTTCTGCAATTTACACAAAAGGTATAGAAGTTTTTCAAACCCATGAATCTCTCTGTCCATGTGTGCTTGTTGTTATGTCGATTCTGCAATTGGCAAGTTTAGACCCTGAGATCTATCATCTTCTAATAGTTGCACACCATGTGTTTGTGTAAATGCCTAAGAGAATTGCTTGCTTCTGAGTTTCCTATTTTCTATTAGCTTTTTTGGTTTTGTGGATGACAGTTAGATAGTTTGGTATTTAAATTTTGATCCTTTCTTTGATTTTTGTTTAGGAAATCATGACATTCTGAGAGATCGGTAGATGATGGCGCTTACTCAACTGGTTCCTTCTACTTCAGACAAGCTTTTCTTTTTCTCCAGCTTCCTCCACCCTTCAACCCCTCTGGAGATTCGCAGATGTAACATAAGAAGTACTCAAACCCATTCCAAGAAACTCGGAAGTCTGTCTTTAAACATCTCATGTGCAGCTCACAAGATTGTTCGGAGTCCATCTTTAGACAGACATGTAGTGAAGCAGAACAGAGTTCGGTTTGTGCAGAAGTTGAAGACTTTACTTCTCTCCAAACCAAAGCATTACATACCAATTCAGATCCTCTACAAGTGCCGTTCTTACCTCGGCATCGAGAACCCTCGTGCAATTATCTCCATGATCCGTCGGTATCCCACAATCTTCCAGCTTTTTACAACACCTACACCACATTTGCCTATGAATGCCACTAAGCCTTTATCTCAACTCTGTGTCCGTATGACATCGGCTGCATCCTCCCTTGCAATGCAAGAATTGAATCTCAAGTCTGAGATTTCTGATAAATTGGCTACTAAGCTCCAGAAGCTGCTAATGTTGTCATCTCACCGCAGGTTGCTTTTGTCTAAACTGGTTCACATTGGACCAGATTTTGGCTTCCCTCCTAATTTCAGGTCCAGGCTCTGCAATGACTATCCGGACAAGTTCAAGACTGTGGATACATCCTACGGAAGAGCGCTTGAGCTTGTCTCGTGGGATCCAGAGTTGGCGAACCAAATGCCATGTCCTGAAGTTGATAGGGGTTTGATTGTTGATCGTCCTTTGAAGTTCAAGCGTTTGAATCTTCGTAAAGGTTTAAACTTGAAGAGGCGGCACCAAGATTTCTTGGTAAGATTCAGAGAATCGCCTGATGTGTGTCCTTACAAAATGTCATCTGAGTGTCTGGCAAGCGAGTCAATCGAGGCCGAGAAGCGAGCCTGCGCAGTTGTAAGAGAGGTGTTGGGGTTAACGGTTGAGAAAAGGACGCTCATTGACCATTTGACACATTTCAGGAATGAGTTTTCTTTACCAAACAAGCTAAGAGCGTTGATAGTGAGGCATCCGGAGCTATTCTATGTGAGTGTAAAAGGCACGAGAGACTCTGTGTTTCTAGTCGAAGCATACAGCGACAATGGTGATCTTCTAGAGAAAGATGATACATTGGTGATCAGAGAACGTTTGGTAGATCTTATTCAAGAAGGTAAGAGAAATAGACGTGAACGGAGAAGAAAAGGCGCTATACTTGGTGATAAAAACACAGAAGACTATATCAATGATAATGACAGAGATGAAACTAGTAGTGATCTGGATGATGATGAATATGAAGATGTGTTTGAGAATTTGTTTGATTCAGAAGATTCAGGTGTGGAATATCATTTCGACGAAGAAGATGATGACGAGGCGTGGGTTAATAATGGTGAAAGTGTAGAGTATTGGAGTAGAAAGCTTTCTTCTTCTTCTGGTAGTAACAGTGATGAAGCAAAGAGTGGTGTAGAATCATGGTGAGAGTAGGAAAAACACATCGATGTTCTGATATTGTAGACTCAGAAAATTGTACGCAATTACACAATAACATAACGTTTCTGTCGTTATCTTAGTGCTATTGGCTTTATACAAGATTGAAAAGTGAATTAAGCGTGTTCTTTTCTTATTTCACAACTGTAGTTGGTCGAGTCTCGCAATGCCTTCACCAATGTGTCTCTATTGCTAGCGACAGCGTTTGCTTTCTCCATGAGCTTCAGTTGTAACTAAACTGTCAAAACCAATACCGTTTTCACTTTTGATTTTAGCCAATGTTAACATTGTCTAAGTTAACACTGTCTCTCCTAATCTTATAGTCTTATATGGTAAGAAATGTAATGGCAAGTGGTAAATAAATTAGTTAATTACCAAACTATTTGAATCTCGATTTGTTTCTACAAAGATAATCATATTTGAAATTGTTCCACAAATAGGGAGATCATATAAATTTAAAATATTTGAATGGGCTTACGATGAATGAAAGGGAGAAAGCCTTCTAAATAGGCCCATTAAGGATGTTACCATTGTTAAAAAATCCCACATCGCTCAGGTGAAGAGAAGAAGCTGTGTTTATATATCGGTAGAGTCGACTAAGTGATTGTCCCTTCGGGGACATCCGATAAAATTGGAACGATACAGAGAAGATTAGCATGGCCCCTGCGCAAGGATGACACGCACAAATCGAGAAATGGTCCAAATTTTTTTTTGCCAAAATTTTTCCAGATCGATTCTTCGAGAGTTTAACGTTTCTTGTAGAACCCTAAAATTTTACTTAATAACTGGAACTTTTGTATAAGCTAAGACAATATGATTGGTTCGTGGTTGCAGAGTTCTAATGGTCGGAGAGATTTTCTGTCCCTGTCTGTTTCGAGGCGGCGACACAACCAATTCGTTTTTGTTAACCAGATTACGGTTACGAATTGTATTGAACGAGATTTTGGTTAGGTAACAAAACCAACGGATTCGACCTTTGCCATTACCATCTAGGCGGTGAGAGGCCTTCAGGATAAGTAATGTGTGTGTGTAAGAATCTGAAGGAAGAGTTTTTTGGGTAGGTATTATTCTGGTTGACTCCGACAAGGTACAAATAGCTGCGAAGTTTAGTGGAAAACGTTAAGAGAGTAGAAAAATCATCAACCTTTTGACATTCATATATTCGAAAATTGTTGATTACACAAGAACACAAGTTGCTACTGTTTGTTATCTTATTCTCATTGGCTTAAGAAGAGCGAATTAGCATACAAAACTGTGCGCGTGTTCCCTGTCTTATTTTCTCAACTGTTGTTCGAGTCTCTCAATGGCTGCGCCAACACCACTTGTTACCTCGCCGTGGTGGCTTGTGCCCTCGTTATTGCCTTCGTTTGCTTTCTGCATGAGCTTCACTTGTAACCACCCTGTAGAATCAATGTGGTTTTCACTTAGTTCTACCCAACTTTCCAATACATACTCCTGGATGCTTCTCTATCATTCTCTAATATGGTAATAACTTGTAAGACATGTTTATGCAAGACGCAAAGTGATTACCAAGAGGGAAGCAGACTGTGGCTCCAAGAACTGAACCAAGCAACACATTCCGCGCACGCCAAGCAAGAGACCCCGGCACTGCCATATTTGAAGAAAGATAATGATACGTTAGCGACACAAAAAGTTTGCATCTTCTTAAATCTAAAAAGCCACAAGTCCAAAAGAGGATGCAAAGAGAGTGGGATGTATCAGTACTGATTAGGCCAAATACTGCAGCAGTAGCAGAACCAGCTCCAACGACATTGAAAACATCATGGACTCCTCGCGTCTCAGCTAAAAAGTTTTGCAGACTGAAGAAAGAGGCAGTGAACATCCCAAGACGCATCCCTCCAATGAGAGAACCACGAGTTACTCGGATGAATCTTTTCTCCATAGCATCTCGCATCAACCTGTGTTGTTCACGCTTGTCCTGTGTACTACCCATCTTCAACATCACTTCTGCATCTTTACTCTGTTTCAAACCACAGACACTGATATTAGCATGGGAGATCAAATTCAGCTAAAAAGTCTTAACCCATGTTATGATTTCAGTTCAGTTACTAATACTAGCATACACAAAGATAGTGGAATCTCAGATCGTCTAAATCTATCTAGTGCCTCCCTGAAAGTAACCAACTTGAATCCGAAAAATGGAATGCAAACATACCACAGAAGCAGAAGCCTCTTTGCTGCCTCCATAAAGCAATCCTGCAAAGACCCCAACAACAGTTGCTGTTCCCCAGTTTGGATTCCCAGCTAATCTTGAAGAATTCTGATTCATATATAACACAACTTTAAAAACCTGAACTTTCCATAATGACAATCAGAACAACAAATTCAAAATCAACGAATTTGCCAATGCGTAACATCGAAAAAGAATCATGCCAATTCAAAATATCCTGATCAATGCATTTGAGAGATAAAACCCTAAACCCGTTTCTAGCGTAAGGAATCGTAATAAGAGAGAGAGAGCAAAAGAATCTCACGCCTGGGATGGGTTCTTCAGAATTTTCTACCGCTTCCATTGATCTAACAGTGTCGAAGTCGCCAAAGTAAACGAGAAATATGAATTTCGAATCTCCCCCTCCGCCGTAATCGCTTTCTCCTTCAGTCCTTCTATAGGTAGAAGACGACCAGAACATTTTCCTTAATCGTCGGCGATCAAACTTTAACCGATAATTTTTTTCTAAACCGACCGAATCTGTCTTAACCGGTCGATTAGACCAATTCTTTGTTTTTCTTAAACTCCAAAACGACGTCGTTACTGTCTTCCTTTCGCTTTGTTCTTCTCTGTTTTGTTTTTTAGCCGCCGGGGAAAAAATTGTTCGCCATGGACGCAGCACATTGCTATCTCGAAGGAAACGCCGACGCTGTAGAGTTCTGTCCTCACGAGCCTTACTCAAACTTGCTTGCAGCTTCTACTTACACACTCCAAGAAGGAGATTCTCCCTCTCGATCTGGGTCTGTGTATCTATTTGACGTCGGAGATGGGGAAGATGTTGGTTTGAATCTTCTTCAGAAGATTGATACTGCCGGAGTTTTCGATATCCGTTGGAGTCACAGCAACGATGGAGGCGGAAACGTGGCGCTTGCTCAGGCTGATGCTGATGGATGCTTGAGAGTTTACAAGATCGATGACACTGAAGTTAAAGGTAATGTTTTTAAAATCTTGTAACTCATTATAGTAGATGAACATGGTAACTTAAGGTTAAAACTTCTTCTTTTGATGCTGCTGATGAGTAGTCTATTGAAACAAGATTGAAGCTTTCAATGCAATTGGATCAATTGTTTAATGTGCATCTAAGTTCTGTTTTGTTAGCTTGTTTGTGATATGAGTAAAGTTTTATCCTTTGAAACAGGCTCTGAGAGAAGTCGCTGGTGAAAAGATAAGCTCATCAATGTGTCTTTGTTTGGATTGGGATCCATCATCAACATCAATCGTAGTTGGTTTATCAGATGGCTCTGCTTCAGTTGTGTCATTCACTGATTCTAATCTAGAAACAGTCCAACAATGGAAAGGGCATGACTTTGAGGTTTGGACGGCCTCATTTGATCTCAACAATCCTAATTTGGTCTATACTGGATCAGATGATTGCAAGTTCAGCTGTTGGGATATCAGAGGTAATCCGGCAGACAATCGTGTTTTTCAGAATTCCAAAGTTCATACAATGGGTGTTTGCTGTATTTCCCCAAGTCCAAGTGATCCTTACTCTATATTCACTGGAAGCTATGATGAAACACTAAGAGTTTGGGACACGAGGTCTGTTACGAGACCTGTGAACGAAACATCGTTGTCTTTAGGCGGAGGAGTGTGGAGAATCAAGCATCATCCTTCTCTGAGCGGTGTTGTATTGACGGCTTGTGTGCACAACGGTTTTGCTGTAGCGAAGGTTAGTGATGGGAAAGGTGAAGTGTTGGAGAGTTATAACAAGCATGATTCTCTTGCTTATGGAGCAGATTGGTACAGAGGGAAAAATCAGAAGCAAAGCGTTGTGGCAACTTGTTCGTTCTATGATCGGCTTCTTCGGTTATGGATGCCAGAAAACTGCATTTGAGCTCTGAAGTTCGGATATCACATTGCTATTGTATTATTGTTGTTGCCTAGATTGTCAAATTTCGAATCACTGAGTTTTCAATAAGAGCTTCATGATTGGATTTGGTTAAGTCAGCACATAGTCCTTAATTTGCGTAGTTGAATACAGAAGCAAAATTCTTGCTATAACAACTCCGCCAATGTCGTCCAGTGTGGTTCAGCAAAGGAGAGTACAACAGTTAGCCCAAATCTTTATTTCATTAACCTAACCAAACTTTCGGATGTTTTGCCTAAACAGAGTTAACAAAGAAAAAGGATAGTTCTTTTATTTGGGTTAATTGACAAATACATTTTCATGATCTAAACATAACAATGAGAAGTCCCCATACACCACACCGGTTACATCAAAGCTTGGAAGGGATATTGGCAAGAGCACCAGCTTTAGTAAGGAGAGGCACAAGCTTGCCTTGCTTGTAAGTCTCCATCACTTCTGCAAAAAACAGAGCAACCAAAAAATGAATGACCAGTTTAATTTTTCAGCTTTGATTTTCGACCATAGTCTAAATTAAGGTGCAGAGAAAGAGAGGTTGTCTAAAATGTTCTCTTACTATCGCTTCCACCGATATGTTTCGCTTTGATGAAGACGCTTGGAACAGTGCTCTGGCCAGTCCACTCTAACAAAGCTGATTGGATCTCACTTCCATCGCCTGTTTTAAAGAAGAACAAGCAATAGCATCAATATGATTCAGGTTTGTCGATAAATAGCTTCATTATTGTTAGAAATTTTGTTTCTTACTTATCTCATCGAGCTCAAGTACTTTAAAACTTGCTCCAAGTTGTGTAAGCAGCTGCTTCACCCTCTGGCAATAACGACAGTAAGTCTTGCTGCGAAAGAGAAAATATAGTTCAAAACTTAAGACTTCACAGTTCACACTTCACAAGTGACATTAAGACCAACTCAAAAAGTGGGAAAAGAGTCAACAACATAAGCTAATGAAACTTTTTGAAGTTGAGAATTGAAACCCAGAATTAACCAGAGTGAATCGATGATAATTGCAAAAAGAACAAGATATGACGATCCAACGGATTGGTAAATGAAAACCTCAGAAACAACAAAAGCATATATAACCTGAAGACAACGACCGGGTACGAGGAGACAATCTCTTTGGTCTTGTTCATCGCCGTCTCCATCTCTTCCTTGCTCATCCGTTTTTTCACTTAGAACCCAATCAATTCTAGCTAGAGAGTAAAGACTATACCTTTTTAAGGATCTAACAGAATTCAGTCAAAAGCAAACTCTTACAGGTGTTTCTTGCCAATCATACTGATAAAAACAAGAAATTGAATTGAATCAAGCTCGAAGAACTGTTGGATCAAAGCTGTTGTTTACTTTTTTCTTTTCTGGTTGAATCGAGTCAAATTGCTTCGAGATTGGATTTTAGTTAAATTAGCACATCTGTACGAAGTCAACTTGAGAAGTTAAAAAGTCTTGCTATAATAATAACACAAAGCCAATGTCCAGTGGTCTAGAAACTTCCAACAGCTTTTTTACTCGGGATCAAGTTTCCCATTAACCAAACACCAGCAACGTGAAGAGCACACTTTTGATGTTATTGTTACTCTCCATCACTCGTGTAAAATACAGAGCAACCACAAATGACCAGTTTCATTTTTCAGCTTTGATTTTCGACCATAGTCTAAATTAAGGTGCAGAGATGTCTAAAATTTTCGCTTACTATCGCTTCCACCGATATGTTTTCCTTTGATGAAGACGCTTGGAACAGCACTCTGGCCAGTCCACTATGATCAAGCAAATAGCATCGATATGATTCAGGTTTGTCGAGAAATATCATCATTATTATTAGATTTTATTTCTTACTTGTCTCATCGAGCTCAAGTATAATATGACATATAACGCACTTGCTCCCAACTATGATCAACGAGGGGTAATTTTGACATAAACTCCAAATCTTAATGACCAAAAGAAGTTTAACACTCCGAAGAGAAACTGATTTCTGGTCAAAAGAAGTTTAAATTTTAAAGCAGCTTACTCTATAAATGAATTCTTCATCTTTTTTTTTTGACCTTCTGCCATCGTAACGGCGACCATGCCCTGAACGGAAATAGGGGGGAAGATATGGAGAAAATTAGATAAGGAAATTCGGAGCTAAAGCTGAGTAGACATGTAGTCAGTGCAAATCGATTAGCAAAAGTGAACATAAAGCTATTGGCAGAGTAGCAAAAGTGAGGAGGAATCACATGATGTATGGCTGTAATGGAAAAGTTTACATACCTTGTTTTGTATTTCCTCCGGGATGGTCTCCAACCGTGGCTTCATCAGTTGCATATGATCATAGAATAGACTACTGAAGGATGCAGCATACGGCAGAAAAAAAGAGGGAACCAAGCAAAAATGCCACAAAATATAAGTTTAAGTTCATGGACTTATCCGTTTGTATGTAAAAATTTGTTTCAGAACCTGAGTATGTGTAAACACACAAGCAAGACAAAATTGTAATGGTTGAAAGAACTTACAGCTTCTGTTGCCATTCATCAAAGAATTCGTTCAGCCATTCGATCAGGATAAAAGGGTTCAAGATCCTCCATTCGCTCTCCACATCTTACCCGTTTAATCGTCTTCCCCGATACCTATTGACACCCAATTAAGAGTGAACGATCAACATCAAACGTTAATTAAGTAACTTTCTATGACATAGTTGATCAAAGAAGAAGAACACAAACCTCCTTTGACACTCAAAGCAGCACCACCACCTCTTGAATCACCAAAAAGCGGGACGAGAAAGTCAACAAGTTTTATTTTATTATGATAGGAAAAAAAACACACGATTTTGCTCTCTCCAGTCATGCTATAGACTTATCAAGGACAAGGGAGTGGCCAGATAACATTTTAATTTCGATTAGACACATGGACAAAAACAAATTGAAAAGGAGAGAACAGATCACCTACCTGATTTCCCATGTTGAGACTTGAGAGGTATGACATTGGTGCAAATCTTTACCTCTGGATGTATGTTTCTCTTTTCATCACTCAAGTTTTGAAAATGGAGAGGCTGTTTGTAGTCACTGACAGCTGCAGAGGAGACAAAATGCATCAGAACAACACTAAGAGTCATTATAAAAGATTCACATATTAAGTGAAAGAAGTTAACATTACCTGTGACAAGAATCACTGGAAATGCAATGCTTTCTCCATCATACCAACCTGCTTTGATACCCTGTCGATAATAGTTTCCAAATAGGCAAAATTATGTCAGACCAAAGTTAAATTGCAGTTGACGTTACACTTGTCAAAGTGGAAAGAGCCAGATTCTAATTAAACTGTTTTCACTACAAACCTCTGTTTTTTTATCCATCAAAGAGAGATCATGGCAAGCTTCCGAAGGAAACCTCTGTGATGAGAAAAAAAAAACACAACACGCCTAATGAGAAAGTGAGCAGAGAAAACTTAAGCAACACAGGAAAAAAAACAAATGTGCATCTTCATACCAGAAACAATAAAATGGTCTTGCGCAGTAGCAAGTCATGATCATGTCCATGTCATGTGTAAGGAAATGACATCACATAAGAGGAGTAATGACCCAAGACGCTCCACAATGGCATAAAGATGGTATTTTGTAGAAACCTGAAGAAACAAAATGATAACCAGTTAGGATGTTAGGATTATTTGATAAAACTAAAAGGTCACTTCCTTGGGAACTGGAAGCCAAACCGTGTAGGAGAGAGAGAAGCTGAGATGCTGGTAGCCCGGTGAATCCTGCTCTGAGTACAAGGAAGTGTAGCTTAGATTCTTCTCCTCCACCCATCAATTTGACTTGCTCATCATGTACAATCTGCAACATAACCATGATAAGCCACACGTTAGTACTATTGAAACCAAAACGATAAAGTGACACAGCTATACAAAACCATTATGCTAATGAAAAATATGTGGAAGGACGAAGGAGATGAAACAGAAACCAAAAATACCTTCACCAACTGCTGATCTGGTCTGACTCCACGAATGATTCCCATCCCAATGGCTTGGTCACTAACACCTTCTAACAACTGCGAGACTCACCTGTTAGCAAAACCACCAAGAGAAATCAAGTTTTGAGCTCAAGGGCAAAAACAAAAAACAAAAACAAAGAAAAAAGTTGAACCTTGGCCTTTGAGTTTGCTTTGCAAGAAGCCTCCTTAACCCAGGGAGTAAAGAAAACGCCAAATGTATGAACAAAACTGGTAATCAGAAACACATTCAGACATCAATTTGGTAATCAGAAAAAGAACTTAAATAAAATTTGTGTTACCTTAGGTAAGGCGAGCATATGAGCGGGTCTTTGTCGAGATATCTCCATACAAAAGGTATCTGTATGAAAACAAGAACATGAGTTTAGTATCTGCAACATAGAACAGAGGAAAAATTCAAGTCAGAATTGAGACGGATACAAATTGGCAGTACGAAGAACGGTTTTGGTAGGCTAGTACCTGTTGCATCCACTTTAAGATTGAAAGGTTCTCTCCAATCAGAGGATCCAAAAAGCGTGTTACGATTCGAAGATCCAATCCACTTCCCCTGGAGAACCATGCATGGGGGCACTGGGAGAAGCTGTCCACAAATATAAATATGGCTGCAACACAGAACAGAAAAGTTAGAATTTAGACGAATACAATTTCGCAGTAGCAATAAAGGATTTGGTAGGTTAGTACCTGATTTCCTGTTTCATTGATTTTAATGAAAGGTTGTCCACTGAGAGGATCCAAAAGCGTTTTATGATTCGAAGATCCAATCCGGTTTCCCTGCACTACAAACATAACACAGGAAAGTTAGAATTGAGACGGATAGAACTTTGCAGTAGCAATAAAGGTTTTGGTAGGATAGTACCTGATTTCCTGTTTCAGTGACTTAAATGAAAGGTTGTCCATTGAGAGGGTCCAAAAGCGTGTTATGATTCGAAGATCCAATCCGGTTTCCCTGCACTACAAACATAACATAGGAAAATAAAAGCTCAGAGACCAAACACAACAGCACTTTAGTAGGAAGCTTACCAAATACAAAATTCAATCTGAGAAGTAAACACACACACCAAACCTCCGTAGTACTTGAACCAGATAGCTCCTCGGCATCTACAGTAGCAAAAAGGTTTGGAATGATTCAATCTGCAAAAACAAAAACACAAACATTAAGTCAAATGAAGACACTCTTTTAATCAGAACAAGAACTTAAATAAAATTTGTGTGCGTTTACCTTAATAAGGCGAGCATATGAGCTGGTCTTTGTCGAGATATCTCCATACAAAAGGTATCTGTATGAGAACATGAACATGAGTTTAGTATCATCATATGTAGAACAAACAAACTAAGAAATAATAACTCAACAAGAAGAAATGGATAGAGAATTCACCAAGCCCCAAGCAAAGCCATATGATACCTCTAGGGAGATTTGAAAGGGTTATGGAGACCAGATGCATGGGGGCACTGGGAGAAGCTGTCCACAAATATAAAGGCTGCAACATAGAACAGAGGAAAAATAAAAGTTAGAACTGAGACGGATACAAATATTGAAAGCACAAAGAACGGTTTTGGTAGGCTAGTACCTGAGTTCATGTTGCATCACATTAATATTGAAAGGTTCTCCAATCAGGGAATCCAAAAGCGTGTTATGATTAGAAGGATCCAATCCAGTTTCCCTGCACTATAAAAATGACACATGAAAGTAAAAAAAGCTCAGAGACCAAACACAACAGCACTTTAGTAAGAAGCTTACCAAATACAAAATTCAATCTGAGAAGTAAGGACACACACACCAAAGCTCTGTACTTCAGCAAGATGAGCACCAGATAGCTCTTCCTCGGCATCTGGGTAGCAAAAGGTATGGAATGGTTTAATCTGCACAAACCAAAACACAAAATATATACTAAGTCAAGGATTCTGAGAGTAGAGAGAGGGTGATAAGTTATATAACATAAAGAGTATAAGGTGATAGTATATAACATAACATAAAGAGTAACCAGTTTGAAGTTGTTACTGTAAGGCGAAGTTAATCTTTGTGTTGGTTCTGAATCTTTTCATTCATTCTTCAAACCATAGCATATCTCCGATCTGCACACAAAAAAATAAAGAATTAGAAGAAGCTCCGTCAATTTTTTTTATATATTTCTTTAAAAGTTCTGACATTAAGTGAAGGGAGAACTGTACATACATACCTTCAAAATCAGTTTGATGCTGTTACTGTAGGAACGCCGGCGACCATGTTCTGAATCTACTTCATCGCTTCAAAATATATATTAGAAACTCACTCAAATGAGACCAAAACGAAAAAAAAGAAGTAAAATTGGAAGCCAAACCGTGGAGGAGATAGAAGCTGAAATGCTGGTAGCCCGGTGAATGCAGCTCTGAGTACAAGGAAGTGTAGCTCAGATACTTTCTCCTCCGCCCAACAATTTCAGTAGCTCATAATGTACAATCTGCAACATATCCATGATAAGCCGCACTTCAGTACCAAAATGATAAGAGTGAAACAGCTATAAAAACCATTATGCTAATGAAAAAATATGGGGAAGGACTAAGGAGATGAAACAGAAACAAAAAATACCTTGACCAGTTGCTGATCTGGTCTGACTCCACGAATGACTCCCATGACAACGGCTTGGTCACTAACAGACTGAACAAACCTTCTCACATGTTAGCAAAACCGCCCCTAAATTGAGCTCAATGGTAAATAAAAAACAGAAAAAAATCGAACCTTTACCTTTGAGAATTCTCTGCAAGCAGGCTCCTTGAGTCCACCAGTCAACTGAACAGACATCTCGGCACTTCACTTGGCTCCTTCTGTAATGTATCTTCCATGGCCAAAAGTCTTCGATTTCAACCAACTCCATATCTCTCGTCTCGCTACTCAACACAGAACATCACAAAAAGACAAAACAACCAAACAAAAATCTTAGAAAACCACTCAACAGAGATCAAAACGAAGAAAGGAACTTGAGCAAAATTGGAAGCAAAACCATGGTGGAGAGAGAGGAGCTGAATTGCTGGTAGCCCGGTGAATGCAGCTCTGAGTACAAGGAAGTGTAGCTCAGATACTTGTCCTTCGCCCATCAATTTCAGTAGCTCATCATGTACAATCTGCAACATATCAATGATAAGCCACACTTGAGTACTATTGAAACCAAAAACAATAGAGTGAAACAACTATAAAAAGCATTATGCTAATGGAAAAAAGTATGGGGGAAGGATTAAGGACAAATGAGATGAAACAGAAACAAAATATACCTTCACCAACTGCTGATCTGGTCTGATGAGTCAAAGCCATCACCGATTTATAAAAGCATCATCCAAACTCTGAAATAACAAAAAACAACAAGTAAATATAATGACATGTAATGAGAAGAAGAAAAAACCATAGAACCAAAGTGAATATTAAGAAACAAATAATAGAGATGTGTTTTAGAGCAAGGAACCCATGAGAACGCCTGAGGAAGATCAGTCAAAGCCAACACTGATAGATAAAAGCATCATCAAAAACCTGAAACAACAAAAACGATAAGTAAACATTAACATGTAGTTAGAAGAAAAGAAAAAACCAGAGAACCAAAGTGAAAATTCTTAAGTGAACATGTAACTTTGTTCCAACAATTTCACAAACTAAACATGCTACAGTCGTATACACAATTCAATCCAACCCTACGGTACATGTTGTAGAATGAAGTACATTGGATTAGAGTTAAAAAAAACATTAATCTCTGTACTGCATCTTTATCAAAATATATGAGGTTACCATGTTTAGCATCATAGAAAATTCCATCTTTAGCGTCAACCTTAGCATGACCAAGCATCAAGAGACACGGATCCCATTCCTCCTGAAAACACACACACAAAGAAGTTACCCGATAAAAACCCTTCCATTCAAAGCCCATATCACCGATCAATCATAGCACCTTCCAAAAATTTAAATCAACAAAACAAACCCGAAAATTAAATAAATAAACCCGAAGTGAAAATTCAGAAGCTATAATGAAGCAGAGGAAACGAGTGACAAAATTTCAAAAAAAAAAAGAAGAGAGCAAACCAGCTATCAATCACCAAAATCTACAAAAACAGAAGGACAAGTAAAAATAAGATTTAGAAATCAAACCCTAGGAGGGAGGGGGAGGGGGCAGCGATGATGATCGGGTAAACACACGCACCAAAGCTCTGAACTTCAGCTGGATGAGCACCCTCCTTGGCATCTACGGAACACAAAATTAAAAGGTGTAATAATCCTTACCTGCATCAAACACAAATCTATGATTTCAAAACAAAGCACAAAACAGAGTTGTCACCAAATACAAACATCTAGGAAGAATGTGTTACCTTAGGTAAGGCGAGCATATGAGCTGCATTCGTCGAGATATATCCATACAAGAGGTATCTGTAAAAAAGAAAAACATGACCATAAATTTAGTATCTTCGTATACAGAAACAAACTGAGAAAGTAATAACACAACAAGAACAAACCATATGATACCTCTGTGGAGCTTTGAAAGGGTTATGGAGAACCATGCATGGGGGCACTGGGAGAAGTTGTCCACAAATATAAAATGGCCAACATAGGAAAAGAAAAGTTAAAATTGAGACGGATACAACTTCGCAGTAGCAATAAAGGTTTTGGTAGGCTAGTACCTGAGTTCTCCATTGAGAGGATCCAAAAGCGTGTTATGATTCGAAGATTTTTATCCGCTTTCCCTGCATTACAAACATAACACAGAAGTAAAAAGCTCAGAGACCAAACACAACAGCACTTTAGTAAGAAGCTTACCAAATACAAAATTCAATCTCAGAAGTAAACACACACACCAAACCTCCGTAGTACTTGAACCAGATAGCTCCTCGGCATCTACAGTAGCAAAAAGGTTTGGAATGATTCAATCTACAAAAACAAAAACACAAAAATTAAGTCAAATGAAGACACTCTTTTAAATGGATCACATTCAGACATCAATTTGGTAATCAGAACAAGAACTTAAATAAAATTTGTGTGTGTTACGTTAGTAAGGCGAGCATATGAGCTGGTCTTTTTCGAGATATCTCCATACAAAAGGGATTTGTCTGAGAACAAACAATTTGAGAAATAATAACTCAACAAACTGAGATCATAATAACTCAACATGGGCAAAACTGGAAGCCAAACCGTGGAGAGAGAGAGAGAAGCTGAAATGCTGGTAGCTCAGATACTTTCTCCTCCACCCATCAATTTCAGTAGCTCATCATGTACAATCTGCAACAAATCCATAATAAGCCACACTTCAGTACTATTGAAACCAAAATGATAGAGTGAAACAGCAATCAAAACCATTATGCTAATGAAACAATATGTGGAAGGACAAAGGAGATGAAACAGAAACCAAATATACCTTGACCAATTGAGTAGTTTACTTACTTGGATTGATGTCTAGCATGTGTTTTCACCAACCTGAGAGAAAAAAACAAAGAAGACCGTTAAAAGCCTTGCATTCACAAATGAAACAACAACACACAAGAAGCGAAAAACGAATCTAGGTCAAACAACAACACTAAGGAGATGACGCAGAAACAAAAAAAATACCTTCTAACAACAATTGGGAGGCTTACCTGTTAGCAAAACCGCCAAGAGAATCCTAATTTGAGCTCAGTGGAAAAAAAAAAGAGAAAGAGAAAAAAAAAAAAACAAACCTTGGCTTTGAGTTTGACTTTGGTCTGCAAGCAAGCAGCCTCCTCAAGTCCACCAGTCAACTGAACAAACATCTCGGCTCTTCACTTGGCTCCTTATGTATCTTCTCTTGCCAACTGTCTTCGATTTCACCCAACTCCATAGCTCACTGAACACAGAACATCACAAACAAGACAAAATAACCCAAAAAAAACATCTTACAAAACCAGCCAACAGAGATCGAAACGTAAAAAAGGAACAAAAGCAAAATTAGAATAATGGAGCGATCTCATCATTTGCGCCATCTACATGGATCCAGAATAATTTTCGTAATGAGGTAGATTATGTGCTTTTCAGACCTTGAGACAAGGAAGGAAACTATAATGAGGAAAAAGGTGAATTTGAGCAAACCTTGACAACTGAAGCGAAGTTGTCATCCAAGATGATGATATCCGAACTCTCCTTAGCCACTTCGGTTCCTCCTATTCCCATAGAACGACCAATATCTGCCTGCAAATCTATTCAAAAAGTTCCACACGAATGAGAAACTGATCGGCTGTCTAATGAAATACTCGGGAAAGAGAAACGTATCTATACCTCGTGTAATGCAGGGGCATCATTTATCCCATCTCCTGTCACATCAACAACATGCCCTTGTCTTCTTCTCATAGTAGGCTCAGAGGCATATGCATCTGAAGTTAATATTCCACACTCCTAAGCAAGATCCCTAGCAGTTTGGATATTGTCACGAATCACCACCATACGGACCTGAACATCAACATATATCATCAAGTGTTAAAAACAAAATAAACAATAAATTTTCGTCATTGGCCTTTCTGGCCTACAAAATATAATCGAACAAAAGAAGCACCTTGACACTGATGAACTGAATCTTTGACTCCTGGTCTACATGGATCATGTGCACATCTAAAAAAATCAATCTGCAAGGGAGTGTACTATAAGGTGAGCAGCGAAAACATAAGCAACAAAGGACAAATAGCAAATGGGCATCTTCATACCAGAAACAATATAATGGTCTTGCGCTGTAGCAAGTCATCATCATGTCCAGTGATACCTTTCTTTAGGTAGTTCTCCTGAGGAAATTTGAACAAGAGATAAAAATAACCAGACATATATAAGCACGCCTCATGAGTGCAACTATGCAAACTTACCCCTCCATCCTTGGACACAACATTATGACAAGCTGTTCAGGAGTAAATCCATAATATCCTCAGCCGGAAGCTGTTGAGTATTCACCAACCTGAGAGAAAAAAGCGTAGAAGACCATTAGAAACCAAGCATTTACAAAAATACCTTCGCCAACGGAGACTCATTTATTAGTAAAGCCACCAAGAGAATCCCAAAATTGAGCTCAAGGGTAGAAAAAGCAGAGAGAAAAAAACTGAACATAAAGTGTAATGTACCTTCCATGGCCAACAGTCTTCGATTTTAACCAGCCCCACCATATCCCTGGCCTCGCTACTCAACACAGAACATCACAAAGAAAGAGAGAAATATGGGAATTGCAAACAAAGAGCCAACTGAGAGTAGAGAGTACCAAATCTAATTGTAAACAAAGAAAGAATTGCAAACAAAGAAATATGAGAAGGAGGATGAAAAGAGAGAAAAGATTACAAGATGCAGAAAAACCAAAGGAAAATCAGAATTCTGGTAGGACATGAATGATAATGTAAATAGTAGTCCTAACCTTTCCCAAGCTCGGTTAAAATTGACCCAAAATAGAGTGACTGAATTTAGACAATACAAAGACAAATAAAAAAATTACCTGACCCAAACTAGTCCATAGCTCTCGTCTCAGCCACTCTACACATAACCATGGAGGAGAGAAGATGAATTGCTGCTGGTACCGTTACACCAGTACGGCGGTGAATGCTCAGTGCTCTCTCTCACTCTCTATTCACGCCTTCGCGGACCTGAGAAATTTTTAAATGATTATAAAAATTAAAAAAAAAATAGAAGGGCTGAAAAATTCACCTGGGCATGTCTTGTTTGATGGGCTGAAGTTGTTGTTATTGGGCCTTTGTCGGCCTGCTGAACACACACACGAAATAAGACGATCAATCCACACACGAAATAAATCTCAAAAATCAAGAAGAAGGATCGAACCTTGGCCTTTTTTGAGTTTGCAGCCTCCTCAACTCCACCCAGTCAACTGAACAAACATCACTTGGCTCTCCTTCTGTAGATTTATCTTCCATTCCACCCAACTCCATAGCTCCATTACAATGCTTACCTAGCCAAGTAACATTGTATTATTTCAAACAGAGATACAATTAGGTAAGAGACTATATTCAATGTGAAGAATAATTAATACCGTACCTTGCTGTCCACTCTAAGAAGAGGTTTGTTTATAATGCCCCCCATCAGTTGAAGTAGTGGTGGCATCTCCAGCGGGAAATTAAATGCTCTAACAATTGTTACCTGCATCACACACAAATCTATGGTTTCAAAACAAGGCACAAAACAGAGTTGTCATCAAAATTATCAAATACAAACATCTAGGAAGAATGTGTTACCTTAGGTAAAGCGAGCAAATGATCTGCCTTTGTCGAGATATCTCCATCTCCATACAAGAGGTATCTGTACAAAAAAAACATGACCATAAGTATTTTCGAATATAGAACAAACCAGTGGAGATTTCAACGGGTTATGGAGACCAAATTCATGGGGGACGTGGGAGAAGAAGCAGTCCACCAATATATAATGGATGCAACATAGAACAGAGAAGTTAGACTTGAGAGTAATACAACTTCGCAGTAGCAATAAAGGTTTTTTGATAGGCTACTAGTACGTGAGAGTTCTATGTTTCATCCACTTGAGCAACTTTAACATTGAAGGGGTTCTCTCCAGTCAGATGATCCAAAAGCGTGTTATGATTGGAAGATCCAAATCCACTTTCCCGGCTGCACTATAAACCTATCACACAGGAAAGTAAAAAAGCTCAGATACGAAATACAAGAGAAACTTAAGTAATAGTAAGCTTACCAAATTACAAAATTCAAAGTCTGACAAGTAAAGACACACACCAGACCAGAGAGCTCTGTCGTAGTACTTCAAGAGCAGGATGAGCACCAGAGAGCTAGCTCGTCGGCATCTAGGGTTCAATCTGCAAAACAAAACAAAACACAGAAAAAAATTAAGTCAATGGTTGGATTCTGATGAGAGTAGAGACAAGGTGATACGATACATAACAAACAAAGAAAAAAAAAAAAGAGTATAAGGGTGGCTAATATATGAAAACAGAACATAAAAGAGAGTAACAAGAGGAACCAGTTTGTTTGATGTTGTTATTGTAAGGCATCTCAATGTTGGTTCTGAATCTTCTTCGTCAGTTCTTCAAACCCTAGCATAGCGACCGTGTTCTGAATCTACTTTCGTCGCTTCACAAGAAAAAAAGAAAAAAAACCAATCAACAGAAATCAAAAACGAAGAAAAGGAACAAGAAGCACAAATTGGGAAGACAAACCGTGGGGGAGGAGAAGAGAAAGAGATCTAGACGAGTTGAATTGGTGGGTGAGGATTGAGGAAGCAAGAATAGATTAGCAGACACGCAATCTCTCCTACACGTCTCAGCTGATGATAGTTTTGCAATCTTCTCCAAAAAAAAAAACCTAAAAACAAAAATCAGAGAGAGACAAGTATGAGAATTGCAAAACAAAAAGAAGAAGAAGAACAGAGAGAAAGAGAGATATCAGAGAGTACCAAACATGAAGAAGAAGAAGGAGAAGACGGGCTCGTGTCGTCGTCGTATTTGCTAATTCCTTTTCAGAAATTGGCCCGTTCAATACCTAACAAGTAACAACATGTGTAAAAAGCTTACCAAACTACAAAACTCAAAATCTGAGAAGTAAAGAGAGACACACACACCAAAGCTTCGTAGTACATGAGCAGGATGGGCACCAGAGAGCTCCTCGGCATCTAGGGTAGCAAAAGGTATGGAATGGTTCAATCTGCAAAAAGAAACAAAACACAAGAAAGTAAGAAGCTTACCAAATTAGAAAACTCAAAATCTGAGAAGTAAAGACACAACAGCAATTTAGCTTCATCAATTGTTTATATGTAAGGGAATGAAAACTGTAACATAGGTACCTTCAAAATCAGATCGATTGATGCTGGTACGGTAGGAACGCCGGCGACCGTGTTCTGAATCTACTTGGTCGCTGGCTTAAAAAAAAAAAACAAATCTTAATTAGAGAAACAATTCAACAGAGATGAAAACGAAAGAAATAAGCAAAATTGGAAGCCAAACCGTGGAGGAGTTGATGAATTGGTGGTTGAGGAGGAAGCAAGAACATGTAGCAGACACAATCTCTCCCCTTAGTTCTGGCTTCAGACATAAATACACGTCTCGATCATGGTTTTGCAATCTTGTCTAAAAAAAACCCTAGAAAAAAAAAGACAGAGAAGTATGAGAATTTGCAAACAAGAAGAAGAATTATGGAAAGAGAAGAAAGCGAGATCAGAGAGTACCAAAGAAGAAGAAGAAGGGCTCGTCGTCTTTTCTTTGATCCGATCCTCCATCGCTCTCGGAATCCGCTGATTTTGCTTCTCCGCCCAAGACAATTAAGACCTAACAAGTGTAATACTCATTTAGAATCCATTAATCAGAGACGAAGGAAAAGGCCAGAGAGAGAGAGAGAGAGAAGCTTACTTAAATTTAGTTGGAATCGAACAATGGGATCTTCATTCATCGGCTTCTTCATCATAGTCCCGAGACACCACCGGCGGCGATGTTCTCCCACTAAGACAATTCGCAGAGCGCTTGTTCGCTCTCAGTCGCAGAGAGCAACAAAGAAGAAAGATGAGTTTTTTTTTTTTTTTTTTGCCACCGAGAGATGAATGAATGATGAGTGATAGATGATGAGAGTATTTATAAGATTTTTTAGGGTTTCACACTTTACATCAAATAGAAATAGGAAAACTTGTTTTTGTTTTGTTTTCTTTTTCCTATTTTTTTAATTTGATTAAATTTTCCTCTTTTTAGGATTAAATTTTCCTTTTCTTGGATTAAATTTTCCTATTTTGCAAACAAGAAAAATGGCAATCGATCAGATCACAACGGTAAGATGAAAAATAATTAAGAACAATATTAAATCCACTTTTATCTTTTGTTTAGCGAGCTATCTCTTACATATTGGTTCATTCTAAATAAACCATCATCATCAATCACAAACACATTAAGCGAAAGGAAAAAAAATGTCAAACCACAACGGTAAATCCGAAGAAATCAAATCAAAGTATCAAACCACTCCCAGTATTGTTCGAAACTATCCAATTTATTGTCAAGAAACTACACCAAAACTCAATAGCCAACAGAGCAGACGAGACAGTAAGTCTTGCTGCAAAAGTGAAAAAAAAAAAGTTCAAAACTTAAGACCAACTCAAAAAGTGGGAAAAGAGTCAACTATAATAAGCTAATGGAGCTTTGGTCTTGTTCATCGCCAACTCTACCTCTTCCTTGCTCACCCGGTTTTTTCACTGAACAGAGAACCCAATCAATTTTAGCTAAAGACTATACCTTTTTAAGGATCTAGCAGAAATCAGTCAAATCATCTCTTTAAGACTTTTCTTCTTCTGGTTGAATCGAGTCAAATTGCTTCGAGATTGGATTTTAATTAAATTAGCCCTTTTGTACGAAGTCAACTTCAGAAGTAAAAAAGTCTTGCAATAATAATAACACAAAGCAACGTCCAGTGGTCTAGAAACTACCAACAGCTTTTTACTCGAATCAATTTTCCCATTAACCAAACACCAGCAACGTGAAGAGCACACTTTCGATGTTACTGTATAAAACAGAGTTAAACAAGGACAAGGATCCTTCTTTATTTGGTTACATCACACATAAGTTTCTCATGATTTCAAACATGACATTCTTCTTCACATACTTTATCTTTGAAGTCCTAAGTAAGACCCTAGTTTCGAGTTTCATCAAAGCTGGGCAGAGTTATTAGCTATCGCACCAGCTTCAGTAAGTAAAGACACAAGCTTGCCTTGCTTGTTACTCTCCATCACCTCTGCAAAACCCAAATGAACAGTTACTTTAGATATTTTGACTTGAAAACTAAATTAAGGTGTAGAGAGATTTTCTAGTTTTCTCTTACTATCGCATCCACCGATATGTTTTTCTTTGATGAATACGTTTGGAACTGTGCTCTGACCAGTCCACTCTGTCAAAGCTGATTGGATCTCACCTCCATCACCTGTTGAGTCAGATACCACAAACCACAGTGTTAGAGATTCTCTCAGTAAGTCTAAAATGAAACAGAGCACTTCGGCATGAGAAACTAGAAACGAGATATCATTACTACAGGTATTGAGGTTGACAGGGTGGGTTTGGTTTCTTACTCATCTCATCGAGCTCAAATACTTTAAAACTTGCTCCTAGCTGTGTCAGCAACTGTTTCACCCTCTGGCAATAACCACAGTAAGTCTTGCTGCGAAAGAGATCCATGGATCAAAACTAAAAGACTCAAAAAAGCTGAAAGAGTGAAGCGCAAACGGAAAACTCTGAAACCCCTTTAGTAGCTTGCACGTATCCATTCTATTCATAGAAGCTTAACCGTTAACAGCACTTAACTAAGACCCTTAGTAAAAAAAACACTTAGTCAACTAATCAACAATGAGAATTGATCCCTAGCTAAACTAAGAGTAGGAGCACCAGGGAGATTTTAAAAGAATTCGACAAATTAGTCAACTAGTGATGATGCATAGCTTCCCAAAGTTGAGAATTGGATCCAATACTGTTGTCTTCTACAGCTGCATCTAACTACTTTCAAAGTTGAGTTGAGAACTGGCTTTTCTTAGATACATGGTAAAAGAATCCAGCTTTCGATAATAATACTAAACCTCAGAGACATCTTAAGAAGATGGACAATAACATCTTCAACAATACCCAAATTATCAACAAATACACAATCAATTGAGAAAACTTAAGAAAAACCTGAAGACAACGACAGGGTACGAGGAGACGATCTCTTTGGCTTTGTTCATGCTGACCTCCATCTCTTCCTTGCTCAATCGGTTTGCACTGAACATAGAACCCATTTCTTCTCTTTGCGAAAGATTTATATCTTTTTAAGGATCCACCAGAAATCGGACAGAGCGACAACACCTACAAACAGATGTCTTCAGCTCGTGTTTCGTGCCAATCTTTGCTGGCTTAAACCAAGGAATTGAAGAAACGAATCGAATTCGGAAATTGTCGTTTACTTTTTTTTTTTTTTTTCAAAAGGAACAAAACCAGAAGTAGAAGAATTGATCGCGACGGCGAGGAGAATATGGATTTAGTCAAACCACAAATCGACCGGTTCCTTCCGGTTATTCATACGTGATTTATCCGGTTTAGTTCAGATTAGAGGCTGACTGACTTCAGAATCAAACCCGGACCGGATTCTGACCGGGTCCAAGTTTAAAGAAATTGATTTGACCCTGTGAAGTAGAACACAAGAGAGAAGAAACCTAGACAGGTCTGTGTAAGATGGAGATTTGTTCAAATGAATAATACATACTTCCAACAATCCCTGAGCTAAGCCCAAGCCATTGCTCTCCTCACTTTCCCCAAATAGCCTTTCTCTTTAATTTCTCGGAAAGTTTTCAAATTTTTTTTTACTCTGCTTCTCTTCCGTAGCGGAGAAAAGATTTGATTTTTGTCTTTGTGGCAAACTTGAGGAATTCGTGTTTATCTGTATTACGGGGTTTTGCCCGTTTATGTGATAAATAGAATAGATCAGAACCCTTGTTGCTCGGCTAGGGTTTTAAGTGGCATCAACTGTGTATTGCTTTCACCGGTCATGGCTGCTAAACTGGTGTCCTCCTCGGCTTCTTCTGTGATTCCATCCTTTTTCTCACCTTTTCAACCTCGCAATTCCTTTCAGGTAACACACTTTTGTAATCAATCTTTCTTGGATTTTCTTCTACGCTGCATCTGTGTTTCTTGCTCCCAATGTATTGTCTGGATAGATGTTTCTTGTACTGTTCGTTTAGATAATGTGGCTTGAGAGAGTGAGAACCAATTTTGTTATTCAAAATTTTATGTGATCTAGCTAGGAACTGTTTGAACTATCAGTGAGTTTGAAGTGAAGTTAAAGAGCAATTCGAACTTAAGGGGGTTGATTCGGACAATGCAATCTCTATTCTCTCTACATTATCTGAACTTAATGTGATCAATATTTAGTAGTTTATAGTGGAATGTAATATAGTGTTTGTTGTTGTTGTTATGTGGTTTTTACCTGCTGTTGTTCTCATTCTTCTGAACGTCATGTTTATGGATATTTGCTGACTTTCACCTTTTCAAAACTCCAGTTTCGTTCATCAAGGCATCAACCTGCTCATCTCCATTATTACCATCCTCTGCACCTTAAACGTGATAAAAGTAAGCTCCTTTTGGTTTTTTACCGCTTTCAGGTATGAGTTATATGACTTGTGAGTAAGATTTTTGATCGTGTTTCATTCATTATGAGCAGTTAGTTCTCTTCACATTTCCTTCAGAGACCAAAAACCAAGAGACATCTCCCAAAAGAGAGCTTATTTGCCTCTTGCTACTTCAGAAGACCAGTTCCAATACACTGACCAACCACCAGACGATCCAGAAACAGTAAGTCACCAAACTCGCCCTGAAGCTGCGCCTCAAGAAAGTAGTTCCTCTATCCAATACAATGGAGACGGCAAACCGGGTTTCATTTCGTTTTATAATCAACGGAATAAAACCGAGAATAATATCATTGTCCCTCTTGAAGCGAAAAGCACATGGGGAAGCCTTCTCTGGCTCATTGGTCCTGCTGTCTTAGTTTCATCTTTCATTTTATCTCCGGTTTACTTAAGAAGAATAGTCTCAGCAGTTTTTGAAGACTCTTTGCTCACAGGTTAATTCTTGCTTCTCCCTATTTCGATTTACTTGTGTACTGCTCTTCGAAAATTGCAGAGACAAAGTCATTGAAATTTTTCTTCCTCTATGTGCAGACTTCCTCATACTGTTCTTCACTGAGGCTCTCTTCTACTGTGGAGTTGCTGCTTTTCTTCTGATAATAGACCGTTCAAGAAAATCATCCGGATTTATTCCTCAGAACCGAACCAATCCTTCTCAGCTAGGACAAAGAATCTCCTCTGTAGCAACATTAGTGCTTAGTCTTATGATTCCAATGGTGACCATGGGATTCGTCTGGCCATGGACTGGACCTGCAGCATCTGCTACTCTTGCACCGTACCTTGTTGGTATCGTTGTTCAATTTGCATTTGAACAGTATGCTAGATACCGCAATTCTCCATCATCTCCTGTCATCCCCATCATCTTTCAGGTATGTAAATCACTCTCTTTAAAACCAAACACTTCTAAAATATCTCACTTTAACACATTTTTTGAAGGAACCTTTTTTGGTTTTGTAGGTATACAGACTACATCAGCTGAACAGAGCGGCACAATTAGTAACAGCATTGTCATTTACGGTTAAAGGAGCAGAGTCAACAGTTAATAATCTGGCAATCAAGAAATCGCTGGGTACACTTTTGAATGTGATACAGGTCTTAGGTGTGATTTCAATTTGGTCTATATCAAGTTTCCTCATGTGGTTATCATCACCTTCCCAAAACCAGTCTTGATGACTGATGTATTAAACACAGCTTTCTTGCTTTTACAGTCCAGGTCAAATTTTTACAGAGAAATATATAACACATCTGTTTCAAGTTCTTTAAGTGTAGAGAAACTCACTGTTGAAAGAAAAATTTTATGCTTCAAGAGGTTCCAATGTGACCAACACATTTTCTTGGAATCATAGTAATTTGAAAAGTGTCCAAAACTTTTCTGTTAATGGCAACTGGATCTTCTTCCTGAAAATAGTAATGGTATCTTACTTTTAGGGGAATGTGAATATATTGTCTGAAAAAAGTCCATTATTGTTTTGTTCAAATTGCTTTATTTTTAGGGTTTAGTTGCATAAACTTCATCCGAACATTCAACTTCCCAAAGTCATCCTTTAATCCTCATTGTTCAAGTAATCAAGTCCTCGGCATATTGTTTATACAAATATTAAGGCCAAGGGAAGTGTTATTAGTCATTTGCACTTCAAACTTTTCCACGTAGCACCACCGCACTGGACACAATCATCGCTAAAGAAAGGTACCGTAGTAAGATTTTTTTTTTTTTAAAGGTTAAAAACATAGGATAGTAATGTATGCCATTAGGTAAAAAATCGATTTCAATATTACCGAAAAGATATTGAAATAGCGATCTTTTACACACCGAAGGGTCAAACATGAAAAAAGGCACTTTATATAAATCAATCTATGCAAAAGATGGCCGCTCTGCCTACGAAAGAGTCATGACATGCGGATGGAAGATTTTTGCACATATCTAATTCAAAAGATTACTATCTTGACTAAGAAAGATATAAAACTGTAGCTACTATTGGAATGGACAAGTATGAATCAACCAAACTAGCAAAAGCTAATATTTTGAACAGAAAGAACTATAGAACAAAAAAAAAAAAAAAAAAAAAAGAACTATAGAACGCACCAACAAAACAAAACTTGTGACAATTTTCTAAGCATAAGATTCAGATCTGTTCTCCAACTACTAAAGAATACTATCCTATGACAAATATCAATAAACGTGTAAGAGACAAACAAAACGTATATAGTAGGCGAAAACCTAAAAAGAAAAAGATAGAAAGACATAGGAATCGAATAAGGAGGAGACACAAAAGAGGCTTCTAAAGTTTATGAGAGGATAATATGCAAAAGGAGGTTTGGTTTATATAGAAGAAGGCTTGGGAAATTAGGTCAATGGTGTCTTTTAGTCGGTTGAAATATAAATATAAATGGAAATAGTATAAAAATGGAAATTTATTTTCGAAGAAAAGAAGGACATCTGTTTGGTCAGCGGGCAGATGGCATCTTCTTTCAAAGGAAATTGGGATATTTTGGGCAGCTGCTGCCCGGTCAATTAAACAATTCAGCAACTTGATGTTCCCGGTTCATTTTGGTTTACGAATCTAATTGTTTTCTTTTCCAATTTCGATTTTGGTTAGATTGGTTTGATTTGTGTTTCCTCTCAAGTTTTGTAAGCTGTACAATACAACAAAGTCGATTTGTAATTGTAAGGTCCCTCCCTTAGCTTTTTTTTTTTTTTGGACGAAGGTCCCTCCCTTAGCTTAAAAGAGGAGTTTCACGCAAGTGTTTTCATCAGGTGAAGCTGCATTGGGGCTGTGAATAAGCAATAAAGAAGTTTGAAAGTAAGTAAACTGTGTATGTTCAATCCAACTTTTTACTTTTACTTATACAAGATGTTGATACTTATACTACTTAAAGAACATTCTAGATCCTTGATACAATGTAGGATCTTATGACATCTGTCAATCATCTAGCCCCTTGCTTCTATAGGACCAAAACGGTTTGATAGTACCATGTTCAGGGAATCCGCAGGTTTGATCAGTTGTTCCTTTTGTGTAACATGCACATTTGTCTTCTTGTGTTGCAGAGAAGGTTGCAGTGACTTGTCGCACTCTTGAGGGGTTTTAAACCGTTGACCTTTGTGTGAGACTTGGGCTGTTTCTTGTTGTTGGACCTGAGCTTGTTGTTGGGCTTGTGGCTTGACATTAACAGCCCCCCGCAAACTGAGTGTGGGGGGAAGATGCACATTCAGTTTGTGTCGTAAGCGCTGAAAGGATGGTCGGGGAAGGGACTTGGTGAAGATATCAGCAAGTTGCAGTTCGGCTGGAATGTGTTGGACCTCAAGGAGACCAAGAGCTACTTGTTCACGGACATAATGATAATCGACATCAAAGTGTTTGGAACGATTGTGAAGAACAAGATTTGCAGACAAGTGGACTGCAGAAAGATTATCACAATGGAGAAGGGCAACATACGAGTGAGAGATACCAAAATCACGTAGAACTGAAGCAGTCCATGTGAGTTCAGAAGCAGTGAAAGCGAGAGCACGGTACTCAGCTTCTGTGGAGGACCGAGACATTGTAGGTTGACGCTTTGCAGACCAGGACACAATATTAGTGCCCAATAAAACACAAAACCCAGAAGTAGATCGACGAGTATCCTTACACCCCACATAGTCACTATCACTGTAGGAAACAAGATGTAGAGGACTGTTCTTGTAGAGATGCAAACCCATTTTCGAAGTGCCACGGAGATAGCGAAGAATCCGTTTGAGGAGACCAAAATCTGACTCAGTGGGAGAGTGCATTCGTTGACAAATGAAGTTGACAGCAAACTGAATATCAGGACGAGTAATGGTCAAGTATTGAAGCTTCCCAGCAAGACTTCTGAAGTAAGAGAGCTCAGAAAATGGCTTAGCATCCTGGAAAACATGATCAAGGCGCAGCGGAGTGTGAACAGAGTTGCAAGTGGACATATTAGCATGGTGCAGGATCTCTTCAATATATTTTTCTTGATGGAGAAACAGACCATGGGGAAGAGCATGTGCTTGAATACCCAGGAAGTAGTGTATATTCCCTAAGTCTTTCATTGCAAACCGAGAACTAAGCTCAACAATCAGGGATTTAAATAGTGTAGGATTCAAACCTGTCAGCAAAATGTCATCCACATACAACAGGAGGACCATCTTGTCTCCATTTCGACGATAAGTGAACAATGAGGGATCAACTTTGCTACACACAAACCCAAATTCCAGAAGATAGTTACTGAATTTATCAAACCAGGCCCTGGGAGCCTGTTTTAAACCGTAAAGAGCCTTGCGTAGGGAACAAACATGAGTCGGTTTGTTAACATCTTCGAAACCTGGAGGTTGGATCATATAGACATTTTCTTGTAAATAGCCATGCAGAAAAGCATTCTTCACATCCAACTGAGTGACATCCCAACTCTTAGTAGTGGCAACAGAGAGCACAATTCGAATGGTAGACGTCCTCACAACCGGACTATAGGTCTCATTAAAGTCCACACCAGCCTCTTGATTAAACCCCTTGGCCACAAGGCGAGCTTTCAACTTGTTGACAGTGCCATCTGCATTGAGCTTAACAGTAAAGACCCATCGGCACCCCATTATGTTCATCGCTTCTGTCGGAGGGATCAATTTCCAAGTGTGATTCTCATAGATGGAATTGAGTTCATTCAACATAGCCTGCCGCCAACCAGGATGGTTTAACGCCTCGACAACGGTTTGAGGAAGAGAAGGAATGGTTTTGCTAGCTACAAGAGCATACCGTGGATTTGGACGATGAATACCAGCTTTTGACCTTGTTGTCATGGGATAAACAGACTGAGTAGAGGATGCAGGCAGTACAGGAACATAAACATAATCGGGAGAACTAAGGACATCATTAGTCACGATAGACTGATCCGGTGAGGAAGCTGCACTTGGTGACAAGAAGGCATCCGGCTCAGCAATTGTACACGGAGTAGCACAACCAGGAGCCTCCTGAGGATATTCCACAACATATTCAAGCCACTGGGAATCTTGATGAGAATTGGTTATGTAAGTTGGGATAGTAGGCAAGACTTGGATCAAAGTAGAGGAATCAACGGCTTGCCAAGCACCAAGAGTACCAGTCGTATGTTGTGTTACCAAGCCCTTGTATCGATCGGTGAAGGGAAAACAATCCTCATCAAAAATAACATGACGACTAATATATACTCGTCCATTAGGAGGATAAAGACACCTATAACCTTTATATTGTGCGTTGTAACCAAGAAACACACACTGGAGTGATCGTGGCTCAAGCTTATGTAGAGTAACAGAACGCAGACAAGGATAACATGTAGAGCCAAACACACGGAGAAAGGAATAATCCGGTTTTTGCTTAAACAATAGTTCATGAGGACTTTGCTGACCAAGGGATGGTGAGGGAAGCAAGTTGCTGATGAAATTAGCCGAATAAAACGCTTCAACCCAAAACTTAAGTGGAGTTTTACTCTAAAATAACATTGACAATCTAAGCTCAGTAAGATGTCGATGTTTCCTCTAAGCCATTTCGTTTCGCTCTGGAGTTGATGGACAAGAGAGCAAATGTTGGATCCCATGATTTTGGAGATGAGATTTAAATCGAGTACTTATAAACTCACCACCACCATCACTCTGAAATACTTTAATCTTCCTACCCAACTGATTTTCAATTTGCTTTTGAAACCCCACAAACACATCACAAAAATCATATTTGGACTTGAGAGGAAACATCCAAGAATAACGAGTAAATTCATCCAAAATGACTGCATAATATTTGAAACATTGAACATATACAACTGGTGATGGACCCCATCGATCACAGCGTAATCGATCAAGTGGTTCCTTAACAAACAAACTAGATGAAGAAAAAGGAAGCTTAGTGTTCTTTCCTATTTGGCAAGGTTCACAAACGGAAGTAGTGCTGCTCTTATTAACGGAGATTGCCTTGCTGGATTGTAAGAGTTGAAGAATCTGGAAGTTAGCATGTCCCAACCGCTGATGCCACACTATATCACTAGTTGCAACCTGGCGATTTGAGTAGAAGGCTGCAAACTCCACATTCTTCAACACATAAAGCCCTTCAAGACGTGGTCCCTTTGTCACAACCCTCTGAGTTGGTAGGTTAATAACATATACACAATTAGAGTCAAAGAAAACACCACATGGATAGTCATCACACAACTTGGATACCGAGATTTATCCATGGTCGGACAGACAAGAACATCATAAAGAGGAATACTACTTGTTGGGGTTGTAAGTGTAGTGGAACCAACGTGTGTGATGGGTTGGAAAGTCCCATCTGCCACCATTACATTCTCAGGGCCATTATATGGCGTCGAAGTCTGAAGGGACTCAGTAGCAGAGGTGATATGGGCTGTAGCTCCAGAATCAGTGACCCATTCTCGACTACTGGGATCGGCAAGTCGAAGAGTAGCAAGGGCTTGTGGAACATCATCACTTTGATAAGAGTTGTCAAACCGATTCCAGCATTTGAGAGCAACATGACCAGTACGACCACAAATCTGACAAACAGGACGAGAGGAGTTACCAGATTGATTCCAACCGGAGGAGCTGACTTGTTGAGAGAAACCTCTCCCACAAGTGGAATATCCACCCCTTCCACGACCAGAGCCACGACCCCTCTGTCTGAAGCGAGAGTATCCACCTCGTTGGGTATGAAAGGCAAGATGAGGTGAAACATCGGAGTGAGCTTCATATGCTTGTAACTTCGAGTCGTAGCCAGAGACATCTAAAACGACATCGTCGAACGTCGGGGTCGGAGTGCGAGACATAGAGCTTTGAAGGACAGTTGTTATTGGATCATATTCACGGTCCAACCCGTTAAGAAAGGTGAAAATCTTCATATTTTCATCCACCGGTTTACCAATAGAACTCAGATTATCACACACAGCTCGAAACTCATGGCAGTAGTCGGTAAAAGTTTTACCTTTGATGTTCAGAAGTTGAAGTCGACGACGGAGATCGAACTCTCGAGCAGTGGCGCTTTTGTTAAAGTTGCCAGCAAGGGCGAGCCAAACATCTTGAGATGTGGTCAGGGTGTGAACAAGGCCGAGCACTTCCTCAGTGAGAGTACCAAAGATCCAGGACTTGATTAGCTCATCCGTGCAGATCCATTCTTCATATGCCGGACTGGGAGCTTCAATGGCGTGATTTTTGGTGTTGGTGACTGTAACCGCTGCTGGTTGTGGGATTGACCCATTGACGAACCCGAGAAGCTTCTGACACCGAAGCAACGACTCAAATTGGGTTTTCCAGAGAAGATAATTTCTATCACTCAGTTTAATGTTAACTGAGCTACCAACATGAAGAGTGGAAGGAAAAGGATAGGAACCAGGATTCTCTGCCATTACAGCACCGATTAAGGTTTGAGAAGCTCTGATACCATGTGAATAAGCAATAAAGAAGTTTGAAAGTAGGTAAATTGTGTATGTTCAATCCAACTTTTTACTTTTGCTTATACAAGATGTTGATACTTATACTACCTAAAAAACATTCTAGATCCTTGATACAATGTAGGATCTTGTGACATCTGTCAATCATCTAGCCCCTTGCTTCTATAGGACCAAAACGGTTTGATAGTACAATGTTCAGGAAATCCGCAGGTTTGATCAGTTGTTCCTTTTGTGTAACATGCACATTTGTCTTCTTGTGTTGCAGAGAAGGTTGCAGTGACTTATCGCACTCTTGAGGGGTTTTAAACCGTTGACCTTTGTGTGAGACTTGGGCTGTTTCTTGTTGTTGGACCTGAGCTTGTTGTTGGGCTTGTGGCTTGACATTAACAAGGGCAAAATCTATATACTCCAAATAAGAAAATGCCTGGTAAATTTATTTCATGCTAATTTGAAATCAATCCCAAAGCATGAAGAGTTGTCATATACTTCTTTTCCAACTTGATAACCATCCGACCACACCTTGTTGAATTGATAGGTTCTCTTTGGTTCATTACAAAAGTTTTTTAAAATCCAAAAAGAATGAAAAGAAAATTCAAAAATTTTAAAACTATTTTAAAAATCAAATTAAAATTTTGAATGCTAAATCTACATGATGATGTGAAAACAAGTTGGATTTATGTAATCTCTAACGATCTAAGGCTGGATCCAAAATCCGGTTAGTAATTACACAATTTTGTAAGTTCAACAAAGAAAAACAAAATTCAAACTGAAAAATAAAATCCAAAAAGAAAGAAGAAGAAAATCAAATTTTAAAAACTATCCTTAAAAAATCAAATTAAAATCTTGAATGCTAAATCTACATAATAATAAGAAAACAAGTTGAATATATGTAATCTCTAACAATCTGAGATTGAATCCAAAATTCGGTTAGTAATCAACTATTTTTGTAAATTTATAGCCGAAGAAGAATCATAAGCTTAGTTTGTGTTGTGGCATGAAGCTATAAGGGTGTGACAATTGTGACAATTGATAGATAGATAGTTAGACACCAACAACACAAGTCATATGGATTTGATTACTTTACTTCAATGTTCTAAAATACGCTAGGCGCTAGTCGGACAGTGCACCACCGTTTAGCGTATAGCTGTATACGCGGCTGTATATACGGTAAATATATTTTACCAAAAATATATATAGATATGAAAAATTATAAATATATTATATATAAAAAAATAAATATATATAATAAAAGTTAAAATCTCTGCAAAAATACTCATGAAATTGTCAAACCAATAGTATATCAACCTTAAATTGTCAAAAATACTTATGAAATTGTCAAACCAAGTAGTCTAAAACTCAATAATTGAAATAGCAAAACGTAAACAGAAAAATAAACCAATTTTAATCTTCAAGTTCTTCTTCTCCGTCGACTTGTAGTATCAAAATTCAAAACTCAAACCTAGTTTAACGATATTAAGTATTATAGTCCTATAATCAACAAGACAACAACGATATTATAGACATGATAAAGCCAAAAAAAGAAAGATCATATAATCAAAACAAGAGAAAAGGAGTAAAGAAAACTTGAAGACTCTCTGAATATAGAATGAAGTTTGAGAAAAGTGTCACGACAGTAGAAAACGAATAAAGCTTAGGATTTCTTCAATTTATAGGTTCGTTTTATAGCTTGATTGAAGGTTTAAAAAAACAAAATACGGACGTATATGCGCTAACCGTATAATCGTCCGTATATACGCCATATAATTAAACGAATTAGACCAACCCGTATATATTAAAACGCTTAGACTATAAACGGTACAGTGGGTCACCGTTTACTGTATACTCACCGTATATACGGCCGCATAGTCCGTATTTTAGAACATTGCTTTACTTAATTATACAGTATCAACCAGGGTTTCAGTACAATGTTGATTCATTAAGTGAAAGTGAAACTATGACTTTAGAGATTCAAGTTTCGGTTCCTTACTTTCTTTCCTTCATTAGAAAAAAAAATTCAAGTTTAAAAACATTATCCCATTATTTTCATGTTGAAAATATAATTAGAAGAAACAAAAATATCATAAACTATTTGTGGAAATTATATTATATTTAAATGATTTCGTTATGATTATTTTTTTGACTATTCAAAATGGAAAATCAATTTGTGACTTACTGGAGAAGAAAAAATAATAAAAAAAAAAAATAATAGCACGTGAAACGACGCCGTTTAAAAGGTGTTTGGTATAAGGAAAAAAAAACCTTTGATTAGATTAAAGCGCTTTAGCCTGCTGAAATTAATCTTCCTCTTCCTATCTCTTCCAATCCCTTCTTCTCTTTTTCTCTCTATCATCTCTATCCGCTTCCCCCTTTCTTCCTTCCCTCTCAAACTCCAATCTTTCTCATTGCTTTTTTTTTTTTGGGATTTGATTCAAGATTTTCAATAGGGTTCTCTTACCCTTTTGCTTGTTCCTAACTTCTCTGCGACAAATTCTCTTCCTTTCTCACTTATTTCTCACGGACGAAGAGCTCCATGATTGAGGTCGGTTCTTTTGCTCCCCTTTCTCACTCTATTTCTCCGCAGCTGTATTCTATCTCTTTTATGGATTTTGGGTATTTTTTTTTTCTTGGTCGATATGTTTCGTTTGTTAAGGGAACAAAACCCAGATGATTTTTCCAGGTTTATTGTGATTACGCTTTAGATTTATGCTCTAGTGTAATCTAATCTGATTTTGGAGAATAAATTGTTGGATAAGGGTGTTGTATAGGTGAGAGGATTGAAAATTTGGAAAATTTATGAATTTTGAGTTCGCTAACGAGGTTATCTTATTTCGGGTTTTTTTTGCTCTGCTTCGTTCAAGTTAAGTAATATGGAATTGCATTTTGCTACTTGTGATTTGATCATTTTTGGAGGTTACACTCATCTATTTCAATCCTTGTCGTTGCCTCCAATCCAATTCTCTTTCTGGATAGTTTCATAGATTTTGGCCTGTTATTGTGGCCTACCTATGATTTCGTATGTCATTGGTTTCGAGTTCTGCACACTTGGTTTTTTTTTTTTTTTTTTTTTAGTCCCGCTTATTAAGTAATTAGTGTTGTTTGTTTGTAAATGATGGACAGATTGTGACCTTTGAGTAAATGATTCACTGCTCAGCTAGAGACAATGGTGTTGGTAACCCATAAATTGCAGGTATGGCATCAATCTTAAAAGTCCTAAATTCCATGTGTCTTTGTATCTCTGTAATGGTCATGTTTGCAAACGGTTGTGTCTTCGGTTTCACTCTTGTAAAGCCTTTTTTTTACTTGCCACTCTAGAAATATAGATGTTTACAATCCCCATGTTATCTCATGTAGGGTTCACATGTCTTGTCTCCTTGGAGTTCACCAACATGGACCAGAGGCTTGAGTTTAAGGAGACCTGTTACGACAGTGCACTTTGTTGACAGGAAAGACAAGCATTTACGATTGAAGCAAACATGTTGTTTTAGGTGAGAATCCCACATAACAAGTTCCCTGCTTAGGTACTGCTTAGTTTGAGACTCACACTCTCTAAGTACTCTTGGAAGGTAGATACTTGGAATAGTTTGGATGGAAATCTGCCTCGTTATAGGCTTAGACCTAACTGTTAGCTAACAGATTCCTTGTTAGATACTGAGATACGGTTACTGCATAGGATATGGTGTACTCCATAATAGACTTAGGATCACTTAGGAAGGAAACCATATAGATATTACGTTATACCTCATATATAATCCCCTTTGCAATTGATCCTCGGAATCATAAAATTTTGTAACAACTCTTTTTGCAGTTTAGGGTCCCCTTGCAATGGTGGATTGAAAGCAAAAGCTTTCAGAGTTACATCTTTCAAAGGTGGCATCCAAAATAATGAATCAGGAGGAAGTGAGGGTGGGAAGAAAGTTACAAATAACTCAGTCAAGCTATCTTACCGCTCAGATGATGACGAAAATAATGTGAACGGCGCTCCAAAGGCACAAAACACTTCGTTTTCATATACCTCAGAAACAGAAGATTCAGTCACAGGGCAACCTGCTATCCAGAAACTGTTTAAGAAATGGTTAACAATGCTGCGCACACAATCACCTATTCAAGTGATTGACGAGGCTCTGGGAGGAGAACAGGTTCCACAAACGACGAAGCCAGAAACTGAATCAGAAATCCGGAAAGCAGAAAGCCTCCAGAGTACAAAGAATACAGTTTGGTCCTGGTTTTGGAGTCTAGATGCAGCTATCAAGATTCCGCTACTGTTATTGTAAGTACCAGCATCATAGCATCTTTTCCTTTGTTCGATGTGGTAACATATAGATTTAGTAGTAGAAAATCAACTAGATGTAAACTTCTGATCTAAAACTGTCCTAATGAAGATTCAAGAGAGTCACAGCCACCTTTTAATCCAAATCCTTCTATGTGTATTACTTATACTATTTTACCTTGACCATTTTGCAGTGTTCCAGCTTTCCTAGCTGTTAACGCGATCTATGGAACTGAAGTTACAAAGGAGTTATCCCCAATGTGGGTGGCCGGACCCTTGATTGTTGCACTTTATATCAAAATGTTCCAAGGACTATGTGCCCTATACGCCTTTTGCTTCAACCAAACCATCAAGATGATAAGAAACTTACCATCTTATTACCTTGTAGCATACCATTACATTGCCCATGGAAAGCTCAAAGACGACGTGAAAGCTCTAGTGTTTCGACCAGTGGTGGCCATCAAGAACACAGACTACAAAGAGCTCACTCGCACCAAACTGAAACAGTTTCAAGAATGGATCATTGAGAAATACCTTGATTTTGTTGAATCTGTATGGCCTTATTACTGCAGAACTATCAGATTTCTGAAGAGGGCTAACCTGATTTGAAGCTCTGCAACATAGAACCTCTCAAATTCTGACTTCTCAGGGCTTCTCTATGATCTATCTCTGTGTTTTGTTTACCCTTTTTCATTCTTAATTTTAGGAGGCTTTTCATGTTTATGCTGTTGTCTCTATGTATACTGTTACCTTTTTTTGAGGTTTTACAACTGAGTTATTTTACTATCAAGGTTCCCTTTAATTCAACTTAGAATCAATAATCTAAACACATTTATATCGACATATCTAGAGACACGACCAAAGAAGAAACAACTAGTGTTTGAAGGTCTCTTATAACCACTTTAGCTCCCGAAGTTTGATGGTAATGTTTCTTCAGTGAAATACTCCTTTCTCACAGTCTCTGCGGAGCAAAACTTGACCTTCACATAAAGAAAACTAGATAAATCCATCTAGTATAACAGATCCTCTGAGCAAACCCATAAATCAAACAGGACTTGAGCTTAACCGGAAATAACAACCCAGTGAGCTTAAAAGCTAGTAATGCTACCACAACAAGGATTTTGAAGATAATAGTTAGAAATGACACATCAAAACTTAAGTGATTTGGAATGGAAGTTACCAGAGAAGCGTATTGCTTCACCAACGGTTTGGTGAATTGCCAAATTGGCTGGAATATGAATGGAGCATCTACGAAAAGGACTTCATCCAATCGGCTTGGATAGTAATAGTAAAATACGTCAAACTGCGAGAAGAAAACAGTAAGATCAAAGAATTGTCTTTTTCTCTCATTCACTAGATACCAAACCATTTACACTGTAAGAAGATAGGAATACCAGGAAAGTTAAGAACTTAAGATCCGCGTTCTGAGATCCGAATCCACGGAGATCAAATATCCCAAGTATCTTGTCTTGTCCTGCTGGTAACTTACTCAAAGCCTTTTCAAGTAAGTACACACAAAGCTTTTCATCTTCTATTGGATCAAGCAGCTGCAAAAACGCCAGACATTTCAGAGTTATCCTAAAACTGCATTACTGGCTTAAACATAGTATATTTTTTTTTATAAAAATGGTGTCTAACTTACCCCGGGGACGTGCTTTGCAGGAGCTACAATTACCACAGGTCGACCTTTAACATCTAGAAAACCATGCACATATGCTTTTCCTGTGTCAGTAGCTGCTTTGATAGAATCTTCAGATAGCTCATCTACCTTAAACTCGTGACGCCATTTCTAAGCTTTCAGGTAAAGGATCACGTAGAAACTAACCTTATCAAATACTACCAAAACAAAAAGCAACGCGTGATTTGATTCCACATAAAAGTGATATCTATGGAAAATTTTCTAGATTAAAGTGAAGATAGTACTACAAGGAAAAAGGATACGATAGCTTTAGTTAGCTTTCCAATGGCTTCATCAACAGAAAATCTCCGATCTTTCAGAAACCAGAGAATCATCTCCTCATCATCTCTTCCGTTTTTACCAATTGGAAGACTAGTACAATCTTTGGCAAGCCGTTCTTTAACTTCCAAAACTAGCTGCACCACAAATTTCACAACACAAAAAAAAAATCATCACACAATTCTTCCCATTCTATAAGTCTAAACAATCAATGTAATGGTTCTAAAATGATATCTTCAAATAACATAACACTTCCAAACTCCAAAAGGAAGTTAATCTTGAAATGCTGCTAGGAAATGTCGAATCTTGCTATATTAGTTAGCCTAAGACCACTTAAGCCAAAGGCTAAGTCTTTTTTTTTTTTTGGCCTTCAGACAGAGCTACAAAAAAACAGAGGACAACTTGCAAAACATATCATCAGACAATAACAACACACAAAGAAAGCAGAAAGGCAGATACGGAGAAGAAACCCATTGCGTAAGAAATGAAAAACAAGTAAAGTCTTCTTCGTAAGTAACATTCATCCAATTTCCATGACTCTCTCTCTATCTACCTTGTGAGCATGTTGGGATTCAGACACGCAACTTCGGACAGAGAATCTGCAGTTTCGAGATCGATTACTGCTTAAATTCGTCGAATTTTTGAAATTGACTGAAGCAGCAACGAGGGTTGAGCCGAAACGGATCGACATTGATGGGAAAAAAAAAAAGGAACTTTTACTCTTTGGAATTTTGAGCTTCAGAAATTGGATTGAACAAGTTTAAAAAAAAATCTGGGCTTTGCTCACCACAGAGTGAAGAATTCAGAATTTGGAATCTTGCGGATTTATAGAGAAGCAAAAGAGTTAAAGAGAGGCATACGGTTTTTGCTTCACAGCCTTTTATAGAAGACTCTTGTTTCTTATACACACGGATACGGGTCTTTATCAGGTCTCGGATCCCCGTTCGGATCCGGTTCGGTTCAACATCTCGATTTACTAGACCGACCCTAGAGTGGTTATGTACTCCGTTAAAATCATAGAAAAATCAAGATTTAACAGATGAAATCGCAACGTTCATAGATAATTTTCGATTTTGATTTGACTGTGTAGTTTTATGGTATGATTTAATTTAGGAATAAATTAGGTAATATTTGATTTTATACTATTTTTTATATTGAATATTATTTTGACTTAAGTATAATTGATTTTGCTTATTTATATATTTTTTAAAAAAATTATTATTCAGATTAAAATAAATTTTTGATAATAAATTGTATTGACCATATGTATAACAAACAAAGTAATAATTTAATTTTCATCATAAAAATATTTTAAGATTTATAATATAGAAAGAAAGTTGGTACTTTTAAACTATGTGTGATCTTTGAATATTAAATAATATTTTGACTTAACTTGTTGAAGCAATACAAAGATTTGACATTTTCTTCTATATATATATATAAAGAGTTTCTATCAAAAAAATATACATATCTTTAAGCAAAAGAAATTGATTAAGGAAGAGAGAGATATATGGAGAACAAGTGGAGTGGTATGATGGTTTTGGTTTTGGTGGTGATGGCTGCCATTGGAGGAGAAGCAATGACGACTCCATGTGAACAGCAGTGTTTAACACACTGCCGCCGTGTCGTCCCCACAGTTCCGACCTGCTTTCAAATCTGTTATAACAAGCTATGCAAGCATCCTCCACCGAGTAGTAGTACCTTTCAATCTACTTCGCATTCGCAGTAACCTCTCTCTCTCTTTCTATATATATATATAGATATAGACTTGTGTGTATAATACTATAGTGATGTTAATGCAGGATGAAGACTAAAGGGATGGAAGAAATGCATGCATAGAGATAGGGTACTCTCAATTGTTTCATGCTTGACTTATTTTTATTTTCTTTTATTTCTATATGTAAAATAAAATACTATATAATAAGATCAATATAAATTTTTCCATATAATTTCATGCATTAAATTTAAGGGTGGACGCAAAGTTGATGTTCTGAATTTTGTGGTATTTGTGATCCTTTCGATCTGTTTCGTACAAATCGTTACCTTTTGTTATGTATCCGTTCAGCAACTGACCATGTATACAGTAAAACCTCTATAAATTAATAATGTTGGGACCAATATATTTTATTAATTTATAGTGATATTAATTTATCTATAAATTAATAATTATTATTTTATAGTGTAAATTAATAATTATTAATTTATAGGTATATTTTTAATTGTTTAATTTTTTAAAATTATGAATTGAGACAATCTTTGCAAAATAAGATTATAAAATTAAAAATATTATAGAAAATTTTTAAAAATAAATTACAAATATTATAAATTAAAGAATATTGTAAATTTATGGTATTGGAATTGAATTTCAAATAATTAAAAATTATTATAGAAAAGAAATTACAAATATTATAGACAAATTCACTTGTACACATGACATAAATATTCATATTTATGAATAAAATTATCAATTATTGTATTTTAATAGTCTATCAAACTATCAAAATGTAAATGATGCATATGTAGAAATTGAAAACTTTAAAATGTTTTAGCTGTTTTATGAAATGTTATAGAATATTTTATACCAGTATAGTTTGAAGATACAATATAACTATTATTTTATAGATATGAGGTTTAAGAGAAACATATTTTACTATATCAACATATATATATATATATATATATGTAAATTTACATGATTATTAATTTATGATATTATTGGGACCATATTTTATATGGGGATTTCAAAAAAATTATTATCTTATTATCTTATCAAATTTTGTTATTTTTTACACTGTCCCGACTTGGGACTATTAAAATTTATTAATTTATAGTGTTTATTAATTTATATAGTATTAATTTATAGAGGTTTTACTGTATATCCTTTAAAATCTAGTAAATTTTATAAGATTTTTAAAAGTAACTTTAAAAATAGAGAATAATCAAAATATAGAAAAAATCAAAATTTAACAAATGAAATTGCAATATTCATAGATAATTTTTTATTTTGATTTGACTGTAATTTATGGTATGATTTAACTTAGGTATACTAAATATATATACATTTTTAGAGATATTTATGAAATAAATCTTGAACTTCAAAACTATTTATAAGCATGCCATTGACATTAATTATTAATTTGTTTTTTGTTTAATTAATTAATATTGAGTTTCGAATTTTGGACACACGATTTCCTATCCTAATAAAACTTCCAAAACAATCGGAACCACTCCCTTTAAGATTAGGTATTAAATTTATAATTAATTTAATTAATATTAAGTTTCCAATTTTACAAAACAATATTTTCTCCATATAGACATTTCCTAAACAATCAGCCTAATCAATAAACGAATTGATTTTCAATCTTGGAGGAGGATTTGTGGCCAAATTTTTTGATCTCAACGCATTGATATCCAATTATTTTCCCCTAATATATATGTTCAAAACAAATAAAGTTTAAATGCTAAGATATATCATATCCCAAGAATATTCCAAAAATAAAACAGATTACACCTAATTTTTCCTCAATAAGTTGCTTAATCGAATATTTTTTGCGTGCACAAGTTTGTTTAGTCGACCTAAATGATCAGTATATAAATAATCTACACCCAAACCCTGATTATACATCGACAATCACAATTACACAAAGCTTACCAGAAAACTTAAAAATTATTTCGTGTTCTAGATATGCCAAAAATCGAAACTTAATAATGATGTCTCCTATTTTTTCATCTGAAAACTTAAACACTCTTTCGTAGACGAATTATGACAAATAAGAATGATGAAATCGATTGACTAAAAATTAAGATGGGCGGAGATGTCGCAATGGACGGGATAAAACAAAGACGAAGAAGATGATATATTTTTTTTGTCAGATAAAAACAAGAAAAATTGTGTCGATCTAGACAAAACAAAAGAAAAACCAATATCAGTTTACTTTTTTTTTAAAAAAAGTCATTTACGTAATATATAATTTGTAAGTAATTAGTATACTGAATTAGTTTTTTTTTGTTCAAATAGTTATTTTTCCATTTCTAACAAATTATATACACACATCTTGGATCTATTTTAATAATCAAAGTTTATTAAAAGAAAAACAATGTGGAATCATGTCAAACAAATAACTGTTAACAACTTTTATTTGCATTTTACTACAAAATTATATATACTAAAGTTAACTGATTCTTTATATATAAAACATACAAAACTACAATAAAAAATTATTCTGTACATATCTTTAAAAATTTTAAATAATAAATATACTACTTTCTGTAAATAAATAAAAACACACACAGTATATTCCTTCTATAAGTCACTACTTACTTAATTGTATGTTATACGATAATATAAAACAATAAACTTCTAACAAAATACTTTCTAATTTCCATACTAACTAATATATTTATATTTGTAAGGTTGTACATTTAAATATACAAATTAACATTAATTATATATATAGTTAATTTATAAAATAAATTACATTTTTTAATAAAAGAAAGCTCCCGCGGTGAACCGCGGGTGAATATCTTAGTTCTGTATTATTTTGTATACTAAATATCACTTTGAAAATATAATTGATTCGCTTATCTATATTTGTTTTGATTATACAATTCAAACTAAAACAAGTTGTTGATAATAAACTGTATTGACTATTGACCATATTTAAAATCAACAAAGTAATAATTTAATTTAAATCATAAAAATATTATATATAGAAATAAAGTTGGTAATTTTTAAATTGTTTGATCTTTGAATATTGAATAATATTTTGACTTAAAAGGATAATTGGTTTTGCTTGTTGAAATAATAGTGTTTTATTTGACTAATTAAACATATTTTTTAACTATAATGAGTGTGCTGACTATATATATATGTAGATGCTATGACAGTTTTCAATGGAAATACATATATATTTCTAAGGGTAGACATAGATTAAGAAGAAAAATGGAGAACAAATGGAGTGTGGTGATGATGGTGTTCGTTTTGGTGGTGATGGCTGCCATTGGAGGAGAATCAGCAGATCTTTCATGTGAAACAAAATGTGCAATCACCTGCAAAGATTCAATGTTTCATCAGATATGCTTAGACAGGTGTTTGAAAAGTTGTAGATCTCATCCACCACCTTTGCTACTTCACACTCGCAGTAATATATCTCTCCTTTTCTCTCTTTTTTTTAAAAAAAAATTAATAATAAAATGGCAGCTTACGTGACTATGATATAGTTAAATTATTTTCTCACAGATTAAAAAAAATTAGTCTTAAGTTATTTTTCTTAAAATTATTTGGTTCAAATTTCAGAAAATTAAATATTAAAACGAAATATAATAATTAATAATAATAATAATAAAATAATAATGAGATGGCATTCTATTTATTGAGAAATGCATATTTTGGTATTGTATATATGTGATATGATGGTTTTCATTGAATATATATACACCTATAAACCTATAATGTCAATCAAGCCAAATAAATTGAGTAAGAAGAAAAATGTTGTGGCGCTGATGGTGCTCGTTTTTGTAGCGGTGGCTGCCAGAGCCAGTACTAGAGAAGAAGAAGAAGCAGCGAGTCTTGGATGTGCATTCAAATGTGAATTTCAATGCAAACTGATCTTCACTACAGGTTGCTACGACCGGTGCTATAGAGAGAAATGCCTGCATCTTCCACCTAAAAGTACCTTTCACGTATCTCCTTCACACTCGCCGTAAATCTACCTCTCTCCCTCTCTCATGTATGTACTTGTGTTTGTGTGTATGTCAGTAGTGTGAAATTGACATGGTTTCGATGGTAACAATTAATGCAGGACGAAGACTTCTGGAGGGCTGAAGAAATAAGAGGCGCTAGAGATAATATTTGAAGTTGTTGTGATTGAATTTTTTACTTTTTGTCTTCTAGATATGTCAAAGAAAATCTATAAACGATGAATACTAATAATAATAACAAGTTCTTATCATCATTTGAAACAATGGGGATGAAGAAGAAATATTATAATTATATCATTTCAACAAAGTAATATAAGTTTTAAAACATCTACAGCAGTGATCTAATGGTATGCAAAACAAATCGATTACTTGTAGTGAAACTTTTGTGTTATAAGTAGAGATGGTCGTCTTGCTTCATAGTCATTGTACTCAATTCGCTTCATAGCTTTGAGTTTTATTTAAAGCTGTAAGAGATATTCTAAAGAAGAGAAGATAGAAATCACAAAGCAGAAACAAATAAGGTCCCAAAAGAAAAGAATAAGAGAGTAAACATCTCTTTAAATTGAAAATAAAAAACAGAGCTGTTGCTTCATCACCTAAGAGGAATAAACCTAGTGGACCGACGGAAACAACCACAACCACAAATACGTGGTCTAGAGTGATTAACCTTCTTGCAAGTCATCGAAAACTCGGCAAGGTAATGACCAATCATCTCAGGCTTAATCACGACTTCGTTAAAGTTCTTGCCATTATGAACTCCGACAACACTTCCAATCATCTCAGGGACAATGATCATGTTCCTTAGATGTGTTTTCACCGCTTCAGGCTTCTTCTTGTTCTCCTCACTTGCTTCTTTTTTCGCCTTACGCAGCTTCTTGATCAGAATCAGAGGTCTCTTCTTTAATCCCCTGTAGAACCTCCTGCGAACACGAGCGTTGAAGAGCTTAGCGAGATCAAAGTTTGACATCTTGAGAAGAGCATCAACGTTGAATCCTCTGAATGAGAATTTCTTGAATGTTCTCTCCTTTGTCGCCACCGCCACGGCTGTGGCAAACTCTGGTTCGTTGAACGCCATTGTTGAAGCTTGGATTTTTCTGCAAGAAGATAGAATATGCCATTAGAGAGAGATTGGTGTTGTGAGGATTCCTTAGTTTGCTTCACTAATATTTATACAATAGTGTTGGGGGGACTTTGGAGATATCGTAAATCTGGAGGATCGACGGGAATATCGGAAACTAACCAAGTTACCAAAATACTAAAGATTGACCGAGTAAATGTAATACTTTTGAAATATCATCAAAATTAATTAATATTCCCTAATCTTGTAATCTATTTATGGATATTGCCATCTACTAAACATGTCAAGATATGAAAATAATAACAATTATTGGTTTTATTCTTAACATAGCATATTTTAGTTTGATCTTCAGATTTTGTAATAGATATATAATAATTTCAATTTGATCCACATATGTTAATTACTTTCTTAAGTTTAAACTTTAAATTCATATATTATAAAGAAAAAAAAAACACAATATGATGTGAACGAATTTGATTAGAACACTTGTTACGAGGATAAAATTAATTACAATTCAGTTTTTATCACTACGATTATGAAAATAAATATTTGGTTTTAATACCCTAAAAACTCGGATACAACAAAAGCATGAATTATACAGATTAGCCAGTTCGGTCTGATCCGGTTATTATCACTCTTGTGTTGTGGGTCTTGTGGCCATAATTTGCTGTAAACTGAAAGTGACAACTAAAGTCCAATTACATTCATCAAGTTTGGGCTCAAAACGGTTTGGCCCACGAGTCAAAGAATTTTGCTATTGTTATATATATATATATGGGTTCGTATTAATGGTGACTGTATTCAATACTTTTTAACGTTGACTAACTTAATGCCATAAACATTGTTCCTATATGACAATGTGTTTTTTTTTTTTTTTTATAAGCAGTGGATATGTGCGTTAATTTGGTGGATTTTCAAAGTGTTCTATAGTAGTCTTGGTAATCACGCGTCAGGTTTGTGTAATTATCCTGTATCTATATTTTAGATTTTCAGTTTCTGTTCTAATATTTGCATCAGTTTACAAATATATAGATGACAGCTAAACAAAATTTACTCTATATGATTTATCTATGTTTAGTGATTTATGTTTTTTAACAGTGAGTAAACAATAACCTTGTTTTAACTTTAGTATATTGAATAGAAAAACATATATAAAATGATAGTGATTAATTTATTATTAAATTGAAAATGGCTTATAGAGGGAGCCTTATTAGAAATTTAGAGGAAAACGTGGTGTAACTCATTAGGAAAGAAAAGTGCAGAAAACATAAATCACCATCGGGACAACTTGTTGGTCTTACTTCTTTTCAACCTTGATTTGAACCCCCTTGATTTGAACCCCCTTGATGTCAACCACCTTTCCAACATTAGTATCTTTCATCTTGCACATAGGGGTCTTCATAGTCTTAGAAGCCTCAATACCCTCTTCCATTTCCTTCTCTCCAAATTCAAGTGTTGACACCTTATAATCAAACTTCTTGATTGGGCCTCCTACTCCATTGGATTCAGCACACACCTTCTTTGAAGAGGATGATCGTCCAGGTGTATCAGAATTGGATGCGTAGACACGTTTAGAGGAGGGAGCAGTTGATTCAGAAGTCTCCTGACTATAAGTCAAAGCAAGGTGTGCCTAGCCACATTTATGTGAGAAAGAGTTAGTATCTTTGCTTGTAAGACAAATGGGTCACTTTAGGTAATTAAATATGCATAATACTCTTACATGATCACCGGAGACAACTGAAGATGGGTTCACAATTTCATTTGATTCCTCAGTGATTTGCTCGGCTAAAAGTCCGTCTTTGGAAAGGCTTTTGGTTACCCTGTAGGAATCCTTTCCATCCCAAATGTTTTCTCGTTCCACACAAACCAGGAACACAAATGTTTTCCCAATCACGTTCTTGATAGCGTCAGGCAAATCTTCAGGATTTGTGATCTTAAAGCGAGAATCACATAGCATTTAATTAAAAAGTAGTGTAAACTGAATGTTTATAGATCTATGAACATGTTGATTATCTCATCCAATGAACCACCAAGAATAGCAGCTGCAGATTCTCCAATAACCTCAAAAGCAATGCTGTCAAATAATAGGAATTTGGACTCTCCAGTATTGTCCATGACTTTAACGTAAATCATGTATCTGCAATGCCATTCACAGAAGGAATTGTAGACTAAAATCTAGAAAGTTAAAATATATTTTAACGGTTTATCTGTTTGCAATCTTACCTTGCAATGACATTGGTCACAGGTGACCTGCAAACATCACACCAAAACTTTGGTTTTTGTGGCTTACTCTCAAATTGGTAAAATCCAGTGCGTATATGGGTCACTTTTTTATTCCAGGCACGACAACTAAAATAATACCAAGCCCAGTCGGTATCAATTGCGTAGATGGTGCTCATTACTCTTACTTTCCCGACCTGAAATTAGTGATATAGCATTCAAATACCATTCCTTAGGTCGGTCGTTTGATTCATATGTAAATGATATTTTCTAGAAAGAATATATATACCAACCTCAACTGAATCAATAAGTTCCCCAATGGTTTTCCTTGAATACTGACTGGTGTCTTCTGATGTGACAGCCACAATCTGCAACTTTGGGACAGATTCACGGAAAGCGAGAGACAAACCATCATTTGGAAGGCTGTAAGAGATAAGATGCAAAGTGTTATATAGGTCTGTAAAAGTTTTATCATATATCAGTTTTATTCTTATGATAGAAGTACATACGATTTGATGAAATTATCAACTTCTACCCAAGCAGGATTGATATGCACTTGTGATGCATCATAGGAATTAGATAGGTATCTACTACCTGTTACATCTTTGTTCTTAATATTTGATATAAAAACAAATATATTTTCATATATATTTGTTTTATTTAGGAAGATGCAAGCCGAATATTACCTTTGTATGTTTTCACTTTAACAAACCGGAGGATGCAAACCACAATGACACCATTTGATGCCTGGCAGCCTCCAAAAACTTTGTCAGCGAATGAGCCCCACAAGGTACACGATAGCCTCTCGTCCCTGTCAATAAAAATCAGCTTTTAGTTCATGTTTTTTTGAATAGAGGCTTAGAATTAGGCAGATTAATGTAACCTTTCGTCCCGCATCTCAAACACGAGTTTATGTGTTGGCTTGTTGTTAAATTCAACTGTCTCCATATCACCAATGTTCACCACTTGACCGATCACGTCTGATAATGTTGTATCACAAATATAAACCATAAGAGGACTTTAATGTTTTGAAATCATAGATACTTTAAGAATATAATAAAAAAAAACAATGAAATTTACCAATCAACATGTTAGTGTTAAGGTCTGGATCCTCAACTCTTGCAAACTTTGTCAAGCTTAGGAAGTTTGAGTCGGACTTAGGATCACTAACAACAACATAGGTCCCGTTGACAAAACTGAGTTTGTACAAATGAGTGGTAGGACGAAACTGACCAACCGCATGAGTGATTGAGAAGGTCTCGATGAACCTCCATGAGCCAATGGTCAGGTGGTTGACGTAACGGTTGACCAAGTCTTTTTTCGTGGACCCGTGTATTTTCATTCCCTATAATATAGAATATAAAGTAGTGAGGGCAGAGAAAGTTATGAAAAGAATAGACTAAATGAAAATGATACTCACAATCTCGTCAGCCAAAATGAGTTCAAGTGTTTCTCCTGTGGCAGCTGTACACTGGCGCCAATTATGAAGGACTTTGACCTGGATTCTCCATGCAGTCTTGTACGGACGAATGTCGCGGAGGAAAGCAAAAGAAGCCGCCATTGTTTTAGGTATGAATTTATTTAGCTTTGTTTGTTTGATTCGATGATTGGTGAGACTGTGTTTATATAGTCTGCAATTAGGGATTGTTATGATTGCGTATAAAGAAGGCTGAATATACGGGTTTGTCTATCGTTGGGAAGTTTAGATTTTTCTGGTGATAGAATTAAACGATATGATTGAAGATTGATATGAAAATAATATATATTGATATAGATTGGTTGTTGAATTTGTAGGAAATTAGGCGTTGAAGTCGAAGGGAGTTAAGAGATAATATAGTTTCCATCTTCTCGGCCAGCAGCTTATTAATTTTTATTATTTTATTTATATTAATTAGAATTCTCTCTAAATACCTTTGAACTCTAAGGCTTCTACTCAAAAATGCTGTGAAATTAATAATATAGATTAACTTGACCATTGAATACATAAAATAAGGCCACACAGAAGAAAGAAGAGATATGGAGAGGAGGAACGTGGTGGTGATGATGATGATTTTGGTGGTGATGGTATTAGTAGCCATGGAAGTAGAGGCAGACGACGGATCATGTGAATCGAACTGTGTGATCCACTGCAGCGAAAATTTCAAGGTACTCCAGAAAGATCTGCCATAATCAGTGTCTGGTCGAGAAATGCAACTATCCACCTGAAACCACCAAACCGACATTCTCTGACTATGTGTACGCACATCTACTCGTGATTGTGTCTGTGTGTGTTTGTGCATATGTAGGTTCATATCTCTATATGTAGCGAAATGGATAAGGTTTATAATATTGAAATACAAGTTATCTGGGAGAATGAAATAAATCAGGGTGGTTGTTCAAGGATTGTCTATCATGTAACTCTTTTTTTATTATATATGTAACAGAAGTTAAAATCCAATAAGATCAATTAACAGGCTATAGCCAAATGCTTTACTCAACTTCATGGGATGAACAAGTATTATATATATGATCTTATATCAACTCAAGTCTTCTCAAGAACAAATCTACTACTTTTTATTGAAAATCTAGTGTTGTATATATACATGTGTTGTAATAGCTATTGGGCAACCTCGGATTGTTTGTTTGCATTTACTTTTGATTGAAAACTAATGAAATGAGTATATGCTGATCGTTTTCTATCTCTGTGTGGATAATTAATTTTGCTGATCGTTTTCTAGCTCTATGTGTATAATTTTGGGAGATGGATTGTTTGGTGGCATTTATATTTAGGGTGTTGTACTTTATAAAAGATGTCAACCACATTAAAAAGAAAAATCTTTTGCTAATTTAAACACATATAATAATCGTAAATAGAAGGAAAATATTCTGTTTATTTGGCGGCAAAACTATTTTAACATAACTTCAAAATGTCGTTGTACTTTGCAAAACTTTTTTTCCAAAACAGGAAATGTTTTATGCTTCGGAAATGTAAACTTTTATTTGATTTTGTTTCCCACGAAGATATAATATTCACTTCAATGATTTTTATTTTTATATTCATCAAAATTTTAACTTAAATAGTAAAACAACAAAATAATTAGATAACTGAATTAAAAGTTTACTATAATCAAATTAATAGTTCTAACAAATTTTGATGATAAGATTGTAAAAATGAACCTAGTTAACAAATTCCGGATTGATTTTGGACATATTTTTTTTGAAAAAAAAACTCATTAAAAATCAATTATATATTTTTTTTGACATTTTGTTTTTTGTCACAGGGTTTTTAATAAAATATGATTGTTTGCGTAAAAAAAATCTTTTACTAATTTAAACACATATAATAATCGTAAATAGAAGGAAAATATTCTGTTTTGTTTGCGATAAAACTATTTTAACAACATTTCAAAATATCGTTGTACTTGGCAAAAAAAAAAAAAAAAAATCGGAAAACTTGAAATGTTTTATGGTTCGTAGAAGAGTCAAGAGTCTTTGATTGTTTGCATATGAAATAATCCCAACTTTCTACGAAATAACTTAGCTACTTCATTCGATAGATATATCACTCAAAATTCAACTTCAATTTATGTCTAGCTATACCATTTCACAAATATATGAATTAGTCCAACATGAGATATGCAAAAACAAATGACTTGCCATAAATATGCGTGTACCATCAATAAAGGTTTGGTCAAGTTATATATATAGACACATGTATAATTAACGTCCATTGAATACATAAAATAAGGCCAAAGAAGAAACAAGAGATATGGAGAGGAATTTGGTGATGATGATGATGATGATTTTGGTGGTGATGGTAGCCATGGAAGTAGAGGCAGACGACGGATCATGTGAATCGAACTGTGTGATTAACTGTAGCGACATTTTAAGGTACTACAGAAAGATCTGCCATAAGCTGTGTCTGATCGAGAAATGCAACTATCCACCTGAAACCACCCTACCGATATTATATGAATATATGTATGCAAATCTAGTCTTGATTGTGTCTGTGTGTTTTTGTATATATCTTAAGTTCATATCTCTACATGTAGCGAAATGGACAAGGTTTATAATATTGAAATACAAGTTATTTGGGGGATATAGAGAATGAAATAAATCAGGGTGGTTCAAGGCTTGTCATCATGTAACTCTTTTTCTTTTTATAAAAGAAAATTCAATAAGATCAATTAACAGGCTATAGCTCAAATGGTTTCTCAAATTCATGGGATGAACAAGTATTACATATGATCTTATATCAACTCAACAAGGTATTCTGAAGAACAAATCTACCACTTTTGATTGAAAATCTAGTGTTATATATGTGTGTGTTGTAATAACTAATGGGCAACCTTGGATTGTATGTTTGCATTCTCTTTGATTGAAAACTAGTGAAATGAGTATATCCTAGCTCTGAGTGAATAATATTGGGAGATGGATTGTTTGTTCGCTAATGTAAACACATATGCTAAACGTAAATAGATGGAAAATATTCCGTTTATTTCGTGGTAAAACTATTTTAACAAAAATTCAAAATGTTGTAGCACTTGACAATTTTTTTTTACAAAAACTCAAAATGTTTTAATGTTTCAAAAATGTAAAGTTTTATTTGATTTTGTTTCCCACAAAAATGTAATATTCACTTCAATGATTTTATATATATATATATTCATAAAAATTAATATAAATAGAACAACAAAATAGTTAGATAGTTGAATTGATAGTTTATTATAAACCTTTACTATAATCAAATTAATAGTTTAACAATTTTGATGGTTAGATTGTAAGAAATGAATCTAGTTAAAAATTCTGGAGATTGATCATATTAAAAAAAATCTCATAGAAAATAATCAATTATATTTTATTTTGTTTTTTGTCACAGGGTTTATAAAAGTTTTAGATTGAAAAATTATTGTCGACTTACCTTTTGATTTTATTACAAAATAGAATAATAAAATTAGTCAATTTACTACTTTATATATAGTTCATCTTTTGCTTAGTTCCGTATATGCAAATTCGAATAGCCAAGTTTGAACATCGCATAAAAAATAGTAATCAAGGAATAGACCTCATAAATCAAAAGAAACAAACAAATATTACTCATTCCATTGAATGTGTGTAGAAACACAAAAATGTGAAGGCCAAAGAAGAAAAAGAAGATATGGAGACAAGTAAGTGAAAGTGATGATGATATATATATTTATTTCTTCTTCTTTTTTTGTTCTCAGTTCATATTCACAATTTTATGCTAAGAGATGGGAGAAAAAAGTATTATGATGATTTATAATTTCAACAAGATATTTCGGAGAACATATTTGCATCTTTGGATCTGCAAAACCACTGAGTTTTTGTAATAACTCTTTCGAAGAGAGTACCTGATCCTCTTCCTCCATGTGAACCATTGCATAAGTTCTTCCCATGTCTCTGACCAAACTGAGAAACTGTGGATTCTCTAGTGTTTCTCGCATGTCCAGATGCACTTCTTTTGCAGTTACGCCGCCCGCAGATATCATCATCAGCATGGTTTTCTTTATAGTTGAGAGATTCAATAACATATTCTGTGCCATTGCTGAGGAACACGACTTCGGGGTTTTGTGTTTGTCAGAGTAAGACTGCAGGAGAACCATGTTGCCCAAAGAGAACAGTGACATGAAGAGGAAAAAGTCATTCAAATTCATTCCTGTAGATGATAATAGAAGAGACGGTGTCAAAATAAGGATGTTCATGTTCATATATCCAAAACTCTTAAGGGTTTTCTTGAATCTATTGTTCAATTATACATTCATAAGAATACATTCAGTCAACCAAAAGAGTCACTTATTATCTACTGCACTGTGAGTTCTCCAAACACCCTACACAGATAGCTGTAATCTCTGCATTCAATTCCTCAAACATATTCAAAATTTTCACTCGAAAGATCTCAGAAAGAAATGTAGAGCTTCAACTACCAATCAAATTACGAAAAGGAGATAAATTGGGAAGAATATAAGGACACGGATCTGTCGAATTGAGATAAGTCACGCATGAACCTGTGTTGGCAGCAAGATTACGCTGGCAAATAGCTTCAAAATCATCACATATGTCTCTGACGTCTTCTATTGACTCTTCAGTGTCCTTGTAGTCCTTCCACAGTAGATCCCACTGAAACTCAACCAAACATGACTACTTCCTATTTTAGTTCAGTTTCATATTTCCTTATATAGAAAATTAGAAACACAAGTCGAGAAGTCATTACCACCCAGGATAGGTTGTATGCGTTAAGCCAATTGTGGTTTATAGATATCGTGTCTTCCTGTATAAAACATATTGGAGAAGATTCAAGAAAACAATGTTGGTGTACATACATTGAGAGGGAAAGAGAAAGGGGGAGAGAGATACCAAGTTATATACTTGATGATGCCACCCACTGGGAACAAAGATAACTTCACCGGGTTCTTGAATGCATTCAAGCCAGGTGGTCTGAATGCAAACCACAAAATGTGAATAAACACGTGGTGAAAGACGAGCTTACAGATTGAAGGTAAGACCAGCTGATTTTTACCTTATTAAAACCGGGGAATTTAGTTTCATTCACCTCTTCAAAGATGTTATAAACACAATTCTTCATGTACCTGAAAAAATCATCTAACTATAAGGCTAACACATGAGTGAAGAAATGTGGATCACAGACAATTCACAGAAAAGTTACATAACCAATAGGATAAAAAAAACACTTTCCTGTCATAAACAAGATGACTTTGAGAAGGAGGAAGAAAAAGCCATCTTTTTTTACCACAAACATTAGCTGACCAACTATAAGATCTAAATACATCAGCGTGTAGAGGTGTCCAAGATCCTGCAAGCAAGAGTTCAGAAATTATCAGCTTTCTCCAAAGGCCAAAACACTCAAAAAGACAACAACACAAACAGTTTGTTTGATCTTTTTACTCAGACCTTTTCCACCCATATAAACAAACCGATAATCAGAGCAGCTAATTTGATCATACTTCTGTACATTATCTCTATCCTCATGCATATGGTAATTGTCTAGATAGATATTAAGCCAATCATCAGAAAACAGCAGCGGCGTTTGGTAGGCTGTATAGTCTGGATACTCCTGCATTCAGCACAATCAACTCTCACTATAAAGCAATCTCTTTGCTTCACTTAAGCTAAAGAGAAAGTAACCTCAGATATGCACCTTGAAAAAGTGCCAATCTTTCAGATACAAGACAGATTCCTTGATAGAATCATTTGCCCATTGCTCCACAAAGGCACTAACAGACATTTCTAATCTTTTCTGATCTGTGAATTCTCTCGTATCACAATCTGCAACCTGTAGATAACCAACACCACCAAGTCAATGAACAAACAATTCATTCCCAAAACCAAAAAAGATTCAATCTTTGTTATATCCTTTTAACGAATTTGGCATATGGGAGCTAAAGCTAACCAAAGCTACTAATAGTCTTATGAAAGCATGAACCTTTTTACCTGAACTTTGGATTTTCCGAAGTGAGTGGCAATGAAGTGGAGATTAGGGCGTCCATTCTTACAAACCCAATCTTCCCGAGCTCTCCAATCGTCAGTGAGACCGGAGATTACTACTGGCTGGTTCTTGGCTAAGTATCTCTCCGCAAAAGCGTCGTAACTCAAATCTTTACCATTGATTTTCTCAATTTGACCTATAATCTCTATTCCCATTTCCCCCAACTCTCAGAACTTTTCGTCGCTACCACCGGTGAAGAACCTTCGATCAAAGTCGCCGGTAAAGTTGATAACGACAGGTGAAGAACCAAAGAGACTCTCTAACTCACTTCCTCAGATAAAACGCGGTGTTTCGGTTAAATTATTCTAACACGCTGCGGTTAATGAATTGGTACGGCCCATTTATTGGCCCAATATGTAATGGCTCACTGTAGATTAAACGGTGACGTGTTGAATTCCGGAACCAGATGGGTTTCCTTTCTTATATGGTTATTATTGGTCGTCATAACTCTAGATTGGCAAAACGGGGAGGGGAGCAACAACGGTAAGCAGCTGAAGTAGGGACGGGGAGCAGGGAACTGTGAGCGGGGGCAGGGAGGAAGACCTAATTTTTTTTAATAAATAAAAATGCTTGAAAAAAAAATTTATTTATCACTAATTTTATTAAAAAACAAAATTATAAAAAACATCTCGTTCAGAAACAAATAACAAAAGCAAAAAAAAAAAATCATCTACGAGCTCTCCATATATGCTCCATAAAGGAATATTGAAACCATATTCGAGTATATTGTTGATTATTTGGACTCAAGTTAAATATTTTTTTACCAGAATATTTTTGTTTCAAAATTAATATATTTTAAGTGATAATTATTTAAAAATAATATCCCAAACTCTCTCAAATCCAGCGTCATAACGCTTTACTTTTTATAGCAGTTATCATTTTTTGTAACACGTGTGAAAGAGATAAAATTATTTTTGATTGGCGTTGAACATGGGCGTTTGACACATAACGCTTGCAAAAACGCTTTGCCAATCTAGCTAATAGTCTCTCTTTGAAATAGCCAGTCAAAAAATTGTCAGTTCCATATGCGATTTTGAGAGTTCTACAGTCAATTTTCAAAGTTACCATTTTAATGGCTTGACTGACATATATAGAAAGTTACCAGAATAAAGATAAAGGGTTGGTGATTTTATCTTTATATATAGAGAAAACTTGTTTCCACTGATCAGTAAATATAAACATTATATATCATATTATATACATAAAGTTTTCAAATTAAGAAGAGAAATGGAGAAGAAATTGAGTGTGGTGGTGATGATGATGATGATCGTTTTGGCTGTAATTGGAACAGAAGCAATAAATCATTTGTGTACATTCAAATGTGAAATCACATGTCGCGATCCAGAGTTCACGTCAATCTGCTTTAAAGAGTGTATGGCCAAATGCATCCATCCTTCATCTACAAATACTTTTCACTCAACTTCACACTCGCAGTAAATCTCTTTCTCTTTAAACTGTTTCTTTGAATGTAAATATGCATGTATGTATGAGTGTGTGTATCAGTGTATGTGTGTGTGTCTTGTGTAATAGTAAAATTGACATGGTTTGTAATATATGGTGACAAATAATGCAGGATGAAGACTAAAGGGTTGGAAGAAATGCGAGTGCAGACATAATTCAAAAATTCTAGTTATGGATACTTTACGTTTTCTTTTCTTTTTTTCTTATACATGTAAACGGATATCTATATAATAAGATGAATATTAATAATAATATTAAGTTTCTTTAGATTCATGTGAAAATGGGATCGATGAACAAATATTTTAAGTGATATTATCATATTTCAATTTTAAACAAAGTATTTTTGGAGAAACAGTGGTGGTGGTGTGGTTGCCGCCACATGGTTTCACTCTTCATGTCCACATGTTCGACTATACTGGCTCTCTTTCAGATGAAGTCTTAATTTTCGTAGCCAAGAAGAATCTCGGCTCGGTTGTCTTTGTTGTGATCGATCTCGGAGAAGAAGCCCATCATCAGGTCATTCTTTTTGTGGTACTAGCTAGTATCACTATATATCGGTATAACACTGGTATACCAAAAAAAAAAAAAAATTATTGCTGAGTTTGTTTAGTTAGGTTTGACAATGACACCAAATTATGTTGATATCCCCAATTTTGGGATTTTTGGGATTTAGTCGTACTCTTTTATAAAGTGTGAACCTTTTTATTTGATACTGGTCTACTCTTTAACTATTTTTGCTCAAAAGTTAATATCATATAATGAAGGTTTACATGTTACAAAAAAATTACAACATAACATGTGAACTCTGCCAAAAAAAATGAAAAAACAGAGCATCACTGTTGAGAAACCAATCTCTTGTAGGATAAAAGATGACCTGAAGTTTAGATCCAAGAAAGCATCAGATTATGGAAATTCTTCCTAGTACTCCTTGCTGAAATAGAGTTGATGATTTGCCTAACAATGTGCTTGAAGATGGTGAGAGGCGGAATGATGACTTGGTTGTGAAGAAGATTATTTTGCTGTCTCCAAACATTGTACACAATCGAATGAACAAGCAGCAGGCGTATAGTACGTGGTGAAGAGTCGTTGCTTCCCTTTGCCCAGTTTAACATAGAGGACCAAGTTGCAAAATGGACGTTCTGCTGTCTAATCCTTTGCAGTGCTGCTTCCCAGATAACTTTAGAGAAAGAGCAATGAAGGAATAGATGATCTCTAGTCTCACTTGCTGAAGAGCATAGACAACAGTTTACTGAGACTTGCATGCCCCAAGAGGCAAGTCGAGTAAACGTTGGAAGCCTGTCCATATTTGCTATCCAGAAATTGAGTAGCGCCTTTGAACCACACAAGATCAGCCCAGCTTTTGTTCTCCTCTCTCGGTCTTAAAATCTTCCAAGTTTTGCTTGAAGAGTAATTTCCAATAGGTTTATCCTCAATTAACCACTCAAAAGAGTCCTCAAGCTTAGAGGAAGAGGGAAGATCAATGGAGGATAGGTGAATTGAAAGAGAAAGTGCCTGATCAGACCTTGGATTTGGTAACCTCCACCCATCCCGGTTGCAGGCATCCCGAACCTTTGCATTTCTGGGGACTCGCAGGAGTCGAGGTCCATCTTCTCCCAAGTAGTGTATCAAAGGGCCCAAATTTGTCCATTTGTCATGCCAGAACCAGGCCGTAGCTCCATTGCGCACAGTATAACCGATAAAATTTTTGGCTAGGTCACTGAGCTTAAGTAGATCTTTCCATAGCCACGAATCAGAACTTCTAGCCTGAATATCCCAGAACTCTTTAACTATTGGATTTATTGTTATTTTTCATGCATGGGATCGTAAGCACCCCTTATAGGTTCATTGTTTTTAAGCTTTAACTAATAGAACGAGACGACAAAGAACAAGGCAAAATCAGGTGATCAGTATAATCTTGTTATTACTCTCATTCTAAGTGAAAATGAAAGGATGCATGATAATCCGGTGAGTTTAAAGGATAAACGGTGCAATTATATTTACAATAAATGACTTTTATCAATAATAACAATCAGTAAATGGTATATATATGGGATTTGGATATATTACAAAACAATAAATTGATAATAGTATAAAATATTGTTTGTGATCATGCATTTGCTGTAACAGACAGAAGAAGACATATAAATTATTTTGCATTATGCAAAATTTAGTATGCATGATGCATGATCATGCATGTGCTGTAACAGACATATAAATTTGAGTAGCTTACAAAATGCAAAATAATAGTTTTATGTTTCCATATGCATTTTGTAAGCTACTCAAAGTTTGAACGCTTCACAAATAAATGACTTGCTATAATTAAGGCTCGTCATAGAAATTACATGACATGTAACGGAAACAATACAAAAGATTTGGTCATTCCATCTTTATATTGTATATATACATCGACTGAGAGCTTTCCATCATATATATACGAATAAATTTTGAAGCAAAATAAAAAATAAGAAGAGAAAAATGGAGAACAAGTGGAGTACTGTTGTGATGATGTTGGTTTTGGTAGTAGTGATGGTTGCCATTGGAGGAAAAGCAGAAGATATTACATGTGAATTGAATTGTCGATCATCATGCGCTATACCCTCCATGCCAGGATGCTACAAACTATGTGTAGAAAGGGAATGCGAGATCCCATGTGAAGAGGAATGTAGATCTTTCTGCAATAGTGGTCATCATTACTTTTACTTTCGGGAATGCTATACGGACTGTGTACGAAGGAAATGCTTTCCACCTGCTAATACCTTTCACTCTACTTCCCCATTCGCAGTAACTCTCTCTCTCTCTCTCTTCTATATATATAGCATTCGTGTGTGACTATGACAATATATATGTGTGTATATAATGATTAATGAAATTAATTGCATGGTTTTTATGGTGATGATGCAGGATGAAGACTAGAGTGATTGAAGAATCAAAGCATCGAGAAAGTTTTCCAAATTTTTCATGATTGAATCTTTCACTTACTTTTTTTTTTGACAGCAATCTATCACACTTACTTTTTTTTCTGTATGTTTAAGAAAACATATATATATATATATATATATAACAAGATTTAATAATAAAAAAAAACAAGATTTCTCATATTCATGCGAAAATTATATGGGATGAACAAGTATTATAAATTCGGAGAACATAGCGACATCTACTGATTTGCAAAAAAAAAAAAATGATTTGTCGTAAACTTGTAAATCAGTAGATGACAAACACAGATATTTTTTTCTCTAACTTATTACTATTATTTTACAAATTTAAAGAGTTACACATTAGTTGGACCGTTGGCAAACATAGATAATTAGATATGCATCTAAGCAACAGAGTTAGAAAAAAAAATTAAAATAAAAAATAAGTCTCGTCAATTTTCATTCAGATTGCACTACGGATCGGAGATGAATAAAATATTTATGAAGGAAATTCTAACACCAAACTTGTATGTGACTTCTCTGAGTTGTACACTCGGAAAATCTTTATCAGAAAATCTTTAAATTCGAGGAACGCGAACACAAGCATGTTTGGTTCACAGAACAAGGAATCCAAGGTTTTTTGCAAATTACAAAATCAGCAACACGATAGAGGATCATGACGTAGAGAGTAGTATTTCACAGATCCTAGCTATCGCCTTAAGGACGTTACCAATATAATAAGTATCTCAGCTTAGCTTCTTCGAACAATGTAAGTTCCTGTATGATTTGATCGTTGTTTGTGAGTGTATATATATAGTTTAATGTCATGTTGAACTCTTGTAAGAGTTTATAACATTGCTCAACCTACTTGTTGGCTAAGCGATTAAGGTGCTTTCTGTTTACTTTCGTAATGGTTCAAGCAGATGTTAATTTAAAGACTTCTGACAACAACTTGTTGTTAGGTTTCTTTCATCTAACTTTTTTCTAATATTCACACTGAATTACTATTTTGTAATATTTAATTTCCTTTGAATCAGTTTGGTGTTAGTAATTATTTTTTTGGGGCAAAAGTAATTAATTTTTAAATTCACAATATCTACATAAAACGTTCAGAATTTAATTCAGAGACGTTTTTTTTCTAATTAATATCGTTTCTTTAGTTCTTTTTTTTTTTGGTAACCTCATTCCTTTATTTTAGTTTATCAAAACCCAAAAGTAACATAATTTTATTTTAAATTTTCTAACAAACTACCAAACAAAAAATGTTTAGACCCCCCGGCTTGGTTCGTAAATGTTTCAGAACCGTTTTCAAAATAATTTCAGATCCTTTCTAAACATTTTTGCTTTGGCATAAAAGTCTTAACATCAACATCAGCCTAAAGATCCATTCTTATAAACCCAATCTTCCCGAGCTCTCCAATCGTCGTGAGACCGGAGATTACTACTGACTGGTTCTTGGCTAAGTATCTCTCCGCAAAAGCGTCGTAACTCAAATCGTTACCATTGATTTTCTCAATTTGACCTATAATCTCTATTCTCATTTCCCCCAACTCTCAGAAAATTTCGTAGCTACCACCGGTGAAGAACCTCCGATCAAAGCGCCGGTACAGTTGATAACGACAGGTGAAGAACCAAAGAGACTCTCTAACTCACTTAGACCATCATTAAGGGTGGAATTCACGAGCGTTGCTCAAAAAAAAAGTATTTTAATTGAAATAAGCGTAAACCAATAATAAGTGGACAGTTGTATAAACAGTATAAGAATCCTTGCTTCCCACAGCAATGTGAGAAACGATTTCTCTTCTCACTCTTATCTTATAAATATTTTCTATTTTTTATGCATTAAAATTTTGGTAAAGCAACCAGAGAGCAACAACCACTAATGACGCTCTTACAAACTTCCTCACATAAAACGTGGTGTTTGGGTTATATTATTCTAAAATGCTGCGGCTAATGAATTGGTACGGCTCATTTATTGGCCCAATATGTAATGGCTTACTGTAGATCAAACGGTGACGTGTTGAATTCTGGAACAGGATGGGTCAATTTTATACGTAACTAAAATCTTCTAATGTTATTTTCTACTTTAAATGGTGTGTTACATAATACATATGGTTATTATTGGTCAGAGTCTCTCTTTGAAATAGCCAATAAAAAATTTTGCATATGCGATTGTTAAGAGTTCTACAGTCAATTTTCCAAGTTACCATTTTAATGGCTTGACTAACATATATATAAAGTTAACAGAATGAAGTTAAAGGGTTGGTTACTGGATTCTAATTTATAAAAAAATTTGAAGAGTTCAACAAAATCATTAAAAGTGAATAAGTGAAAAATTGTTAAAGATCACTAGAGAGTTTTGTTGATTAGTTTTCTAAAATCTTGTAAAGTGTTCCAAACAATCCATGTATTTTTGTGACATTTTTCATGACTTTATTTTGTAAAGAAAGTGTCTAAAATCATGAACCAATAACATAATAATTGAATTCATTAACAATTCTAGATTCTTTTATTTTATTCATTGAATAATAAAAAACTTTTAATGACTTTATAAAAGTCGGAATCCAATAACCCAAGTTTGTTAGATTTTAAATGACTTTTTACAAATCACAAACTAATAACACTAAACTTTAACAGAGTTTAGCAAAATCTTAATCCAATAACAACAGATTCTACATAACATTTAAAATCTTTAAAACTCTATATAAATCTCAAACTAATAACCCCCACCGAGGATTGGTGATTTTTTCTTTATAAATAGACAAAACTTCGTTCCCACTGAGTAAATATAGGCATTCTATATCATATTATATACATATTTTCAAATTAAGGAGAGAAATGGAAAAGAAATTGGCTGTGGTGGTGGTGATCATGATGATCGTTTTGGCTGTAATTGGAACAGAAACAGTAGATCATTTGTGTATATTCAAATGTGAAATCACATGCAGCGATCCAGAGTTCACGTCAAACTGCTTTAAAGAGTGTATGGCCAATGCGAGCATCCTTCATCTACATATACCTTTCACTCAACTTCACACTCGCAGTAAATCTCTTTCTCTTTAAACTATTTCTTTAAATGTATATATGCATGTATGTATGTGTGTGTGTTGTGTAATAGTATAATTGACAGGGTTTGTAATATATGGTGATAAATAATGCAGGATGAAGACTAAAGGGATGGAAGAAATGCGAGTGTAGATATAATTCAAAAATTCTAGTTATGGATATTTCCTTTTTTTCTTATACATGTTAACTGATATCTATAATAAGATGAATATTAATAATAATAATAATAATAAGTTTCTTTAGATTCATGTGAAAATGGGATCGATGAACAAATATTTTAAGTGATATTTCAATTTTAAACCAAGTTTTTTTGGAGAAACAGTGGTGGTGTGGTTGCCGCCACATGGTTTCACTCTTCATGTCCACATGTTCGACTATATTGGCTCTCTTTCAGATTGTAACAAATTTCTATGCGGAAGTGTGAAACCGGAAACGTACCTTGGCCGGTTTAGTGACGAATATAGCATGAAATCTTCTAAGAATTGATGCAGAAATCAGAGTTGAAATCACAAATGGAAATCAACCATAAGCCACCGTTCAAATGTTCTTTTCGTTGCTCTCTCGAAGCTTTCTCTCTCTATGACGTTTTACTCTCTCTCTCTACGTCAATGGACACAAGTGTTGTCCAAGTTATTTTCATGTCTATGCGTAATTCTCCTTTTATATACAAGGCAAGAGACTTCACGAACAGCCACAAACGAGTTTCGCATTTTTTGAAAAACAACTTCTTAATTACCCCGGTTCAATTAAACCGGTTTGGTATGCTGCCAAATCATGGGCATAAACCGACCACAAACCAACACAGATGAAGTCTTAATTTGCGTAGTCAATAAGAATCTCGGCTCGCTTGTGTTCGGCCACTTGTATTCTTCTATGTTTGTTTAAAATTTGTATAATTTAGTTTGTATCTACATATGGTTGTCTTCGTTGTGATCCATTTCGGAGACGAAGCCCATTCATCAGGTCATTCTTTTTTGGTACTTGCTAGTATCACTATCGGTATGACACCGGAAAGATAAAAATAGATTGCTGAGTTTGTTTAGTCAGGTTTGACAATGACACTAAATTATGATATCCCCAATTTTGGGATTTTTGGGATTTAGTCGTACTCTTTATATATAAGTGTGAGCCTTTTTATTTGAGACTGGTCTACTCTTTATTGGATTTAATGTTATCTTTCATGCATGGGAGCGTATGTTTGGTTCATAGAAAAAGGAATCCAAGGTTTTTGGCAAATTATATAAATCAGCTACACGACAGAGGAACATTTCGACGTAGAGAGTAGTAATTCACAGATCCTAGCTATCGCCCTAAGGACGTTACCAATATAATAAGTATCTCAGCTTAGCTTCTTCGAACAATGTAAGTTCCTGTCTGATTTGATTGTTGTTTGTGAGTGTATATATATAGTTTAATGTTATAGAACTCTTTTAAGAGTTTATAACATTCCTCAACCTACTTGTTGGCTAAGCGATTATGGTGAAAGCTTTCTGCTTACTTCCGTAATGGTTCAAGCAGATGTTAATTTACAGACTTTGACAACAATTTGTTGTGAGTTTTCTTTCATCCAATTTTTTTTTTCTAATATTAGCACTGATTTACTATTTTGTAAAATTTCTAGACAGTTAGAAACTAATTTCCTTTGAATCAGTTTGGCGTTAGTAATTATTTCTTTTCAGAAAAAGTAATTATTTTTTTCTGGCAAAAGTAATTAGTTTTTAAATTCCCAAGATTTACATAAAAAGTAAAGAATTTAATTCAGAGATGATTTCTATAAGAGAAATACCCTAAAATAGCACTAAAACAAGTTTTATGGACAATTATAGCACACATTCCATAAATTTCAAAAAAGCACTATTTAACACATTAAAATATTTAAAATTAATTTTTAGAATTTTGTTTTTTAGGTTTGGGTTCTCAATTTCACATTTACGGTATAGTTTTGAGGGGTACGGTTTAGTATTTTAAATTTAGGATTTAATTTTAAAAGATTAATTGGTGTTATTTTTGGAATTTTAGAGATATTGTGCTAAGTTTGGAAAAAACTTATTTTGGTGCTATTTTTGAGAATCTCCCTTTTTATAATTAATATCATTTTTTTAATTTTTATTTTTTGAGAATTTGTTAGAAAAGCTTTTTTTAGGATATCCCTTTTGAAAAATATAAGTTTTTTAATAATTTAATTTTTTTCTTCTTTTATACAATTACAATATGTTAAATTAATTTTTAGAATTTTTTTTGGTTTGGGTTATCTATTTTACATTTAGGGTATAATTTTGAGGGGATATAATTAAGTATTTGGAGTTTAGTACTTAGAATTTAATAATTTTATACATAGAAAATGGGTATTTTTAAAAATTGATAATATAAAAAAATATTTTTGAAAAATGACATATGAAAAGGGGTATTTTTAGAAAATATCCCTTATTTTTTTTGTAACATCATATTCCTTTATTTTAGTTTATCAAAATCCAAAAGTACCGCTAATTTTATTTTAAATTTTTCTAACAAACCACAAAAAAAAAAAAAAATGTTGAGCCCCCCCCCCCCCCCCCGGCTTGGTTCGTAAATGTTTCAGAACCGTTTTCAAAATAATTTCAGATCTTTTTCTAAACATTTTTGCTTTGGCATAAAAGTCTTAACATCAACATCAGCCTAATTTTTAATTCCATGTGGATTTCGTCAAGTGTGTCGGTTGGATTCAGTAATGCAACTCAACTGAGAATATTTGCCTTTTCATTAGTATAATTCAGTCAAAAGATTAGTCAAACAAAACTCTATTAATCGATGAACATTATCATCTCTCCTTTCTGCTTAAGACAAAGAAACTGCTAATCAAATTGAAATTATTTTATATGGAAACACACTTCACATATTCTTTTTCAGAAATCTAACTGGACCTCTTTCAAATCCTCAGATTCTCGTATGTATCCATCTATCAATCAATCATTTTTGTGGTTCTGTTCAATGCATGCGGCTTTAACAATCATGATTATTATTATATTTTCCATTTTTAGTATAATCTATTCGTATGACACGATGGCTGAAATAGTTGGGAATTCAGATCTTATGAATCCTGAATAGTGCTTATGATTGACAAAAGAGTTCTCAATAATTGTTGCCATGATTTCCTTTCAAAGGCATGCATATAAATAGCAACAACAACAACAATGCATTAGTGGACTAAGTAAGTGGAGTAATGTTATTTTAATATACCAATATATAGTTGCTCTAAATAACTGATAAAGAACACATATATTAACATTTTCATGCACCAGGTTAGTGTTAGCAGTTGTTGATACCGACTTTTGTTTGATACTATAAATCGTCTGATAACTCTTTCAGGTATTTCACAAAAATTATTTATCAAATTAAAAATTAACACTTGAGTGAGCATTTATTTTAGTTATCAGTTTACCAAAGTTTTACGTATTTTTGTGAACAGTCAAACTACAGAAAGGAGTATGTATGTATGTATGCCTTCACATTCTCATATATTTCCTTAGTTTAGTTGTGTCAAATTCTCAAACAAAACTTAATGTCAAAGAACTTACTGATCTGACATCCACTACTAAGTATGGAATATATATAAAGCAAATAATAGTCTCAAGTATGTCGTCCAGAAATCTATATGGAAAGAAAATACCAGTTTATATATAGTCTTAACAACTTTCTTTTTTTGGAACAATCACTCTTAACATTTTGTTTAATCAGTCTTAAATCTAGAAATATAAATTATGATTGTGAAAGAATTATACTAGATAAAGTGGAACAAAAAGGAGGCATATTCCAAATCCAAATCTCAACCCACTATTATTAGAATTTATCGAGACAATGGTCGGCGGTTATAACGTTATTAATTTATTGTTCTATCATTATTGAATCCTAATATTCTTGCAAACCAATCATTGGAAGATTAAAGATCATTCTTTATTTATTTTCTTTTTTTATAAAAAGACTAAAGATCATATATATATATATCATCAAATACACCAACTATTTCCAAATGCACACTAAAAAACATGGAAGCTCATCTATATATGTTATTTCTCGTGAAAATTATACAACTAATATATATATATATATATGATACAACTATTTTCGTATTTTTAATAACTGAAAGGACTAATCTGAAAACCATTGGGTATGAAAAGATTGATTTAATCCTCGGACTTCGAATTTTTTTGACTCTAGTCGAAACTAAATTTCTACTTGTTTTTAGATATATGTGTATATATGTACAGATATATGTATATATTAAGTTTTTGATGAATTATAATTGTAAAAAGTAGCAAAGGATCGGACCCGCATTAATGCACAATGGAAAAAGAAAATGTCTTGTTGGGTTTTTGTAGTTTAGCTCAAAGGCAGAAACTCAGAGTTTGCTTCCTTTTCACGTCTTTAAAGACATCGACTGATTGATGGGTTTGATGGATTCTCGATGAGTTCCTATTATTTTCTCCGCAACAATATCCAAAAGTCCTTTTCCAACATTTAAATAATACATATATTTATACATAATTTATCTATCTGATACAATAACATATGCACTCTTCCGTTGTCAGATAAATTTTTATCTTCTTCTTTTTTTTTTGGTCCAAATATAAGAGCGTGAACCTTTATTCTGATGATACATAGTCCTCGTTGCAGCCAAAAAAAAAATATTTACTTCCCATGGGCTATGCTATTCTTTTTTTCTTTTTTTTTAAGCACATTTTTTCCTTTTTATTTAACTTGTCTTTGTTAGATGTTTAACGAGTATATCTATCTCTAGAGATACCTTCAAAACTGTATGCCTTTCAAATTAGCATATCACCTCAAATTCTAAAACTAATTGAAAACTTACAGAATATATAAATGAATGGGGTTGAAAAAGAAATGGCAAAGAGTTGTTTTAATTTTGGATATGATGATGTATTTGTTTGGGCCTAGATAAAAAGAGTGGTAATTATGGGCTTATATAGAATTACTTGTTAAACTACGCTTGTTAAATTAACTAGATTTGGCAGAAGAAACAGATGTTACTGTCTTTCGACAAATTAATTAAAAAAAATTTTGGGGGGAAAAATAATGCTACTTATACCACTAAGTGCTATTTATTGCAATTCACAAGCTTCGATAGTATATATATATATATATACACCAAACTTTCGACTTTAATTATAGTATAAGGTTTGCCTTATGTAGTTATGTACGTATAGACCAAAAATTAGGCATCCAAGTAGGTTTACGAAACAAAAAATGAATGTATGCAGGATACGATATATGTATATTATATAACATCATTTTTACAAACTTTATATGAATATGAAACTTTATACAAACTGTATTCATATTATATGAATATGATGTTATACGATATGTATAAAGTTTCATATTCATATAAAGTTTGTATTTGCAATACAAGAAAGTGAGCATTTTGGAACCACCATATTCTAGTTACATACAGTATATTATAAAACATCATTTTTAGTTCCAAAATGCTCACTTTCTTGTATTGCAAATAAAACAAAATGTTGACAAAAAAAAAAAGGGACTATGTGACAAACATACTTTTGTTTTTGTACGGAATTTAAATCCCAAAATTGTCCCTTTTTGTATAAATTGCTACTTCAATTTCACTACTCATGACTTGGACTATATTTGGCATATAAAAAAATTCATATGATGACTCCATAATCAGATTAAAAAAGGAAGAAGAAGAATTCAATAGTAATTACTATCAATATTTTCATGCATTAACACTATGACGATCATATTTTATATGACAGAAAGGCTGCACCCACAATAATATACTAATAACCTAGACTATATTTTTTGTTTGTCAACAACTTTATAACCAAAACTATATACAGTATTGTTATTATATTTTTTGACAGCCCAAAACTATATCTTTATTTGTAAAGAGAAAGGAAATTTCGTAATCCACATGCCTAGCCGTCGTCGCTCTACCCGCTAAATTTTTTTTAATACATAACTGATAATATATATATACACACACTGCACACATATACACATACAGTCATACACACACTTGAATAGATATATATATATATATATATATATATCAGGTAAACAATCATACCATTAGTACCACTTCTATATATCATTCACAAACTTCTTTTTTTTTAACGATATATAGTTAAAGAAGTTAAGCTAATATATATAGTAAAACAGTATCCCTCAATTATTAGCACCCTTAACGTCTCTCAAACATGCATCCACGCACAACTACCATCCTAGTTTAGGTATTGAACCCACCAAGGCAATAACAATCAGCACCATATTATTTATAAATGTTGATGAAATACTAATATAATTCATCAAAGCCACTAGAAAAGCTCTTTTCCGTTTCATGATAAATAAATATCTTGTTTCATAATGAACAAAATTCTAGATATTCATGTAATATTAAAAAACCAAAATACAAAACTAGTAAATATTAACCTTAATATTTATAAAACAGTAATTAGAATGAAAGGGGTAGAATAACATCTTAGGTACCTATAATATTACAAAATCAAAAGAAAAGAAGTATTTCTGTATATAGCTTACAAAATCAAAATCAACTTTTAATCATTTAACATAACTACATCCTAGCTTAGATGTTGTATAAGACCAAACGAATAATAATAATAAACAATAATGTATATAGCATATCATAAATAAATAAGAACAGTCCATGCATTTATACTTCGACAGGAAATTCATCCCGCCCATAAATAAAACATTCGTACCACACAGTCCATGCATTGAAAAAATAATATAGTAGTATTCGTACCACACTCATAAATATATAGAAAGAGAGAGATGAGAGGATGAGTACACATAAGTTATAAACACTCACATGTTACCTCCTTGCTGATCATGACCATTGTTCCAAGGAAGAAAAGTCCCATACGACCCTCCGGTGCCACGTGGCAGCTGATTCATCACCGGATTCACCCCTGAAAGTCGATAAACAGGATTCAGCGGAGGTGGTTGCTGCGACTGAAGCGGCTGAGGCTGGAAAACCAAGTCCACGACGTTGCCCGGTGTTCCGCCGGCTGACGTAGACAAACCATAATGTGCCAAGTCAGCATTAGCAGCGTCGAGCTCCTTCTGAAGCCTATGGACTTGTCTCTGGAGATAAGAGATGGCTCCAACGCAGCCATAGACAGGGTCACGGACACGTGCCTCGGCTTCGTAGGCTAAAGAGTTGACTGCATCTTCACGTTGGTGAGGGAGGAGCTCATTGAGGAGCTTCGTGACGTTGCTTGCTCCGAAGATTTTGTGGACGTTGGCGAATTTGTGTGGCTCCTCCGGTGGAAAATATGGCGCGAATATGCATCCCGGCATGCATTTCCGGCGAAGAAACTTGCACGCCGCGCATGGTGAGTTGTATGAGTTTGATGACGACGCCATTTGTGTTTTTTTCTTTGGTTTCTTACACCTAATATATATTAAGTTAAAAAAACATTTAGCATGACAAAAAGAAGTTAAATACGCATTTATACAGTCACAAACACATATATATATATATATATAAGCTGAATTTGCTAAACTCCAAGGTTGTGTTTCTTTTCATATAACTCATCTTCTTTAAACTTAAATTAGAATGGTTATATTGTTCCTTTTAAAAAAAAAATATTTCTAAGTCTTTTTAACAAAAAAAAATGTCCAACATTCAATCTAAGGAAACGAAAATCATGCATACTATATATATTTACAAAAACCTAAATCCAAATTGAAGATTTAATGAACATGTTAAGAACACGAGATTCTCCAGGACATGCTGGAAACTATTAGTTACTTTGGTTTTACATAATGTGTTTTCCCAATGAACTAAGCTATCATTTAAAAGGTTAAAATTAAAATTCTAGTCTCTGAATATTTTTCTTACTAAACCTTATTGACAAAAATTATATTTGCTAGCTATAATTTTTCAAAATATATAAATAATTTAGGAATCCTGGTCTGAAGCTATATATATATATATAGCTTCTTAAGTTCCCTCCAGAAATAAGGAGACAATGATTTAAAGTAGAATCCAGAAAATTTAGCTAAATTATCAAAATTTGCGTTACATAGTACGTACCCACACACACTTTTATTTCTAACGTATATAAGACGACATACATGTGGATCAGTTGAAGACTAAATTCAAACTATATGAGAGTGAAATGTTTGTACCGAAACTCCCTGGACAAAAAAAAAGTCAAATTAGTTTTTTTTAAATGTCAGATTCAGATGATTGTGTATCCCTCTAGTATTTATATTAATGCTACATATAATTTTTTTTTGTTATATATATATATATATATATAGATATATATACGACATATATTACCCAAATCAAACATTTTTTCATTCTAATTAAATTGTGCATGCCCTTATGTGCTTTATCATCTTCTTCATCTTCCGATCTCTCTCTTCAACCCTAGCTTTGTTAAAAAGAAACTAATTAACTTAAGAAAGGTAATTCATTGTTTAAATTCTATTTGTATGCCCCAAAATTAAACTTGGTCATGGGAATTTCAAAGTTGTCTTTAGTAAATCAGTTATTAAAATCTGTCCCTCTCCTTCTCTTTCCCTTCTATCCCTCCTTTCCCTTGTGGAGATGAAGCAATTCCACTGACCTTAAGTCTATATATACTAATTTGGATATATGTATATAAACTTTAGAGTTCCAATTCAAAGAGATAACATATTATGATGAAGGTTTGTTACACATGTGTTTACATATCTTTGTCTCATGTGCTACAATTAGATCACCTTTTTAAGTCTTTATTAGAGTAGAAATTCAAAAGAAAGTGACAGAACGATGAAAGTGAAAATGCGTGGATACACACATATATATAAGCAATAGCACGTAGAACATAGAAAATAAAAACATAGATTAGAAATTGACTACGTCTTTGATGAAAGGAAGCTATGCATAAATCTAGGATTTATTTAGATAAATACATCAAATTAAAGCGTATATGTATAGATTTATATATATACCTGCCTTTAGATCTTTATGTTCTTTGAGGATCTTGTATCTTTCTTCCTCTTTCAAGGGCTTTTTTTCTTAGCCTTTGAATTTCGCTTCCAAAGTAGATAGAGTAGGCTTAACTCTTTAGTCAAAGAGAGAGATATTAGGGTTTTAGCCCTCTCAAAGAAAGGGAAACCCTAATTTCAAGAAGAATTGAGAAAGATTTGTATAGAAGATCAGAATTTAAAGAAACCAAACAAACAAATAAAAAGGGAAAAAATAGAGAAAAATTTTAGTGGAGAAGAAGAAGAAAGAGCAAAAGACAAAGTGTAATAATAACAAATGAACAATTAATAAACAGGAAGAGGAGGAGAGGGTATGTCCCTTAAAGAATGACTATGACATTTCATCTCAAGAATAATAGTAATATCATTTCACTGTGCTCACTTTTGTCTCCCATTAGATTAATTTGTTTAACTTTAGCTTTTGTGATTTTTCTTCATGCATTCAATGATAACAATATTCCCTAACAGTCCCAAAATCAACCCTAAGCTAACTAATCAAGCATCAATTTGTGTATATATCCCTCTGATCTCTCTATATATACCTGTCATCACACTGATGGCCGGAGCCTCAACAAACCCTAAACATCTCTATCAATCTCGACTTTAATTGAATATTACAACAAACCCTGATTTGGAATATGATGATTAAATAAATAATTGTTAATAGTAATTTTGTGGATGTAGTACTTGTTATGTTCACCGTGTTCATACATCGTGACCACAAAAAAAAAAAAAAAAAAAAAAAAAACTTCACATCTTAAAATCGACAGCAGTTAATTGCAAAAATAATTCTGAAGTTTGATTAAATCGATCAAAAAAACTAATATGAACTAGAATAAACTCTTGAGACCACACAGTAGCAAAGTAGAGACAGGAAGATCAGTAAAAGTCAAGCGATTTCATGTGAACTCAAGTCAAGTTTAAATAGGTTTTGTAAAATGAGAACTTATGTAATGGAAAAAAAACTATGAGGGGGTCCAAAGATTTTTGAAGCTATAGCTAGGGTTAGTATCATACCAACAGTTACTTGTGTTAGAGTATTTATTATTGGAAGTGACAACCGATTGAGACATTTGGAATAGTGTCTTCTTCTTACTTAGTTTTCGCACCAATTTGAATAACAAATAGTTTTGCCGGAATCAATAATATTATCAGACGATTTCTATATTATCTCTGCTGTGAGTAGATTCTTGGTCTAAGAACTCAAATTGGTTCGATACGTACATAATTTAATTCAGACTAATGTTGTATTTTCTTATCTTAGGCTACTAGTTGGGGGTTGTCCAAAAAAAAAAAAAAAAAAAAGGATACTAGTTGGGGCTGACTCGTACTCTCTTGGAACGCTTTTAATTTTCACGGTGAATTATATTAGACTGTCGAAAAATTCATATGCAATTGTAAATGATAAATAATAAGAAAAATGATTCTTGTGGTAATATCAACCTTTGGAATGCTTTCAACATTCCTTAGATTTATTATGTTTTGGTCCAAGTTATGATGGCGGTTAGTGGTGGGAATTTAGTAATTTACTAAAGTGAAGCATCTAGGCTTTATCACCAAACAAAGTTCTTCATATTTAAATAAAAAAATATAATGTTATGACGACCCTAATATCGGGATTAGGGTTCGAAAATAGAGGTCCTATTCTTTTCCAAAAGAGGAAACTAGTCTCGATCGTACTTGGAATGTGTATAGTTCTGGCTGATTATTCAACGTTTTCAATGTTATTGATCTCGGCATTCTGATAGCTAAAAATCGATCATGTTTGAAAGTTGTTTGAAGAGCAATGATCTTATGATTTGGTGGATTTGTTTTTAAGTCCAACATGTATCTTGAAATCAAAAGATCCGCATAAATTAAAGTTTGTATCTCGAGACATTAAATTCATCACTAAACCAACAAATCTTAAGAATAGAGAAAAAAAACATAAGAATTTTTACCATCAATAGCTTTAAGTAATCGATTAGAGTGGGTATTGATCTATATATATAGAGGTTTGCATATAGGGATGTAAAAAAGCAATGTTTTCACGCCCGGTCCGGACCGGCCGATCCGACCGGTTAATCCGCGATCTGGAGACTTTATCGGTTCGGGTATAGTGCTAATAACCGGTAGTAATAAAACCGGCAAAACCCAGAAAAAACCGATATTAACCTATGACCTGGTGAACCGGTTGATCCGGCCGGTTAGTGGTTCAAAAAAATCTACTTGATTTTTGAAAAAATGTATAGAGATTCACAGTTTTAATTACTTTTAGAACCTTTTATTCGTTTAGAGATTAGATGGTGGCACATGACTCAAGACACATCTCTCGTCTTCAATTTCTTTATCATCTCTCGAACTTTGCGTAAGAACAGTTGGTTATTTTTGAAGATGTTTTACTAGTGTTCTTTATTTTTTTATTTGGATTTAAAAATTTTAATCATTTTATTATTATTATTAAACTTTATACTTTGTTATATTTTTTTTATGATATTTTAAAAAATATTTATTTTATATAAATACATTAAACATATTTTACTCAATTGACCCGTGGTCGAATCCGGTTGACCTGATAATCCAGTGACCTGAGAGCTAGTCTGGTTCACAATTCGGGTTGGGTTTCAAAACATTGTAAAAAAGATACAATAGAGAGAGGTGGGGGTATGAAGTGTTATAAAGGGTTTGCAGAGTGAGAGAGAGAGAAAGAGAGAATATGGGTCCTCCTCACACATATGATCTACTAAAACTAGACTAGTACTACTTTGTCCCTCGCATTTTATTTTTCTTCTTGTAATTTAATTTAATCCATGTGACTCTAAGAATCTCTAGAAACCACATTTTATATATATGGTCTCATATGAAACAACACACACATAAGATAATGTTTAATTAATAAATCTGCATGTGCTGATTATATATGGAAGGTAAAGTTAGAGATATATTATGAGAGGTCAATGATGCAACTTGGAGGAATAGTTTTGTGAATATATCCTTTTGTTTTCTCCTTTGTTTGTATGCAGAACCGAATAAAAAGAAAATTATAATCATGAATATGAAACACACAGGACACATAGCAAGGAAAGGTTTAGAAGATATAGAATTAACTAATATCACTTTATTAAGTTAAGTTTAATAGAGATTCATCAACCTACATATTTGTATATACTTATATCTTATGCATTAAAATTATTTATTTTATGACTTAAACATATATAGATTTCGTTCTTCAAAATTAAACTTACATTTCAATTTTATGTGAAAACACATCAGGGTAACTAAAAAGCATTAAATTATAAATACTAGCTCATTTGATTAACATGATAAAATAAAATTCTTAAATTTAAGTATTTTGCTGGAACTAGAGTTACAAGTTGTAATATACATCCTTACTAATATGGAATTTATTAGTAATTCTCTACAGAAACTAAAAATGAATCAGTTAAAGAGAATTGGATAGAGATTTTATTCTCCCTCGGGATTGCTTATAGCTGCAGTAACCACATGTTGAGTCAAACAACGTCAGCCTCCCTTACAGTAATTGTAACATTCGCTTATTATGAATATGAATGAAAATGTCGTATTGATGCTATACAAGTGTTAATTTCTAAGCCTACCCAATTTAGTTCACAGTTTATATCTCAATAGTTGCCCTATCAAGTATTATAAGAGTGATAGATCAAATAGGCTTGGAATATAGAGATTTGAAAATTTTAATTTCTGACTTTCAGTCTTCTATAATAATATATTATAAATGTATATAACTTAAAATAGTGAAAAAGATGATTAGAAAATAAGCCTACTGTGGTTTGTTCAAACAAAAAAAAAAAACAAGCCTACTGTGTTTATTAACTCTAATGACACTATGCAAACTAATTGGAATTTGTATCCTATGGGAAAAAGCCTAGGGTAAGAAAGAAGCATGCGTTTGATTTAATATCTCTAGCTAATAGTAACTTTTATTATCTGTAATTATACACCAACTTTTGATAGCATGTTAAATGGTGATGTAGGGACTATGGTCTATATCTTACATATGTAAAATACTCCCTCCGTTTCAAAATATAAGATGTTTTACACAAGTTTTTTGTTTCATAATATAAGATGTTATCAAGTTTCTATGCAACTTTTAGATTACTTTAGTATTTTATATTATGCAGTATTGTTTTTGATTGGTTGAACTTGTTAAAAGTAAAAACTTCTTAATCTGCGTGCTTTAGTTAAAACATCCTATATTTTGAAACATATCGATTACCAGGCTCAGATCAAGAACTTGCACTTAAGATGTATCTCTTCAAAAAAAAATATAGCTTGAGATGATAGAATGAACTTGAAATTTTGATTATTCGCTTATGCATTAAGTATGAAATTATTCAGATGAATCCATTAATCATCTTAATGAAACAAAAATTGTTAAAAGTATAAACACAAACTGATTTTTGTCTATTGGGGGGTTTTGGTTTTTGCATTTACTTATTGCGTTCGAAAGCTAAATATGATGATGTCGAAGAACAAATGAGACTGTAATGCTCTGTAATGCTTTTTGCCTTGTGATAAAGCTTCAATCGCGGCTTTTATCCACTATACAGATCTTCTCCTCCAGACTATATAAACTGCAAAAGCTTCATACTTTCGATTTTGCTTAAACAGAGTGATACGAAGATCTTTGTCGAATTTAGCTTCAAAGTACTAGAACGAATCATACTTAACATTAGTGAGTAAATCTCAATCCCCGGGAAAGAATAGTCAGCAACAATAAAAGACACCAATGGTCAGGTCAATAATTTGTACACTTAGAAACACTCTCTGAAACAGAACAAGTTTTGTGTACGTATTAGCTTAATCAAGGTTCATCATAGCATCACAAAAAATGAGATATTGCAGCATCCATCACAAAAACTAAACTGCTTACTAACCAAAATACCATTAAAGACTAATAATATCACAAGCTGAATTCTCTAAAAGGTATCCACATATCAACATAGCTTCTCAGTTCACTACGCGGCAATCTCTTCTTCCACGCATCAAGATCAGGTAAATCACCTGTTAAAGCCACCGAGCTATCATTCCCATTGCCAAGCGTTAGCACAAAGAGCTTATCACCAAAAACCTGACTCATGGCTTTCAACGTTTCCTCCATAACCAAACCTCCATCTCTCTCTGAATCCTCAGCTTCCACACATTTGCCACCAACATTCACCATAATCCTCCCTCTCCTCCTCAACCTAGTTTTCAAATCCTCCCACACTTTTGTGTCTTGAAGCTCTTTGATCACACTCCCTTTACTAAACAAATCAACTAAAATACCCGAAAACCCGGTTTTCATACTAGCGTTTAAAGCATCACCAATGTTGATAAAAATCCTATCTTTATGATCTCTTTCGAGCTTAGAGAGACCAAAGAACTCTCTACCGACATCAATCACAGAAGGGTCAAGCTCCCATCCATGGACGGTGAACTCAGGAGGGTAAAGCTCGAGAATCAATCGAGCAGTTGAACCAGCTCCGAACCCGAGAATACCGATGGGTCCTGGAGGTATGATCGGAGGCAGAGTAGCGAAAACGTCGAAGTAACTATCTGTTAAGGTTTTGAGAAGGAAAGAGATGCTGTGGATGTTACCGGGGTTGTCGAGGAGGAGGAGACGAGAACCGGCGAGTGGGTGATTGGTCTTTCGTGAAACTTCGATGACTCTGATGTAGTTGTGGCGGGATTTGAATTTGGCGATGGTTTTGACCTCGTCGGCTGGGATTCCGCCGTCGTCGTGGGAAGTTTTGTTTCGGTGAGAGGTGGTTCGGATAAAGATTGGGTTTTGCGGTGGTTTACGGCGGAGATTGAGAGTTGAAGAAGGAGAAGAGAGGCTAAGGAATCGACGAGAGAAGTGAAGTGGTGGTGGTCGGAGATATTGGAGAGAAATAAGCTCTTTGGCCATGGCTCTCCTTCAATTATTCGGCAGTTTACCCAATTTTGTCGATGATGATAATTCTAGTCTTCAGTGGTTTATTGCTTATTGCAATCTGTTTCTGTTCGGTTTTGATAACCAGAAAAATGGTAAAAGTAAAACCGTAATAAACCAAAACAAAAAAGAAAAAAAAAAGTTTCTTTGCATTTTTCACATCTTCTGATTTTTCTAACTTGGGACTGGAAGGCGAAAATACTAGTCACTCACTGTTCTATCAATGCAGCGTTTTCACAGTACTCAAAAGGGTGCTGAAGAAAACATCAAAGAATCAATTACCCTAACTTTTAGTATCTTAAATCTCCCGACATTATCATATGCAAAAGACACACCACCCACCCGCCCCCCCCCCATCGAAGCTGGTTTTAAGACGATGGAGGAGTCACATCCGGCTCTGGGTTATCATCGTCTTCCATTTCATCTTCACCTGTAGAGTCCCTGGAGATTTAAGAGATATCAATTAAATTCTAAAAATCACTTGTTACAATGAGAGAGTAGGTTGGAGTAACTAGGATGAAGCGTTTTTTTTTACCTGTCCATACTTGGGCCATCAAGACCTGAGAAACCATGAAGAGGTTTATCGTCATCGTCACTGTCTGATTCATAAGCTGCAGTTCCACTCCAGATGCGAGGCTTTGGTCTCGTCTCCATGTCATCTTCCGGCTAAAGATTTTCATTCAGATAAACAGATTTTGAGTCAGTCCCAATAAAATATGACGAAACTAAAACAGCAGAGTGAGATACACAGCAACAGATTATTGAAAATTACCTCGTCCAAAACTCGATTTACTGGTGGTGTATGCTGAAACTGCACGCTAGGTGCATGCATTAGTCCCGAAAGTTGTTCCAGCAACGTGTTCCTGAAATTTTAACAACTCATTTCTCTAAGGTCAAATGACCTCATCGACAAAGCCACTTATATTCAGTAGTTAAAAGCTATGGGCATGTGAAACTTTTGTGAACTAGTGGAACCAGCTTAAAGATAAAATCATATGTTCTATAACGATTTACTATCTGAGGGAGCATCACTAGCATCTTTAAAAAAAAAAAAGTGGATGGGTAGAGTTCGCTGGCAGCCAAAAGTACAATGACCATAAAAGGGGAAGTAGGAGATCTTACCTTATTTTCTCCATATCTTTTGGTGTGTTTAAATTCTCCATTGGACCTGGGTCGACATGAAGCGTATAATCTGGGCCGAAATACTCAAAATACTCATTGAATGGGAGATTGTTGTCCGGCTCTACTCCAACCGCTACTGCAGTCTGCAACGAGGCAACAGAAACAAACCTTTCAAGAACAAAAACTTATAAAATTATCTCAAAAAACATAGAAGAAGTGCAAAAGAGATGAAAAGACCTCATAACACCAGCAACGGGCAACATTTCGTATAGTATACCCTCCACCACCCAAGACCATGAGAGGAATGTTGTAAGATCTTAAGAACCGGAGGCAATCAGCATGACCCTTGACTGATAAGTTGAAGCAACCCAACCGATCACCGCTTAAGGAGTCAGCCCCACACTGAAGAACAACTGCTTCTGGCTGATACACCTCCATAACCTTCTGGATAAGAGGTCTAAACAAGCTGCGGAAACTCTCATCGTCCATACCATCGTTTAATGGAACATTTAGAGCGTAGTACTTCCCATTTTCTGCGCCGACGTCTCTTATGTGACCAGTTCCTGGGAAAAAGTCCCCAAATTTGTGGAAAGAAACAGTCATAACTCTATCAGTGGTGTAAAACGCTTCTTCCACTCCATCTCCATGATGGACATCGATGTCTACGTAGAGAACCCGCTGCAAACAAAATTGGATGAAAGCACTAAGATGTAAGCAATGGAAACATTGTTGCATGCTCAACATTATGAAGGATGCTATCAGATTACAATATCACAGGAACGGAATCCAAAATTAGAAAAATTTAAAGAATCAGATGATGGTAAACAAAGAGGAACATCTCTTGTTCTAATGCTCTGATGCACTTGACCTAATGCAAGATCCTAAAGGTAATATGCAATTAAGGAACATGACAGAATCAAAATAATCACACAATGCTTCTCGGTTTCAGGTGAATTAATAGAAAAACCACTCAACACGATAAGCTTTAAACCCTAAAATTTACAGAAGAGCAACTACGAACAAGGCTAAGAGATGAGATAATAACAAAGAATCGAGAATTTACCCTAAACATCTTGAGCAACTCAAGAATCCCAAGCACGATGTCATTAACATAGCAAAACCCAGAGGCCTCGCTTTTCTTGGCATGGTGAAGCCCACCGCCCCAATTGATAGCGATATCAGCGTCCTGCCTATTTAATTTGACGGCGGCGCCAATGGAACCACCGGCGGAAGCACGGCAAAAATCAAAAAGCCCGTCGAAGACAGGACAGTCCTCGCCGACATTGAATCGCCTTAGGTTTCGTGCAGAGGAAGGATCGCCCATAGATTCCGGCGAAACGGAAGCGAGGAAATCAACGTAATCGGGAGAATGAAAGCGGCCGATATCGGAGGCGTCGGCGAGGTTAGGACGGCTGATTTCTAAGCGACGGTGGAGGTGATAGTGGATGATTAGGCTATGAGCCATACGGATCCGGTGAGGTTTCATCGGATGTCCTTGACCGTAGTAGTAGTCACCGATCGTGGGCTCGTAGAAGTAACTGACTCGCCGCTTACGACCGTCGGGTCCCGACGGCAAGGAGATACCGCTTTCGTCTGCCTCCATGGTTCCTTCCTCTCTCTCTCTCTCTCTCTCTCTCTCACTCCGACTCAGAGTCTCTCTATTCCCAAGTTTTTTATTAACTCGGAGCAAAATTTGTCTAAGTAAAAGCCTGAGAAAAACTCATTAACAGGAATTGTTAGCGAGGCTTATTTATATACACGCACATTAAAAATTAGTTACATTATATAGAGAATCCATATTATCTTACACTTAACATATTATTATACATTCGATTCCTGAATTAGCATATTTTCCTAATTTTAATTTGGTTTTCCTAATGGTAGCCGGTAGACATTGTTTGACAAATAAATGTCAGTATTTTTTAGATAAGTTACACGTGAGGTGAATTTACCAATTTTTACGAAAAGCCATACTTAGAATATGTTGTTATTCTTTTTATTTTGTTCTTATCCAAGTTTTCAAAAGAAAACGATAAAAGAAGGCGATAAAAAGGCGATAAAAGAAGAACGTCCTAAGAATCCATCAACACTGTCGGTTGGCCTCACGCCGCCGACGAGAATCTCTCCTTTCTCCCTCCTCTTTCTTTCTACCCCCAGATAACCTCAATGTCACAATCTGAGCCACCATATCCGAAGGAATTAACCTGCAAAGGACCAACCTCGATTCCAGATCTAAACAAGGAGTCTTCGGACCATTTCAGATCTGGAGCAAGCTTACCCTTGTCTCCTCCACCTCCACCTCCTCCTCCATCCTTGTTGATTGAGAATGGTAATGTATCCCCTGACTCTTCACCTCCAATTTCTGAATCTTTACCTCTTCCTCCTCCTGCGATTAAAACTCCACCGGTAATAGAAGATATTGAGCTAATCTGGGCAGAAAGGTTTGACACTAGTCTTAGGAATCTCACAAAGGCTGCTAAACCATCTTACACAGAGGATGGTACTCCGAGAGTTCGTGCTCCTGCTGCAGTGATACTTAAAGCTTCAGATACTTGGAAAGACCACATAGTGGCCCATTTCCATGGCAATCCTCCACCTCCTGGAAAAATATTTGTTGATCTTAATCCTATCTGGGGTAAAAATGGTCGTATAAACATTCGTTGTCTAGCGAATGGACTTGTGCTCATTTATATTCCATCTGAAGCTACTCAGAAATGGGTTCTAGAGGTAGGATGTTGGCAAGCAGGGAACTGCCTTTTCACTGTCACTGCCTGGTCTCCGACTACTTCACTCACACCAGTTAAGCTCATATCACTCCCAATATGGGTTATTCTTAAAGACGTGCCTCCTCAGCTATATTCTCTCCCAGGTCTAAGTACAATTGCTTCTGGAATAGGAGAACCTCTCCATACAGAGAAGTTTCAGTTGCCTCCTCTGACTGCGGACACTAGAATCAAAGTCGAGATACTTCTCAAAAAGGAGCTCCCTCATTCAGTACTGGTGGAGGATGATGATGGAAACGAGATCAGAATTTGAGTTGAATATCCTCGGCTTCCGCCAAAGTGTGATTACTGTAGTGAGTTTGGTCATCTCTACCACCGTTGTCCTTCTGCACCAGCTATTACCGTATCAATATCAGCTCCTCCTATACCTACAGGGAACACTGATGATAGAACTTCGGCTGATGCTTCTAAGGTTACTGCAATCGCACCTCTGGCTAATGTTGCAACTCCTGCTATCAACTTAGGAAATCCTTCGGTGCAAGAGTTCAGACCTAAACCAACCCATCGATACATTGAATCTCCTCCTGCAGACTCTCCATCGGAATGGACGGTGGTCAAGCGTAGATCGAACTCACCTAAGAAAACTGATACTACGAACAAGGACAAAGCTGTTATAATACAGGAAAATAGCACTGTAGTTATTGGTGAAACTTCTAATTCTAAGTCTCAGGTGCTAGTGGGATCGACAGATTTGTCAAAGAATCAGAACACAGGAAGTTCTGTTCAGAGAGTTGGATTGACACAAGGGAAACAAGTGCATCCCGAAGGATCTAATAGGAGGACAAGGGCTATTGGATCCTCATTGTCAGCCAATCCTAACAAGTCTAAGAAAGGGACTCAGAAGAGTGTTAAGAACTCCATCAGTGGACGCCCAGGGAAGGGTCGTCCCCATCATCACGCTTGAAAGCTTAGCTTTCAACACCTTTTGTCCATTGATGATGAAGATACAACTTTTTTGTTATAATATAAGGGGGTTAAATACCTCTAATAGACAGCAGGAGCTTAAGAGATGGATTCAGTCTCAAAGACCTCATATAGGAGGCATTTTGGAAACTCATGTGAATCAGGAGAGTGCTGACTCTATTTTGACTAATACCTTCCCAGGGTGGAGATGGGATTCTAGCTACTCATCTCAAGCAAGTAATGGAAGAATCTGGGTAGTGTGGGATCCTTCCCTTAGAGTGTTCATCTACAAAAAAACTGATCAGGTAATTGCTTGTGGCGTATTTGATACTTCAACGAATCAGTCTTGCTCAATCACCTTTGTGTATGGCCGGAACTGTATGATAGCTCGACGTGATCTATGGTTAACGCTTGAAGAGTTGCATCATTATAGAAGTCAACGTGATTTACCTTGGCTCATCCTCGGTGACTTCAACCAAATTCTACAGGCACAGGACCATTACTCTATGCTTTCCTATCCGCTTCCTCTGCGTGGTATGGAGGAATTCCAAGAGTGTATAGACAATTGCGAGTTGATGGATATGCCTGGTCGAGGATCTTCTCACACTTGGTACAATGGACAAGAGCTGAATCCAATGACAAGGAAACTGGACAGAGCGATGATAAATGAAGCTTGGTTGGATACTTATCCTCAGTCAATTGCCCTTTTTGATGCTCCAGGTGGTTTTGACCATTCTCCTATACTAGTCACAACCTCCACTGAAGTCGAGAGAAGGAAGGTACCTTTCAAGTTTTATAACTTCTTCTCTACTCATCCTGACTATGCAAGTATGCTTGAATCCGCTTGGAACAGACCAATTTTGAGAGGTACATTGATGTATGGACTTTGTCAGAAGCTTAAGGAAGTTAAGATCGGTTGTAAGGCACTAAATCGAAACAACTTCAGCAATATTCAGGCTAGAACAACAGAAGCACATGAAGCACTATTAAGGATTCAGTCTCAAGTCCTTAGCAGTCCATCTCAACAATTATTTTGTGAGGAGAAGGAACTAAAGAAAAAATGGTTGTTCTTGTCTTCGGCTGAAGAGTCATTCCTTAAGCAAAAATCGAGAATAAGATGGTACTCACAGGGTGATTCCAATACGAGATTCTTTCACAAGTTAGTCAAGGCTCATCAGGAAAGGAACAGAATTTGCTCCCTTCTCACTGATGATGATCACAGGATTTCAGAGGCGGTTCAGCTAAAGGAATTAATAGCAGACTACTACCAGAATTTGCTTGGAGTCAGGAATGATGCGGTACAACCGTTGTCTGTTCAGGAAATCAAAGATCTCACTCCATTCATGTGCAACAATGAATTGGCAACCAAACTCCAACTTATTCCAACTCTTGAGGAAGTAACAAGCACGTTATTTTTCCTTCCTCGTAATAAGGCGTCTAGACCAGATGGATTCACTGCGGATTTCTTTGTTAACTCATGGGGATTAGTTGGTCCTGATGTCATTGCTGCAGTCACTGAATTCTTCACAACTGGGAAGCTACTAAAGCAGACAAATGCTACCATTCTGGCGCTCATACCGAAGACTCTAACTTCAGAAAGACTGAACGAGTTCGGACCCGTTTCTTGCTGTAACACGATATACAAGATAATCTCAAGGTTGCTAGCAAGAAGACTAAAGCTCTTCACAAATCAAGCGGTTCAACGTAACCATGTTACATTCATCAAAGGGAGGCTTCTATGTGAGAATGTTCTCCTGGCTGCCGAATTGGTTGCAGACTTCAATAAGGAAGGACCTACCACCAGAGGATGCTTACAAATTGATATATCCAAGGCGTTTGATAATGTGGACTGGAACTTCTTGATCAACATTCTCAAGGCTTATGAATTGCCTCTAGTTTTGATCAAATGGTTGGTTACATGCTTTACGACTCCATCTTTTTCAGTGGCTTTTAATGGTGAACTCATAGGATACTTCTCGGGGCAAAAAGGGCTAAGGCAAGGTGACTCGATATCAGCTCCTCTATTCACTATGGTCATGGACATTCTATCAAGGAAGCTTGACTTGGCTACTACACAAGATTTGATCAGGCCTCATCCGATGTGTATTGATCCTCTCATCACCCGCTTAAGTTTCGCGGATGATCTTCTTGTGTTCTTTGATGGGTCGGAGGCATCCCTCACTGCAATTGTACAAGTTCTGGATCAGTTCAATCAAGCTTCGGGTTTGGGAATCAATCTGGCAAAGTCTTGCCTCTTCCTGGATGGCAACAATAGAGAGGAAACTCGGAGAATGGCATTATCTCTCAACCTAGTCCATGGATCTCTACCAGTCAGGTATCTCGGTGTTCCACTGATCACTCAGAAGCTCACTCCTTCAGACTACAGACCTTTAACTGATAAGGTCAAGGCTCGTATCTCGGGTTGGACACATCGCCACCTCTCCTTTGCGGGACGACTTCAGCTTCTACAATCAGTTATCAACAGTACCTTCAATTTCTGGGCCTCCATTTTTATTCTTCCAAACAAATGTATTGAGGAACTTGAACAAATTTGTAGTGCCTTCCTCTGGAAGGGAGTCACAAACTCTGCTCGTGGCGCAAAAGTCTCTTGGGAAGTTGTATGCGCACCAAAAACTGCAGGAGGTCTAGGGCTTAGAAGGCTCATGGATTGGAACCATATTTTTGGTTTGAAGCTAATTTGGTTAATCTTCTCCCAAGCTGGTTCTCTCTGAGTTTCATGGGTTAGGAAGCAACTTATTCAAGGAAGAAGCTTTTGGAATGCAGATTTCAGATCCTCAGGAAGTTGGATTTGGAGGAGGCTTGTTAAATTACGTCATTTGGCAAGACCCTTCATTTCATGTGAAATAGTATCTGGCAATGAAGCCTTGTTCTGGCATGATAACTGGACAGGACTGGGGCCTCTCATTGATGTCATTGGAGATTCTGGTCCGAGAGTTTCTGGTATAGGACTACTCTCAAAGGTCTCCCAAGCCGTGAGGAATGGGGGTTGGTCTATTACCCGAGGAAGGAATCCCCAAGTCCAACTACTGCGTGAATGTTTGCAGAATCATCATCCCCCGTTGGCTCGAACTGGTGGTGATGAGTTTTCTTGGAACCTAACTCCTGATCAATCCCGAGGTACGTTCCCCTCTCTTAAAACTTGGAGGCACTTGCATCCGCCTGGTGATACGGTTAGTTGGCACGCTCAGATATAGTTCAAGGAGAGAATCCCAAAGATGGCGTTTATGGCCTGGCTTACGGTTTTAAATAGGCTAACCACAAGAGACAGGCTGCGGAGATGGAATCTTCAAGTCCCTTCCAACTGTCTACTTTGTCATTCAGGGGAGGAGTCTCGAGACCATTTCTTTTTCCAGTGTTCGTATTCAAAGGTTCTGTGGCTCGATTTTTTTTGCTCCGTTTATACCATCTCAATCATCTACCTTCATGGGAACTCTGAGTTGGATCAAGAATCCTACCTCGAATAGGAAGCTCAATTTCATTTGCAAGATCGTCTACCAAGCTCTTATTTATTTCATCTGGACAGAACGCAACAGCAGACTACACTCACCCTCTTTCAAGTCCACGGATCAAATCAAGAAGGAGATACAACTATTGGTGAGGAGAAGAATCATCGGACTTGATAGCTCAAACATTTTTACCCCAGCAATTACTCCACAGGACACTTATCTGTATCTATGGTTCCATCACTTCCAGAATTACTAATATATTTAAGCTAGCACTCTTCTTATTTATATCGCTATTTTTTGTGAAGCTCCGGTGTAGAAACACTTAATCATATATAAAAAAAAAAAAAAAAAAAAAAAAAAAAAAAAAAAAAAAAAGAGAAGATGTTGTTAGAAAGAAAAAAAAGAATAGAAAACATTTTCTAGTTTTGCATGCCAACATTTGTCTAATTTCTTTTAGAATTTACTTGTGCCTCTCAAACTAACCCACAAAGGCACAAACAATTTTATTGAAGTAGTTTCAATACAATGTTACTTGAGAGAATTAAGAAATAGGCAAATGTGTTCTAATTTATATTTTAAAGGCAAATATGTTAAGATAACTTAAAGAATAAGAAGAATTGAGATCAGGTTAATTAAAAAGTGAATGTTTGCTCTCTACAACAGATTGTAGTAAACTTCAACTCGAAAAATAAACACTGATCATAAAGTGTTATCATAAATAATTAAAGCTTAATCTAATGACAAAACGAGAGAATCAATCACGTGAGTGATTCTCTCTACCAAGTCCTCTTTCCACCGTGAGGTACAAAGTTCGACGTTGATCTCGACCGTTTATCTCCAAACCCACCACCACCACCACCACGTCCTCCTCCTCTTGACCGGAAGTTTCGTCCACCACCAGAACCTGAAAAGTCAACAAAAATTGAATCAGATAGTAAGACCCACTAAGCGAAAGACTGGTTAGACTAAGATGAAATAAGAGAAACGAGTTTTCACCTCCGTAACCAGATGATCGCACTAGTGCGGACAGAGTAGGAGGTACAACTTGACCAGCTTCTTGAAGTATCTTTATAAGCTCTCTTGCAAACTTAGCATTGTCATGTGTAAAGAATGTAAAGGCCATTCCTTTAGCTCCTGCACGCCCTGTTCGACCAATCCTATGGATGTAATCCTCCAAGGTGTTTGGGAAATCATAGTTAACCACGCACTTTATGTCCTTCACATCTGCAAAAGAAAGAAGAAACACACAGTTGAGAGAGATGTAGATCATAGACTGATATGAAATGCAGGAAATGAACAGAAAACTATTTGTGTAAATGAGTTTGGTGTTTTAAAGCCTAGGAGGATGAACAGAACCCCTTATCCCTACATCTGCAGATCTGAAAAGATCAAGAAACTAAGAGCAACACATTTTTCCAAGTAAATGTGCCCACCTTAACTTGCAGGGATAAGGAGTGTGTGTGACTGTCGTTAAAACACTATTTATGCAATCGGGTGTCAGTCGCCCAGGCTGCTCAAAAACCAATCAGCTCCATTCCCGGGAGATGGATGCGGGAAACAAATTCTTCAAAGAAACTCCCTTTTCCTTTTCTTTCTAGTACCAGAGGAAACTGTGGAAAGCGGCAGCCAGGCGACATTTTTTTTTTTAATCTTTTAACCCCAAGAAAACGAAATGGTCTAAACTCTAATCCTCTCTAATGTAACACGGTTAATCCTACCAAGTCCCCTTGCTGCTACATCAGTGGCAGTCATTATCGGGCTTCGTCCACTCTTAAATTCTGCCAAAACTCGGTCTCTTTCCGACTGGTTCTTGTCACCATGTATGGCAAGAGCTGGCCATCCGTCCATTCTCAATTGTCTAGTCACTTGATCACACCCTCTCTTTGTCTCCACAAATATTAGAATTTTACTCCCATCCATTAACTGTTTAAGCAGTGCAAGGAGCCTATCAAACGAGAAAAAGCATAAGCACAAAAATCATAAAAGGAAGGAAAAGAAAGATTACATCTCTAGTTAAAGCAAAGTTAAGAACCTGTTGTATTTCTCTGGCGTTGGTACAATCTCGATTACTTGGTTGATAGACTGATTAGCTTTTAGATCTGTTGATCCAATAATGGCCTACAAAATACAATTGGTTTCAGTGAACAACATAAACATCCACTACTTTATTCAACGACAGTATACTCAATCCTAATTAAGTTAAACAGAATGTCAAGTAAACCTTATATGGATCTCGTAGAAACTGCCTGGCAAGAGATTCAACCTCTCGTGGCCATGTTGCACTCCAAAGAAGTGTCTGTCTATCAGGTCGAATCTGTGAACAAAAAGGTACAATTTCAACAAAAGCTGTATTGTTTCTTATCTAACTACTAGGACGGAACAAAAATTTGAGTAGAGAAGACCGAGCAATAAAATCTCATCGGTCAACACACCCTTTTCTTAATGACACTACAAGATAGGAAATACAAGCATACCTGAGATACAATCTTTCTAATTTGGGGTTCAAATCCCATGTCCAACATTCTGTCAGCCTCATCCAGCACAAGGTAAGTCACTCTCCTCAAATTAGTGTGTTGGCACTCCAGCATATCGGTCAAACGACCAGGTGTAGCAATTACAATCTCAACACCTGACAAGATAATGAATCATAAAGTTTTATGCTCCATCCAAGAACCAGACATGGAAAATGCTACAAAATTGAGATGAAAATAAAGTACCTCTTCTAAGATCGCGAATCTGTGGTCCTTTAGGAGCACCACCATAGATACAAGTACTTCTAACACCAGACCGCAACCCGAACCTCCTTGATTCCTCTTGTATCTGGACAGCTAATTCCCTCGTAGGGGCTAATATTAACACTATGGGTCCATCATCTTGACCTATAAACACCGAAACGATACACATAAGTAAACATGTGCCCTAAAAAAAAGAACGCAGCTAAAATCGGATTCTACTGATAAAGAGTTATAATAATACTCACCCAATCGAGGTTGTGCACTTACGTGAACCAAAGCTGGTAACAAGTAAGCCAATGTCTTACCAGAGCCAGTCTCAGCAATACCAATCAAATCCCTACCCTTTAAAGCCATTGGCCATCCCTGAGCTTGTATAGGTGTTGGCTCAGTAAATCCCAGTTTAGCAATTGCTTCGAGAATATTATCTAACCATTGAACCAAGAACCCAAATTAGATAAAAAAATTACCAAAATTTCCTCAACTCAGATCACATCCCCAACCAAAGGAAGAAAAAAAACACACTTTGAGCAATCAAATGAAATACCTGGGAAATTAGCATCTTGGAACAACTTAATAGGCTTAGGAACATCACGACCTTCAACAGAGATATCCCTCTCGGTTCTGTACATGGCAACATCTTGCTCCGTCATGGCCTGCACAGAAGGACTCTCAACGTAAAAGTTCTTCTCGAAATGTACAAGATTCCCAAAATTCTGCTTGGGAAGAGAAACGCTATCTAGCTCTCTATTACTCGATCCACCACGTCCTCCCCAATTCCCTCCGCCGTTTCTATCCCCGTATTGACCGTATCCACCTCTTCCGCCACCACCACCGCGACCAACAGAGAAACCACTAGTGGGTGGGTGGAAAGATGGGTACCGATTATTATAACCGGAATTGTCACCTGCCATTACATGAGACGGCCCATATCCTCCTCCACCACCGCCACCACTGTAACGTGGGTTGTATGGTGCGGCGGAAGGATCCATTGGCTGAGACGAACCAACTGGGGCGCTAAAGTAACACAGATAATTATAAAGGTTAACAGATCGAAGGAAACCAAAACGAAGAAATTGGTCGATTGATTGATTGATTGATTGATTTCACTTACCCAGAGCGTTGGCGATACGAATTTGGATCAGCAAATCTACGATCATAGGAGCTCATCGTGACTTAAGAAGAGATTGCTAGTGTTCTTGTTCTTGTTGTCTCTCTCTCTCTCTCTCTCTGTCGCTTAAGTTCTTCAACAGCGTAGTAACCTTAGATTCGAATTTGAGTGCTGGAAGACGACGAAAAGCCGCAAAACGGAACAAAAAAAGATAAAAAGCTTAGATATTTTTTTATGATTCGTTTTTTGGACAGTAATATTCCCAATTTAGTAACCCTAATTTCCAATTTTATTTTTGTTCTTTTTTTGTTTCCTCTAATTTGTTGTGGCAATATGATAGATATGGGCCATGGCCCATGAGTAACCCACTTAATGGGCTATACACCACTGGACTATCGTTTTTGTCTTCTCTCTTCTTTTTTTTGGGTCCTCTTACGAAAGTAGGTTTTTGAGAAGAGTGATGGGATTTTCAGACTTGCCATCTACACCGTTCTTTTTTTTTGGAATATAATATACCATGTATGCTTCTTCTTCTTTCTTTTTTTTTTACAGTTGAAATAAGTATTATCTTTGACTTGACCCTTAACATGTGACAATATTACATGGACTAAGGTCTAAGGTATTACTTAACTAACATGTTTATAATTTTCAAACCTAATAAATGTCCTTGTAGCAAAAACATAAAAAGAAAAGGGAAAAATAAAGGCATAAATAAAGTCAACATTCAAAACTAATAACATTAACATTTGAAGAGACCACTAATAAGATGTTACGAATCAGCATTCAATACTTGATTATTTCTATGACTAATTTCTTTTGTTTGATGATCAATAGAAGAATCAGTCTACAATAAATGACCCTCTCTACTTTGTTGAAGAGGAAAAAAAAGATATCTTTCTTAAATGGAATCAATTAAAATAAAAGAATATTCCGTTATTGGAATACTAACAGAATTGTCCAAAATGCCCCATACAAGGTCCATACGCGGAAGGATCCCATCCCACTCCCCTTCCTATAAAAACCCATACACCTGCAACCTTTCTTCTCGGTTTAAAACACCAAACAACCAAAAACAATTTATAAACTTCCCTCTTCTTCTTCTTCTTCTTCTTCTTATATCGTAACAAAAATTCAAAAAAAAAAAAACAATGGTGGCGGTTGAATATAACGAGAAGAACAACAGTGGAAGTAATCTAAAATTTCTCTGCAGTTACGGTGGCAGAATCCTCCCTCGTTCCACCGACGGCAACCTCCGTTACGTTGGAGGTCACACCAGAGTCCTATCCGTCGATCGTTCTATCTCTTTCTCAGGTTCATCTCCCACTCCACTCCACTTCAATTTCGTATCCTCGACTTCCGATTTTTCCCCAATCAGCTGAGATTGATTTTTTTTTTTTTTTTTTAATTTTGATTTCGTTTCTCTACAGAGCTGATGAAGAAACTATTTGAATTCTGCGGTTACTCCGTTGATCTAAGATGTCAATTACCAAACGGAGATCTCGAGACACTAATCTCAGTCAAATCAGAAGAAGAACTATCAAACATCGTCGAAGAGTACGACCGCCTCACCGGATCCAAGATCCGAGCCGTTTTATCGCCTCCGAGATCTTCGCATAAACGCGAATCGTCATCGTCGTCGTCTCCGTCACCGTATTCAAGCGGAGATCGATCACCGAAATCACCGTTCTCCGTCACGCCTTCACCGCCGAACTCACCGTCGCCGGCGTACGGAAGATATCTACAGTCTCGGTATTGTTTACCTCCCACGGATCATCTTGTTCCTAGAAGATTCAATCATAGATCGGAAGAGTCTCATTGCTGCTGCTATGCGTGTCGTGTACACAAAGACTCCAGGCTCATCTGGCATTGAATTCGAGGAGATTTGGACAATTTTTGAAAGAAAAAAAATTCGAATATACGCCATAGATACGAATGAATACTTTGATGATGAAAAAACGAAAAAAAAACTTGGGATTTTAAATTTAGATTCTTCGATTTTTTTTTTTTTACGGTGTGTTTTGTGAAGAGAAAAATTAAAATTTTCCTATACAAATTTCCGGTAGAGGATGTAACCGGCGGAGTTAATTGAATTTTGACGGAGAATATAACCGGCCGGTAAGACGTGTTTGCACGTACGACGTTCTTTTCTTGGTTATATACGGTTGATACGTGGCGAATACTGAGAGAACCATATCGTGTCAATGTCGGGGATGTGGACACGTGTGTAGTCTGGTTGATTAGTTATCTCAACACGTGTCAGCTTTTCACACGAAACGAGGTTCTTTGTTTTTTTGCTTTTTCTTGTTTGATTAAGTAAATATTTTGTTTTAACATTCGCTTTTCTTTGTTTGCTTGTCTCATCAGGATTAGAGAAGGACACACTCACACGGAGTTCTTTTGTTTATTCCATCCATATTACGTATAAGAGTCCCACTTGGCGAAAAAATGGGGGGAAAAAGGACCATCAGATATATTGAAACTGAAAAAATACGAAAGGAAAATAAATAGTTAGTCGGCCTATTTTAGTTGACTTCCAAATTGTGCGCAACTTGTGAATGAGACAGACTGAGGAAGACTAAAGAAATGGGGAATTTGGTGAGCAACTTGTCCCATTCTTTGTTAATTTTAAAAACTTGGGAGTCCACAAAAAAAGAGAAAAACTATTAGAAGTTGTTCAATGATTATACTAATACATAAATCCACTTTTGGAGTAGTAGCACCACATAATGTTATTTGTTTCCTACTTAAAATATCACAAATTCAAATTTTGTTGAACAAATCAATCAGCAGTACACGTAAATGGTTTCTTTTAACCATTTTTTTAATTTATAAATATTACAATTTTTTTTCTTTTTAAAATTCATAAAAACCAAACATCTTTTATTATCCCTTCTTTTTTTTTTACCAAAGCAAGCAAAGTTTATTCATTTTAAACCTCAGTATATGCTATTATTTAAAAGTCATCACTTTTGAACTAATTGCTTACCCATCCATAGATGGCATATATTCCGGTTTAAATTTAGGAAAATGTGATCATCATTAACAATAGTTTCTAAAAACCACCAAAACTACACACAGCAAAACCATTCCACATGTTTTATTCTCAATGTACAAACTAAAGACCATGAGATTTGAGACATATGAAAACTACGGATCATCGGAAAAAAACAAAACAAAAAGAAATGGCTTGGAAAGTCAGAATCACAGTGGTTTTAGCACAAGAAGGTTCAGATTAATACGCAGCCTTTAAAAGTTCAATCTTAATTCCATCAATTATGAACCTTGTGTGTTTTCCAGCCTCAAGATTTTTTTTTATCCGGTTTCTTGCTCAAACTCTTCACCATCTGATTCCTCTGCATTGTCTGCATCATCATCCTCTGCTTCATTATCATCCTCTTCTTGTTGGTTGTCAACTACTGGTTTTCCAATTACCGGCAAAGCAGGACTCATCTTTCTGATCTCATTGCACTGCACCAAACCGAAGACAAACAAGAATTACTTAAACTTGTCTTGACATTCATCACAACAACATTGATATTGAAAATTAGTCCCACTGATCTCTCTCCTTTCAGGACGCCCATATCTATATAATCACATAATCTAATAAATGTGTGAAACTATACAAATATGAAGCGCATACAATTAAAGGAGAAGCCAAAAACATCACATGACAAGGAGACAGGTGGTGAGGTTAAGCTTCTAGTAAAATAATGTTTGAGAACAGATTAATCTTGTCTAAAGTTCACAATGGCTGATTCCAAATCAGTAACTAAAACATTCCTCTTTGCTTATTACCTTACTCTTTGTTTTAATGATTCAGGACAACGGAACTAGATTTGAAACACTGAAATGGTAGTCAAATGTACAGGTAGACTCAAATTCTTTTTCCAAACTTAATCTAGGAACCATACCATACTAAACTTCTAGATCATCCACAGATCTTCTCGTCTACTCTACATGTTTGTGGGTCTAACCAAAACTATACAAATGATAGTCAAATGAACAAAAATACCTATATCCGTGGACTCCACATTGGAAACGCACAACACTAGAATCACAATTCAGCATTGGAATCCACTAAAAGTTCTAAAATTTTTGATCAATAAACAATAGTTCATCGGTTAGAGCATCATGGTGTCAATGTATAACCACGGATCGAAAAAAAAGTTTGATAATTAGCATCCGGTTATCATCAAATTAAGGGTTCACAATCAAAATCAGCTCTATTCACATAAAATTAAAAGAGTTAAGATTGAAACAAGTATGCTTCAGTAACTACTCGAATACTGAAATCAGCAGATTCCGAAAGAAGAGAGAAGATGCCTTTTCTTCGAACTCAGCTTCTTCCATGGCGAGAAGCATCTCCTCGTTCTGCGGTTGAGGCCACTGTAAAGGAAGCAAATAAGACGCCGGTATTTCCTTCGTCGACGACGGGAACTGACTCATCAACGTCGGAAACTGTAACATTTTCTTCTTCTTCTCCCTTTCTTACTTTTCTCGTGGAGGAGGAGGACGACAAAATCAATCGCGGAAGCAGATATATCAAAACACTGCGTTTTTGTTACTGGGCTTTGATCCATGTTTAATATTGGATAATCGTAAAACAGTGAAAGTAATCTTTGTCTTATGCATTTTAGTTACTGTTTTCTTAAAAAGTTAAAAGCATTTACTCTAGTGCTATGTCTAGTGAGCCCTTTACTTTAGATATTGTAAGGAGAAGTGTTTCTTACGCGTAGGCCCATTGGGCCACAACCTACCTTCCCGCGCGTGACTTGCTCTTGAAACCTATATAGAAAATAAAAATAAATTCGAACAAAAAATATACAGTCAACTATACAAGTGCACCTGATCTTCGATAGGTAAAATACAAATATTTGCTAACCTATAGTACTATAAAACATCGAAGATCTTGCGAAATACATATATCACATTCACTAGCTAGCTAATTTAACTTGGATGTCATTCACTGTCACTGTTGTTTATATACAGTACTCTCTAATCATAATTTCAAGAAGCCAGTTATAGATAAAATATTGACTATCAATCTTGCAAATAAATGTTGTGTGAATAGTTGTAAAGGCTGTACATTGCGTAAAAAAACTTAGGGTAAAACGAAAAAGCTATCACATTGTTATTTTAAAAAGGCCAAACACACCTTTATAAAGGTTAACTCTTTATATTTTTTTTTCCCCACACCCATTTCCTGTGAGAAAGAAACCTCGCATGCGGGAATATAACAATACGGCTTTGCTTCTCGAAACAACGACACAAAACCTCTCTTTATATTACTTCCACACACATATATTGATATATATGTACGTCTACTAGACTACTACAAGTCTTGAAGTCTCTGAGTTTGTGTATGTCTACATTACGATATATATAGCTTGATAGCGATATAGATTTAGAAAGCATATACATAATGTTCCTTGCTTCAGGTCTTTATCACCAGAAGCTTGTGTTCTTGATCGTGATTTACCTCACTGAGATTGATGCTGATGATGATGATGGTGGAAGGTATTGTTCTGGCTAATAAGTCACCTTGAAGCGCTCGATTCCACTGGCGATGAAGCTAAATGGGGGAATAAGCATTCCTGGTCCGATCCATTTCAATGGTTATTATATATCTTATTATATTTTAAAATAACTCGATAATGTTTCAAGTTTGTATTCGATGTTTTAATCACTTTTACGTATGTAAAATTCTCATAAAATGTATTGGTAGCTATAGCATTAAAAATTCCAAGTCAATCAACGACTTTTATTTTAAAAGGAATGCTTTTTTTTCGTTCTTTTTTAAGTGATTACTCGGAAATTTTCGTTACGTCCTAAGACCTAAACCCACGAATACGTTAGTGCCTTTTTTCTTTCTTTTAGTACTTTCGAAAATTTTCGTTACCTCCTAAACCCACGAATACGTAAAAGTGCTTCCAAACGAAAGCACGAAGACAAGCCATATTTTCTTGATGTTAAACATTTGAGACAATATGCGAATTTAAAAAACAACCATATAATAAAAACCAATTAATAAATCAACTACAAGTCTCATGTTAGTCATGTATAGAATAGATAGAGTAAGAGACCGCCGGAGAAACCTTAAATGTAATCTACATAATGACTCTGAATGGAGGAGTTATGTTTGTGTTAAAAGAAAAATATGGTTGGTACTTGGTAGTTGTGTGTCATTAACTCCTAATTAATTATCAAGCCAATATAAATTAACTAGGCGATTCTTTTTTTTTTTTTTTTTTTCTTCAAGTGTTTAAACCTCTTTGAAAAGTAAAACAAGATTTTTAAAAACATTCCTTGTCAAATTGTCAATTGTTCTTACTTTCGTTTTGGATTCTTCCGGACACACTTGCTCAAACATTTCCACACTGTGAGACACGACCATAAAAAGCCCGCTTAATCGTCTTTCTTTGGTACCAAAAACAATGGCGGACAATCGAAGAAAGATAAGCTTACTCGTCTCCTTTCTCTTCTCTGTTTCTTTGTCATGTCTCTGTTTATCTCCGATTCCAGCATCAGCTCGTCGTCGGGAACTCAGGTTCGGTGCGAACGGCGAGTTCAAGATACTTCAGGTTGCTGATATGCACTTCGCAAACGGTGCCACAACCCCGTGTCTAGCAGTTCTTCCTAGCCAGAAAGCTCACTGTTCTGACCTTAACACCACCGTCTTCATGTCACGAGTCATCGCCGCCGAGAAGCCTGATCTCATCGTCTTCACCGGTAAAAAAATCCCAAATTTTTAATAAATCCCTAATCTTTTTCCTGTCGATTACTCAATTCACTAATCTAAATTTATACTTTTAGAAAAAAATCTGAACTTTATGGTTTTGTTGCATAAACCCTGATTTTGAATTTAATGTTTGATGATTACATTTATGGCAATTTATTATCTTTGTGGGGTTTTGGTTTCCTTTCAGGTGATAATATTTTTGGGTCTGATGCTAAAGATGCTGTGAAGTCTCTAAACGCTGCGTTTGCTCCTGCTATTGAGTCTAAGATCCCATGGGTTGCTGTTTTGGGAAACCATGATCAAGAATCTACCTTGTCAAGACAAGGACTCATGAATCACATTGTGAAGCTTCCAAACACTTTATCTCAAGTGAATCCTCCTGAAGCTGCTCATTATATTGATGGTTTTGGTAATTACAATCTCCAAGTCCATGGAGCTGCTGATTCCAATCTACAGAACAAGTCTGCTCTTAATCTTTATTTTCTCGATAGTGGAGATTACTCTAGTGTTCCTTACATGAAAAGTAAATATGATTGGGTCAAAACTTCTCAGCAGTTTTGGTTCGACCGCACTTCAAAACGTCTCCAGGTATATATAATTATATTAATGATGAGATGAAACAATCTTGTTTGTTGATATTGACATTGTTGTTTTGACTTGTTATTGCAGAAAGAGTACAATGCTAAGCCTAATCCTCAACAAGGTAAAGCACCAGGACTAGCTTACTTCCACATTCCATTACCGGAGTTTTGGAGTTTCGATTCAAAGAACGCTACAAAAGGAGTGAGACAAGAAGCTACATACGCGGCTTCTACAAACTCTGGTTTCTTCACGACATTGGTAGCTAGAGGAGATGTGAAATCTGTGTTTGTGGGTCACGACCATGTCAACGACTTCTGCGGTGAACTAAAAGGGTTGAATCTATGCTATGGTGGTGGATTTGGGTATCATGCTTATGGTAAAGCTGGATGGGAGAGAAGAGCAAGAGTTGTGGTTGTTGATTTGAACAAGAAGAGGAAAGGCACTTGGGGAGATGTAAAATCAATTAGGACATGGAAGAGGCTTGATGACAAGCATCTCTCTGTTATTGACACTCAGGTTCTTTGGAACAGTTCTGCAAACGGTTTAGTTGCTCCTCGTTTATGAGTTTATTCATGTCATGTGGTTATGTTTTGATCTGTCTACTTTAAAAATGTTCCGTGTTTGGTTCTATAGATACGGTTAAACCAAATAAATAAAATAAACAGTTTCTCATTGAGTTAGTTGAAGCTCGGTTTGATGTAATTGACCTTCAAAAACATATACATATGATGAATTTTGATTACAGCATTTGTAATCTACATACTAGTATAAATAAATTTCGGTAACATTTGATCAGCAACTTTTGGTTTTGATTCAATTATCTGATTATGATTATGATTATGATTAATATGCTTATCAGACATATTTAACTTATGATATATATATAAGATGTGGGTTTTAGTAAACAAGTAGCCCGTATAGCTCAGTGGTAGAGCGTCAGTCTTGTAAACTGAAGGTCCGTAGTTCGATCCTGCGTGTGGGCACTTTTTTGGTTTTATTTCCCTCATGAAAAAACGACGTCGTTATCATTGAAACGATGTCGTTTAAGCCAAAAGACCCAAAACTGAAAAACCCCTGACGTTGTCGTTCATCTTCATCCGTCGTCACTCTCTCTTGTTTGACGAGTTTTTGTGGTTTCTTATTAGGGTTTTTTTTGGGATCCGCAATGGCGAATCTAATGCATAGGTTCATCAAGAGCAAGTCCTGCTTCAATTCAATCCAGAGGCTTACTAGTACTCCTTCTCTCTTCACATACCAGAAGCCCTTCTTCATCAACAACATCGAGTCTGCTTTTGAGAAGCCCGATCCAGTTTCTCTTGTTAACCCAGTGATTACAGTCTCCCCGAATGAATTCGAGAACCAACCTATGCGGTTTTACCCTAGTTTCTCTATGGGGTTATGCTTGAATCCCAATAATAAGATCCAAGTTCTGGATCTAGCTGAAGCAACATCATTGGAGGAGGTCGAGGAGGAGAAAGAAGCGAAAGAGATTGTGATTTACGCTGATAGTGTGAAAAAGAAGAGGAAGAAGAAGATGAACAAGCACAAGTATAGGAAACTCAGGAAACAGCTTGGTCGCAAGTCGTAGAATTTGCTGCTCCTTTTTTTTTTATTTGGTGAGAAATTTCACTCCTTTCGTTTCTTCTGAATATGTCTGGGATTCAAAGGATGAACCTTTTTTTTCTTGAATTTAGAACAAAGAGTTTCTAAATTTCTTTTGAATAGCTTTGAGATTCCCATATTACAGATTACAACATTGCATTGTCATTAGTCGTCTGTGTTCTTCTTTTGTTTTGCCAACACATTTCTAATAAGAAAAACTGGGCATTTCGCATACATGTGTAGTGTGTTATGTCTTTATTATAACGTCAATTGTTTTGAGTTATTCTGGATTCACAATTTGCATTGTTATTGCTGAGATTTGGAGTAATGGAAGATGGCATTTTTTTAAGTGTCTTAAGTTTGTTTGTTAGTTGGATGTTCCAAGTTTGTGTCTTTTTCTGTAAGCTTTTAACTGGAATACTCTGACTCACATGGCAATCTTGTGGAATCTTAGGCGATTCATAGGGTGAAAAGTTCCATTGGGTCATCCAAGTATTGGTTTACCTTTCGTATTTTAGAAAGTCAATGTTTATATCGGTTGTTGCGTATGGGTCGTATCCTCAGATTGTTTGGTATTTGATCACTAGCTGATGACCAGTCTGATGGATCTTCGACTTCTTTACCAGCTTTATGTCTTGGAGTTAGATAGAGAGGATACCCATTTTCGTCTTTATTTGTGTAGCTAGAAATGGTTTGACATTTTCAAGACTCCCATATGCAGAGTTTGCAGACATAGTTAGCGAGTCATGGTAGTTTCTCTGTGTGGGCATTTAAAGACTTGCAATTGCAACTTGTAGTAGTTCACATCAGAAGAATGACACTAACCATTCCAAGTATGAAAGTTTATGTTTCTCTGCTTTCCCTGCGTCAATAGGGTTGTTGTTCCAACTCTGAAGTTTAACTGCACCGTTCTTTTTTTTTTTTTTTTTTTTTTTTTTTTTTTTTTTTGACATTCTCGTTTGTTGGATATGGCTCATTTGCCAAGGCTGCAACCTTAGAGAATAATGGGTTATGACCTTGAACCTACTTATTGGCATTGTTCAAAGCCTTTGATTATCTGTTCTTTCTCGATGAACTGAGGATTTTCCTCTGATTACTGTTCCAAGATGATTGGTTATATTCTTAGTTCATCTTTTGATTCTCTATCTGATTTTTACCTTTTTCTTGTTCTTCTCTCTTCTTTTAGCTTGGGGTTTAGATGCGTGAATGGTTTAGGAATAACTTTAAATTTATAGGGTTAGATAGAATCATAGAAATATGACTTTAGAAACGTATCCAAAATTTTAAGTTTCATGTGTTTTTAAACTCATGTTTAAGTTTTGTGTGTTCAGAGCGACAAACAAGAATGTCATCAGTGCAATTAAAATTATAAATCAGACACTATTAACAAACTCAAATATCATACAATATAAAACTAATCATAATAATATTTTAGCCGTTTCCTTTTCTTTTTTTTGTATGTTTTAGTTTTCTCTTTAGTTCATATACCTGGTTGAATATCTGCTCACTTGTATTTTATCATGATACGGAATCATTATTGTCGTCTAGTATGAAAACATCGGTGGCTGCATGGCTCCACTACTCGAAAGCTTGACGGGTTGTCAATTTGTCACTCACATGGACATGGTACTTATTTCATGTTGTTTTTCTCTTTATATATGTAATTAAAAAAAAAAACGGATCTTAGACTATGTTTCATGTATAATAGAGTTTCATCAATAAAATTTACACTTGAGAAAAAAAATAAAAACTAAGTTTTAATTTATGTAAAAGAGAATATATTAAAATCTTGATTGATAGTATTTGTTTAAGAGTGCTAATAATTGAAAGTAAATTTAGTGATTGAAATTACCCTATTTTTTCCTAATCTCTTTCTCAATTTTTTTTGTTATAACATGGTTTAGGGTTTAAAAAGAATGACAAGAATTTGATTGTGAATATGATACGAATATTTTCAAGTAAAATGCATTCATCTGGTAGTTAAGCAGTATGAGTAGAAATGTAAGACACGAAACCACAATGCGTGGTTCATCTGTTCCCCACGCGTCTTTCCTTTTTTACCAGTCGACGAAAGAATGATTAAAGAAATATCTTTGTTTTAAACTTATATACTTAAGCACATGTTAGTTTCTAATAATTTGCCTTGTTTCCTTTCGAATCCTCCTCAATTATGATCAACCTTTCCACTACACCAGTGACTACGACCGCTTGGTCAATTTTGATCTCCTAAATTTAATTTCTATTTCTTCCCCTCCAAATTCTCGTTTTGTGATCATGCAAAGTTGATACTATTGTGATTGATTAGACCGATCTAACTTGAATATCATTTAGATCTTTTAATGATTCATATGCAATCAGGTTTATGCATATAATTTAGCAGACCAATCAGCGACAAAAGAATGATGGTCTGTGATACATCATGATACATATTGTCAAAAATGAATTATACCAACCCAAACTTAACTTAAACTCAGAAATTATTCAGACTCGATAATCCTTTAAATCCCATGTGTACTGTTGTTAGCGCGTTTTAACCGGATTCAACAATTCTGTATATATATATTTTTTACCACAAATTCTCCAAAAACTAGTTATACTATGTTGTAACCTTTAACCAATAACACATTTATATATAAATCTGACCAAACAAAGATCGGTTGAAAGGGTTACTCATCGACAAATTTAACCCAATCAACCGGTCCAAAAGACAAATTACAAACAAACAAAACCTCCAACTCTAATAATGGCTTCTAACAAACACTCATTCTAAATGCCATATATCTTACAATATTCATATTAACTTGTTCCGGATTCTAATGAAATCTTCTTCTTCTTCTTTAAATAACACTTCACTTTTGTTCTTCTTTGATTGGGATAACGAAGACATGGCTTTCGCGGACGCAACTCTTCTCACCAGAACCTTCCACTTCGTCTCCTCAACCATTTTCTTGTCCTTTTCACCTCTTTTTTTAAATTGCCTATTCCAATCACCAAAATAGAAAAAAAAAAGTTGACAACTATATCAGATTTTTATGCTTTCAAAAATATCTTTTTACAAATATCTTTTGATTAAAAAAAAAAAAATACAAATATCTTTTAACAATTTCAACAAAACAAAATATTTCCAGCCGTCCGATATATCACGACTCATCATCTAATAAGTAGGCTACCACCACAACACATATAATAATTATAATTGGCGCCGAAAGTTTTAAAAAAGAAAAGAAAAAATTCAAGTGAGATTTACCATCAAAAAGTGAAAACTTTAATCATTAGAAACATTAAACATGTGGTTTTGATTAAGGATTCTAAAATGTCGGTAATTTTACCTGCAAAGAGGGACACGGCAAGATTCAGATTGGTCGTCGCAGACGGAAGAATGGAGTCTAAGGAGTTGAATCATTCTCTTGCAACGGACACAACCTTTGCCATCTACTCGTTTCTTGCATACTGCAAAGTGACGTATCAGAAGTTGGAGACCGTAACAAGTCGAGAAGGCACTGCACGGACCGGTTTTGACTTGAGATGTTGACTTGTTGTTGTCTAAGTTGCAAGATGGTCCGACCAGTGTGCAACCTTCGGTACATATATGTTCGATACATTCCATGGCTTCACTCAATTGCATATACAGATTCTGTTCTCGTCTGTGTCTCCGTCTTCTTTTCTTCCTCTGCAAGAAATTTACCCAAAACTATGATTAGAAGCTAATTCGGATCTAGTAATCAAAATATTGATTCGATTACGGATTTGTAATACTATCGAACCGTGAGGAGCAAACAATAAAACAGAGTTTTTTAAAAAACCTAGCAAAGAAAAAAAAAAGGGGGTGTTGTGATATGAGTAAAAATTACCGATTCAGCCTCGTCGATGAATTGGAGAATGTCGAGTTCAAGAAAAGGATCGTGTTCTTGAAGAAACTTCCAACCTTCGGTCTGTTCAACGGTCTTGAACTTGGACTGAATGAGACGCATGCACTTGAGAAAGAGGTCAGGTGCGTCGCAGAGCCGAGCCAGCTGGAGAACATCGACCACGTTTTCGGTGGTTACTGACTCACCCACGCCTTTAGTGCATCGCTGTTTTAACTGAGTCACCATGTACACGTGTGATAAAGCCAGTAGATGGATCCCATACGTTTCCATCTCCTTCTCGGTGAGACTACTAAACAAAGACAAGTCAGGGTGTTTTAGTCATTTTATGTATTTTTCTAATAATTAAAAGATCCCATTTGATCTTTTCAATTTTGGTTCTAGCTAGGTTGTTTCGTCTACCTATGTGTGTTGTGTTTCACACGTTTTAAACAAAATCAATCGCAATCTGGACATCTGGTTGTGAGGTACTACTTTTTAAATTTATTAAACATTCAATAAGTTGAAAGTTCGAACTTGGTAGAATAAAACGAACCTTGGTGAATAGAGGAATCTGACGAAAACTGAAACGGCGTCGCATGGAACACCTAGAATCTTGATAACTCTCTTCGATGATCCGCCGTGGATTTTCCTCGGCTTCTCCATGATGTTCGTTAGTACTGGTGACGCTGAAGCCTGCATTTTTTTTTTCAGTTTTTAAACCAAACCAAAGTTTAACAAACCAAACCCTAAAAAAAAAAGTTTGATCATATGAAGAACTTAAAAAGTTTCATCGGGGAAAAAGAAAACTTACGAGGATACCGGAGTGTGCAGGAATACGACGACGACCAGAGGTGATGATCTCAACATCAGTTTCCACAAGATCGTGTGAAACCTTATCAGCGTTTAACGAAACGTCGCCGCCGTTTGTAGTAGCGGTTATAGCCATCGTTTTGCGTTTGAGAGAAAGAGAGAGTAATGGGGTGTTGTTTTTAAAAAAAAAAATTGGGTGGAGGAGTTCTTAATTGAATGATGGAGAAGCATAGAGGCATGCTTCTCTGTGTTTTATAGACAGCTCAACGAAGCCTTTGGTCCTTTTTCTGATTACACGTGGCTTTCTTTATAGATAAAATATCTTCTTCTTTTTTTGTTTGGTTTCTGTTTATTTTGTACACACACTCGTTCTCGTGTATCTGATTCTCTGTATTTTGTTGTTATTCTGAATAAATTGGTTACAATATATATTAGTGAACTGTATTATCAAGAGTTTAAGGCTCTCAGATCTGTATTGTATGTACGTTAGATAAGTCTCGTGAGTCACGATAAATAATTTGCGGCTGTCTTTTAACTGTATCAATTTTATTATAAGTCATTATGATATATAAACCCCAGATTCAAATAATAGGTTATGGTTTTGTTTTCCCCATTTTAATGTCTTTTGATCATACAGATAATACCCATAATAATTAGCTTGGCTATTTTATGTTGTTATTGTTACTTAAAAAAAAAATATGTACCAAACAGAAAATATATAAAAAAATTATGTACCAAACAGAAAATAGAATAGTGTTGTAAAAAAAAACTAATCATTGTAAACAAACCCAACAACAACAAAAAAAGAAGCCCATGTGGACTTATGTCGTTTACGCTTATTAACTGACTAATAAAATATACAAATCACAGATTCTATATATAAAATAAATAAAAAAAATCTTAGCCTTACAAAATTATCATTTGTGTCAGTCGGCAAAGTTTGAAAATGTACAATATTTTTAAACAAACTTTATTTTCTTCAATCAGAACTAACATCATATCTGAAACTCTTGATATGTTACATTGATTTAACTATGGTTACATATGTATAAAGTGTTTTGTAATATATCTTGTTATAAAATTCACAAGCATTAATACGTCTCAAGCATTGTCAAATAGCCGCAGTACCTCCTAACAAATATTTTCTTATTCCCAACCTGATTATACCAACAGGATCTAACCTATAGATCATTATGATCATTATATTAGTGTTTAATTAGACCTTTCGATACACCAGTATTGTCGACTCTATTATATTCCCAACATTACACCCATATACTATTATTTTCTTACTTTCCACTAAAAAGTACATATAATGTTTGGGATGACAACAAAACAAGTATTACTTTTGGTACCATGTAGGATAGTTTGTCCCCATGAAGTCATGAATGTATATGTTTTTGATCCTACGTGGGCAAAAGTGATAAAACCGGTCAAAAAATATTTGCCTTGTAATGTTGAAAAAGTGTTGATATATGGTTATTTTATAGTTGAGAAAGGCCGGTTATTGAAAGTAAACCGACCTTTGCCTCTTCCCAAGAGCCACCTCCTTGTCTACGTGTCTGGTTGATCCTCATCCACTCTCAAGCCCTCTTGTCTGGCTACTTGTCATTCTCTGATTTATCCATTCATGCCACTAAATTTTCTTTATTCTGGTCTATTAAATTGTCACAACATCAAAGAAGTTGGAAGAATTGTATATCGTGGGAGGAAATAAAGTGCATCGTGAATACGTTAGCAGATTTGGTGGTCTACGCCAATCATAACAGTCAAGCTTAGCCATTGAGATGATGACACGTGATAAAAATGGAAAATTTATAGACTTTTATGTTGCGCGTACGGCGTATCTATATTAATTATCTGACATGGACAAATATGAATCGAAACCAATTTAACGAATTATGACTTTAAACCATTAGGGCATGTGCAAGCGTGTATATGCTTTGTCCTTCATAATAAAACGATTTAATTTAAATCGAAATGAGACATTTTGCCAAGGAACGTTCCTTTAAAGAGGACATTTATTTCCCTGTCCTTCGTTACACGAGGCATGTTCTGAGTTGTTTGTGTTGTTTGGGTAGGGGATAGAAAAAAATCGAAGCATCGACTTCTCTTTTTTATCTCTGACTCTCTCTCTCTTGTTTCTATCTCTCTCGACGGCGACTTGTTTTGCCGGCGAAAGCATCCGAATCGATCTGCGGTATCATCTAGAAGATTATCCGCCGGTATCAATTGAAAGGAGGTTAGTGTTCTACTCGTGTTCGATTTTATGGTTTGTTATATTGTTTCTGGGATTCAATATTGTTTCTCGATTTAGGGTTCTCGATTTAGTCTCTGATTTGTTATTAGAGTTCGATTTAGGGTTATGGGTTTCGATTATTTATCCTGAATTTAATCTCTCGATTTAGGGTTCTGTGATTAGTTTAGGGTTTTCGATTTAGTAATTTTGATGTATTTTCGATTTTTTTCTCTGATTCGGTACGTCTGGTCTTTGATTGTTTAGTCTCTGGTTCGATTGTTCTCGATAATAGTTTTATCTTTGGGTTTACGCTGCAAATGTCTCTGATTTTTGTTTTGATTTAGGGTTTTGGATTATGTTTTGTTTTTCGATAGTTGAGTGTCTCAGTTTTGGTTCGAATTAGGTTTTTAGATTATGTCTCTGGGGTTAGCTGGATGAGTGTATGAGTTTCTGGCTTTGTCTCTAAGATTGTTGTTATTTTGTTTGGATAATGTTGATTCTTTTATGTTAAACTGACTATACCTTGCATATTGTTTGCTGTTCATGAGTTTCCTCAGCGTCACTTGAAGATAGCAACACATCACGGGAAATCACAGAAGAAGCAGTTGACAATCATTGAGTCAGAGGTAAATACTTTTTTTTGTTAATGCTTTGGTTCTTGAATAGTTGTTCTTTGTATTGGTCTCATTAATTGATTTGGTAAACAAATTTATATGATAGGTTCTTAATCATAAATTGTTTTGGTTGGTGTAGAGTTGGTCTCATTCATTGCTTTGCTTGTAATAGTGATCTATTTAAAGAAATCTGTTAAAAGTTATGAGAATATATATTATTAGTGGTGATGATCTCTGCTAATTGTGATCTAACTTAATTGTGATCAAACTTATATATTAAAACCGTAAATATTTTGTCTTAAACCATCTCCTCTATCAATTTAATGGGATACTAGAATGCTTTGTAGTTGTGTAGTGGTGTAGTTGTGTAAGTTGTGTATTGGTGTAGTTGTGTACGAGTATGGTTTGTAGTTGTCATAAATTGTGATTAGACTTAGGTTGTTGAAAGATATGTCATTATGAATGGTAACTTATTACTTGATACCTTTTCACATTTTAAACACCAAAACCGCCTTCAATCTTTCTCCATCTTCTTCTATCTCTCTTCTTTGTTAAACCAACAACATTTCCGAATCCTCATCATCTAAAACTCTTCTGCTATGAGTTCTTACAATCCATTCTGTCAGTCTTCTAGTTATTTAGAGCTTCTCAACAGTCAAGGAGAGTCACTTAACCAAGAAAACTCTCCTTATGAGAGTTTTCCATCACCTGGCGACAATGTTGCTTACGAAGTACCTCCTTACTCGTCTCAAGAATCTCATGATGTACCTCTTTCTCAAGAGACACCTGTCAGGAAGAACAGGAAGAAATGGAATCCGGCCGATGATGAAATTCTTATCAGTGTGTGGCTGAACACTTCAAAGGACCCGATAATTGCAAATCAATAGAAGGGAGGAAGATTTTGGCAAAGGGTTAACAAATACTATGCGGAGACTCCTCATGCTGTAGCCAATGGTGAACAGGGGATGAACATAAACTGTAAGCAGAGGTGGTTTAGAATCAATGAGTGCACAAATAAGTTTTGCGGGGCTTATGCAGCTGCAGAGAGACTAAACAGTAGTGGACACTCTGAGAACGATGTGGTAAAGATGGCTCATGACATCTACTTCGCTGAACAAAAGACGAAGTTTACAATGGAACATTGCTGGTGTTTGTTAAGGTTTGAGCAGAAATGGATGAATCTTAACGCTATTAACAACATTTCAACTTCAGTCAGAACAAAGAGGAAACCTGTTGCAAAGGCAGCTTCACAATCCGAGGCAGCTTCACAATCCGAGCCAGCTTCACAATCTGAGTCAACCCACAGTGAGCAAGTCTTTGAGGAAAGGCCTCAAGATATCAAGGCTGCAAAGGCCAGGAGGAACAATTCTCAGGGGAAGGCTCTTGCTGACTATAAGAGCATGTGGGAAGTAAAGAAGGTGGATATGGCTGAAAAGGAGAAGCTACAGAAGCTTGGCATACTAGACACACTTCTCGCCAAACCAGAACCACTTAGTGAAGTTGATCAACTTATCAAGGATAAGATAGTGGCTCAGTATTTCTGAGATTGTTGTTACTTTTTATGATTTTCTTAGTAGCTAAGTTCGAATTTCTGTTTTAGTTCTGACTGTGTCAAACTGTTCTTGTATGATTAATCTATTATCCTTGCGTTTCTGACTGTGTCAATCTATTCTCTGTGTGTATATGTTTCAAATAAATAAGATGGGCCAAGACTACAGCTACTCTCAACCTGATTCGTCAGATCAATATGATAGATACTCTGACGACACTGTGGACAGTGAGATAGAAGCTTTGATTCGGATGGATGAGGCTGAGAGTAGCTTCATGAATGCTCAGGCGACTCAATACCCTCCTCAACCTGAGGTTGAGTTCGGATTCCCGAAGGTATGCTATTGTTGTGGTCAGCCCCTCTTATCTACAAGTTACAACAGACAGTATGCTACAGCCCCTCTTATCTTCATATTGCTATGTTTAACTGATTATTAAGTGATTTGCTAATTATATATGTTAATGCAGGTTCTTCACATGTGGGAATGTTGATGATGGAGAGATGCATATTCACAAGTGGTGGGATGAAGCTGTTATGGAGGAGATGAGAGAGATGGGCAGACAATGTGAAGTCCTGTCTCAGAAGGTAGATAACCTTCCAATCTCGACTAATTATGAGACAGCGCAGACAATAGACCGGTTAGAGAAGGAAATATTTGAGCTACGGAAGACCAGAAATAGGATTAGAAATAGTTTTGTATTGATGGTTTTGGTATTGATGATTTTTGTATTGATGGTTTTGTATTGATGATTTTGTATTGATGGTTTTGTATTGATGGTTTTGGTAATTGCTTTTGTGGTATCCTTGTTATATGCTTGAAGTCACGGATCATTATTGTGGTAGTCACAAGATTTTGTCACAAGCTTTTGTTTTTATTGCTTTTGTCATATTGCTTGAAGTCACGGATCATCACGGATTGAGTAATACAAAATCATTTGCTATATATATGTTTCTTTTGTAACACAAAACCAAACAAATGAGCTAGGCAAGATCTCCACTTCTCTTTTTCTTTATTACTCGATTTCTCCTCAATAAGATAACAAGATCTACACTTCTCTTTTTTTTTCTAAATGGCATCTTCATCATACCATTATCACTACCAAAGAGATGGTATGGATGATGATTTTGATGCATATTTTGATAATTATGCCGAAAATTCTAATCTCATTCAAGAACCAACAGAGCCGCACAAACGGATTTTTATCCCAAGAAACCGAGAAGAAGGCCACAATAATATTTGGAATGATTATTTCAGTGATACTCCAACATACCCGGACTATTTATTTCGGCGACGGTTTCGCATGCACAAGCCATTGTTCATGCGTATTGTGCAACGTCTCTCTACAGAAGTCGAGTATTTTCGTCAATCCCAGGATGCAACCGGTCGGGCTAGTCTGTCACCTATACAAAAATGTACTGCAGCAATTCGCCAATTGGCATATGGTACTACCGCCGACACAGTTGACGAGTATGTACGAATTGGTGGTTCAACCGCTCGGAAATGTTTGCACGAGTTTACCGCCGCAATAATCCTGTTGTTTGGCGATGAATACCTAAGACGTCCCAGACCGGACGACCTAGAAAGACTACTCTATGAAAATGAAAAACGTGGATTTCCCGGGATGGTTGGGAGCATTGACTGTATGCATTGGGGGTGGAAGAATTGTCCAACAGCTTGGAAAGGGATGTATTCACGATCAACCGGAAAACCTACAATCATGCTGGAGGTGGTAGCTTCGTACGACCTCTGGATATGGCATGCTTTTTTTGGAGCTCCAGGTACTATGAACGATCTTAATATTCTAGATCGATCAAATGTTTTTGATGACATTCTTAACGGTAAAGCTCCGGAGGTCAACTACTTTGTCAACGGAAGGGAGTACAATTTGGCGTACTATCTCACGGATGGTATTTATCCCAAATGGGCCACTTTTATACAATCTATCCGGCTTCCACAAGGTATGAAAAATTCTCTCTTCTCTAAAAAACAAGAAGTTGTGCGGAAAGATGTTGAGCGTGCATTTGGAGTCTTGCAAGCTAGATTCGCCGTTATTAAAAATCCATCTCGTTTATGGGATAAAAACAAAATAGCAAATGTTATGAGAGCATGCATAATACTCTATAATATGATTGTCGAGGATGAACGAGGAACATACAGTTACCGAAACATTGTTTCTGAATTTCAACACGGAGAAGATGTGGATCAAACATATACCGTCGGTGCCGCCAGTTTGAGTTCAAATATGAGCACTACGATTACTCGTCTTACAGAAATTCGGGATAAAAAAGTCCATGAACGGTTAAAAAAAGATTTGATTGAGCATATTTGGACTAACTTTGGACATAAGATTAATTAAAAAAAATTCTATGAATTGAATAAAATGTTTGTTTTTATCTTTGATGTTTGTATGGTTTATGTTTTTTTATCTTTCATATTTTAATTGTATATTTTGTTTTTTTCAAGTTTTTGTAACTTTTTTTTTTTTTTTATGTTTTTAATGTCAATGTTATATGTTTTATTTAAATTAAAACTTTAATATGTTTTTATTTATTAATTTAAATAATTAATTTTTTAAATTAAAAATACTATTATTTTTTCCAGGAGACCAACTCTCAGGGACACCAATGCTCGTACTAAACTTAAGAAACTCTCAAAATAAGATTAATATATTTGAAGGACCAAAAATTGTCCTAAATGCACATGCTCTTACATATGTTCTGAACATGTGTTGACCATAACTAGTTTAGACAAGCTGACAAGGCCATGATGACTATTCTAACTTACACATTGCAAAATTTGTTTTAAGCCTTGAGAGTTGTTGTAGTTTATGTACACTTTTCTAGTTTTATAATATTTACATATTTTATTATAAGCTGTTGGGGGGTTGTTATCCTTTTATTAAGTCTACAAGTATGTATATGTTGGATAAATTACTCATGTTGTTGTTATAACCTTTAAGTATTCACAAATGGCTCTTTAAGAAAACGAAACATCAAAATCCAAAACTTGTGGATAAGTTTCCACGGAAGACAAAAGTGAAAAGTGTTAATAAACTAATGGATTTGATGATTTCATGTAACAAGATTTTTTTTTTTTTACAACAAAAGAAATCAGCTCAAGTGAGCCAATTTGGGGGAAAATTGTTTACAAACAAAACATGATGCGGAGATAGGCGCGCTTGGCGTGCCAAAGAATCCGCTTTTACATTTGCATTACGTGAAATATGAAATAAAGACAAAAAAGAGAACTCCTCTCGATCAGTCTTGATACCATCCAAATATGTTGCGAAAGCCGGCCAGTCGTTAGGGGAAGACACCATCTTCACCAAATCCGCATTGTCAGTAATAAAACCACATCTCGAAAATCGTAGCCAATCATACACCGCATTGCCCAAATGAAAGCTTCCACCTCGGCATGTAACAGAGAGAGACTTCGCCGGTAATTAGTAGCGCCAAGAAGGGGTGACGTCATGTGGAAGGAAGTACCGACCCATCCTGCACCTGCAAAATCATTAGACTCTTTCCAAGAGCCATCCACAAAGCACCTATACCCAGAATAAACCAGAGAAAGAGGAGGGGTTCGCCCGCACAATCGAAGAGAAGGGACCACGGGGGAGAAGGAATCCTCCTCAACCACATCTTCCACTTGTGCTTGCAACCAGGAGGAAGCTTCCCCCTGCGCCACTCTCACAATATCGTCTGGTCGTTCCGTTTGATTCTCAAACACCTGAGCATTCCTAGCTTTCCAAATATACCACATCAGCCAAGGGAAAACCTCAACCTGGGAACCCGGATTCGAAGGCCCAAGAAAGTGATCAACATTAGCATAAATGGATTCTGTCGGGAAAAGCAAGGGACCCACAGGTACATGGGCCAAAGCCCATGCTTGCCGGACTGGCGGACACACAAAAATAGCATGATTTATGGTTTCCACATCCGCCCCACACCTCGTGCAGCCAACGTCACACTTTATACCCCGCTTACTCAGATTAGCAGAGACCGAGACACAACCCGTTAATACTTGCCACATGAAAGCCACATGAAATGCTTTATTTTGGGGGGACAGCGAACCTGCCAAACCCTAGCAAGAAGAGAGGTAATCTCTGGACCACACCCAATGGCCTGAAAAGTATTAGAGATATCCTGCTGTACCATTTCATACCCTGATTTAACCGTGTATTTCTTGGATTTTGTAAAATGCCACCCGAAAAAGTCTGCCATCGGAAGACTACTAAAAGGAATAGCCTCTATCAAGGAAATATCCACAAGATCGAAATGCTCAAAGAGCCGATCCCTACACCAGGTATTGGATTGAGGATCCATAGACAAGATTCTTCCTAACAGATTTTAGCACTTGGGGATTAAAATATTACTGAACACTTTCTAATTCTAAACTGTTTATATTCCACTTGATCACTCTTTGAAGCACTGGACATTGATGTGTATGTTATAGACTTATAGTACTCCGATCTTATCCTTAGAGTTTGGACTTTTGGATATATATTTTATATTTGCAAAGTATCATGAATGCACTTAACCCTAATAAAAATGGTAGAAATCTACTAAATATTTGTAGTGACAGTCTGTATATGTGTATTTCCTATTAATTTTTGAAAAAAAAAACGTTCAAACAAAAAAGGAAAATAAAAAGATGCTTAACACATAAATAGGATGGTTGACCAATTCACAAACCAGGGTGACCGTTGACCTGACCACCCCTCCCTTGGTCTTCGGAGCCAAAATCGTCGACGAGGCGCTGACTCCTTACTATTTGGAAACTTTTTTTTCTTTTCTTTCTTCTAAACTTTTATGCTAATCGGATATGTTTATATTTTTATAATTGAAAATACCACAAAATAAATAAACTAAAGTAGAATAAAATAAAAGATAATTGGATGATCACAAATTCTAGCCTTTTAAAGTCAATTATCTAACAAATTTGGCTGATCACAATTATCTAACAAAGAAGGAAAAAAAAACAAATTTGTGGGCTTCATTTATGATTAGATAACACTTTACTTTGTCGAAGCTGTGTGTAATTTACAAGTAAGCTCCGTAGGAATTGGGTCTAACCCTTTCAATAGGGCCCAAAATTTGAAGAAAATATTTAAAAGGCATGGGACTTGGAGTATGAAAACAACGATTGTATATCTATAGTTCTATACATAGAGAAAACAGGATAAGCAATATTTAACACTTAAAAAAAAAAAGAAGAAATATTTTATATACACAATACACATAAATAGAATAACTGTTGTTTAAATGTTGACAACAATTTAGATAATTGTCGAATAGACGAAGAGACCCAAATCAAGCGAAGCTTTGTTGGATTTGTTGGATAATCGGAGGAATAATAGTCTGATAAGCCCTCTCCGAAGGATGTCCAATGTCCCAAAACACATGACGAGATGCATCCAAGCATGGCACAGGAGCCGCCGGAGCACAACAGCAAGGCCTAGTTGGCGAGGTAAATCCTAAAAGAAACCAAAAGTTTTTTTACACTCTATAAAACCTACCAAAAAACAGGTTACACTTTTGTACTATGTTTTTGGTCTCTCTCTTTCGCTTCATATAGCTTAACCATTCATATACAGCTTTAATATTAAAAAAAAAAAATTGTTTAAGATTTTGGTGATTTAAAAAGTCTACCTGATTTTAGAGGGTTTTTCACGAGTTCAAGAAGAGGATTATACATGTCGACGTAGATCGAACGAGAACCTGGGAGCAACGTATTGAGGCTGTTGACTTCGTTAGCTAGCTTCTGGTTAAAAAGTCTAGCCACTGCGTTTGTGGGTTCTAGACATAACCCTCCAAGAGCATTACTTGCTCCTGGCAAGCAACCCAATGGTAATGTTCCCATAATTGCAAATTTTCTTGCTCCCAAATTATATAATTCCTATATCAATACATATATTTTTTTTCATATGATCAAAAAATTATAAAATTTTATGTCAAATTATGTAAATTCGGAATTAACTCTCGCAAAAGTATTAGACCTTTATGAATGATTGAGTCCATGAAATCATCAAGTCAGTGTATGAGAAGATAGTGTATCGAATGTTTCTTGCTGGATTTGTAAAATATGTGATGGCAATATCGTTATTTCCAGCGGAAATAACAAATACCGCATTCGATATGATTGATCTTGTTTTCTCTTCATCTCCTGTGATGCCATTTAGCTTTGCTATGTAAGCTTTGAAGTCATTTAACTGGTCTGGCACCCAAATCACTCCCTATTTTATTTTATTTTTATAATAAATATGAAATTATTAGTCAACATAGATTATTAGATGAAAAAAGCTAATCACATCATATCTTAATTAGTTTAAAACCTGAATTCTGGCGGTCATTGGATCTAAACCGGAACCACCAGAAGCAAAACTAACACCGGTTAAGATATCATTGGGTTGAAGGAATGGGCTACGATAAGCTGGTACAATATTCTTTATTCCCAAACCTTCGGCTGCATTCATATTTCACCCCAAAAAACAAAATTTGAATGATGAATTCACTTCTTAATAAAAAAAAATGGTGAAAATATTATTTTTCCTTATTGCAAAAGAAATTACCAATTAAATCTGTAGGAATCCTTCCATTGCCAAATCTTCCTGTGGGTATCCGAGTTACAAAATCTCTTCCATACGGATAGAAATTAACCTTAGTTAGAGTGAAGAGATTATTGTTGTTGCCCGTATCGAGTATCGAATCTCCGAACGCTATAACCGCGGTAATATTTCCGGCATGGACGATAGAAACTGATATAACATAGACTAATACTATTATGGTGTGAATAGCTATATAATTCATTTTTATTGTATGCGTTGATATATTCTGCTTGCCTCTCAATTCAATATATGTTTTAGAAAGGCTTGTGCTTATTTGTACACCCGATAACTTATTAACGAACCATAGTTGTTAATTGTTATGGTTAGTATTTCTGTTACTAAATAAACTAATTTTTAAGAGGTGAACCGAATCGAATTTATCCGGTGATTTGTTTTACCCTTCTTGTGTTTTTCTATATAATTATGTTATCATGTTGGATATTAGATGTGGGCTGTTTGATTCGGTTCACACGACTTAATGCTAAACATCATAGTTTTTCCTTAATGGACGTAATTCCATATGTATTATCATATTGAGAAATATGTAACATGCATATATATATGTGAGTTAATTAACAAGTCGTTTTAAATACATCATCTATTTTATGAAAGTGTCTTTTTAACTCATTTCAAACATCTTCAGATTCTTCTTACGTTCAGAAAGTTCCAAACATATCCCTTTTTAATACTATACCACTAATTAAATCATATTAATAACTTAAATGCATATGTTCTTAGTTTTAAATAAGGGATATAATTGGAATTTAGTTTGAAAAGTCACATAATTATAAATGTAATTTTTTCAAACACTAACTCTAGAACGACATACCTTTTGAAACGAGAGTATTAGTTAAAAAAAAAAATAGTATACACAGTTTATAAGTGTGTTGAGCTATATATAGTTCTAAGTTTTACCGAGTGAAATAAGTCTTCTGCCGACACAACGATAAAATGTAATAAGCACTTTTGTCACTTTGCCATCAAGATTATTACATACTTAGCTTTCAAGTGCTGGATCGGATTTCAATAATTATATGTATGTATATATACACACGCTCACGGGGCACACATACACGTTGGTGGGCTATGATCAGCAGCGGGAACCCCTTTTGCAGCTGAGTGCACCCGAAGCTACAGTTATTTCACCAACATGAGAGGATGGTCTCGCGGCTAGGCTTGAAGCTTTTGAATAGCTTGACGATTTAGTTGGTCCAGCGCCAGAATACGTGAAAAATGCACCGTTAAGCATTAGATCTCCTTCGGATCTCCAATTCCAGCTTTGCCATTCGCTTTCGGGCGCATCTTCGTGTTTTGTTACCTCTTTGCTATCAGAGTCATCAGGAGCAAGAAAACGGTTGCCTTGAGAGTTGATGGTAGGATTAGCACTTCCTCCAATTGCATACATTTCCCAATGTGTATAGTCATTGTTCACCACATGGAAATATCCATGTCTACACCTATATTCACAAAACTTCACATTAATTAGTTTGTTAAAATTAATTTTCATGTTCTACTTATAGACTATAGAGTAACTTATCTATCTGATACTGATCTACATATAAGGTTAAAATTATTAGCTCAACTAACCCCAACTGTTTTTCAATTGATTTAGACAGCATACTTATTTCGGTTGATCTATCTTAGATCTAGATAAAGGAAAAACGTATTAAAGTTTAGTTTTGTTGTATTTTTTGGCTTTGCTATTTCTTTTAAGAGTATGTCCAACCGACAATATATACTTGACTTTTTATAGTTGGTTACACATATATCCACATATATAAGTATACTAAATATAAAAATTCTATTTTCGATAAAATACCTTGGCATTCTTTGGACGAGGCCTTCTCCGAAATGGTTAAAAGCGATAGTGACTTGCATATTCTTGTCTTGTTCATACGTATCGCTATGTCCCAATAGCATAACCTTGTTGTGATGCGTCAAATAATTGTTAGAGATCGTTATAGCCGTTGATCCACGAATCGCATCAATCAACCCATCGTTGCAATTCGAGAGCGAGCAATGATCAACCCACACGTGGCTCCCTCCGAAGATGGACACACCATCACCGTCTGATATCGTTCTCCACCCGTAATGCTCTGGTGAGTCACGTACGTACGTATTCCCTCCTTGCTTGCAATCATGTATGTGTAAACCATGGATGATGATGTTGGTCACATATTGTATGGTTATACACGGCCCACCAGAGATGTGTACGGAGGCTCCTCGTCCGTCTAAGGTTTTGAAAGAATTCATTATGAGTTCTTCTTTTAGTTGGATCGTCATGTCTCGGTTAAAAATGATCCAGAGCGGTTCATCTCGAATGACCGCGTATCTTAGTGTTCCCGGTTTAGGGTTTACTGGATCGTCGTTTCCTGGATCAGTCACCACGTAGATTTCACCATCACGACCACCAACTGCGTTTTTGCCAAAACCGATTCCGCAATCGGCCAACCGTTTTCGGTTTTTCTCCCAATCCTTGTCGCATCGCCAACAATCATCGATTGGATTACCTGTCCCGCAAGAGAAGAACCCTAGCTTCCTTCTTGACATCGACTCATTTACTTTCCTTAAGAATTAATTAACCAACAGATAATTTATTAGCATTAATTGTTCTGGACGTACGTAATTAGGCGCACTCATAATTAGTGGTCACAGCTATTAATGCATCAATAGAGTAACAACAAGTCAGTTTGTGATGAAGATCGTAATTAGCCTTCAACAAAAAGAGCATGGAAACAATATCTCAAGCGAAACATTGGAGTAAATACCAACGTACGTGTTACATTTTTTTGTAACAGTACCTGTGTACTTCCTCGACAACGAGCTCAGGGTCGGAAACGGGCAAAGACGAAGCGAGCATGGAGAACAAAATGCAGCATAAGAAAAAGACAAGAAGTGTGAAGGATATATATGAAGAAGAATGTAGCATTGCGTTTATTGGCTATTTGTTGTTGATAAGTTTTTTTTAAGGTACAGGAAGAAGAGTTGGGACGAAACATATGAGTGAAGGAAGAAAGACAAAGCAAAGCTAGAGGCTATATAGCATATAAAACACTTCGGGTGATTTATTGCGCATGCAACTTGATGTTTAATTGGACCCACCCTTGCTTTTAGCTTTTTCCTCTTCTTATTTGGTTTAGCGTGTGAGAATGGAATCAACCTAAGTCATTTAGAGAAGAAGAAATAGGGCTCATTACGCATCACTATGTAACAATTAACATGCAGGTTAACAGTTAGCGCAATTGTCACGTAGCTTGGAGAAAGAAACAGAACTCGATCGTTATTAAATCTCAACGAACTTAAAGATAAATGTTGGTGAACACTTATGTAGGGTGAAGCAAAAGTCAACAGTGTGTTAGTGTACTTTTAGTAATACGGTTTAGTTTTGTACATTTATTATAACTTTACCGTTGAACTATAATTAATAGCCTAACAGTTAGCTCATACTGTATTCTTTTTCTTAAAGTTAAAAGATTAGCTGATCATCATATAACCCATAATAACACTAGCTTTTAAAAATGTGTGAATTACTTGTATTACTTAAGATAAACTTTAGAAAAACACAGATATAGGGTTGATGGCAGCTTATCCTCTTGACCGGGCGTGGCTACCACAGGATACAAGTATCTTATTGTTACAATAAGATGAAATATTTGATAAATTTATCTTTAGAGTGTTAGTTTTTTTTTTCTTTCAGTGATTTATTTTTGTGTCTCAAAAATATTTTGTTGTTTGCAGGAAAAGTATATAAAAGAAAAAAGAAGACCCACCAAAAACAATGGAATAGAAGAACTGAGCTGACACTGGCCCATAGAGGTTTGATTTTGGGACCACCGAACCATGTGCTTCGACTTCGAGTCCAATCTTTCAATAAATTACGCTCATATAATAATTTCATAAAAATATTTATAACCATTTAATAAGAAATTGTATATTCATGTCCAACAATCAGACTTGTTTTGATTTTTTTTGGCTGGTTTAAAAATTTTGTATTGATGACAATCAATGCACATGGGAAGTACTTGCATCAGCATCACTATATATATCTTCCACACTTTTTAATAACTTATACAATTATATGAGTCACCGACATTTTATCTCCTATAGTCGATCATGAGTTTTAGTCAAGTGATTTTATCATACATTTAAGCAAAATCTGTGTATTTCGTACATCAATTGCAGAAATCAATCAATAGCAAATTTTTGTATCTTCTAAAATTTTAGAAAGTTTTGGACATTCATTCGATTAGTAGTAAATGATTATGTTTCTCGTACGTGACAAAGATCGAGAACCGACATTAATGTTCTTGTTTTTTTTTGGTTGTATCAGAATGTTCTCAAAGCTGAAATGCTAAAATATATACTTATAACTATAAGTCTATAACATATCTTTTTTTTTTACTATGTTTCACATGATTAATAAAGTACAAAAAGATCGCATTAGACTAAGCAGCAAGTTCAGTAATCATTGAGTATGATCGATCATATCTAATTCAACCATATATTAAATTGAGTTTTACATTAGCTTAGGTATTCTCATCGTCAAAACGAAGCTTTATCATTTGGATTATCAAAGTAATCCAAATGACTGTTTCGAACAAATGCTCACCCTCAAAAGTCTTCTCTTCCATATGCCATCAATTCAGATTTCATTTTTTTCCTTGCGAAAATTGACTTGTCTTGTTTCAGAAAACAAGAAAAAAAATAAGCGAGATCAGAGAATTGACATTTCTATAAACCACTAGAGACGTTCGATTTTAATTTAAGGTGGTAGATGTAAAAGGAACCGTCGGATCAGAAAAACAGAGACTTAATCCAGACAGAAGGCATGTGACCGGTTTTGCTTGAAAACTACTTGCCAACTTCTTCTACTCATTCATCAGTGTTCTAACATATAATTTCCATACATTACATTCACTAAAATAACGAAACAAAATTAAAGTTTATCAATCGAATCATAATCTTCAAAACGGATTAAGTTCTTAAAAAAAAATCTATAATAAAATTATCCATATCTCTCTTTTAAAGACTATATGTACATGATGCCATAATGACGTGATGTAAATCATTCCATGCAAGCTTACAACTTTTTATATTCAGCCCAAAATATCTAATTAAATGGGCTGAATATATCCAACACGGCCCATTGTTGTGGATAAACAAAAATTAGAAAAAAGGAAATATCTAAGCCCTCCACGTACATCGTTGATGACGTGTCTCATCATATATAAACAAAGAGAACACTAAGCTTTATTTTATTGTTTTGTGTGATTTTTTTTTGGGTGATCCTAATCCAAATCCTCTCTCGTCGTTGTCTAAGGAATCGGTGACTTTTTTGAATCTTTGCGATTCGATTGATCGTTCGTTATCTTCTACTCTCGATTTGTTTACTTGACGTTGATACTTTTCCGGTCGTTTTCTTTTTTGGTTACCGGTGCTGGAGATCCGATTACTTGTCTTTCCTGTCTTGGCTCGATATTTCCTGTCTTGACTTTGTTTCACGATTTGGAATTGTATTCTTGCGATCACAGGCATGAAAGATTAGATTTTGTTGTTTTTATAGTTGAAACTTGTAGACATACGTCTTTGTGGTGTTTTGTTTACTTCAATCGATTTATTCTTTTTGAACAGTTCTTTAAGGTCTCTCGTGTAGAATCTTGGAAATATCACTTGTGTGTGTTCTTGTGATTTGACAGTTTATGGGTTTGTTGTTCTTGGTTTTATCAGTGTTGTTTACTGATAAAGGGATGAAATTTCGTAGCGATACCTCATGTTCTTGCTGATCGTTATAAGGGGTTTGGGGGAAATAGTCAATTTTTCTCTTTGGTTTTCAGTGATTATGAGTTTTTTTTTTGTTTGTTTGAGATCTTTGGTGTATGAGTTAATGATCGTTTTATTGTTACAGATGGCATCGAGTGAGGGAATTTTGACTGATGGACAATGGAAAAAGCTTGAAATAGCAACTCAGAATGCTGAAAGTTTGTCATCATCGCCGAAATCCCATACTCTGTTTGCTGATTTGAACATTAAGTCACCCACTGGTGGTAAAGGGCCAGTAGCTGGGATTCCATTGAGGCATGTGCGAAGGACACACTCCGGGAAGCATATTCGTGTCAAGAAGGGTAAAAAAACTTGAACTTTTTTGAACCTTGTTCTTGGCAAATATATGCTTTGTAGTGAGGGAGATGACTATTTATCAGTTCCCTTTCATGAATGAAAGCAGTTTCTAGACTTAAGTTTTCAGTAAAAGAGTTCAGGTGTGTAGGTGTTATGGTTTACTTATGTGGTCTTGATATCTGCAGATGGTGCTGGTGGAAAAGGAACTTGGGGAAGCTTCTTGACACTGATGACGGTGACTGCTGTATTGATAAGAATGATCCAAATTACGATAGTGGAGAGGTACTTACTTTACGCCTTTATTTTGTGTTGGATACTTTTCTTGTTTGTTAGGAATTTTATATTTAGCATTAGCTGATCCAAATATACTCTTCTAGTAGTTTGACTTATGCGTTTGTGATTCATATACACAATTTAACAGGACGCATATGATGGACTTGTTGATTCACCTGTCTCAGACCCGTTGGATGATTACAAAAAGGCTGTAGTTTCCATCATTGAGGAATACTTTAGCACCGGGGATGTGAAAGTGGCGGCATCTGACCTCAGGGAACTTGGTTCAAGTGAATATCATCCTTACTTTACCAAGCGACTTGTTTCTATGGCCATGGACAGGCACGATAAGGAGAAGGAAATGGCTTCAGTGCTACTCTCTGCATTGTATGTTGATGTCATTTTACCTGATCAAATTAGGGATGGGTTTATTAGACTTCTCAGATCTGTGGATGACCTAGCAGTGGACATTCTTGATGCTGTTAATGTCCTTGCATTGTTTATTGCACGGGCTATCGTTGACGAAATTCTCCCTCCGGTTTTTCTGACTAGATGTAAGAAAATTCTTCCAGAATCTTCCAAAGGGTTTCAGGTAATTGTGACTGCAGAGAAGAGCTATCTCTCAGCTCCTCACCATGCAGAACTACTGGAGAAGAAGTGGGGAGGTAGTACTCACACTACAGTAGAAGAAACGAAGAAAAAGATATCTGAAATCTTACAGGAATACGTGGAAAACGGAGACACTTACGAAGCTTGTAGATGCATCAGGGAATTAGGCGTCTCATTTTTCCATCACGAGGTCGCGAAGAGGGGTTTGGTTCTTGCTATGGAATCTCAAACCGCTGAGTCACTTATACTAAAGCTGTTGAACGAAGCTGCTGAAGAAGGTCTGATCAGTTCGAGTCAAATGGTGAAGGGATTCTACCGAGTAGCAGAGAGTCTTGATGACCTTGCTCTAGATATCCCATCTGCCAAAAAGCTGTTTAATTCTATCGTTCCAAAGGCTATTTCTGGAGGCTGGCTTGATGATTCATTTAAGGTAACCTCTGATCAAGATGAAAGGAAATCAAGTGAAGACGGAAAGCTAAAAGAGTACAAGAAGGATACAGTGAACATAATTCAGGAATATTTCTTATCTGATGACATTCCTGAGCTAATCCGCAGTCTTCAAGATTTAGGGACACCTGAATATAACCCAGTGTTTCTGAAGAGGCTCATAAATCTTGCTCTAGATAGGAAAAACAGAGAAAAGGAAATGGCTTCGGTTCTTCTTTCTGCTCTTCACATGGAGTTATTTTCAACCGAAGATTTCATAAACGGTTTCATTATGCTCCTGCAATCCGCAGAAGACACAGCTTTAGACATCATGGACGCATCAAACGAACTTGCCCTGTTTTTAGCTAGAGCTGTGATTGACGACGTCTTAGTTCCACTTAACCTTGAAGAGATCTCAACCAAGCTACCTCCAAAATCAACCGGAAGCGAAACAGTCCGCTCAGCCAGGTCTCTTATCTCAGCCCGACACGCAGGAGAGAGACTCCTGAGAAGCTGGGGTGGTGGAACCGGATGGATAGTGGAAGATGCAAAGGACAAAATCTTGAAACTTTTAGAAGAATACGAAACAGGAGGAGTAACGTCAGAAGCTTGTCAATGTATCCGCGATCTAGGGATGCCGTTTTTTAACCACGAAGTAGTGAAGAAAGCTTTGGTGATGGCAATGGAGAAGAAGAATGATCGGTTGCTGAATCTGCTTGAGGAATGTTTTGGTGAAGGGTTGATTACAACTAACCAAATGACGAAAGGGTTTGGTCGTGTTAAAGACAGCCTGGATGACTTGTCGCTTGATATACCGAATGCGAAAGAGAAGTTTGAGTTGTATGCTAGCCGTGCCATGGACAATGGCTGGATCCTTCCTGAGTTTGGGATTTCTGCAACTGAGTGAGAGTGATGATGAATGATTCCCTTGTCAGTTTCTTATGTTTGTGTAAGCTCTTACTATATACTTTCCTCACTTTCTTTATATATTATGGTAATTAATATCATCATATATATAAATTGTATGGATTGGGTTTGGTAGATAAACATGAGATGTTTATATTTTCATGTGTTTCTTTCTTGTTATTGTGTTTTTGTCTTTTGTACTAATATCTTTTTTCTTTTTAGTGTGTTCTAATTTCTGATGTATTTTCGTTACATTGTTAAAGACCTTGAAGTCTCTTCTTCTTGGTCTTTGTTCTTGTTTGGCTTTGGACGACGAAAAGAAGTTAACAAGTGATAAAATATTGTTAATCTGTTATACCAAAAAATACAATGAATAGAGAAACCTTGTGAATCTATAAATTACTAACAAACAAAGTTATAAAAAAAATTAATTGCTATATTGAGAGTTGTAAAAAAAAAAAAAAAAGAGAACTTTTTGAGTGGGTGTCGTGAGATTAGGGTAGTGCAAGCAGAGGACAGACCAATCATCGTTGCCAAACACATCCCTTGTCAAATGTTTTTCTTTTGATTTTTATTTATATTTTGGCTCAACTTAACTTTCCGGCGCACTAAGTCAGAAAGAACATCGATGGACCGGTCGGAGACGATTGCCGTCAAACACGAACCCATGACCGTTGACTCTTCTGCATCTTCTTCCGCTATCAAAAGGCCTCCTCTTGCTCGACCTCCAAAGCTTGTAGTCTTAGCTGACCTCAATTTCAATCCTCCTGAGGCTGATGATATTGACTCATCCATTCAAATCCCTACTCCTCCCATCGCTAGGTATCTGTCTTCTGCTTCTACAGAGTTGTGTTTGTTTCAGCTGAACCTTTCTTTCTGTTGCTTTTGACTAACTATTTTTTTTGCTGAGATGATTCTTTTGTTTCCTCTCTGTTCGGAAGAAAACTTATTTCTGAGAGACATTTCTTGTTTTTGAGTTTAGAAAAAATGATGTCTTCTTATGCCGTAATGCTAAAAATGGAGACTTTGGATATCGTTCAGTAGGAGTCTGGCTCCAGAAATGGGGGATTTTATGTTTTTGGATAAGTAGGGTTTGATTCTTAATGCTTTGTTGGGTAGACGAAGCTCAGAGAGATTATAAGGAGGTTGTAGGTTGACTTGACACTGTGTGTTTGTAGGTTGAATAACGAGGAAAATTTTCAAGAGGGAGGTACATTAACATGCAAGGAGGTGGAACCAGGAGAAGTAGATGCCAAAAAGAGCAGCAAGGTGGGGAAGTGCCGCTCGAGAAGTAAGATTGAGGGTTCCTCTGACTGTGGAGTTGATGCAGATGGTGATCAGTCTAATCAAGGGGTCCCTGCATCCCGGGAAGAAAAAATCAGTAACCTCAAAATGGTGAGTTTTATCGACTCATGGTATGATGATGGTGCTCATGATTTTATAACTCATCCCCAGTTGGTTGTTGGTCTAATGTTTCATGATGATGATGCTTTGTTTAGATTCTGCTAACCCTGCTCTCTTTATAGGGTCTGATTCATGTTGCAAGGAAGATGCCCAAAAATGCTCATGCCCATTTTATTCTTGGTCTAATGTTCCAACGTTTGGGCCAATCTCAAAAGGTAGGCTTGAGCTGCGGCTACACTGATATATCTTAGCATAATTATCATTTTATTGAGTTTAACTGCTAGAGGGTTTTAGGCGATACCAGAATATGAGAAAGCTGAAGAGATCTTACTGGGTTGCGAGCCAGAAATTGCTCGACCAGAACTACTCTTGTTAGTTCAAATTCACCATGGACAGGTGATGATCTGATCTATGTGTCTGAATCAGTGTATTGAAGTCTTGTATTTGCGTTTGCGAGCTCCGTATACAAAGGTTAATATTTCACTTTTGTAAACACTGTAGTGTATTCTTTTGGATGGTTTTGGGGATACAGACTCTTTTAAAGAGCTTGAGGGAGACGAACTTGAGGAAATTCTATCAAAATTAAAGGATTCTATAAAGTTAGATGTTCGACAGGCTGCCGTGTGGAATACCCTTGGCTTAATGCTTCTCAAAGCTGGTTGTTTGATGGTAATATTCTTCACCATGTTTTCTGAATATTAATGTGATTCCTTGTGTGATATAGTTCTGCTTTGTTGATTTGTAGAGTGCCATATCGGTTTTGTCATCTTTGTTGGCGCTTGTCCCTGACAATTATGATTGCCTTGCAAACCTTGGAGTTGCTTATCTTCAAAGGTGAGGAGTTTGCTTCCCCTCAATTTTCTAACTTATCGTGATACTTCTCTCTAATGAACAAGTCTTCCAGTGGCGACATGGTGCTTGCAGCAAAATGTTTTCAAGATTTGGTACTGAAAGACCATAACCATCCTGCCGCTTTGATTAATTATGCTGCTGAGCTTCTCTGCAAACACAGTTCAGCTGTCGCTGGTTTGTTTCTTATCAAAGAACCTTTAATTTTTCTTCTCAACCTGCCTAAGCAAAGTACACATGCAAAAGTAGAGGGAAATATTCTTATGTAATACTGTCTTTCCACTTGTAACTTGTAAATGTTTTTTCAATTGATGTCAGGTGCCGGGGCTAATGGTGGTACTGGTGCTTCTGAAGATCAGAAGGCATGTATGAATGTCGCAAAGGAATGTCTCTTAGCTGCTCTAAGATCAGATCCAAAGTCTGCCCATACGTGGGTGAATCTTGCTAATTCATATTATATGATGGGTGATCACAGAAGTTCTAGCAAATGTTTGGAGAAGGTGCTTTTGGCTCACTTCTTTGTTTTGAGGTTGTTCATTGTTTTCCTTATCTTAGACAGACAGGTTTCTTTTACTTGATTTCCGTTTCACTTTTTCTCAAGACATATTTGGAACTTAGTGAAAGTAATGCAATATAAGTACCCGAAAGTCCTGCATACGTACCCAATCTTTATACATTTACTTGGGAGGATTAGGGTGGACGCTGTTCCTCTGAATGGGTTGGGCATATTAGCATCTTATCTGATGAAATATAAGATAACCTTGGTTTGAATATTCTTGTTTTTACCGAACATTTGCTTGTGGTTCTGTGTCCATATTCTTCGGCCTCGATTGCAATAGGCATAGATTCAACTAGACGGAGGAAGAGACTTATGTAGCTTAATCATACCTTGTCCAAGTGAGCCATTCGACCTTGATGGCGGGTGTTCAAAATGTATTCCTGATTGTGTGATAATAAGATTCTGGTTGTAAACTCTTTGGCTTACACAGCAGTCTTGGTTATGGTTGATTGAATTTACTTGTTTTTATTTTTCAGGCAGCCAAGCTTGATCCCAACTGTATGGCTACTAGATTTGCTGTTGCTGTCCAACGAATCAAAGATGCGGAAAGGTCTCAGGATGCAAGCGACCAGCTTTCATGGGCTGGCAACGAGATGGCTTCAGTGATAAGAGAAGGAGAATCTGTTCCAATTGACCCTCCAATTGCTTGGGCAGGGCTTGCCATGGCTCACAAAGCACAGCATGAAATTGCAGCTGCTTTTGTTACTGACCGAAATGACTTAACGGAGATGGAAGAGCGGGCTGTGTACAGCTTAAAGCAGGTATGCTCTTACTCTGTTGCGATACTTATGAAGTCAGTTTCAGATGTTGGGTAGAATAGGAGGAAAACGGGAGAGTTGACTATTTTAGAGATAAAAGACTGATTTCCTTAAATAAGTCATTGGCACTTCTTCTGGTTTGGTCACAAGTAAAGACACACATAGATAATGAAGAGATATTGTCGCATTGAGAAATTTATTTAATCTCATTATTCTCTTCTTATTTACATTAGGCTATAACAGAAGATCCTGAAGATGCTGTCCGGTGGCACCAGCTCGGTCTTCATAGTCTTTGTTCTCAACAATATAAGGTCTCCCAAAAATACCTCAAGGCAGCAGTGGTTCGATCTAGAGAATGTAGCTATGTGTGGTCAAATCTCGGTAACACCCTCTTCAAATCGATGCTTGCATTGCTCTTAAGTTCATTGCATAACTCTTATGTGAGCTTCATGTGTTGGCTTTTAGGTATCTCACTACATTTATCAGACGAACATTCAGAAGCCGAGGAAGTATACAAGCGAGCCTTGGCTGTGTCAACAGAGGATCAAGCTCACACGATATTCTCTAACCTTGGGAACCTCTATCGACAAAAAAAGCAGTACGAAGTCTCCAAAGCAATGTTCTCAAAGGCGTTGGAACTCAAACCGGGTTATGCACCTGCATACAACAACCTTGGACTTGTGTTTGTGGCTGAACGGAGGTGGGAAGAAGCTAAGTCCTGTTTCGAGAAATCCCTTGAAGCTGATTCATTGCTTGATGCAGCACAATCTAACTTGCTTAAAGCCACAACCATGTCAAGGCTCTGTACTTGCTTCTCTTCTTCAACTGTTGTTCGAGATTCTTGACGTTCTGTAATACTTATTTTGTCGTTTTGTGGGTTCACAATTTATCTGTCTTGAATAGTTACTGCAAGAGGCTTTGAATCTAAAGAAACATTTGCCTACTAGTCTCCCCATTCCATAGTGTCTGGAATTTAGTTTGACAAATGGTGGTAATGTTAAATTGAATTCAATTTCATTTATCCTGAAATGTAGTGAAGACGAACAAAAATTGTATAATGTTACAAGAACAAAACTCTTTCACCCACTTGAGGAAAAGAGAAATAACTTATGATCTGGAGAATTCTCCAGAGCTATCCATTATTTGTACATTGCCAAGTAAACAAATCACAAAGGATTTTTTTTTTTCTATTTTGAAAACGAGTATTCTTGTCTCTTTTATCATCTTCCTCAGCCCATCATCTACACAGAACAAACAGAGTTTCAATGGTTTAAGCAAAGTAACATCAAGATATGAGATATATTAAGGATTTAGTTTACCTTGAAGATGTCTCCAAACATCCCTTGCAAAGGATTCTTACGCTGCACACCGTAAAACCTCTCTGCAATCTCGTCCAGCAACTTCAAAATATAACACAATTTCCGGGTTTCATCAAAAGTGAAGGAGATATATATGGAATCAACAAGGATTATAACATGCAGAGACCAAAGAAAAGAGTTGCATTTTGTTGAAGAACTTAGAACCAGTAACTAGTATACCTCGTTAAGCAGCTGATCTCTATCTATGCTTGACTTATATTTTACTCTTAACATATTGAAAAGAGGCAATGCATCCCTCTGCAACCTGTATTGAGTAACGAATTTCTTTAGGTAAACAACAACGAGCAGAAAAGACTAAAGGAAGAAGAAGATCCTAGTAGGTAACTAACGTTTCCAGAAGATATGAGATAAATTGGATAAGGTTTGATTCCGAAAGCTCGGGATTTTTTGTCTCTGCTTGTCTCTTAATCTCATCCATCATAAAGTTTGCATCTTTCATGTTACCCATAGATAAATACCTATCATGCAAGAAAAAAAAAATCAATACACTTTCTTTAGTTCCCCGCAAACTCTGCCATCTATGTATCCAGTTATAAAGCATGGACTTACATGAGAACTGCTCGTGCAATTGCGAGGTCATCTTCTCCGGGATAACACTGTAAAGTAATATTCAATTACGAGATGTTACATTGAAATCCAGACAATTCTTGAATTTTCTATCCCAGTGCAAAAACTACTGTACTCTAAAACTTAAGACTACTAATATAGAAACCAAGAGATGAGAAAAATTTGAAAGGAAGAGACTGACCCTTCCCATAAAATTGACCAGCATAGACGCAAACTTCTCAGGGTCCTCAGCTCTAACAAAATGTCGAGATATCCGGACCATGTCCTGCAGGAAACATATTAAAAATTGATTCATCAATAAAGATGAAAATGTATTGACTTTATAATAAGAAATGGGTACAAGAGGATTACAAGTTCGGGACACTCAGTGTAGAGATAATCACCCAGCATAGCATGCAACTCAGGATAGCCAGTACTTGGGGCCCCAAACTCTGCAGACCATCTAAAAGAAAGAAGAAACAGCAAAATATGATATAACTGATACATGTTCACACCAAACAACGATGGACAGTGCCAGTTGAATAAGCAAAAAATAATACACATGGCTCTGGCTTACTTAATAGCAGCTCTCAAGAAGGAAGTCAAGTTGTCAACACGTGATCTGGCTTCCCCAAGAGATTCTTGAAGATTTTGGACATCTTCATCGTCGCTCACGTCTACCAAATGAGGTGGTACGGGAACCCGAGGAAACAATTTGTACATACCCCTGATACGATCTGACGGAAAAATATATATTCAGTATACCCGAAAACTGAAATAGGTTAAAAAGCAATTATATATTGGATGGAACTAACCAAGAGTTTCATCATTGCAAGGAGACTTGGCTTTAACTAGTGTGTCCACAAACAAAATAGCGAGGTCCGCTCCACAATTCACCTGAGAATTTACCTTTTGTAATAAGAAACAAGTGCAGGAGACAGAAACAAAGATGTTGTCTTTATTTGTGATAAACAAACATGTCCCCCTCAAAGTTTCAAGTACAAAATAGATATATATATATATATATATATATACCAGGCCGTGTTCAAGTTCAATACATGCCCCTGAAAAGAGGATATCAAGAGCTTCAGAGAATCTCTGAGCCGTAACATATCTGCAAACCAAGAAAAAAGCTTATCTTTTTATCAAATCCAATCACAAAACCAAATAAGAATGAAGACATAATCAGCCAATTCATGAAAACAGCTCTACCTGAATCCAACCAGAATTCCAGAAAAAGGGTCAATGCAGAATCAACAAGTTAAAAAGCAAATTGGGTAATTAGAAGGAATTAGAGCAAAGAACGAACCTGGCACTGATAGATTTATACATCTGCAATGCTCCATAGTAGTTGCCTTCCTCTACCACTTTCCGCAATTTATCAATATGCTATTATATAATACGAATTTTTTATCAAAAGAAAAAACATCAAATTTAAGAAGGATCTATCTATGTTATCTCCTTAAATCAATTGGTAACAGAAAACAGAGTGGAATGAACCAAATAAGGACAAGAATTGGAGAGAGTGAATCGAAAAATCGAATGGGAGCAGATCTCCGAGTAGTAGAAGAAGGGGTACCTCTTGAACGGGAGGTAACTCACGTTTGGTCCTCTCTCTCGTCGACATGGATCTTATCGATGGTTTCGTCCTCAAAAAATCTATGTTCTTCTTTTGGTTAAATCAATTTTCGCAGAGAGACAGATCCCCAAGTACGGAAGCTAAACAGATATTTGTCAGCTTCGTGCGTCTTTCTAGATATTTTACTTTTAATTTTACCCTAATTATAATATTTAAAAAAAAAAAAAAAAACTCAAATTTGAGTTAAACAAAACAAAAATAAAATAAAAAGGAAACACACAAAATTCCCAATTTTATGGAATTTATTTAGTTAACTTATTACATTACATATATCTTCAAACTAAAAGTTGATGCCTTGGAAAAAAAAAAAAGTAAAAAGTAAAAGTTATGAAAATCTTCCCTGTACCATTTTTTTATTTTTATTTTTGTTGATGAGTATTTTGTATATCATAATTGCGTGAGTAAAATAAAATAAAATCTATTTAGTTATTTTAAAATAAATTTAATAATAGTTAACAATAATATTGTTACCAAATTTAAATATTTATGTGAGCGGCAGACTATGAGGTTCAAATGAAGAATTTGTCTTGCTATTTATAAAAAGAAATTATGATATCAATATATCATTAGGATTATAGAAGGTTTTCAATTTCTTTTTTGGTAAACATTTTTTTTTTTTGACAACCGGATACAAGATTGACTCAAACAAACCAATACAAAGGAATAATATTTACATAGGTAACTAAGTGCGGAACTGAACGAACATGTCGCGCTAGATTATCCGCTTTACCATTCCGAGAGCGATGAACGTAGAGTAATGAAAAAGAAACAAACTCTTCTTTGTCCGCCTGTATGTTCTCCAGATAAGGCGTAAAAGCTAGCCACTCGGAAGGCGAAGACACCATCTTCACCAAGTCGGAGCAGTCGGTGAGAAAGACGATATATTGGTTTTCTGCCACAATCATGCAACGCATGGCCCAGATAAGGGCTTCAATCTCGGCATGAAGAGGTGAAAGACTACGGCGAAAATTGGCTACTCCCATATTAGGGTCGTCACCCCTAGGTGACGTACAAAACCATCCTCTACCAGCATATCGATCTGTCGCTTTCCAAGAACCATCTACAAACATCATGAGAACTAGTTATGGTTATATTTCAAGACTAAATATGCCATATATTTTCTTTGTGTGTTTTTTCTTATTTTTTGTAGAATAAATTGTATGGAATTAATATATTAAAATGTATGAATATGTTGAAAGTTTTATTTTTATTTTTTTAAAAATCATGGGAATTACATAAAACTTATAAAGTATGTGTCTTTTTTAAAGCCATCATATTTAGCATATAATTTTATTGCATAATGTTTTATCCAAAAAAAACTTTGTAAAACAATAACATAAATTCTATTTTATATAAAAATTACAACATAAATAAAATGAATTTTAACTTGTGCTCTACACATGTCTTAATCTAATATTCATACTAGTTGCTTTGTCATGCTTGACATGTTTCAACAATAATTAACACTATTCCACTACCATCTCATATTTTCATGTCTTCCGTCTTCACCACATTAAAGAAAAAGGCATCATCACTACAAAAATTTGAATCGTATATCCTTTTTTTATGAAACCTTAATTATATTATGTATCTTTAGTTTGGGGATACAACAATACGAAGATAAAGCGATGAGTACGTTAAGCACTTTTCATATAATATTTTAAAAAAGAAAAACTTCTTCAAGTGTAGTAGACACATGAACCGTGACTTGGGTCGACAAAAACAAAACAGCCCGTTTTGGCGAACTTGCAAGCACTTTCGATACGACCATGACTATGATAGTAAGCGTTCATGGCATACGACGCATGGTCTCGTACATTATTAGGTTCATAGCAACTTCCACCGGGCTGAATCGGTGTACAGTCAACATTCTGGCCACCACAAACATAATCTATATTAGCTTGTAACTGTTTGTCTGTCGCAGTTGGTAACGGCATACACCATTGTCTGTAGCTAGTCACGACAGGAATCGCCACAGCAGATAGAAGGAGAAAGAACGTCAACAGCTGCGATGACATTTGGAACAAAAAAAAAAAGATCAAGAATTTTTGTAATGCATGTGTATTATATTTTGTAAGAATGTAATGCTGTGCGTATATCATTTCAGTGTGATTACGGGGTTCTTATATAGAGATGCATGGAGAATTAATCAATGAGTTTATGACGGAAGACAAATTAGGGATTTGGAATCACAATGATATGGAAATTACATATGGAGTAAGTTTCCGTTAATGGTACGTTTTTGCAACTACATGGAAATATATACTAAAGACTTTTCAAGATGGAAATATATACTAAAGAATTTTTCAAACAAGACTGATTCTTGGGAAGAGAGATTCAATACACCAATTCTTTATAAATGGTTCCATTTCAAAAATATATATTTCCGATTAGAAATTACCATATCTCGGTTTGTTCAAAACATGGAAAACACGAATTCAAATATTATGTTCCAAATTTATAGAATTTATATTATGTTTTACTTTTCTGAAGTAGAAGCTGCATGAATCATGATGTCCAAAAAAAGAGAGTAAAAGTGATAAGATTTTCCCTGCACCAAAATGTTAAAAGATATAGAATAACAGAGTGTAATTAGTCTATCATTAAATTTCATTTCATTTTTGTTTTGACTCATAAATAAAATCTTAAAAGATATTAGAGAAGTTTGATGCTTATATAATATTTTATAAATTATTTGGAGCTTCGGCTTTAACAAGTTCAACATGCATGCATATGTTAATAAGATACGTAAACGCAAGCACCATGGCTTGGGTCGGTATGAACTTCAGTGCCAGTACCGCTGAATGTGCATTGCTTTTTGGTGCTACCAAGTTCCTGGTCATACGAGTTCATTACATATGACGCGTGGTCTCTTAGTGTATTTGGTTCATAACAATCACGGAATCCTCCTGCGTCGCTGCAACACCAGTCTATAGTGTCTTGTAGCTGCTGATCTGTTGCTTTATTATTCGCCACGCACTATACTCCATTGTTTTCAGCTGCCCGCGAGAAGTTTCTTAGTGCTGAGGTCACGGAGACTGTAGATACGATGAACAACAAGAGAAGCGTCAATGATAGAGACCTTAATGTTTTTGTTTGTGTTACCATTATTGATTTGTAGAACCTTACTTTTTATTATACAAGAATTATATAAGATAAGAAAAAGTTGTTTTGGTTAGGTATTATTTACTTGTTCAGTTCAAAGGAAAGTAATCAATACGTCGTGCCACTTATTCGTTTGTATGTGTATATCACAATTAGTAGAATACACCTCAACGTGTGTTATAATCCTACTTCATTGCATATTGATATTTGACGTAATATATGTTATTGATTAAAAAGAATAAAAAGAGTTGATCTATTAATTAAATGACTGTTTATTATAACCAAATTATACACAAATTAAATATAAGAAACTTCATGTTAAGAGTATTGTGAATATAGGAAATTTACAAATGAAAGATGGTAAGAGATATCTACAACCACTCAGAGTTTAGATATCAGAGATGAAATACTAAATTCCTGAGAAATTCAAAAGTGTTGTAAATTCAGGAATTAAAAACGCTAGGTCTAGGGAATTTATTTTGTCTCCACCTGGTATATGTGGCAAATACTAAACAAAGAATTTAGAAATGTGATTTGCTTGTATACATTTTCTGAGATGTGCTTAGACAAGTTTGAATCGAACCCACCTTGACTTTGATCAATTCAGCCAAAGAGATAAGACAATCTATGCAGCATTCCAAATATAATCTACACTGTTGTTGTCTCCAGTGGTCACTATATAATCAAGACTTATTTCACCCTATAAATAGATTGTTTATGCTTCTTAAGCTTCATAGTAGTCTTATATGTTATCATCCCTCTTGCCCATGTAGGATCTTACTATATGTGGATTTTTCCTTTGATTACAAGTATCTAATCTTCTTCTGTTCACAGGTTGCTGATGATTCAATTTTCACTAGGGATGGCCCAAATATTTATGTGGATGCTAACATTAGCTTTACACAAGTAAGCACACTCGTGACTCCTAATTTTGGGTTATAAGCAGAGCAATACCTTCTATGTTTTCCCTGCATTGAGACACTTTGTGGTCAAAAGCCTTAAACCACTAGCTGATAAAGCTATGCGATAAACTTAATTTTGATAAAAGTTATCAGCAGTCTACCTGAAAATTAGTGAGTTTTGTTCTATTCAGCTGGTTTATGTGCCAAAATGTTATATTCAGCATTCAATAAAACCAATACAATTTTTTTTTTTTGAAAGATCAAATTATTTTAGGATAAAATAAAAGAACTTATAGCTATATAATATGGTCTTAGAATTGAAAATTCCGAATAAAATAAAGAAAACATAAAATGTAATTTAAATTAAACATAGTGCATGTAGTCCATGAAACGGTAGATTTTCTTGTATATTTAGGAATAAAAAGGCTTTCTCTTCTCAATCTTCTCACGTCTTCCTGGCTAATGTTGTAAAGCAAAGACATTTGGGTCGAAGAAATTAAAATTAAGTGATTAATGTATGATATATGATTATACACTAATCATGTAGACTTTTTTTAAAGAAAGCATGTTTAATGGAACATGACTTTAGAGTTCAGATTATATATGATTAATTTTTTTTAAATGAAATTCTTTTAATTTAAATTAGAATTCAAGCAAAATTATATTTTTCAATAATTTAATATATCTAATACAGTTATAAAAAGTATCCCGCACCGTAGCGTGGGTTTAACCTAGTAGAGTTTAAATAATAGAGTTTAATGAATCTATCATTAAATTTTTCATTTCTTTTTGTTTTGACTCCTAAATAAAAACTGAAAAATATATAATATAATTTAGTGGATCATTTAAGAAGTCTGACTTTTTTTTAATAGGATCTCATTCTGATAAAAGAGATGCTTTATCACATAGGGCACTATTTGTAAACACTGCAAATTCAAGTACCGAATATCAAAATTCTATAATATGTGCGAGCCATGAGACAACTTCAGGGTGTTAATTGCAATTTTGAATAAAATATATATGTGCGTTTTAAAACTTAAGAAGTATCAGGTTATTACACGATAGATACATAATTTCACTCTAATTCTCACTTGTGTAGCTTTATAAAAAAGGACGACCTAACCCCCATAAAGCCAAAAACGCGATTGAAAAAAAAAAAAAAAATTCAAACTTTGATTGTTTTTTTTTTTTTTTTTTTTAAAAAGGCTTTCAATTTATAAACATATATAAGACCCATACAATTATCTCTTTAGGGTCTAGTCTAATTACACCAAACCAAACCAGATAACAAATACCAAAATTGACCTAGATATAAACCAATCTAGACCAATAGCTAACCGGTATGAACCAGAAACCTTAATCTGCAATGGAGAACCCTATCGCAGCCGCCTTCCCACTAAGCTGCGGATACTCGTCGGACTAGGACCACCGGCGAGCCAGGAAGACGAGAGTCAAACAGAGAAGGTGACACAAAACCATCACCATCCCGCCACCATAGAGATGTGAAGAGAAGGAAGAAGAAACCGATCTAGAAATCCAGAAGCCATAATTCAGTCTGATAGAGATAGAGCAGTAGGGAGTAGATCTAAATAGCCATCGACGGTGGCTTAGCCTTGCCTTTCCGATGGTAGACCTCCCCCGTCAAACCACCAGCCGTGACAAAACCTCTTGCGTCTCCAGCCGTTCAGATCTAACCGCCGTATCTTTCTCATTCCTTGTCGAGAACTACCTTCTTCTAACCGCATAGCCACGCCGCCGGTAGAGCTCTTACCGGAAGTTTCCTGCGGAAACTTCTCCTCGCCACAAACTCCCTTGATTTCGATCTGGTGACCTCGCCGGTAGGTGCAATGGACTACAGATGAAGCGCCATGGACCAGTAGTTCCTCTTCAACGCCGGAATCGTCGGAGGAACCCTTCACTCGGTGCACGAAGTCGTGATCAGAAGAAGAGAAAGGAAGAGAGAGGAGAGAGCCGCGAGTAGATCTCACGTGTTCACCTCTCTATGTTTTAATGATTTGATTGTTTCTTCTTCTTCTTGGGGTCTTCGTTTTGTTTCTTTACCCTTTTTGATTTGATCTTCTCTTCTCGGTTGTAAATTTTAGAGATTTCTGTAAAAATTGTAATGCGATTTCGAGTTAAGCATGAGAAAACCTGAAGAAATTTCCGACTCAATTCAAACCGGACCGGATCCAAAACCACCGTCTCGATCTTCTTCCGATGAGGTCACCGTCACCATCGCCGATCGGGATCGTTCTGATCAAAATCAGGTTCCTGAGGAGCTAAGTGATCAATTTAGAAATGTGGGTTTGGATGATGATTCTAAAAATGTGATATAATATAAAATTTACTATGATATGTAAGAAGGTTCACAAAAAGTACATTTATTAATAGAACTATAAATATATGATAGGAATTTCAACCTAATAAAATTAATATGATAGTTACAAAATATGTGATATAATCTGAAATTTAATAAAATATGTGAGAAGGTTCATAAATAAATATTTATATTATTGTTTCAAATATAAATAGTTACTATGACTACTAATATATGATAGAAATTTCAAGCAAAACAGATTATAATTATATATATATATATATATATATATATTCATTTATCTCTTTAAAAGACATATACTTTAGTTCTTTCTCTCTAAATATTTATAATCAATATATATATATATATAGATATTTAAATTTAATTTAGTTTGTTTTAGTTAGAATCAAATTGAAAAATAATGTAATAATCATATCATGTTAATTATTTCTATTAAAGTTAAGAAATAAAAGAGAAAATCATTATTTTGGACAATATGCTACACAAATTAAGGAATAAATTGAACATCTTAATAATGTATAATATCAAATTATATCTTATCCTTTTTTTTTCTTAAATATAAATATAGATAATATAATATATATTATATTAAGCTAATTGAAAAAAATATACTAAAAATATTAAAGAAAAAATAACACATGTTAAAAGAAGAGAAATGCCAAATGACAATTTTTTAGAGCTTATTAAAAGAGAACCTTACTTTTTATTATACAAGAATTATATAAGATAAGAAAAAGTTGTTTTGGTTAGGTATTATTTACTTGTTCAGTTCAAAGGAAAGTAATCAATACGTCGTGCCACTTATGCGTTTGTATGTGTATATCACAATTAGTAGAATACACCTCAACGTGTGTTATAATCCTACTTCATTGCATATTGATATTTGACGTAATATATGTTATTGATTAAAAAGAATAAAAAGAATTGATCTATTAATTAAATGACTGTTTATTATAACCAAATTATAAACAAATTAAATATAAGAAACTTCATGTTAAGAGTATTGTGAATATAGGAAATTTACAAATGAAAGATGGTAAGAGATATCTACAACCACTCAGAGTTTAGATATCAGAGATGAAAACCAATTTTGTAAGAATACAATTTCTTCTTGGCATCAATATTCATACTAGTAGCTTTGTCATGCTTGACATGTTTCAACAATAATTGACATTATTCCACTACCATCTCATATTTTCATGTCTTCACCACATTAAAGAAAAATGCATCATCGCTACAAAATTTGAATCCTATTTTTTAAAAGAATACCTCAAATCAATTATATTATTTATCTTTAGTTTGGGAATACAACAATCCGAAGATAAAGCGATGAGTACGTTAAGCACTCTTCGTATAATATTAAAAAAAGAAAAACTTCTTCAAGTGTAGTAGACACATGAACCGTAACTTGGGTCGACAAAAACAAAACAGCCCGAACGGTTGAACTTGCAAGAACTATCGACACGACCATGACTTTGATAATAAGCGTTCATGGCATACGACGCATGGTTTAGTAAAGTATTAGGTTCATAGCAACTTCCACCGGGCTGGATCGGACTACAGTCAACATTCTGGCCACCACAAACAAAATCGATATTAGCTTGTAACTGTTCGGCTGTCGCAGTGTACATTGCTATACACCATTGTCTGTTGCTAGTCACGACAGGAATCGCCACAGCAGATAGAAGGAGAAAGAACGTTAACAGCTGCGATGACATTTGGAAAAAAAAAACAAAAAAAAAGATCAAGAATTTTTGTAATGTGTATTATATTTTGTAAGAATGTGATATAATGCTGTGCGTATATCATTTCTGTGTGATTACGAGGTACTTATATAGAGATGCAATGGAGAATTAATCAATGAGTTTATGACGGAAGACAAATTACGGATTTGGAATCACAATGATATGGAAATTACATATGGAGTAAGTTTCCGTTAATGGTACGTTTTTGCAAGTACATGGAAATATATACTAAAGACTTTTCAAGATGGAAAATATACAAAAGACTTTTTCAAACAAGACTGATTCTTCGGAAGAGAGACTCAAAAGGAATTGATATGATTTATTGTAAAAAAAAATTTAAATTCCACCTAAAACTATGAGATTTGGATTAATCAAATCCTCCAGAATCACTAAAAATCATTAAAATCCAAATTCACAAACTGTTTTGAATAACAATATATTTTAAATTTGATTTTTAAATAATCAGTTTAATAACAATGGATTTTAATAAACTTTTTAAAATATATGATTGAATAACATAGAATTTGTAAATTTTACACACGTCAATTAAAATTTTAAGTTGAATACACCCCCTCCAAGATTCAATACACCAATTCTTTATAAATTGTTCCATTTCAAAAATATATATTTTCGATTAAAAATTACCATATCTCGGTTTGTTTAAACATGGAAAACACGAATTCAAATATTATGTTCCAAATTTATAGAGTTTCTATTATTTTTGACTTTTCTTAAGTAGAAGCTGCATGAATCACGATCTCCAAAAAAAGAGAGTAAAAGTAATGAAGATTTTCCGTGCACCAAAATGTCAAAAGATATATAATAACAGAGTGTAATGAGTCTATCATTCAAATTTCATTTCATTTTTGTTTTGAATCATATATAAAATCTTAAAAGATATAGAATAACAGAGTGTAATGAGTCTATCATTAAAATTTCATTTCATTTTTGTTTTTAATCATTTAAGAAATCTGACTTTTTTTAATAGGATCTCATCTTGATAAAATCAAAAACATGAGAGTAAACCGCAGTCATTACTAGTAGCCATGGGTATATTATCTGGACTCAATCCTGAACCTGACCCAAAGTAGATGGTTCGGTTCGGGTATTGTATAGAACCTGATCAGGTTAAGTACCTCTGAGATTCGGATACCTGAACCCACCCAAACTAAATGTAAAAATATGCATCTAAAGGGATTTGAACCGAGAACCTTGAGCATTTAAGAGTGCATCTTTAACCATTTCGCCATCTTAGTTTCTCTATCCTAACATGGAACGTTAAAGTATTCTAAAATTTATAAAAAAAAAATAGTTTTGTTTGTTCATGGGTTTGTTTGAGTTTGGGTATATCCCAATTACCCAAACCCGACCGGGTAATACCCGAACCCGACCCGATAGTATAAAAAACCCGAATGGATTATATATGTATAAACCCAAAAACCAGAACTCAATCAGGTTCGAGAACCCGAATGCCTAGAGCTAATTACTAGTATAAAAGTTCATTGTTTTTCTCCACAACTGGGCTTTTTCACTTAATGTTTGACATCAATAGCCTATCAAATTATAACAACTAATACATATATTTTTTTTTTTACAAGGTGGATACATGGATTTCTTTCTTTTTTTTCTTCTTTCACTATGACCTCAAACCCTAGCTAGGTGCCTAGGTTCGTAATGATCTAGGAGAAGCCACGTACGATTAAACCGGAGTCTGGGGATTTGAAAATTTCTGGAAGGTTTACGAGTCCTTCTAATCACCGTCGACTATCACCGTAGTTCATACGATTGGGCACTGTCTAGGTGAGGTGACGACGTCGGGTCTTGATATTCTGGTCTAGGCATGATCCAACTATGAGTTGCAAGGGTATCAGAATTTTGTTCTTTTATGAGTTATGAGTTTTGGTGAGTCAGGAAGATTTCTTGATTTTGGGATACAACAGAATAACTTATGTAGATATTAGAGAAGTTTGATGATGCCAGCTTATATAATATTTTATAAATTATTTGGAGCTTCGGCTTTAATTAACAAGTTCCAACACACATATATATATATATATATATACATGCATATGCATGTTAATAAGATACGTAAACGCAAGCACCATGGCTTGGGTCGGTACGAACTTCAGTGCCAGTACCACTGAAAGTGCATTGCTTTTTGGTGCTACCAAGTTCCTGGTAATACGAGTTCATTACATACGACGCGTGGTCTCTTAGTGTATTTGGTTCATAGCAAACTCCACCGGGATTGATCGGTCTACAATCACGGAATCCTCCTGCGTCGCTGCAACACCAGTCTATAGTGTCTTGTAGCTGCTGATCAGTTGCTTTATTATTCGCCACGCACCATACTCCTTTGTTTTCAGCTGCCCGCGAGAGGTTTCTTAGTGCTGAGGTCACGGAGACTGTAGATACGAGGATCAACAAGAGAAGTGCTAATGATAGAGACCTTAATGTTTTTGTTTTTGTGCCCATTATTGGTTTGTAGATGGTCGATCTCGATGATTCAATTGATATTTCTTCACAAGTGATTTATATTGGATATGATAAGAGTTTAAATAATAGTGTTTAATGAATCTATCATTAAATTTTCATTTATTTTTATTTTTGACTCATAAATAAAATCTGAAAAATATGTAAATATAATTTAGTGGATCATTTAAGAAGTTTGATTTTTTTTTTTAATAGGATCCCATCTTGATAAAAGAGAGGCTTTATCACATAGGGCACTATTTGTAAACACTGCAAATTCAAGTACCGAATATCAAAATTCTGTAATATTATGTGCGAGCCATGAGATGAGACAACTTCAGGGTGTTAATTGCAATTTTGAATAAAAAATATATGCGCGTTTTAAACTTAAGAAGTATCAGGTTATTACATGGTAGGTACATAATTTCACTCTAATTCTCACTTGTGTCGCTTTATAAAAAAGGACGAAACTAACCCCCATAAAGCCAAAAACGCGATTGAAAAAGAAAAAATTAAAATTGAAACTTTGATTGTTTCTTCTTATTCTTCTTCTTCGGGTCTTCGTTTTGTTTCTTTACCCTTTTTTTGATTTGATCTTCTCTTCTCGGTTGAAAATTTTAGGGGATTTTTTTTAAAATTGTAATGTGATTTCGAGTAAATCATGAGCAAGCCTGAAGAAATTTCCGACCCGAATCCAACCGGACCGGATCCGAAACAACCGTCTCGATCTTCCTCCGATGAGGTCACCGTCACCGTCGCCGATCGGGATCGTTCTGATCAAAATCAGGTGACTGAGGAGCTAAGTGATCAATTCAGGAATGTGGGTTTGGATGATGATTCTGCGAATGAGCGGAGTGTGCCAATTAGTGGTTATGAGGAGGGTAATGTAGAAACGGAGTCGAGGGCGTTAGGCAGCGATCAGAAGGAGGAGGAAGAAGAAGAAGATAGGAGCGAGCGTGAGAGTAACGTTGAGAAGAGAATGATTGTGTATCCAGTGAGACCTGATGCAGAGGATTGTTCGTTTTATATGAGAACTGGGAGTTGCAAATATGGATCAAGTTGCAAGTTCAATCACCCTGTTCGAAGGAGACTTCAAGTATTTCTCTTTTACTTGATCATCTTTGCATGTTTATTATATATTCAAATTGTGATAGAAAATTTCAGATTTTGTTTGCTCTCCTGAGATGAAACTGATTCTTAATTGGGGGGCTTTCTCTGTTGAACTTAGGCAAAGGAGAATAATAAGAAATTATGCATGTGGCGTATCATCAGTCTCATGTTTTGTTCATTTGTCTACTTTATTGTTGGACCAAAAGGGGAAAGCTTGATTGTAGGATTGATGTTCTAGTTACTCGATCGGAACCAATTTATGTTCTAGTTTTGATTTGAATTCTCTAGGGAGAGTATAAGAACGAGAAAGGGAAAAGGAGTTAGTTTAAACGAACAATGATCTTCTTATATCCCGTTTTAGCTATTCTAATGTTTTGTTTATTGGAAGATTGGTAGGGAGAAAGTAAGGGAAAGGGAAGAGGATGTGGATAGTCTGAAGTTGATGGAGTGCAAGGTTAAATTTCTTTCCTTTACTCTGTAATGGCGCAGTCTTTTTCTTGTATCCTTTATGGTACTATGCTGACACTTCCTTCAAACATCTTACACTTGTATGCTAGTCGGGTTATGTTATTGTCTTATACTGTGTTTACAAAAGCGTTCTCAGCTAAGAGAATTGTGTATCTGCCAGACAGTGAACAATTGAGTTTTCTGGTGTGGTTATTCTTTTGTACATGGCAAATTCTTTTATGCTTTAGGTGCTCTTGGTTTGTCAAAGGTGGATCATAAGTAGTTGTCTTTTATCTTAAATCCAAATTAATGTATGATCATGGTTTATGGAAATAGTATATCAGTATCTCAATTTCTATGGGAAGTGCACTCTTTAACCTCTCTTGATTCTGTTTTTTCTATCCTTGTATTCCCCTTTTTTACTTTTTAAATTCTGTCTTCTGATATCCTACATATGCCCCTTAATTCCGAGGTTTGCAGTACTACTTCAGGACTGGAGGGTGCAAATATGGAGAGTCTTGCAGATTCAGCCACATGAAAGAACAGGCTTCTCTGGCCTCACGACCAGAGCTTAACTTCCTTGGCCTTCCTATCCGACCGGTATTCCATTAATTAGTTTAGACGTTCTAGAATTCTGTTTACAACAGCTTTACGGATAAGCTATAATAGTGTAAGCTATTGACAGGGAGAGAAAGAGTGTCCTTTCTACATGCGCAATGGCTCCTGCAAGTTTGGATCTGACTGCAAATTTAACCATCCTGATCCTACTGCAATTGGAGGAGTTGATTCTCCCATGTTCCGTGGTAATAACGGTGGATCCGTTGGATCATTTTCCCCGAAGGCCCCACTACCCCAAGTCAGTTCAACTTCTTGGTCTTCATCGAGACATATGAACGGTACTGGTACTGCTCCTTTTATTCCAGCCATGTTCCCTCAAAATCGTGGAGTTTCTTCACCTCAAGCTTCAGAGTGGAATGGGTATCAGGTAGTTAACACCAGCTCTGCCTTTGCATTACTTATTTCAATGCATTTTTTCGCTTTATGTTGATAAACAACTATAGTACTTTACTTTTAAAGTTAATAATTTTTATCTGTGTAGGCGTCTTCTCCCTATCCACCAGAAAGGAGTGTGCTTCCTCCATCCACATACTCGATGAACAATTCAATAGCTGAAACAGGTTCATTCTCTCAATACCAACAGCAGAACTCTGTTGAAGAATTCCCAGAACGTCCGGATCAACCAGAGTGCACTTATTATCTTAAAACTGGGGACTGTAAGTTCAAATATAAATGCAAATACCATCATCCAAAAAATAGGTTGCCGAAGCAAGCTCCATCCTCTTTCAATGACAAGGGCTTGCCTCTAAGACCTGTGAGTTTTTTTTCTTCCGTCCATGCTGTTCATGTATGCTAATATTAGGAAGCCACTGAGAAATTTTGTTCGTAAAATAGAATTTCTTCCCTCCTTGCTGACGCTACATAACATGATCTTTCTGGTGAAGTTGTTTCAAGACAAGCGTTATGATCAATCACTCACTTCAGTTATTCACACTCTAAACCCTTTTTCCTTTATTTCTTTATACTTTCAGGATCAGAGCATGTGCACACACTACAGCCGATATGGTATATGCAAATTTGGTCCAGCTTGTAGATTTGATCATTCCATACCGCCTACATTCTCGTCTAGCAGCTCCCTAACCGTAGAAGGTCCTCAAGCTGGCGCCAATGGAAATGAAGATGACAGCTGGCATTAACATCACATGAACAGAAGCCTGCGTAGGGGAGATACTTTTTTCTTTACCATCATAGGCTTTCCAGTTCTTAGGATCAATTTCTTCTTTTGGGTTTGGAGTTTATGAGAAACATTTAGGTAAATTATAGTCTCCAAACTATATCTATCTGTGGCAAATCAATGCTTGTTTACAGGATTCTCACCGAATAATTTTTGTTCTCTCCGTCTCTTTAACTGTAACTATCTACTCTTTCACTCTAAGGTTCAGTCTAATGGAAGCATGACCTGTTAATGTTATATGTTTTGTACTTCTTACGTGATGTTGATGCCTCTCCTCTGAAGTAATTTTGCCTGGTTTTGTTCATATCTAAATCTCAGAAATCTTGCTAGAATGGAGAACCAAACAACTACATTATATTTTACTTAGATTGCTATGTCTGCTTCTATGTCAGGACACATGTTTCTGCTATGATTGTTTGGTGCAGTGTCTTTAGCCTCTTAATAATTGTGATCCCAGTTTTCAGAGATTTTGTTTTCAGCATCTTTTTGACTGCAGAGGTGTCAGCTCTGAAACCGCAATCTAACCTTATAGAGTTAAGCTTGCGACCTCCTCTCATAAAACTTGAATGTTAATTTTGTTAGGGTCAGGGGAAATTGAATCTATTGGAAGGCTGTACAGATGGCTTATTACAATCTTGTTTCATTGGTATGAAGAATATCATTATATGTCTGAGAAGGACTATTGTCTCAAAATCTTATTTCCATCAGAAACGAAGTTTTTAGATGGAGTCAGAAGATACAATTTATATCCATTGTGGGGACAAATGTTGGCAAGGCAAATTAAAAAGAAAGGAACAAAAAAGTATACTGAACAAGTATAATATTAATATCAGCAGAAGACAGAAGAAGAAAGCTGAGATGTAAATGGTCTTTAACCCTTTTGTTTCACTTTGTTTGAGATCATCTCTCTGCTAACTTGTTCAGCTTAGCTACGCCTTCTCGGATTCTTCAGAAGATGGCTGGATTTAACGGAAGCAAAACCATTTATTCTGCGCAGAAAACATACATCAGGTAAGCAATCTGAGTTCTTTTGGAAATAGAAACATAAAAGTTTACAATGTGAAGAGGAAAAAGTAAACTACCTTAGCTTTTGGGTTTTGGGAATCATTGTGATTGTTTTGATCAGAGTTTTGGTTTCTCTGAGGTGTAGCCATACTGTTAGGGCCAGCGCCGGATGCTTTCTTGGTCTTCTTCTCGTCACTAGCTTTGCTGAAAATGACTGTGAATCCTTCTGCTGATGCGGGATTGTTCACATCCCATTCACCAAACTTTGGCAATGGCTTCCCTTTATTCTCCTGCACCACGCAAGAACAGAGTATATATTCACTAGAGATAAAGAAAAGCTAGAGACTTTATAGGAGAATGATCATCATATATGATGCACAAAAAAAGAGAGATCATTGTTGTTCTTACCGTCGCCATTGTTGAGATAAAAAAAACAAGGAGGAAAATATCAAGATCTAGAGACGACAGAGATAGAAATGTGGGAGTAGAGAAAAGGGAAATGAAGTTGTAATATATATAGAGAGAGAGAGAGGAAGGGAGAAACATAAGAGGGGAACACGTCGTCGTCGTCTCGTCGTTGACAACAGCATTAACCAAATCAAACCTTTTTATTAATTTATACATTACATATCCTCTTCTTTCCCGCGTAATTTACCTCAACCGTACTACCTAAATAAATTATCTTCAAACAAAACTTTTAAAAAGTGTCAACAAGCATCCCTACACAACACATCAATCAATACAATAAAAGTTGGATGTGTTTCTCTCCAGTGTTGACACTTTTTGGTTAAAGGAGGAATTGACACATCAGTTAAAATAGTTAGCCAATTAAATTATAAGGATTAATACAACTCAATATTTTTGTTCAATAATAATCTTTCTCCATTCCACATCATTCATTCTGCTTTCTGTTAAAGGCTCAGTCCAATTACAATAGTGTCCAAGAAAAAACTGTAAAAGAACTCAAATTAACCTGTGTATGATAACTGAGGAAGTTGACGAGCAATGCACACTCAACACCAGAGGAAAGAAAAAAAACATTGAAATCCTAATTGGAGGTCATCCAAAGAAAAGAACAATAGTCTCAAACCATTCTTGAAACAAGTGAAGGCTGCAAGTCTCTCATATTTGATGCTATGTTTCAGATTTGGCTGCCAAATTGAACTTTAATATTCCACTCTTTTTTTTTGTGTAGAAATTTCCGGTCTTTTCTTAATTCTAAAACGCAAAGGAATATTTAGATTAGAGGAAGCTCCCAAAAAATCCAACGAGTCAACGACGATCCAACTTAGTCCCATAGTCCACTAACGAAGTGTGTGTTCAAACTCATTAGACGAGATCTGATCCTTGTCGCCATCAGAACATTGGAGGAGAAAATTCTTGAGATTTGAATGCTAGATTCTGCAGCATAGTGCTGCTTTTTCTAGAAAAACAAAACTATAAAAACATGTTTTACCATAATTTTCCTATAAATTATGATTTTAAAAAATACAAAACAAAAAAAGTTATTAAAAAAAATTATAAAAATAAACTCGCGGCGTAGCGCGGGTACTAACCTAGTACATAATAACGTGCGTTGAAACAATACCAATATAAACGTGGTATTATTTGAGAAAGTCTTTTTAAGCTGATTTGCTAATGGTTTAGCTAAGAAGGTCAATATCTTTTCCCATTTTTTTAGAAGGCAAAATTGTTTTTGATATATTGTCAAGAAATGTTTGGTGAATATTAGTAAAATGTAAACGTGGTATTATTGAGAAAGATGAGAGGGGAAAAAAAAGAGTACTTTATCAATAATTAATTAATTCTGTAGAAGTTAACAAAAGATTGATGATTTTTTTCAATAAATGCAGACTTTGTGATTTAAATCAACGAAAATGCTAATTTCAAGATTTTAACGACATTTTTCCCGAAAAAAAGAAGTATTTTATCAGTAATTAATTCTGTAGTTTTACATTAGGAGGACTCTTGGATTAAAAAAAAAAAAAAGACGAAAGAAGAGGCGTAGTGAGAGCCCAAGAGCGTGTTGTTGGGCTTGGGCCTGGTAGAGTGTCTCGAAATCTCTGTGTTTGGATGCATTGATCTCTCTCCATTACCAAAGGAACAACACAAAATCGAAATATTTGCAGAGAGAGAGAGAGAGATTTTATTAATTTCCCGGCACATCAAAATAACTTTATCGCTACTAAGTTCGATGGGAAGACTTTGGGAATCATTCCCCGTGACTCTTCTACTCTCTACTCTTCTTCTTCTTCTTCACCAATCACTCGCTCAGGTATTTGAAGATCTCACCTGATTCTATCATTATCTTTTATTCATTGATTCAGCGATTTTTCCAGTCTTTTTAACGCTTCTTCTGATCTCTTATTTGTAGGGATTCGAAGAATCTGAATCTAATAGGTCAGTCTCTCTCACAAATCCCACTCGATTCAACTCTTGTCTCTGTTACTTTATAAAAAAAAAACAGAAACTTTCAACTACTCTTGCTGTTGATTAGGTTTGTGTAAGATTTATTTTGCAGCTGCTAATAATATTGTTATGTCTTGTAATGGAATGATAGATTGGTTAACGAAGAAGTTGCTCCAGAAATACATTGTTCCCGAGAAAGAAGTCGAGCTGCTTGGCAGATTATTCAAGATGTAATTTAGACTTTTCACAAAATATTTTTGAGTTTTGGTTGAATCTTTTCTCCTTAGTTTCTATAGTTTGGTTGTTCTTTTTGATTGCAGTATTTGACTCCGTTTGTGGAACGGGAAAGATATCAAATTCCAAAGACATGTAGGCTACATCCTGATAATGATTTATACAGAGATCAGGAACTGCACAAGATTCATGTCGATATCTTCGAATGGAAATGTGGTTACTGCAAGAAAAGTTTCAATGAAGAGAAGTTCATTGACAAGCATTTTGCCACTAGACATTATAATCTTTTGAATACGGTTTGTCGATTTTGTTTACCTTTGGTCTGGCTTATGTGTTTTCAAAGGCACTCGCTTTTGAGACTGATTTACTAGATTACTTATTTGAATGTTTCAGACTGATACAAAGTGTTTGGCCGACCTGTGTGGTGCATTGCATTGTGACTTTGTATTGAGCTCTAAGAAACCCAAGACCAAGTGCAACCCTGCAGCTGTTGCCAAAAACCGTCATCTCTGCGAGGTTGCGTTCTTGGGCTCTCCTTCAATATTCTTTGCTTTTTCTGCTCTGGATCCATCCATGACATCTTGATACTCTACTTTGATACTAAATATACTTGTCTCTTCCCTCTTTTGTTTATCTAGAGCGTTGCCAATAATTGTTTCCCAGTCAGTCAAGGTTCCTCAGCTAGCCGTCTTCATGGTACGTTTCCTTCCTTACTGTGAGGCCTTCCAAGTGAATCTTTACTTATTGAATACTATATGTTACTCAAATAAGTTCTTTGAAGTGTGCCCCAAATCACCCTCTTTGGTTTTGATTTTCCATGATTGAAGAACACTTTTTGCGCCAATTCTGTGATGCTCATACATGCACTGGAAAAGATAAACCGTTTCCTAGAGGAGGCAAGGTAAGATCTGTTAAACCGATGAAGTCACTTATGTGTGCTTAACGAGCTTTTTAGTGATTTCTTAAAGCAAATCTGTTTTAATTTTTGCTTCTTTTGCCATACTTGACCAGTAAAATAATTATATTAGTTTACCATTAACATCTGAGTATGCTAATGCGTGCAGAAGAGATCAGGTGTCTTCTACCTCGCCATTTCAATTCTGACTTTGATGCTTCTCCCACTCTTTTATCTTCTAGTCTTCTTACATCAAAGGTACCCGTATCATGTTACTTGTTTTTATTTTCCATCATTGCTCTGTTCTTCAGAAGTCTTTGCTCACTTTGTTGTTTCTATTGTCTTTAACAGAGAAAAGAGAAGCGGAACACAAGAGTTGCGTCGGATTATAAGAAGTGGAAAGAAACCAAAACCATCATAAGATTGGTAATCCACTCAAACATTGGCTTATTACATATGTCATTCTCTAGACATCCTGAGAACCTTGCTGAGCTAAAGTCTACTATTTCTCTTTCTGTAACATTGGCTTAGCATATCGAATCATTTTAAGTTCCCAAAGTCTACTCTTTCTCTTTCTTTAACATTGGCTTAGCAGATCGAATTATGTATTTTCAGTTCCTAAAGTCTACTCTTTCTCTTTCTTTACCATTTTGTCAGGTGAGCTTCAGACTGCTCATGGGAGAGCAAAAAAGGTGTTCAAATTCGATATTGGTTTTGGTGAATGGTGACTCACAAATCTTCCACATTACTTCTCCATTTCAAGCCAAATACTTGCGGGTTCCCAAAAGAGAGTGTTTATTTGTGGTTATGAAGTTAGTTGCTATGGATATCAGATGGATTACATAGACAAATGATTTCTCTGTAAGCTTGTAGAAACAGATGTAGGATTAGTGATTAAATCCTCTGTAATTTTACCGAATCTTCATACATATCAATGAAAACATCCAATTTGAAACCCAATCTATAATAATAAGGATGTATAAAAACAACCTTTCTTTGTTAGTAGCTTCAAAGTTTAAGGAGCTACCACGCCAAATGCTAGAGATATCAACTCATTAGAGAGAAGGAAACCATCTGGATCTTTAAGCCTAAGGTACCTCACATGATCCTCAATCTTCACCTCATCATTTGAACCTAAGGTTTTGACTTCATCACTCGTGACTTCTCTTCTCATATCATCCAAACAAACAATGTGCCCACTCTCCACATAAGGCTCATACACTTTACAGATCGAGTTCACCACCTCACTGCCAAAAGCTTCTCCAAACTCCTTAAGATCAAGCCCCTTAGATGTTCTGAAAGATAGCATTACGATGTCTGTCGCAACATCCTTGAGATCAACATCACCGTTTCCACACCAGTTTGCTGCACCATTCTCCAAGTCAGCCACGTAGTTTGTGTATTCCTTAAGCCTCTTTGGCCTCGAAAACCTCAACCCTCCAACATAACTCGCTGAACCTAAACCGAAAGCATAGAACGGTTTGTTCTTCCAGTATATTAAGTTGTGTTTGCACTTGAAATCACCTTTTGAGTAACTGCTGACTTCATAATGCTCATAACCTGCACCACGAAGCATTGATGATGCCGTCTTATAAAACTCTGCAGATTGTGTTTCTGAAGGAAGAGGGGATTGTCCTGGAGTGTACCTAGACAAGTTCATGAAACCCAATTGGTCTCTGTTAAGATTACAATCAAAATCTAAAGCATCAGTAAGCATAATTTGGATTAAACACTTACAAATTTCCAAACTTTGTGCCTTGTTCCACTTGGAGATCATATACAGAAACATGATTGGGCTGTGAATCAATAGCTAATCTCAAACTCTCTTCCCACATCCCCAACGTCTGGTGAGGCAGAGAAGATATAAGATCCATACTCCAATTCTCAACTCCACACTCTTTAACAAACTCTATTGCCTCGTACACTTGAGAGACACCATGAGCTCTCCCACAAGCTTTCAAAAGCTCATCTTGAAATGCTTGAACTCCTAAAGACACTCTGTTAACTCCTAACTCCATCAACTCCTTCAGTTTCCCACCATCAAACGTGCCTGGATCCATCTCCATTGATATCTCAGCATCTGGACTCAACCCGAAATTCAAACTCAATGTATCCAGAACCAAAGAAACAAGCTTGGGAGGAACAAGAGAAGGCGTCCCACCTCCGAAAAACACAGTCTCTAGATTCGGGTTAGCATCAAAATCCGTTCTTGTCGCTTCAATCTCTCTAACGAGGAGATTCACATAGTTTGTGATACGTGGGTCATCTTCTTTTCCTTGCTCGTAGACATTAGAAGAAGAGCCTAGAGCTAAGATTGGGAAGTCGCAATAATGGCAGCGTTTACGACAAAACGGAAGATGAACGTAGGCAGAGGTTGGTGGACCTTGGTGTAAAGTGGTAAGGTTGGTTGACGCATTTCGTCGAACACTTGGTGTAGTAGTATCATCTTGAACAACAACCTTATTAAAAGCTTGAAAAATAAACCTCGATGTCTTGGGTTTACCTCTAAACGATGAAAAAATCGGAGAAATCGTCGTTTTCAACATAATTTACCAAAACAAACCAGAGAACAAAAACAAAGAGATACAGAGATGAGAGAAGCTTCAAAGATCAAAGTTCACTGGTCTCGTTTATATGTACTTAGAACGTCGTCGTTTTAGTCTGAAACCAAATTAGTAGACTCACTTAAGACTTAAACCACTCTGCTTTAGTAAACTAATTACTACAATTTAACATAAGAATGAAAGGAGTAATTCACTTTATTCAGACAAGGGGAAAAAAAAAATGGCGCTAGAATCGATAGCTTCTATCTCCGACCTCCTCTCGTCTCTTCTCTCGTCGAAACCACCACCGTCTCCGTTGAGTCTAAAACCTATTATCGCGCTTCTTCCGTCTTCCGTGTCCGCGAGATCATCATCATTGCAGTGCTCGTCGATGACGACGAGGGTTTTAACGGCCGGTAACGATGACGTCAGCAACCGCGTGGCGTACCCTTCGCTGGCGAACGCGAATCTCGTTTTCTTCAAGTCCGGCTACTACAATGTCGAGGTGGTGCCTAAAGAAGGCGAATCGGAGGAGCAGCTGGTGAACGATTTCAAGAGGTCGTGTTTCAGAGCCGGTGTGTTGCAGGAATCTCGAAGACGACGGTTCTTCGAGAGCTCTCAGGAGAAGAAGAAGCGTAAGACTAAAGAAGCTGCTAAGAAGTATCGGAAAAGGTCAGTTTTTTTTTTCTTTCTCCGAACACAATTGAAGAAGAAGTTTGAGTCAATAGATTTTGATTTGACAGGAGACCAATTCCTAAACCAAAGCCACAATCAACTTCAGAAACTCACAAGAGCAGGAATGTATCCAGAGAAGATGATGAAGACGATCACTGGGAACTTCCTCCTGAGGATATTGAGATTCCATATACCAACCGGTCTTAGAAGTAGTACAGTGATGTGAACAACCTTATGCACTATTGTAAAGCAACTCTCTTGTCTTGTAGGTCTGCACATCCCTTCTTTTGATGTTCTTAGTAAATTGCTCAGTGTAGGAGTGAAGATGAATGATTTTGGAGATGTTTCTGTAACGTTGAACTAAATGCAGATGAATCTATAACTCGAGATAACAGAGAATCAAATGCTTATAAATCTATAACTCAACTGGATTACATAAGTGATCACTTAAGATAAGCCATAAACTGGCAGTTATTACATTGCCGCCAAAATCAAGAACAAAAAGACCAAAGCTCATTCTCAGTGACAAGAAAGGAGTAAAAGAAATTTTAGACCATTATAATTGAATCTGTTTTCCCAATGATTCACTCCCTTAGCCATGAAGCTAGAGCTGAATCCCACTCGCATAGCTCGCCTTCTTTGAACCACAGAGCTACACCAAAGCCACAAGAGCCAAAAAATGTCAGGAGATGAAAACCACGAGTTTAGCAAAGAAAGGAATGAGAATACTTAGCCAAACTAAGACAATCGTTCTACCATCGTTCTTCATAGTTATATACACATTTAGCGAATCTAAACACAATGTGTAGTGAAGTATTATCTAATTGTGCTATGTGTTCAGTTTATTTGAAGAACGAATATGGACCACGTTGGTTTGCATACTAAACCAAATTCTATTAAAGCCAATAAATTAGCGTACTCAATGTCTCAATGATGAAAGATGGGTGATCGATGTTTAAGAAACAAGAAATCTCACCAATCTCACGCTTGCCGTTATCAGGACTGTCACTACCATGCACTATGTTCCTGCAAATTGCATAATGTAATATATACACCATGAGAATCATCTTAAGTGCTTACTACTTTCAACAATTTTTAAAGATAAATAAGAGTCCAACCTTCCAGTTTGTACAGCAAGATCTCCCCTTATAGTACCAGGTTCAGCTTGGAGAGGATCTGTTTTCCCTATCAGCTTCCTGGCTGAAGCAACAACACCAACACCTTCCCAAGCCTTTACAAGGTTTAAAACATCTCAAGCAATTAAATAATCTAATTGAAAATCCGAGAAAAAAAAATCAAATAGGAGTATATTGATAAGCCGTACCATACACACAACTGGGCCTGAAGTTATGTACTCAATAAGGCTAGGAAAGAACGATTTAGCACTAAGATCCTTGTAATGTTCCTGCCAACATAAGATTATTCTGTCAATCAAATTAAATTGTAAGTCTTGATCTAGTCAAATCACCTAGAGAAGCATCTAGTAACCTCGTTGAACTACTGATGTCATGATCAATTACATAAGTGAGTAATGAGAGTATCAAACCTCAGCCAATTCTTTTGGGCACTGAAACATCTTAAGTCCAATTAGTTTAAATCCCTTCTTCTCAAAACGAGAGATGATTTCTCCAACCTAAGAACATCAATACAGAACTGTAAGCCTAAAATACCTATCACATTCAAACTCTCCATACAGAATTTGCCTAAAAAAAACGCGAAGCAAAATAGCTTACAAGGCCTCGTTGTATACCATCAGGTTTAACCATGATATAAGTCTCCTCAACTTCCTGCTGAAACAATACAGAACAACGACGTAATAAGCATCACAATCCCAGTAAATTGCAATGAGATTCATCAAATTTGAATCCTAAGTTCCTGATTTCGTAGTTCAAAAATCATTACACGGGTGAATTTGAATACAAATACACACCTAAACACAAAAACTAAAAATACTTAGAAGTAGTTTGAATTAGTCAATGTAAAGCGCTACCATAGAAGCGACAAGGTGAGGGAGGAAGATTCCGGAGTCGGCGGAGCTGGAAGCGCGAAGACGGCGGCGAGACGATGAATCGCGCGAGAAGAGACGGAACTGAGGACGAAATGCGGCTAGCTCAGTGCGTAGGTTAACAACCTTGGCCGGAGAGCAGTGTGGATTGAGACTTGCCGTGTTTCTCGCCGGCGGCGAAGAAGACAACGACGACGAAGCGACACAGAGAGTCCATTTACTTACCACAGCAGCGACTCCCACCATTTTCTCGCTCGCTTTGTTTCAGCTTCTCTCGCTGCCCTTTGCTTCATCTAATAAGAAGATCGACTAAAATGACATACTTACCCTTTATCCAGAATCGTAGAGGATTTTGGGTTCAGTTGATCAATCAAAAAGTATAGGGGCCAGAAAATAAATGTGACTAAACAAAGAGAAGAGAGAGTCTCGTTTTAATAATGGAAACGGTATTTTCATGTACAATTGCTTCTAAAGAGTTAATAACTTTACACATCTCTAAATCACAATTTGCTGCTTTAATATCAAACTCAGCTTTTCGCCATCATCTTTCTTACAGCAAAATTGGTTTTTTTTTTTCTTTCTATGTTGTTCTTCATCAATTAAGGCCTTGAATGTTTACTAGATTTTAAGTAGTTTTTGGATTCTGATTCTTTGAAAATCTATTTTTTTACCACTCAAGATTTTCAAAAAATAGATTCCCTTGAATTTAGAGAAACTTGTTTTTGGGTGGTTTCTTGCAATTTCAAAGAAAAACTAACAACCATAATTTGTGGTTTTTGTAAAAAATAATTATTTTCAACGAGAACATTTTTAATTTTTGAATTTTTGATTTTTTATTTATTAATTTCAAATTCAATAGCAAAAACTAAAAATTAAGAAATCAGAAACCAAAATTCAAAATCTAAAATCTAAAAACCAAAAACCATCTAAAAACTAATTACCATTCATGGCCTAAGAATCATTGTCAACAGAGTCACGTTGAAAAATAGGCAAAACAGACTCATCTTCTGTCTTGTATAGTGATGTCAATACGAAGAGTCTTCTAAGATGTCTGTGGCTTTCCCTTTCTTTTGCTTGCTTTTAGCCCATTTCACCACGCCACATCACATATGATATATAAAGGATTCAACGCGCAACATCCCCTTCCCCACTTTTTTTATTTTCTTCTTGTTGCTTTTAACAAGACCCGATCAAAAGAATTATCAGTCAATTTCTACGTCCACATCTTCTGTTTCTTCCTCTTCCTTGTCCACAAGGTCAGTTTCTTTCTCTGCTGCCTTGTCGACAACATCAGTTTCCTGCTCTCCGACAAGGTCAGTTTCATCATCCTCCCCATTGTCGACAACTTCAGTTTCTTTCCGTCCCTTCTCCACAACTTCATTTCCTTGCACTCCCGTGTCAACATCTTCATTTTCTTCAATCCCCTTTTCTATAACTTCGCTTTTCTGCTCTCCCATGTCGACAACTTCAGTTTCTTGATCTTCCTTTCCAGTAACTCTGCTTTCTTGCTCTGGCGCATTCGCCACTTGTTCTCTTTCATTTTGGTTGATGGGGTTTTCATATTCTTCATTCTCATTATCTGTCTTCTGGCTTCCCAGTTCTTCATTTCCACTAACGAGTTGGTCCTCAACCTCTCCTCTGTGGGAACTAAGTATTTGTCCTTCTTTTCTGTCAAGCCGAAGTTCTTTTTCTACTCCCTTGTCAACAACTTCATTTTCTTGTTCTCCCATCTCGACAACTTTAGTTTCTCGATCTCCCTTGTCATCAACTCTACTTTCTTGCTCTAGCACATTCTCCACTAATTCTTCTTTCTCGCTATGATTGATGAATTTTTCCTCTTTTTGGTTACCATAATCTTGTACCTTTTCGCTTACCGATTCTTCATTTCCGCTAACGAGTTGGTCCACTCCCTCTTTTCTGTCAGGACTTAGTGTGCGTCCTTGACTTCTTTCAAAAGAATGTTCTTCTTCCACTCCCATGTCAACAACTTCGTTTTTCTGCTCTCTCATGTCGACATCGTCAGTTTCTTGCTCTTCCTTGTCAACGACTCTACTTTCTTGTTCTGGCACATTCCCCACTTGATCTTCTCTTTCATTTGGGTTGATGGGTTTTTCATCTTCTTGGCCCTTATTATCATGTACCTTTTCGCTTACCGGTTCTTCATTTCCGCTAACAAGTTGGTCCTCTCTCTCTACTCTGTGAGGACTAAGTTCCTGTTTTTCACTTCTGTCAGTGAGATGGTCTTCTACTTCTCTTTGGCTAAAGTGTGGCGGGTCTTCTTCTTCATCCTCATCCTCATCCATTTTCATATACAAACCTAGATGTGCCAATGGATTACTGCCTTCAATCTTGAAACTACCCAACATATCCTCACTACACTTGGGACTCATCTCGTCCATGGAAGTCGGTAATTGATCACCCTCGGAACCTGTAGCTCTAAACATCTGGAGGTCTTCCATAAACCGTATACCTTCGTTTATCTCCACTGTCTTTTCCATCTGCAACCAACCAGTAAAATCATTTATCAATATCATCATTCTATACCTTTTGTAATAATGATAGAAGAGAAACTTGAAAAGATAGGACGCTGAATAATAGAAGAGAAACTTGAAAAGTCTTTTATACCTTTTGTAAAGCTTGACGTGCAGCTTCTCTTTCTTGCTCTCTTTCCCTCCTCACTTTTTCTGCAGCTTCTGCTTTGGCTTTTCTCCTAACCTCCTCAGCTGCTTTGGCCTCGGCTTGTAACCGTACTTTTTCTAATCAAGACAAAATCGCAAGAATTAACAAGCAATTTGGTTAGAAATTATGAGGTACATGACCACACTTGATGCAAAAATTCAACCTTCTCTTAGCCTTTTTTCAAACTTTTCTCTTTCTATCCTCAATTTTTCAGGATCACCTTTTTCACCCTGAAATTTGATGCATCAAAATTTTTTATTAAGCCCTTCCACATTACGAAGAGCTATTTCGTCATAGTAGATCAGGCACTTAAAATTTAACCTTGGTAAGAGCCTTCTCTCGAGCTTTCATAATGGTATCAGCAAAACGATTCTTCAACAAAGCTTGGCGGTAGCGCTTATCTGGAGAAATTTGCCTCTCAGGTGGAGCTGTTTCCTCTATAATACCAAAGCACGACAGGAAAAATCATGATCTGTAAATAAACAGCCTTTACCATCTCCAACTTCCTTAACTTTCATTTCTTACCATCTGGAACAACTAGCGCATCCATGGCGGTCGACTTTTCCCCACCAGCATGCCCAAGTTGACCCAATTCATTCAAAGAATCTACAGAGAATAAAGAATGAAATTCGGGAAGACTTATCTATCCGAGCATTCTAACTTGCATACATCAATTGGATAGAAACTAACCATTTACAACTATCTTCTCACTGTTGCAATTGTCCTCCTTTCTGTTTATACCAACTCCTGGTTCCTTTTTATCCTAAATTAAAGAGGAGACTATACTTATTCTTCTGTAGTAAATTTCACTTATATGATTGCAAATAGTTCATGGAAATCTTGCTGAGGGTAAATTAAAAATCTTGCAGAGAAAAATTAGAGCAATAACCAACACAGTGACTCTATAACATAATTTATTCCACCATTAAATATACCTCTCTACTTGTAGGTTTTGAAGCTTTATTAGAATCTGTTTCACTCCCAGAGGAACTACTAGATCCAGAATCTGAAAGATAATCACAGAAAACATCAGTATAAAAAGTTCTTCCTAAGGGGGAAAAATAAGCAAAGGAATCGATTCTACAGTTTTGCAAAACCACAGTAAGAACTTAATTTCTTCGTCATAAACGATAAACCACAGAAACTAACTAAACTATCCTCTATAGCAAGAGGATGACCACAATTAGTAGAGCAGAGAAAAAGTATCAAACAGATAATACGGGATGGGACACAGGCTCAAATTACAAAACAAGACTCAGGAGTCCACTACTAATCATTCGAACAGAAAAGTTACTTTATTTCCAATCTTAGCTATTCTTACATACTGTACAAATCAGTGCACTATTTAAGGAGAAAAAATGATTATGCTAAGGAATTAGAAGAAGGCTCGCATAAACACGAACCACTTGATGAAGAGCCTGATTCACTACTAGAGCTACTCGAACTGCTGCTTTCATTATTTCTACATGCAGCATCTTTTTCTATCTTAGGAGGAGGATGGCTTGAAACAGAGGGGTCATTCCCACCAACTATGTCAACATCCTCGTCAATTTGCAGATCACCTGTGATAAAGGAATGCATCAGATTACTGAAGGAAACCATTTTTGAAATCGAATTAAAAGGCAAAAATTTACCTTTACTAGGCTGCAGAGGGGAATTACTGAATCCAGAGTCATGAACGATCTGTAACAGAGAAATTAAACCAAAAGTCAAATGTCAAGATTTACTAGAGCTCACAAACAATTAGTAAAAATAATCAGAGAGATTATTTACCTCTATCTCACAAGGTTCACTCTTTTCCAACGATTTCTTTTTCTCGCTTAAATAGTCATCCAGGAGTTTTCGAACCTTGAACAAGGTTTCATCAGAAAGCGATTCTATATCAATCTCAATCTCAACTTCTCCAGATTGACCATCATTGCCACTTTGCTCTCTCAGGAGATCAACAATGTTTTGAGGGAAATCTTCTTCTAATGCCACCAAATCTTGGCTTATTTTTTTCTTCTCATCATCTGTCATGACCAACTTAGCAGGTGCCACCCTCTGCTTGTTCTCGTTCATTGTAGCTGCTTTCTTTCTCAATGGTACAACTTCAAAAGGGATTTCAGAGTCTAGAGAAGCAGAACTGGTTACTGGAACGACTGGTGGTTTTGTCACAGGTATTTTTTTCTCTATACTTTTCCATCCCGATTCAAAATATTTACTGATACCTTGAGCCATAGCATGATACTGATTCCCTGGTGGATTGTAAGCTATAGAATTTGAAAATGTAAGACGCACATCTGCTGCGAAGTCCAGAGGACTAGAATATTCACCTTTACGCAGCCTGCTCCGGATCGTTCCAAGATCCATTGGATGCTTAATCACAGTAAAATAGTCTGGAATATTCAACATAACTGGATCAACTGGAGTACGAAACGCCCACCCCAACTTATGTGACCACAAACGATTGAGTAACGTTTCACACTCCTTCATCACTGAAGCAAGGGTAGAATTTGTTGGGACATCCAATCGAGATGGTCCTTTCTTAGTCCGCTGCTTGTCAATGCGCACAGCAGGACGCTTTTTCCCCTGTGACCCAGGAAATGTAGCAAAGTTTTCAGGTGGCATCCTCCTAGGGCCATCACTGCAGCTTTGAATATCGTTGTATGGTGACAAAAGCACAGTGTCTGAACTGAAACATGCAATCTTCTTACTAAGGTCCCTGACCTGTTGAAGCTCCATCTTCAACTTGTGAACTAAATTCTTTCTCTCAGACCTCGACAAGTTGGCCAAAGAGAAAACCTCTTTAGGAACACCATAGCTATCTCCATTCAAACCAAAACGTCTCCTTTTCAATGGAGGAGTCTCCTCTAAATGTTTCATCTGAGAATCGATTCTGCCTGAGTAAGCAAAGTCATCAGGCTCAACCGCCGTTTGCAAGTAATCAGGAACAAATCCCGATGATTTAACTCTAGGGTGTTTCCGTGCTTTACCCATCATTCACTATAAGCCATTCAAATTTCAGGATTTTAAAGACTCGAATTAGAGAATACAGAACTAACTTCAAAAAAAAAAAAATCAAGCAAAGTATGCTTTTCTTGCTTCTGCTTCAACAATGAATCTATTGGTAACCCCTTTGGCGAGGTTCAATGAAATTTGCAGTAACCAATCAACCCTCCTTGCTATCGAGCCAATACCACAATTCGCCGAATAAAAGAATCACAAAGATGCGATTACCAAATCAACCCGATGATGGTATTCGTATGAATTGCACAACGTATACTTACCAAAATCAAATTCGCAAATTGGTCTAAGTTTCCTTCCTTCTCTCCCTCAGATCAAAAATCAAATTCAAAATCACCGAGTGAGAGATATCTTCCTCAACGGCAATTGGGGGGAAGAAAGCTAAATCGAAACCCTAGAAAAACCCTCGACTGAGTAGAGAGGAAGAAAAAAAAAAACTACCAAAATCGATTTGGAAAACCCTAGATCGAGAGCTTCGCGATATATCGCTTCCAATGCCAAAAAAAAAAAGAACAAATTCGAAATAACGAAAGAGGTGAGAGGAGAGAGAGAGACTTACGGAGAATAACGAACCAATTTGCTTCTCTACTTATAGATCTCAAGAGATGATCAGCCCGCCGCCTTTAACCTAATCTAAGCCATTCATTACACAGCCAACCAAAATCTAAACGGCTGAAAATAACCGTTCGTTTTCTACCGTCGGTATTAAGATCTAACGGCTGTGAGGTGTACGAGCGCAATCTAGTGAATCCTGGATCTCTAATTTATTTGAGAAAGATATCTTAAATTTTCCATATTGCAAAGTGGTAATTAAAAAGACACGTGTTACTTAGCGCGTGAAATAGACGCGGCTACCGACCGACATTGTCTCTACCATTTTGACTATTTTATCCACTTAACGCGCCTTATAAAAAGGCGTTTGAATAACACGTGCCAGTGAATCTTTTTTGAGTTTGAGGCCCTTACAATATTTCTCAAGGCCCATTAATGAATACAATAAGCCTGCCCATTAGTGAAATACTATAATTGTCATATAATGTCGTGTTTAACATAATAATGTATGAAAACGAATAATGTGGAAAATGAAAACAAAACCTATAAAAAGGCTTACATATATACTTCATTACAACTTTCTTTAAGTTTTAACTTTAAAACTTAAACTTCAGATTATCATTTCATAACTCAAGAGAGAAAACAAAAGAGCATTTTATAAACAATAATCCTAACCAAAGGAAACAAAATTTAAAAAAAAAAAAAAACAGAAACATATGTTCAAGGTGAAAATTAAATAAAACCAAAGCTCACTAGCACTTGCTATTTTTAGTTCTACGAAGGCCATGTATATAATACGATCGGGACCGTTCATCAATTTTCACAATTAATGTGAATATCCAACGGCGGGTATCGAAAGAACGTCGTCACAGGCACAGAGCTGCCGTAACGTCAAGCCTCCACGCAAAACCTCCGCCGTCCATTCTCCAAACGTCACAAGGCACCGTGACAGATCCTCTTTCTCGATCTTGACACGTGTACTGTAATCTCACTCTGCATGTGAACGCCGGGTACGTTAGCATCGGTCTCTCCTTCATCACCAACCGTACGATCACGTGAAAATCGTGATTAATCTCCGGTACACCAGTTTCCTCCATCGGAATATTAATATCTTCTCTAGCCATCTTCCTGTACGCCTCATTGGTCCACGTGACTCTCCCTAAACCGTCCGATGTAAAACCAGGACACGTGTCTTTCACAAGATTCATCTTCCTCTCATCATCTGTCTTCCCTAATCCATAACCGTCGATCCAAGCGTCAGTCACACGCTCAACCGTCACACACGACGAAACAACCACCGTCCTTCGCGATATCTCCGCCGTCTTGTACGGAGCTAACACCTCACTACAGCCGTTGAAACTCAGCCACAATGGACCGTTTCGCTTCTGCTTATTCTCCACCGGGAAAGCATTCAGATCCGGAAAAACACGTATCTCAGGCGTCTCTGGTAAAAGAGACAACGTAACCGCCGTAGTAGTAGCAGCGTCTGCGCCGAGATCTCTCTTTTTCTTATTGCACCTCCGGGAGTTACCGGCGGAACTCTCTTTCCGATACTTCCTCTTCCCTCTCCCAGATTTACCAGAAACATCGGAGCTTCCGCCGCTGGTAGTTGCGGTGGATCCATGCTTGGTGGTGATGGGAGAGAGACTTCCTCCGTCGCCGGCCGGTTTAGGAGCAATGGGACGAAACCGAAGCATGATTCGATCAGCTTTGGAGAGACCGTAACGACCACCGTAACCGCCATATCTGGCTATGCAACAACCTCCTCTACCGTCCATCTCCCTCTATATATCTTTCTCTTATAAGAAATGATTAATTTAGGTTTTAATGTGAGCTTTTGGAGAATACTGAAGACTGAAGAGAGGTGAGAAGGGTTTATATAGGGACTGTGAGGGTGACAAGTGTTTGGTTGATACGCGTGTCTCTGTCTAGAATACGCTTATCACCGTTGCACTTGCACATGGTCTTCTTTTTCTTCTATTTAAAGACATGAAAGTTACGTATTATTCAAAAATGGCGTGAGATCATTGATATATAATATTCTTTTTTTTTACATTGTATTTAATTATTAGGCTAGTATTTATTTAAAATGAAGAAGTTCCATATTTGATTTGTCAGACTGGCCATTCTAAGCCTACCGTTTTCTTGATCTTCGATTTTTTTAATTCGCGTGAAGATAATATAATGTTAGCACCAAATCGGATTCGAGATTTTTATGATTAATTAGGTCTATACAAGGAAGGGTATTGTCGTATTGAACTCAGAATCTGCGCTTAAAAGTATTATATTAGTAGCTGATGATTTACGTTAATTATCACTATGACCCTTGTGGCCTTGTGTTTACTATATACTTTCGTACTCGATCGAACTGATTTGTTTGGCCTAGAAAAAAACAGATATTTTGTTCATAAATTGTTTAAATTAAAAAGTATGTTATATATTAGGTTACGGATTCGCATTGTAAATATAAAATTTCTAGAGTTTAATTTTTTAAATAGTAAATGACATTGTCAAAAGGAAAAGAAACCAATGTTTGAACATATTTTCATGATGTGCATGTGGATTCTGGTTATAATGTTTTTGTACACAATAGCAACCAGAAAGAAACTCATAAGAATATATATATATATATATATATATATATATATATATATATATATATATATATAAACATTATATGAAATTATTGATATATATCCTAATATGCTCAGAATTTATTAAAGAAAAAAAAATAATAGCTAACATTTTACTGACTGTTTCCGAATTTTCGACGTTCCAACATGTAGTTTTAGGTTAAAAAGAAAAACTAAAAGTCGTATGTGGTTTCAAACTTTCAATCATGAATAAATGCCAAAAAATTAGGTTAAAATATAGTATATCGATGATAGGAAGAAAAGAAAGGTAAAGTTAGGCATGGTCCAAGAGATGAGGGTTCACTCATACATTATCATTGACCAATTCTGAATTTAATTTAGTGGAATCTTAATTAACTAAAGGTGATCGCGACTCTAGATCTCAAATCTTGATTAAGGGGACAAGATCGATGATCTCATGTCTAAAGACGAATTTTGTGCCAATGGAGTTAGGTCACCTCTTTTCAGGAAAAGAAGAACATTGAACGGCGTATAAATACATGAAATATGCAATGTTTCTTTTATTCTTATAAAAAACTAACAACTTATAATACATTAAACATTTACTACTCAGGAATGGACACATGGAACATATATATTTGTGCAAACTCCATAAATTCATTCAATTCTTTAATCACTTTATAAAAAATTAGTAATAATTGTAATATATACATTTTGTGATGATCTTTGGTGAAAGTGTGAAAAAAAATATGTTTCTTCTTTCTAATTAGGGTCTACGTTCAAGTCTAGAAAACAAAAACATTAGGAGTAATTTGGTAGTAGTGGTAATTGTAATATTGGAATATTAGCAAACAGACTAAATACATCGTGGTGGTTCTATCCCCATACCCCATTGGGAAAAATTATGGACAAAAGAGTGAAAATGTTATAAAAATAAACAAAAGATTAAAGTAGATTCGGTAGGGAGTTCCCAGGAGCGATGGCATCAAGAAATATCTGATGGGGTTTGTGTTGCGTTGTACTTTGCATGGTAACACGGAAGAGGACACGTAGAGACATGTAATTAGCTTACCAATTGACTATAATTAATCCAAACACCTCATTAGTTAATTAACCAGGCTTAATAAATAGTCTATCCTAGAATTTTCCAACGTGAAAGTGGGACGAAACTGATGACTGATGTTGAGACTTGGGAGTTAGGTTTGATTCTTTAACATCCGATCTCATCTTTCATTTTCTCATTATTATAAATACTTTTAACAATGAGCACACATTTATAAATCCAAAAATGAAATTAACTAGGGAAGCCATATATGGTCGTTTCGTGTCCGGTTGTCCCTCGATTGAGTAGTAAAAAGGAAATATTAAACATACAGTTCAATTCTTAATTACACTTGAGTATAGATGATTTGAGCTAGTGGTTCCACTTTACGTCCCTATAGATAGGTAGTAAATGCAATTATAAAAAAAAACATTTTATACTTTCTAAAAAAAGAAGGATATGATGCACACATATACAATCTTTAAGGGTTGGATGAGGTCAATTATATATGGCTTAAAAGACACTGATACATACGTAATTACGTATATACTAAATTAATTAATTAAAACATTGGTCACATAATCATTGGCTCTCACCCTCAGTTCTCATCTGCTGATTCTATTCATGTAGCTAATTGATTATATAATGATGCTAGCCAACAGTTTCACATAAACCACCTTACCAGTTACCACCATCGAAAATTAACTTTTTTCAACCAATTCCTTTGGAAGTCATGCATTTTACATAGTTTATTTATTCTTGCAATATTTTGTTTCTCAAGAAATCCTCTGATGACTAGTTTATTGATCTAATTAAGAACACTAATTTCCCAGTGAAATTTAGGTGGTATATTTTAAGAATTAAACAAAGTAACTGAAATTAATATTTATCTACAATTTTATCATATGCGATAATAGTTGACGGAACTGGCAAATTAACATGCTGTGCCGTGTTCATTAAATAATAAATTTTGATTATTATAAAAAGTATGATTCATCCAACGATTTAATATGCAGATGGGGACAAAGCAATCTTATCCGTTAAGAACTAAACTAATACTATAATTATTTGAACAAAAGCCATAATTAATCTCAAAATGATATTAAAATTCGACTATTCATTCATTCAAAATAAGAATAAATATTAATAATTAATTTAACGGTTTTTTTTTACTATATATAACGTGTACATGTAAGCTCCTTTTTTCGATATCGTAGAACTCTTGTTGGTATTATTGGTTTTTACCTTTTGTAATAGAACATAGTATCTGTTAATAATATACGGAGTGTTTTTTAGAAAAAAAAAAAGTAACTTGCAAAAATTGGCACAAAAGACAAAAGAAAAAAAATTGCGGACAATATGTTGGCATATGTTTGATATGAAGTAACCAATGAAAAAACATCGTTTGCTGATAAATTCAATATTAAATATTAGTATTAAAGAAAAATATATAAACCTTAATTTTGTTTGGTTCAAAAAACCTCCGAATTAAAATGCTCACCATATAATTTGGCTAGTATATAATTTTATATAAAATAAAAAAGTAAGACCAAAGTACTATATATATTATAAAAAATAAGCAATGAATTTGGTCATGTTCAGCGAATGAAAATCTGACAGAGCGCAAGAAAGATATGAAAATACTAAAAGTAGAGACGCTCGAAAACACAAGTAAAAAGGTTGTCCGAATCACCTCAAAACCACGATCAAGAACCCTAATTGGGGAAAGTGGCTAAATGAATTGTCGCCACGTGTGGATCTGATGGTGTCAGAGTCAGTAAAAAAGTTAAAAAGCTAATGTGTGATGTCTCGATATGGGCGTTGAAACTGGTCATTTTGTCTGGACACTTGTACAGTTATGGAAAGGAGGACCCATGACTAAAGCACTCTTTACTTTATTTTATCCTATATCTGAAATTCTGAATAATTATTACTCCATTAGCAGTATCATTCTTGCTTTCTATAATTCTGTGTAAGTTGATATTTATCAAGAGAAATCAGATGATGTGGCAATCATTCTATTTTATTTCTATGTTCTCCTTCAATCGACCATCACACATTAACATTAAAATTTAAAACAAATACTCCAAGATAATGATATTAGGTTCTTTTTACAATTAGTTATCTCACTTGAATGAGGCTTTGTGACAGGGTAACAGATAGCTGAAACTGCATAATTACATATTGGTAACGATCAGAAACTGGGAGCAGACACCAAGACAAAAGAAGCTTTTCTCATAATGATCAATCACTCTTGTGAAACTGTCCTTTATTTTCATGGTATTAAGTAACAAAGATGACTGAAACTGTCCTTTATTCGTCATTGAATCGATTAACTTGGTTGTTTACAAAAAAAAAAGTTAACAAGAAAGGAGGAAAAAGGGTTTTAGCGTTGAGGACATTTTTTAATTTTTATTTGACTCGAGCATCGTTCAAAAGCTGATATCCCAAAACCATTCATATGTTAACGCATGTGCACTACGAATTATCTTCTTCTCTCTGCCAACAGACCAAACACGAACTCAAAGACAAAGTGACATCGAACAGACAAACAAACTAGCTTTTTAAATAGAGCGTAGTAAATAAAAGTAACCAAAATAAACTTACTGATGTCAACAACTTCCTTTTCCACGTTTGTGAAAAAACTCTTTGCATTTACCTCGTGAATAAAAACAAAAACAATGCACAAAGAAATATGAGGACATAAATCATAACCAAGCTGCTTTTCATAACAATAACTCATCCCATTAGGGTTCTAAACGAAAAGAGAGAAACACACCTTTCACGGAACACTCATATTTACACATGAATCCGTATAAATCGTACAGTAGTATGTCCTGAATCTCCAGGCAACAAGGCAAATCACAGAGTTAAAGAAATAGATGAAACAATTCTTTTTGGAGTATGAAAAAAAGAAAATAAACCAAAATAAGACCAGTCGACTTCCCTGTGTGCCGCCCATGTTGACATCCTCTCCTCCAAATAATAATAGTTTCCCTCAGCACCGCTTTGGAGGATATGTCGGCATGAAATCTTTCGATTTTGGGAGAGGGACTTCGTGGAACCAACCATGGTTAAGAGCCTCTTCCACTGTTAGACGTTTCTCAGGGTCCAAAGTTAAAAGACTGTTCAGCAAATCAAATCCACGTTCAGAAAGAATTTGACCACCTACAAATGAAATAGCTGGAAACTTCTTACGCAACATATTGTACGGTTGTGAAGGAAACTTGGCTTTAGCATTTGGAAACGATGAGAATCCAGGCCAGTTTGCCTCGTTTGGTGTTCCAAGGACTGAAAAGATCTTTTGAAGCTGATCAAGTTCACTCTTGCCCGGGAACAAAGGCTTTTGAGACAACAGTTCAGCCATAATGCAACCAACTGACCACATATCAACTGCTGTAGAGTACTCTTTTGCTCCTAGAAGAAGTTCAGGTGGCCTGTACCACTGAGTAATAACCATCTGGGTGTACGGCTTGATAGGGCTTCCATATTGGCGCGCCATCCCAAAATCACATATTTTTAACTCCCCACTATTGTTCATCAGGAGATTAGATGGCTTCAGATCCCTGTGGATAATCCAATTCGTGTGGAGGTAACTCAAACCTTCCAACAGCTGCATCATCAAGCACTTGACCTCGCTAGTGCTAAAAGGTTCCTTCTTTCTATCCATTACGCCCCTCAAGTCGTGTTCTAAGTGTTCCATGACCATATAAACATCATTATCATTTTTTCCTCCAACCACAACCTCCCTCACGTTCACAATTGAAGGGTGATTGCATGACAAAAGTATGTTAATTTCCCTCAACGATGTCAAAGGGAACCCATACTCTTCTTCGAACCGATCTTCCTTCATCTTGATCTTTTTAAGTGCCACAATCTCCTTTGTTTTCTCATCCCTTGCTCTGTAAACAATTCCATACGTTCCTTCGTTTATCTTGTTAAGCTTCTGAAAGTTATTCACAGACCTGCTCCCAAGCATCATGTTCATCCCTTCCTGATCTAAAGAAGCTGGAGCTTCATTTTCTACCTCAACATGATCAGAACTACAACACTCGCGATCAGAATACTCATCCGCGCTAAGCTTCTCTACGCTGTGATATCCACTACCAGATCCAGATGAATGATGTTCTTCAGACACCATTACTTCCCCGCACTCCGGAGTCAAACTGCTCCTATTCCATCTGCTTGTCCTGTAAATATTATCAGCATGAGAAACCAACTCCTCCTTAGGGGACCCCCACCTAGATTTCATAGGTTGTTCATGCATCACTTGTTCTTCCTCCAAGAAACCCTCTTTTACAGATTCCTGCATCACCTGATCTTCCTCCAACTGACCCTCCTCCAAATCATCAACAGGATTCTTCTCAGACAACCGGGCTTCTAACGGCTGTACAGGTGACACATAACCAGGCTCCGGTGACATCACAACACTGACTTGATCCTTTAAAGAAGAAGTCTTTCCAGTAGCAGCTACATCAACACCCTGATTGGATATCAAATTTGCAGTTGGAACAGGGAACGGGGACTTGGTCTTCTCACAAGACGGAGCTTTGTTCCACAGAATAGGTGAAAACTTCCTCTTTTTCTCAAGAGGTCTCTGAACCTCCGGTTCCTCTCGAACTTGCCCTTTCTCATAAGCCAACCGCGATCGATGACGCCCATCATTCCTCCCGACATAATGGTCGTTAGGCCGTTTGACATGACGCCTCTCAGCATCTCTACCACCACTCTGTCGAACATATAAATCACGAGAACCATTCCTATAAAATTCGTAGTCTTTTTTGGCAGCAACAGAGCTTCTAGAGACATCAACTCCCCCTGCCGCCATCGTATTTCTTCCCAATGAGAAAAATTGAATCGTATATAGAAATAACAAAAAAGGATGACAAAGAACACACAAAACCCTAGAAATAACCCAATTAACGAAACCCCAGAAATCAAATCACGATTAAGCAGATTCGATAGCTGTTTAATTACTTTTTTTCAACGAAATCAAAATCACGACCGATGGAAACAAAAAAAAAACGAAACCCTAGAAACTCAATTCCCAGGAAACGCGATAATAATTTTCCCCTTTTCTCTTCTCCGATTCACAAGTACCGGAAGGTCTTACCGGACGGCGAATTAGAAAACGGGTGACGGGATTGAGTAGATGGATCTACGAGCCCGATGAGATCGCGAGGCAATATCGTCAAGCTTTTTCTCGGAGATGCAAAGACGCGTTTTTTAATTTTGTCTCTCTCTGTAGTTTAACCTTTTTAGTTATAAAAAGCCCCAAAGGTCGGCGGCTCCAATAATTTCCTTTTTCTTTTAATTCCCTACAAATTATATAATGTTTGCGAGTGTACTAAAATAACATGAGCTACGACTTTTACATCGTTGGATCTCTCATCTATGAATCCAAAGTCGGTTAACACAACCGTTCGATTCATTCAATATTTGTTTAACAGTGACAATTGACGATGCTATTTATTAGTCCATTCATGTTAATACTACTATTATATTATAATTAAATCTTGTATAGTTTAAGTTTGTAACAAAAAAAAAACTTTAATACCAATTTTTCATTTACTTTTTAATTCTCTCATTTACTTACTTATTTTTTGGCAATTGCTAAGAATGTGCAATAAATTGTAAGTCAAATTTGAGATTTCAAGGATTATTAATTACCAACTTTAAAGAAGAAATATTATATTTGAGTAGTTCAAAATTGTATATATTATGTATTATGTTTTGGTTTTGTTGCCCATAAACCACATAAATAGTTCTAAGTATTTGTGTAAATAGAAAAACTACCTATAGAATTTAGTGAGGGTATTAAACTAAAAATATGAATTCACATTTGAGGTTATATTGTTTCATATTTACTTTTCAACTTTGGAATTTGGGAAAAAAATTCAATCGGTAAACTTTGTCTATCTATTTCAATCGGTAAGTTGTTTCCAAATTTCTAACAACATAAATCAAATAATTTATTCTATCCAATTTAAAACAAACAAACGATGTAAAATCATCTTATTAGGCCAGGTGTATGAGTCCGGCTTGTCTCGTATGATTGATAGACCTAAGACCCCAAACCAAGATTCCTGCTGGAACGCGATAAGACTGATTAAGGGAGTGAATCTAATGCGGTACCATGCAAAATAGAGAAGAGTACCAATCCCAGCGCAAACGAAAAGCTCTTGGTTGACATGCATGTTGTTCTCCTTGAATCAGTAAGAAATTAATTACCCCAAAAAGAAAAAGAAAACACAGAGAAATTCGATTGCGATACAAAATCTTGTACCTGATTTCTTTTTTTTGGTAAGGAAACGGGCGACCAAAGCCTCCCGTGTATTATTAAAGAGAAATTAAAAAACTACAAACGTACTCTTCTAGAGCGTGAGTGCCCAAGAAGATCTTCTCGAAATACAAACTCAACTATATCAGGGACATACTCAAAAGTATGCAAACCTAATGATAATGAAAACGCATAGTTAGCTAATCCATCCGCCAGACAGTTAGCTTCCCTATAAACATGTGAAACACGGACTATCCAGTCCCTTGAGAGAAAGCCATGGCACAACCGTACCATGAAAGACAGCGGATGATACTCACTTATCCATGTCTTCAAGAAACTCACCACCATCTCTGAGTCAATCTCCAATTCCACACGACTCACTTGATGTTTCCATGCTAAGCACAACCCATAGTAGGCACCCCATAACTCAGCCAAAGGAGCAGAGCATCGCCCAATATTAAGCGCAAAACCACCCCTCCATTCTCCCAACTCATTTCGCAAAACTCCACCTGCCGTCGCGAGAACCGGATTACCATGAGAGGCACCATCAGTATTCACTTTCAACCACCCCGTTTCTGGCACTACCCAAGCTATCATCCGTTCTACTCGCTCTACCGGCTGTCTTCCTCCACAGAGGACCGATATACTGTGGCCACTTCCTGCGCAAGGTCCTTCAGAAACCTTACTCGATCCTTACACTTACCTTGTTCTCCAAAAACGTTACCACACCTCCATTTCCAACCCCACCAAGCAGTCATGGCAAACAAAGTAGACCATGGACAGGCTTCCACTCCTCGACTTAAACTCAAATTATCAAACAGCCATTCAAACAATGTCTGAGTAAAAAACACAGTCCGCTTAGCAGGTGGAACCAACCGCAACCATACACCCAACATGGAGAATAGACTCCACTCCACCCTTGCAAACCATACAAATGTTAGTATCACACAAATGCCTACGGAATCTTTCAGCATTCACCATAAAAGCCTGGTTCCCCACAAGCCACAGAAAAGTACGAACTCTCTCAGGCACCTGAACTCCCCATATTCGACCAAAGAAAGCGGCCATACTTGGCCTAGGAGCATCATTACGTGTTAATAAGTGATAGGCAGACCGGACAGTGAACTTACCAGTCGAAGTAAAGCCCCAGGACAAACGATCCTTCGCACCCGTAAACCTGTCCAGAGCTACTGACAACAGCTCAAGCTTCTTCGCTTCTGGAAGATGAATCGCAATACGAGACATATCCCAGCCAACTCCATCAATTCATAAGTCTTTCGCCAATAACTCTGCATCCCCGAACAAATTGTTATCAATACAACTCTCCTTTAAAGCCTTATTTGATAACCATTTATCAGTCCAAAATTTAATAGTTCTTCCGTCTCCAATAACCCAACTGTGACGAGGAACAATAACCTCCCGTAACCCTGTCCCAATGCTCCTCCAGGTTGAAGACCAGTTACTTTTAACTCCAGTCCATGTCGTATCATGAAGTTGTACCTGATTTCTTGGTATTAACAGTTATGGATATAACTTTTACTTTATTATTCTTTTTTCAAAGTTCTTAGCATAAATAAAAATATCTATTTCAAATAAAATCATAATATATAAAATATAATTCACTCAATAATGTCGTTATAATATTTCACTAAAATATAGATATTTGTTTTACTAAGTTAGTTTTTATATATTTGTATTCCAATAATTTCTTTTAGTATCTAATCAAAATGTAGAGATCTTTTCAATTAAAATTATTTCAGAAACATTTTTACCTCTAATGAAAAAAAATATAATGTCTTCACCTTTAAAAAGGTACTAATTACTTTATTTTAAGTGTATCTTCATGGAAGAAATAGGGAGTAAACATTTATAAAAATGGAAATTAAGTTTCGGGCTTATTTATGATAACAAGAAAATTAGCAAGGGATACGTTTGTTTCCCTTTTTCTTACCAAAAAAATAAAATTAGCAGACTGATAGTTATAAAATAAAATATTAAAATTTGTATCACTTCAAGTTTCTGAGTCATCGATCTGGCATAACCTTTTTCGGTTCTGAGAAGAACTCGAAATGAAGCAAAAATACACAACGATAGAGAATTTTGTCTGAGTAAGTTGTTCTCATATTCACTAAGAACCGATACAATTAGATTTGAACCGGTCCGATTATCTCAAAGCTTAGACGCATTACCCTCCACAGCGATTTTAGTAAGCTCCCGACGCAGAATCTTGCCAGCAGGATTTTTTGGGATTGCGTTTATGAAAGCAACTCGTCTTACCTTCTTGTACGGAGCAACCTACACAAGAAGCAAACCAAAGAACATCAACTCTCTAAGTGTTTTGTTCTTTTTACATATATAGCAAGAAGAAGAACAATACTACTACGGAATAAAGAAAATATAATATAACCAAACAACATTCTAGAGCAATGAGCGCATTACTTGTTTAGCTACGAAATCAATGACTTGGGCCTCGTTGAGACTGCTTCCTGGTTTTCTCACTATGAAAGCCATTGGAATCTCTCCTGCATCCTCGTCAGGGAACCTTTGAATTGATATGACATGTCAGTATCAGAAAAGACATTTCAACAAGTTACAATTTTGAAAAAGTCTTAAAAGACTCACGGAACAACTGCAGCATCAACCACATCTGGATTCGAGTGAAGAATCTGCTCCAACTCTACTGGTGGAACCTATAAGATGATGATGCTTTTGATTAATATTAAAACTCCAACTCCAGATACTCTCTTCTTCTAACTAGTATACTTCACCTGATAAGCCTTGTATTTGATTAGCTCCTTTAGCCTATCAACAATATATAGAAAACCTTCCGAATCAAAATAACAGAGATCGCCAGTCTTTAACCACCCTTCTTCATCTACTGTCTCCGCACTCGCTTTCTCGATTCCCACATAACCTGTGCCCATCAATCACCCAACGTAAACCAACAAGCTTTAAAGTCACAAGAATGATCAAAATCTTGATGAAGACATTAGACTCCAAAAATCATGAAATCATGAATGAGTACTAGACTATTGCATGTTCCTCAACTATTGCATATGTATACAGTATACCTTTCATGATGATTGGTCCTCGGATCCAGAGTTCACCGTTTTTTCCCGGTGGCAAGGCTTCTCCTGTAGATGGATCAACAATTTTGGCTTCTAAATTCTCAGAGATGCGACCAACAGAGCCATATTTGACCGTCTCTTCAGGTCCAAACGTAGATGCGACTGGCCCCGTGCTCTCTGTCAAGCCATAACCCTGTGAGACATCACCGGAACCAGAAAGTTAAAAACTCATATTAAATCTTGATGGCAAAACTAGATTCCAAGAATCATAAAAATCCGATTCGTATATGCAAAGTCATGAATGTAGCTTTAATACTAGTCACCTGTACAATTTCAACGTCTGGGAATTTCTTGTTGAACCTCTCTGCAACGTCTTTACCAAGGGGAGCACCACCGCAGCCAAGGGAACGCAATGACCGAAGATCGTACTTGTTCGTTAGATCCGATTTGACCAACGTTACAATCAACGGCGGAGATACAGGTATACCAGTAACCTTATACTTCTCCACCGCCTTTAACATAGCCTCAAGCTTGAATCTGCCTAGAAGCACCAATGTCTCTCCAAGAGAGATGGCCCGAACCATCATCATGAACCCGAACACGTGGAAGAGCGGAAGCGAGAACAGTCCAACGCGATCGTAATCAACCGGATCTTGGAGAGCCCGTTGGTGAGACACGGCGGTCGAGGCGATTAGGTTACGGTGAGTGAGCATAACGCCTTTGACTCGTCCGGTTGTTCCGGACGAAAAGAGGATTGCTGCAGGATCCGATTGGTTGACCCGAACCTGAATCGGGTTAACGGAAGAAGAATCCGACCGGTTTAACCAGGAGAGAAACTCAGGAGAGTCCATCAGAACGATTCCGAGAGGGAACGAAGAAGAAGGCAACTTGTCCACCGTCTGCGATGTCGCGAACGCAATCACTGGCTTGCTGACTTGGACTTGATGACTCACCTCCAACTCAGATCCAATTGAATTCGACGGTGACATCACGACACCGATCGACATTAAAGCCAAGTAAAGCACCGGCACGTGCAACGAAGGCGGAGAGAGGATAAAAGCGACATCTCTAGAGGAAAGAGAAGGAAATCGTTCCCGGAGAGATACAGCGAGAGAACGAACTCCACGAAGAAGCTCTCCGTAAGTGAGGTTATCACCAGAGCTTGAGTTAACTAGGTAGCTTAGGGATTCAATGTTTCTTCCGGCTGTGGCTGGTGGTGAGGATTTAAGGAGGAGAGAAAGCACGAATTCGGTTGTGGAGAGAGGTTGATCTATAGGAGGTAGTGAAAGATAAGGACGAAGGCTGTGATAAATCCCTGTCCGTTTATCATAGCCGGAGCTCCGGTCAATCGAACGGCTGCCGTCGTTTTTTCCCGTCTGCATTTTTCGAATGCTGTCAGAGATAATATTTTTTCGTCGGCGGTGAATGTGCCGTTCTCATACGATTAGCGATATTTTCAATTTTATGAGAAGTCCCCATAAACTCATGTATTACGTGGCAATAATTCAACCAACCATATTTGACTATTAAAGAAAAAAAATACAAAAAACGTTCATCAAAATAAGCCATGAAGTAGTAGTTTACACGTGTCTCGTTTAATCATTGTTCGCACGAGTCACTTTTATTTACAAAAGAAAGAATGAATGAAGTTTTCAATTATGTATGTTCTACTGTAGAGTTATATGTACACGTGTCTAACAACGAGTGGATGCAGCTGGACATTTCTGTGACAGGTGTGGCCTTGAGGAGCAAGGTACCTGAGCTAGACGAAGAAACCAACGGACCTAACCTATGTTTTGTGACAGTTACTACTTACTAGTAAGCCTTGAGAAGCGCGACGAGCCTGACTTAACGAGGAAACCTATAAAACAGACCTGTGTTTTCCATGGCGGCACATACACTCCGGGACGGGATAAGCTATCACGTCACGATCTCTCCTTCCTCTCCGTGACTCAGGATGGCCTTGACTTTTACGGTGAAGCTTCCTCATTACAAGACTGAACTCAGATTCCGAAACCGAAGAATTTTCCATCAAAGGAAGCATCGCTCTCTTATTAGGCATTATAAACTTCCTGTGTCCTGCATAAGCTCTGTTTCCCTGTAAGAAAAGAACAGATATTAACAAAACTTTAGAAAATCAAATCCATCAACCATAATCTCCAAAGATCTATACTTTTTTTTCTTTCTTGTGTGTGTTACCTGCATAGCTTTTGCCATGTTTCCTCCATGGGAAGGAAGAAAAACATCGCTGCTAAGTGATACAATGTAGTCAATAGCTGCTAATGCTGAGGATCTGTTGGTGTAAGGCAAGAGCTCGCCTTTATGAGCTAATGTTTCCTTTGTCACCAAATTAGAGAACTCTTTAGAGAGCGGCTCTAATGCTCTTGCGCCACCAAATGGCTCTCCTCCTGCAATATATATCGATGCGTTCCTAGGTGCTCCCAAGGCCTTCAATAACCTTTCAACCAAAAAAAAAGACTCAAGCTTATAAGTTCCCATCAAACCATATTATATACAATTTGTCAAAAGTCAGGGTTTTATGTCCGATTTCTTCCTTTCAAGTTACCTTGCAATCTCATATGCATTGAGAGGACAAAAACCAGCAAGTCTACGCTCTGTATAGGTCATGTTTAGTCTACCAGTGAGGTATCGAGGCTGAGTCATTCGGGTCTCTGCTATGATTCGATCGAATTCTGAGCCTAAACCAGTCAGACAACCAGTTCTTACCCACACATCTTTCTCTAGCCTTACATGGAGAGCTATATATGGACCTTCAATCCACATTCTTCTCGCGAGCTTGTTCCCGAGATCCTCAATCGGTGCTGCGAATCTCAGTGCATTGAAAGCAACCTATAAAAGAAACAAATCAAACCATCACTTTCCTCATTTGGAAACTGATAAGAAAGGGCTGTTTTGGAAAAAATTGTACCTTGCATCGAAGTTTCTGAAGATCAGGAGGGAGATTCTTAGCAAGCCTTGAGTCTAAGCCTTTCAACACCAAAAGCCCTTCCTCATTCAACTACATTTAGTTTAACATCCAAAATCCAAGAGTCAGAGAAAAACATAAAAGTGAGTTAAACAGCAGCAGAATCAAACCTGTTTGAAGTATTTAGCACGGATCCAAACCGGAGAAACATCCCAAGGGATCTGATTCTCAATTGTTTGTCTAGACATAAGATGCGTTGAAGGTAGAGAAGAAACAATACGCACATCAGATCTCAGCGTCTTCTTGAAATGCTCTACATCGAATATATCTGAGAACTCACTGAGAAGAAAAAACAAAAGCTATTGAATCAGTAACTCAAATAAAAAAACCCCACGAATAAACAAAAAAAGATCAAAACTTTTCTGTTTTACCTTTCGTCTCCCCAAACTCGATTCACCTGCAAAACAGGAACAACAAGAACAGCTTCAAGAATCATAGCGATGACAACAGCATCAACGATTTGATTCCGTTGCTGATTAAGTCCACCAGAGACAACAACAACAAGGAATCGTTTCTTCTCTTTAGAAACCCTAAACGATTTCTTCCTGTAATCCAAACTAAAATCCAAACAAGGCTTGTATCCTTCACCATTGGGCTGTTTCCAAAACTCTCTCTCTTCCTTCGTCATATTCCCGGAGTGTCCTCCTCTCGACGGTAACGGAATTAATGCGGAAGCTCCGGAGACGGCGAGTGAAGTCAACATCTGATGGTGGTCGTCGACGTCGGAGATGAAGTATTTGAGAGAGGAAGTGGAAGATGAAGAGACGCAAGTTGACGACGCATGGTCTAAGGAAGATGTTGTGAGGAACGAGATTCCCGAGAAAACGAGAGAAAGTGAGATGAGAAGAAGGAAGAACTGTGGAGGTGGGCACCGAGTTTGGTGATGGTGGTTTAGGTATCGGGGACTTGATTTCTTCGGGGGAGTGAAGAAGAGGAGAGAGAAATGGAGGAACGGAGATGGCGGATGTGATGTAAAGAAAGGGTTTTTGAGAGTTCTCATCGATTTCGCCATTGATGCAGCTCACTGTGCAAAGAGAAGAGAGAGCGATTCAGTTACAGAGAGACTTCTGATTCTTCTTTTCCCGGGAAAATAAAGAGGCAGTACTAACGGAATCGAGTTTATAATTTTCAAAAAGCTCCCTGTATATATTATTTTATCAAAAATAAAGGCCGTAATTCTATTTACCAGAATTAACCCCTTCAAAGTTCAAACAATTGCTGAAGTCGTCTCAACTTTCCAAGTGTATAGCAGCAAAAAGTTATTATCACATTAACAAGTAAGCTGCGAGTTTGTAACCAATCATCGTTTTGGTTAAAATTAGCGCAGTCTGGTATGTTGATTAGCTCTGATTATCTCATATCGTCTATTTACAAACCTTGTTAAGTACCAGCACTAATCAATATCAGATTCGGAGTAAAAAAAACGATTAGACAAATTACTTATTTTGTAAAGAGACTGCGAAAATGCCGGAAAAAAACTCCTGTCTCAGACAAGAGACAACAGATTAATATTCAGGAGTAAAAATTCTACTCCAGATTTTGAATATTAGTCGAAAAGGCAAAGTGCAAGTACTAAAAGAAGAAAATAAACTGTCATTCCGCAGATGAGTGGATATATAGATGTGTCTCTCTCTTGTAGTAAGGAAAAGAATGGATTCTAACCAGAGGACATGCTTTGCTTGAAAATTTTTTGATCATGAAGACAATGCTTTTTTAACCTCTGATGTAACTTCCTGGGGAGCCTTCTCGGCCTGGATGTTTGTGAGAACAGCCTTCTTTGCGTAGTAATTAATCACCTGTGAGCAAGGGAAAAAAGAACATGAACATGAATGCAAAAGATACAGCTTTCCATTTTAATAAGCCTGGAGATACATGAAGTAGGAAATAATACCGGTTCAGTTTGACTGTGAAAAGCTGCTAGCCTCGACCTTAGAACTTCAGCGTTATCATCTTTGCGTTGGATCAGAGGCTCCCCGGTAATCTTCAATATCAAATAATGAAGAGAAGCAGTTGGTTAACATATCTTTGGGAGGGGGTTTGAATAACCAGATGAAAGATATCTAGAGTTATTGTAAGTCTTACATCATCAACTCCAGGGGTTTTGGGAGGCGCGAATTTTGTGTGGTAACTCCTGCCACTCGATGGGTGGATCCATCGCCCTGTTATTCTTTCCTCCAAGACCGAGTCATCAATGGCAAAGTTGAGAACTTTGTCGATTTCAGTTCCTCGCCTCTTAAGCATCTCATCGAGCTACAAACAAAAGACAAACCACCATAGTTAGGAATTGGTTACAATAATAACCAAAAGAACAAAGGAGAAATTGAGTTTTGTATTAAGCAGCACCTTCTCTGCCTGAGTAACAGTTCTGGGAAAGCCATCAAGGATAAACCCTTTTTGACATTTTGGCTTGTTCATGGCTTCATCAATTATACCAACAACCAAATCATCAGAGACGAGCTCTCCCTGAAATAAACAAAGAACAACTATCAAATAAACAAACTAACTAAAGGAAAGTGGAAACGAACACCAAATAGCATAACTATCTCAAAGAAAAATAAAAGGAGCTTACTTTTTCCATAGCTTCTTTCGCCTTCACACCAAGAGGGGTTTTAGAAGCAACAGCAGCTCTTAACATGTCACCAGTGGATAAGTGACACAAACAATACTCATCCTTAACTACTGGAGACTGTGTACCTTTCCCTGACCCTGGAGGTCCTGCAAAAATTAACAGTAACAAAGCATACTCAACATCCCATTCAAGCAATCACACAGGTTCAGACTTGATTCCCACAAAGAAAGATTCAAACTTCAGAACACAGCACAAGAACCATATACATCACAATGCCATGGTTGTAAACTCAGGAAACAGAACAAAAAAGTATAATCGTAGATCTGCAAAGTCTCAAGTCTATAAAACAAAGCAGACACAATCGAAAAGAAACGCTAATAATTCCAATGATACGAAGCATAACTAGACTTCAAGCTCACTGATACAATCTCTCAGATCTAAACTTACCCACCCAAAAGTTTCGAAATTTCACCATAGACAAAGTACAATTCTCCACAGGAAACAACGAAGATCATGGATCTACCATTGCCACAACGAAGCGTATGCGAATTTAGTCGTATCCGAGAAAGTACCGATTTAGTGAGATGACTAACCTATGAAGATGAGGCGCTTGTCAGGCTTTTGCGAACATTTCAAACGGCGTAGAAGCTCCGACATGAGATCCACCGTCTGAATATCTTCCAAATCCGCCGCAGCACCACCGGACGCCATAGCTGATCTAGTTTCGCTCGTTGCTCTTGTTTAGCTCACAAAAAAGTCTTCGTTTTTCTCGTCAAAAGGGTTTTGCTTCTCACAAGTCAAAAAGGATATAACAGTTACCGGGTCGGGTTTTAAAAACTCGGGTCGGGCCTTTTGATCTTGTAAAGGGAGTAGTACTAAACAAACCCTTAAACTCACATTATTTTACATTTATTGCCATTCATGTGACTTGTCCAAAAACAAAAAGTTAATGTTATTTATTTCCTTTTCTTGAATGGTTACATAAATAATAGTGGACTTTCATACACACAATACCCGAATCTAGTTTAAAGCATATAAAAGTTTTTTTCTTTTCTAAAAGTGAAGAAGCTATGGATAATAATATTAACACTGGTCACCATCTGAAGCAGCTTGCAACTGAGAAGCATATTGTAAATTCCACAAGATATCTTCGAAGGATGGTCGGCTTAAAGACTCCGGGGAAACACATTTGTTCATCAGAGTTATCACTCTTACTAAAGAATCGTTGCGACAAGTGGCTTGTACTGTAGGATTCACCATTCTTCTCCTCCCTTCCTCGCTCTCCAACGATGCCTTATGAATTTAGTAAAACTTGTTAGTTAGTAGAAAAAAGACCAAATCTTGTTTTGTGACTACGATCTTTGCGAGATACGTACCAGTTCGTCTTGTAGAAATGCTTCTTCTCTAGCTGAGACAGATGGTCCAACGATTGATTGTAGAAGAATCAATCCAAAGCTGTAAACGTCATCTTCTAGCCTTGACATTTGCCATGATTTTGCTATTTCCTGATTGAGAAAATGTGTTACCATGAGAGTGATCAGTGTTTGCCCTTGTTTTGCCATCAATCATCAATGTTAGGATCAGAACATTAAAAGAGACGAGCTTAACTGTGTTATGTCTGGTTGCTTCAGAGACAATGGACAAACCATAATCACTCAGCTTGGCAAATCGGTGTTGGTTAAGCAAGACATTGTTAGTCTTGAGTCTATTGCTGAAGAATCCAGGAATTACTCCAGTGTGAAGAAAATGAACAGCCTTTGCAACACCTGTCAGAACATTTAGCCTCTCTGACCAATTCATACCCTTACCTGAACTATCATCTGCCGCAAAAACGAAAATTTTAGTATTCTTTTTGTTAAAAAGACTGCAAAAGATTTTAAAGTTTTAAACAAGATTTTGAACCTGAGAGACAAGATTGAAAGTTTCCATTTGGAATGTATTCATAAATCAAGAAGACTTTTTCGACGCTGTAATCATCTTTTCCTCCACAATCTATGCAATGACCCAACAAGCAAACAAGATTCGGATGTCTAAGCTTTGCAAGCAAATCCAACCTCAGTTTTAGGTTTCTTATCGAGTATTTCTTCGATGAGGGTAAGCATCTTATAGCCACTTTTGTTCCATTCTCAAGGTTTCCTTTGTAAAGCTGAAAAAGACATGAAGCAACAAATCTCAGAATCTATCTAAAGAAGGTTGATGACACTGAAATTAAAAATGGTTTCAATGAACTTTATACCGTGCCATATAATGAGCTTTCACCGAGTATCATGGTCTTATCGAAGTTCTTTGTAGCTTTGACTATCTCTTCTACGCTAAACTGTCTACATACCGGTAAATCCTCTGAACCAAACTTAGATGTTTCAGAAACGTACCCTAATCACAATCACAATCACAAAAGTATTGTAAGTCAAATCATTATTCTCAATATTCAAGAACTGCGAGTTTTTAAGAAGAGAAAAACCTTACTTGCATTTGAGAGTATCTCAGAGGAAAATCCAATAGAAGGATGATTATCATGTACTGTCTTATGGTGAGAATGCTTCTTCGTTACTCCTTTTCTTCTAAGCAAGATGAATACACAGCAGATTACAACCAATATCGCCATTGATATACCAACTACCAAACCTACTTTAGCTCCTTTCTTCCATTTTCTTTTTCCTGATCCATTTTCAGCTTCTGCTACAGCTTCAGCTTCTTCCTCCGCACGAACTTCTTTAACACAAAAAGATTGTGGATGCTGCTGTTTCTGTAGAGATAAACAGTTTCCATTGAACCTCAGCGTCATATCTTTCTTGCTACTTAAGCAACGAGGAACTTTTCCGGTTAACTTATTGTCGGAAATGTCGATAAACCAGAGTTTGCTTCCGCATCTCAGATCATCAGGAAGTGAACCACTCAGAGAATTCGCTCTCAGATCGATATACTCAATTGTAGACAACGAGAGTAATGAAGGATGTAGCTCTCCTGATAGCTTATTACTCTTAAAGCTAAGAACTTTGAGATACCAATACGAATCAAACCAACTAGGTAATGTGCCGTTAAAGAAGTTATGATCAAACCTGAAAGTTTCAAGCTTTACCATTGTAGACAGCTTAGGTGGTACTGATCCAAACAGAAAGTTATTACTCAAATCCAAATACTCAAGTGAAGATAAACGATGAAGTTTATCAGGGAGATGACCCCAAATCCCTAGAGAAGCTAGAGTAAGAACCCTAAGAGATTTTAGTCTTGACAGTGTCGTGACAAATGATTCAATTGAGAATCTATCAGATAAAGTGACGTTAGAGATAGGAAAACCCTCAAAGGTTTTGGCTTTTTCTGATGATTTGTCACCGAAGATGTTTAGCTCTGAGACTGAATTAGAGAAACAAGTGATGTTCATCGACGGTGTTGCTTGTAAGTAGCAGAAACTGGTCTTGTGATCATACCAAGATTCTAGCTGTTGTGGGTATTCTAAGTGTTTTTTCAGCTGGAGAAGAACTTGTGCTTGTGAAGCTTGTAGCTGGGATAAGCCTAAACTGTAGAAACTCCATAGGAGAGATAACAAGAAGATGAATTTAAAGAAATCCATTTGTCAGATTTTCAACTTAATTTTATCAGACAAGATCTGAGTATTTTGATGAACCTGCAATACAAAAGAAACAGAGATGAGTCACTTCAACATTAGAACTTTTGTGATTCGAAACAAACCCAATAGTATCCAAAAAAAAAAACAGAGTAATCTTAAAAACAAGTTTGAAAAAACAGAGTAATCTTGAAAACAAGTTTGAAAAACAGAGTAATCTTGAAAGCAGAGTAGTAGTAGTACCTTAAATTTTAAAAGTTTCAAACACTTACTTCTTTAAACATTAAGACTGGAACATATCGATAAATCAGAGGCAAAAGAGAACAAATTCTTTCAGTCACCGACACATATCAGTGGTCGTGTAAGCAGAAGAAACAAAGCAAAGAATCTTCAACGCGTGAAAGAGATTAAAAAAAAAAGAGCTCTTTTTGTTTGTTCACTTCAGGGTTTTTGTTAGTGAGAATAGATAGAATAGGTAAGTGAGAGAGTAGTAGTAACACAGTAGTGTTTAAATACAAGAATCTTTCTTTTCGATATGCATGAGTTAAATTTTGTGGGGTTAAAACACTCATACCTATAGAAAGTGACTTTATTTTATGTTCATCACTATCTTTATAACTAAAAAGACAAAGCTTTCTGCATAATGTATACAATTATTAAACAAGTACTACTTATTAATAGTGATAATTTTTTTTTTATTCCATATACTACGACATTATTGTGTGGAAGCTTTTGTATTTGTATGCATATAATTTGGGACCAAGTGATTCCGGAAGAAAACAAAGGAGAAGGTGTTAAATGTTGTGTCGTGATAATAGGAGTAGTCATCATATGTAGTTGAATAATAATGACAGTGCGTATTATTGTGATTTAACAACGATGGAGAACATATAAAACAATACCTATGGAAATAACAAACACGATAATAATTAGAGAAAAAATAATTTAAAAATGGAATGTTGAATTATTTGTCATAAATCATGCTAATAAACAAAACACATATTCACCAAACGAAAAACAAAATAGATGGTTCTACCATGTAATTTAAGTATTATGAGATATTGAAATGTCTAGGTTTTTTTTGTGTGTAGCATATTAATTTTTATATAATATTCTATGTATGGGTTATCTAATTATTTTACATATGGGATAATGGGCATAGAATATTGTCATTTAGTAATAATCAATCTTAGTGCTTATTATATTTAGTAAAGAACCATTAAGCTTATTCAGAAGCTAAAAAAGTGGTGGACCGGTGGGTGAAGTTTTAAATGAAGATGGTTGGTTGAGGCTTCGGGAATTGAGAGTTTATTTTATTACTTGGTACACGAGGCCTCCATCATTAAGTCACACAGCCTGTCCCTTCTGCTGCTTCTATATCGAGTGTTTTAAAGAGTCAAAGATGTGTACCTTATGTTATTGACTCTTCAATTCACACTTGATTTTTTATAAACTACTACTAGAACTCAAAATACTTACATTAACAAGCCATTTTAAGTGAGAATATGAATAAGTTTGGCTATATTATTGTGGTGTGTGTCTCTGTGATTAAGTCTTTTGATTTATAATATAAAAAATAGGTATTTAGTTTGAATGTATTTCATACCATGCACTGTTGATTGTGTTAATATAACAATAGAACAGGGACGCTATATATATATATATATCTCTTTTTAAAATCAATTTCCTAATCATTGAGTTCTGATAGAATAACTTTATGTACATTTATTTTTATACTATAGTATACTTTGAGGACCAAAGAAGAATAAAATCAACGTTAGTTATTTAACAAAAATATGTATATGAATGTCGAAAGTGATGGTGTATATAGTATATATAAATATGTATGTAAATAGCTTCTGCGTATTAATGAGGTAGATGTGATAGCTTTGCTGTCTTCCAAATTTCATAATGAGTCAATAATCAATATATATAAACAAACACCAAAATTAGAGTGATGATATATATTCTGAAAAGAATCTTAAGATAGACTCGTATTTTAATTCCCAAGTCAAACAACTCTTACGTATAATAATAGTAATGTACCTTTGACAATCTTTGCGTTCACAACTACAAGTAGTTTGAGTGTTTGACGATCAAAGAGTCACTTGGAATTGTACGTTTACTAATTGATTATTACCGAAAACGCAAAAAAAAAAAAAAAAAAAAAAAAAAAAAAAAAAAAAATAGATCTCTATAGTAATACTACGGATGCATGGGTTTCGGATTTTGTTGTAAGCTCTTTTGGAAACCGAATTTATTTTGGTATCATTTATGATAATTGTCTTTTATGAATAGTGTATGTTTGATTTTTATGATTTCATTTCAGGATAATGAATATATTTGATTTAATTTCAGGATAATGAATATGATAATTTATTTTGGTATCTATATATACATTTCGAGACATGTATGAAAATACTAGAGTTGGAACTTATTTAAAATCATGCCATTAACATTAATTTTACAATTATTTTTTTATTTTAAATAATATCAAATTTAAAATCTAACTTAAGAAGATTTTCTCCAATTCAAATTTCCAAAAGTATTGGACCAACACCCATTAGCATTAAATATTTTATATTTAATTAATTTATTTTCTAAAAAAAACTTATTTTCATGTGTTTGAAAGCCAAGTGATTAAACTGTTGATAATAACTTTAATTCTTTTAAAAATTTTGGGGCCCAAACTAACACAAATTGTTAAAAAAAAAAAAAATTCACTGAAGTGTTTTTCAGTAGCTAATAAATTAATAGATTTTTGATCCATACTAATAAGAAACAATTGATATAAATCAAACTTTACAAAAAAAACACTCTACTATTTTAATCGACTTGCACAACTATAAATACAAAAGTGTTAAATGATACAAAGATAAAATAACCAAAATTACAAAGTCAAATTATAGTATACTCATATAATTATAAAAATATAATATATTATGTAATACTATTATCTCTACATTGTAAATGAAAAAAAAATCACAAAAAGTATATTTGTTGACTAAACTAAATTTAATGAAAAATAAGGATATCCTAACTTGTATATAATAAAACACTACATGTAGACAATATAAATTATACACTACATAATGTATTGATGTAAAACTATTGTAGATTAAAAAATACAAAATATATTATATACATATATAATTAAAATAATAAAGAAATTTTATTTTGTATTTCTAAACAAAAAATATATTCCCGCGGTGTACCGCAATAAATATCTAGTCATTTATGATAATTGTCTTTTTTTATGATAAATCAAACATATCATTTTATGATAATTGTCTTTTATGAATATGTTTGATTTCAAATTTCTAAATCATATAATGAATCTGTTTGATTTTATTTTAGGACCAAGAGGAAGAGTGACGATGGATGATCAAGCTACCAATCTGCGTCTTAAAAATGAGTTAGATTGTTTCCTTAAAAATAGCTCTCATAGTCGTTATATACACAATCAACTTTCCATCTCAGCAAACACTGGATTTAAAGTTGAAGAAATTCATAGAAGTTGGATATATTGTAATGAATGTTATAGATGGTAGAATGAAAATACACCAATAGGCGGCAGTTTTCGTCAGTATCACCGATGAGTCAATACATATTGTTGCTAAGGATGCTGATGATGTCCATCAACTAATATGCAGAGTAATAAAAATATTGGTTCATTTAATAATAAGTTTTGTTTTATTTAATTAGTTAACAGAGTTTTGTTTTTTTCTTAGACTTAGATCATCGTTGGATAAGACTACATTCAAATAACTCTCAAACAACAACAAATAGAGAGTGGTGCTCAGTGGCGGATCTAAAAATTAAATTTATGTGAGATAATAATATTAAATTAATTTTATTTAAGATTTTTTTAATATCTTAACGTAAATGATAAAATTTTGTTTGATTAATCGAATATGGACTTGTTAAGTTATTGTATTTGTATGATAATGATATTTTAATATTATATACAAAACAAAACATGTATTTAAGAAAAAACAAAATTAATGGGGGAATAATTAAAAACTAATGTAAAATAACACTAATCTAATGGAGAATGAAATAGTTAGAGAGGTATATGTCGTGGTGGTAAATGCCATAAACTGAGGCAAATTATGTAATCTGCTGTGATGAAAAAAAACAAACAAACAAAGTTTGTTCATTCCAATTGATTTTCAATTCAATGGTCCGTCCGGTTCAAATAAACCGGTTAACAAAGAACCGGTTTTCAATTTTTATTGAAGGTTTATCGTCTCTCCTATGAGAGATAAGAGAGAAAGGTTTATGTCGTCACAGATAATAGTTTTCTTCCTCTCTCACTCATCTCTCTCCAATTCCCGCTTCCATTCGATGAAACCTGCATCTTTGCAAGGTTTCTCGTCGTCCTTGAACTATTCCGATGTTCGCAGACCAGCGAAAATGGCTGCTTTTAGTGCCCTCTCCCTTTGTCCTCACACTTTCAACTTCCGGCCAAACTCTCGAATTAAGTGTTCCGTCACTTCTGCTCCTGCTTCTGGTATGTTGTTTCATTTCTCCTCTTCCTTTTCCTATTGAGTTCCTGGGTTTTTTTATACAGTTTTAAGTTTTCCACTACTACTCTAATGGCTTTCAAGTATATTGAATTGGTACAAGAATAAAAAAAATTGAAACTTTATGGGATTTTAGGTTGATAGTGGCGATTTATATATAGTTTCTTTGGAGATTATCACTCTGATTGTGCGAGTATAGTCTCTGAATTTGGTGTGTTATGTAATGGACCATAGAAGACTGATTAATCAAGTGGTTGTTTTGTGTATTGAGTTGCTTTTGTTCTTATATAATTGTTGATTCCGGTTTTCTTGTTTCTATGTATCAGGCACATCTTCTTCCCCTAAGACACAGCGTAGAAGATCAGGTCGACCAGAAGGAGTTGGTAAAAGCATGGAGGACTCTGTCAAACGTAAAATGGAACAGTTTTATGAAGGAACCGATGGACCGCCTCTCCGTGTTCTTCCCATTGGTGGCCTTGGTGAAATTGGAATGAATTGTATGCTTGTTGGAAACTATGATCGTTACATTTTAATCGATGCTGGTATAATGTTCCCTGAGTAAGTCCCGAGACATATGTATCTTGTTTATATTGGCGAGATCCTTCGTTTTTCTTTTCTTCTTCCTATGTGTGGTGTTAACTTTCTATGGAATACAGCTACGATGAGCCTGGTGTCCAGAAAATAATGCCAGACACAGGGTTTATCAGACGGTGGAAACACAAAATTGAAGCTGTTGTTATAACTCATGGTCATGAAGATCACATTGGTGCGTTGCCTTGGGTAAAGTCTTCTTCCACTCCTTGAAAAAGCCTTCTTGATTGAGTAGGTTTTGTTTTTCAGTTAACAGTTTAGCCTCATGGGTACTAATGCAGTTCTTTTCCTCTATCCATTGTTGGCTTCAGTCCTTTTTCTTAACTATACTCTTTTTCATGAGCAGGTTATCCCAGCATTGGACCCTAATACACCAATATTCGCATCATCCTTCACCATGGAGGTGATTTACACCTTGATTCTTGACATTTACTTTTCTCTTTCAATAAGTCTTCTTTATCTTAACAGCTACTAAGCTTAGATGTATAGCTTCAGTTCAAAATGTATCAGTTAGAACTGTCATTTTAGTTGCCTATGTCATATCATGCTTAATCTTCTCTTGCATTTTCACTCACAATTTTTTTTGTTTGTCTGTGCAATAGCTTATAAAGAAGCGCTTGAAGGAGCACGGAATCTTTGTTCAATCTAGACTTAAGACATTTAGCACTCGAAGGAGATTTATGGCTGGACCATTTGAGATAGAGCCCATTACAGTTACACATTCTATTCCTGATTGTAGTGGTTTATTCCTCCGCTGCGCTGATGGTAATATTCTTCACACTGGAGATTGGAAGGTAGAGTAAACCCCTTCATAAATTATTTCCTGTCCCTTTGTAGTTATTAAGCTGCATGAGATAAATTTGATTATTAACAGATTGATGAGGCGCCATTGGATGGAAAAGTCTTTGATCGTGAAGCTTTGGAGGAACTCTCAAAGGAAGGAGTCACGTTGGTAAGGATTCTGCAGAGACATACTCTTGTATCTGTTGAAAGCATATAAAATAAGGTTGAAATGGTCATACTGACTACTATAGGTGATAACTATGGAACAATTTTCCATCTCTTACACAGATGATGAGTGACTCAACAAATGTGTTGTCACCCGGAAGGACAATTAGTGAAAAGGTGGTTGCAGATGCTCTGGTAAGGAATGTTATGGCGGCCAAGGGAAGAGTAATCACAACTCAGTTTGCCTCTAATATTCACCGTTTGGGAAGTATCAAAGCTGCTGCTGATTTAACTGGTCGAAAGTTGGTATGTCTTTCCTCTTACATTTTAGCTTTGTCTATGTTTTGTCTATTTTCCATCTGAGATTCTAGTTAATATTCCAGCTTCCGCCATTCTATGTCATGTCCTCAAATTATGCAGCATCAATTTTCATTAGAGAAGCTAAAAGAACAAAATTTCATTTTTTTTATCTTTTACCTAGGTCTTTGTTGGCATGTCGTTGAGGACATATCTAGAGGCAGCTTGGAGGGATGGAAAGGCTCCAATTGACCCGTCAAGTCTGGTATAAGATCTGCCATATGTTGGTTTGATGATTATATAACAAGTTCTGCTTTCTATATCAGTTTATCCTTTATCCTTTTCTAATGTTTACGCAGGTGAAAGTCGAAGACATTGAAGCATATGCTCCTAAGGACTTGCTGATTGTCACCACTGGATCACAAGTAAGTTGATCTTGTCAACTTGTGGAGTGGTTGTTTTAATTCGACTTCATAGCTAATTTACTTGTTACCCTTATTTGAAATGACTCTGATTAGGCAGAACCACGCGCTGCCCTGAATCTTGCATCATATGGGAGTAGCCATGCATTCAAACTTACAAAAGAAGACATCATTCTTTACTCAGCGAAGGTATTGGATAGATATTATATGAAAATGTAAATGCTTATGCTCTGAGCATCTAGGCTGGGATCGCTGATATCTATTCTCGGTCTAATGTTTTACTCAAGGTAATCCCAGGCAATGAATCACGAGTAATGAAAATGATGAATCGGATAGCAGATATAGGGCCAAATATTATCATGGGTAAGAATGAGATGCTGCACACATCTGGTCATGCCTACCGTGGAGAATTGGTAAGCGACTGCTTTCCTCCTAAGGTTTCTTGATACATACAAGTTTTTTTGCCAGCTTTGCCTTTCTTTCTCTTTTCACTTCAGCAAAATTAGGCTTTTAGCGCATATGTAGAGGAATAAAGGCAATATTTTGTTCCATTTTGATTATATATTTGCAAAGTGATGAATGTCTAGGGGAGAACTTTGTTTCTAATGATTTTAAATTTTTCTTGTTTTGAAGGAAGAGGTTCTTAAAATAGTTAAACCGCAACATTTTCTACCTATACATGGAGAACTTTTGTTTCTTAAGGAGCATGAGTTGCTTGGGAAGTCTACTGGGATTAGACACACTACTGTAAGTCTTTCACCAAAGATTTATATACTCATGGTAGGTAGATAGCATACATCATCATTAGGAGTTTGATGAAATAGGTTCAAATTTCATCTGGTAACAAAGTGCTTCGACCATGAAAACAGAATTTCTGAGACATGATCAACTTTAAACATAATTTTCGTGGAAGATTCAGTTTATTATCTCTGAAATATAAAATAAATAAACACTTCGGAATGTTCCACTTTTGCGGAATGTTCCACTTTTTTGCGGAATGTTCCACTTTTTTTTCTTAACTTCCTCCAACTTCAGGTTATTAAAAATGGAGAAATGCTTGGAGTTTCTCACTTGAGAAATAGAAGGGTTTTGTCCAATGGATTTAGCTCTCTTGGGAGGGAGAGTTTGCAGGTCGGTTTTATTGTCACCGTTGTGTTCTGTTTTGATGGGGTAAATGACTTGAAAAGATATTGAATAATCCTAGCCTTGCTGCAGTTGATGTACAGTGATGGTGATAAAGCATTTGGCACATCAAGCGAACTATGCATTGATGAACGACTCAGAATTTCTTCTGATGGCATTATAGTTCTGAGGTAAATCTGAATTGTTAAAGTTCACTGCAAATGCATTACCTATAGATAATTACTCATTTCTTTGTATGATTTTCTATAATCCAGCATGGAAATCATGCGTCCGGGAGTCTCAGAAAACACCTTGAAAGGAAAAATAAGAATCACAACGCGGTGCATGTGGCTTGACAAAGGAAGACTTTTAGATGCACTTCACAAAGCTGCTCATGCTGCTCTGTCAAGTTGTCCTGTGAATTGTCCCTTGTCTCACATGGAAAGAACGGTCTCCGAAGTGTTGAGGAAGATTGTGAGGAAGTACAGCGGAAAGAGACCAGAAGTCATTGCTATAGCCACTGAAAATCCAATGGCAGTCCGAGCTGATGAGGTCAGCGCAAGGCTGTCTGGTGATCCAAGTGTTGGTTCTGGAGTTGCAGCTTTAAGGAAAGTTGTTGACGGGAACAACAAAAGAAGTCGACCAAAGAAAACACCTTCACAAGAAGATGCCCCAAAAGAAGTAGATCGGACTTTGGAAGGTAATGTCTCACTTACGCATTTGTAGATGCATATTCGGGTTTTAGTTATGTAATCCAACATGCTTCACTCATGCAGATGATATTATTGATAGTGCAAGACTTCTGGCTGAAGAAGAAACTGCGGCATTAACGTACACAGAAGAAGTTGACATGCCCGTGGGAAGTTCCTCAGAAGAGTCTGACGATTTTTGGAAATCATTCGTCAATCCATCATCATCACCTTCACCGGGTGAAACCGACAATGTGAACAAGGTAACTGATACGGAGCCTAAAACAGAGGATAAAGAAAGCAGCAGAGACGACAATGATCTATCTGATACTTCAGATTCTGAAACTAAGTCACCATCAAAACGTGTGAGGAAGAATAAATGGAAACCGGAGGAGATAAAGAAGGTAATCAGAATGCGTGGAGAGCTGCACAGTAGATTTCAAGTGGTGAAAGGTAGAATGGTATTGTGGGAAGAGATCTCTTCAAATCTATCAGCTGAAGGATTCAACCGAAGCCCGGGGCAATGCAAGTCTCTCTGGGCGTCACTTATTCAAAAATACGAGGTTCGTCTCTTGAACATATGAATCTGTAGCTTCGAGATTCATGTTTAAAAGATAAAAAAGCTCTAAAATTGGCAACTATAAGATTGATCTACACATTTCTTTTTGGCAGGAGTGCAAGGCTGAGGAAAGAAGCAAGACGAGTTGGCCACATTTTGAGGATATGAACAACATTTTGTCAGAGTTAGGCACACCTGCATCTTAAGTAATGCATGACATTACATTATCTGCCCAAAAAGAATCATCTTCAAGTTTCTTAAATTGAACAGAGGGCATTTGATTATATTATATGTATGTAACATGTAAGATGATTTTGTTCTGTAGAAGCTATCAAAGCAGAATCCAAATCCCCGTAGAAGAAAACCTTTAGACAAGTCTTTTTGGTTTAGTTTTACATTCGGTTTGGCTTACAACACATTTATAAACCGGATTTTGTTCAATTTTGGATGGTAATGTGGGTTTTTATTGGTTCTGGTCTGTTTGATTTCATTATCCAAACACTAATTCTTGATTAGTTCCAAATTAATGTATGATTTTAACGCAGCTTCTTTAACCTGTATGGGCCTAATTTGTTGAGCCCATTAATGATTTTTAATTGCAAATTATTGGCCCATAAATAGTGTCTACGAACTTATATAATTTGGCGGAAAGGTGAAAATTAAAAGCAAACATGGTCATACTGACTACAATAGGTGATAACTGATAACTATGAAACAAATTTCCCATCTCTTACACAAATGATGAGTGACTCAACAAATGTGTTTTCACCTGGAAGGACGATTAGTGAAAAGGTGGTAGCAGATGCTCTGGTAAGGAATGTAATGGCTGCCAAGGGAAGAGTAATCACAACTCAGTTTGCCTCTAATATTCACCGTTTGGGGAAGTATCAAAGCTGCTGCTGATTTAACTGGTCGAAAGTTGGTATGTGTCTTTCCTCTCATATTTTAGCTTTGACTATGTTTTGTATAGTTTACCAACTCCTGGTAGCAATTTTTTCCCCCATAGCCATTCTATGTCATGTCGTCACTCGTCAAAGTTTCCTCAAATATGCAGCATCAATTTTCATTTAGGAAGTTAAAAGAACCAAATTTCATTTGTTTTTATTTTACCTAGGTCTTTTGTTGGCATGTCGTTGAGGACATATCTAGAGGCAGCTTGGTTGGATGGAAAGGCTCCAATTGACACGTCAAGTCTTGTATAAGACCTTTCTCTTGTATAACGATTTTTTTTTTTTTACATACAAAGCGGCAACACATGCCATATGTATAATTAGTAACTAAAATATAATTAGAATTAATTAAATAAATTTGTAAAATTTACATACAAAGCGCCAACAATCAAACGGAATATAACACATGCCATGTTTAATTAAATAAATTTGTATAATTCGGATATTCACTTAATGTATTCCGTCTGGTACTTAATTATAAAATTTTATTTACTTATATGTCTGGATCAAGTAAAATTGTTCCTAATCATATTTCTCTAATCTTTTTTTTTTTTTTTTTTTTTTACATACAAAGCGCCAACACATGCCATATTTTAGAAAGCCTTTTTTCAAAAAAAAAAAACATGCCATATTTAATTAAATAAATTTGTATAATTCGGATATTCACTTAATGTATTCCGTTTGGTACTTAATTATAAAATTTTATTTACTTATATGTCTGGATCAAGTTAAGAAAAATATGATTAGGATTCTCCTTCAACAATTCACCTTCTCATTAACTACAAATTTCATTATGTGTTAGCCCATTTAAAATAAAATAGCAGTTAAAAATACAATAACAATATTAATTTGTTAATCTTCACCTCTCATTTTTATATATGAGTCTATTTTGTGAAACAAATAAATTATCATATATTTTATTATAATTAAAAAATATTTTTATTTCCAGATATACCATAAGTTGAACTTTTAAAAACAAATATAAATGATTCAATCTATAAAATATTCAAATTTTATTAATATTATTCTTTAAAAATAATATCTAATTAATTTTTTTTACTTAGTAACGGGTCAAAATTTGAATATTTAAATTCAATTTCATACTTTTTGTTGAATTTTATAATTTTATATAATACAATAAACTTTAAATAATTTATTTTGAAATATTTTTAAAATATTGAAACTTGATATTAAAGTTAGAAATTATAAACACTCTAAATTTGTTTGTTATAGCAATGTCAATAATATGTCACTACAATATGAAAGAATTTAAAAAAACCAAGTATATTAAAACAAAAAGTATAATAATATATTAAATTACTCATAATATAATAATTCGTTTTTTAAAAACCAAATTCACAAAATTATGTCTTATAACTAGGTAACAACCCGCACGATGTGCGGGATAAATCGATTTAAAGAAAATTATTATTCGATAACCAATATTTGTTTGTGTCAAACATAATATGTAACTACAGTTTTTTATTTATTTATTCAAAACTGCGTTTTTCGTGTAAAAAATACGTTTTACCCGTGAAATCTTTAAATGTGTAAGAGAAAATATTGATAAAATGTTACTATTTATTGCAACATATCTTTTGTGTGGTTTAAAAATCAAATTCATATCTCTTATGTTTTATTTTGTAATCATAACAATTTTGCGTGTTTCTTATGTAACCATAACAACATATACTAAATTACTCGGTAGTTTAATTAATTAATTTTATTATATGTTAGTAACAATCAGATTCTAAACTAAATTTTTTTGAAGATAATCTAATTTGTTGATTTAATATTTGTGATTAGGCTATTTAAATCTTTTGAGTTAGTCGTTTGTTTATATTTTCTATAAATAACGGATTATTACCAAAAAACCCATTATGAAAAAATGAATGAAATTTCAAAATCAATGTATTCGTGTGAGAATACATTTCACCCGTGAATTATGTGAACATGGTCAAGAAAATATATATAAAATGTTACAATTTATGGAAATATATATTTTTGTGTGCTTTAAAAATCAAATTTTTTATTTTTATGGTTAATCGAGTAACTATAACAATTTTTCGTAATCTAATAATCACTCATTTTTTTTTTTGGGTACTAAGTTTATTTATAATGATAAGGGTTATTGTCTCATTCCTTTTTAATAGCACATTGATTAATGTACAATTAAAAAGTATATTCTTATTCGGTTATCAATATTTCTATTATCTTATGAATAATCACACTAAATGTTGAGATTAATTAGTTTACATACTTAGATATATATATATATATATATATATATAAATAATCACACATCATGTTATCCTCTAATTTGTTGTCATTTTTATATTTATTTATGAATATCTGTAAATCTATATTTATTGGGAATTAAGTTTCCTTTAATAAGTCTGAGATAATTCAGGGGTTATATATTTCTTTTTATAATCAATTATAATAACTATTGAAAGTTTGTTATTTAAATTATTATGGTAATAATACTAACATAAAAAATAACATTTTTAATATGATTTTGTTAATAAGTTATATGTTCTTTATTTTTATTAACTTTATATGCTTTTATAGCCTTTTTAGAATATTTTACTTATATTGATTTCTTAAAAATAATAAAACTTTGACTTGTATATTTGTAAGTAAATTTTAGTGAAATTTTGACTTAAAATAGTATGTAATTATTTAATTAGTTTTAATATGTGATATTTAAATTTGTGTGAGAATTGATGAAATATCTAATTATTATTCAGTTAATTGTTTTTCTTTTTTGAAAATATAATGGCATGTTAATGTAATTAAGTAGAAAATTTAAGGGTTTTTTGGCTAAATGTGTCTTGAGCTCTCTGGCGGCGACACATCAGTTTTTTCAAGAGTGTGCTTCTCTTTTAATACATAGGGGATGACATTCAAGTCATTAGGTAGAATATACATTGTTGAACTAACTTCACATACATAAACTAATACACCATATTAAAATTTTATTTTAAAATAGAAAATATACAAAATTTGGTATAAAATAAAATTTAACAAGTGTTATAGCACGGGTGCTTATTTAGAATCATTAACAATATAAAACTTACAAAATAAGTGTATTTTTCAAATCATCTTATTTAGCATATGATTTTATTGCATAATATTTTATCAAAAAAACTTTTAAAAACAGTCACATAAATTATATTTTATACAAAAATTACAATACAAATAAAATGAATTTCAATCCGTGCTCTAGCACGGGTCTTAATATAGTTAATTATATATTGTGAAACTATTCGCCACTATTGTAATGTGAGAGTTTGAAACTTAAATGAGATTGTAGGTTGATAGTGGCCAATTTGGATAGACTTTCTTTGAAGATTTCCAGTCTGATTTTGTGAGTATTATTTTTGAATTTGATTTGTTATATGTCGTTTATTCATTTTATAATATTTAGTAACTATGATTTTTAATAACTATTATGATTTTAGTATAAATTTATTTAAGTATAATTATTAATTATATAAATTTATATAGCTGTAAAATGATAAGAAATCAAAATTGAGAGAGCATTTTGTAAATAAGAAAGTGTTGCTCCAAATTTGAAGTAATACTACTCAACTCATATCTCTATATTTGGAGCAACATTTGAAGTACTATTGGTGTTAGTTTTAGTTTTGCACCAATATTGACTATTAGAGTTGGTCTAATTGATTTTAATTTGATGGGTACATCGGTCCGTCCGGTTCAAAATCATCCGGTTAACGAAGAACCGGTTTTTCAATTTTAATTATGTCATCCTGTTAACGAAGACATTCAGGACCATTTGAGATAGAGCCTATTAGAAACTCTATTCCTGATTGTAGTGGATTATTCCTCCGCTGCGCTGATGGTAATATTCTTCACACTGGAGATTGGAAGGTAGAGTAAACCCCTTCATAAATTATATCCTGTCCCTTTGTATAGTCATCAAGCTGCATGAGATAAATTTGATTAGTAACAGATTGATGAGGCACCATTGGATGGAAAAGTCTTTGTTGATGTATGAAATCGACAATATAAATGATAAGAATATAAATGGGATGAATCGGATCTGGTTCTTTTATTTAACGAAGAATTCAACAGAAAGTTTTATAGAAAATGACAATTAGGGAGTTAAGCGTTTAATACGAGAATAATAGCTCTTCTCTCTCTAATTGCCCAAGAAAACGTCGATCCTCTGATGTGACAATGACATCATGTATTTATAGTGGGCCATTGACCTAGGGTTTCTTCTGTTTTTCTGTAAAATGACGGTTTTGCCCTTGCGGCCTGTTGGGCCAAATCCAAGACTTCAGGCTCTAAATCTCTTGAGAATCTTCTGTTTGGGCTTTAGGAATGTTGGGGGCAAAGCCCATATCCAACAGTCTTTGATCGTGAAGCTTTAGAGGAACTCTCAAAGGAAGGAGTCACGTTGGTAAGGATTTCTGTACAGAATCATACTCTTATTATCTGTTGAAAGTAGATGACTAAGGTTGAGAATGGCTATACTGACTACTGAATACTAGGTGAGAAATTTAAAACAATTTTCCATCTCTTACACAGATGATGAGTGACTCAACAAATGTGTTGTCACCCGGAAGGACAATTAGTGAAAAAGTGGTAGCAGATGCTCTGGTAAGAAATGTGATGGCGGCCAAGGGAAGAGTAATCACAACTCGGTTTGCCTCTAATATTCACCGTTTGGGAAGTATAATAAAAAGCTGCGGCTGATTTAACTGGTCGAAAGTTGGTATGGCTTTCCTTTCACATTTTAGCTTTGTCTATGTTTTGCATAGTTTACCAACTCCCCATAGCCATTCTATGTCATGTCGTCAAAGTTTCCTCAAATTATGCAGCATCAATTTGCAGTAAAGAAGTTAAAAGAACAAAATTTCATTTGTTTTTCTTTTACCTAGGTCTTTGTTGGCATGTCGTTGAGGACATATCTAGAGGCAGCTTGGAGGGATGGAAAGACTCCAATTGACCCGTCAAGTCTGGTATAAGACCTTTCTCTTGTATAACGAAATTTTTTTTACATTCAAAGCGCCAACACCTGCAAAGTCATTTAGGCCCATTTAGTTTGGTGTATATAAAAAGAAAGAAACCCTACTACGGATCGAGGACTTGTGTCTGTTATTTTTTTGGTAAGAAGGACTTGTGTCTGTTATTTGATTTTTAGGTTTAGAGGGATGAGTAGTCTCGTCTCAAGGTGGTGGGAGGAACCGGCGAAGGCTGCTAAAATATCGGTGTGGTGGGACATGAAGGACTGTCCGATACCCGAGGGTTATGATGCTCGTCTCTTCCGTCCGAGTTTAGAAGCGGCATTCAAGAGTGTTGGCTACTCTGGTCCTGTCTCTATCACTGCCTATGGCGACCAAACACAAACCCCTGATCACCTCCTGCGAGTGCTCTCTTCCACTGGAGTCGCTGTTGCACATACCAGACCCGGTTAGTCCAAATTTTATTGATCTCTTGAGTTTAGAGTTTACATTTCCACTATCCTTACCCTACTGGAAGTAGCAATGTTACGTGAACGGGTTCGGTAGCAGCGACTTAACCTCACTTTTTGTGTTTTTTGCTCTGTTTTGGTTAATTAGCTAAACTAATCCTTTTCTCCTTGGTACTGGAACAGAAAACTAATCCTTTTCTCCTCTGTACTGGAACAGAAAGCACAAACTCACTCATGTATGCGGATATGGTGGAATGGCGAGGTAAAAATCCTGCTCCGGCTTCAATGATGATCATATCCAATCAGGTGCACACTGTCTTCGCTTGGGATCTGGCCCGGCTACAACAACGGACGCTATACAACCTTTTTCTGGTTTACTCAATCGAGTATCAGTTTATGACAATCCTGACTACTTGTAGAGAGTGGGTTTGGGAAAGATTACTAGGGTACGCGGATGATGAGACCAGAAGCGCACCACTTGTTCAGGAGAAGCGCAGTGACACGGGCGAGTTATCATCTGCCACGCTTTACTGCAAATCTTGCAACTTCGATTCCCAAAGCCCTGAAAATTTCAGGAAGCATCTCTCGAGTTACAAGCATAAACGAGAAGTATACATCCTCTCTCTCTCTCTATACTTGTATATGAATTGTTTCATTGTCTACTACCTATTTTGAGCAACAACCTTTGTTTCCACTCTCTGTCAAGCAGGAGGCTATAGACCCTACGGAGACAGTAGTTGACTGTGTAACAGAGAAGTGGGCAAGGGACTACCCGGCGACGCCTGAATACGCGACAGCTCAGATACGGGACTTGTTTGAATGTCCGATCCCCAAGGGATATGATGCTCGTCGGGTCCGGCCGAGTTTAGAAGCGGCATTCAAGAATCTTGGCTACTCTGGTCCTGTCTCCATCACTGCCTTTGGCGACCTAAACCGTATCCCTGATCACCTCCTTGGAGGGCTCTCTTCCACTGGAGTCAATGTTGTGCATACCGGTTACGGTTAGTCCATTTGGTTATCCATCTTTGGAATTTAGGGCGGTTTAAAAATATTCATCTATGCCTACTGATCAATGGCTGCTTTCCTTTGTTGAGACAGCTTACAAAGAAACTCTAATTTATGAAGATATTGAGATTTGGGTAGATTCTAATCCTCCTCCGGCTACTATTATGGTCATAGCGAATAGGTTGGAACCGGTCTATCCAGTTTCTCTTGTCAAGCTACTACAAGTGCAAAAACACAAGCTTTTTCTGGCTTATTTATGTAGGCCTCGCAAAATGTCTGCCCTGCTCACTTCTGCCGAGTGGCTCTGGGAAAGCTTACTTGCAGGTGTTTGTTTGTCTGTCTGTTCTCTCATCGGTCATCCAGTACTGTTTGACGTAACCATTAAACTAATTACGATAATTTCTTTTCCACAGTTTCAGAGACAAGAAAACACGTTCTTCACAAGTGCAGTACAAGTGAAAGTTTTTCCACAGTTTCAGATACAAGTGGACACGTTCCTCGCAAGTGCAGTAAAATTGAAAGTTTTTTCACTCTTTCAGAGGCAAGAGAACACCTTCATAATTGCAGTAAAAGTGAAATTTTTTGCACAGTTTCGAAAACTAGAGTACACGTTTTTTCCTCTAATCTAGAGGCAAGAAGCCACGCTATTCAGAAGTTCAGTAAAAGTAAAAGTGAATCTGCCTCAGTATTTTATTGCGAAATGTGTCTCTGTTATTACGAAAGCCTTGATGATTTCAGGACGCATTTCTCAACTGAAGAACATACACAACAAGTAAGTATCCCTCTCTCTCTCTCTCTCTCTCTCTGTCTCTCTCCTTGTATCATAATTAACATTTTTTCATTGTCTAACCATTTGAGCATTAACCTGTTTAACTGTTTCCACTCTCGTCGTCATGCAGGAGGGTTATATTAATGGACTTCCAATCAAACAAACACTGTTGCTTGCTCTTGCGTTGCAAGCTACTACTACCATCTTTGTAACATCCGATGTTTTAGCTTCACCAACAAGGCAAAGGCTCCGTAGCATGGCAAAATGCATCACTGCAGCTGAGAAATACCTGTGGAAATCAATTATTTAAATGTCATCAGCCCTACGTTTTCCAATGAAACAAATTAAGGAGGCATTGAAAAACATTATTATAAAAAGCTTTCAAGTTACCATCTGTGGTTTAAATGGCGAGAGGCAAGGTGAGGCGACAGAGGGTAGGTTTGGCACCCTGCGCCTAGGCGAGATTCGCCCCACGCCTTTGGTGTATGAGGCGCAACTGCAAAAAACAGACATAAGGTTAGTCATAAATAACCGATTCCTTACCATGTAAGCACAACCTGAGTCTAAAACCAATAGCTTATCATTTGAAATTGAAACATAGAGAAAGATTTGAAAACAAAGAAAAAGCCAATCATGAGCCTGAAACAGAGAAATGAAAACAAAGTAGAAGCAAATCCAACGAAAGTTTAAAACTTAAACACAAAGCCTAAAAATCCATCTCATCATCATCAAACTCGTCATCTTCGACATAGACTTCAGTATCATCATCTCCTCCCATGAAAGTAGAGACTTAGATCAGAGAGGAAAAACTATCGTGAAACTACGAAGCTAATAGTGAAGTTTGACTTTATATGCAAAAAATGTTTAGGGCTTCTAGCAATAAATTCACGGCAATCAACAAAATCATTCTAGAAACATTTTAAGTAAGCAAATATTGAGAAAATATTGAGAAAATATTGAGGTTTAACCATATATTGCCTCCTACTATTGCAGGCGCTAAGCGAGATGAGGCGGGCTCCATGGCAAGGCATCCCGAAGCGAGCGCCTTTGGTCTACCGCCTGGCCTCATCTACTAGAAGCGTTACACCCTTATAATCACCTCGCCTCTCGCCCAGGCGCGCCTAGGCGACGCTTTTTTAAACAGAGGTTACCATAGTGGAGCATAGTGTAAGTTACCATAGTGGAGCATAGTGTTATGATGATAAGTCCAGGAATGGGTAAGACAACCTGTTAATAAACACATAGTGTCAAAGTTGCGATTGATTACTGTAAAAATATTTTCTATTTTTTATTCATCAAAATTTTTTGTAAAACAGTTAAAGTAGCATGCAAAGGTAATTTTATTTCAAATAACTTTTTTAATTTATAAAATAATTGTGGATAATAATAATCTTTTTGTGTGGGCAGGATGAAAACTCTTATATACCTAGAAGCATGAGACAAGTAGGTAGAGAAGTTGAATTGATGGTGGAATTCGAAATACACAACCAGACGACAATTTTCGTTAGTATAACCGATGAGTCAATATGGATTACGGCTAAAGATGATGCTGATTTCCGTCAACTAATATTGTAATAATTGTTTATTTGATAAATACGATCTCGATGGCATTAAATAATTTTTATAAATTTATATTTATCCTAATGAAAAATAGCTTTTTATTTCCGTACTTGTTATACACAATCTTACCTAATAAAGTAAGATTTCTTCAAATTCATGCTCTAATAAACTAACAAATGGTGGTCTATTATTTTGACATGTATTATTCCTCTAAAATTTAAATATATTATTTTTTATATTCAATAAATTTAATTATTAAAAAAGTCATATCAGTTTTTTAACATCCATTTAAATATTCTATATTTTCTGATGAGGTATCATTTATCAATATTTTATATAGCTACCATAATATTATCATTTGTTAGGAAGGAAGTAAATACTACAATATAAATAAAAAATTTACACCAAAAGATAAATTAATTTCATTCTAAAATAATATCAAGATATGAAAAATATGAAAAATTATAATATTTCTTTGTTGTAAAATATTTTCCAATATTTAGTTAACAATTTTAGAAAATATTTATTTTAATTTATCTTTTGAAAATATTAGAAAATCTTGATTTTAAAATAAGATCAATTAATTTCATTCTAAAATAATATCAAGATATGAAAATATAAAAAAAATGTAATATTTCTTTGTTGTAAAATATTTTCTAATATTTAGTTCTCAATTTAAAATCAATATTTTAAAATATTTTCTAGTATTTTCCAATATTTAGTTCACAATTTTAAAAAATATTTATTTTTATAATGTTTTTTAATTGGTTCTGCTCGGTTTGATTCAAATCCAAACACTAATTCTTGATTAAATCCGGTTAAGATTCAACCGGATAAATCTAATAAAGATACGGTTGTACATTGAACCAAAAGTTAAAAGTCCGAAGTGACGGTTTCACCCTTAAGGCAGAGTTCGGTGTTCCACCGTCGATCTATTATAGGGTCGCCGCCGTGGCAATGTAAAGAGATTATTTTTGCAAAGTGAGAGCTGAGTTTTCACATCTTGGATCGACGAACTTTGAAGAAGAAGAAGAAGAGAGATGCCGAAGAGAACGACACATACGTATTCGAGCGAGGACGCGGCGCCGGACGGACCCGACTCTGATCTCTTCGTTTATTACTGCAAACACTGTGGTTCTCATGTCCTCATCACCGGTTCGTTTCTACTATTTCCACCTGCTTCCTAATTATCCGATTTATGAGGGTTTAGTTGCTTGAACTTAGAGTGGAACCCTACTTGCTCACATCGAATTGGCGTTTGTGTGGAATGATTTGCTTGATTGTATTTTTTTTTGGGTTTCCAGATACATTGAGTTCGAATTATGATTGAAAGTTTCAATCTTTGATTGGCCATTGTAGTTTACTGTTTTAAAGTGGTAGACTTGTTGGTTTAGTGCTTTAGTTAAGGTTAACAACAAAGTACGTTTAGGTTCAAAGACTCCAACACAGATATCTTTACATGGTTTCAGTTTAGATTATGGATTTTTGTTTCAGGTAGCAGTAGCACCTATGGTAATATTGATATTCGTTTATGAACTAAAAAGTTGGAATGTGTTAAGACTTGTCTCTTTCTCTCTATGGTCTTCTTTTGGCAGCTCATTGCATGTTTCATGTAATTCTGTACATCTACTTATTTCCTGAATCTTTCTTATTGGTTTGGTACTCCTTGAGTTTAGATTAAGAGTGTGTAACATGCAAAGTTGTGGTGATTGAAATATGTATATGGTGACCTTGTATAGTGTTTGTATACTAATTTAGATTCTTTACAAGATACCCAGTTGCAGAAGATGCCCAAGAGGAAGACCGACAGATCGAATGTACTTGACAAGAAGAAGCACCTTGCTAGGTTAAATGTCAGCGAGGGAGGAAAAGTTCTATTGAAACGGTAAGTTTTTATATGGGGGTAGTGGATCCAGTCTTTAAGCTTCATATTTTGGATGTGGTAGTTTATTTTCTTTATGTTTTGGTTTGTTACCAGCGGTGAAGGGAAAATGGAGAGACAGTTTAGAATGAACTGTATTGGTTGTGAGCTTTTTGTTTGTTATCGTGCTGAAGAGTCTCTGGAAACAACGTCTTTCATTTACATTGTTGATGGAGCACTTAGTGCTGTTGCTGCAGAAACTAACCCACAGGTACAATTGGTTTTTTATTAATAATTATTCTATTGCAAGATGAAAAATTAGATAATTAATCTGTTATGGCGGCACACAGGATGCACCTGTACCTCCCTGCATTTCACAACTGGACGGTGGACTTGTTCAGGTTGCAATAGAAGTGGAAGACCGTGCACAACGTTCAGCAATCACAAGTAAAACATAGTCATATGACACAGAATCTCTTTTCTAACTCACTTGACATGGACCTTCGATTTAACAGTTTGATTGGTCCATGCTTTTTCTCTATGCAGGGGTAAATGCTGATGATGTTCGTGTGACGGTTGCTGCACCAGCAGCTCGTGGAGAAGCAAACAACGAGCTTCTGGAATTCATGGGAAGGGTATAATTCAATCCTTTATTAACCATTTATTAAAGATTTATTCTCTAATCACAAAGTTTCTTATGTCGTATGTGAATGAGGTTTTTTGACCAACGCTAGACCTCTGTGTTTTTGCTCTTTCAGGTTCTTGGTTTAAGGTTGAGCCAAATGACTCTCCAAAGAGGTTGGAATAGCAAATCAAAACTTCTTGTGGTACGTTGATCCTACCTTCGTGTCTCTTAAGAAGTCTTTGTGAAGATTTATCTTTAAAAAAAGCTTATTGGTTTTCTTAGCTCTAGATGATAAGGTTTTGGCTTTATTTACTAATGGCACAAGGACCTCTAGGAATGGTGATAATAAAAATAGGTTACGTAAAATACAACCTATGAGAACATCTATGAGAACAGTTACGTAAAATATAAGCTTATTGATTTTCTTAGCTCTAGAGTCTAGATAATAAGGTTTTTTGCTTTATACTTATGGCACAAGGACCTCTAGGAATGGTGATAATAAAAATAGGTTGTGGGATTGAATGAATTTACCCATTCTTGATTTATGTTCCCCTTAATCAGGTCGAGGATTTATCTGCTAGACAAGTGTATGAGAAGCTTCTTGAGGCTGTTATACCGTAAAATCTGCGGTTTGTGGTTGGTGAACGACATTAACTGAAAGCTGAGGAGACCTAGCTACTCTTCTTTTGTTTTCATGCTTATCCGAACACTACTTTTTTTACAATCCCTTATTATTATGATGAAAGTTATTATAATTGTCTTAAAGATTCCTCAGAAGTTGTTTATTTATTGAACTAATATTGAACTAAAAAAACAAAAAAATCACAAAATTTAAATAATCGTTGTCACGTTAGTTGTTTTCTTTGGGTCAAATTTGTGTGTACCTAATAATTAAACAAAACCTTGCAAAGGACCTACATTGATGTGTATCTCATTTCCAAACCAAATCTCCCCTCTCACTTTGTTTTTGGTGTTTTGGAATTTGGACAACCAATCAAAATCTTTTCTGTTGCAATATCGTAATCATTGTTTATAAAAACTACTATGTGATATTTTCAAATAAAGGTTCACGTTTAGAGTTTAATTTATAACGTGTTATATATAATATACATCTTCGACAAAAATTGAACTCGCAATAATTGGAGATGTTGGATACATATGAATTAGAAGTAGAACACCTATATAATAAGAACATACAATATGATATGTCTCCAGCTCATTATCAAACGTGTATAAACTAAGAAGGAAGATATGATCACGTTTCTTTGGCCGTTTTTAGAACTTTATAAATTCGGCTCGTTAGGTTGAGAGAGAAGACATTAGCATAATATTTCTTGTTGTGGTGTTTGCTATATAAAGTGGTCGGTGACAATGAGTGTTCTAGTGTGTAACTTGTGTTATTCCGATTATACAAAGTCTTGTATGATAATTGTTAGGTGATTTTTCGGTGAAAATTTGAATATCTGTAAACTATCGTTACTGTACTCAGTTTGTAAATTGTTTAATATACATATTTTTTGTAACCTATGTCTCTATCAAACTGATTAATATATCGCATTCACCTCGATAGGACCATTTATATCATTATCTATTCACAAGTACACTGTGAATCAGACACATATATTTATTTGATTTAATACATAAACCACACATTTTACATATTAGTTGGATATTTTTATACGGACATGACATGATCAACTAAGAAATTATTATTATATACATCGATCGAATTACAGTTGCGCTCTCCTCTTGATCTTCACCTTTAGCCCACCAGCCATGTGAGCCGTTAACAGAGGAACAAAAACCGGCCGGTTATTGCGAACTGGTACAATTTCAAACCGACTCAAAACTGAACCAACCACGTATTTCATTTGTGTGAAAGCCATGTCTTTCCCTATGCACACCCTTGGTCCGGCTTGGAAAACCGGAAACTTGAACGAACTCACACTTTTCAAAACCGGTTTAGTACCGTAATTTGGTTCTTCCTCAAACCACCGGTTCGGTTTAAACTCTTCCCAGTCTTGCCCCCACACCTTCTCCATCCTTCCCATACCGTAAGGGAAATAAGTAACTTTGTCTCCTTTTCTAACAAGTGTTCCGTCCGGCAAAACGTCGTCGTTCTCTGCATGCTTTGAGTCCCAAGCCACTGGTGGGTAAAGCCTCATTGCTTCACAGAGACTTGCTTTCGTGTAACTCATCTCTCTCAAATCCTCGAACCCTAACCCTAAAGATCCTTTGCCTCTCACTTCTTCAAGTATCTTTTTCTCTACGTCATCGTTTTGACTCAACAACCAAAACAGCCACGTCATCGCCGCCGACGTGGTATCCCTTCCCGCCATAATAAAGCTTATGACACTATCCCTCACGGCTTCTTCCCCGTGGCCGGAGGCGAGAAACCTCGACAAGAGGTCTTGCTTGTCCGATACGTCACCACCGATATCTAGGCTTTTCTTTTTGGCACGGATGATCTCGGAGACGGATGCGTGTACGGTCATGATCGCTTCTCTCAGCCTCCTCTCGCTCCCTATGTTCAACAAACGCTTCAGCTTCCACACGGCGTAAACCGGCTCCGTGGCGCGGCGAGCGCTGATCTCCGCCGCTACATCGAAAGCCTTAACAAGATCCGGAACGGGTCGAGTCAAATCCAAACAATCTGGATCCCAACCCAACGAAACTTTACAAACAACATCGAAGGCAAAGCGCTTCAAAACCTCCTGAAGATCAACCGTACCTCCACCGTCCGCGGCGGAGGAAAGCACCGGAATGAGGCGGTTTTGAACTTCCTCACGGAGGATTTCGAAAGTGAATTCCCTAAGAGAACGCATAGTAAACTCGTGGCTCGCAAGTTTACGTTGAGAGCTCCATAACTCGCCGTCAGAATTAAAGATTCCGCCGCCGAGTAGATCTCCGAGTAGCTCGGTGAAAGGTTTGCCTTTAGGGAAGTTACAAAAATTTGTTTTGAGAATGTGCTCGACATTTTCTGGGTTCGCAGTGATAATAGTCCGACGACGGAAGAGGAGATCGAAGGTGATAGTTTGAGAAGGAGAGAGACGGAGGAGATCGGTGTACCACGGGAGAAGACGGTGTCGGTTTTTGTTAAAGGAGAGAATAGAGCCGATGAGTGGATACGACGTCGGTTTAGAGGATGATGTGGTTAGGGTTTTGTTGTTTGAAAATGATGAGAAGATGATGAATATGTACCCTAAGATTGGAAACAGGATGAAAAATAATGCATAAAACATTTCCATTTCGGAATTCTTTGGTTTCTTGTTTGGGTAAGTTAATTATGTTTGTTTTGGTACATGTTCTTGGTCTGTAAAGGAACTATTTTATTTATATAGGCGAATGAAAACAGAATGAAAAGTTGTGGCTCTCCGACCATATGACTTCGGTACAGAACACGACATAATTAAATAAAATTATTGGCCTTGAATGGTAACAAGTTTTTAAGTGGATTTTGGTTTTTGATTTTTTTTAAATCTACTTTTTTATCATTCAAGATTTTAAAAAATTGGATTTCCTAAATATTAGGGAAACTAGTTTCTAAGTGGGTTTTTCAAAATTTTAAAGAGAAACTAAAAACCATAATTTTGAGATTTTGTGCAAAACTTTTTTTTCAGAGTAAGTTTTTATTTTTGACTTTTTGATTTATTAATTTTTAAATATACAGCAAAAACCAAAAACCAAAAATTTTAAAACCAAAATCCAAAAACTAAAAACCAATGAAAAACCTATTGATATTCATAGCCATTATCTTTTTCATTTTTTTCATTATTGTTTACTCTTTTTTATTTTATTTGCTCAGTGATTGTCTCAACCCTAATTTTGATCAACGAAAACAAAGTTGTTTTAGGTAGAATGGTAGATGAAATTTTTTCTTCTTTTTCTTTTTCTTACAAATGTAAAAATGTCATTTTCATAAATTACAAAAAAGAAATGGAAAACGGAAATATGTGTAGCGCTCGTTTTTTTTGTCACACATCTATGCTACTTTTAGAAAATCTATGCTACTTTTAGAAAGAAGTTATCAAACATATGTTGGACTGTTTGACCATTATAAATTAGACTTTCAAGGATTTTGCTTTTTATTATAACTAGAAAAATTGATATTCTCTTTGATATAAACAAAGTAAAAAATTGGTGTTTAATCTATCTTAAAAAATAGTTTAACTTGATCAACAAAGTTGTTTTTGCTTGAAAAGATGGAGGAAGTAAACTGTAGTGTCAAACTGATAAAAATGTAAAACGTTTTTTAAAACAAACTTTTATTAAATGTCGACGCAACGCAACATGGCAATCACACAGGGACCAAAAAAATGAAGATTAATTTGGAAAGCTAGTACCACCCCGCACTGGTGGGCAAGTCTCCGGCCAAAATTTAATAATGTCACTACAAGAAAAATGTAGACACGGTTCAGACGCTGAAAAGGTTAAACATTTTGTGATGTTACGTTTTTTTCTACTATGTTTTGGTTTGATACGTAAGTAATTCAAATTATTATTGATTGAGATTAACTTATAATATAGATCTCTAATGTGATGTACGTAGAGTTGTTTATTGTAGTCTGTATGCATAAATTTTGTGATGCGCGGAATTGAACCATCTGTTGTAAAATTGTTTGTATAGATATATGTCAATTTTAAAAATACTAATACAGAGAGATAGCTAGATTTGCTTTTCATCAATGTTAAAACCATTATATACAAAAAAAAATTTGAAACCATCTGCTACTGACGCCAACAAAAAAAAAATGTACGCATTTTGATTGTAAGGTTGTTGGTTGGCATACAATTACAAGCAACACGTAAATAAGAATATAATCAAATCAAAATTAGCTTTAGAAAACAGGCTAACGACCACTGTGGTAATAGTCGCTAAATAGTCATTAAAATAAATTATACGATTATTTAGCGACTATCTACTGTTGTAGTTAAAATTTTGTCGCTAATTCATATAGTCGTTATTTAGCAACTATTTATCGACGATATACTGTTGTCGTTTATTCGTCGTCGTATTGTCGCTATTTCGTCACCCCAATTGGTGACAATTTGCCGACAATTGAACGACTATTTAAGCCTTAGTTGTTGATTGGTCGCTAAATTTAGCGACTAATCTGCGACAAAGTTGCGACTTTTTACTTGAATAAAAAACTTGCAATACTTTAATCTGAAATTAGTCGTTGTATTTAACGACTATTTAACGACATTTTGGTGTCAAAATGACGACTATGTGGCGACTACTTTGATTTACAAAATAATGAAATTAACTGGCTTTTATTGTTTTGTAATCATTTTTATTGTTTGTAATCCTGATTTTAATACTGATTTATTAAATGATTATAAACATAAACATAATTCTGAAAGCAGTTCATACAAATGTCCAAAATAGAAATCAAACCAAAAGCAATGAAAGAAAAAGTTTATGACACATAAAAACTGAAGAAGAGAACTTAGTTCATGAGTTAAGAAACAATTGAGTTGATCATGGAGTTGTTGATGGAAGATTGTCCTCATCAGCTGATTGAGAGGCTATAAACTCCAGGTAGGCTGGATTAGTGTGGCGCATAAACTTTGCCATCATCGTCAACTCCTGCTTTTGCTCAGCCACAAGGAGAGCAGTCTCTTTTTCTCGAGCAGCAGCTTCAACTTTGAGAGTTGCCTGAATTTCAGCTTGAACTTCAATCTGACGTTGAGCTTCCTTCAGTTGCTCTTGCAATGATAAAAAGGCTTCGGTTTGTGATGGTTGATTGCCCTTTACCTTGCCAAGAGTATCTTTGAGGCTTCCAACACCATAAGGTGTTCCTCATGAATCCTTCTCAGTGCACTGTTTTAAGAAAAAGAAAAACTGTAAGTAAAGAGCAAAAGAAATGCATGATCGAGTAGAAATGCTACTTTACCTTAAGAAAGATGGCAATACATTCATCGTTGGTGAGCTCCCGACGGTGTGAAGTACCATCTGAAATAGTTAAATCTGCCTTGAGCTCAGCCATCTTCTCTTGCAACTTCTGCTGATAAGCTTGATGTATTTTCTCTGCCTTGCCATCAACATAAGAACCATCCGGCTTTGTATGTGTTTTGAAAAAAACTTCACCCATACTGACCTCTCTTCCCAACTCCTCTTCATGCGATGTTAGAAATTAAAGAATGGTTAGTACCAGATAAAAGAGAAATGTTGATAAATGTAACTAACAAAGTAGAAATGACTTATTACCAGATCATCTTGGATTTCCCTATATGACTTAGGGCCTTATAAGTGGATGTGAGGACCGAGACCATTACGTTCAGACATACGACACTTGGAATAGGTGCTACTCCTTTGATGTTGTTCTTCAGTATCCCAATTTGCAACCATATCTTTACAGAGTTCACCTTCTATCCATGAAGGTTTAACTCGAGACGTCCTTGCATCGCTAACCATGCCCTTCATCCGGCAGTTACAAATGCTGTTGAAATGTTCTTGAACGACACCTGTTATCAATGGATCCCAGGTGTGAGTTTTCTACATAACAAAGAACATTAGAAAGAAATATGTCAGTGAAAACAAGCAACAAACAAAAGTAGAAAACAGGTTACAGAGAACACCGCAAACTCCATGAAGTATCTCTCTTTTCTATTGGGAGGCACACAAGTCCAAGTATAATATGGACCATCGAATTTGTTTGTAAAAATCTTGGTAACCTTCCTAACAAGTTGGCCTTTTTGTCCCGATCAAACCTCCACACACACATGTAAACAATGATAGTTAGAAAGCAACAAGAATCAAAGACAAACAAGTACCAAACATATTGTCGAACCAAAGACAAACATTACCAATTTGTCTTCTCCCTAAGACAAACATATTGTCCAACCAAAGACAAACATTACCAATTGCTACAGACTTAAAACAAACTAAAGCCACAAACATTACCAATTTGCTACAAACGAGAATTAAAACAAAGCAAAGCCACAAACATTACCAAGTTGTATTCGGCCTAAGACAAACATATTGTCGAACCAAAGACAAACATTCCCTTATGCTACAGACGAGAGTTAAAACAAACCAAAGCCACAAACATTACCAATTTGCTACAAACAAGAATTAAAACAAACCAAAGCCACAAACATTACCAAGTTGTATTCGGCCTAAGACAAACATTCCCTTATGCTACAGACGAGAGTTAAAACAAACCAAAGCCACAAACATTACCAATTTGCTACAAACGAGAATTAAAACATGTTTTAGCCACAAACATTACCAAGTTGTATTCGACAACGGTGTGGGAGAGAGAACAGTCGTAAACTTCTCACGGCCAGGCATCGTAAGCAGAGCAGTAAGAGATTGCAAAGTGTCATCCTGGAGTTGAGGCTCAGCATCGTATGCATCGACTCCGGTAGACCACAACTCTTTTAACTCATCAATAAGAGGTTGGAGAAAGACATCAAGACTAGCTCGCGGATGGTTTGGACCAGAATTCAGAATTGTAAGAAACAAGTACTCAACATCCATGCACATACCAGGGGGTAGATTATATGGCGTCAATATCATTGGCCATAATGAATGGTGACGAGACATCCCAAATGGATTGAACCCATCAATACACAATCCCAAATACACATTATGTGGTTCTTCAGCAAATTGAAGATTTTGTTCTTGAAAATACTTCCACTCCACTGCATTAGACGGATGACTCATTTCTCCCACCTTTGCTTGGTGCTCGGCATGCCATCGCATTGCTGCTGCAGTCTTGTGACTCTGATACATTCTCTTCAGTCTATCACCAATGGGTAAGTACCACATACGACTATATGGTATTTTGGTTCTGCGTCGGTCATTCTTAGTCTTCCATTTTGGTGCATCACAAAACAAACATTTTTCTTCCTTTTTGGCATCTTTCCAGAATAACATACAATTGTTTATACAAACATCAATTGTATGATATGGGAGTCCTAAATTGCGCATCAATTTCTCTGTCTCTTAATGAGAACCCGTAGTCTGGTTTCCCTCTAGTAAATAATCACTCAACATTTCACATACTGAATCCACTAACTTTTCACTCATATTATAATCTGCCTTATTTTGCATAACTCTAGCAGCTAAAGATAATTGTGTCTGACCTTCACGACAACCATCATATATTGGATTTTTTGCACTTTCTAACAAGTCATAGAATTTTTTTGAATGGTTAAGTATTGGTTCTTCTACACTCTGATAACCCCCATCCCATTGATAGTTATCATCATAACCCACATTAGAAGGAAATGCATCATTCACCATATCCACATATCTATCTTCTACTACATTACCCACTTCCTCACTCCCACTAATAAATGTCGAATCAACAGTACTCGTTCCTATATCCATATTAATTTCTTCCCATGCTTATACCAAACATAATAATCTGGTATAAACCCATAACTAAAAAGATGATTCCAAATTCTAGTCCCTAGAAAACGCTTCCCGTTTTTGCACCTACTACAAGGGCAAAAAAACTTTCCCCCGTTTTTTTGTGCAAAAGGCTGGCTATTTGCAAATTGCATGAACTGCTCCATCCCGGCTCTGAACTCTTCTGTAAAAGTTTCCGTCACCTCATCGATTCTCTTGCACATCCACTCTCAGAAATTACTATAATTGTAACTTCCTGACATTATTATAAATCTCTATGATCTCGTTTTTTTTGTGTTGCTTTGTGTTTCTGTGAGTGAGAAAAACGATTGGTGAGCTCAGTTTATATAGACATATTTAGCGACTAAAAAGTGACTATATTACGTAGTCACCAAATATAGGTACACCTACTCCGAATGCTAAAAACGTGTTTTAAACCAACTTTTAGTGACTATTTTGTGACCCGCCGAAAATGTCGCAAAATAGTCGCCAAATTTACGACTACACCAGCAACTACTTTTTAGTCGCTAAATTAGCGACAATTTTGTGACAAATTTTTGCGATCCGCTGAAAATGTCGCAAAATAGTCGCCATTTAGCGACTAAAATATTTAGTCGCAAATTAGCGACTAAATAGTGACTATGTAAGAATAGTCATAAAACAGTCGTAAATTAGTGGGTAATTGGTCGCTAAATTTAACGACTACGAATATAGTCGCCAATTATAGTCGGAAAATCGGTGATTTTTTGTAGTGTTAGTGGAATATTACACATAGCCACATAGGTTTTTTTAGAATCTTTCACTTAATTAGTAGATCTATTAGTACAAACGCTATTAGTATTCTAATAATTAAATATAAGTTCCAGCACGTGATGACATAAGTGGGGTTTATTGAATAATGAACTTTGATTCTTGGGGGTTCTCGAAGATATTTTGAATCAAAAGGAATATCGAATAATATACGAAATATTATATGCAATAAACAACATTTGTAAAGCATCTTAAGGATTTGGTCCGTATATATGCCGGCCAGAGACCAAGATAAAAAGTGTCGATAAGAAGAGATGCGAAGAGTCTCTTATTCAGGCTAAATCCGAATTCTGATCTAAACCCATAAAATATTGCGGTTTTCTCGATCTACATATATTTCGAAGCATAAACTATATAGTAGTATGTTTTTAGCCATTTTTCATTGTTGTAAAACTCGATTTTTACAAATAAAAACATCGCCGATAGAACTACTTACAAATTTTTACCATATGTATTGTTGATAAATAATGGTGAACTATCAAGATTATTGTGTCCCATATGATTGCACGTATGTTGGTTCTAAACTTCTAATTATATTAATTGAATCAAAGCTCAATACAAGTCTAATGATTTGTTCAATACAAGTCTAATGAGTTGTAGCTAGGTAGATAAATAATTTCATTACATGATGAGGACAAAGTATTTGGTTGGAGAATCCGCCAATAGAGAGACATGTGTCGGATAAGATCGAACACGTTGATGAAATCCTTGAGCCGAAATCTAAAACAAATAGATGAATGCACGATTCTTATTAACTCACTGTATGTCGAAAAAACAAATAAATATACACTTTTTGTGACGACTAGTTCAAGTTGGATCTTTATCAGTTTTTGAGCACGTGGTTCTCGTGGTTTGAAACTTGAGTTTTCTTTCTTCTCATAATGTAAAAATCTGATTACTCTTTGTTCCATTGACTTTTTTTTTTGTTCAAGCTCCTGCTTCCTGAAATTCATCCACAGTTTTCTTTTTCTAAAGTACACGTTTACTTAGTTTTATGTAACAAAATATTTTTTATATTTAATAGATTGATGTTTTGAGTTGCTCTTTCCAATGTATAGTTTGTTAATAAATTTATGATTTTATATGGGGAAAATGTATGTGTATGGAGCCACTCACGTTGTGACCAGAAAACGGCGCCGCTTGGAGAACGTGGGTCCACTTTAGGACAAAAGTTCAGAACCATTAACTGCGAGTTTCCCCTTTTACTGTTTTAGAAACTGTCCACAAGTGTCTCATTCTTGCCTTCATTTAACACATTCATAGGTCATAGCAACAGATACAAGAAAAAGATTGCCTGCTTTTTTCTTTTTGATGTGTAGATACTGCTAGTGCTATCTCTTTTATATTTTCGTTCTCACGTTTTCATTCTCACCGTCCAAAGAGAGACCTCGTGGGTTTGAGTCCAGCACACAGATTTTTATGATGCTAAAAAATGGAACTCATTTTAATATCAGCATAAAATGTGATCTGGAAAGTAAACTAAATCTATATAACCAACCAAATATATAGAACTGTTAAAGTTATTTGGTAGGTGAAATGGAATTTTGAAATACTTTTATGTCTCACTTGCGGGTCAAATCTTAGTTGTTTTGCGTTGCCTACTTCTCCTCTGATTATTTTAGTTAAAACAGTCCAAAAAAATCACATTTGGTTTCAGCACGACCGTCTGGTTTTGGTTTGGTTCGGTTCTTCTATCAAAAAGATGAAATCCATGTTACAAAAAGGCAAATCAAACCAGGTTCATAAATCAAAAAGTGTGTACCATCATTCCTGATAATCAGAAGAGATCCAAAGGATATGTTTTTGATCAAGAAGAACAACAATTTTTCATATGACAAATTCCTCCTATTTGGAAACCTCTAAACGATACATATATTCACCAGGGAGTTTTCTCAAGCTTATTGATCCCTCTGTAACTTCAGTTGGCACTCTTCAGCCGGGCAATGAGCTCATCCTGCAAGACCAGTCAAGTTACATGAGAGCCTAGATAAACAAACCAGATTGAGGAGCTCCAAAAAGTTTTAACAGGGATTTCAATTAAAAAGATGGACTTGCCTTTCTTCCTTTAGTTGGGAGGCCTTTCTCCTTGAGAAGGGTACGGAGCTTCTCTACAGTCAAAGACTGGAAGTCTTTTTCGCCAGTGCGACTGCTTGATCCTTCTGTGCAGATCAAAACATATTCTATTTTAATCCAAGTAACATGTGATCTTCTTGAATATTAAATCAGATGCGATTGAAGAACAGAAGAGGTGACCTTGTCTAGATACATTAGCAGCTCTCTTAGCTGGGTTTCTGTCGTCCAGAGCCCTATTTGCAGCCCTAAGATTAAGAGAAATTAAAAGATGAACAAACCATTTTGGTGTAGCCATTAGGAGGAATAGACACAATTCTCATAACAGTGTAGAAGTTTCAGAATTTGTAGTTAGTATTCTCATAAGAACAAATGGAGATGAGATGTGATTAGTAACCTCTTTTTAGGACCATCTTCAGCGGTTCCTTTGGCCTCTTTCGAGCTTGATTCGCCTTTTTGTTTCTTTAACAAGAGAGATCTGATAAGTATATTCTGCAGGTTTGTTTTGACATCTTGTCCTTCTGTATATATGACCAAATGACAAAGTAAGATTACTTTTATCAGACAAGAGTTAAAAAAAGCAAAATTTTCTGAAGGAAACAAGTTACTGAAATGCATCTGATAATCCGGCAACTCCTAATTACTTATTACACTGTATCCAATTTCTCAACCAGAGAGAAAATGAAAAAGGAATTACTTTAAGAAGAGATTGCTGCAAGAAACTGTGTCTAAGAAAACAATGCAAAAAAAAAAAACAAAATGGGAGCTTTTGGATAAGTAAAATACCTGGGGGAGATGTGTCATGCTCACAAATGTAGACCCGTAAGCTTCCCTGAAACCCTTACACAAAAGAAAGTTACTAACTAAATGTATCAATTCAGCATCAACAGCGATGAAACAATTTCATGAAAAGATTCACTCGCCGGGCAAGCTACCAAAAATCTAAGATTATGCCAAGTAAACTGCATTCACAGGAAAGATAGGAAGGATCTATCAACAACGAAATTGTCAAACTAGAGAGTGTAATCAAAGTGCAATATAACGGATTAAAAAAAAAAACCAAAAGCATTTCATTCCGAGTCCAACTTTTTATGGCAGCACATCGATACAGACTCAAAGACATCTCTGTTTTCAACTTTAGTGAAGTACAGTTAAACAAGATAAGATCGATACTCAAGAACTGAAGCAGTCAATTCATATCATCATCATCATCATCATCATCATCATTACACAATTCGATTACAAAATCTCAAAGCTTTTAAAGCAACACAAATCTTCATGGCACTGGCAAAATCCAAAGAAAAAGCAGAAACTTTTGAGCATACTACAAGCATAATAAAGTGTGGGAACCTTAACTCAAAATCTTCACAATAACCCATCAGACTGATTACATTCTACCCAAAAAAAAAGAAAACAAAAAGATCTGGGAACTAGAATCGAGTGAGCAAGATCTGAATCATCAGTACCAATGATTTATTTTATTATTTATTTATTTTTTTTTCAAAACCAAATTTGAATAAGCATAATAACAAAAGCCAATCACTTTCTTCAATCCAAAAATCCAGAATAAAAAAAAAGTAGGTCTTAAACTAGTAACAACAACAAAAATTGGCGGAAAAGAGTTAGTTAGTTAATTCGAAGTAAATATTACCGGATTGGATGAGACCACTGTAGAAGAAGACAAGAAACCGCGTGAAGGAAGGTCAGTCAGAAACTTTGAAGCAGTTTCATCAGAAGCTTCAGGTGGCTGCGACGATGACGCTTCCATTGCCAAAATCCACTGATAAAACCCCTACCCCAGGCTTGATGATTATGAACCGAGAAAGAGAGAAGGACGAAGAGCAGAGAGAGCGAATCCGCTAAGACAAATTACAGCGAGAGAGACAGAGAGTCGCCGTGCCGAATAATACCGCGATTGCGTCTATTCGACAGAGATATGGGCCTTACTGGGCCTTAAAAATGTTTAACTACCGATACAAGGTTTCTTTTTCTTTTGAAGTGTTTGTTAGTTAGTCGCCTAGCTGCTTGTTAAATCCGATTGATTACAGATTATACTATCATTTTGATCTATACAACAAAAGGTAAATCTTTGAGTTTGCATGAGATTTTCAATCTCTACAAACCTATCATCTTGGTGAACCCTTAAAAAAAAACATATTTCTCTCTGTAAAATTACCATATTCGTAGCAAGACTCCAACAAAAAAAATTCGCCATAACATAAATTAGAATATGCTGCACATTAGATTATATATATATAGTTAAGCAAGTCTGCAGTTTTGTTTGCTGCAATAACTTATAAGTTAAACAGGAAGAACAAAAAGAGACTTTTTGTTTGTTTGTTCTCTCTCTCTCTCTCGCTCTCTCTTTCCAAGTAAGCCATTAAATCACAAACAGGCTATATAAGAACCAGACACTTGCAAAATTCAACGCAGGGTCGATGATGATTATATCTCTCAGCTTCTGGTTCCATAGCTCAACTGCACAGCATTGTACACAGGTATTGCAAATGTGTTAAGAGTCAAAAAAATTGTGCAAAGTTTTTGTTTATGAGTCTCAAGAAATGAGACAGAGGATATAGTAATTGAGAAACAATATATACACTAGCATTAGTAATTTAGCATATTTGATGAAGATAGCTTGGATTGATGAAGCTGATACATAACTCTAGAACAATCAATCAAAGCAAGCTCATGAAGAATCTTAAAAAATCCTAGATACTCTAATTCAACAAGCTACATTGCTGCAACTATGCAACAACAAGCTACATTGGTACAATTCCTCTTAAGACTAATCAAAGCAAGCTCATGAAGAATAATCCTAAGAACCCTAGATAACCGAATTCAACAAGCTACATTGCTTTCAAATTATAAAATTGGCTTACCCCTGGCTATCGAGATTTCCATGGCCGCTACTTCCTCCACTTCCATAAGACACATCATCACCGCCACCGCCACCAGCTGAGTTCTGCCAAACGCTTTGCCATGCCTGAGAAGGAGGCTGAGCATAAACACCGCTAGGATCCATCGCCGGTCTTCCAATCATCATACCTCCAGGAACAGCCGGTTGTCCCATCGGCGGATAATAATACGGAACACCACTCGCGGCTTGAGGCACCATACCTCCTCCGAGAGCCGCCGCAGAAGCAGCATCTTCATCCTCCTTGATCTCTTCCCTAGGAACAATATCAACAAGGAAATCGAAGATATCGGTTCTAGTAATCGCAGCAGCGATATCATTCTTCTGAAGCGTACGGCGTTTGTTCTCCTCAGCGTGAAGCCAAGATCTAATCGTTAGCTCAAGGATGAAAAGCTCACATGCTTTAGCGAATAGAATCGGCGCTTCCGCGGAGATCATACGCACATCTTCGTCAGCTTTCATGATTTTTTTGATCCGAGCTAGAGGAAGCTGATGGTTTTTGAAATCGTTCACCTGCTCGATCTCTTGTCTCTGGTAAGTCCAGAACATTTGAAGCTGTTGTTGTTGTTGTTGCTGGAGGAGGTGGTGGTACGTCGCTCCTCCTCCTCCTCCTCCGGCGATGATTGATGTGGATCCAGATGGAGGAGGAGGGATTACGGTCGTGACGGCGGAGTTAGGAGGATACGCGGAGGTTGGTGGTGGTGGTTGGTTGTTGTTGTTGTTGTCCATTGGATCTATGCGATGTGATTGGATCAAAAAGATCAAAAGAGCGTTTTAGATTGTTTTCGTCAAATGGATTGGAGTAATAGTGGATAAGGTAGACAGCGATGTAGCTGATTTGTTTTTCTATTTTTATTACTCTTTAAAACTATATATTATATAGTTTCATATAACGACATCGTATCAATAAGTTCCATAAAACGTCGCCGTAATAAAGCGTGTTCGCTGCGATGGAGGAGAAGCAGGACTCGACGACGACGATGACGACACAGGAGCTGGCGATGGAAGGAGAAAAGCATTTGGAAGAAACGATTGAAGCGGCGTTTCAGATAGTTTCAGCTATGAATGATGAGCTTTGCAATCCTTCCTTGTGGTCTACATCAGCTACATCAAGTTCCGCCATGACGACGACGACGGGTTCTAATGGCACGGCTCTTGTTTCCGCCGATGCGGCTGCGAGTGATGAAACATCGCATCATTCGGAATCTGGTGGTGGTGGTGGAGGAAGTGGGAATAGTGCTCTGGATGAGGCGAGTCTTCGATATAAGAACTCAGTGACTTCGCTTCGTGCTGTTCTTACTGCGATTCCCAATTCTCAGAAGGTATTATTGAATACTGAAAAAGCGGAGATCTTCAAATCAATGATAATGTGATGTTACAAACTATTTTGAGAAGTATCTTGTTCTGAGATTTGTTGCTGGACTGAGGAAATTGGAATTTCTAGGGCTTGTTTGTAATCAGTAGAGTAATCTAACACCGTCCTGCTCCAATCATAAGTGCTAGTAACAATGTTATGATTAGAGTATCTTCTTCTTCGTTTGTTGTGAACTTCCCTACACCTATGAATGAGAGCTTTTTTCAGGTTGGTAATCATAATTTTGTTCAATCTATTACAGGCAAAAACATCTGAAATGGAAAATGGTTTAGGATCTCCTGAAAGTGAAAATGAAATTGAAAATCTGGAGGAGCAAGCCTTAAGTCTCAGAAAGGTATTTCTACACCTCTTTCACTATTCTCTCATAGTGTTAGTTTGTTGCTAGTGCCATATTGGTATTGGTTTCTGTACATTGCAACTTACATAGCATTGAACTTGATTCATATTCTGTACTGTAGTACTAACTACTAAGTGTTCTTTTTTCCACGTTGTAGTATATAAGTGTAAGCATCATTAGCTTAAGCAGTTCTAGAACCCTGGAGATGTTAATAATTTCTTGAATACCTTTTAGTCATCTGTTAGTTTGATTTCTATGTTAATAACCTATGAAAATACCGAAACTTTTGTGAATGCAGGAAATTGCAAAGAAGAATGTCCATGTCAAAGAACTAATCGATAAATTTCGGGAGCTCATAGCAGATATCTCGACATGGCAAAGCCCTTGTTCTGTTTAAGTTTACTTTTTTTGTTGACAATAGTGAGATCAGTTTAGATAAGATTCGAAGCCTTGTTCTTGAATCCTTCATTGATGTATTAGTTATCGGAGTTATTTTGCTATTTTGTTTTCAAGAAACCAGAAAATCTCAATGTTACTTCGTATATAAAATATTTCAGACAAAATCTTCAAAACCTGCGTCTGTATTTCCGGTTTTGTTTGTATTGATCTGTTAAAGAAACACTTTTTGTAGTGTTTTTGAGAAGTTAACTTCCGAATCTTTTAAGATATGCCATAAAACCAAGACCAGCTACTAACGCTGCACCAGCCGCAACTCCACTATAAGCAGTAGCCCAAGCGTCTGACTCTACGTACTCCATTGATTCTGCTGATACTGCTGCTCTTCTCCTTCTTCCTTTGCCTTCTCTTGAATCATCCAAATGTAATCTCAGACTCTACAATTTACAACGATCCAATCATCAATTCAGCAAGCAAAAGGTGTTAATGTTCTTCATTTATATCAAACATAGGTGATAGGTTTTAAAGCAGGAGGAAAGCTTTTTTTATTTACCTTCCAGCCAATTGATTTTGCATGTTCTATGGCTGCTTGAAGGTCACTATCTGAAGCCAACAACACTTTATCGTTGTCTTCATCTTCATACTGCAGATAACCATCATTATAACATTTAGGAACTGGCAAGAGAAGACTTAGAAAATGATTGCGTCATTGTCTTAACAACAAATGTTTACATACCAAAATTTGGGGTAAATTATCTGGATCGATATCATCCCCTACCCTCTGAATGATCGCGGTTATCACTTCTGTCAAACTCCGAGTGTCTGCAATTTAAGAACCAATCCAATTGAGTAAACGCAAGATTATAACAGTTTGATTGACGAACAAGAACCAAGATTATGTGTACCGCTTATGAATCTGTGTTTTCTGTGCCTTTTTTCTTCAATCTTGAAAGAAAATGTATTTGCAAATGGGAAAGATTTCCCTGTCTCAGTTTCCGAAGCAACTTTCATGGAGCTCTCACTGAAACAAATTGTTTTCCAGTCAGTAAAACCACGGTTTTGTTTGAAAAGATACTCGATTAATAGTGTTTAAGCAAGACTAGATAATAACCTCCTTGAGTCCTCGTCGTCCTCATTAGGAGACAACGCCATTGCTGAATCCCAAAACTTTTGCATCATTGTGTTTGTTGCCTCATTATCTATTCCGGCAGTAGTTCCAGCCTGTACACGTCAAAAAACATGTTTCTAGAAAACAGTGGCTTTGCTTTAAACGAAATAATTTACAGAAGTTTCAAGAAGCGGGAGTTACCGTGGCAACAGCAGCGTGAGTGACATGGATTACATCGACAACTGCAACTACATCTCCTTCTGCAATCAGAAACCCTTGTTATTTACATATGTTAGCCTTTTTAGTTTTCGCAAGACTTTACAATGAAAACGCTTCAGAATCTTAACCTTTGTCTGTAACGGGAAGATGTAAGAATTTTCCCTCGTGCATGATGTGCAGCGCTTCAACAATTGGTGTGTCAACTATCGTAGATTCTGGATTCTCAGTCATAACCTGTGCATTAGTGAATGAGAACAAACTAAGCTCAAGAAATTGAAAATTGCTCCATCACTAAACTGGAAATAGGTATCTAAGAGTTAGAAAATTGATTCAAAACTTAAAACTAGAAACTTCAATAAAACAAGCCAGTGAGTGTGACAAGGAGAATTGTCTTTAAGCATACCTTTTCAACTAGAGTCTCAGATGGAGGTAAATTTTCAGCCACGACCCGCATCAGTATATCCTTGGAACTAGATAAATGGAAAACAAAACTCTTTGAAAGTTAGTGATAAGCATCCAAAACAAAGACAGAAGAGTTTAGCCAACGCATAATCTTAGTTCAGGACTGCGAATAAATAGGAGCCTAAACAGTTCTGTTCGGTATCAAGGAATCTAATTTGGTACATGTGGTTTGGTTGAGTTGGGATTTTCTTGCTGTTCCAGTAGGGGTATACGAGATGCCTATCACTTGGCTTATATTATATAGTGTCTGATTGGAAGTTAGTACAAACACTTGAACCGGGAAATGGGATGAATGTAACGCTTTCAGAATCTATAGGCTAAAGGATACAACTTCAAAAGCTTTCAGAGAGAAGGAGAACTCACGTAAATATTCCTCGAAGCTTGTCCTCAATCATTACAACTGCACAACTTGACTGAAATTCAACCATCTTTTTAGCTACTGTCAACACTGTATCGGTCGGTGAGACTTTCAAAACCCTGAACAAAAACCAGTGTTAAGTTAAAAAGCACATAATTGATGGGAAAGAAAACAATACAACCACTCAAGATCGTAATAAGAATCTAATTAAAAAAAGTAGAGATTACCTACTTTGTATCATCTGGTATAATTGTGGATAAAGAAGGTCTAAACATCCGGTCTCGTAGCGTTTCAATGAAGGTGTTGGGAACTACATGAAAAAATCAACATACTAGACGTTCACAATCTGATAAAACAAGAAGCAAAAGAGAAAATGAGATGACTGCAGGACAGGGTTCAGCTCCTTGCCCACCTGAAGTGTTTGTTCCCCAGCTTTTTTCAACACCTTCAACAGCAGCAGCTATTGCCTTACCTTTCTCAGCGGCCCTCTCCATACGAGCAATTGCATCATACAGACACTTTGCTATATCTAATAAAGCAATAACTTCACCATTTTCAACAACAGGCAGATGTCTGAATTTTCCTGTAGTAGATATAGCCTCATTAAGGATCCATACACAGGGATCAAATGAACATCAGGTTTCTCTAACTTAAAAACAATGAGACAAACCTTGGACCATCTTTTGGAGGGCTTCAACAGCAAGTGTTTCTGATAGAACAAACATAGGGTTCTTCGTCATAACCTTGGAGACAGGTGTTTCCTCGACATTAAGTTCCTGTGAAATCACTCTTGTAGCTATGTCCTGAAAAATGCCAGGGCAAGATGATAAAGTCACCATTTCCTTCCAATGTGTTATATTTTTAATAACTTTTTACAACGCTTGGAGGCAGTCACAGTTAGTGAGATACCTTATCAGTAAGAATCCCACAAAGCATTTCATTAGAGTCAGTTAACAACAAGGCATCAACTCGTCGTGAAGCCATCCTTTTACAAGCTTCATATATAGTCGTAGTTGCTGGAACTGTAAGAGCTTTGGATAGCCTTAACCGTTTAACAGTTCGCTCGCCTCCTGTTAAACCCCTGATCACAAACCCCCCAAAGGCATCAAACATTTAAAGAAGATCACCAAAATCAAGGCCTAGAAACCAACATCACAAGCTAAACGTTCTGGGTTAATTGCAGTATATAAACACGAGACTTACAAAGGGGAACGAGAAACAGTGAGAGATCTGCGGCCAGTGTCGGGAAGTCGTTCGCCAATATCCATGGATTTCTTCTTTCCGTGCAATGAAGCAGCAGTCGTAACAGATAAGCTCCGTCTTGATGACCCGCCTTGGTTTGCCATTTTCTTCTACTGTATAGAAAATTCAAACCCTCGGAATCGTCAACGCTTACCGAAATCGATTTTGATTAAATTAAATGTCAAATGATTGACAAATTCGAATAAGGAAAGTTCTGTGAAAACGCAACGATTCAAGCAAAAAAAAAAACACTAATAAGAAATCACAATTTACCAGGCGAATTCGTCGGGGTCAATTAGTGGATTGTTCTGGGATTTCTTATCAAAAAAAATTGAGCTGAAACGAAGTTGGGAATCCTAGTTGCGTTTCGTAGATGCTCTCTCTCCTTTCTCTCAAATGTTCGTGAGAAAGATAACGGCAAGAAGGAAAACGACGATTTCCGAGAGAGAAAAAGGATTCTCCCGGGAAAGTGATGGGAAAATGAAAAGGAGAAAGATGATTTTTTTTCTTCTTCTTCTCTGTAAAAACGTGTTTTTTTATTTATTTTAATTTTGTGCTTTGCCCCCAATCGGATTCTTTTGATTTCGATGCTCTCTCTAAACTTGGAGTTGGACGACGCTACCTTTTTTTTCTTTTTTCTTTTTTTTTTTTTTTTAATTTGGTATTTTGCTTCTTATTTTGGCAATATATTGATGTTAAATTATTGATTTATTGACAATTCTATCCTCTGTTTATAAACTAATGGCAAGTAGATCAGAGATTTGTTTCTCATTTGGCAAGGGGTGGTATAGTCATTTATCTATTTATGGTCATTATTACACACGAGTTGATTTGATACTTTCTTTATTTTCTTTTAGTAATTACTAATTGGATTTGTCTTTACTCTTTCTTTTTAGTATTTGGATTTTTTTTGTCTACGACAGTAAATTCAAACTGATTTTTTCTTAAATAAAACAGATAAATTTTAATTAGAGGATTAAAGAAACTATATTCTATCTGGATAAAAACGTGTAGATTAAAAACAAAATGAAAATCAAACTATATCCACTCTGTCTGTCTCATTTTTTTTTAACTGTATCTAAACTTTCAAAAAAAAAAATATTTGGAGTCTTATAGACCAAAACAAAAGAAAACAAATAAATTCCACAACAATTTTGACCAAAAAAAAAGAAAGAAAATAATTAATGTCACAACAATAACCAAAGATTTGTTTTAATTAAAATTAAATAAAATAAAATAACAATAAACAAGCTTTGATAGCTAAGATAGTATACTGGGCCGAAAACTTAGAAGCCCAGCCATACCAAACACACCCAGCTATAAGATTCACGATGTTCGTAATATTCTCCCTCTAAATAAATTAATATTCAACTAGACCTAATGTAAGTCCACGTGGACACCAACAATTGGTTCACCAGACCATTAGCTATCACATCACACGAGAAGCTTCGTCTCTAAACAAAACACCAAAAAAAAACTCCAGCTCCTTCCCCACTCTCTCTCTCTCTCTCCAAATTTTTGCGTTTAATCTCTCTCTTCTCTCTCTAGAGCAAGAAGTTATGGCGGATTGGGGACCAGTGTTGATCGCCGTGATCCTCTTCGTAGTTCTATCGCCGGGACTACTTTTCCAGATTCCGGCGGGAGGTCGAGTTGTCGAATTCGGGAATATGCAGACCAGTGGCGCCTCCATTCTTGTTCACGCCATCATCTTCTTTGGTCTCATCACTATCTTCACCATCGCCATTAACGTCCACATCTATTCCGGTTAAACTTTGTAGCCAGAACTAAACCGGTTCTGTTTGGGTTTAATTTTGATTGTATGATCTGGATTCGTTTGTAACATTCTCGGATTTGTGAATATAATCAAAAGTTTCTTATGATATACAAATCCACTATTATTTTTTTGGGATCTTGTATCAATTTGTGTGGAGTTTGTTTGTGATCTGGTTTAGTTTTTAACTGCTACTTGACTTGACACAATAATAATTACGAAAAGCTGATAAGGCTTAGTAAAACGACGACGTTTGTATAACCTAATTGGGCTTATAGAGCATTGGCCCGTTAAGAAGCCCAATTTGTATCACGTTCAATTTCAGGTGAATCTTTCGACGACCACTCTCTCTCTTTCTCTCTTTGCAAATCCTTGAAGAAATCCAAAATCCATAGCAATGGCGACTTCAATAGCTCGACTTTCTCGGAGAGGAGTAGCTTCTAACCTGATCCGTCGTTGCTTCGCTGCGGAGGCGGCGTTGGAGAAGAAGACGGAGGTGCCTAAACCGCAATTGACGGTGTCGCCGTCGCCGGATCGGGTGAAATGGGACTACAGAGGCCAGCGACAGATCATTCCTTTGGGACAGTGGCTCCCGAAGGTAGCCGTTGACGCTTACGTGGCGCCGAACGTTGTGTTGGCCGGTCAGGTCACAGTCTGGGACGGCTCTTCTGTTTGGAACGGTGCCGTTTTGCGCGGCGATCTTAACAAAATCACCGTCGGGTTCTGCTCGAATGTTCAGGAACGGTGTGTTGTTCATGCCGCGTGGTCCTCCCCAACAGGTTTATTGCTCTCTCTTCTCTCCATATTTTTCGAAATTTGTGTTCTGAAAATATAATTTCTCGTATGGAATCAAAGACAATGTTGATTGGGATTTAGGGTTTTCTTATTCAGTTATCAAATGCTTATAAAAAGGGTGTGAAAAACTTATACGAGTATGTATGTAAATGCGTAGTTCTTTAGGTGATTAGTGCTACAGGAATCAAGAAACTGGACTGATGATTGAGCTTAATAACGTGAGTTGAATAGATTAGCACGGTAGGTACTACCACAAATGATCACCTTGTGTAGTAGCACTAGGAAGTTTCCTAGCAAAAAAATTATTGAAAACAATGTCTCAGTGTGGTTCTCTAGTTACTCGTGACTGAAAATGGGATTTTGTGATGATGATGTGAGCTTGTTTTCGATTTTATGATGATTAAGCCTGTGAGCTTCTCTTTGCTCCAAGGTTGAAGCGAGGGTTCATGTCAAAGTTTTGAATAGAGAGACCATCCTTGTTTGACTAGGCTCTGCAGAATTCTCTACGAGGACACGAACAGTATCTATTCAATTATGTTTCTGGTCACGTTGATGAAACTACTTGTTTATCATTTGAGGCTAGAGTATTTCTTGATTTTGCTTTACAAATTGCACTGAATCTTGACTCTTTTCTGCAGTTCTTACTTGTGATATGATAAATTACATATTTTGATAAATTATAAATTACTTGTGATATGATAAGTTACTGTATCTACTTTAACTTTTCAGGATTACCAGCAGCAACAATTATCGACAGGTACGTGACAGTGGGTGCATACAGTCTTCTGAGATCATGTACCATCGAACCAGAGTGCATCATCGGGCAACACTCAATACTAATGGAAGGATCTCTGGTCGAGACTCGGTCAATCCTGGAAGCGGGATCAGTTGTGCCGCCAGGAAGAAGGATCCCGTCAGGTGAACTATGGGGAGGCAATCCAGCAAGATTCATAAGAACCTTAACCAACGAAGAAACCCTAGAGATCCCAAAACTCGCTGTGGCCATCAACCACTTAAGCGGAGATTACTTCTCTGAGTTCCTACCTTACTCAACTGTCTACTTAGAGGTAGAGAAGTTCAAGAAGTCCCTTGGAATCGCCGTTTAGAAGCTTCTGTCGTCTTTTTCGGGTTTCACTTTCGTGTGCTTATCTATCGTATCATGAGGCTCTCTCTCTCTCTCTGCATATTGCAATAAGTAGCTGAAGAACATCAAAACAAGTCCGGCTCTATTTCTTTTTGGTTATCAAATGTTTGTTTGTCTTCTCGTTTGTTTTGGGTTCTTTGTAAAATTCCATTTACAAATTGATTTTGGCTGGATATTGTCTGAATGATAATGGCGACCACTTCCGGTTATGTTGTATGTGAGCATAGCAAAGATTTGCTGAGATACATAACTATAAATACATAAACAAAACAAATAAATGAACTAAATTGTTTTTACTTATTTGGGTTAGATCATTGAAAGGAACACTTGAAACGTTTTGACATTTCAGTTTGACAGAATGAAGAACTTAGGGTCAAACTTATGTAATAGATTTTTTACTCAACATGAGTTACTTTTTGAAAACCATTTAACATTCTTCTTCCGTTGCCTATAGGGTTATAAACATATAACTCTTCTCTAATTAATTACGTAAATTAACACCTGTTTGTTCTCACTCTATAAATTCTAAGATTCTCCACATAACCAAATCATCCAAGCATCAAAGTGAAAAGAAGCAAGACCAATAAAAGAAAGAAAGATATAAGATTTGATTAGAGAGATGGAAAGCAAAGCAAGAGTTATGGCCTCCTTAGTCCTAGTTGTAGTCGTATGTGCCTTGGTTTTGATCACTCCAGGAGTAGTAGCTCATGATCAGAAACCGCCGCAACCAAAATCTCCACCGAGTTCTCCTATCGATTTAGAGAAATGTTGGTCATCTCTCTTCAACGTCAATGGATGCGTCCTCGAGCTCTTCAAGTCAGTTTTCAGTGGCAAATTTGGAAATGTTGGAGTTGCGTGTTGCAAGGCATATTCGGCAATTGATGCCAACTGTTGGACTCATATGTTTCCGTTGAACCCGTTCTTCCCACCTCTTCTTAAAGACAATTGTGCACACATCGTTCCCAATTTGCCCGCACACAAGTGAAATCGATAAGAAAGTGGATCATCATTAGCTTAAAAATTAATATTTGTATTCATGTTCTAAGTCTTATTATGTCATGTCAACCCCAATACTTTTTTATATATAGAATCTATTGATTGAGCTAGCTTTTACTTGGACAACTAAACTCTATCTTGAACCTACAAACTTCGATTACCATAAGAAAAATAAAGTAAACCTAACAAAGTGAAAATTATACTTTGCAGCATTGAAGTTTATAACCAACGTACACGTGATGGGGGAAGTTTGTGAAGTTAATTAGAGAGGCAAATTCATATGAATTTACGTTTGAATTAATCTGCAGCTGTAAGCCTGTAATTGTATCTAGTGATCACTAGAGACAGTAATAAAATTAGGTTTTTTTGGGTACTATTGACATTATCATTAGTTACCGTGGAAAAGATTTTTTTCGCATTTTTCCTTACCTTACGATGACGATTCGACGTACAATCAGATAACTCATAAGAATTTCACTTTTAAATCGGTCTAGCTAACTTAGCCTCATATACCTATCATATTCTATCCAGCACATAAACTTGGGACCTCCTTTAGCTACCTTAACCGGGTTTGGAACTAAACTCCTAAACCAGAAAGAGGTTACGTGTGTAATACAATAAATCTATAGAGTAACTGATTCATATATATCTAATTAGTCAGTAATTAGTGATGTAGTTCTCACGTTTGAAAACTGAAACAAGAACACACATTATACTACAGGTTAGTCAATTTAACTCAACTTTACTTTTATGTAATAGTTTAATTCATTAAATCCAAACATAAGTTGCATCTTGAAACGGGAATTATATTAATAGTGATTCGTAACTCTTCTATTTATTGCAATAAAAAACTTTTTTCAAGAACCTATAAATTCCAAGTTTTTTCGTAAATCCAAATCCATCCAAGCATCTAAAAGTCTAAAGGAAACCAAAACAAAACTAGAAAAGAGAAAATAAGTCTTAAATTAAAGGACTAATAAGAAAATGGGAAGCAAAACCATTGTCTCGATAATCTTGGTTGTATGCCTTTGTGCTGCTTTTTTTGTCGTTCAAGGAGTAGCTCAAGTGCAACTGCCTTCATTGAGTCCCGGGCTTTTCCCTCCCGGTTCACCTATTGATCTGGTGAAATGTTGGTCGTCTCTTTTTAACGTTCAAGGGTGTGTGCTCGAGATCTCCAAATCAATTTTCTCTGGCAAGTTTGAAAACGTTGAAGGTGCATGTTGCAAAGCGTTCTCGACTTTAGACGCAAATTGTTGGCCTCACATGTTTCCCTTGAATCCGTTCTTCCCACCTCTCCTCAAGGACAACTGTGCACGCATCAACTCCAACTTACCTACACACAATTGAAAGCAAGAATGGTTCTTAGTCTCTACGCTTATAGTTTAGCCGTTGGCCTCGAAGTCTGATAAGTTTAAATGTTATTTATTTCTCTGGCGAAGTGTGAGGTCATTAAGAGAGGTCTCTAATTAAAAGGTTTTTTCTCAAAAAAAGTATTCGAAATTTTTCTTATTTATATCTCTTATGAGTATGACCTTGATCACAAATTGATTAGTATAACCAACTTGGTGAAAACAGTGACAACTGTTAATCCAGTTCATATTGTTATATATCAAGAGTTTAATTGGTAACCACATTTTAAAAAGGAGGTCAAATTTGAAGAAAGTAATGTTACCAATTAAACCTAAGATCAGTCAAAGATGATGAAGGGTTTTTACTAGTCAACTAAAAGATGAGGTTAAAAATAGAAGTTAAGAATTTGTGTTGACCAAAAAAATTGCTATGACACAATAATCGGCCACGCATTATATACTAATTCCAAAATTTGGGAAAATTATATATCCTTCCTTTCAAATATCTATTAGATTAGTCAAAGTAACAATGCAGGTAATCCCCTTAATATAAAAAGGAGAGTCCGAGCTCTCTAGATCATCACTTACAATCTAAATCATTTGTAAACAAGTGACAACAACAACAACAACACAAATTATTGAGAAGAAACAAAAAATGACTCACAAGCTTGTCTTCGTAGTCGCCCTTATTGCACTTTGTATGCATTTCTCTTCCCTTTTCTTTTATTACTTTTGAGTTTTACTTTCTAGTAACCAAAAGTAATCATACCTCTCGCATCATCATTTTTGTTTTTGTTCACACTCAACGCCGTTGTAAGATCATCATTGTAATGTGTTGAGACTTGAGAGTTATGGTCATTTAAATTTGGTTTCGTTACTGAAATTGTTGTGTTTGCTTTGTTTTGGAAAGGTTTTGCTTTACGTGATGCAAGAGAGATGCCTAATGAGGCAACGGTGCCGTCGGAACCTGGTTATCCCCCGCCTGGTCATGGGGGTCCTTCGCAGCTTGGTCATGAGGAGCCGTCGCTACCACCAGTACAGGATGATAAGACAGAGATACACAAGGGGAACCGGCCGTCGCCTCCACCACAAATGATGTAAAAGAATTGACAAAAGTAAACTGATTCGTCAAATGTCTTCCAGGAAATTATCTGTATCACTTGAAATAAAAAGAGTTACGTAGTTAAACTTATCAATCTCTTAGCAAACAGACACCTTAACTAAAAAGTATACGAGACAATAAGATATACTGAACTATAAACGTGAAGACATCTTCTGATGCTCACTTCTTTCTTTTCCTCTCCATCCTCTACGAATAAGCTGCGTCCGATCTCACTGTTGCAGAATATACCACCAAATGGTAACTCCGGGAAATTCTCCAAAAACGGTGAGCAGTCTGCATTTTGACGACCAAAGAAGGAGTCACCGCGTCTGCTACCAACAAAAACAAAACCTCCAACGACTTCAGGCTTATTCGGCTTAGACTTGAGATTTCTAAGATGAGAAGATACAGCATTTAGTGATGCTTCAGCCACATTGAGATCAGGGAGGTATACTTGGAAATAGTCACCGGTTCTGATTTCAGCACCATTGACTAAAAGATCCTGCTCGTCAGCTCTGAGTAAACAAACAAAAATAAAAACTTAGATGGGTCAAAAGGAACTGATTCATGTTATGAAACTTGTGAATCTTATTACCCAGTTACTTGATGATATACAAGTGAGGCCATGATCTTTGGCTTTTCCTCCAAACCAACTGAATATTTTCTTCGTTTTATTACTCCGAGATATGGATCATTCTCCCATATCTGGTTTCCTAACTGTAATTTAAAGTCAGTTTTAGTAACCAAATTCTAGAATAAATAAGAGATTGGATTCAGATGCTTACAAAATCATTTATGTCATCTAAAATTTGATCGCCATTAAGAACCTCTGCTTCTCCTCCTCTTTTGGCAGTCAGAAGCGTAGAAGGACATCTAGGACGGCGACTAACACGGACATTAGCCGCCTTGTACCTCAGATCAACTGATGACATTGCTCTTGATATTGCAGCGTCAAAGTGAATTTTTCCAGCCTCTGCTTCATTTAGTTCAACAAATGCATAAAGACTTGGGTAAAATGAAAAGACCAAATTTCAGTCGGAAACACATAACAAGCACAGCTTGAAAGAAAGATGCACAAACTTACGAGCGGTTCTGTGTTTATCTCTAGCAAAGATTAAACCTGCGAGAACTCTGCTATCATCTTTGTGCAACTGAACATTTCTTGGTTCATTACCACATTTGTGTAGAAACTCGCCAATTTGATCACCCACTATAATAGTTTCTGCAGGCATGGCATAATCTGCAATGCAAACAAGCTTCATTAACAAGTTTCCAAGCACAGCAATATCTATATATTACCACCATCGTAGTTCTCATTTTCAGAGTCTAGCCAGAGCAAAAGAAGTGAAGAAAGTAGGTAGGTAACCAACCAACACAAAAGAATGAAATGTTTCAAGAAATAGTTAGTTTGGCCTTTAATAGATTACACTTGTCATGAAGTAACATTGAAATGATGTACCATAGCAGTATTCATACAGTTGCACAAAAGATATACACATACCCAGTTTATGAAGAATAGGTTCTGTGGCATGAGTATCCTCCTACAAATTCACCAACGCAGCATGAAACCACAAAAAAAAATAGCCATGAAACTGAATAAAATCCACAAGTATAACAGAAACGGAAGCTAGAAAAGTATAGTTCACCCCAAAGAGTATAAGACAGGCTGGTGCAGCATGACCTGAAACCACGGATACATAATTTCTGATATCCATCACAAATTTGTCTCCTATATCCGCTTCAGATTCCTGCAAAAAAAAACATCAACAATCTCAGTCTACCTATTAACATGTCAACTAAACAAGACGTTCACTTAATTGTAATTTTTGTTATATATGTGAAACTATGACTTCCTTTATTTGCTTCATATAACCAAATGAAGCAAATTCATTGGAGACTAAAATAACTTAGCCAGAGAACACAAGCTCTATGGAAAACACTGTTTAGAGTTAGAACATTTCAAGAAATTACCCTTTTTGCTTGAATTACAGGAACAACTTCGACTTTGATTCCTGGTAAGTATCCAATCGTCAACAGTATAGCGAAATTTGCAACAACGGACAAGCCATCATCAGTTGTAACATGATTTTTAACCTGTAAACGTGATAGAAGTTGAACATAAGCTAAAAATTTACAAAACAAAACCACGCAATACAAAATGATAAGAAAACAATAAAACCTCTCCAGGATTGTCATTGCATGCTTCTTTTCCTAAGATTCCAGCAACAACAGATACAATAATAGGAACCCTTGATCCCACTCTTTCAGTTATCTACACCATGCGCATTATGAACAACATTAGAACGAGTCAAAAGAAAATCAAAACTGGACCTTATTGAAATGATACAACAGAGGTCAGAGGTGGAATGGGGAAGAAGGGAAACAAACAAACCAGTGTCAAAGCTTCTTCCATGTTCCCATATGTAATGTTTGCGATCACAAAATCTGGTCTAATTGGCTCAGACAAAACCTTATCAAGTACTTCTTCTCCAGCCCTCTGCATACCAAATCAAACCGTGTCATTCTTTGTTCTCTTTAAGTAAGAAATGTCACCTTCTCAGGTTGCTAACAAAAGTAACAATCTTTTTCAATTTGTCACATTACACTTTTCCTATATTCCAATTAAAACTTTGTGAAGACTTATCAAGAGCTCTAAGAACAAACCATGAAAAAGTTTGAATTTTTACAATCAAAATTTAATTAAAAGACAATATTACGAAAGAAGAAACTTACAGTTTGATTAGGATTACGTGAGAAAGCAGAGACCATTTTGGGGCGAGAGAGGATTCTATTGCAGACGCTGTTCCAGGATCGGTTGACACAAGAAGCGAAAGCAAACGATTTCGCCGGCAACCTCAAGAGAATGTTATGAAGAAGGTCATCGTTCAGGGAAGTGATTAAAACCATATCTATCTTCTTTTCACTCGTTCCCTTTATCATCTTCTTCTTCTTCTTCTTCGTTGAGACACTGTCTTCCGCCGTGAGATACAAAATTTTCTTCCTCCGGCGAGTTTATTTGGGCTTTTTGTTTGTTATAATAAAAGTCCATTGGGCTTTAATAAAAAGGCCAATATTCCAAAACGAATAATGTACGGTAAATATGAACTTGTAATGGGAAGTTATTCGGACATCGATCATTTGACAAAGCAAAACAAAACAAAACAAGAGAAGAAACCCACAAACTTGAGATAAGAAATCTTATCTTTAAATGTGTCACACACTGTACTAGTTTTGGATACAGACACAAAGTATCTTTTTTTTTGTTCATTATCTTTTTTCTTTCCCTGAAAAACAGAAGAATCTTTTCCAGTCTCTCAAAATTTGTTTGATTGTTTCATTGATATGTGTTATTGTATTTTATTTATTTTCTTATAATTGTGTATTTGATTATTTTCTAAAAAGTGTTATGATGAAATAAAGCGACCGCCCTCGTTACTCATTTAGGAGTACATGTTGGATGGTAGTATTTCATTGTATAAGTCTCCGCTGACCTAAGTTATACTGTCACAAACAAAACAAAAAGATCACGTGTAAAATATATGCTATGCTAATCTTTAGTTTAATGTCATCACCTACCTTCACCAATATGGTAAACAAGATTGTTTGAGATTTTTCGTTTATGACTTGGGAAAGTAAATTTTGAGTCTGGTTATAGACCTCTCCAACATACATTCTCATTAATGTTTTGAGCAAATTTTTCTATTTTATGGATTAGCTAAGTTGGTTGATCACTTGTTTTTTGATATTGACGACACCATTAGAGATTTTTACTTCTCTTACTGAAATATATATAGACAGAGGACCTTTGAACATAGTGTTGTTCTATTTTTGATCTCAACACAAAAGTTAGCCCGGCATTTCTTTTTCACTTGTTTTTTATATTGACGACACCATTAGAGATTTTTACTTCTCTTACTGAAATATATATATACAGAGGACCTTTGAAAATAGTGTTGTTCTATTTTTGATCTCAACACAAAAGTTAGCCCAGCATTTCTTTTTCTTTCTTTCGTACTTAGTGAGTAGCTTTGCAAAAGTTTGAACTTTCAATATTTCCACGACATAATGTATAAAAGGTTTTTTATCGACATGTGGTTGCCATATCGTAATTAGAACCTAAGAGGGTTTTATAACAACTACCTTTTAGACCAACAAACATTTCTTTATCGCATTATAGAGAAAGAACTGAAGTAGAGTATAATTAAACACATGTTGAGCAAATGCAAATCACCATGTGATTCTACAGTTTTCATGCTACTTGAAAGACAAAATGGTAAAAAGTTTCTGGTACAGTTAAAAATTGATGTAACGCCAAGCCAACAACTTACTCCGTTAACTTCGAGGTGGGCACAACAAAAACGGCCGTTATATATATGACGTGTCGTCGTCGACTCTTGGATTCGTTTGCCTCTCTGTTACAAAAGCATTTAAAGTTTTTACCAGATCCATCATCATTTAGTTCACTCTCTGCCATTAAAAGGAGACAAACCAAAATTGATATTGTACCAGCAGAAACGACTTTATATCTATTTTCTTTCATTATCTAACCGGATATGTTTTAGAAAAAGAAGAGTATATACCGGTTCTACTCGTACCAGTTTACCAATTGTGTCTGTTGTTTCGGTTTGACTTCCTCTTTTGATTTTTTTAACACCTATATAATATACCGAATTATATAAGTAGATAATCTAAATAGTATTAGCACTTGCGTCATTGTTTATTCTCTGTACATTTCACGTGAGTTCTGTTCTGTAATTTATAGTGTAACTGGATTATAGAAGAAAATAAATTCATAAGATGTAGAGGAAAAAAAAAACGAATGTAATTAAGTCTTAAGACTTAAGAGATACTCTTTTATTATACTGTATGTAAATGTAAGTCGAGAAAAAGAGAGAAGAATCCAAGTCGGCAAAGTCCATGTGTAAGCCTCGGGAATGCAAATACTTGTCCCACAGTGCGATCCAAAGTTCCTGCTCCACACGTGTGAAGTCCTACTCAGCGCCACGTCAGTATTCATTGCATGGGGAAATTTTGGAGGTGATGATATATGATCTGATTAAATGGATGATTTATCTTCGATTGCTTGGAGAAGTCACTCGAGGTTACACTGTCAAAATTTTGAGGATGTAATTATTAGAGTTTTTATCTACCACTAGCTAGCTAGTGTGTCTCACTCAATTTGGAGATGACCCAAAACTTTAAAAACCAAACTTATAATAAGTATATGATCTACTCGGCGCCACGTCAGTAGGGGAAAATGTTGAGGTGATGATATGATCTAATAAAATGATAATTATCATTCGATTGCTTGGAGAAGTCACTCGAGGTTACACTGTCAAAATTTGAGGATGTAATTATTAGAGAAAAAAACAAAAATTATTAGAGTTTTATCTACCACTAGCTAGTGTGTCTCACTCATTTTGGAGATAGACCAAACTATTAGAACTAAACTATAAGTATGTCAAAACTTTTTTTTACTGGACTAGATTCAAGTTTCGAATTTTTGAGAACCACATAAATTAATCGCACTTGGTTCATCCAAAATATACATTTGATTAACTTTGACCCCAGCGAAATAAAAGAAAAACGAAGACTAGAGAGTGTATTCAATTTGACATTTTAAGTGATTTGTATAAAATTTACAAATCATATGTTATTCAATCATAGATTTTAAAAAGTCTCCTGAAATTCACTGTTATTGAATTGATGATTTAAAAATTTACTTTAAAATTCACTGTTATTCAAAACAGTTTATAGATTTGGATTTTAATAAGTTTTTGGGATTCTGGGGGATTTGAAAGAATTTGGTTAGTTAAAAATAGAGAAATCCAAATCTCATAGTTTTAGGTGGAATTTGAAATTTTTTTACTATAAATCATATCAAATTCCCTAAAATCTATCAAAATTCCAAATTTTTTAAATTCCATCAAATCCTCCAAAATCATGGTTTCAATACAGCTCTAATTGATAACCAATGAACTCGCATCGCTTACTCTAATGTAACGGAAATTTACTTTTAAGTTGCTCATTTCGACACGCACTAAATATTATTTTCAAATACAATCAAGAAAGCCATATGTTTCAAAATAGCTAACTTTCATGCATGTAGAATAAAATTTGATAGAAACATATATCCATACACTAGTTTTCTCGGTTCGGAATCTTTCAATTTAAGAGAAAATTAACCATATGTTTAAACTTAAAAGCAGTATTTGATAGGTATACGTATATACTAGTATATATGTTGTATATACAATAAAACGCAGTATTCGTGTGTATATATATATGTAATAAAAGTATACACTATATAAATACATATATATGCATTAAAAGATGTGCTTTTATGAATGAGGGGAAAGTATGTGAAATTATGTCACCATTGTTCTTCCCTTTTGAGGGTGAATTTTAAAACAAACGCTCGTTGGTACTTTAGGTTTAGCCACAGCAAATAGCCCATAGGTATTAGTTGTTAACTTGTTATCAAGAATGCCGTGTTCACTTCATCATGAACATCTCATGTTTTAACAACATGCATTTTATTCCACCAATCAAATTGTATACTACATGATTATTTATTTATATTTCTGAAAAGAGAGTAAACAAATGTGCTACTATTACATTTACTTTTGTATTTTACATTATTAGATGGATCACAGATTCACAGATGTAACATTGGTTATCTTATCTTTACTTTTTTACCTCCATTGGTTATCTTACTGCTAATCCGATACAAATTATAATTTGCATATAAAAGTTAAAAAGTAGTATTCCTTAAGGTAAAGATCCATTGTTTCCAAATATTTGTGATTGAACACTTGCGATGAGATTCTAAAATCAAAACTTTTTTTTCTTAATTGTTCTTTATATTTTAGACTTTTTTTTTACTTTTAATTATTTTACTTACTTCGGTTTTCACTTTGGTAACGTTCGGTTTGACTAGATTTATAAAATGTAATGAAGATGAAAATACATGATTGGAACACTCCACTAACTGTCAATCTCGAGAATTAGAATTGTGCTTTGACAGTTTTAACTATATATAGAGAAACAAAAATCGCGTGAGTATTAGGTTTATTTTTGACTGATAAACTACTAAACGAAATATTAAATAAAAGTACTAAAACAAAAAATCAATTAAATAATATGAGATTCACGTATAAGTCATGTTAAAAAGGGATAAAACAAAATAATTTACATTTCTTTTCAGATCTTGAGGTCCACAGTTCCACCTTCGTACCAACACACCAAGTGGTTCTTTAGAGAGAGAGAGAGAGAGCGTGAGGGAGAGATTTATAAGCCTCTCTTTGGGTGCATTACCATTTTTTTTTTGTGAACATAGAAACACTCAAAACATCAAAAACCAAAAACAAACAAATATGGGAGAGGTTCAAGAAAATCCCAAACTCTTATATCATCTTTTTCAAATCTCCATGATTTTTCTTCTGATTAAGACTCTAATATTTTTGTTTTTGTTTTGTTTTGGGTTTTCATCAGGAAGAGAAGAAACCAGAAGCAGTAGAAGAGAAGAAAATGGAGGAGAAGAAACCAGAAGAGGAGAAAAAAGAAGTAGAAGAAAAGAAAGCGGAGGAGGTAGCTGAGAAAAAAGGAGATGATTCTGAGAAGAAACCTCAAGAAGGAGGAGAACCTAACAAAGATTCCAAAGAAGATTCTCCTCCGCCGGCGCCTGAGGCTCCAGCACCGCCTCCTCCTCCGCAAGAGGTTGTCCTTAAGGTTTACATGCACTGTGAAGGATGTGCTAGAAAAGTCCGCCGTTCCCTCAAAGGCTTCCAAGGTATGTATGTATGTGTATAAAATACATACTGTATATATGAAAATATTAATAAATATTCTTAAAAATATATACATATGATTTTTGCGTATACATAAGTATATCTACTTTATTGCATTTTGAAATATAAAACATTTCGTTTTTTCATAGAATAGTTCGGAAAATCTATTTTTTTAATTAGGAGTGGAAGATGTGATGACTGATTGTAAAACGGGGAAAGTGGTGGTGAAAGGTGAGAAAGCTGATCCACTGAAAGTATTAGCCAGGGTTCAGAGGAAGACCCACCGTCAAGTTGAGCTTATATCTCCGATTCCTCCACCGTCTCCGCCCCCGGAGAAGAAAGCAGAGGAGGAGAAACCTAAAGTGGAAGAGAAGAAAGTGGAGGTAACATTTTTTGGTCTAAAGGCTTTCAATTTCTTTATTGTAAAAAGCATATATATTTTTGTTTGTTTCATAAATTGGACATACAACTTTTTGGATATTCATTTGTTCTCTTTATCCTTTTATATATATTTTTTGGGTAGGATAAATTAATTTATTTTCAATTAGAAAGGGAATATTCTCTTTTCAGTGATTTCACATGGGAGAGTATTGGTAGGATTTTGTATATTTTAGTTTGATGGGTTTATGATATAAAATAGAATTCTTTATGTAAAAAATCTTACTATATGAATTGGAAAATACAAATATGAAATTAATTTTAAAATGTGTAAAAAATTACAATAAATTGTTATTAAAAAAACTTAATTAAGATTAATTAAATAATTAAATAAATATAATTAATTAAAAAACGAAAATCGATGACACATCAAATAAAATAAATTATAGAAAAGTAAAAAAAAATCTATTAGAATTCAAACTAATTTGTACTTAAAAAGAAAAATTAACAGCTAAGATTGTAAAAATCTAATCGTATAAAATCTATATAATTACAAATTTTATCAAAAAAAATTTGCAGCACGTAATCAAATAAAATATATAATAGTTTTATTTAATGGTTTAGATTTAAAAAAATAAATAAAAAATTAAAGATATAAATATAGTATCTTATCATTTTCTTCTTTAATTTTCTCTATTTTTATTTTATTTGTTTGAATTACTCATTTTCAAATACAGAGAGAAAAGAAGATAAATAAATAATAGACTTTAGTCATTATATGCAAATGTTTTATTGATAGTTTTTCAATAAACATTTAAAAATATAAAATTTATAATATAAACAAACCGATTCTTTAATCACAAACCATTATAAATAACATAATAACGAAATAAATTATTACAAATTTCTATAAAAAAAAAATGTTCAGTTCGCGGTTTTTCACGGGTTAGTACCTAGTATTATGTATGTGAAATTTGGTGTTAACTTATCATTTTTATATTAATGGTCCGGCGTAATTTTTGATCAGCCTCCGGTAGTGTTGACGGTGGTACTGAAGGTTCATATGCACTGCGAAGCTTGTGCGACGGAGATAAAAAAACGGATCATGAGAATGAAAGGTTAGTTTTAAAGTTCCCTTGAGATAATCTTTAATTAGAACTGGATTAGTTAAAAAAAACTTATGTCAAAAATATATTTTTTTTTGTATGTCAAAAAATATATATTTTTTTGTATGTCAAAAAATATTAAATTATAGAAAAAATTGCTTTTTTTTTTTTTGCGAAGAGCAGCTCTTTATTCTTTTTAAGGAAATTTACTAATAAAGGTAATCATTAAAATGAAATAAAACTAAAGTTATTTTTGGATCTTAGTTTATTTTTCTCTGTCCAATTTATTATCGGTAGATAAAACGTTTCAATATCTTGCAAAATCATGCACTTCTTTACTTCTTTTCACCAAACTTTATACTATTATCTTTCGTTAGTTGCATCAAATTTGGTCCATTCAATTTCAAAACAAGATGATATTGCTTCCACTTTAAAACACATACATACGTACGTGTTATCTATTTTTCTTTTTCATAATTATCTTATTTGCTGACAGCATGTATATGTAATGTACTTGTTGACCAAAAAAAAAGTATATGTAATGTACATATGATTTTGTTCCAAAATTATACGTAGTGGGGTCAAAGTGTATTTGGTCCTTCACTTTGATAGTGCAATTTCTTATAAAGTTTTGTTTTAAATAAATAACTTTTAGGAGTGGAATCTGCTGAATCCGACTTGAAGGGTTCTCAAGTGTCTGTGAAAGGAGTGTTCGAACCTCAAAAGCTCGTAGAATACGTTTATAAGCGGACTGGTAAACATGCAGCGATCATGAAAATCGACCCGCCACCTCCACCGCCACCCGAAGAGGCAGCAGCGGAAGCAGAGAAGAAGGAAGAAGGAAAGGGAGAAAACGGTGGGGGAGAATCCAAAGGCGAAGAAGGGAAGAAGAACGAAAATGCGAAGACGGACGAAGAAAAGAAAGAAGCAGATGGCGGTAAAGAAGAAGGCAAAGCGGCAGAAAGCGGTGGAGGCGGTGAAAGTGGCGGTGGCGGTGAGGAGGGAGAAAAAATTGTGGAGGTGAGGAAGATAGAGAATCCTTATTACTACTACTATTACCAACCGCCGCGTGTGGCGGTTCCACCTATGGAAATGCCGCATGCTTATCCGCCTCAATTATTCAGCGACGAGAATCCAAACGCATGTACCGTAATGTAACAAAGAAAACGCAAATGCTATAAATGGGTATAATCTATAATGGGGAATATTTTGAACAATTTTGATGAAGTGGGGTTCGTCGTGGCATTTGCTGTCTCTCTTAGCACGTGGGTTTCTTCTTAATGTGTTTGTGCAGCTCTTTTTTCTTTAAAGTGTAATTTACATTAAGAACAACTCTGGAATTGTGAGTTATTTTTAATGGCTATAAGCAATAAAATAAATAAATATACCACCACTAGAAATTCATTTTTACTATAGGTTGCTGCGTAGCTAAAATTTTAGTACCAACATGGCCTTTTTCTTAAAAATCTAGAGAAGCAACCTTAATGAAATGGAAATTTTTGACCAGCACCAAATTTGATACTATCATAAAAAAGCTAGAGAAGCAACTTTAATGAAATGGAAATTTTTGGCCAGCACCAAATTTGATACTATCATCTCACCCATTTTGTTAAAAGTAGCTAGTATCTTTCACACATTAAATATGATAATCTAAACATTGGTGTAACTCGTTTTGAAGTGTTAACTACTAAAAGTTAGGTAAATAACTCGCATAGTTCCAAGACACCATTGAACTGCAGTCTTTGTGTGGCAACAACTACACCAAAATCTAAATGCATTTACCAGACTGTTCAGTACATTTGGTATCATGAGTAGCATAATTTACTCCACTCCAATAATGTGAAGTCAATATGGTTATACATTTGGGTTACTGGACATGAGAATTATTTATAAATAACCTAAATAGTGTAACCTAGTATAAACCTCTTTCAACACTTTTCCCCCATAAAAAGAAAAAAACGTTATTAAGAGTTAGGTGAAACACTATTTTCTTGCCGCTGTACAAAATGGTTGGTCCATTTATTGAATGAATATATATATATTTTTTAAACGAAAATGCTGCCCCTTATCTTAAACAACACATGCAATTGGTGTTTTGTCAATCGTGTTATGATTATTTCATTTTTTTTTTGTTTTTGGATATAAAGTGTATGATTATTCCTTGTGAATTAATTTGTTGTCCATCATGCGTTGTTAGAAAATTTAATGGTGGCACGTAGTATCAATCAGTCATCTAAAATAATTTAATCACGAATCCTATGTTTTAATTTTTCTTTCGTTTTAAGAAAATGCTACTAAAATACAACACTTCAGTAGGAAAAGTATATGTAAATTTTTATTATTTTTTGGAATTTCAAGAAGAAAAAAAAAGAAGTAAAATTAATTTTTTCTGACATACAGTTTCTTTAAAACCACAAAAAGAAACCAGTGGCTAACAGTTCGCCGCGCGTAAATGACACGTGCAACCTGGTCGTGACGTCTTGGCATCGTAAGCGGGAAGAACATTCTATTCCCACCGGAACGTAGACTCCAGAAATCACACGCGCCTAGAGTAGCGCGTGGAGCGTGAAGGTAATATGAGAGAGAGAGAGCCGTGATGTGACGGTGTTAAACACACGTAGAGCCCACGTGATGGGTCCGTGCCATCTCTGAGGACGTACAGGCTTTTTTTTTTGGTTGTATGAATGAATGAGAGAGCCCACGTGACCCGCCACCACTTCCTCTATTCCTGTGCTTTCGTACTCAACTTTTGTCGCTTCTTTTATTCGTTCGACTCACCGTTTTTTTTTTTTTGGTATATAAATTATTTACTCGATTCCTCTTTGAAACAAAACAAGAAAATTAAAGAAAAAAAAGTAGGTTACTCTTTTACTTTTCTTTTAGCCAGCCAGTAGCCATAGTAAAAATTAACCAGCTTTTTTTGTGTGTTCTATAATAACTATCTACTAGTAAAATATTCTTTCACTTAGGACAAACTTTTATGAAAACGGTAAATAAATATAAGCAGAAAAGGAATTGAGTGGGAAGTTATGATTCAATGATGACTTAAAATGCTACAATATCATATGTCGCCATGTCGGTAGCTCAATTCATTTAAGGAAGTTGAAAATGTGGCGGTAACTGTTAAATTTATTGGTCAGTGCCTCTGTAAAGAAGTAAGAACCAATTCAAGACAATCAAATCAAAACAAAACGAATTTTCTAATAGCTCACGAGATGTTCTCCTTACTGATGGTAATGGTACTTGACTACTTGTCTAATCTTATGTATTTTTTTTTTGTTTTAGTGAATAAATTGATTGCTCAGATTTTTGTCGTGGCTTATTAATGATCTTTTACAACGTTATCTATTTTAAGTTTTCTTACAAGTTTATTCAAGTTGCATATATCCTGCTAAAGTTTTATTTTAGAAAAGAAGAAGTCTAGTTTTATTTCTTCTAGGGGAAAAAGAGGAAAAACGGTGTGGATGGGTTATAGCATTTATTAATTTTGTTGGTCTTTTTCTTCTTTCTTTCTTTCTGTTAACCTTTGGGACCATACATTCATTCAACAACAATGTCGAAATCATGTTGACACGCAGAGACATACCAAAGATACATATACGTTACAAGTAACGTTCTTGTTTGCATGTACGTATTACGTATACGTATAAACGTAGACATAATTAATCGTTTTATGTATACGTTACCTAAACAATACTAACAAAAAAATGGTCGACCAGGCATGCTTCGGTTATTTTTTTTTAAGAACACTTGTTGCAATAAAGATATAACTTCTTTGAAAAAACGACATTTCGAATTAAGCATTGATCGCTATATAGTTACAACAATAGCATTCTTAAATGTGTTTATATTCAAAACTGTTACTAGCTCTCTAAATGTAGGCAGTTTAGCCGATTCAGAAATATATGTGTATCATCGTTGTCAAACTATTATTCTGAGTTTTAATCTGGAAACTGGTAAAGGTACTTTTGTATTTTTAAACAAATCCGTTTTGATCGCATATCCAAATAAATATACAGACAAAAAAAGTACGTTACATTTTTTTCTTGGGTTGTAGAAAAAGAAGGATAATAACAACGTTGTTAATTGTTATCATATTGAGACACTTGACCGGTTTTCATTAAACTAGTTTAGGTTTGATTGCGACCGAACCGTATTTGAATCGACCATTTAACCCAATCACTAAAAGTGTTGGGTCCATCAACATCTTTTTGATACACTTACCTGAGTTTCATACAACTCTAAAAACTAGTTATTAGATCCATCCATATTACCAATAATTTGTTTCAATTATCTTTCGACTTTTTATTTTGGCGCCGAGTGGTGCTAAGCAAAATAATATATTCTCCTTTCGTTGTCATGTTATACGTATACCGATTCTCCTTTCGTTGCCATGTTATACGTATACCGATTTATCTTCAATTTATTTTATTTATTGACAACGGTTGCATTATTATATATTTGATTTCTTGGCATTGTTTTCTCTAATTTGTTTGAAAAAAAGCTGTTGATAACGAGCCATTCAACTCACGAATCATAATACTATCGAAATCTAGTTTATAGATTAGGCATTAAGCCAACCTTTAGACCTTGACTTCTAAACGTATATATTCCAGTTTCAGAGCTAAAATCTTAAAATTTTAAAATATATTAAAATGAAGACGTATGGAAGCGAGCACAATATTGTTCACTTTCTAGATTTAAAATACATTAAGAAACACGATTTCTTTCGTATACAATACGGTTTCTTTCTATTCCTCTACTTTTGTATTTGTGTTTTTACGTATATAAAAACTTGGAATGAGTTTGATAAATAAAAATGAATAGATAATTCGAAAGCCTACACCCACAAAGAAAGATGTAGGCCCATAATATAGAAAAAATAGAAGATCATGTTGCTCAACTGTTTTGTTAAAAAGTCCACTAGTTAACGAGTTCCATATGTGAATACTATTAAAACACAGCACTTGTGTTACACAATAATGAAGAAATGTGTAGGTCTTGTGACAGAAGAAAACAAATCATATAAATTCATCTGTCGAAATTGATAACATGATTTCGATCGATTTTTATCAAAGAATTTTGTTGAGATATAGACATGAGCCAAAAATCTTTAGAACAATCATTAATATAATACTTTTAAAAGAAAGTAAACTTTTCTAACAAAAGAAATGTTGATAAGAAAAAAAATTGAAAGGTCTTTAAATCCCATCACTTAGTGGGTGTAAAAGCAAAGGAGCATAGATGGATGGATGAAGATGACCTATATTGTTGTGTGCTACGTTGTAGCATTACATCTATTATAGTGGCTAATTTCGTTATTCTTTTGATTCGTTTCAAATTTCAAATTGTTTCTTTTACGTCTAATGACACTCTAAATGGCTTCTTTATGTAGATGTAACCTGACTCTGGAAGAAAAACAACTATTTTTTAAAAAATAGCTAGGCATCATCAAAACGTTTGGAGTAGATTAATCGAAGAATCATGATCTTTATATTAATATCCCATTTTGACATATTCATTGACCGATTTGATTCATCGGGACCCCCCAATATGATTTTGGCTACCTTACCCTAGCTAGACCAATATATAAAATCCGAAACGATTGTTTTTTCTTATTAGAACAGAAGAGAAAAACGAATAAAAGACTTTGGTGTATATTCAAAAGGAAACTACCGAAAGAACATAACACTGTGTTTTTTTCTCGAACAAGAGTCAGAGTTAAATTCGGCCAAAAAAGAAGAAAAGACTCGACCTTCAAATCAAACAAAACTTATCAATCCCCGATTCTTGTTTTTTCCCATAATGGACAATCGTTGAATATGCGTCACCAAATCATATAAGAAAATCTATTGGCAGGAAACAAAAACCGGAAAACTTTTGCAAAAAGTTTAAATTGATCACAATGGGTGATGAATGATGATTGAGGTGAGAATGAGATGTTTATCTACTCAAAGTTGTTAGTGCCTGTAAAACATAGATCATAAAATAGTAATATTGCTATTATCTGTATAATAGTAATATTCTTTCAACGCCATATCAAGATCACCAAATGACAATAAATTCATAACAATCTGCCATATATATAAACCTTTGTTTTATCCTCTAAAACATACAAGTTCATTAAAAAAATTTACACACCTAAGTCTACTTGTTTGAAAAGAAAAAAGAACTACTTGTTTTCTATAGATTTATCTTTAAAAGAGCAGAACTGGAATCAGGGAAGTATACTACCCGCCGGATTCAATTTAATTACCCAGAATGATATACCCGGTTTAGTTGAACCAGGAAGTCATTCCTAAGCAGAGCTATAAAGGAAGTCAAGTCACCAAAAGCTCTCACTGTTTCACAAGCTTTTAGTTGACTACTAGATCAAGACTCAAGGGGATAGAACAAGAACTGGATTTAAGTTTGAGGATGATTTGATTCTTTCAAAGAGTAACCGAGCATCAGTTAACGAACATCCCTGATTCATTTCAATTGCTACCGGATATTGCGACGATCTGTTCATTTCTACCACCATTATTCCCTGCAGTAACATAAAAATGAACAATTTATAAAAACATGTCTTCCTAAGCGTAGCTTGGTTTGTCTCTGATTGGGTCTTCACACTCAGTCCTAATGAGCTTGTATATAAACTAGTCTTCTATATACAACTTATGTTTGATGTATCTGATCATAGAACAAATTCTATATACAACTTATGTTTGATGTATCTGATCATAGAACAAAGACAGTCTAAAACTGATATGTTAGCAGGTTTACCTCGAAGTCAGCGAGAAAAAACTGGAAGCGTTTCAGTTTCTCTTTCATCATGGCATTTACTGATGTTGGTGCTGAAGAGGAAAGAGCAGCTGTGACTTCCATGGATGAATGACCTATCCTGTTTTGTACAACCTGCAGAGGGAATACCATGGACAAGATGGGTGATCTTAATTCTAATTCGTCAAAAGTTTTGCGAAATGAGGGATAGGACTCACGTCGTTATGGAGCAAGATCTCACAGATGAGACTACCATCATCGACGTAACATAGAAGCTCATACGTAGATTGTTGCTTGAACTGGAATTTCTTCACTCCGGTTAGGAAGCACTGCAAGAAAATAGATACTTTAGTTACAAAGATTGAAATCCTGATGGATAGAAGACTGAGTTTGAGAGTATTTTGATAAGTGGTGTTAGTACTTTGATCCTTCCTTGAACAGAATGCATGGTATCTTTCATTACTGCCCATTTTTGAGACAACTCGGCTAAGTAAGTGAAAGGCTTCTCTGTATTTGTAAGCACAGAAGGTCCTTCCAAATCGATAACCATATTACTGACTTCTACATCTGCTAGACCGCCTGAACCTGAACCATGTACATGAGACGTTGTGTCCCTTACACGACCAGTCTCAATATGCATTTCTTCAACAAATGAAGTCACGTTAGATGTTTGTTGATCCAATGTATTTCCACCAACGCTGTTGGAAAAAGATCTTGTACCACTGCAACTAGTACCAGCTGTGGATGATGCCCGGTGAATGTTACTAGAAGTTGAGTGTACATCAGAAAACGTTCTTTCCCCGTGCGCAGAAGCAGTATCAATCTGCATATGCTCAACCCTTGACACAGTAGCTTCCACATTGGTAGAAGCAGGAGGCTCATCCATTCTCCGTGAACTATTGTGAGTTCCCGTTACATTTACGGGTACGCCTGCCATAAGTGTTTTGGTTAAAAGAGAGTCAATAGCCACTAATAGTCTCAAAATAAAGTGGTTGTCTCATGTTACTAAAACTACGAACTATGCTTGTGCTCTAGATATAAACGAGAAAATGGGAAAAGTCTGTTTCCTTTGATTCAAAACTGTCGTTTATCCACTTTCTTGTGATGGAACAAATAATTACTCTAGTTCAGGGTTGACAGTAATGAACACTTTGGCAGGGTTGACAGTAATGAACAATAATTACTCTCGTTTTGTGAACTCTAGTTTTGAAACATGCAGCTATTTTCTTGTTGACATGCCGTTGTTTTTCTGAACAAGAAGATTAATGTAGAAAAAATCCTACCTTGAACATTGGCCTGAGCCTGACTAGCATTGCCTGAGGTAGAACTATTTACATGATTGCCAGTATCATTGCCATTTAGCGACCACGCCGCTAGAGTTGCTCTGGTTGCCAATGAAGGAACCACTCCTCTCGTTGTTCTGCAAAAGTTGAAATCAGGTAAGAACTTTGACAAGAAGGGTAAAATTTACAACTGCAATTAGAAAAGACAGTTGGTAGTGTGTAATAAGCCGTGTTTTAACTTATATCATGCATCTTGTTTCCACAGAATTAACTTAAACTAGTAAATCGTAAGGCATACTCAGAGAAATACATCATGACACAACTTTCGAATATGAATATGAAGTGAACGAGGGAAAATAAGCTGGAGAAAAGTCGAGTTCTAAACAAAGTAAACCATTCTTTGAATAAATCTACCTTTTCCCTCGTGGAGGTTTGTTTACTTCAACAACCAGACGCTTTCTTGCTTCTTCAAGTTCTTCAACCATCCCTCCTAAAACTTCTACAATTTCAGGTACTAGCATTAAAAGTCCATGCCGAACTTGTACACTAGATACAACAATCTGCATTGAACTGTTCTTATCAGTGCTTTAACTAAAAACACTGACATGTTTAAGGATGTACTAGTTTTCATCCCAAAAGATAATCTACCATTTTAACAACTACAATTCCCAAAAAGAAACACACACCTTTAAACCAGCAGGAGACAAGACTTGAAGATCTTTAATAGGCCTGTATTCCATACCAAAAACGCGTTGAACACCATCTGTCATGGACAGCTTAAGGCACCTCTTAAGCCCTGCATTAGCGTTTTCATACCTTCCTTTGAGTGGACATCCAATGTTAACAATCTCATCAACCTAAATTAAAACAGAAATGTTCAGCCAAAATCACACATTGTGCATTAAATATATATATATATATATAAGCAGTTCCAACAAAACAATCAAATAACCTGAAGAACAAACGGACCAGGGAGTTCTATAAGATTCATAGACGCAACATTCCGAGGAAGAACCCCACCTCCGCATATATTCATATCGGAAAACATGAACTGCTCAAAGCAATGCTTAGCTTTCGCTGCAACATCGAGGCGGGAAAATTGCGGAATCGAAATTTCAAGTCCTGAAAGACAAGAGACCCACCACTCTCTCTTCAATTTAATCCCTAATCGAGAAAGAATCTCACTGATCGGCGATTCATAGTTATTACCGCTCACAAAATCCGACTCTGTCTCCGACAAATCAACCGGATACGGAGTAGGAATACTAGAATCCGGCGGTGTGGGAGGCGGATTACCAAAGACGTCGATAATCTCAACTTCCGATACATCAATTGCTTCGCCGGGATTAGGGTTAGAATTCGAAGCTACTGAGGTTTCCGGTTGTAGTACAGCTGAGGCTATACCACCGCTCCGAGCAGAATCACCAATTCCGCTTGTTCCAGTTTCATCTTCGTCTTCTTCTTCTTCGTCGGAGGAGTATCGGAGTTGCAGCCGTCGTCTACGCATTTCGCCGGTGAAATTTAGGGATTTTTTTTGGTTTTCCCTCCAAATTCAATTAAGTGCGGAACTTAATTGGGCTCGTTAGGAATAAAATTGGGCCAGTTATAAAACTGGGCCGAATATGTTCTTTGCAAGTATATATGATGTGTATGTATATAAAATGGGTTAGTTTTGCCGCGAGCTTGATTTTGGTGAAAGTTTTGGGGGTTGACGAAAGAGCCCGCCTTTGTGTTCCTGAAAATTTTGAAAAAAAATCCCCAAATTTTTTTATTCTTCTTTTTGTGTTTCTTCTCTTCTTCATAATCTTTGAATTAGGGTTTTCTAGTTTCCCAAATCTGATATTTTTTTCTCTTTTACCCTTTTTTTCCTCATCTTGATTTGGGTCTAACATGGCGACTGAAACCCTAGAAGACAAGAAGATACCGGAAGTGGAATCTCCGGCGAAGGATGAGGATACTGTTGCTGCCAAGGAAGCAAAAGCGGATTCGCCGATAAAGGATGAGGCGGAGAAGAAAGAGGGAGAATTGGAGGAGAAGGATAAAGAAGACGATGTAGAAAGTGAAGAGGAGGAGGAAGAAGAAGAAGAAGAAGGAAGTGGAAGTAAGAAATCGTCGGAGAAAGAAACGGTGACTCCGACTAGTGACAGACCAACGAGGGAGAGAAAGAAGGTTGAGCGTTTCTCCTTGTCTACTCCTATGCGAGCTACACCCAGCAAGTCTGTTTCAATTGGAAAGGTTTGATCTTTTATGTAAAAAATTTGATATTTTTTCTTTCGTATTTGTTAGAATTGGAATCAATTAGTTATGGGTTTCTGTCTCTCTGTGTTTAATTTTGTAGGGTCGTGGAACACCTCTCAGGGAAATTCCCAATGGTACGTATACGATTCAGTTCTGTTTGTGATTGTTTTGATTCTTGTGATGTGTAGATCTGATTGTTGTGAGGCAGAATAATGAACAATCTGGGCTGGTTTGGCAAATCTTAGATCTAGAAGATTATGAGATAGCTGCTGTGAGATTGTTTGTCTTCATTGCTATGCTTGTAGTAGATAGAACCATTTCATTATAAAAGCTTGGGCTTTTGGTTTCCTTTATTATATTCTGACGTTCTGGTAGCCTATAACTTACTGTCCATGATTTGGTTATACTTGGGTAAGTTTCAGTTTGGTTTTTCTTTTTGGTAGCGAACTGCTCTGTGGTTGATGAGAAGATGATAAAATGTTTGGTTTTTCTTTCTTTCTTTCTTTCTAACTTGAGGGTGAGAATTTTGGTTCTTTTAGTGGAGTCTTGATTACATTTATTTACAATTAGAAAGCTTTCTGATAACGTTGGCTGTTTCAGTGGCTCATAAACTATCCAAGAGAAAAGCTGATGACAACCTGATGTTACTACACACCATTCTGTATGGGAAGAAAGCAAAGGTGCTTTAAATGTTGCTCACATTTGATATGTAGATTTCACTTTCAAGCTTTTTGTCTCTGTTAATATGGATGTTGTCTTGGAATTTTCGCTTTGCCAGAGTGCATAGATACTTAAAGCGTTTCGTGAAAAATTTCTCTGCAGGCACAGATGGTTAAGAGAAACATTGGTCAATTTTCTGGCTTTGCATGGTCAGAGAATGAGGTATAACCCATTTCAAGTTTATTCTGTTACAGGGATGTGTTTGCTGTTTTGCCTTCTGGTAAAATCTCGTATTTTAATGTTTATCAGGAGGAGAAGCAGAGAGCAAAAATAAAAGAGAAGATTGACAAATGCATAAAAGAAAAATTGATAGTTTTTTGTGATGTGCTTGATATACCTATAAACAGAAGCAACATGAAAAAAGTAAGTGATAACATGATGTGGTCTATCTATTTATTGTACCTTGTTCTATATTCTAAAAAATCCACTATCCTGATACTTCCAGGAAGAACTAGCTGTCAAAGTGCTTGAATTTTTGGAATCTCCCAAGGAAACAAGAGATGTTATTATAGCTGATCAAGAAAAGGTACTGTTGGATTCTGTACATTATTGTTCTACATGTTCATTCCCAATGAGAGCATTGAGTTCATTTTTAGCAGGCCAAAAAGCGCAAGAGTACACCAAAAAAGGGGAAATCTGGAGAATCTTCAGACACCCCAGCCAAGGTTTGTACTTTGTTGATCATCTTAATTATCTAATTTGTATTCCTTGCCTGCTATTGGCGCCTTTTTAGCTTGTTTTCTTAGACTTTCTGCATATGAGTGATGTAAAATTTTGATTTTTAATGTGTATGGTCGGATTATAATGATTTGCATGAATAGTTATATGCTTTTTCATCTATGTGACTTGATTAAGCTGTTGATCACGGGTTGTACTGATATCCTTTCTTTGTGTATGTTTTGTCTCTACGCAGAGAAAAAGGCAAACAAAAAAGCGAGATCAGCCATCTGACACGGAAGAAGGCAAGGATGAGGGAGATGCTGATTCTGAAGGAACTAATAATCCTCATGAAGAAGATGATGCGGCGCCAGAGGAAGAAAGTGACCATGAAAAGACTGACACTGAAGATGAAAAAGAAAAAGCAGAGGATGAGAAACCATCCAAAAGGAGAAGCTCATCGAAAAAGACTGTAGAGGAGAGCTCAGGGTCGAAAGGTAAGGATAAGCAAGCTTCTGCTAAAGGTTCCGCAAAATCTGGTGAAAAGTCCTCCAAACAAATTGCTAAGTCAGCCTCGTCCCCGGCTAAGAAGCAAAAAGTTGATCCTGTCGAGCCTTCTAAAGAGAAAAGCAAGAAACAGCCGAGTAAGCCACAGGCTAAGGGATCTAAAGAGAAAGGTTACAACCATTCTCAGCTGCTTCTGATGCTTAGACTCGTTTGATTTATGTTTTTAAAGAAATTATTCCATCTGATTCCTTTATTATTTGTTATCTTCTATCATGGATTGGATACAGGAAAAGCCACTAAGAAAGGCAAAGCCAAAGAAGAGCCTACCAGAGAAGAGATGCTTGAAGTGGTGTCCAAAATTCTGAAGGAAGTAGACTTCAATACGGTAAGATGGTTTGATTTTCCCAAATTTGAATACAATGGAATGGTCTAAAAACCTTGAATAGTTGTTCTCACACAATTTGTTTTTCTTAATAACAGGCAACACTATCAGATATTCTGCAGAAGCTAAGTATGTTCTTGGTTTTTGGTTTTATTATTTATTTCGCAATTTGTGTTTTTACTTTCCAAATGTTCAGGATCTTTTTGCTAACATATGCTGTTTGTGATAACGTCAGGCGAACATTTCGGTGTGGAACTGTCACATAGAAAACCAGAGGTGAAGGATGTGATCACAAATGCCATAAATGCAATGACTGATGATGAAGAAGATGATGAAGAGGAAAAAGCTGAGGCTGGAAGTGACAAAGAGAAGGAAGAAGAAAAAGGAGAGGGAGACGAGGCTGAAAGTGACGAAGAGAAGGAAGAAGAAGAGAAAAAGGATTAAGGTTGGGAGTTTGGATCCTCTTCTCTCAAAATCTGATGTGAAGGAAAGCAGCAATTGTGACACAACTTTTGTGTGAATCAGAGGTAAAATTTAGAGTGTGTCGAATCTGTACTTTGTGTAATCTCTATAGTCTGACTCTCATTATGTAGTTTAAGTGTCTTTTTCTTCTTGTGTAGCTGTTACCTGTTAGGTTTATTAATCCTTGTTTTATTTGATAGCCAGATACTGTGGGGAATTTTACTTCTTTGTTTTACCGATTTGTGGCTTGGTGTATCATGAACGGAATGGTGAACTTGAAACTTTTGTAGGTTAAAAAAAAAGAATTACCTGATGAAGTTTTGGATTTGATGGAGAAGTAAATTCAGTTTTTCTTGACGCCAAGTTACATTCAATAAACAAAACTATAGCCTATAGGGATGGTACAACTAATGCTATTTATTTATACAATATTCTACTAATGCTACTAAATCACAATATATCGAAAGAATCGTTACATTTAAAGAAAAGCTATTATCCAAATGCGACCTTGTTTGTGAACTGAACGTAATCAACAGAATAGACCCCTTTACATAGACTTCTCACTTCTGCGGTTTTAACAAAATTGCACTAGATAATATTTTGAGTTTTTGAAATAGCGGCATCACATCCGCCCAATTTTAGATGGGATCAGTCTGGTAAAAAAAAAAAAACGAATCATACTCTTTCAACCTATCATTTTTAACAGTGACTTTAGTAATGCATGCAAGATTATTTTGAACCAAGCTTAATTACATAGTCAGTTCTATTTGACCGATCTAACTGGTCACAACACCTCTAATCATACCAGATTTTAAAAGTATTCAAGTCGTCAGATTAACATGTGTTCCTCAAGACGTCTTTCGCTCGCTCTCTTTTTTCTTTCTTCTACCATTTGCTGAAATCTTTGCTTGTACCATAATTAACCTCAAACCCTGGCCTCTACTTAACCCCTTTCATAAAATCCTCCTAGAAAATTAAATCTATCCTCAATTCTCCAAAACTACATCTTTAGAGTTTTCTTTACCGAAGATATATACCCTGATTCCTTGAAAAATGGCCGACTCATTCGAGCTCATTGTAACCCGAAAGGAACCTGTTCTTGTCTCTCCAGCCTCTGAAACTCCGAAAGGTCTCCATTATCTCTCGATCAAAACATCGCCATCATCGTCAAAACTTTCTACTACTTCAAATCAAACTCAAGATCCAACGAGGAATCCTATGAAGTTATCAAGAAGTCACTCTCCGAGGTTCTTGTTCACTACTATCCTGCCGCCGGGAGACTCACGATCAGACCCGAAGGAAAGATCGCTGTGAATTGCACTGGAGACGGAGTTGTCGTGGTGGAAGCTGATGCCAATTGTGGGATAGAAAAGATAAAGAAGGCTATGTCGGAGATTGATCAACCAGAGACTCTTGAAAAGCTGGTTTACGACGTTCCCGGTACTCGGAATATTCTTGAGATCCCTCCCGTGGTTGTTCAGGTGAGGAGTTGATTACTATTTTTGGTTGCTGTTTTTGTGTGAGTGAACGAACATGACCTATACTAGGTTGGTCCGATATTGGTTTCAAATAAGTATATTATATAGTAGGAGTGTTAAATATTGATTCATTATCATGCATATGCATAAATACGCTAATTAATAATAAGAAAGAAAACCCATGATATTATTCCCACTAACAAATACATAATTTTTTAGTCAAATCCGAATTGACGATTTAGAAGATTATTGTGAATCTGTGAATTGTGAATGTCGACCAAATAATTTATCAGGATTATTATTTGCCAATATGTAAATCAACATATAATGTTTGGATATACTCTTGTTTTCTTGGGGCAGAACATTCGTTAATACGACTGAATTAATCATTTTTAGTTGATCGCATATATTGTATACTATGCTTCCATACAACTTAATTTTGTTTGGTTTGTTAGGTAACAAATTTCAAACGTGGACTAGGCATGAACCACAATATGTTCGATGGTATCGCAGGCCGCAGCCATGGAGTTCCTCAACTCTTGGGCCGAGACTGCTCGTGGCCTTCCTCTCTCTCTTCCACCTTTCTTGGACCGCACACTTCTCCGACCACAAACTCCACCAAAGATCGATTTCCCACACAACGAGTTCGAGGACCTACAAGACATATCCGGCACGGGAAAACTCTACTCCGACGAGAAACTCGTCTACAAATCCTTCCTCTTCGGACCCGAAAAACTGGAGAGGCTCAAGATCATGGCAGAAACAAGATCCACCACTTTTCAAACCCTAACCGGATTTCTATGGAGAGCTCGTTGTCAAGCTCTAGGGCTTAAACCTTATCAACGGATAAAACTTCTCTTTGCTGCAGACGGACGGTCGAGATTCGTTCCGGAACTTCTTAAAGGATACTCCGGAAACGGGATTGTGTTCACTTATTGCGTTACAAAGGCAGGTGAAGTAACCTCAAACCCTCTTTCTCATTCTGTGGGTTTGTTAAAAGCGCCGTTGAAATGGTCAACGACGGTTTCATGACGTCAGCGATTGATTACTTCAAGGAGACTCGAGCTAGGCCGAGCCTAACGGCTACGCTTCTTATCACCTATCACGTCGTGGTCAAAAGCTGTCGTTTCATACAAAGGATTTCGGTTGGGGTGAACCGGTTGTGTCTGGACCGGTTGGTTTACCTGAGAAGGAAGTGATTCTGTTCCTCCCATGTGGCAGTGACACAAAGAGTATCAATGTGTTGCTTGGACTTCCTAGTTCGGCTATGAAAGTGTTCCAAGGACTTATGGATGAATAAATCTTATTCATGCATTGTATGTAGTCTTTGAACTGATCATAATCTTTTTAAAACAAATAATGATGAACGATGACGTGTTTTGTGATATTACAAATACTTGTCGTATGTAGTAAAGCTCAAATTTTAAATTTCCAATTCAATTAAAATACCAGAGATATGAAATAAATTAAAATATTGTTCAAAAATAAAATAAATTAAAATAAATGATTTGAGAGACTTGGGTAACCCGACCCGGTAAATATAAAAACCCGGTGGGTGGGCATCGCCTTATCTTGTTGACTCTTCTTCTTCTTCTTCCTCTGAAAATAAAGAAAAGCCCCACCCGCTACATTGGATTCCCAACAACTCCGACCGCGACTTTCAGAGCAAAGATGTCGGCGACGCTTACAGGATCGGGAACTGCTTTAGGGTTTTCGTGCTCCTCGAAGAAAGCTTCTTCTTCTTCTTTTAACCGATGCTGCATCAAGATGTCTGTTTCCGTCGACGAGAAGAAGAAAAGTTTCACTCTTCAGAAATCAGAGGAAGCTTTCAATGCTGCCAAGGTATATTGATTTCGCCCTTTTCATTTGATTGATTCTAAATCATTGATTTCGTGAATTATAGTCTCGCCAGAATGATCAATCCTTAGTTCAGGAATGCAAAGTTGTCTCTTTTCGAATCTTCGTGATATGAATGTGTGTTACCTTATATAATCCCTGACTAATGGAAAAAATTGATCTTTTCTTGTTAATCTCATGAAAAGAATCTAATGCCTGGAGGTGTGAATTCCCCTGTTCGAGCCTTCAAATCCGTTGGTGGTCAACCAGTTTTGATCGATTCAGTTAAAGGCTGTAAGATGTGGGACATTGATGGAAATGAGTACATTGACTACGTTGGATCTTGGGGACCAGCTATTATTGGTCATGCCGATGATGAGGTACTCGCGGCTTTAGGTGAGACGATGAAGAAAGGAACAAGCTTTGGTGCTCCTTGTCTCTTAGAGAATGTTCTAGCTGAGATGGTTATATCAGCTGTTCCAAGCATTGAAATGGTTCGCTTTGTCAACTCTGGTACTGAAGCCTGTATGGGTGTGCTACGTCTCGCCAGAGCCTTCACTAACAAAGAGAAGTTCATCAAGTTTGAAGGGTGTTACCACGGTCACGCCAACGCCTTCCTTGTTAAAGCTGGTAGTGGTGTTGCTACTTTAGGGCTACCGGACTCACCTGGTGTCCCTAAAGCAGCTACTTCAGATACCTTAACAGCTCCTTACAACGATCTTGAAGCTGTTGAGAAGCTCTTTGCTGCGCATAAAGGCGAGATCTCTGCGGTTATTCTTGAACCTGTTGTTGGTAACTCTGGATTCATCCCTCCTACACCGGAATTCATCAACGGTTTACGCCAGCTGACTAAGGACAACGGTGTTCTTCTCATCTTCGATGAAGTCATGACAGGCTTTCGTTTAGCTTATGGTGGTGCCCAAGAATACTTTGGGATCACGCCTGATCTGACAACTCTTGGAAAAATCATTGGTGGTGGTCTTCCCGTGGGAGCATACGGTGGGAGACGTGATATTATGGAGATGGTGAGATCTGGCTCTATACTTAGAAGAAGCTTTGAAACTTGGTGGTGGCCGTTCTGTTTTATGGTTTTCAAAACTATATATAAACAATGTTTTGTGTTCTTTTCTTTGTAGGTTGCGCCTGCAGGACCGATGTACCAAGCTGGGACTCTTAGTGGTAATCCACTGGCAATGACCGCAGGGATTCACACTCTGAAGCGGCTACAGCAGCCAGGAACATACGAGTATTTGGACAAGATCACAAAGGAGCTAACCAACGGAATCTTAGAAGCCGGAAAGAAAACACGGCATCCAATGTGCGGTGGTTACATAAGCGGTATGTTCGGTTTCTTTTTCGCAGAAGGACCGGTCTACAACTTTGAAGATGCAAAGAAGAGCGACACCGAGAAGTTTGGTAGGTTTTTCAGGGGAATGTTGGAAGAAGGTGTTTACTTTGCACCGTCTCAGTTCGAGGCCGGGTTTACAAGCTTGGCTCACAGTCCCAAGGATATAGAGTTCACTATTGCTGCGGCCGAGAGGGTCCTCAGTAGGATCTAGAATGTTCTATATAACCCAACCCTGAGTCTAGTTTCATAATCTTCTATTTTGGGGACATTGTTTAGTGAGATGAATTTTGTTTATCTTTTGTTTCATCGGTAGAGCTTGGGAATTTTCTTTTGTTTCCTGTTAATGTAATGATTTATTGAGTTGTATACTGATATGTATAATAATCATTTTAAACGGGGGAAAAAGACTTTCTAAAATCATTAGCCTGATGACACAAACAACGTTTTCTTGTTGGAGACTTGTAGTTTTTGATTTGATATATAAAGGATTTGCGCAAGGTAGTAGGTGACTGATTAGTGATCATTAGGTAGTAAAGTGAATGTTTTGTGTACTGAAATATCATAAATAAACGAAAATTGCATAAGTTAGTAGATGATTAGGTAATGTAGTGAATACTTTTGTGCATAAACAAATAATATTGTATTATTCAAACAATAGGCGTGACAAATAAAACAAACAAATAAGGTTGAAAAACCGTACTTGCCTGTGCTACTCATCACAAACTTTCACAAATTCAAACTTATAATATACCTCTCACCTCCCCATTATTTTCAGCAACAATAATGGAGATCGAGAGAGACAAACACACGTCTCTTCTGGCCGAGACGATCCCAATAGTCGATCTAAGCAACCTTGACGAAGAGCAAGTGTCTCGTGCGGTGGTGAAAGCGAGCGAAGAGTGGGGGATCTTTCACGTGGTTAATCATGGAATCCCGATGGATCTGATAGGGCGGTTGAAGGAGGTTGGTGCACAGTTCTTTGATCTCCCGGAGACAGAGAAGAATGCCGTAGCCAAACAAGCTGGCTCCAAAGACTTCGAAGGTTACACCACGAATCTCAAGTATGTCAAAGGAGAAGTTTGGACCGAGAATCTTTTTCACAGAATCTGGCCACCCTCGTGTATCAATCTTAGTTACTGGCCCAAAAATCCTCCTCAATACAGGTACTAACTAATCTTTGGCTACAAATAAATTGTATAGCTAGTTAGGGAACCAATATCATAGGCTAAAGTATTTTAAGATCTAACTGTTTTACGTTGAATTTTGAAAGAAATAATTATACTGCATGTAAAATGAATAGTTACTGAATGATTTAATTAGTAAAAAGTAAAAAACATGAAAACATTAGAAAATAAAATAAAAACTTTTCATCACCATTATTATTTCGTTTTCGTATCCAATTCATTCTGTTGATACGTTTCCATGTTAACCATTTATCATCCGTTTGATTGTTGGGACATGGCAATTCTAATTTCTAGGGAAGTGATTGAGGAGTACACAAAGGAGACTAAGAAGCTATCAGAGAGGGTTTTGGGGTATTTATCAGAGGGATTAGGGTTACCACGTGAGGCCTTGATACAAGGTCTTGGCGGCGACTCGACCGAGTATGTAATGAGGATCAACAACTATCCTCCTGACCCCAAACCGGATTTGACTCTGGGAGTACCAGAGCACACTGATATCATCGGGATCGCAATCATCGTCACCAATGAAGTTTCAGGGCTCCAAATTTTCAAGGACGATCGCTGGTTCGATGTTCACTACATTCCCACTGCCATAACCATCAACATTGGCGATCAGATTCTGGTTTGTTTCTCTTAATGATAAACATAGTTCTATCAGTTGATTTTTAAAATAATCAATTTAATTTTGTGGAATTTGTAGAGGCTGAGCAATGGCAAGTACAAGAATGTGTTGCATAGAGCAATTGTGGATAAGGAAAAGAAGAGGATGTCATGGCCGATTTTTGTGGATGCTAATCCTGATGTGGTCATCGGACCGTTGCCGGAGCTAATTACCGGCGATAACCCCGCTAAGTTCAAGCCTATTACATGCAAGGACTTTAAGTACCGTAGACTCCTTAAACTTCCAGTCGAGTGAACTCAAATATAATTATGAGTCTTGTCTCTTGTGTGTTTACTTTTTTTTTTTTTTGCTAAATCGTTAATATCATATATATGAAAGATTCGGTATTACAAATGATATAAGACCTGCAGGTTGGTCCTTGGCAAAAAAAAATAAAAACAAGAATCAACTAAGATTCAAACTCAGAAGCACAAATTTTGATCTCTTATCTGAACCACAATGTGAAGAGATTCCTAAACTTCCTCCTTCCCTTTCGGGCTGCAATAGTGTTTGTGATTTGGCGGTCAATATCCTTGAAGAGATTGAGCGGCGGTATGGTTGTTTGGTTGTGAATGCGATTGTTTTTCTCTCTCCATACAGTATAGACTATTGTCTGGGTTAAGAGAAGTCGAAGGGTGGATGGTGAAGTAGGACTTCTCCCTTTTGCCCAAGATAGGAGTGAACTCCAAGTGGAGAAATGAGAGCTTTGCTGACTTAGTCTTCGCAGACCCAAAGTCCAAATAACTTGAGTGAACACGTGCAGTGAAGGAACAAATGATCTCTAGTCTCTGCAGCTGCAGAACAGAGGGAGCAGGTGTCCGAAACTTGTAATCCCCAAGAAACAAGTCTTGCCATCGTTGGAAGCCTATCCAGGTTTGTCACCCAGAAATTGAAAGCATGTTTAGGCGTTGATCCTTTGAACCACACGAGCTCTGCCAAATCTTTCTCTACATCTCGTGGTCTTAAGACCTCCCAGGTTTTTCTAACAGAGAATTTCTGAGTTGATTGTCCATCTATCACCCACTCATAGGAGTCTTCTAGTGTAGAGTGACTTGGTATATCAATAGTCGATAGATAGATTTGCAGAGAAACATCAAAATCTGAGCGTGGGTTTGCAAGTACCCAGCCCTCCATGTTACATGCATCTCGTACTCTTGAGTTCAGAAGAATTCTCAGTCAGTGAGGGCCCTCTGCACCTAGACAATCAAATAAGGGACCCAAAGGTGTCTAATTATCAAACCAGAACCAAGCCGTTGAGCCGTTTCCAATGTTGCAAGAGATGAAACGTTTTGCCAAGCTTCTAAGCTTAAGTAAAGCTTTCCAGAGCCAAGAGTCATTCTGCTTTTCTTTGATCTCCCAGAAACTGCAGGCATCGAGCCTATGGTGATGGTGCTGCCAAGCCACCCAGAGAGACCCGCTGTTTGAGAAAAGCAACCAAACTAACCTCAGGCATAGAGTGGTGTTCCAAACAGAAAGTCTTCGCATCCCTAACCCTCCTTCCTTCTTTGGTAGACAAACTGTAGACCAAGCAACTTTTGTTTTGATGTGGTTTTCTATATTACCTGACCATAGGAACCTTTGGCAAAGTGATTCAATTTTCCTTATGCAGCCTTTGGGAAGCATGAAGGTTGAAATCCAGAAATTTATTGTCCCATAGATGACTGATGAAAGCAGTTGGGCTCTTCCTACAAAGGAAAGAGATTTTACTGCCCAAACTTTGAACTTTGAAACGAGCTTATCCAGAAGGGGAGAATATTCATTTATTCTAAGCTTCCTGGTCATTAAGGGCAACCCGAGGTATCTAACTGGAAAGGAGCCAAAAGGAAACCCATAATCTGCAGTTGCTGAGAGATCCAAAGTAGAAAGTCCTGCATGGAAAAGGACAGTCTTATCTCTGTTCATAACTAGACCAGACCAGCCTGCAAAGTCTTCGAGAGTCTCATAAATTCCATAGAAAGAAGAGCTGCTTCCATCGTAGAAAATCATCACATCATCAGCAAACATCAAGTGAGAGATTTTCAGGTTTTTTGTTTGAGGATGATAGGATATGTAGCCCGAATCAAACCTTGATGAGATCAGCTTTGAGAACACTTCACTTGTGTGTTTACTTATATTGTTTAAATTTTTAAATAATGGGCATGTAAAAGATAATACTATTACTAGACGCATACCCGCATTAATACACTCAAAAGTATTTTTATACATACTTTTAAATATCATTGAATCTAGAAATATATTGAGTATTGTGTTTTATATTCTTTTCGAAAATCCACACGTGACGAGTAGTAGTAGTAGACAAAATAAACAATAAATCAACGCAGAACAAATAATGCGGTTAAAACGTTACAATTCAAATTTGATTATATTAAAATGTACAACACACAACATACACAAAACAAAATGCTGTAAATTGATTATTAGAGGAAGACGTCAACACTCATTATTAAAATAGACGCAATATATAACCCAAGAAAGAACCAATACTTTGGACAATACATCGTAACTTATTGAGGGATTCTTTGTTAATGGGTTTTCAGAAGAGTGGATTCTTTATTATATAGCTTGTCGAGCGCCCAGTTTTGCATCGTCTTGTGCAAATAGTCTTGATAAACTAAAGTCTCGAATTTTGGAGGATTCTCGTCTCCGGTAAGCTCCGGCAAAGGTCCGACCAACAAATCATGCCTAGGCGAAACAAAAACCGGCCAAGAAATCCTCAATCTTTCCTTATCCGACTTCGCTCTGTGAAGCACGTTCTTGAACCTCCCGTTGGTTATCCTCTACAATTTATTTGAATCCACACATCAACCCCTAAACGTTCTCAAATCTAACCTAATATATATTTATATTTATCATAAAAACTAAGAAAAAAAAAACAGAATCAATAAGAGTACCATGAGTTGATCGCCGATGAAAACAACCATAGCGGAGTCGATATACTTAACGTCAAACCATTGTTCGTTTTTGAAGACTTGAAGTCCAGGAACCTCATTGGGGATGAGAAGTGTGATTGCCCCTAGATCGGTGTGCGCCGCCGAACCTCCTATTGCTTTTGGAGACGGCGGATAGTAGTTAACCCTAATCAAATACTCTGCCTTTTCCCCACCTAAACTTTGTGTCAACGCAACACGAGGTAACCCTAATCCCTCTGATAACAAACCAAGAATTTTCTCTGTTAGCTTCTTCACATGCCTTGTGTACTCCTCATTAACCTCCCTGAAACCCCCACGTCCCAATATATCAACCAAATAAAATCCAACTTTTGACTTTGTGATTTTGTTAGGAAATAAATTATAACCTAAAAACATAAGTTCTCTATTCATTACCAATTGGTTCGGAAGTACTAACTCGTACTATTATTATATTAGGAAAAGTACGTACCTGTATTGGGGAGGATTCATAGGCCAATACTTATAGTTGATGATTGAGGGTGGGGAGAGTTTGTGAAGCAGATGTTCGTCCCAAGACTTACCACCTTCTAGATAGTTCTTCTTGTATCCTTCAATGCCTTCATCTTTCGCCACTGCTTCCTTTTCTGCCTCCGGGAGGTCGTAAAACTGCTTCCCAACCACTTGCAGCTGCCGCATCAGCTCAGTTGGAATTCCGTGGTTAACCACCTGAAAAATTCCCCACTCTTCACTCGCTTTCGTCACCTCATGCACCAGGAACTCTTCATCAGAAACATTTAGATCAACGACGGGAATGTCCAGTTCCATGCTTCCCCCAAAAGTTGGTCTCACCAATTGCTTACGCAAAGACGGGAGAGACGAAGAAGATGTGTTGAGGTTTCTCTCGTCTTCCATGGCTTCACTCTAGTGTCCAAGTTGGTTTTTCTTATATGTGATAGATGTGAGAAGGAGAAGAGAAGGCTAAAAAAGGGGATTAAATTAAAAGGAGAAGATAATGTTTTTGGAACGAGAATGTGTTGTGGTTTCTCTCGTCTCTAATATGTCAAAGGGGAAGTTAATTTGGACCGATAAATTTTTGTGGAAATTTGTAGAGGCTGACCAATGAGAAGTACAAGAATGTGTTGCGTAGAGCAATAGTAGATAAGGAAAAGCAGAGGATGTCATAGCCTGTTTTTGTGGATGCTAATTCGGATGTGGTCATCATCAGACCATTGCTGGAGCAAGTTGTTGGAGATATATAATCCTGCTAAGTTCAGGCCTATATTACATATTTACATGCAAAGACTTAAGTGCCGTAGGCCCCTTAAACTTCCATTCGAGTGAACTCCAATATTATCAGTCTTGTATGTTTACTACATATTTCTAAAATTCTGAATAACAGGCATATAAAAATATATATATTATTAGAAAAATGCCCCATTCCGCTCAAAAATATTTTTTTAAATATCATTGAATCTAGAAATTAAGTAATATTGTATTGTAGCTATACATGATTAAACAAAAAAACGATGATCTCGACGATTAATTTCTGTCTACAAGGAAAATTAAAAAGTGGCTTCTCTTGTTTTGTCACTTTGTTTGGTAATATTACTGTGTTGTCAAATAGGTTGATAAGATGATGACAAAAAATATTTGTAAGCAAGCATTAATGGATAAGTATGGTAAGATTTTGTTGGGCTGAAGATGATTCGAAGTTCGGAAGCTGATGGCTAGATATTAAGATCTGAAAGCACCATGCACCATGTGACATTTGGATTATGTGATAATGGCCCAACAAAAAAATCTTGTAACTACAATAGTTGTAATAGCGTAAAGATGAGAATTCGATTCTCAACAACTCTTTCTCCCACATTTTATAATTTTTTTCTGATAAATTATTTTCACATATTAACTGGTTTTTTTTTTAAAAAAAAATAAAAAATAAATTACATTATATATTGAAATAATATATTTGACAGATTTTGAAAAACAAAAAAAAACATTTGTAAGCAATTATTAGTTCGTTGGGCTAAAAAGTAATATTGATTCTTGAAACGCTGATGGCAAATGAAAGCCCCACCCACTGATATTTGGCCTATGTGATAATGGTCTGACAATAAAAAGTTGTAACTACACCATTTATACTAGCGCCTAACTTTATTGGTGGTCGTAACCATCTAAATTATCGTGTATCTCTTGCAAGTTGCAAGTGACAGAGTTCTGCCAACCAAACAATCCAAACATTGGTTTGCCTTGGTAAATCATTAGAAGCTCTGGAATTATAACTTATATTGTAGATTTGTAGTTCTGGAAATGAATTATACCAAGATTATGTAAAAATGTTGTGCTTTGACACCAACCAAGATAATTATATATATATATGTAAAATGAGATTCGCTATGATGTTTCATCTCACTCAGCAGTCCAAGTATAAAGAAGATTACCAACCAAAAAAAATCACTTTTTTCTTTTATATACTATCATTCTTCTATAAAGGATCCTGTCCGAGACCGAGGAAAAATGGCTTTTTCATACCTGGACAAAGCCCATATGTTCGATTTATACGTCGGACTATGGCATGTGCGTTAAAATACATTGACTTTAGAAAATAAGAACTACATATCTCAACTATTGTTTTTGTGCTAACATATACAAAAACGTGATTAATTAGTAACTCTGTTAATTTTTCCGTTAAGCCAATCTGACGTGGAATCCACGTGTGAAGGTAGAAGCAAACGACGTCGTTTTGGTTTATTTGAGAGTGTTAATTTTTGTCCAAAACAACGTCGTTTCTCATTTGTCCCTAAATCTATCTCTCTTCCTCGAATCGATCTCTCTCGCAAAAGAACCCTAGCGTTTGGGGATTTCGGAGTTTCCGGTTAATCGGAAAAAATAGGAGCGGCGGAAGTTAATTGCGATGAATCTCGATGTTACCGATGAGACGAGAGTCGAAGAGCCAGTTCCTAGAAAGTAAATTTCTCCTTTTAACATTTCTGAATTTTGTTATTGTTGACCGTTTTTGCGTTTTAATGGTAGATGTCGATAGATAGTTTGAGTATTTGTTGTATATAGTTGCATAGAGTGATTGATTATTAATGGGTCTGTTGGGGATACAAAAAATCTCGGTTCTTTATTGTTCCACCCCAAAAATTCACACAATTTTCTTTATTTTTTCAGCCCTGATGCTGATGATGATGCTACTTTCCAGATTTACCATGGTGGAAAGTTTGTCAATGCAGAAGGTAATGTGGCTATATATGTTGGAGGTGAGAGTCACACTCTTGAATGCAAGTCGGAAGCAGTTTTTACAAATATGTTGGAGTCTCTTGGGGTGTCTTTGTTTGGTCATAGGATCTGGTACAAACTTCCATTTGAATCTTGGAGAGAGTTGAAGCTGCTGTATAATGGGAATTTTCAGAAGATGTGTCTAGCTGCTATGTTTACAAAATCCGTTGAGCTATATGTGGAAAAGGATGAGATATCTAAAGCAGATAATGGGGATAGAGGTCGTGATGATGATAATGGGGATAGAGGCCGTGATGATGATAATGGGGATAGAGGTCGTGATGATGATAATGGGGATAGAGGCCGTGATGATGATAATGGGGATAGAGGTCGTGATGATGATAATGGGGATAGAGGCCGTGATGATGATAATGGGGATATAGGTCGTGAAGCAGTCAACGAGGAAAGAACTTGTGATGGTGAAGATGATGTTAGGCCAGGTTATGTTAGAGGCGGTGATGATGATGAGGAAGATGATGTTCGAAATGGTGATGATGAAGAGGAGAGTTGCGATTCAGAGTCAACTCCAATGAATTCAGATGATGAGGATGATGGCCAAAAAAGTATTAGATACAAAAAAAGAAGTGGCGAGATAAGATTGGGGCAGGTATTTGACAGCATACCGCTATTCAAAGAAGATGTGGTTGATTATTCTCTTTAAACAGGAAATAATGTGAAGTACACAAGATGGGGATCCGAGAAATCTGAAGTGAGATGCGCTCTTGGTGGTGGTTGCAACTTCCGAATCTACTGTTCTTTTCAGAAACTCAACAACATGTACCAAGTCATGACTTGTGATGATGAACATTCTTTTGTCCCTAACAAGTTTAGCAAGATAGTGAAGGATGGAGTCATTAGGAGAAATCCTAATTACAAGCCAAAGGCGTTACAAGAAACATTTGAGGACCGTTACAACTTGGTGGTGACAAATGATCAGTGTAGAAAGGCGAAGGCTAAAGCAATAAAAGCCATACAAGATGAACATGATCAGCAATTTGCTCGACTGAAAGACTACCATCTAGAGCTCATAAAGTAAGCTCATGTCCTATTGTAACTTTTGGAACTTGTTGTAGTTTGACTGTTTAATATTAACTTTGTTTCTTGTTTTTGACAGTTCTAACCCGGGATCAACTGTGGAGGTGGGGACAGTCCGAACTGATGATGGTATTGAGAAGTTTGACACATTCTACGTATGCTTGGCAGGACTCCGAAAGACATTTAATGCTCATTGTCGACCCATAATTGGGATAGATGGTTGTTTCTTGAAGAACAATGTCAAAGGTCAGCTGTTGGCAGCTATTGGAAGAGATGCCAATAACCAGTTCTATCTAGTTGCATGGGGTATTGTGCCTATTGAAAATACAGAGAGTTGGATTTGGTTTATTAAACTTCTTAAAGCAGACTTGAATCTGGGTGATGGAGAAGGATTTAGTCTCATCTCAGACCGACAGAAGGTATGTTAACTTATCTAGTTGTAATGCAATATATAATATGAGTTTAACATCTAATTGTAATGCTATGATATAATTTTTTATAGGGTTTGCTTATTGCTGTGGAACAAGAGTTGCCCAAAAGTAGAACATCGCATGTGTGCTCGCCACATATATGGGAATCTAAGGAGAGCATACCCAGGAAAAGAATTGCCTAAACACCTATTTTGGACTGTTGCGAAAAGTTTCAATGAGGCAGACTATAACAAAACCATGGAAGAGTTGAAGCAGTTTCATCATGCTGTTTATGAGGCAGTGATGAATAAGAATCCTAAGAATTGTAGCCGTTCTTTCTTCAAGTGCACATCACTGTGCGAAGATGTGTCGAACAACTTCTCTGAGTCGTACAACAACACTATCAACCAAGCAAGAGAGATGCCATTGGTAGCAATGTTAGAGACGATAAGAAGACAATGCTTGATCAGGAATGATATGAGAAGAAAGAAGACTGCAAAGCATAAGGGAAAATACAGTTTGAAAGTGGCCAAAACCATAAAAGAAGAGCAGAGACACTTGAAGTATTGTCAGGTAATCCCTTGTGGCAATGGGCATTATGAAGTGGCTGAACATGTTCATCATGGTTTCAGGGTAGATATGAATGCAAAAACATGTGCTTGTAGAAGGTGGAGTATGACAGGGATACCTTGTCGTCATGTTTTGCGAGTAATTGGGTTGAAGAAGAATCAGAAGCCTGAAGATTTTGTTACATGTGACTGGTTATTGACATCAAGATGGGTTGCTCAGTACAATGAACAACTGATGGGAGTTAATGGTATGTACTTTTGGGAGAAATCCGGTGAACAAGAGCTTCAGCCACCACCTAGAGAGAAAACTAAAGGGCGTATAAAGAAGCAGAAACGAATCAAGGGGAAGAATGAGTCTCCAAAGAAAAAGAGAAAGCAAGGAAAGGAAGTAGAAGAAGAGGCTCCTCCAAAGAAGGTGAAAATAACTAGAGAAGGAATCACTTTGCATGGTTCTCAATGTAGCAAGACTGGAAGAAGCTGTCAAAATCATGGGGTTCAAGGTAAGCAAGCTCAGCCAAGAAAGCGTCAAGGGGAAGGAGGTCCAAGTCAACCAAGTCAAGCCTCACAAGCATCTCAGATTTCACTTGGTGATTAATTGTTTTCTATCTTATGATGTTTAAAATTGTAGGATGATATTTTTTGGATGTTTATGATTCAGTTAGGATTATGGTTTTTTTGGATGTTTCAGTTTAGTAAGGTTAATGATGATGGTGTAAGGTTAAGGATGACTCCGTTAGGATGATGGTGTGATGGTGGTTTTTTTTTTGTCACCTATTTCGGATTCGGATGAAGTATATAAGCCTCAAGATTAAGGATGTTTAACTCCATTGCATTGCATAACTTAAGTCATACAAACTTGTCATACTTAAAAGAAGAAGGCGTACACAACAAACATCACTACACTACACACAATCAAATTTTTGACACAACGTAGAGATTGAATCTCTTTCTCACAACAAGCAATCACAGCTTTAAGTTCTCCAATCTCCTTCTCACATCCTTCTGCAACAGCTTTGATGGCTTGAATTTCATTTCCGTAGCTGTTCGATACGGCCTCACATGTGCGTGTCTCCATTGCTAAACTCTCCATCTCAGCTTCCACATCATATAACCCTTTCTCTAACCTTCCCACATCTCCTTTCAACTTCTCAACAACAATCTCAACCTCTTCCATCTCTTCCACCATGGATATATCGGTCCATTTGAACAAATGTCCATTATTTTCCTTTGAGCCGTAAGGACAACAATGAAAAATTCTCCCTGGATTCTTCAATGTTTATGAAGTCTTGATTATAGACGATGCACCACATCTACTTTTTTTAGGTATTCCTCTTTCTGGTCCACGATGTGTGAAGCTCAATTCTAAGCCAAATTCCCACATAAAAATTCTGCATCTATATTTTCGAAATTGAACAATTGAAATTAAACCAAACACAAAACCAAACTTACCCGAACTAGATGACGAAGACATTGGATCCTATTTTTTCCGATTAACTGGAAACCCCGAAATCCCCAAACGCTAGGGTTCTTTTGCGAGAGAGATCGATTCGAGGAAGAGAGATAGATTTAGGGACAAATGAGAAACGACGTCGTTTTGGGCAAAAATTAACACTCTCAAATAAACCAAAAAGACGTCGTTTGCTTCTACCTTCACACGTGGATTTCACGTCAGATTGGCTTAACAGAGAAATTAACAGAGTTACTAATTAATCACGTTTTTGTATATGTTAGCACAAAAACAATAGTTGAGGTATGTAGTTTTTATTTTCTAAAGTCAATGTATTTTAACGCACAAGTCATAGTCCGATGTATGAATCGAATACATGGACTTTGTCCAAGTATGAAAAAGCTGTTTTTCCCGGAGACCGACATGATTTGGTTTATGAATTGAGAAGAAAAAACTCACAAGACTTGGTTTAAATTTCAAGACTAATCCCACGTGGAAATTTAAATTTAGCAAAAATTAAAATCCACGTAAAGTCCATGAAATATTGGCTAATCAAAGAAAGACAGCAAAATTTTTGTCTCAAATAATTGGATAAAAGGAAACGTGAAAGAGTTTGTGCAAAAAAAAAAAAAAAAAGGAAACGTGAAAGCTATCGAATAACACTTACCTGAGAGCTAAAAAACAAAATAGTAACCGAGAGATCAACGTAGATAAAATAATGCGATTAAAACGTTACAATCCAAATTTGATTATTTTAAAATACGTACAACACACCACATACACAATGCTAAGCTTGATAAATAATATAGAAAAATAACTTCAACACTCGTTATCAAAGCAGACGCAATAACCCAATAAAGAAACAATTGGTCATGATCTGACCTCATCTGTTTTTGGTTATGAGATTTTCTTCTCAGTCAAGAGTAAGCCAATTAAGCTTACGAAATTTGTAATCTTTATAGACATAAGACTTAAATTTGGGAGCACCATCGTCGCCGGAAATTAGCTCCGGCAAAGGTCCGTAGACATGATCAAGGTTAGATTCCACAAAAACCGGCCACGAGATTCTCGTCTTCTCCTTATCCCTCGTCGCTCTATGCTGCACACTCTTATACTTCCCATTGCTCATCCTCTGCAAAATCCACAATTCCAAGAATAATATGGAACGTCTTTAAAAAACCATGCATGGACTTTTATCACATGAAACCTATGGAAATACACATAATGGCTAACTAACTAACTATGGTCTCTCAAATTCATAAACGTCTTACTAGAAATTGATCACCAATGATGACGATGATCCCAGAAGTGGTATACTTTGCATCTATCCAGTGGTCATCTTTGAACACCTGGAGTCCTAAGGGCTCATTAGCGACCAAGAGCGTGATACCATTGATATCGGAGTGACCAGGAACTCCAAGAACCAAATCCATATCCGGACACGGCGGATAGTAATTGATCTTCATCAGATACTCCACCGTTTCGCCCCCTAGACCTTCCTTCAACGCCTCACGCTGTAACCCTAACCCTTCTGATAACCATTCCATGATTTTCTCTGCTAGCTTCTTCATGTGACTTGCGTACTCCTCATTCACCTCCCTGTCATAACCCGCGCGTGGTAAAAAAAAAAATTGTTTTTGAGGATTAAGTCTAAGTTTTTATAAACATGTAATGTAACTTAATTAAGACCGATATATATATAATGTATTAGCAATGAGTGGATCGATCTTATACCTGTATTCAGGAGGGTTTTTAGGCCAGAATCTGTAGTTAACTTTCGAAGGTGGCCAGATCCTGTGAAAGAGATGATCGACCCATGCGTTTCTAGCTGCATCCTCGTACTTGGTCATGTATCCTTCTATGTCCATGGAGTCCTCTGGCTTTGCTACAGCTTCCTTCTCCGACTCCGGAAGCTCAAAGAAGTGGGATCCCACGTCTTGCAACCGCCCTATCAGCTCCGTTGGGATTCCGTGGTTAACCACCTGAAAAATCCCCCACTCTTCGCTCGCTTTTACAACCGCACGTGCCACAAGCTTTTCCTCCTGGTTACTTAGGTCAATGACGGGGATGTCCGCCGAAGAAATGTCTTGGTTTGTATATACCTCCATTGTGGTTTTCAGTATTATTAATCTCTTCTCCTTTGTTTTCGTTGGAAATAATGGCGGATTTGGATCGTACTATAACTTAGTGGTTTAGAGACTTAAGTGATCAGAGAGAGAAGTTGCGGTATGAATTTTACATAGGGGAGGTGACGTATGATTGGGGTCGCCTGTTGTTCGTGTGGGACACTGCTTGCGCTAACTTAACTTTGATTGACAACGTAAGAACTAATACATCGAGTTCAACTGAATAAGTAAGTATATTAGGTAACCTAATAAGTAAGTATATTATATATTATATTTGAATGCAACATCAATCAGATGTTTTCACTTCTAAATAATTGGTTATTTCCCTCAATATTGAATTCCTGCCGACTTTCTAAGAATTGAAAAGAAAATAATATGAAAATTAATATTGAATAGAAAGAATTATTTAGGTCACACGCTGGGTATTGTTACTATTTTTTCTAGAAGATTATTCTATACAGTGTAACATCGTGTATCTCGTTCTTGATCGTGCATTAATCACTAACTAAATAGTTATCTACACAATGTGAATGAATGACATCAATTTTTTAAATTATTGAGAACTATAACTGAGAGAGTCAGTACTGAGTTAATTTTGATTTTAATTTTATGTTTTTTATACGTAAACAACAAATACCCTTAAATAGTATTAAAATGGACAAATTATGTGTTAAGTGTGAGAATTATCATTTATTATGTGTAAAAAACACTTTAAGACAAAATTAAAAACAATAATCATTTGAACATAACTTGCAGAAAAACAACATAAATTGGATACGAAAGACTTGGACAGTAGTTCATCATAATAATTTATTGAAGGATTCTTGTTAATATGGGTAATTATCAATATTATAGACGATTCTTTATGAACTGTATAGCTTGTCGAGCGCCCATTTTTCAAAGGTCTGGTGCAGATAGTCTTGATAAACCAAAGTCTCGAATTTTGGAGGATTCTCGTCTCCGGTAAGCTCCGGCAAAGGTCCGACTAACAAATCATGCCTAGGCGCAACAAAAACCGGCCACGACATCCTCACATTCTCCTTATCCAACTTTGCTCTGTGAAGCACGTTCTTGTACCTCCCGTTGCTCATCCTCTGCAATATATTTTAATCCACAAATCAATTCCCAAACATTTCCAACTCAATAAAACAATATATATTTTATCATAATATATAACTAAATTAAGGACAAACAGAAAGAAAAAAAAATAACAGTCAACGAGACCATGAGTTGATCGCCAATGAAGACAACCACAGCTGAGTTGATATACTCAACGTCAAGCCATTGTTCTTCCTTGAAGACTTGAAGTCCAGGAACCTCGTTGGGGATGAGGAGTGTGATTGCCCCTACATCCGTGTGCACAGCGGCTCCTATGGCTAAGTCCGATTTTGGAGACGGCTGATAGTAATTGACCCTGATCACATACTCTGCCATTTCGCCACCTAAATTTTGCAACAACGCCACTGAAGGTAACCCTAGTCCCTCTGATAACCAACCAAGAATTTTCTCTGTTAGCTTCTTCATATGCCTCGTGTACTCCTCATTCACCTCCCTGAAACGGCCATGCCCCAATATATCAGCAAAGATCCAACTTTTGAATTTGAGATTTTGTTAGGCGAAATAAAGTATAACGTAAAAACATGCATTAGTCACTCTACGTACCAAGTGGTTTTTGAATTACTATTTAATATGATTATATTAGAAACGTACCTGTACTGGGGAGGATTCTTAGGCCAATATTTATAATTGATAACAGAGGCTGGGGAGAGTCTGTGACTCAGATGTTCGTCCCAAGCCTTAATACCTTCTAGATAGTTCCTCTTGTATCCTTCAATGTCTTCTTCTTTCGCCACCGCTTCCTTTTCTGCCTCCGGGAGGTCGAAGAATTGTTTTCCAACCACTTGCAGCTGCCGGATCAGATCCGTTGGAATCCCATGGTTAACCACCTGAAAAATTCCCCACTCTTCACTCGATTTCGTCACCTCACGCATCAGGAACTTTTCATCAGAAACGCTTAGATCAACGACGGGAATGTCCAGTTCCAGGCTTCCCCGATGAGTTGAGCTCGCCGATTGCTTACACAGAGACGGGAGGGACGAAGAAGATGTGTTGTGGTTTCTCTCGTCATCCATGGCCTCACTCTAGTGTCTAAGTTGATTTTTCTTATATGTGATAGGCCACCTATCAAAGGCAGGCGTGAGCAAAAAGAGGAGATGGCTAGAGGGGCTTAAATATTTGAGCTAGATTTTTTTTTTAACCCTATAAACATGTTCGATAAATAGATTACAGCACACTCATTTTAAATGTAAATTACATTAATTTGAATGTAACATCAATCATATATTTTTTAAACTTCTAAATAATTTGTTATTTCCCTCAATATTATATTCTTACCAACTCTCCAAGAAATGAAAAGAGAATAATATGGTATCATCGTCATAAAATTATAGTCACCACAATAATAATATTGCATTAGGTACACTGAAATTATATAAAAATAGATATTGGACTATTTTAGCTTGACGACGAATTAGAAAGAATTATCCTTCAAATATTTTTAACAGGAATTATTTAGGTTATAAGCTAGCTATTTTGTATTATTACATTTTTCTACAAATATTATTGCGTCTACTTTAATAATGAGTGTACTAGTAGATAACACTTCAATTATTAAAGTAGACGCAATAAACCAAATAAAGAAACAAATTTAAATGTTTTACTCATTTATATCGTGTACGTATAAATAATGGTTTAGAGACGTTGATCGGAGGGTAAGTTGCGATAAGATTTGGTATTAATAGGGTTGTAGATGGTGATGCCCTTGATACATAAACATTATCAAATCTAAGTTTGCCCTTCTCGTGGATTTAACATTTTTTTTTTCAGTAACAATTTGCTTTTTGTCTCATTAAAAAAACACTTTATAAATTTTCAACAATAAAAAATCACTTCAACGCTTACTGCCATACTCTCTTGGAGTTGGAGTAGAAGAGCATTTCATAAGTATGGCCTTTGCTTTACGTCTATTGATGACAATGTAAGGTAGAGCATCACAATCGTGAGTCTCTAAAAATACGGTTTTCTAGAAGTTGATATATAAATCAGTGAAAGAGTACTTCAGATATCCAATTTCAATTTACCGATACAAGTGTTCTAATACAACAAGTTAAACTCATCTTTATTAAGGTTAATTAATAGGTATTGAACTATTTAAGTTGATGACAAAAAAAAAGAAAATAAATTATTTAGGGTAGTCTTAACAAAAAATAAAAGTATTTAGGGTAGTTTGTAATATTGCGATTTGATAACAGATAATGCGGTTAAAACATTACAATCCAAATTTAATCATATTAAATTACGAAAACGATACGACATACATGACACACACACACAATGCTGTAATTTGATTATTACATAACACTTCAACACTTATTATTGAAGAAGACGCAATAAACCCAATAAAGAAACAAGTCTTACATGATCATGAGCAACTCATCTCTGTTTCTCTGTTATGAGATTTTCATCTCAGTCGAGACTAAGCTTCTTCAGCTTACGAAATTTGAAGTCTTTGTAGACATAAGGCTTAAACTTGGGAGCACTATCCTCGCCGGAAATTAGCTCCGGCAAAGGTCCGAAAACGTGATCAAGGCTAGATTCCACAAAAACCGGCCACGAGATTCTCGTCTTCTCCTTATCCCTCGTCGCTCTATGCTGCACACTCTTATACTTTCCATTGCTTATCCTCTGCAAGATCCACAATATATATAATCCCAAGAAAAAATTAATTAACCTAAAATTTTATATGATACTTCTTTAAAAACCCATGCATGCATGGTTCTACGAAACCTATGGAAACACACATAATGACTAACTAACTATGGTCTCTCAAATTCATAAACTTCTTACTAGGATTTGGTCACCAATGATGGCGATGATCCCAGAAGGGTTGCACTTTGCGTCGATCCAGAGGTCATCTTTGAGCGCCTGAAGTCCTAAAGCCTCATTAGCGACTAAGAGTGTGATTCCATTGACATCAGTGTGATCCGGAGCTCCCACGACCAGATCAGGATCTGCACACGGCGGATAGTAATTAATCTTCATTAGATACTCCACCGTCTCGCCGCCTAGACCTTCCTTCAATGCCTCACGCCTTAACCCTAATCCCTCTGATAACCATTCCATGATTTTCTCGGATAGCTTCTTTAAGTGACTTGCGTACTCTTCATTCACTTCCAAGTATTTGGATGATTAATGCTAAGTTCGAATGAGTGGATTGTTTCTTACATGTATTCTCGTGGGTTCTTAGGCCAAAATCTGTAAGTGACTCTGGACGGGGGCCAGATACGGTGAAAGAGATGATCAACCCATGCGTCCCTACCTTCTAGATCTTTCTGGTACATGGTTCTGTATCCTTCTGTGTCCATGGAGTCCTTTGGCTTCGAGACGGCCTCCTTCTCTGTCTCGGGCAGCTCGAAAAACTTCTTCCCCACTTCTTGCAACCGCCGTATCAGCTCCGGCGGGATTCCGTGATTGACCACCTGAAAAATCCCCCACTCTTCGCTCGCTTTGACCACCGCACGTGCCACAAGCTCTTCATCCTGGTTACTTAGATCAATGACAGGGATATCCAGCGAAGCATTCTCTTGATTTGTATTTGTCTCCATGGTGGTTTTTTTTTAGTACTTTTAATCTCATCTAGCTATGGGCGGATTTGGTTCGTAATATAGCTAGCTTAATGGTTTAGAGACGTACGTAACGTTGATTGGAAAGAGAAGGTATGAATTTTAGATAGGATATTGATTCTGGTTGTCTGTTACACTGCTTGCGATACTATAATTTTAAAATCGATAAAGAAATAAACATTATATATATTTAAGTTTTTGAGAATTGGTTTCATTGTTTTTTTTTAAATCATGTGTTATAATGTGCACTGAGTAAAATAATGAAAGATTTTCATTTTTATCTATAAAGAGAGCATTTTGTTATATTTTGATATAATATATAACCTACACGTAAACTAATACAGCAAGTTAAAATGTATTTATCTTTTAGGTTAAACAAAGTAAATTACATTTGAATGTAACATCAATCAGATATTTTTTAACGTTAAAATATATAATTGGTTTTTCCCTCAATATTAAATTTTAACCAACTTTCCAAAAAAAATAAAACTAAAATAATATGCAAAACGATAATCTATAATAATAAAAAGTAGGAGCTATAAGTTCCTAAGGGTGTCCATCTAGGATTTTAAACAATCAATAGAAATTTGACATATCACTTATTAACATTTTATACAATTTTCAGAATTTTTTATATTAAGAATTATTTTAAACAACCTATCATGATTTGACATGTTATTCATTAACATTTTTTAAATTTACAGAATTTTTTAGAAAAAGGAAAATTTTAAATTTATGGAAATCAAAGTACTAAGCACAATATCCCACACCGGCTATAAAGTTTTTAGACAATGGTTCGGAACCAGTATAAATAAGATTAATATGCTTCCAACAACAAATGAGCATGAAAGCTTGATTTATCAGACGTCCAAATTTAAAAGTTTTATTTGGTTTGATCTGGTTTTTTATTTGATCAAATTAAAACTTTAAACAGTTTCAAAAAAATATTATAATATTTAAAAATTTTAAAAGTTTAAATATTATAAATACTGAAACTTTTAAAAGTTCTTAGCTTTTAAAAAGTTTTTATATATTATAAGTTTTAAATTTTAAAAGTTTAAAATATTATAAATATTGAAAGTTTTTAAAAGGTTCAAATTTTATATTTCGAAACCTTTTAAAAGTTTAAAATATTATAAATATTGATGCAAAACATAAATTATCTTATTTATCTATATTTGTGCTTTTTATTTCTTATGAGTTGTAAAACATATTTTTGTGTATGATTTTATAGATGAGTTGATATTTTTTCATTAATTTTTTTATTTGTGGGTCTAAGGAAGAAAGATTGACATCGCTTGAGCTTAATTTGATGTTTGAGTCAAATTTTGAGGTTTAAAGAAGAAAGATGGACGACAAACACACATGTTTTATTAGCTATGCATAGGCATGACCAGGGTTACGGTTGTCACAGTTAAGGTTTATTAACCATCAGTTATGGTTAGAAATTTTGTAACCTTAACCAGAACCGTTTAACAAACGGTTAAACGGTTACGTTTAAATACGGTTATGGTTCAAGCGGTTATTGTTATATACGGTTACGACTATTTGATAATATGATATGGTTGATATTATTTGATGATATAATATAATTGATATTATTTATTTATAATTAATATGTTCTTATAGTGTACTTATATCTCTAAATATCATATGATTCATATTAAATATATATTTATTAGTATATTTTATTATGTTTTTAAAATATTATAAACCAAGTAAGGATTTTGGTTTGAGAAGTTTCTAAACGCATGGATCTAAAACCAAATAAGTATATGGATAAAATTGTCAATAATTGGGTGTATGTGTTGACTATGCTCGTAATCATGAATTTCACAAATTTTATGAGAAAAGAAATGATTTTGTTCATGGAGTTTGATGGGTTAACAAGTTGTGTGGTAGTCTAAAAAAAGGTTTCTCAGTGGAAGAATGTGAAGAAGTTGACGAGAAAGAAGAAGAAAAAGAGTATAACGAATAACCAAACGGTAAAAGTTGCGATGACAATTAACACAAAATTTGACAATGAAAATGACAAGAAAGAATATAAAAAATAAAAAAATATTGAAAAAAAAACACGAAAACATAGGTGGTAGCGATCAATTAAATATGAAAACGAGTTAATTTCATGATTATAAAATTGTTTCGTTTTTCTGGTGGTCAAAGAAAATGGTTTAGAATATGTGAGGTCATCAGTTTGATTTGCCTCGCCTGGACATCAAGTAAAATTTATGATTTTTTTTATCAGATTTGATTTTATAACACAACTGATTTTTATATTTTTAAAAATTGCGTATCTGAAATTTAATTTTTTTCCTTAGTACTAATTTTAATTTTTTATGAGATAATATTTTATTACCGTAACCAATCATATATAATTTTTATCAGAATATATCAAATAAACTCATGCGTAGAGTGGGTTCAAAACCTAGTAATGGTAATATCGTCATAGAATTATAGTGCATTTAGGTACACCAAAATTATATAAAAATAGATATTGAACTATTTTAGCTTAACGCCAAAACAAAGAAAAAATTACTCTTTTCTAGAAGATTTATTCTCTAGATCGTGTATCTCGTTTTCGTGAAAATCACGAACTAAATAATTTCATCTACACAATGTGTGTGACCAATCATTTTTCGTCGTTGAAGTCCAGGAACCTCATTGGGGATGAGGAGTGTGATTGCCCCTATATCGGTGTGCGCCGCGCCTCCAAAGGCTAATTTCGATTTTGGAGACGGTGGATTGTAATTGTAACTAATCAAATACTCTGCCGTTTCGCCACCTAAACTTTGCAACACCACCACGGGGGATAACCCTAGTCCTTCTGATAACCAACCAAGAATTTTCTCTGTTAGCTTCTTTATATGCCTTGTGTACTCCTCATTCACTTCCCTGAAATCGCCACGTCCCTATTAATAATCAAGTTCCTGCAGTTCAAACAGAAGCCTAGTCTTCTCTGCTTTTGAATCCAAGGTCTTAGAAGATATGGGCTGTAATCAGAAAAGCAAGCCCAACAATAATTTGTCCTCACTCTGCAATGGTAACAGAGCGATTGCGACAACAAGAGTGATTGCGACAACAAGATTGATTGCGACAACACCCGAGACAAACCGTGGGACTGAGACAAGTCGTACGTCCTTACCAACTCATCAACGTACGGGGTTCACAGTCCAACAACTCTCTCTGCATAACAGATTTGATACCCTTGGCTCCCCATCAATGATGTATGTGTAGTGATGTTTACCCTAGGCTCCTTCGTAATCGCTATGTTACCGTTGCAGAATGAGGACAAATTATTGTTGGGCTTGCTTTTCTGATTACAGCCCATATCTTCTAAGGCCTTGGACTCAAAAGCAGAAGACTGGGCTTCTGTTTGAACTGCAGGAACTTGATTATTAATAGTCCCAATATATCATCAAATTAAAATTTGATAATTTCTTAATGAAGCAAAGTTTAACATATATAAACATGAGTCAGTCCACCTTATTGCTGATTGGTTTTTAAATAATAACTCATACGGGTACGTACGTTACCTGTATTGGGGAGGATTCTTAGGCCAGTATTCATATTTGACGATTGAGGGTGGGGAGATTCTGTGAAAGAGATGTTCGTCCCAAGCCTCAATACCTTGTAGATAGTTCCTCCTGTATCCTTCGAAGTCCTCCCCTTTCGCCATAGCTTCCTTTTCTGCCTCCGGGAGGTCGAAAAACTGCTTCCCAACCACTTGCAGCTGCTGCATCAGCTCCGTTGGAATCCCGTGGTTGACCACCTGAAAAACTCCCCATTCTTGGCTCGCTTCCGTCACCTCACGCACCAAAAGCTCTTCATCAGAAACGCTTAGATCAACCACGGGAACGTCCAGTCACAGAACACCCCCAAGAGTTGAGCTCGCCAATTTCTTACACAAAGACGGGAGAGACGAAGAAGATGTGTTGTGGTTTTTTTCGTCTTCCATGGCTTCACTCTAGTGTCCAAGTTAGTCTTTCTTACTGTGAAAGGTGTGTGAAACGGAGAAGAGAAGCCTTTATATCAGATTTAATATGATAATATTAAACTGCATGCTGTATATAATAATAAATATACCTAATTTTTGTTTTTTTGATAAATATCTTATGTCGTATCTCGATCATAGATAGAGCCATTACTCGGACGTCACTTATAAATATCAACAAACAAGTAGACAACTAGTAGTTGGTAAACGCTGCCACAGCCTAATAATTGTTCTCTGCCATGTAAAACGTAGTGGGTCCATCGTATAATTGAGATAAGATCAAATGTCTACATCACATTGGACGAAATTACAATAGACTTGCATGTTGCAATCAAACAGAGAGTGCAAGAATTAGTCTAGAACACAGTTTAGGCAGCTGTAAAATATTACCGCGTTGACTTACCAAGATCAACACATGCACAGATTAATCTTCTTAAACCTAGTGTGTGACTAGCTCCCACGATGCCTAAGCATAATAACAGTTTAATTCTGTGGCTACTGCATCGATAAAAACTTCATCTCTACCCAGTCAGAAAGCTGTTTTGTAACTTCGACATTTCTCATTAATTAGTTTATTTTTTTGGTCCACATTTTCTCATGAGTCTATATTATATATACAATATTACTACCAAAAAATATTCTATATACAATTAATATTATATTGTCAATTGATGATGGTAGGTAAACAAAGACAAAAACTTGATTTTTAAAATATTACATTCGTTAAAATTGATTACTGCATATAGCTGGTAGATAAGCGTTTTTATATGTAAATAAGCTTGAATATATTAAAAATACGCTACGCATGTATCATGTATGAGTTTAATATTAAGCTAAAGAAAAACCAAGTTTCATAAAACGTAAAAAATATATTTCCAAAACTGTATTCATAATTACCTTCTCACTCCATAGGTGGTGGGTGATAAACTAATAAGCAAATAGATTTTGTAATATTATATATCCCTCCTCTTGGCAAATCTCCTATTTACTATTTTTTTTTGAAAAATTATGTTAAGAGAAATGATGTTCTTAATGAGGAGGCAGAAAATTTAGTTATAAGGTCGTATATATATTTTTTTCGATAACTTAGAAGTGATCCTAAAGGATTTTTAGACCCAAAGATTAATCTTCTGCAACGGGAAAAACCATATTAAATTTTAAATTTCCATGGCCAATGCTATTCGAACCCAGGTGACGAGAGTTTTATACTTTTATAAACTATGCAAAAGTATTGAAAAAATAGTAAAATATCATTACAAATGATCGTTTAAAAGAATATCATCCATTGGTTGGGTGGCTACAAATGCGTTCCGTCCCGGCAGAGGAGCCTTTCGGAAATAATGCTTGTGAAGCCGTGATCCGCTTTAGCTGAACATATCCAGCATTTTGGGTAGTAGATTATACGCAGGACTTTTTTGATTCAGGTGAAAGCGAGTGAAGAGTGAAGACTAACACTTTGTAATATTGTAAAATCTATTATATATTGATCAAACCAAACCCAAACGAACTACTTCAGTTTAACCATAAAAATTAATAAACACTTAAATTTTCCACGATTGTATATATTTTTTCTGTTCCCGAAATAGTTTAATGCACCATATATAGGAGAAAACCTCAAAGAAGAAATTAACGAACACGGATTTATAGAAGAAACCGGCCTCAAACCATATTAATATTTTTTATTTGTTACCATTTACCAATACCATGCATATTAGCATATATATATAAACTCCGAAAGAAGAAAGAACAATTATCAACAAACACTTGTCTGTAAATAAGAACGTAACTCGAAAACGAAACGGGAAGAAACTCTTGAACACTTTGATAGGATCACTTAGAAACAATTCATCATCACTTATTATGATATATATTGTTGGATGATACTCAATTTGTTTCTTGGTTTTGAGGATTTTCAGTAGACTGGAAGATCTTCAAGCGCCCAACCTTTTATCTTCTGGTCAATATAGTCTTTATATATTAGAGTCTCGAACTTGGGAGGATTCTCGTCTCCGGTAAGCTCCGGCAAAGGTCCGACGGACATATCATCCCTAGGCGCAACAAAAACAGGCCAAGAAATCCTCAATCTTTCCCTATCCGTCTTTGCTCTGTGAAACACGTTCTTGAACCTCCCGTTGGTCATCCTCTGCAATTAATATGAATCTACAAATCAAACCACAAAAACATTTTCAAACCTTAAAAAAAAAAAAAAAAAAAGTCAACCATACCATGAGTTGATCGCCAATGATAACAACAATGGCAGAGTTGATATAGTTAAGGTCAAACCATTGTTCGTCCTTGAAGGCTTGAAGTCCCGGAACCTCATTGGGGAGAAGGAGTGCGATTGCACCCATATCACTATGCGCCGCAGCTCCTATGGTTAATTCGGAATGTTGAGTTGGCGGATAGAAATTGATCCTCAGCACATACTCTGCCGTATCGCCACCTATACTTTGACTCAACGTCACACGCGGTAACCCTAGTCCCTCTGATAGCCAACCGAGAATCTTCTCCGTTAGCCTCTTCATATGCTTTGTATACTCCTCAGTCACCTCCCTGATACCACCATGTTCCAATATATTAATATGGACGAAAATCCAACATTTAAATTTTGACAATTTATTTTTAACGTAAAACATGAGAGTCAATCAACTTGGTTTTGAATTAATGACGTAAAACGTACGTACCTGTATTGGGGAGGATTCTTAGGCCAATATTTATAGTTGATGATTGAGGGTGGGGAGAGTCTATGAAACAGATGTTCGTCCCAATTGTTTATACCTCCCAGATACTTCCTCTTGTATCCTTCGAAGTCTTCCTCTTTCGCCACAGCGTCCTTTTCTGTCTCCGGGAGGTCGAAGAACTGTTTCCCAGCCAGTTGTAGCTGCTGCATCAGCTCCATCGGAATCCCATGGTTAACCACCTGAAAGACTCCCCACTCTTCACTCGCTTTCACCAAATCACGCACCAGAAAACCTTCATCAGAAAAGCTTAGGTCAACGACGGGAACGTCCGCGCTTCCTCCAAGATTTGTGTCTGCCAATTGCTTGTTCAAAGATGGGAGAGATGAAGAAGATGTATCTTGGTCTCTCTCGTCTACCATTGCTCCACTCTAATATCCAACTTTGTTGCCGTTATGGTGTGGTGTGAGAAAGAGAAAAAGGCTTAGAGGGGCTTTAAATAAGGTAAGTTCGTGATGATGTGGCATACATGAAAATTAATAACCATTTTTATATAAAAATATGTTCATTGTTAGTATTAATTTTCATGTATACCATTTTTGTAAACCACGAGGTCTAATTAATAAACGTATTTTTATATATAAAGAGCTCAAATTATAAAACTAACATAGATATGAATATTTCGTACCTCGATTATCAATGGAAGCATTATTAATTAAGCTGTAGAATTATACTACTTTATCATCGAAATTAGAGAGGCGATAATATATAAGTAGCAACAAACGTATGGATTATTCACGTTACAATTAATCCAGCCTAATAATGATTATTCTATGGCATTAAAAAGTCGTGGATTCTTCGTCTATCTATTATAATTTTTTAAATACTACACTGGACATTTATATATTTAACTAAAAGAAAATTAAAAAAGAAATTGATTGCAATTAGCAAATGTTTACGAAAAATATACGGCGTTGACTTACAAAGATCAACACATGACACATATTAATCTTCTTAAACCTAGTTATGTCTTTACCATAAGTAAAAATGCTGTTTGTGACTAGCTCCCACAACGCATAATAACAGTTTCTATGGCTACTGGATTGATAAAAACTTCATCTCCACCCAGTCAGAAAACTGTTTTGTGACTTCGACGATGCAGAATAACAGTTCCAAGTTGTGTAACTTATTTATGGTGGGAGCTTTTTGCAGACTAAAACTTCGTCCTTCTTTTATTTGTATTTATGCCGAAAGATGCATGTGACTCTTTTCCTGTCTTCTGGAATTTAATAATAAAACATTTCTCAATAGTTTATTTTTTTGGTCAACATTTCTCATTAGTTAATTCTTTTTGGTCCACATTTTCTCATTAGTCTATAATATTATATATATACAATATTTACATTGTAAATTGATGATGGTAGGTAAACAAAGACAAAAACTTCATTTTTTAATTATTACATTTGTTATAATTTATTACCCCATAGCTGGTAGATAAGCGTTATGTGAATAAACTTGTACGTTAAATACGCTATGCATGTAGGAGTTTAATATTAAGCCGTAGAAAAAAATAATTGCACGAAAAATATCTTTAGTTAAATAGTTATATCACTATTTCTGTAATCGATTTTTCTGGAATTCAATTTCATTAAATCGTGTTATTCTGCGTAATAAAAATTATATGGATTGGATTTTGCCGATTCAATAATGATAAAAAAAAAAAAAAAAAAAAAAACACAACTGTCGGCAACGGAGGTGGTTTTATATCTATGATTGACGATCTACACCATACTCATTAGTTATATTCTAATGGGTAATATTAAAATTAATACTACTAACTTAATCTAAAACTTCCACTAGTCTTTTATTATTTTGTTTCCCTCCATTTGAGATCCTTAAATATGGATGTCTAAAAAAATAAAAATAAAAATTATATAAAAAATGTCTTTCTAATATAATTTATAATGTTACAAATGTCTGTTACAATTTATGCAAAATTAGAAAATAAAACCAAATCCACCAAAATCTTTGGAGTACCTCTATTGTTTGTTTTTCTTAGTATTAATCATCTTGAAGAAACTTGCTTAGTATATATCTCTGTTTTGTGTTTACTTGACAGAGATTTAGTACAACTAGAGAGTAAAAGAAAAACTCATACATTGCTTCATAAACGAATCCAAATTAAAACCACATATTACAAGTCTTATCTGATCTGATGCATAGTCTACAAGAGCATATCACTTTGTCTACAAGAGCATATCACTTTGCAAGTCTTTCAATCAAATTCATTATGATACAACTGAAAAATCACTAAAATCAGTAATGACTCATTCATTAAAATTTCAGAGTAACCAAACGAGCTCAGAATTAGCTACCATAACATTAAAACAAGCAAGAAGACTATGCATCAGATCAAATCATGTAAACGAATCGAATAGAAACCACGTAATACAAAAAACACAAAATTTAAAACTTTGCAAGTCTTTCTATCAAACTTTGGTGCTAGGGACCTTATGCATCTATGGATTTGAATAGACACCTTTGCCTTGATGTAACAAAATTTGACACATCTTCTTCTTGATTAGTCAAACCTAGTTTTTGACTTCAGGTATGACAGAGTAACACTTTGTAATATTATAAAAACTATAATCAAACCAAACCCAAACAAACTACTTAATAAACACTTAACTTTTCCACATATATTTCTTTCTTTCTTCCCCTAAATAGTTTAATGCACTGTATATAGAAGAAACCCTCAAAGAAGAAATTAACGAACACGATTCATAGAAGAAACCCTCAAACCATATTATATTTTTTTTATATGAAACAATACCATGCATAAATAGAAACTCCAAAAGAAGAAAGAACAATTATCAACAAACACTTGTCTGTAAATAAAAACGTAATTACTCGAAAATGAAACGGGAAGAAAAACTCTCGAACTCTTTAATTTGATAGGATCACTTGAAACAATTCATCATCATTTATTATGATATTGTTGAATGATACTCAAATTGTTTCTTAGTTAGATAGTTTTAGGGGTTTTCAGTAGACTGTGGAGCCCTTCGAGCGCCCAACCTTTTATCTTCTTGTCAATATAGTCTTTATATAATAGAGTCTCAAATTTAGGAGGATTATCGTCTCCGGTAAGCTCCGGCAAAGGTCCGATGGACATATCATCCCTAGGCGCAACAAAAATAGGCCAAGAAATCCTCACTCTTTCTCTATCCGACTTCGCTCTGTGAAACACGTTCTTAAACCTCCCGTTGGTTATTCTCTGCAAATTAGTTTGAATCTATAAATCAAACCACAAAAACATTTTCAAATCCGAAAAAAGAAAGAAAAAAAAATAAAAAAAATGTCAACCATACCATGAGTTGATCGCCGAGGATAACAACAACGGCAGAGTTGATATAGTTAAGGTCAAACCATTGTTCGTCCTTGAAGGCTTGAAGTCCAGGAACCTCATTGGGGACAAGGAGTGCGATTGCACCCATATCACTATGCGCCGCAGCTCCTATGGTCAATTCCGAATGTTTAGTTGGCGGATAGAAGTTGATCCTAAGGGCATACTCTGCCGTATCGTCACCTATACTTTGCGTCAACGCCACACGCGGCAAATCTAGTCCCTCTGATAGCCAACCAAGAATCATCTCCGTTAGCCTCTTTATATGCTTTGTGTACTCCTCAGTCACTTCCCTGAATGATACCACCATGTTCCAAAATCATATGTATATATATATGGACGAAAATCCAACATTTAAATTTGACAATTTATTTTTAACGTAAAACATGAGAGTCAATCCACTTGGTTTTGAATCAATAACGTAAAACGCACGTACCTGTATTGGGGAGGATTCTTAGGCCAATATTTATAGTTTATGATTGAGGGTGGGGAGAGTCTGTGAAACAGATGTTCGTCCCAATTGTCTATACCTCCTAGATAGTTCCTTTTGTATCCTTCGAAGCCTCCCTCTTTCGCCACAGCTTCCTTTTCTGTCTCCGGGAGGTCAAAGAACTGTTTCCCAGCCACTTGGAGCTGCTGCATCAGCTCCGTTGGAATCCCATGGTTAACCACCTGAAAGATTCCCCACTCTTCACTCGCTTTCACCACCTCACGCACCAGGAACTCTTCATCAGAAACGCTTAGGTCAACTACGGGAACGTTTGCGCTTCCTCCAAGAGTTGTGCCTGCCAATTGCTTGCTCAAAGATGGAAGAGATGAAGATGATGTATCTTGGTCTCTCTCGTCTACCATAGCTCCACTCTAATATCCAACTTTGTTGCCGTTATGGTGTGAGAAAGAGAAGAAGGCTTAGAGGGGCTTAAAATAGGGCCGGATAAGTTCGTGATGATGTGGCACAACGTACGACTCCGTAACTGTTCGAGGTTATATAGCACATTTTTGTAAATTATCGCGGTCTAATTAATGAACGTTTTATATATATATATATATATAGAGCTCAAATTATGAAATTAACATAGATATGAAAAATTTCTACCTCGATTATGAATGGAACCATTATTATTATATTTTTTATCGAACAATGGAACCATTATTAGGCTGGATCTTTTAGAATTATATTATACTAATTTATCCACGAAATTATAGAGCGACGCAATTAGTAGCAAACGTAACTCACGTTATAGTCCAGCCTAATAATAATGATTATTCTATGGCATGAAAAGTCGTTGATTCGTCGTCTATCTAGCTGGTACAAATTTTTAAAACATCACACTGGACATATATTTAACTAATTAGATAGTTAAATAAGTAAAAAACTCATTAGGAGCAAGTTGTTTACGTAAAATATACCGCGTTGACTTACCAATATTAATCTTCTTAAACCTAGTTTGTGACTAGCTTAGCTCCCACGATGCATAAGCATAATAACAGTTTCTATGAGACTATGACTACCGGATCAATAAAAACTTCATCTCTACACAGTCAGAAAGCTGTTTTGTAACTTCGACGTTGGAGAATAACAGTTACAAGTTGTGGTTCTTTTATTTGTATTTATGCGTATGCCAAAAGAAGCACGTAACTCTCTTTTTCTTTCTTCTAAAATTTAATAACAAAACATTTCTTATTACGTAGTTTATTTTTTTGGTCCACATTTTCTCATTAGTCTATATTTACTTTAATATTGTTTATATAGTCCATTGATGATGGTAGGTAAACAAAGACAAAAACTTGATTTTTAAAGTATTACATTGTTATAATTTATTACTGCATAGCTGGGTAGATAAGCGTTTTATATGTAAATAAGCTTGAATACATTAACATGCTGAAGATAAAGAACAATTGTGTCGTTGACACAAAAAAAAAAAAAAAAAAAAAAAAAAAAAAAAAAAAAAAACACCAACTATGTTGGGCGAAGTGGTTGTAGGTCTTTGATTTGAAGATCTACAATCGTATAGTATTAGATTCTAATGTATGTAGGTGGGTAAATAGATATTATCAGAGAAACGTTGTCTGGTCACACTGGTGATAGACTGGCACTGGCGTATAAAGAAAAACAAGTTTTAATATTTACTATCTCACTCCGTAGGTGGTGCGATAAGCAAATAGATATATTTTTTTGCTCTGGCAAATTTCCTATATACTATTATTTGAGAAATGATGTTAAGAGAAATGATGCTCTAATTAACAAACACTTGAGAGGATATGTTTTTACAAAAACTACAGAATCCAATCCATCCATATGAATATAGCAACACACCACATGCTGCATTACAATCTAACTCTACTCTATAAAGCAAATCGCAACGCTTTCTTCTGTCGCAAACACACAGAATCTAAACCCACCCGAGTTTGATGATATCGACTTCACCTTATAAAAATCATTAGAGGCGTCTGGTTTTGTTAGGAGGTGCGTAACCTGACATACCCATTCCAGGATCCTTCCTTCTTAGCTGTTGCTGCTGGTGCGGTTGAGCCATCCCACGCTGCTGCTGCAGCGGAACACTCGGGTTCATCCCCGCTTGCGCTGGGAAATTATAAGCCATCATGCCTTGAGGTTGCATCCTCTGCATGTTATGTGCCACCATTGGTCTTGGCATCGATCTATTGCCCATTCCATGAGCTCCAGCCATGTTCCCTGCTACGTTTCCTGCTGCTACTGCTTGAGGAGGATTGATGCTCGTCGTGCCTTCGAAATCCGTGTTTGTGTCGACTGGACGAGTTGGGTAATTCACGTTCTTCTCCATCGGTTGGGTGGCTACAAATGCGTTACGTCCTGGCAGAGGATCCATTCGGAAATACTCATGTTCTAGTGCTTGTGAAGCCGTGATCCGCTTGAGCGGGTCATATTCAAGCATTTTGGATAGGAGATCATACGCAGGACTTTTCTGATTCAGGTGTACCACGTTGTGGAGACCAACGCTGTCGTATTTGTGAGCTTGAATGTGTTGAACATCGTTATGCCAGTGCGGGAGGTTAACTAGCGTTGGCCATTTATCCATCGTCGGGTGGCCTAAGATCTTAAATATCTTGTCGAGTTGATCTAACTGGAAAGGGGTTTGAGCCGACTTCGCTTCTGCTCCTTGGAACAACGGTTTCAGAGTAAGTAACTCCGCGAATATACATCCAACAGCCCACATATCGACGGCGCTTGTATAGTGCTTCGAGCCAAGAAGCAGCTCTGGTGCTCTGTACCAGATTGTGACCACAACTCCGTTATCTGATAGCGGTTTCAACGGAGCTTGATATATCCTTGCAAGCCCGAAGTCGGCTATTTTCACTATTCCGTGTTCTTCTCCATCCCCCATAACCAAGATATTCGAGGGTTTCAAGTCTCTGTGTATAATCCAATTACTGTGAAGATAGTTCAACCCGTTGAGAAGCTGCCAGAGCAAAGACTTAACTGTGTATGTGTTTATCGAATGGCCTACTTTGTCTCTGTGGTGCCTGATGATTTCGTAGAGATCGTACTCGGCATAATCAAAGGCAAGATACAGAGACATGTCTGCAAAATTGATGTGGACATTCACAAGCTTCACGACGTTCTCATGGGAAATCTCTCTGAGCAACATGATCTCGCGGATAGCAGTTGGGGAAACTCCATCTCCGTCTTTTGACTGCTTAAACTTCTTGATGGCAATTGGTCTTTTAGGCGGGGTCTTGGTTCTAGCCAAGAAAACAAGACCATAGGTTCCTTCACCAATCTTACCAACGAGATTGTACTGTTGCAGCCACTCTGGTTTCTCATTGCTGCTGTTCGAGCTGTTGGATCTAGTGGAACTCCCATCTCCCATTGCTTTTAGTAGTATTCTCTACCTCAATGTCCTTACCATGTGAATCGGAAAAAAGAGTAGAGTCTATCTAACAAAACGAAACCATCTAGGTTTTACACTTTGTAGTTTTCCTGAAATTTGAACAAAATCAGCCAAAAAAAGATGAGTCTCTGGAACCGTACATGTAATCTAATCTATCAACAAAAAGAGCAAAACAAGTTATACAATTCCATTTACAAATACTTACGAGACTCTTTAAGTGATCCAAAATTACTTACAAGCAAAAAACTTCACAGAATAAGATCTAGGACTCCTCATAGAACCTACCTACACAAAACCAAAAGTCTAAAAGAAACGTTTCAGAATTAGCTGACAATACAATTCACATCCCTATGAACAAATTCAGACCCAAAGACTCCAAATTTTTCACCAATTGACGTCTAATCAAATCTCATCTAGACCCAGAAACGAAAAAACGAGACTTTAACAACAAAGCTGAAATTATCAAGCTCCAGAGAGACCAATAACCAAAGGGAAAACCTTAAAATTCAATACCCAGAGCAACGTTGCCCTAACCTAATCAAAAGACCTAAAATTTCGAAACCAATTTCAAATTCCAATTAAAAAAAAAAAAAAAAGGGTCGAGACCTATACGATCTATTTTTATTTTATAAATCAACGATCAGGGAAATAGAAGATACGTAAAAGGATCTGACCGGGTAAGGCGAGCAGATAAATGTTGGGAGGAGGAGGAGCTGAAGCTTGGAGAACGTCGGAGGAGACGGAGACAAAAAAAAAAAAGCGAGAGAATTCCGGTGAGACGGAAGGGAGTAGATTGAGTTTACCAAAAACGGTGACGTTATGAAGCCGCAGCCGACGCCGAGAATGGAAACTAGATTTGTAATTTTAGCCACTTGGTCCAACAACACACAACATGATTATTATTATTTATCTTTTACTCTTTTTAAAAAAAAAAAAAAAAAAAAAAAGGTTTATTCAATCAAATATGGATTTAAAACCAATTGACAATTGGAAAGAATTTGATATACTGTATCTTAGTTATTTAAAAACAGTTTAGAAACACAATAACTGAATTACCAAAAACAAAAAATAATAACTGTTGAAAATAAATTAATACAGTAAAATTATGAATTTTAATGTCTAGCTACTACAGTTTTTTTTCTTCTTGTAACTGTCTAGTAACTGTATTTTTTTTACCAGTATGTATGATAACTCAAAACTATATTTTTTTTTATTACTCTGCCACTCTCTGAATATTCTCAAGTCTTCTTCGACTATTTTGGTATCCAAAAAAAAAAATTCTAATTGATTACATATAGAGGCTATAATCTTCATGTTAAGGCTATATCATGTGTTATCATATTGATCTCATTATTTAAGCTATAGAGCAAGAAGAATCTAGTTGAAAAAACACGTACATGCTTCTTTATTGATTATCAAGAGACAAGAACAATGTTCAAAAAGACATTGCTAATTTGCTATGCACAATGAAGCAAACAAGTAAGAACTTGTCTGAAGATTGTAGCAGCTAGCAACTAACAAAAAAGACCTTAGTGAATCAAGTCATTATACCAAACAAGAACCAGATAGCTATTTATTGTTATAGTATCTCAACAACACCTCGGCTAACGATTTTGCCTTCGTTGAGATCTTGAAATGCTTTTCCTGCATCTTCAAACTTGTATTTACTTGAAACTGCGTTTGTTAGATTGAAGATCCCTGACTCTGCCAGTTTCACTACTTTAGGAAGATCCTGTCTTGCTCTTCCTCCATATGACCCTATAACTTTTATCTTCACAAAATTTGGAGAAAAACAAAAAAAAACAAAACAGAGATTCAACATCATGGTCAGGACCAGTAAAATAGGCCAAGAAAGTTAGAACCCAAACCTTCCTACGAACAAGTCGGTTTATGTCAATTTCTCCAACAGAACCAGCTTTTGAGAGTCCAATCATCACAGCTTTTCCACCATCTTTCACACTTAGTGTGCACTGCATGAAAGTTTGGGGCCTTCCCAGGGCTTCAACAGCAACATCAACACCCATCCCACCGGTTATTTCCTACGAGAGAAGAAACAGTTTTTCATATTGATATCAATCAAAGGTTTATCTCCACAAGAAAGAGGCCTTAATTAACCATACTCTTATCCTTTCAACAGCATCTTCTTTAGCACCGTTGACAATATGAGTAGCACCAAGTGTCTTGGCCTTCTGCAATTTATCATCCTGAACATCCACAGCAATTATATCCGAGGCTCCAAATGCCCTCGCTATCTGCAAACAACTGAAGCAACAACTCAAAGATGGTTATGGTCATACAAGAAGCAATTAAAACCTCAGGTTTAAACTATCCTCAAAAATCAGATGCTCAATGACAATGCCACACATTTAGCATACTTGGAACCAACACCACCAATTCCAATAACTGCAATAGAATCTCCAGGACGGATCTCAGCAGCATGAGCCATAGCACCATATGCTGTAAAAACAGCACACCCTAGAATCGCAGATTCAGTGAAGGGTAAAGAATCTGGTAGAGGAGCTAACCCGTGAGCTGGTGTGACACAGTACTCAGCCATCCCTCCCATACTGTACATATACACTGGTGAATCTGCAGAGAAAATGTAATTAGGTAAAACAGTCATGTTTCTCCTAACATGCCACCTGCTGTTGAAAAAGCCTAATCAAGATTCAAAATTTACCATCATGTCTTAAAAAGAGACGAGTTTCGCCATCGTAAAGAGTTCCCTTAGCTCTGTTGTAAGCAAAGAAGTCTTCACACAGATCATCATGGCCCTGTATCCAAGTAAAAGTATCAGCTAAAACGTTTCAGTTCTCAGGTTAAAGAATCTAATGAAAGCAACTACAGTTTCGACCTCACCTTAGCACAATAAGAACAGGTTCCACAAGGCATAATGAAAGCTCCAACTACACGAGACCCAACTGGAAATCTGAACATAAAGTTGAGACATTCAGAATTTATAAACAAAACATATGATTCCATTATAGTGTTGAGATGGAAAAAAAGAAAGAACCTTTTAATGATCTTGTGATCAGTAAGAGGACCGTGCTCAACAACTTCACCAGTGATCTCATGACCAATAACACAAGGACTAGAGAATGGTATCTCTCCTTTCATCACATGAAGATCAGAGTGACAAACCCCACAAGCTGCCCACAAAAAGAAAAGAATTCAACTTTCAACATTCGAATCCTCCAGATTGATTCAGCCCAAATCCTTAGAACATGGAGAAGAATTGTATTACCTTTGGTTTTGATGAGAATTTCATTGACTTTAGGCCGAGGGATATGAAACTCTTCGATGGTTAGAGGCTGATTGGGCTCGCGATACACGGCTCCACGCATGAATCCGCCGGAGCTCACGTGATACCCACCCATGGATTGAGAATCATCGCCGGTGGCTCCGGTTTGCAGAGACCTGGAGGAGAATGAAGAGCCCACGGCGAGTCTAGCTAATGATATGAGGTTCTTGGCCGCGGAGGCCCGGCGGAGAATCGGAGCAAACGCCATGCAAACACGACGGAGGAGTTGATCGGAGTGTTGGACAACGAAAGAGACACTTGACACCAATAGAGAGAGAGAGAGAGAGAGAGAGAGATTAGTCAGTGTTTTGCACTTTCGATTGATATACTCCACGCGCTTAGCTGGTATTGACGAACTGAGTTTCTGAAGGTGTTTGTTACTCACGCGCCGATGGTGCGTAGGTGCTTTGATTTGTCACTCCAGTTCTGGGGTCAACATCCACGTGTATATCTTATCTACGAAATTAGGATACTAAACACCTTTTTAACCAAAGAATCCGATAATTAATCAAAAAGATTTTTTTTTTTTTTTTTTTTTTTTTTTGTAAAACAGCAAAAAATGATGCAAGCAAAGCATTAGTAGAGAGATCTGGAAAAAAAAATGACGTCTATGAATAATCATATTCATAATGGAGTGGAGACAGTTCCTATGTATACATGATGGCAGTATATCTTATCTGAAGAGGAAGACCACTAAACCATTAATAATCATATTCATAATGCAAACAAAGCAAAGCAGGAACATATATGAATAACCTTTAAGAAGTTTGAGTGCGACTTATACTTCGTACCAGAATATTGTTACAACTTACAAAGTTCTTAATTTCACATATTCTGATAGCGTTGTCATGTTCTAATTAGTCATGCGTAGGAGCTATTTTATGATGATCGGACTACATTAGCCTGTAAATTATGTTTGCATTGCCTACTACTAAATAAACCGAATTCAAATTCATTCAGAAAGACTGTCGGATACTTGTTAATACAAAATCTAAGAAAAAAGTTGTACATGATCTTCGATTTATAAACATTAACAAGGAGATAAACGAATCCACACCAATAGGAAACGAATCAAAAATATTGAATCTCCAAACATCGATTTCAATGAAGAACACGGATTTGAAATAAAACGTACTTTTATTATTGAAAATGAAAAGGGTACATATGAAAAAAGCATAAACGAATAGATAAATTAGGTTGACAAAAAAAACGAAAAAAGAAGCATAGATAATTAAGAGCAGATAGTGATGACATCGACATATCGTACGTCCCTTCTCACTTCTCAGTCTGATTCTGAATCTTCTACATATTCTGGCTTCTCCAGTGGAGGATGGACTGACTTGAGTAGTTCTAAATCGTTAAGATTAAGATCCTCTACGTGGTTTACAAAGGTGCGAACACTACAAGGTTTCTTAAACGCAAAACCTTGGATTTCAACACGTTGGAGAGTCTTCGTTTCGGGATTGAAGTAGAAAACATAAAACGGTTGTTTAGATTTATACTTGTTCATCGAAAACACTATTTCACCTGAAGCAGTCGCACCAGCGATGGAAACCTGACGGCGGAAGAATCTATCATCGGTCCAAGTGTATTCATATTTCGACCATTCCTGCTTCTCAACATCCTCTAAAACCCACACACGCAACTCATTAGTGGCATCAACATCGAGATTTTCCTCCAAATACTCATCAATATCTTTCCCATAAAAACACTCTTTATAAATGTCTTCATCATCCTCCCAATAGATCACAGCTAATTTGCCCTTATAGTTAATCAATCGACAAAACCTTTCTACATCAATGAAGGTGAACTTTTCACACCTAACATCAAAGCACACTATGATATAATCAGACGTCACAACATGAGCATCATTACAACAATCTGACGTATCACCCAAGTAATACAAAACCCCGTTGATGCATACCCCATCACTCTTAATATCATGTCGTATGGGACATTTGATCCTTCTCCACGTCAAATCTCCATCTTCAAGTGTGAGAATTTTATTACGGCCAGGACCACAGTAATAAGCCATGGACAATGCCTTGTATTGCTTCTCTATGGGGTCAAACCCGAAAAAGCTATAAGCCTTTCTGTAAGTATACCTATAAGGTAAGATTGCATACCGTCCCGTGATGGGGTTACATATCACTAGGTTGCACTGAAACGGATACGGGAACAGGAAACGGGTACGGAAACGGGGACGGAAAACGGTGAAGTAAAAATTTATAGATACGGGTACGGTATGAGTACTTCAATAAACATATAAGAAAATATATCCATACCTTGAATAAGAGGGGATTAGTAAAGCTAATGGGAAAAGGAGAGAAGGGAAAAGAGTTTAGAAAGTAGAAAAACATGAAGAAATGAAAATATGCTTATGATAAGAGTGTTTTGAATGCAATGAAATGGATGCAAATATAAAAAAAATTCGATGTTATCTTCCCCTAAAGCATCTAAGGCGTCCCCATAGAATCCCCGTAGAGTTTCCATCCCCAACATGTCCCCGGTACGGGGACGACTACCAAATAGACGTACCCGTGTCTGATATGATATCAGAGGTCTAGCCTGGTATCGATTACCATAGATATAGAACAAGCCAGAGACGTAGCCACATGAACAATATCTTAGGTCATAATCATGATTGATCAGTAGATTGTTTGGAGAGAATCTCACATGGAATTCGGCCGCTGCTACAAGATTCGTGGACGATGATCTCTCATATGGATTCTCAAGCTGAGGTGACGAGAAGAAGCTCCACACACCGCAGGCTTTTGCGTTTACGTAGCCGTTTTGTACGATGGCGAATAGGAGGCGCGGCTTAGCCAAGGAACTGGTCAACGATGTGGGAGATGACATGATTTGCCGATTCAACAGAGAAAAAGATATGTTAAAAACTAGAGATATTGGGTAACCTAGCAAGTAGTAGCAATATATATACACTTCGATTTTTCCGATTTTAGTCGGTTAACAAAAGATGGGCTAATTCAACGTCCTAGTGGGCCGCCAGCTTTTATTTACAAAATAAATATGATGAACTAAAGAATATTTAAATAAAAAAAAGAATTTCATACAAAGTCAAAACAACATACAAAAAGATACTATAGAATAATTCTTCTACTTGGCTCTAAGACCAGGAACATTTTTGAGACCCATCTTACCAAGGATAAGTTTTGGTATAGCTGGAGGATTGTCAAGTCCCATACTTCGACTAAACTCGTTTGCCAACTCCACAAGCCTGTCTTTGTCTCTTCCAATCATCTTCTGTGAGTTATAGTAACCCAACCAAGCCTGATACGCTGCCTCCTTGTTCCTCATCTCCACATGGCAAAGAGCCTTTTGCACCTGTTTGTGTTCCAATTGCAAAGTTTCTCATACATATCAGCTAATCAAGCTAAGAGATTGGTATTGGTATATTCTTGATGTGGTCTCATTAAAAAGGCTTTTTGCCAATATCAGTGTGATTTGGTGATGAAAAGGGCTAACCTTTTTCACAGTTTCGGGGTCTATTGCTGGCAGAGAAGACTTAGTGATGGGTAAGTCTTTAAGAGATGATAGAAAGCATTCCTCCCATGGTGCCAACAACAGTATGCCTTCTCCTTCCTTTCCTTTTCTCCCTGTTCTACCGAGTCTGTGTATATATTGTTCTCTGTCTTTTGGCAACCCCACCTGGTAGATATAAACAAATGTATACAATTTCTGTTAAACTCCAAGAAAAAACAGTTTTTAGTTGAAGTTTAGGTAAGAATATTATAATATTGTATGATAGACTTTACCTGTAAAACAAGGGTCACATCAGGGTAATCAACCCCTCGAGCAGATACATCAGAAGTTACCAGAATCAAACCCTTTGATTTTCGGAACTCATTAGAAACCCTTGTCCTGTAACTCTGTGGTTTCCTAGAATGTATCTCTCTCACATTTAAGTTTAACTCACCAAGTAGATCAGCCACTAATTTTGTAACCATAGCAGTTGTACAGAAGACAATGACCTTCAGGAACAAAAGTTGGTCAGAAAGGGAAAACAATAGTCATCAGGGTCTGCAATAGGCACTGGTTTTACCTTATAGTCCACATTATCCATTATGTGTTCGCGAAGAAGTGTGTACAGAAGAGAGAAATGTCTGTCCAGAGATGCAATCATGTGCGTTTGTCTGACCTGTTGATGTGTCTCACCTGTGCCTTCGTGAACACAGTTGACAAACTCGTGATCCCGCCTCAGAGCAACAAGGCATATTTGGCGGACCTTTACATCAGAGAAACACAAATCAAGACCCATGACAACAAGGTACTATCGCAACAAAAACCAAAACCAAACTAATTATGCAAGAAAATGAGACAGACCTCTTCAGGTACTGTGGCGGAAAATAGAAAAGTTTGTCTCTCCTTAGGAACAGCTGAAATTATCCTCTCAATGTCCTTGCGGAAACCCATGTCTAAAAGATGGTCAGCTTCATCAAGAACAAGGACTTTCACACCCTTTAACCTTGTCGCAAATCCTGGCGTGTTCTCGATATGGTCTTTGAGCCTTCCAGGTGTAGCCACTAAAATCTGAAAGTTTCAAATTACAGTTACGATATTGGAGGAACTTTAAAAAAATTCTCCAAAGATGAGCCTCAACTATATAAACCAAAGGAAACAATACTCACCTGACACGGATTAGTTTGCATACGCTTTTGCTCTAAACCAAGTCTTGTGCCTCCAATCACAACTTGAACACCTATAGTTGGATGATACTTTAACAAGGTGTTTGCTTCTGTAGCAGCTTGATTGGCAAGTTCTCTAGTTGGACATATCAAAAGCGCAAGAATTGGGGGTCGCTTATTATCCGGGCTTGTAGGAGGAGATTTGACAACTACTTCAATTGATGGAAGCTTAAAAATAAACATCAGCAAAATAAGCACAAATCCCAAATACAGGTTCAATCCATTACCAAATGGCCAACTTAGTGTATGGTATGTCTCACCAAAAACGCGACAGTTTTCCCAGTTCCTGTTTTGGCCTTAGCTAGGACATCTTTACCTAGAAAAAGATAGAAATGCCAGCGAAACCAAGGGATTAAAGAAAAATATAAAAGATAATTATAAGGGAAGTCCTTGTATAATTGAGAAATCCCACATATTCTACCTCAAGAAAGGTTCACAAAGTTTGTAAGCTTTTCTTTCTACTACTGGATTGCTAGGGTGAAACAGGTCGTGATCATATAAAGCATGGTAGAATCACAATTTCCTAAATCATGGTGTTATTTTTTTTCTGCATCATTGATCCAATAAGCACCATTTGAAAAATTATAAGAGAAACACATACCTTTGAGAATTACAGTAAGAGTAGCTTCCTGCACAACAGTCATTGTCTCGTATCCAGCTTCCTTGATTGCTTTTAGCGATAAGGGAGACAATGGACACTGATCGAATCTGTTAAAGAAACATTTTACCAAGTGATCAGAGTAAGAAGTAATGAAAACTTTTGCAGCAACCTAACTCTTGTCTTCTAAACAATTCAACAGCACACAAAAGAAACTAGATTTACAACAACGTTACCTTGTCTTAGTCAAATAAGAATTATCAGCATTCTCCTTAGCAAACCCAAAAGCAGAAACAGCTTTCTTCTTAAGAAATTCATAATCTTCGTCCTCTTCCTCATCTTCTTCACTAAGCAAATCCCCAATACCTCCCATTGCTAAACTCTTCACATCCTCATCACTGCTTTCGTCTTCAAGAAGACGATCATCCCGCTTCCCTAAACTCTTGTAATCTTCTCTACCTCTATCTCTCCTAAAACTTGTCTCGTTCCTCTTACGAAAAGACGCTTCACTACTCTTCCCCTGAATCCGACCATTCAATCCACTTCCACCATACCGCTTATTATCATCTCTAAAGGAATCAACTTGGTTGCGAATTCCCCTTCTGTCTTGGTTTCTCCCTCTGCTACGATCCTCCACGTTTGGACCCGAATCGTGATCGTAACTCTCGACAAGTCCGCGCGACGATCGCTAACCCATTTGCTGAGCTCTTCTTCGTCTTCGATCAAGCTCTTTGACGAGCCTCCATCTCGACTTCGCCGTTCAAATTCGGGTTGGTCTCTGTTCGGACGGGTTGAGAAGTTGATGCGAGAACCGAATTCGAAGTAATTCAATCTAGATGAGAATATCCGGAAGAGCAAAGGGACGGAGCTTGAGGGATTATAAGAGAGATGGGTACCCGGAAGAGGATGAGTGAAGAATCGTATTCGGAGAGGGAACTTCAAAGGCATGACTTTAACTTGTAATAACGGAGTTTCGCCGTCGCCGGTGACCGGGGAAAAAAACTAGAGGCAAGTGAAAGGAAGGGTTCAGTGAAATGTTTGAGAGTTTCAGTGTAAAAAAATCCTAGAAAACGACGACGTATACTGCTATGCTTAAAAGAAATATGAAAACGGCAGGTCGTTCTTTTATTCGTATTGTTGGAAGAAAGGAATCCCAAAACGACGAGGTATCGTTGTGTTCTGGAATGTGGAAACGACAGATCGTTTTTTTTTTCCATTAACGCTTTGAATTGTTGGACCATAAATTATGGTTAATTATTGTTCTAGATGATTTATTATGATCTAACTCATTTTACCATGTTTATAACCCACCTAACCATTCACTCGACTCAACTGCAATTCTTGTAATCATTCACAACTTCAATAATCAATACTGTAGTAGTATTTGTTACTCAATCTCAATTTCTCCACTTTTTTATTCTTCAGTTTTTTGCCGAACTATATGGAAATCTTTACTTGTTGATTAATATATATATATATATATATATAGAAATCTTTACAGTATAGTTTTTTCCTAACAGACTTTGTTTGTTTTCACTTAAAAAGTCTACTTAATTATAGTTTGATAGAAGGTGGGATTAAGACAGAATCAATATTGTCACCGGATATAAATGATAAAAACAGATTATCTGTATCTCAGTTATTTATTAATGTTTTAATTTATAATGAAAATGCATATTATTTTCCAATACAAATAACGAAAATGCATATGCATACAAAACATAAATCGGTTTCTTATATTCATCTAACTTTAGTGGATTTTGTCTAAAACCATTATACAATATGTAAAACTAATTTAATATCTTTTGGAATATTTCACACATTATACTTCATTATGAATGGGAAAAAAAATGAGGCTGTTTGAGATGAGCAAAATGTTGTGTTTATGAACAAATTACAAATAATTTTGGCCCTTAGTATTTGATCTTACGTATTGTCAAATCCATTTTTCCTTAATTTGTGTGTAATAACATAAGTTTATACATCCATTAGTTATTTCTAATATGACCAAATCAGTACAATGACACATGAGCTTGATTTGTAGTGTGATTATTGGCAACAAACAAGCAAACCACAAAACAATTCAGTTATACATGACCAATTCACGATTAAACAAAGAATAACATAATTGATACGTATTTGTGCAATTAATTTGATTGCGATAGCATACACTACTAGGTTCCATATTTTGTATAATTTCCGGTCTTGGAAACAAGTGTATCGTCAACAAACTTTGATGCAACTAGAAACAATATCAAGAGAAACTGATACGGGAGGTATGACAGAAATGATGGTCACAAAACCATAAACAATATCAAAAGAGGTCGATACGAGAGATACGACAGAAATGATGGTCGAAGAACCAGAAACAGTATCAAAAGAGACTGATACGGAAGATTTGACAAAAGCAATGGTCACATACAGTCGAAAAGAAAAAGTGAGTTTTTGTGTTTTTTTCCTTCTTATGCTTAAGATCAAGATACTGTTCCTTTTAGGCTTATCGTATCATAGTTTTTATGGTTTGCAGGATGTCATCTAAAACTAATCTGGATTTGAAATTTTTTCCCTTGCGGTTATATTCACTTGGTGGTGAGCCAATCTTTGTTAAAAGCATCAACTACCATAGCAAGATTAAATTTCTCCAAGAGGTGAAAAATGCTGTTGAAACAAATATTTGGAACCACATTTGTAATTCGCCTTTGGGGATAATTGTGCGGTTTGTGGATAAATAATTTCAAATAGTCGTCGAAGATTGTTGAAAACCTGCTTGTGAAGCAACTGGCTTGCAAAAATAATTACGAGATATGGCGCTTGTTTGGTAGTACACCGGCTCTGTTTTCCCTATTAGAGTTTGAAAACATAACGAGTCTAAATTGTGCACATTTTTTGGAAATGACGAGATTTATGTGATGAAAGATAAGGCTAAAATTTGTGGAAATTGACGAAAGTGAAGGAACTAGAAACAACCATGATCATGAAATGGCTGATTAACTTGAGACACACTTATCGATGTCAGTTATTTATTAATGTATTAATTTATAATGAAAATGCATATTGTTTTCCAATACAAATGACGAAAATTCATATGTATACAAAACATAAATCAGTTTTTTAGATTCACCTAAACTTTGTGGGTTTTGTCTAATACCATTATACAATACACAAAACAGATTTAATATCTTTTGGAATATCTCACACATTATAATTCATTATGATTGAAAAAATGAGGTTATTTGAGATAAGAGCAAAGTGTGGTTTTTATGAACAAATTACGAATAGTTTTGGATCCTTACGTATTGTCAAATCTATTTTACCGTAGTTTGTGTAATAACATAAATTTATACATCCATTAGTTATTCCTAATATGACCCAAAGCAGTACAATGACACATGAGCTTGATTTGTAATGTGATTATTGACAACAAACAAACAAACAAACCACAAAACAATTCAGTTATGCATGACCAATTCACAATTAAACAAAGAATAATATAATTAATATGTATTTATGCAATTAATTTGATTGATATAGCATACACTATTAGGTTCCATATTTTCTATCATTTCCAGTCTTGGAAACATGTTTATCGTCATCCTAAATCAAAGATTTGGAAAAAGTGGAAAGATTGTGGATGAAGTTGAGAAAATATTGGGTTCAAACTAAAAATATATTTTATGGAGAAAATGTTATTTGGAATGGAAAAAAACTTGTTAAATTCATTATTGGTTTCAATCTCAAATACATAGTACACATCTACGTGAATGTTTAATTGAAAAATATGTTATTTTACATAATGATGATAGATATTAAAGACGAGCAATACACAACACATTAGAAGTTTATATTGAAATTGGTGAAGATTGTAAGAAAAGGTATGGTGATTCGCTCAATACCATCACGTAAGATAATTTTCGTATGAGTATAAATTGTATCAAAATACTCTAGATATTAATCAATTATAAATTAAAATCACTTATGAAGAGATTACTAATAATTGTGGACAATGGTATTTTATATTATATAAATATCAAATTTATTTTCTCTAATTAATAAATTCAATCTTGGTAGTTAAGAGTTTTTAAAGTCGGCTAACTACATCGGTTTTGTTTTTACCAAAAAGAATTATAGGTAGATAATTATTTTTAAATGAATTTGATATGTATATGGAATTTACCGGTATTGAATTATTTTTAAAAACATGTTGTTGAGAAAATATAATTTTGGCAAACATAATATAATATCAAAGTAAGAGATTTCAGAAAATGAAGAATTACAAAAATGATTGCATCCTTTTTTTTTTTTTTTGGGTAGAAATTAACAGATATTAAATGTTACCGGACATCTATTGGATACAAATGAAAATCACGGGCCATTCGTGAAAAGTAAAAAAGTTGTTCTCCGAGAGAGATTTGTTTGTTTATGGGATGTGGTAATAAAAAGGGAGAATAACACGTGGCAGTCGACCAGGCTGTCAGGTAAAAGCAGAGAAGCGCGTGACTTTAATATACTATCTCTTTTCCCCGCGCCAAACAACACTTTACCAAGACAGATCCCTCAGCTGCTTCAGCCTTTGATTTTTCCTTTTTTTTTTTTTTTTTTTTTTTTTACCTTTTTTTCTTTTAATAAATAAAAATCAATTAACTGTAAGATTATACTAATCTAATCTCTAATTAAAAAAGGTAAGCAGTACAAAGAAAAAACACTGTTTTTTTTACGATTAATTTAAAAGGAAATTAATTAAATCGGTGAAAGAAGGAAGAAGAGGCGCAACAAAGGCTTCGTCTTTCATTTTTTCTTTTCTTTTTTGCCGTGTCACACCGATCTGGCTCTGTCTTCTTCTTCGTCTTCTTTACGTCTCTTTGAAATGCTCAAAGCTGATTAGGGTTTATCAAACTCTTACTTAACTTTCTTGTTATATCTCCCTTTAGTTATCCTCTCCGTCGTCTTCTCAGGTGAGTCAGGGTTTGTTTCACTCTTATCGTTATCCACTTGATTGTTCCGTTTCATACGTTTGCTTCTGATTTTTTAAGATCTATTTTTGGGCTCTGATTGTTTCCCACAGCTAGATTTTATTCTATTTATTTGGATCAAATTGTCCGTTTTATTTTATATAAATGTATTCCGTCTTCTTCGTGATCCGGGATTGTGTGTCTCTTTCCTAGATTTGGGTATGTGTTGTTGTGATCAACAAGGATGAACCTTTATCGTTTTTAGTGATCTCTTCGATATAGAGAGACACTAAAAATAGGGAAAAATGTCAACTTTTTCTTTTTATCGGAAGGGGAGGAGGTCCAGCTTCTTATTTGTTTTATCTGTCTCGTGTGGTTTAATTCATTATTATTGTCCTCTTACACATTTGTTCTTGGTTTTGAGATTGACTGATTTCTGAACGTTTCAAGCTTGAGGAAGTGTAAGTTGAAAGCTTCTCTTAGCTCTCTAGTTGCCAAGTGGTGTTTTGTGTTGTCTTCTTTTTTTAACTATCCCTAATTAGGGATGCTCATGGCTCTATGGGGTTTTTTAAATTGAAGTAGAGGGAATAAAAGAGAGAGGGAGAAGGAGCTTAGGCTTTGTCTAGACATGTGTCCTGACATGATCTCATTGATTGCAGCTTAGCAGCTATTGTGCATTCAAACTATACTTGGAAGCAAAACTCATTTAACAGTCAAATGTAGGTCCCCTTACCGATCTAGCTCCCAATCAATGCATAAAAGCTTCAATAACCGAGAGAAAAAAGCCTGTTATATGATCTGTTGAACCTTTATGTTCTGTTCGACCACCCTTTTTTGGCTGCTCTTCATGTTCTTGTTTAGCATAGCTATATAACACATCTTTTCTCTTTGCTGTTCTTTTGCTTAGCATGAACTAAGTATCTGATCTTGAAATCAGCAATATGTGTCTTGGTTGGTCATGCTGAGAATCTTTAGGTGCTAATTATCTCTGTCTCATGCAGATAACAAAAAAAATGGCTGCGGAGCTTGTAAGTTCTGCGACAAGTGAGAAGCTTGCTGATGTGGACTGGGCCAAAAACATTGAGATCTGTGAACTAGCTGCTCGAGATGAAAGGTATGACGAGCCAGGGTTTTTCCAATTTTCTAATACAATTAGGACACTAATGCATAATATATAGCTTACACCAAACCAGACTGCTTTTCTTTCTGTAAAAGTGATATTTTTGCTGGTGATTAAATTGTTGTTGGTATTATGTTTAATCATCCTCAATGATTGAGATAAATAAATGCTTTACTTTTGCATTGTCTTGGACACACTTTTACTTTATTTCTTCTGATAACGAGTCTTCTATTGTAAACAGGCAAGCAAAAGATGTTATTAAGGCTATCAAAAAACGCTTGGGAAGCAAGAACCCAAATACTCAATTATATGCTGTCCAGGTAGGTTCCTGGTCCAGATCTATCTTATATTTGCAGAATTATGCTTTATGAAAATGCCAATACTTCTGAACGCTTTTGTAACATAACCTGTTGTTTTCTTTGTTCTTGCAGTTGCTGGAGATGTTGATGAATAATATTGGAGAAAGTATTCATAAGCAGGTTATAGATACAGGTGTACTCCCTACACTTGTGAAGATAGTAAAGAAAAAAGTATGTCCATTTCTGTTTCTGGATGTTACTTTTCTACCAATTTGAGAGTTAAGCTGCTTATTTTAGTTTGCAAATTGTTTGGTTGGCATTTTTCGAACACCTTCTAGTCGGATTTGCCTGTAAGAGAGAGGATTTTTCTTCTTCTTGATGCAACTCAAACCTCCCTTGGTGGCGCTTCAGGAAAATTCCCTCAGTATTATACAGCATACTGTGATTTAGTGGTGAGTTTAAAAAATGAAGATTCAAATTCTGTGAGTCTGTTGTTGATGAATCGAAGTTAGATATGACTGAGAGCTTTTCTTTTTGTTATCTTCTGTTACCTCCAGCACGCAGGAGTTAAATTTACTCAGAGACCTAATGCTACACCAGTCGTGGTCACTGCTCAAGCTATTCCAAGAAATACGCTCAATGAACAACTTGCATCTGCTAGAAATGAGGTGCCTGCTACTACTCAGCAGCGAGAATCTCAAACTGTCTCGCCTTCGAGGTAACTTCTTCCCCACATGTCAGTTATCAATTTTTAGTTAATTATAAGAGATTTATGCTGTTTTATCTCTTTTGTTATAGCATTTTACAAAAGGCTAGTACTGCATTAGAAGTTTTGAAGGAAGTGCTTGACGCAGTCGATTCTCAAAATCCTGAGGTATATAATATCCTCTTGACTTTGTATAGTTACCTCCAATAAACAGACATTCTTAAGCTACCTTTCTAGTCTCTCAACCTAAGAATGACTCCAGTTTGATCCACTTTTGTTCATCCAGGGGGCGAAAGATGAGTTTACTCTTGATCTTGTTGAGCAATGTTCGTTTCAGAAAGAGCGTGTAATGCACCTCGTCATGACATCAAGGCAAATCTCCTTTCTCTCTTGGTTTAGAGGGCATGTTAATAGAATTTGTCTTTCAAGTATGTCAACCAGTTTTGTTTATGCAGGGATGAAAAAGCAGTTTCTAAAGCAATTGAATTGAATGAGCAACTTCAGAGAATTCTCAACAGACATGAAGATTTGCTGTCTGGTAGAATCACAGTTCCTAGCAGGTCTACTACATCCAATGGATATAATTCCAATCTCGAACCTGTCCATCCTATCTTAAATGGTCACCAGAAACCCGAGCTAAAGGCTTCTAATGCAAAAACCGAATCAAGCAGCTCCATTTCTAACCAAGCCCATCTTAAGCTTGAGGAAGAAGATGAGGAAGAAGAGCCTGAGCAGTTATTCAGAAGGTCTGTCCCCTCAAATTACTTAATCTCGAATTGGAAATTACAAAGTTGATTGCCTCATAAATTCTTGTAATAAAAGATGGTTATACATGGTGCGAAGACTAAGGATCCATGTGAATATATGCTTTCAGATTGCGAAAAGGGAAAGCTAGAGCAATGCCTGAGGATGAAGAAGAGCCATCACCTCCACAAGGCTTACCTGGATCAGCAATCCATAACGAAAGACTTAACCGTCCACTTATTCGTCCATTACCATCAGAGGAGGCATCACGTGGTGGTGATAGTCGTTCGCAATCCGGTGATAGCCATTCGCAATCCCCACCTGTTGTAATTCCACCACCACCTGCAAAACACGTTGAGAGGGAAAAATTCTTCAAGGAGAAGAAAGTTGACGGTGCCTCCGGTTTACCAGGTCATATGAGAGGCCTTTCTTTGCATAGCCGCGATGGCAGCAGCTCACGTAGTGGAAGCATAGACTTCAGTGACTGAAACAACCAAAGCTCTCATCATCCATCATATATATGTATTCTTTCACGCTCGTTTCTTTAGGTAATTTACAGATGGAAAAAGTTTGTGTTGTGTGTACTTCTCCTTCTCTCCTTCTCTAGTGTTGTGAATTTAGAATATAGCACGAACGACGAGATCTGGTTATGTATACGAGTAAAGTACTTCCTTCCACTTCACACTTGTGTTACTGTTCCTGCTCATATGAAGCCGAATGTTCAAATGTTGCCTTTATGTTGTACGGTAACTGATTTAGTCAATTGCGTAGATAAATTTTGAAACTTTGAATTCACATTAAGGTAAAGATAAGAGACTGAATAGTAAAAAATTAAAACAACAGAGTGAGACATTTATTAAGCTTTGGGAGGCTCTTGGCAAGAATGCGCCTCTTTGGCATGCTTCTCGTATTCATCTTCTTCCTCTTCCTCTTCTTCCTCCTCCTCTTCCTCTTCTTCTTCAACCTCTTCCTCCACATCTTCTTCATCTTCATCAAAGCCATTGACAGCATTAGACGACGGAGCTGGACTCCTTGCTTCTCCAACGATCTTCATTATGTCCTCTACGCTTTGGAGGGAAAAGCTCGGGGTTTCTCTCTTGTAGTACGTTGCTTGAGCAGACTCTGTAAGCTCCTTTGGCAAGTTCTTTAAATACCATGGATGCTTCTTGATCTCTTTAAGCGTGATTCTCTGCAGAATTTTAAGACATCTCATCAAAAGATCGAAACATAGAAAAGACAGCTTAAACTCAGAAAAAATGAGAATGTACCTTAGCTGAATTAGTGACAAATATGCGAGAGAGAAGGTGCTTGCACTCCTGCGATATGTGAACGTAATCTGGGATCTTGTACTGGACAGCCATTATACGCTGCAGAACATTTTCACAACATCATAAAACACTTAGTAGAAGAACTGAAGTGAAAAGGATGCTATGAGGAATTAATTTGAGGAGTTGGTTAATACTTGGATTGTTTTCCTGAAGTTTCTCGGATCATCAGGGTCTTCAAACGGATAACCTCCAACCAACATCACATAAAGAGTCACACCACAAGACCAAACATCCGCATGCTACATAACACAAACACGAAACACCAAAGAGTTCCATTAACAAGTGACAATTAAGGATCAAACCATTGAAGAAGACATAAGTAACATTACCTTTCCGTCATATTCTCTTCGGGAAAGAACTTCAGGTGCGATGTAAGCTGGAGTACCAACAGTTGATTTAGGTCTAGAGTGAAGCAGAGATGACTGCACAAGAAGAAATAGAAACTTATGAGATCAAAATGATGGGAAGCAGAACTGATACAAAAGAAGAAATAGAGACTGATGAATGAATGACCTTGGAGTAACCAAAATCACAAATTTTCAAAAGTGGCGCAGGACTACCATCAAGCAGTGTGTTCTCAAGCTTCAGATCTCTATGACAGATTTGCTACAGAAACAAATAAAAAGATTATACAAAACGAAGCAAAGATCTCTCCTTTCACATTCATTGAGATTTGGGATGTATAAATACCAAGGAGTGACAGTAATCCACGCCACAAATCAGCTGCTGAAAGAAGTATCTAGCCTGAGGAAAATAGCAAGATGGAGATTCATAAATCAAGAATCAGAGAATTTTAGAGAAAGAAAATGACAATATCACACCTCAGCTTCACTGAATCTACCAGCATTACAGATTCGTTCAAAGAGCTCTCCACCAGAAGCATACTCCATCACAATAGCAAGATGAGTTGGAGTCAGAACCACCTACCAAAAATTACTCCGTTTTTAAAGTTCTTTAATCACAGTAAAAAGTAATAAGAGACTATACACACAAATATCAACAAACCTCCTTAAATCTGATGATATTTGGATGCCTAAGTGATCTGTGATTGATAATCTCTCTGGCCACATTCTCATCTATCTGCAACCCAACGTATTACAATCAAAAATGTCAAATCATAATCTCTCAATCATCCCAAAATTTCACCTGATCAAAGTTAACTTCAAGTCTAAAAAGGCAAAACCTTTGATGATTATAAAGGAAGAAGGAAATAAAGATCAAACCTTGCGACCTCTCTCGATGTATTTCATGGCAACGAGTTGTTTGGTCTCTTTGTGTCTAAGAAGACGAGCCACACCAAAATTCCCAGCTCCCAAATCCTTCACAACCTCATACTTGTCCATCTCTTCCTTCTCCAAAGTTGTGTATGTGACTGTGTGTTGTGTAGGAGCACGATCTCGTTGAGAATGTGTCACTCACACTTGGAGTTGGGTTCGTTTTTAGAAAATGGTTCATCTTCTTATAAAGCGTTAGTTTCATAGGGATCTGAGAGTGCTCCCACACCTGCGCGTATACTTACACTCATGGTGTATGTAACGGTGTGTATGTATTTGGGTGTAAGTATCGATGATGGAGGAGTGAACGGAGGAGATGGGTATGGAAGTGAGGCACGTGAAGAGGGTTTGCTAGTTCCGATGACCAGCTTCAGTTTAATCTGACGGTCACTAATCAATCATTCTCTGTAATTGTATTTTAATAATTATCTAATTGTATACTAATAAACTAGTCTGCCTTGTATCTTACTTTACTCGTTAGATTTATGCCAATAAATTACAATTATTTAATATATAACGTTCAAAACATTTATATGAATTGTTTAGTTCTGATTTGAATTAAAAAAATCTAACAGTGTGTAGGTACACACAAAAACAAAAGTATGAATATAATTGATTTTTTTTTTTTGGATTAGTAAATAAATAGTAAGTGGAATGTGTTATTTTGTTGATAGTTTTTTTTTCAACAACTATGAATGATTGAATTTTGTTGATAGTTGTTAACACGAAATCAAAATATTCTCTATAATAAAGAAATTAGATCCGAAATTATATTTCAGCTGTTTACAGAGATGGATGCTAATAATATTTGTTTAATCTTCTTCTTGTGTTGGTCGCATGGTCGAGGTCGGTTTAAAAGAGACAAACCCCATTGATTACTTGGATTAGTCAATAGTGTCATAAATTACTAAGTATACGTTACTACTAATTTACATTATTTTATAACTACGAGTTTACTTACACTTGGAGCAGTCAAGCCGGCCATCACATGACAAAGACTTATTGATTCATAACCACCCTTCATGTTGTAATAAATATAACATGGTTCAATTGTCAAACCTTGTATTATATAATAAGGTTTTTTTTTTTTTGAAAAACATATTATATAATAAGGTTTTGATGAAAAAATATGTATGACCCCATAATAATAAAAAGATACATCTCATCATCATGTGAAGTTGTTTTCCGTAACTATGGGCCAATCTATTGACAACCACGTGGGGTTGGTTGCTCTACATACACTTTCTCATACGTAAATAAATTCAAAAGAATGGTGATCAATAATTTTACTTGTTGTGGATAATATTGTTTTGTATTCTTTTCGAAAGAACTCTTTGAATTTGTAATGTAGCTTAATTCTTGTAGATTACAGATACAAATGAAACTATTTTTTTTTTAAATGGTGAGATCTATATTTGTTGTAGTTGGTATAGTACACGCATCATTATTTAAAGAGTATATCTGCAAACTGTAATCAATCATGGCTCGTAACGCATCAAGTAGGAAATTAGTTGTTTCGACAGTTGTATTTTTGTGTTTGTTTTTGTTTACATATAATCACATTCAATAAGAATAATTTGCTAAAATAAAAACGCAAAACCTATGAGGCTATGACATACATATTGACATGTAACATAATGGTTTATACATTATACTACAGTAAGAAAATTGTTGCATCATCATTGGAGTTCAAATGTGAATAAATGCCAGAAAGTTTAAGATTATTTGTTGAACAGAAGTTGATTTTTTTTCCTCTTTTTATTATTATTGTTGTCCTGCCTACGTCAAGGGCCGAAATTGAGTTTCTTTGGTGGTATCACTGTATGTATATTTCACATAGTATGGGCTTTTGTAACGTTTCATCTCTCTATAGCCGGCTTAAGGCCCATATATTTGTCTGGCCTGATATAGTAAGTAAATAATGTTGTTAGTCACGTGACTAGTGACTAGTGACTAGCAAAGTGTGCGTATGGGTGAGCGGGTGAGAGTCTCACCGTGAGACTGTGAGTGGTAAACTCTGCAGTTCAGTTCCCACTGTCCAGTAGAGACAAAGCACGTGACTGGTCCTATCCTTGAACCATTCCCCCATAAGAAAGTTCAAGTTTTCTTTACTTGTGTTAAATTGTTGCTATTCGCCGACCATTGTCCTCTAGCCAATCTTAAGTTCACAATGTTTAATGGAAGTATATTTGATAAACATTTCTTTTTTTGCAATTTGTTTTGTTTTATTGCGTGTATGCAATTCATCGTTTATCCCATTCCCACGCATATTCATAGCATCGAACCAATAAACATATAGTACTACAATGAGTGGCGGATGCAGAAACTTATTTAATATGGGGCACAAAATAATTAATTAAAATATAATAATAATATTATTAAAAAATAAAAACCAAAATAATAAAACGTTAAAAAATAGTCATAACAAAAACATATTAAGAAGTCCTACAAAACTATTTTACAATCTTTCATATCTTGAAATCTTTTTATCACTATCTCATTTTTCATTTTATCTAAGTGCTCTTTTTCAATAAAATAAACCATACAATTATTTAAAAATTGATCATCCATTCGGTTTCGTGTGGTAGTCTTAACAATTTTCATCTCAGGAAACAATCAAAAATAGAAGAAGAAGAATTTTATCTCTCTATAGTGCGGTTGTATTGCTGTCATTGAACTCATGAAAACTAGGTATATGTCCCCATAAAAGAAACAGTTGATAGACTTTGAGTTTTAGACTTTTAGTTAGTTGGACTTTAATCATTAGTAGTTTTAAAATAGTTGGGCTTAACCTATATTAGCTTAATATATGTATATTGTATAGCTTAAATTATGATACAGTTTACATTTAATTTTAGTTTATATTATAAAAAGAACTTCCGTCACACTTCAGTGTGGCACAATAATTAAGTATTATTATTTTCTGAACTATGATAACTAAAATCCCATTGAAAAATGTTTTTTTCAGGATTTCGCATGTGGCACGTGTCACACAAACTAAAGTGTACGTCCGCCCCTGACTACAGTTTTCTATTTGTTTCAAATGTCATATGGACATTTTTTTAAGTCCAAACTAATAAACACATGAAATATTTTTATTATACTTTCATAGTTAACTCTTCGAAGTTCTATTCAATTTTACATTTTTTTTGTTAATATTAAAAATAGATAGACTAGCTACTTTCTTATAAATCGAATAAACGATGTTCATTAATTAAACAAAGTTATATTAATGGTTTGTTGCTTTGAAACGGAAAGAATAAGTTGTAAGTAACTAGATCAACAAATTGGTTAACACTCGATGTTTAGGTGATTTTAATACAAATCGTCAAAATATATTTGTTAATAAAATAACCTTACCTACACTAAGTAACCAAACAAAACAAAAAATCCTAACCAAACTAGATTAGAAACTCTACTATATATATGGAGTCATGGAGAGGTAGCTCTTGCTCAATTTACCACTTACGTTTTCAACATATACAAGAAAAAAAGAAGAAGAAGATCCTCAAACATCATAGGATTTTAAATGGAGAACAAGTTTTTGGCAACCTTCTTCTTGCTTCTCGTCCTCTTCTCATCTCGTAAGTTTTCTTTTTGCGTAAATAAAATAAACCTTTGTAACTCATATTCTTTGCTGTGTAACCGAGCCACAAACCAAATATAGATGTTTTCAAATCAGTACGTAAAACTTACAATGCACAGAGTGTTTATAACATATATGTTGCATTTGATATATCCATTAATTTTGATTGATTAATTAGAGGAGATTGGGATTGAGGGAAGGATGTGCCAATCAAAGAGCCATCACTTCAAGCGTATGTGTTGGAGCGACCACAACTGTGCCATGATTTGTCGTACCGAGGGCTTTTCTGGTGGTCACTGTCATGGCTTTCATCGCCGCTGCTACTGCACTCGTCTTTGCTAACTTTTGTTTCTTATTAATCCAATAAATGTATCTTTTTCTTTCTTTTTCCATTTCGAATATTGATAATAATAATAATAATAATAACGTTTCTCTTTATGTTAATCTAGATGAACAAAATTTATGATTATGTTGATCTAGAAACAAGCAATTAATTATTTGTTTTTTTTTTTGGATTAAGTTGATTGAAATTTAAAAACTGGAACTAATGTTAATAACCAGAGCATGATTGACCACCAGCTTATCATCTCCCACAAGTGTTTGCTTCCGGGAAAAATTCATCTCTGAATCCATCTGGAACAAGCACCATCTCTTAGCTTAAATCTAGATATACTCTTGACGTGAAGCATCATAGAGAGTAGTTCAGACTTCACCGTTGGTTTACATAACATACCTTCCCCCCATATTCATAACATGCCTCACATAACAATAAAACTACAATGTTTGTTTAATTTATGACATCCTTAATTTTATCAATAAATATTAATTAGTCCCAATTCATGACAAATTTTGGATGTTATATTTATACTTACTACTTAAATCATGTTTTATAGTTGTGGTATTAGTAAAAACTTTTGAGCCAACACCACATCGCATATCCATTAAACTAATTGACTAATAACCATAAGTGTCAATATTGATTAAAAGAAAATAGTAAGTGTTTTAGAGAAAAAAACACTTTATATTATGATTAAAATTAAATTTCTGTTGTGATAATTTGGATTTTTAAAGAGAAAAAAATATGATTTAGATTTGAGCGTTTCTATTTTGGAGCAGTCTTAACTTCCCAATAAAAGGGATTTGATTATCTTGCTCTTAGAGCAGCAATTGTTTGAGAAGCACGATGAAGGAAAGTGGGAGAGTGCTCAACAGATTCTTGAAGACAAAATCATTCCTCTTGGTATCAACACAAAGAAGAAGAATGACTTACAAATGGTAGTTAACATAGACAATCAAAAGTTTGCAGCTTCAAAGCCCGCCATTGTGGAAAAGGTCAAAAGCTTGCTTCCTCCTCCTTCAGTCATCCCAAAAAGGAGGCTGGAGTTCATGTTAGAAAGGACAATAGTACATGATCGGGAAAATTGTCACTTTCATAATGTTGATGATCGTGAGATGTCCGTATACTGTGATCATGATTGTGAGCTGATTGATGATTCATCGTTCGGAGATTGTACAGGTAATATGACTATGCACTCATCGAGTAATGTTACTTTTGATCTCTTTGATGAGGGTTGTGGTTTAGTCTGTGATTTTCAATGACTTTACTTATATACTTATACCACATCCATTAAGTTGTTTCTATATATGAATGTTTCAAAGATTGGAGGAACATTATGAAATCATCGTTAGTGTATCTTTATTAGAATCTGAACGAGCTCTCCCTTCAAGCTCATTCTTGAGCTTCTTTTCAAAACCAAGAGGCAAAAAAAAATTCTTGACTCCTTTAGCATCTGTAATATTTTCCATCTTGAAAAATTCATAGATTTTTTTTGCTCTAGTATCAAAATTTAACAGCCGTTTCATCGAAAGAGACTTAACAAAGAAGATACATAGAATTAGCGATGAGATTAAACATGCAAACCATCACAAGTAATGATAATGATCAATCAAACCAAAAATCAGTAACACTTGTTGATGAGTTTGGTAACGAGTGTTGATTAATGCATGGTTAATGTGATATTAAAAGCCCATAAATAAAAGCCCAAATACGGCCCAATTACTGGAAAATGGAAAAGACTCCTCTCCTCTGTCTTCGTTTTTATTAAAAGACTTGGGAAGAACTGAAGAAGAAACTGGGGGATTTGGGAAGAGAGATCGAGAGAGGTAAGTGATTGTGAAAAACAAGCGATAATGGGAAGCGCACCAGCTCAAATTCCGACTAGTTTCGGCCATGAGCTTAGGGCTTGTCTTCGTTGCCGACTTGTCAAGACCTATGACCAGGTTTTTTTCTTCTACTCTTTTCACTCTTTCTTCTATTTTATTAGGGTTTTGCTTTTCTTTCTTTCTTTCTTTCTTTAATAAGCTATATGGTGTTTGATAAGCTGTTTTGATTTTGGTTTAAACAGTTCAGAGACGCTGGTTGCGAGAACTGTCCTTTCTTCAAGATGGAAGAGGATCACGAACGTATCGTGGAGGTCACTACCCCTAATTTCAATGGGTATTTCATGGATTTTAAACCTTTACTTTACTTTTTCTTCCCTAGGCAAAAGTCTTTGCGTTGATGGGTACTGTTTCAAATTTCAGTTCACTTCTTCTAGGGTTTCAAAAGATTTGCTTTAATGTATGTAGTATAGTTGTGGAAAAGTTCTCGACTTTGGAGTGATTCTGCTTAAGGATGAACTTAGACTACTTTCTGAATCACAGATTGCTGCTTTTTTTGTTTCTGAGCTCAGTTTGAATTCAAATTCCTGTTGAATGTTGAATTAGTTATTCAATTGTTACATAGTTAGTGGCAAATATCCCAAAGCTTGCTGCTTTAAGAGTTGTATTAAGAAATTGAAGTGAGAGAATAAGTGGGTTGTGTCTCTTTGTCTAAGTTGATGTTTTCATAATTCTAGCTACTGATGTTAAGATTGTTTTGCAGTATAATCTCTGTGATGGATCCAAGTAGAAGCTGGGCGGCTAGGTGGTTAAGAATCGGTAAGAATGTTTATCCCCCTCTCTTTAACTATTCCTGTTTGAGCTCACCAAAACAATCCGTAGCTTCTTCTTTCCATTATTAATGTGCTCTTATTCTCCAATTATTAATACTCTGGTAGATTATAGATGGTTAGATTACTATTACATTCATCAGCACATCTTTTCTTTTTATTTTGTGTTAAGAAATTGACCATGAGATATCCAATGAGTGATGACGTAATGTGTAATGTGTCTCCTGTTTATTGGAATATGGACTATAGATCTAAAGAGATTCAAGACATTTTGGCTCCTTGTTTGATTTGCTGATTGTAGGAGGTTGCTAAATTTTGACAGGGAAGTTTGCTCCTGGTTGCTACACTCTTGCGGTGTCAGAGCCACTCCCTGAGGAAATGCAGGTAAACGATTTGAAACTAGACTTGGCAACAAATTAGCAGCTTTAATTTATGTTTGATTTCTGTTTTTTTTTTTTTTTTTTTTTCACACTGTGCGTTGTGTTGATTCACTGGCAGATCCTATGCCAAGAAGAGCATGTACAATATGTTCTGCCGAAACGCATGTGAAGCAAATCCATCAAGAAGAAGGCAAGAATACAAGACCAAGTAGTGCTCTTTCTCATTTTAAGCTTCTATGTACACATTGATAAGGTGCTACGTTATTTTGAATCTATCTTCTTCAAGTCAAGACTCCTCCTACAAGTCAAGACTCCTTTAGGCTTCTTCCTTGTAAGTCTTAAAAAAAAAAAAAAAATCTTCTAATGAGAGAACTGAAAGAAGAAATTTGTGTAGTCAAGATCTGGAGAAGACAAGCCTAAATCTAAAAAAAGGTTGCGTTACACATGAAAAGCTTAGACCTTCTCGAAAGAGTACACAACTCTTTAGAATTTAGATCCAAAAGCATATTCTTCTTGTTAGAATAATGGCATTTATAATCCTATTATGACTCATAGGCATGTTCGTTCGACAATTCTGTAACTAATTTTCAACGATTTACAAAAAAAAAAAAAAAAAATAGATATACAAAATTACAAACAACAAAATAAACGAACAAGTCCGCGATACATTTTTTTTTTAATAAGTAAATAAAAATTTCTAATTGGGTCTCACTCAGTTTAATAAATTCCACGTGGCAGTTATAGCACGCCGTTATAAACTCGGCTTGGTTTAACAACAAAATTCAGAGTCTCCGGCGGCTTTCACACTCTAAACAAAAACCACAAAAGCTCTGCGTTTTCAGTATATCTGTTTCGCAATTCTTTAGATCCAGTCTCTAAACCGATCAGATCACTGGTAAGAACATTCATTTCATTCGTCTGAATCTATAAAAATCCCGTCTTTTACGCTAGTTTGGTGGACTTTTTTGATCAGTTATGATCACTTTTTGCGATGAATCGATGTAAAGTCTGGTTTTTTTTTTTTTTTTTTTTTTTTTTTTTTTTTTTTGGGTTTTGTCACTTCTCTATTAAGATGGATCATGATCTTAGGTTTTAGATTCTTTTATCGAAGATTTTGGATTGATGGGTATATTATGATGATCCAAATGTTCATAGGAGGAGTCTGATTAGTCTTTTTGTTGTGTAGAGTAACGCAAAAATGTCCAACATAGACATAGAAGGGATACTCAAGGAGCTACCTAATGATGGGAGGACTCCAAAGACTAAGATCGTTTGTACGTTAGGACCTGCGTCTCGGTCTGTGACAATGATTGAGAAGCTTCTAAGAGCCGGCATGAATGTTGCTCGTTTCAATTTCTCTCATGGAAGCCATGACTATCATCAAGAGACTCTTGACAATCTCCGCACCGCTATGCTTAATACCGGCATTCTCGCTGCTGCTATGCTTGATACTAAGGTTTCTCTCTTTCTCTTCTCTTCTTTTCTTCGTAGACTTGTTTCTTTACAAGTTTGTAGTAAACCTTGAATTGTGTTCATCTCACTTATGAACTAGGATCTAGATTGTGTTTTGTTACGATTTTGCTCTAGACTGTTTACACTCTTTGTAGTTGAGCTGTGAATTTTCAGTAGAGAGAAAGAAAGTTATCTTATGATAACGGAAGTTAAGAAGACGACTCAGCACATTTTTGATCTTAAGAGTGTCTTTGTTTGCTGTTTGAGCACTAGGCATTTAGTGTTTCCAGTTTGCTTATTATTGTTTTTGATCTCAGTGAAACAGATGTTTATTGATGACGTTGGCTCAAAATAGCAACTTCTAGATCTTTTGTGTTACTTAGAGAAACATTAGGTAGTTGGAGTCTATGTCTGTGTTAGAACCATTTCAGTAAATAATATGAGTGCTACATCACAGGGGCCTGAGATTCGTACCGGTTTCTTGAAAGATGGGAACCCTATACAACTAAAGGAAGGTCAGGAGATCACAATCACCACTGATTATGACATCAAGGGTGATGAAAAAACGATTTCCATGAGCTACAAAAAGTTGCCAGTGGATGTGAAGCCGGGAAATACCATACTATGTGCAGATGGAAGCATAAGTCTTGCTGTGGTCTCATGTGATCCAAAGTCTGGGACTGTTGTATGTCGATGTGAAAATACAGCGATGCTAGGTGAAAGAAAGAATGTGAATCTCCCTGGTGTTGTTGTTGATCTCCCAACATTGACTGACAAGGATGTAGAAGATATTCTTAAATGGGGTGTTCCAAACAACATCGATATGATTGCTCTTTCGTTTGTTCGCAAAGGTTCAGATCTTGTTAACGTCCGGAAAGTACTTGGATCACATTCTAAGAGTATCATGTTGATGTCGAAGGTACAAAGTTACACTTTATTTCATCTGTGGCTAAAAGTTGTTTTAAAGGTAGGCTTGTGATTAAAAAATTTAAATCTTATTTAAGGTTGAGAACCAAGAAGGAGTGCTGAATTTTGATGAGATCTTGCGTGAAACCGATGCATTCATGGTTGCTCGTGGTGATCTTGGGATGGAGATTCCAATCGAGAAGATCTTCTTGGCTCAAAAGATGATGATCTACAAGTGTAACCTAGCGGGTAAACCAGTGGTCACAGCCACTCAAATGCTCGAGTCTATGATCAAATCACCACGACCTACACGAGCTGAAGCCACTGATGTAGCAAACGCGGTTCTCGATGGCACTGACTGTGTGATGCTTAGCGGAGAAAGTGCTGCAGGGGCTTACCCTGAAATAGCAGTGAAAACAATGGCTAAAATCTGCATCGAGGCAGAATCATCGCTTGACTACAACACAATCTTCAAGGAGATGATAAGAGCAACTCCACTTCCAATGAGCACACTTGAGAGTCTTGCATCATCAGCTGTACGAACTGCAAACAAAGCCAAAGCCAAACTCATTATCGTGTTGACCCGAGGAGGTACAACGGCAAAACTGGTGGCTAAGTACAGACCAGCTGTTCCAATCCTATCAGTGGTTGTTCCAGTTTTCACCAGCGATACCTTTAACTGGAGTTGCAGCGATGAGTCGCCAGCGAGGCATAGTTTGATATATAGAGGTCTGATTCCGGTTTTGGCTGAAGGATCTGCAAAAGCCACTGATAGTGAATCTACAGAGGAGATTATTGAGTCAGCTTTGAAGTCAGCGACGGAGAAAGGACTGTGTAACCATGGTGATGCTGTGGTGGCTCTGCACCGTATTGGAGCTGCTTCGGTTATCAAGATCTGCGTGGTGAAGTGATATCTTGAATTTTATTTTTGGTTAGTTTTTCTTGATGAAATAAAGAACAGGGAATAGGTTCCTGAAAAGTGTTTTCATTTCTGCTCTTTCCTTTGCTGTTTTAGCTTATAAGATTATGAATTCATGTACTTATGACATTAATTAATCATAGTGGGTTGTTTTAAGAAATTGAAGTGAGACAGATCAACCATTATGTTATGAACCACTTTATTGCTTGAGAATTAAGAAAGATGTAAAAGCTTAGCTCCCTCTTAACCCTAATTCTCTCTTAGAGATTAAGGTTAATTCTTGGGGGCTTCATATTCTCATTAGAATAAGGAGTCCTTTTATAGACCCTAGTACTACCGACCTAAACCTTAATAAGTAAATATTCCAAAGCCTTAATCTAATTATGTAAAGGAAACCTAATAATTTAATAATAAGTTAAGGCTTCATGGTTCCGTATCACATTATCTGGAACGTCTGTAATCTAGCTATATCTACATATTTCAGCTCAAGTTTAGTTTAGTTGCTGATTCAATAAAAAATGTTTTATCAAGGTTGATTCAGAGATTTTTTCCCCAAGCGTATACTTTTGGGGCATGAGGAGGCTGTAATGATGGCTTTCTGGAGTCCTGACGATACAAAACTTATCTCATGTGGGGAAGAGGAAGTTATAAAGCAATGGGATGCGGAATCAGGACAATGTGTCCACACTTATGAAAGAAGTGTCGGATCTGTTTCATGTGGCTGGTTTAACGATGGTTTAGGCATTATAGGTGTCATGGCAAACAATGAAATACTGTTGTGGTATCTAACTCGAAGGGAGTCGCGGTCTTCTAAGGGAACTGACCTAGATGTTGAGCTAAATCTAAATGAAGGAAAGGATCCAAAGCTTTCTGATGTAGCCATGACGGCTAATGGGAAACAGTATTTCGTTGTTTGCCATGACACCTATAATGCCTAAACCATCGTTAAACCAGCCACATGAAACAGATCCGCATCTAATTGCTTTATAACTTCCTCTTCCCCACATGAGATAAGTTTTGTATCGTGAGGACTCCAGAAAGCCATCATTACAACCTCTTCATGCCCTAAAAGTGTACGCTTGGGGGAAAAAATCTCTGAATCAACCTTGATAATACAAATTTTATTGAATCAGCAACTAAACTAAACTTGAGCTGAAATATGTAGATATAGCTAGATTACAGACCTTCCAGATAATGGTTGATGTGTCTCACTTCAATTTCTTAATACAACCCACTATGATTAATTAATCTATCTTAACATTTTTGAAGTACATTTTTGTGTCATCCTCTCTGTGTATCCAAACAAGTCTCAATTAAATTCTCTACAATCCTTGCAACCAAACACAATCATTTTCTTATTTAATAATATTAATTTCCTAAAAACTATCTACCTAATTTAAATCAGTATGTTAGATTAAAATATAATTCTCCTTGCACTTTAATCATATATTTAATTATTTTAATTACTATTTAATACATTAAATTAATATAATTTTAGATTTTTTTTCATCATATGATGTGATTTGAATTTTTATAAACGGATATATATTTTAAAATTTTTCTTAGGACATTTATAACCAAACAAGTATATCCACATATAGAGCTCAAAATACATTTTTAAAGTACAATAGGGTATAATCACTTTTTGGCTTTTTGCCAACTTCAGGTCAGATTTTTAACTAAAATTATAACCGATTCAATTATCCGGATCCTCCTTAAGATTACCGAATATTTTGAGCCGGTTTTTAATCCATAGCGTACTTATTTACATCCAATTAATGTCCATTGTATCTTAGGATATATCTAATTTACATGCCAAATTTTTAGTGTTGAGTTTGACAAAAAGAATTGATAACACAAATTCTGTAATCACATCCTATAATATATCAACTAATTTAAGATGAATACATCTTAAGAAATATATAATTTGTATTTAATAAACGATTACATATTTGCTAAGTTCTTATTAACTTTAAATGTACACTATTAATCCAATAATATCAATTGAGAATCAAAATAAGAATATGTCATATCATTCATTCCTAAATCATAACTAACCAAATCATAAAATGTATATTCTCAACTTGCGAATCAATAGTTTATACAAAACTTATCTACAACCATTAACAATATATATATAGATGCAATTCACCATTGAGTACAATCACCGCTAAACTATTACAATATCATATCAACAAAATAATATACCCGTGATGTACCACGCGGTAAAACCTAGTGTCATAAGTACATGAATTCATAATCTTATAAGCTAAAAGAGCAAACGAACGAGCAGAAATGAAAACACTTTTCAGGAACGTATTCCCTGTTCTTTATTTCATCAAGAAACACTAACCAAAAATAAAATTCAAGATATCACTACACCACGCAGATCTTGATAACCGAAGCAGCTCCAATACGGTGCAGAGCCACCACAGCATCACCATGGTTACACAGTCCTTTCTCCGTCGCTGACTTCAAAGCTGACTCAATAATCTCCTCTGTAGATTCACTATCAGTGGCTTTGTACAGGCTCTTTTATATCGTTTTACAAATCTTAATTAAATAAATCAAGAAGGTCTCTCAAGGCAAAGGAGGGAAGAAACGGGAATAAGCTGAAACGACGGCGCTCTGAATATAGCGTTTGGGATTCTCAGGATCAGGAATCCATTGGATCTCGCTAATGTTTGGCGTTTCGACAAACGCAACCGTGAACTCTTGTCCATCTTCCCATGCTTCCCAGCTCTGAGGATGAGCCCACTGTTCCTCACGTATGAGCTTCACGATATCTCCTGCCTCGAACTCCTCGCACTCATCTCCCCACAGCTGTATGTGAACCGCAGCCGTCTCATCCGCAGCCAACGCGATACTGTTCTTCCCGTTGTTGTTCTGCACCGCGGGAACTATGTCCTTGAGTAACAACAGGACCATCTTTGTTTGGCTAAAATCACCCTGACATAAAAATATTGAAGGATTCATAAGCTTTAAGCATCACCCACTTGAAACTTCTACCACAAGCAAAAGCATAACCATATGATAACAACTCAGGAAAAGCTAACTTGCTAAAGTTGGTCAATCCTGGGTACACAGGATAAATATATTAGGTTGTTAGGGAAGTACTTATATTAATAAAGACTTCACACCTATCGTCACAAATAAATTTTGAGTTTCTAGTACTCATATTAATCTTAACACACTTTCAGGCTGAAGAACGAAGATAGAATGGCATTTACGAGTAGTATAATAGTAATGTTCCACTAAAATCAACACCTACCTGAAGTGTACATTTTCAAACTCAATGCTTCCACCTTTCAGAACAAGAGGCTTTGCGTCATGTATATTTGTGATGTCAGATTTCTCCTCAAGCAGTAAGAGAATACCAGATAATCAATTATTACATCCCATGACTCCATACTAAAAAGCATGCATTTAAATATCACTTCTAAATTGAAAGCATTAGCATAAAAAAAAAGGTATTGAAGGAGCTTAACCAATAGTAGAGTTTAAGTAACAAATATAACATCTCCATATACCTCTAGCAACTGGAACATTGATTTCATGTCCACAAGACTCTGAATGGTTTCACGGTAAACACTACCCAAAAAGTTTCACGGAGATTTTCTAAGTTATTTCATGAATATGATCTGTTCTACTGTTTTGTTCTTTGATCAAAGCTTGAATTGGTTTGTGTTATGTTCTGTTCTGTTCTTTGATCCGTTTATGTTCTGTTATGTTTTTTGATGAAAGCTTGGATCGGTTTGTGTTATGTTCTATTTTAGATCATGTAATATTTGCTTTGTTCAGATGATCTAAAAAAGAAGAAGAAGAGGACAACAAAACGAAGAAAACATCAAATGTTAACTCTTGGCTGAGATCAAAATCGCTTGTAGATCTGCCTTTGTTGCCAACAAATCCACTTTCCTTTGAATTGACTTTGAATTTATGTATATGTGTTGATAGATAGAGCTTGAAGGAACATGGTACAAAAGCTATTGTATAGTATATATACAAAGCAAGTCAATATGTGTTGAGTAAATGGCAAAACAGAATCAGTGAAGACTTTGAGTTCTTCTTATTTCATTTGCAGGCTGCATATTTTGGTGAGGAAGTCTTGAATGTGTTTTATAAACATTTGTATAGGCTAAAAGTGTTTACCATTGAACGATATCATTTTAATTAACCTTATAAAAGGTTCTTATTTTTAAAAAAGTACAAAATTTATCATAAAAAAATTATAAGAGTCTAAAAATAACAAATCTCCATTGGAGATGATCTAAGATTATGAATTCATGTACTTATTATTATAGTTTTAAGTTTAGCCAATAACAGGTTGGCTAATTCCTCGATAGATCAAGGTCACCAAAAAAGTCCTTCACCATAGTTCCGCTGTTCAGTGAATACGAAGTTGCATGTGGGTGAACCACGGAAACCAAATGTCACCTTCGTCTCCAACTCTCGCTCGACCGAGATTGTTGCAGTCTTCAATAAGCAAGAATTTCTCAAGATATATGTCGCCAGATCTTTCCCTTCTACGGATCTATGGTAACCTAACCACTTGAAAGTCTGGAGACTCGACAATAAACATTGAGGAACACTATGCAGTGGCTTCCAGCAAACCGATGCACCCATAATACCATCATATGTAAGAAGATCATCCTTGGGAGTTTTTAAAAATAAAAAGAATGAGAGTTAGATCAAACGATACTGTGAATTAGACCCAAAACAAATAAAAATTTATCGAAGAAACTTACATTGAAAGTGAAGCCTCGTAGTTTGGGAGAAGCATTGAGCAATTGGAATAGTAACTTGGACCAAAATGTCCCACAGGCACGAAAATACAGATGCTCAAGCCTATTAAAGACAAAATCATCACCATATACAGCCTGTACAAAGGACGATATTTAGTATTAATCTAATATATATAGCGAGATTGTTGAAGACTAGAATAATATGATTATCAATGGATAAAAATGACCACCTCTGCAGTACTGTTGTTGTCTTTTACCCACAGTGAAAGACGCTTAACAGATGTGACAGGTTGAAGAAGCATCTTGATATTTTTACCAGTACGTACCTGTGCCTCCTCCAGCTTAGGCATATTCTTCACTATAACACATGTGGAAGTAGAAGTAGTTTCACTTCTATCAATAGCTTTGAAATACTTCAGAGAAGGAGTATCTATGATATACCCATCAGAAGTACACTCAGAAGATATTTCAAAGGATAAACTAAGCAATGACGGGATGATAACAGCAAACTTTCTCACTTTGTCACCATGACATAGTTGCAGAACAAGATCTTCCAAAACAGAGGAATTAGATAAAAGCCGTTGAAGAGATTCTTCATCTGCGTACATCACACGTCGAAGGTGCAAAGTTTTCAAGGAGGGGAGGCTACAAACATGAGGAACATCCACGAAAATGTCGTTCTTTAGTTTCAACGTCACAAGTGATTTGCAAATATACAAGCTACTCGGTGCTACTGCATTAAGTTTTCCGTTTAAAACTTTAACGCTTAGCTCCTCAACACAACGAGAGATTGCAATTTCAACCCACAGTTTGATATCTTTAGGTTGAAAAACTTTATTGTGAAACGTGAGTTTCAAGCTCTTTATGACGGGAGAGCTATGTAATGGCAGATTCTTGTCAATAAAACACTGCATCCTGTGGCATTTTGCCGAAGCTATAGAATAGGTTTCGCAGTCACCGATCTTAGGGTTCTGATATCGAGAGTAAAATTCTGAAAAATACATGCTTTTTTCAACGAAGTCAAGTTTTGGCACCCGCATCCAAAGAAACTTCCATGGCTTCGACAAAATGCTTGTGCTTACGGCATCTTTAGTTGGAAGAAACGATAAGATCTTCACGAGCAATTCATCATCAGAAAACCCAATGATCTTGTCCATATCTTCTTATTCAAACCCCCCTAGCTCACCAGTCACCAGTAGTGCCGAGACTAAACCCTAAGCCCTAGAAAATCTTCACTTTGTCAAAACCTAGCCAAACGGATATCAAAGGAATCGGATAATGACTACTCTGTTTCTATATATAAGGGGATTGAGTTTTGAAAAACTTAACCTTTTTCCAAAAGAAATATTGAATTATCCTTAATTAGTACAGAAGTAAATAAAAAGTTATCGTCTACAAATCTTAATTAAAATAAATCAAGAAGATCTCTAAGGCAAAGGAGGGAAGATACGGGAATAAGCTGAAACGACGGCGCTCTGAATATAGCGTTTGGGATTCTCAGGATCAGGAATCCATTGGATCTCGCTAATGTTTGGCGTTTCGACAAACGCAACAGTGAACTCTCCCATCTTCTCCATCTTCCCACGCTTCCCAGCTCTGAGGATGAGCCCACTGTTCCTCACGTATGAGAATATCCCATTCGTGAGCTTCACGATATCTCCTGCCTCGAACTCCTCGCACTCATCTCCCCACAGCTGTATGTGAACCGCAGCCGTCTCATCCGCCGCCAACGCGATACAGTTCTCCCCGTTCTTGGCTGCTGCTGGAGATCTTGCTTTGTCGAGGATGATGAAACGCGTGTTTATGTTGTTCTGTGCCGCGGGAACTATGTCCTTGAGTAACAACAAGACCATCTTTCTTTTGTTTTGGCTAAAATCACCCTGACAATCTGACATTGAAATATCTAAGGATTCATAAGCTTTAGGATAAAGAATCAGATGAAACATACATTACCCACTTGAAACTTGTACCACAAGCAAAAGCTTAACCATATGTCAAAAGTTCATTTAGACATTTTGTCGAACACCTGATCTGCAATATTTATTGGATCTTCATCTATTGAAACATAAGCTCATGAATCCATCACGATTTCGACTAGGGTTTTTTTTTTAAAATCAGTTTCCGAATCCAAATCAGTGAATCACCCATAATTTTATTAATCATCTCAAACCCCAAGCCTTTGTTTTTAAACTTAAATCACAGAAACGGAACTCACCGATTACGTATGAATGAGGCTACGACGGTGACGAAGAAGAAGACGAAAGTGACTGATGAAACAACGGTGACGAAGATGAATGACAAAGGTCCGACCGAAGAACTTTGTCAATACAAAGCAATGTGATTTTTAAAAAACAGATAGGAAATATTTTAGGGTTTTCAAAGCTTGGCACTTTAAGTAGCCTCCTCCTCTTGTTTCCCAACAAGGCAACTCTTAAAAGAGCACAACATGTCACTAGGCATATACATTAGTACATTACATGAACATGAAACATCCCATGTCACTTTGATGCTACTACATACATGACCATCATATAAAAACATAGTTAGCTACATGTTTCTGTCTGCAAAAGCGCCTACCAAGTTCCAAAAAGAGCTTCACCAAACATATTAGCCGAGTTTCTTAAGTTTTCTAATGGAAGAGAAGAGAAAACTTCCATTCAACCGATAAAGGACAAAAAGATGTACAACTGTCAGCATTGATCTTTCTTCCTTGTGAAGATGCTCTGAATAATCTTTGGTTAGTCGATAGCTATCACCACCGCCTCATGAGTCAGACCACTGATATCCCCTTGGTTGCTGCTATCTGGTTCTTGTTTTATCTCGATGTAGTCTTCAATGATCTTCGGAGTTTCTCTTAATAATCTCTCCTGCTCTGAAGGTTTTTCGAGAACTTCTCTCTGCTCCAGATACTCCTCTAATGTAGAATCAGTCCAACAAAAGGTAAAGAGTTAAGGTGTTTCAAAATGTCGTCGTGATGTAAAATTATATGAAACTGGGTTAAAGATAACTGTTTCTCTTTATTGAATCTTAAAAAAGGATATTCTCTTCTCCATCCTTTCTCATTGGCAGAGTTGATGCGTCTCTGCAGAATGTTAAGCTGCCTTGCAATCCACTGATTTTTCAAAGATATTTACACAAGAACGTGTCAGATGCAGCACCAAAACACAGAGTCTGTAACATTTGTTAACTGTCGTGTCGTATATAACTTATGTGTTTTCAGAGGTACTCACATGTTTTGTTATATCATCATGGAGAGCCTTTGCCTTCTGCTCCATCTCCACCTGTCATAAAAAAAAATGTTGGTGAGTTTTAGCTCCTGAAAGACAGGAACGTGATTTGGGTTTGAGAATGCAAATATGCTAAACGAGTTTTAGCTCTCTGTCTTACCCGAGGATTCAACAATGTTAATAAAGACAATGTTTTATAAACAGAGAAATAAATCTTGTGATATACAAAAGTTTAGATTCCTTTAAGAACTTACAACAGTTGGCTGTCTAAAAAGGCCATCCATCACTTTTTGCTTCAAATCTTTAATCTCTTCCTGAAAGGGAAAGTGGGGAAGTATAGTTTTTAGCTCTTAGGAAGCTTTTGAAAACCAGATAGAAACAAACAATAGTCATCTAGGAGGAATATTATAAAGATACTTTCTCAGTACTTGCAGCAGATTTGTCAAAAAAAGATTCCCAATATGCGGAAGAGAGCAAAATCAAATTGAAGGAAATATAATGGTAAGGTATGTATTAAGTTCAGAGATGATTCACCTGGCTTATGTCAGAATCGTCCAACTTGGAAATGCTAACGCCACTTGCCATACCAGCAACATGAAGAAGCAGACCCTCACTCTGGTCATCAGCAGTCTTAATGCCTACAGAAACGGAAAATAACATCAGGTGTGACAGTAATTGTGATGCAGTGATCATGACGTGAATGAGAGAAATTTCAGAGAAAGTCTAGAAGATAGAAAGAACAAACAGCAAAGCCTACAACAGAAAGCAAATACTAATCAGCGTGAATTGGTTACCTGTAACCTGCAAGATCTGGTACGCTATAAAGTCCCTAGGGTCATTCTTCACTTTCACAAAGCTTCCCACCACTTTATCGCCAAAGCTCTCATACTGCTTCAGTAACTCTACGACTAAGCTCTTACGTAGATAAACAAGCTTTATATTATCTACACTGATCGTTGCGAAACCAGTTGCCCGCAATTGAGGTTCCACTTCCTTTTCATAAGTTTCCTCATCGGACTTTTCTGTTTTTTGCTTCTTGCACGGCAATAAAACCTTTTCATTCTTTTCACTGGAATGCTTTCCACTGAAGCCATGTTCCAAAGGTAGGAAATCCTCAACCTGATCTTCAAGGTTTTCTATCAAGTGAGTCTTTAAAAGTGTATAAATCCTTTTCTGATTTACAGACTTTTTCCTGAAGATAGAGTACAGCTTTTCATCACAATGAACTTTCTTCTTCTTCTCACGGTCAAGCAGGTTTTTCTCACGAATGTACCTGCGGATAACTGACTCCACACTATGTTGTGACATGGCGTTTCTGGTGTCTTCCCCTATGGACGTTAGGAAATCAATCAGGGGCTTTGAACCCCCTCTGATATACTTCATTTTCTTTTTATTGCCCACTGTTTTATAATTTTCTGCATCCTCAACCGCATGGTCAGAAAGTGAAAATTTGGGATCATCTTTGTGCTTCAGCTTGACACCTTTCTTTCTCGACTTTGAAGTCTGGACATCACCAGGTAAAAATTTGGGATCATCTTTGTACTTTGACTTGACACCTTTCTTTCGTGGCTTTGAAGCACAGGCATCGCGGACATCGTCAAAGGTTATATCTTCTTTCGTTTTTGTTATTTCCCAATACTCAAGAAACAGACACTCAATTGTTTCCGGATCTGTCAAGTTAAGCTTATCCTGCCAAGCAGCAAAGAAATGTTCAGCACAGAAAATAACAACAAAACTCCCTAAATCTCCTGGTGCATTATAATAAAAAGACAGCAAGCAATGATTTATAGACAAGCTCTAGAGATGGACATATAAGTAGTTAATATTCGTGTATAATTTTTTTTTATTTGAGAAAAACTGTAAAAGTAAGTAATACTACTATCCAAAATTTCAATGAGACTACTATCCAAAATAGGGTAAAAAGGAAATAATAAGACATTATATTGATACGTTTATGGCCGTTTGAAACATACCCCAGCAGCAGGAGCATATTCTTGAACTTCCGCCAAAATTTCGACTAACTCCTTGCATTCATTGCATAACCCTTTATTCTCTTTAAGTTGAATGAACTCAGCATGAGTAACACAGCCTTCACATACAGCATGTGGGCAACAAAGGCACCATAGCTTTGGTGTCTTCGGACACAAGTAGCAACTGTGCCACTCTGAAAATTAAAAGTTTACAATTTAACATTAGTCCCTCCAGAAAGCAAGTATGACAAATACAGTAGCCTTCTGACTGCAAATATGAAAGTTCAAACGTATGTTCCCTCTACTGTGTTCGGAAATTCTAACAGGCACAAGGGCCTAGCAACTTAGTACATAAGTTTTCGAATATATGGACTCGATAGTGTACGCTAATAAGTGATAGAATTATTGATCTAAAGCTTGTACTTTGAGTTTCAGAGGCTTAAGAAACAATGTACCTACAGAGACAGGGGGATATCTTACGCAATGATTAAAAAAAAGAAGCACAAACTCTATACTTGTTAGATGCTAATGGGTATCTACAAAACAACCGGAAACAGAAATCAAGGAATCCAGAAACCAATTTCTCTCATTTCCAGACATAAAGACATTCAAGTAAATTAAGAGGAGACCACTGACAGAAGCTAAGTCACAATCCAAAGAAAGCATGTATGCTACTTCAAAATGATAATAATAGTGTATATAAAGGGGAACATTAGCACTTACTACAGATGAACGAGTCTCCAATCTTGCTTGCTGGGCTATCCTTTCCAATGCAACTTTCATGATAAACTTTTGGACAGTCCCTGAAATAAGCAAGCACAATGAGGTGCAGCATTAGATGCATACATGTCACAAGACTCACAACTAACAAATGCTTCAAACATTCATCTTGACGATCTTTTTTCATAATAAGATTGTTAATTTTCATGCAAAATCTTACAATAGCAAACTGAAAAAGACAATTTGGTAACTAATTAAGCTCCTAATCAATAAACCTAAAGAAGACAAAGGAAACACCTTTGTACATTTAATAACGGAATGATACACAATTGTCTCTCTACTTGAGTGCATTCACATGAAAGAATCATCAGAAAAGGAAAAAGAAAACAAAGTTGATTGAAAAAAGAAGAACTTTCCAAGTGAAAGAACACAACACAAACACCCTTTGTCACCAGATAACATAAAAACAAGAACATGCAAAGAAGAAACAAAAATCCTCAAACGAAAACAGCAGCAGCATTGTAATATCCTTCATCGGAGTTTAAGTAAGTGCTAAATCCGGTAATGGGAAAGAGAGAAAGAGAGAGACTCACTTGAAGTCACAGAGCATTAGGCTTCCTCCGTCTTTGCAGACGAAACACCAGTCCTCGCACTCCTTGTCTTCTTCCTCGTCCTCCTCCTCAACAATCTCCACTACATCCATATCTCTCGCCATCCCTCTCTCTCTCTCTCTCTCTCTCTCTCTCTCTCTCTCTCGATTCGCTCTACCTCTACTTGAGGTGTGAGGTGACGAGTCTTCTTAATCTTGTCAGCCCTTTTTACTCAAGACCCAAAGCAATTTCCATTCTTCTTTTCCTTAAATAAAAACAAAAACAAAAAAAATATTAGTGAAAGACCTTTTAACCCTTTATAATTGGAGTTATTTATAGACCCAACCACTCTTTAACCCGGTTCGCTCCCACCCAAACCAATTAAATCTCTGAGATCAACAAATCAAATATCAACACATTATTAAAAGGAATCTCTTATTAAAATTAATCTACTAATTAATCTTTTATGACAAAATCACTGATAAATTTCATTTACGTGTTACATTAGATTTTTATTATTAAGATAAAGCTACTACTATGTTGGTTGTTTTTTAGATGTTACAACTTATATATATATATATATATATTTTTTTTTTTCCTGGATAAAAAATAGAAATTATACCGGATTTTTTTTTTTTTTGTGTGTGTGAATGTTGATAAAATTTCACTTTATAAAAATATATGTTCCAGATTGCGATATGATGATCAGATCTTTTTACACATCGAACAAACAAAAGTCCAATGTGGTGAAAGAATCGTATGAGTAAGAGAACATGTCCAAATTCCAGCAGTATATTTTCTTTAGTGATATCATTATGCCGTATTAATATTCTTAGTCTGCTTCTTCCTCACACTATGTTTTTTTTTCTTCGCCTAATTTTCTTTGAAATATCTATATTATTTTTTTTACAAAGTTTGTTTTACGAATGAAAAAAATCTTAGAATAAATGATATTTTTCGTCTTTCAGAAACTAAATTTTTTATTACTATTATTATTCTGAAGAGAGAAAAAAAAAAGCTTTCTATAAGATCAATCATGTACATTTTACATGTCAAAAAAGTAAACTTCTCAACGTTTGAAATTATCATTTACTTAATAAGTAAATGGGTAGTTACGATATAGCGCCTATAGCTACTTTTCAAGTGTTGCACCATTGTGTTTCAATCATAAATTTTCAACGATCTTAAAAGCTTTTAGATATCTCTACCCTAAGCTCTAAAGAACAAAACGTACGTTTTAGGAATTTCTATCAATCAAACTAAACAAATTTCTCTGTTTCTCTTTTACAAAAACATATCGTTCAAATATATTTGAGTTTGTATATAATATCTATTTTTTTTGTTTGTTCCTTTCGATGAAAGGAATATATACAAAAACGCACTTTTGCATTGCTATCATCCAGAGATTGGTGGAATATAATCCTGAAACAAGTGGAACCTTCTTACACATGCTTCTGTCTCTTCCTAAAGCATAAGCCATTTTCCCAAACATAATCAAGTACATAATGAAGTCATTGGCTTCTTTTCATTAACTGATTCATTCAAATCACTTATTTATTATTTTATGTTTATTTTAGGTTCATCTATATCCTTTTTTGTTAAAATTTATATCCTTTTTGCCCCAATCACATCCCAAGTCCCACACTTGCTAAAGAGATCACCCAAAATAAAGAAGAAGCAAAAGAAGAACAAAAAAAACATCTCCATTAAGAAATCAAAGATGTTTCAACTTAGTGGGATTCTCTTTCCCTCAAAGCAGCATTTTTATTTCTTCTTCGTCTTCTTCTTCGTCTTTTACATCAGAGAGATAAAAAAAATATATATGAAAAATACCTTTTGTGGGTCCATTAAAGGCACTAACTTGTAAAAGAGTCATCTTTCTTTAAGATGATTTTTAGTTTTTTACATTATTGTTTGCTTTTATTGGCTTCATTATTATACAAATCCTCCATTTCTCTCTTCATCCTTTTGCTCTCTTTGTGTGTTTAGAGTGTTTCCAGTTTCTCTATGGCTCGTTCAGGTACTACTTAAAAGCTTTGTTTTTGCTTGCACTTTAATATATGATTTTCTCCACTATATATATAAATCAAGTGTGTTTTTATGTAGTTTATATTAAACTTTTATTGCTTCTTTTAGTTTCTTCAAGCTACAAATATATTTGGTACATATTTGGGTGAAACATAGAGAGGTTTTTGAGAGGGTATCTAATCACAAAAAACAAATAGTCAAAGACACGATTATAAAATTTGTTGCTCCTTGTTGCTTATTAAAGCTTTCATTTTTTTATGTTTTCGGGTTCGAATGAGCTCTGATGGAGAAGTTATGCATTGATCTGACAATGTTTCACATCAAAAACAATCCACGCTGTTAGTTCGAAGACATATAGAATTAGACCCACGAATCTGTTTTTTTTTCTTGTATTTGCTTACTTATGTTTAGTTAACATTTGATCACAAGGGTTATGTGTTTCTTGTAAAATAAGTTAACTTTTCTTATGTTTGATGCAATTTGGAGTATATAGATTCTACAGCAGAAAAGAAGTGAGTTTGATTGAAAGATTCTTATAATATCCTATAAACTGCAGGGTACGGTGAAAGTTTTCGAAATTCTCTTAGAACTCGAAGAGGATTCATTCAAAAAAATTGCTTTTGGAACAATCAGAAATTGATCTTACAATGCTTTGTGGCCTTAGCTTTTGTGGGAGTCACTTTTTCAACAACTCAACCAGACATCGAAGGTATACTTATATATCAGCCTTTGGTTTATCAATCAAATGATCTTAAGGTACTGGTATAATTAATTACTTCTTGTTTCATTTGCTAGGAGGAGCTTTGTTGCAGCTCAGAGATTCACTCAATGATTCGAGCAACCGTCTAAAATGGACACGCGATTTTGTGAGCCCTTGCTATAGTTGGTCTTATGTCACCTGCAGAGGCCAAAGTGTTGTGGCTCTGTAAGTAGTACTCCTAAGATCACTTCTCAACTTTTAGTTACCAAGATTTCGCATTATGTTGAAAACTTGTTTTGTATCAATCTGTAGAAGTCTTGCCTCAAACGGATTCACAGGAACACTCTCTCCAGCCATTAGGAAACTGAAGTTCTTGGTTACCTTGTAAGAGATCACAAACCATTTCCAATACAACAAGATATATTATTTTTAGGGTTCCATTAATCATAACACCGTTGTTGATGCCAATTCAAATGCAGAGAGCTACAGAACAATAGTTTATATGGTGGTTTACCAGATGATCTTGGGAAAATGGTTAATCTGCAGACTTTAAATCTATCTATGAACAGTTTCAGCGGTTCTATACCCGCGAGCTGGAGTCAGCTCTCGAATCTAAAGCACTTGTAAGTCCATGCAAAACTCTCTCTATGAACCATCTTTGACATGTGACTCTTTTGAGATCTTTTGGCTAAGATCAAACAATGTAATTTGTATCACAGGGATCTCTCATACAATAATTTAACAGGGAGCATCCCAACACAGTTCTTCTCAATCCCAACATTCGAGTATAAAATCTACTTTTTTCACCTGAATCTACTTAAGTTTAGTCACAGTGACTTCTCAATACTAAAACTACCTTTGTGATTTTTTCTTCAGTTTTTCAGGAACTAATCTCATATGTGGTAAAAACTTGAATCAGCCTTGTTCCACAAGTTCTCGTCTTCCAGGTTCTTAATTCTGTCTTCTTCGTCCAACTCACATACAAACAGAACATACATAACTTAGTATCTTTATGTGCAGTCACATCCTCCAAGAAGAAGCTAAGAGACATCACTTTAACTGCAAGTTGTGTTGCTTCTATAATCCTATTCCTTGGAGCCATTGTTATGTACCATCATCATCGCCTCCGTAGAACCAAATACGACATCTTTTTCGACGTAGCTGGTAAAAAAACTACATATACTTATTCAGTTATACTCAAACATCTTTTTTTTTTTTTTTTTTTTTGAATAAAATGTAAAATCAAACATCTCATTAGATCATTATGAACTCTTAAGCCAAAATCCTTTTCCTTTGAAAAATGCAGGTGAAGATGACAGGAAGATTTCGTTTGGACAGCTTAGAAGATTCTCTTTACGTGAAATCCAGCTCGCAACAGATAGTTTCAACGAGAGCAATTTGATAGGACAAGGAGGATTTGGTAAAGTCTATAGAGGTTTGCTTCCAGACAAAACAAAAGTTGCAGTGAAACGCCTTGCGGATTACTTCAGTCCTGGAGGAGAAGCTGCTTTCCAAAGAGAGATTCAGCTCATAAGTGTTGCTGTTCATAAGAATCTCTTACGCCTTATTGGCTTCTGCACAACTTCCTCTGAGAGAATCCTTGTTTATCCATACATGGAAAATCTTAGTGTTGCATATCGACTAAGAGGTATGTACTTTCATACTTTGTTTCTATATAACTCTTCAACCAAATAACATAATTGTGTAATGCGTTTTGTGCATGTGACATTGTATAGATTTGAAAGCCGGAGAAGAAGGGTTAGACTGGCCAACAAGGAAGCGTGTAGCTTTTGGTTCAGCTCACGGTTTAGAGTATCTACACGAACATTGTAACCCTAAGATCATACACCGTGATCTCAAGGCTGCAAACATACTTTTAGACAACAATTTTGAGCCTGTTCTTGGAGATTTCGGTTTAGCTAAGCTTGTGGACACATCACTGACTCATGTCACAACTCAAGTCCGTGGCACAATGGGTCACATCGCACCAGAGTATCTCTGCACAGGAAAATCATCTGAAAAAACTGATGTTTTTGGTTACGGTATAACACTTCTTGAGCTCGTTACTGGTCAGCGAGCAATCGATTTCTCACGCTTGGAAGAAGAGGAAAATATTCTCTTGCTTGATCATGTAAGACTTTTGACTACTCTTATAAAAAGGTTCCTTCTGTATAAAAAGACTGAAACTAAGCTTTTTGTATGAAAACAGATAAAGAAGTTGCTTAGAGAACAGAGACTTAGAGACATTGTCGATAGCAACTTGACTACATATGATTCAAAAGAAGTTGAAACCATAGTTCAAGTGGCTCTTCTCTGCACACAAGGAGCACCAGAAGATAGACCAGCGATGTCTGAAGTAGTCAAAATGCTTCAAGGGAATGGTGGTTTGGCTGAGAAATGGACTGAATGGGAACAACTTGAAGAAGTTAGGAACAAAGAAGCGTTATTGCTTCCGACTTTGCCTGCTACTTGGGATGAAGAAGAAACCACCGTTGATCAAGAATCTATCCGACTATCGACAGCAAGATGAAGGAGAAACAGAGAGAGATCCTTGAAAACAAACTTTGCATTATAGAATATAAACGTATAAAGTATTTTAAGCTGCTAATTGTATTGAACAGGTGGGGAAAAAGAAGAAAAACATAACCTTAATTTGTGTAATAGATCGTGTGATTAGACATAGTATATAACAAATAGTTGTGTTTTGTATATATATATGAATTGGTTACTGTAGTAAAATAATGTTGATCATTGTTGTAATGTTGTTTCGTTATGGTGACAGTGCATTATAAATTCGCTCTGTTTTTAGAGCTTACGCTGTTTTTGCAAAAATAATATTACGTCGTCGTTTCATGTAAAGTTAAGTAACAATTATAGAATTGTCACTCCAGTCCTCTAGATTTGGTTCATTTCTCAATTTTAGCGTCAAATTTTTATTTATACATATTTCCCCAAAGTATGGCATTGCTTAATATCAAAAAAGGCTAAAAAGTAATAAACTAACAAAAAAAAAAAAAATCGTGTTTATTAGGCTAAATAATGTTTGATTGTAAAATAATGAATGGTGTATTTTTATTTCCACTTTCTCATGTAATAATAGCCTAGTGATTTTTTTGGAAGGGATAATAGTAATTAAATACAGTGTGACAGGACAAAAGAAAACAAATCTATCTCTGGCTTACATTTTTTCTTATGACATGGATTCAGAATTCAAAAGTTTATAACAACAGAACTTTCATGGATTAGGACTTATTCTTGAACTCTGATGTTAGAAAAAAAAAACAAAAAAAAAACACAAATTCAAAAGGAAAATATATAGAAAAGTGTTGGTGTTTGTACTTGTACCTTTGTGTGCGTTTAATGAAGAAGGTGGTGGTGGAGAGGCAAGAACTGGGGACCGGAGAAAACAGACGTAAGCAGTCAGTGAAAAAGAGAGTACCTTTTTCCTTTCTAAAGTCCCTCGTAAACCGGGCTGTTTTTCTCGGTTCTTGGTGCTTGGTTTCCGCTGACACCGACATGTCCGGTTCCCAGGTGGTAACTTTGCTTTCCACCGTCCGATTCATCTATAAACCAACGTTCCAGATCTTGATTTCCTTTTTTATCTCTTTGGTTTCTTGTGACGTGTTCTTCAGTATTTCTCCTGAGCCTCTCAGACGTACCCTAAATAAACCCAATTGGGAGAAAATTACAGTCAAATTTTTAAATAAGCAATCAATATTCAATAGGGAGAAAAACGTTACAAGCTATATGTGTGTCTACCATATATGATTTGCATATTTACATGTTGAAAATATTGCAAGCATTATATGATTAAACATGATTCAAAATAATAAAAAAGAGTAAATAAACATGATTTAACACAATCTTGTAACTAATGACAACCTATATATATGATCGCAAAGACATTTATACCACCACCAGTATACATGAATTGGTCAAAGAACCTCAGAAACGTAAAAGAAAACAACTACTATGAATGTACATAATTTTTTTTGTCTTTGTAACTAAAAAAGACAAAATTTAGTAAGGTTGTTGAGATGTAGCCAAAAGTAATAATAAGGTAATAATAAATCGGAACCAAGGTACTTGTCTTGCATTCAATACTATGAATGTATATGCACATTTTTACCGTTATGTATGTGTATAAATATGCACATTAAAGTTCAGAAAATACCAGTATTTTATAAAAAAAAAGATCCTATAGCTATATAACATGTAACTTTGATTTGATCTAGAAATTACAACAAAATTAGTCAAAGCCATTACTTTGTAATATGGTAAGAACAAATTACTACATGCTCCTCAAGATTGATATAAATATATTACAACATGTGCAGATATGGTTTTGGAGACTTGACAGAGATTTTAAATAAGAGGAAGATTGTTGTTGGCCTCGGAAATGACTGATATTAAATATACACAAGAAACAATTAAAGACAATTTTAGATTTGTAGATATATTTTTTGAAAAAAGGAGATTGAATCAAGTCATGGAAATGGTTTGAACTTTGGATGTACTAACTCGGAGTATGTCGGATTTTACCACTCTGGATTACACTGTAAATTTCTATTTTAGGTAACCGTACACAAACCAAATAAAGACAATAACCAAAATTAACCAAAAACAGTTAAACCAAAATTACTAAATCAATGTAAGAAAATGCAAAAGAAAAATCTAGGGCTTAGATCTTTTGTCCTCTCTATAAATAGAAGAAACCACTTCTCTTCTGTCACATGCTTCTTTCTTCTTCTTCTCCCTAGATAAAGTTGCTCAGTCTTTTCTTCTTCAGCTTTTTCTTATTGTTAAGCGATTTAGGGTTTAGAGGAATGTTGTTTGGCTCGAGGTCATGGAGAGTTGTTCTTTAACGAAACACCAAAACTCTAAATGATTCTCGGACCAGGCTTCATTCCCCTCAACCTATTTTATCGCATTTTGCTTCAAAATATTTTCCCATTTTTCAGAAGCTTTTATTGACCATGCTACAGAGTTTATATAGCTAGAATTATGTCGTACACTAGAATATGCACTAGTATTGATTTCCTCTAAGTTTCACTGTTTCCTTTTTTATTTACTTTCGAACCTTTTTTTTTTTGTTTGTACGCAGATTTTTGTGTAGCCGTTCTTTATACTGGAAAACAAAAACAAAAGAAATCTGGATCTATGCATGCGCAAATCTTGTTTTTACACAGTTCCAGTCCCAGAGGTGTTTTATTTTACTTCTTTCTAACTTCTGATATATATGTATTAACTTTGGAAACAACAATCTGTTTAGGCATCTTGGAGTTGGAGGATATATAGGTAAGATTGAGGGAGTACTATGTACCTGTGGATTCACGACTTGTTCGCTTTTCACATCTTTGAGTTCGGTTTATGATTTTATTATCTAACATTTTTATCAGTACGGCCATTGACCTATATATTATTTATATAATTGAGGTGAAAAAGGAAGAGAAAAACAAGGGTTAAACCAATTGAGCAAGAGAAACCTTTGCACGTGAATGATATGGAAAGGATGATTTTCTCAAAAATTTAATAAAAGTCTCGTCAAGTTGAAATGCTATTACACACGTAACTGGAAACCAATCATTTTGGGGTGTTACATATTATACATATCAATTTGAAAAATGAAAAAAAAAAAAAAAGCAAAGTTTTAATTCACAGATTGTGATTGATTGTTATTTTTCATGAAAAGAGCATGTAAGAAAGAGAGGGCGAGATTGGACGTGATTTGCGAGGGTATATGAAATAGTGCTATATATTTTCTTCATCAGGATGTGTTAAATAGTTTTAGATAGACTCGAGCAGTCAATTAGAGTTTCGAAAAGTTGGTAAGCTTTTCTGTATGAGAGCAAAGCTTAGCTTAAATTGTATGATTAGAAATATTAAAGTAAATTTTTGAGTTATTTTTCTCATGAAGACTTTTTGTTTTTTTAGGTCAAAGGTTTTTGTTTTTTTTTTTTTTGGTAAAAAAGGTTTTTGTTCATGAAGACTTGTAATAGTTATTTTTAACATCCCATGAAGCTTAATTAAAAGAACAATATCAGTTAGAAGATACTATAATAAGAATGGAAATCTTTGTTTTTCTTCTAGAAGCAATCTCTTTGTCTTAAATAGTCGTAGCCGAATCAGACAGAAATTGTAACGCGAAGCAGAGCCTATCATGATTATTTTCATTTCTCAGATTAAGATCCCTAAATCTCCTCTGATTCTATGCAGATTGCAGGAAAAAAAATGAGCGGCCGACAAATCAGGAAATTGATTATAAGAATCTAAATTTATATAAATAACCTCAACTTATATATAAGGAAAATAAAATGGAGTATACAAAAAGTCAAAAACGTTGTTTACGTAAACGGTGTCGTTGTTAGATTTCCGACGAACCAACGTTGCTTTTTAGACACGAAAGCAAAAAATATTATATGCAATCAGTTGGTTACTTATTTCGTTCGACTCCATTACTCGTATCTCTTCACTTCTTCTTCACTCTATCTGCAAATCATCTTCTCCTTCTTTTTCTTGTTCGTTTTTTTTCCGGAATCACAATTTGATGGAGCCCGATAACGTAGAGCGTAATCTTCAATCTCTGAGAAGATTGTACAGTCTTCTCGAATCAAATGCAAGGAATGGATACGTTCCCGAGTCATATAAGGTAAAGTTTACTTTCTCATCAATATCTCATCTTCAACATCAGAATCATATTTCTATATCATCGAGTAAATCTAACATTATGGTTATTCTTCAATTCGCAGATAGATGAGAACACTCAGTTTCTGTTAAAGAGGTTGCTCGATTTTGCCTCCCATGAACTTTTAGTTACACAATCACAGGCAAGTAACCGTCACTTTTTATATCGAGTAAAATTTTCACATGTGTTATGAACTTACTTTTTTTTATCCTTGTTTCTCAGTTTTGGTTACTTTTTGTTACAGATACTTCCAACAGAACTAATTTTGTTTCCCAGAATGGATATTGACGGTCTAAGACCGCTGAATGTGGCGCCACCTGCGATGTCGTCGTCTCAGATCAACGGTTCTCACATTATGCCAAGTGGTAAACTATTGGAGACGAAAGGATCGTTTAAGCGAGATCCGAGAGTTAATCAGATTCAAAGCAGTCCTAGTAAGGATGGACTAACAAAAGAAGTCGCTAATACAATCGAACAAATCGATATACAGCTTTCAGCTTTAAGTTTTGTTACTGGCCGTGTGGGTTCTGATGATAGAACAGGGTCTTGCAAGTCCTCTGTAACTCCTCCCATTGAAGATCGGAGACATAACTTTCAATCTCTTACGTCTGGTGTAAGAAGCAATAATTACATGCCAATGAGTCCAGAAGAGGTAACAGTTGGAAGCCATGATGATCTAACTTTGCCTTCTAATGATCAGTTTGTTCGGCTCACGTCACAACCACAGCCGTTAACGCCTCTTGTTGTGAGTTCCATTGATTTCAAGAAGCCAAGTCAAAGTAACAGAACGTCGCAAAAGATGCCTAGTATGAAACCAACGTTGATGGATCAAGAAACTGAAACGTTGGACGATGATTCGTTTGAAACAGATGATGAACAAACAACGTCTGGGACAAGTTTTGAGTGGGAAGACGAAGAAGTTTCAAATGATCAAGAATCAGATGGGGAGACAGGGTCAAGATCTGGATCAAACTGGGAAACTCAAGCAGAGAGTGACACTGAGTCTGAGTCAGAATCACTATATCCATCACAGAGTGATGAATCTGACTCTGAAGCCAGCGCTTCTCCTCCGGATAGAAACAGAGATACTTCAAAAAAGAGGAGAAGTGCAATGGGGATGCTGAAAAGATTAAAGAATACGATAGGAAAAGTAATCCACCATCATCACCATCACCACCATCATCATCATCACCACGACAAGAATAAGCCATCAGCTTCGAAGAGTACATTTCACCAAAAGCACGTAGAGAAATCAGATGAGAAGACAGGGACGACGTCAAAATCTAGAGGTCTTCTTACTACACATACGCATCATAAAGGACTTACTACACATACGCTAATGGAAGTATGGAAGAGACACAGAAAGAACTCGAAGAAACAAAAGCATGATACGCTGCAGGGTCATGCCAAGAAAACACAGTGGTTGAAAAACTTGAAGAAGCGTCACGGCGGTGGTGTGAGGATTCCCAAAAGAGGACGTGTGAAGTTTGGAAAAACACATTATTTGACCAAAAATATTCAAGAACATGATGAAAAATAGTAGCGGTTATTACATAGCAAAACAGTTGTAAATCATATAAGTTGATAGTTTCATGTATCCTAAATGTTTTGTTTTGTCTTTAAGGAATCTTGTTTAGGGAAAAATCACTTAGCTCTTCCACAAGAGAGGAAATATCGTCACTGCACATCTCACACTCCGTAGCAATCCAAGTGTTCCCATAGGTGCAGCGATCACAATACCAGAAAGGTCCAGCCCCGCCGTTGTAAGACATCACCTTCACATCGACCAAACCATCTTGCAAAGTTTTGATGAAATGATAAAAGTAGTTACCAATGTTGCTTGTGGCTGTGGGTATGGTATGCCTGAAGAAGCTACACTCTTCATAAGTAGTTGAAGTGAGGACAACATTTTTTTGCTCTTGTAAAGTGTTTGAATAATTCTGAAGAGCCACGGTTGCATTTTCTTGAAGGTATTGTAGATACTCCTTCTTCGAGTTCTCATACTCTGTGTGGAAATAGTCATACACACAACACCATTTCAGCACTCGTCTGCATTGAACAATCAGCATCAGTCCTTCTCTTATAATCATAATGTCTTGCTCCTTCAAGTCACTTGGGTTCTTGGTGTTGGATTCCTCAAAAGCTTCGAGATCAGATTTGGCTTGCTCCAGTAAATTCTGACACACGCCCCAGCGTTCCTCACATGAAATCCCCACGTCTCTTTCAACACAGGATCCAAATTTGTGGTCTTCCTTTGACCGCAAACACCTCGAACAGAAACTAAGCCTAATAAAAAGCAAAATAACACAAAAAAAAAAAAAGAGAGTAAGATGATAGAACAAAATCTAATTCTACGTAATTTGCAACAAAAATATAAATGTTTCATTAGGTGAAACCTGCAGATACAAGTCAAGAACTGTGGCGTTATTGTAGACTCCACAGGACAAAGGCAGTGAGGGCAAGTCATTATCTTGGTATTGATATTGATGGAGGGAAGGCTAAATGATTCATCTGATAGATTCGTTGTGTCCCTACACAACCAATCAGAGGCGTTGTTGCATGTCACTGGTCTGTGTGACTCAAGCTTGCATCTCCAACAAAAGATATGACCACAGAGACACACCACGTTTAAGCTATACTCATCATTATCATCATAATTCTCCTGATGAAACTCAATGACGTAATTGCAATCCGTTGCAGGACACTCTTTGATCATCAAGACCTTGTTTCCTTCAATGTAAGATCTCAGAACGTACCTCTCGTACATCTCTTGATCACGTTGAGTTAGTTTCTCGATCGTGTCCGGTCCAACCGCAGATCGACAGTTTTCATCAGGACAAGAGATAGCAGTTTGGACAGTCTCCACAGAGTAAAAGTTCTTCTCAAGATACTCTGTCCAATATGTTGTGCCGAACTTGTGAGAACAAAAAGGCGTGGAGATTAGATCACCATCATCATCGTTATTATCATCATCATCAGCATCATCATCCTCAAACTCATAAACATCAGTCTCAAAGCTAATCTCGCTACATGAATCTAGGTTAGTATCAATTACATCTGGTTTCAGACCTGAATCCACCAACGATTTCTCCTTGTTTTCACTCAAACGCTCTGAAACACGAAGCAAGTCCCATCGGAGAGACATAAGGAGTACGGTCGCATCGGACTTTGATACCAAGAAGATTTCGGAGATGTCATTGATCTGTTTCTTCATCTTCTCGCTAACTTCATCTCTCGTTAGAACAGAGTAGGGAATCTCTCGATCGTAATCCATATGTTTTCTAGAAAAAACAAATAACAAAAATCAGAAAGACAAAATCGACAAAGATAAACTTGAAAGGAAAAGGGTTAGAGAGGCTTACGAGTAGCTTGCGACTGAAACAACAAAATATAATCAAAGGTGAGGAGAAGAGTTATCGTCCTTTACTGTCTCTCTAGGTTTTTGCCTCTTGTCTCCTTTGGGAATATCGGAGTTATACTGTGTTTTTTTTTTTTTTTTTTTTTTTTTGCTAATTAAGATTTTTAATTCAGACATTTGGCCCATTGGACCTTAATCTTGCTTTAAAAAGATGGTAATCTATATTTTAATTACAATATCTAAAAAGGTTATATTTGGGTCTATATATTGATTTTTTCTTTTCTTTTTTTGGAATAACATAAATAAGTTTATTATTAACATTTTTTTTGGGCAAAAGAAATAAGTTGAATTAATCCTAATTTAGGGTGTTACATAATGTTGAATTAATCCTAATTTAGGGTGTTACATAATCAAGTACAGTATGATCAATATCATTTAGGCATTTACTAAATAGTTTTGTATCACCGAATAGACATTTGGCGTGAAATTTAGTTTTTAGTATATATATTTGAAAATTATTTCTTAACATTAAATTTCTACAAAGAACAAAGAATCAATTTATTTATGGTGTTTTAGAAGTTAAAAACTTATCATAGTATTGGAAGATCAAATTTCTAGATTTTATTCTACAATTTGTTTAATCATACGTTTGGGAGCAAAAAAAATTATATGTACTTGAAAATTATTTAGTAACATTGAATTAACTTATGATTTTTAGTGGTTAAAATCTTGTTATCGGATCAAAAACCCCAAATTTCTAGTATACTTTCTACTATTTCAATCATGATTTTGATTCGAAATTAAAACTTTAAACACAAAATGATGAGTAATAAATATTTGGCGCGAATTTAGTTTTTACATACATAGAAGTTATTTAGTAACATTAATCTTTAAAAAGTTAAAGGAACCAGTTTATATATGATCGAAAACTTCTCATGACATTAATAAACTATATATTTGTATTATTTATACGATTTTAATGACGATGCCTAACTAGAAATGTTTTCAATGTCAAGAACATGATGTTTCATAAGTTTTGAACATTAAGCTTACTCTTCAGCTTGAAATCCTCGCTTATTATTAAAAAATTAGACTTAATGCATTTAATAAAAGAACAACTTATTCTTTAGTAAATTCAGATAGGGTCAATGGTCTAATTACAATCAGGCGCATCAAATTGTTTGTTCTCGAGATAAGATCTCAGAAGATAATTCTTGTACATCTCTTGATCATATACTCCTAGTTTCTCAACCGTTTGTTGTCCAACCGCAGCTCTACAATCTTGATCAGGACATGAGATTGTGGTTAGATTTTCCTCTATAGAGTAGTAATTTTTCTCAAGATATTCTCTCCAACAAGTTTTGCAGAATTTGTGAGAACAAAAAGGCGTGGAGACGAAAGGATAATCATTATATTCATCTTCGACATGTTCAACTCTACCATCACCCTCACCCTCGCCATCGCCCTCACCTTTGACATCTTCAACATCAACCTGATCACTCTCACCTTCGACATCTTCAACATCACCATCACCTTCACCCTCACCTTCACCCTCACCCTCACCTTCACCCTCATCCTCAACCTCACCCTTGCTTTCGGCTTCTCCCGCACCCTCGTCCTCGCCCTCACCCTCATCCTCAACCTCACCCTTGCCCTCGGCTTCTCCCGCACCCTCATCCTCGCCCTTACCCTCACTTTCGAAATCTACAACATTACTATCACCCTCACCCTCGTCCTTACCATCTTCCTTACTCTCGTCATCGTCATCGTCATCATCATCATCATCACTATCATCATCATCGTCATCACTATACAGATTAAATTCATCTTCCGTCTTAGAACAAATACCACAAGATGAAACAGAGAAATCTTGATTTGAATCAATCAAAGTTGGTTCCAAACCAATTTCCACATAGAATTCATTCCCTTTTTGAACCAAACCCTCTATAACACGTTCTGACTTCCATCCGTGATGCATGAGGATTACGGTCGGTTCTTTTTGCCGTAAGCATAAGGGGTAGGAGATGGCATCGATTAGGTTCTCCATCTCTTCCTTAATTTCATCTGTCAAATAAGGTCTTTGTTGATCGTACTCCATTGGTTGCTTGACAATAACAAAAATCAAAAAGAGAAATCAATAAATTAAAAAAAAATAAAAATAAAAATAAAAGAGAAAGATAAAATTATAAAGAATAGGAATAAGGCTTACTAGTAGCTTGCACCTAATACAACAAAATTGAATCGAAGGTAAAGAAGATCTCCAACTCTCTTCTTATGGGGATATTGAGTTACAAACTTCATATGTTTGCACTACTATTTATAGTTTGATAACCCAATGTTTTATTAGGAAAGTGGTCCCATTAAACCTTTATCTTGCTAGAAAATGGTGATTTATTATATTAACTACAATATCTAAGAACTTTTATGTTTTAGGTTTTAGATTGATTTTGTTTTTTAGGACAACCTATTAAAAGTTTATTTAATTCAACATTATGTTTCCCAACAGTTGTTGCAAATTAAATTTGGAAAAAGACATTATTTTCCAAAAATAGTCAAGAACATATAAAAACTAGTCTCAAAAGGTAGATGTATACTATATGTTACAAATAGTCAATATAAATTAGTAGAGGAAAATAATTGTAATAAAGACATAACACCTTTAAAGAAAATAATTATAAAAAACTTAGGTTGCAAGTGTTAAGTTTCCTAAATCTTTTATTTTATATATATACATATATATATATATATATATATATATATTTAAGAAACTTAAGGAGGTGTGAATTCGACTAAGTATTTTAAAATAGCTCATTCTTTTTGTCAAATCTCTTATTGTTGGATTCATTATATAATTTTGTCTTTTCAAATTTATTCTTATTGAATTTAGAATCTACTTCATATATTCATATTAATTCAAAATCTGATATATTGAATAAAAAAACTTAGAAAGTATATAATTAGATGATAATCGGCCATGTGTGCACAATATAAAAGAGACATTTGTGAATTTATTCAAAACAGGATTAGTTACATTTGTGAAAAATAATTATTTTTCTTAGATGAGTTTATATTGAAATTAGAAGATTATGGATATATATATATATAGGGATTTATAATCTAATTTATAAATGTAACATTTTTACATGTAATGATTTTGGTAGTTTTTTTTAAAAAAAACATAAACAATGGTTGTATTGTCTATTTGATTTCTTAAAGATAAATTAGGTGATGACTTGAGCTATACACGGGGTAAACCATTGCTGCTAACTTGTTATGGCATGGTAAAAGAAAATATCAAAATTTTGAACCTTAGTCTTCGACAAATTCGAATTGAAATGAGAGAGAAAATAAATTAAACTCTCCTACTCAGGTTCATATGGTCCTCTCAATTTTTGTTTAAACTCCCACGCACTTCTCTGCGATATCTTCCGACCAATTTCATAGTTTTACGAATTTGCTGTGAATACTATGGTCCAGATGTACGTTGTTAGGAGAAGTTTCAACGAGTTATGTGTGATTGATTCTGGAGATTCTAAACTAGATTAAGTATATAAAAAAGTGAGAACAATTCGATAACGTCTTGAGAGGTGAGACCATACCAATTAGCAATTACTAGAATATCTATCAAACTAATTAAAAAAAAAAAATACACCACTTGAAACTAAAATTAAAGTCAAGCAAAACACCAATTCGGAAATCTTAAAACCAACAAAACAGTTAAAGTTGTAGCTTATTTCATTACAGCTCCCATAGATAAATCACTTAGCTCCGGAGGAGCCGCGGTATCGTCACAACACACCTGACACTTCTTATGGAACCAAGTGTTCCCATAAGTGCAGCGATCGCAGAACCAAAAAAGACCACCGTAGTCGTCGTAGGCCTTCACCTTCACTTCGTCCAAACCCTCTTGTAAAGTCTTGATGAAATGGTAAAAGTAGTTACCAAGGTCGCCTGTCTCGACGGATACCTTATGTTTCACGCAACAAAACTCTTCACAAATATCTGACAAGGCTCTTTCTTTTTCCTCCTTTAGAGTATTTGAGTAACTGTCGACAAGTGAGGTCGCGTTTGCTTGCAGAAATCGTAGGTACTCCCTCTTAGAGGTCTCATACTCCGCGTGGTAATAATCGTACACACAGCTCCACTGAATGACTTGCCTACATTGAAGAACCAGCATCAGCCCTTCTCTTATAATCGTAATGTCTTTCTCGGTCAAGTAACTCGGTTTCTTGATGATGGATTCCTCAAAATCTTTTAGATCGGATTTAGCTTTCTCCACTAAAACCTCACACGCCTTCCAGTGTTCCACACAAGAATCCTCCACTTCTGCTTCTCTCTCGACTGTCCTCTGTAAATTACAGAAATTATATAACCCTGTTGCCCCTTTGTGGTCTTCCTCTGACTCCATACACCTCCAGCAGAAACGACCCCTAATAAAAAAAAAACACAGATTAGTAAGATAAATACTTCAAAACAGAGAAATCTGATTAACTGCGATTAGGAAAATAGGAGTTTTTACCCGCAGGTACAAGTCACGAACAGGAAGTACTCTTTACCAGACAGGTCCACAGAACGAAGACAATGAGGGCAGCAAGTCTTTCTGATGGTTCTGCTGGTCGAGGAGGGAGACGAGGAGGGAGAGAGAACCACATTTTTCCTGGTTGGCATCGAGGAGGGCTCCGATGACTTATCTAATACCTTCGATAAGATCTTCAAATCTTTATACAACCAATCCGAAGCATTGTTGCAGGTCACTGGTCTGTGCGAATCACGCATGCATCTCCAGCAAAAGATATGACCACCACGTTTAAGCTACAATCTTCTTCATCACCATCATTGTTCTCCTTCTGAAACGCAATGAGGTATCTGCAAGCCCATGCAGGGCACTTTTTGATATCCAATACCTTGTTTCCCTCACGGTAAGATTTTAGAATATACTTCTTGTACATATCTTGATCAGGTGCGGGTAGTTTCTCAATGGTGTCCGGTCCAACAGCAGCTCGACAAGCTTGACGAGGACAAGAGATAGCAGTTTGGTTGTTTTTCTCAGCAGGATAGTAAAACTTCTTAAGATGGTTATTCCAACAAGCTGTACAAAACTTGTGAGAACAAAAGGGCGTGGAGACTAGATCACCATCAAACTCATTCGGAGTCTTGAAGCAAACCCCACAGTGAACAAGAGATAATTCTCCATTGGGATCAGGGACAACTGATCTCAAACCTGATTCCCACAAAGCTTTCTCCTTGTTTTCAACCAAACAATCTGAAACCTTCATCGAGTCCCATCGGTGATACTTGAGAAGTACGATAGCATCGGATTCTGATCGAGAAGACTCCAGAAATATCATCGATCTGTTTCTTCATCTTTTCCCTAACTTCATCTTTCGTCAGAACATGATACGGACTCTTTTGACCCTTCTCCATGGTTTGCCTGTTGACAAAAATTATTAGAAACACAAATCAGTGACTTAACAAAGAGAGAGGAATAAAATTTATAAAGAGGAATAGAGTTCAAAGGCTTACTGGTGGTAGCTTGCGCCTCAATCAACAAAAGAATCGAAAGTGATCAGAGTTATCGTTCTTCGCTTTCTCTCTAATCGTCTCTAGATGGTATCTGCTTCGACTTTTTAGGGTTTTCTTTACTTTTTTCACTCGCCTATAGAGAATATATATATATCGAATTGTAAAACTACCAAAAATACTCTGTTTTTCCTAAACCGTCTTATAATTCAGCTTTTTTCCTTTTTTTAATTAGAAATTAGGCCCATTGGACCTTAATCTTGCTAAAAATTTGTGATATATACAAATTAAAATTTTGCTCCTATAAAAAATCAAACCTCTAATAAAGTAGATGTTGTAATTTGGTGAGACTTCAAATACCGTAACACGTTCCTACAAGAAAAAGTAAAATTGCATAAACCACCGTCTCAAATCAGCCGATCTCAAATCTGCATATAAACATTGAAGCTCCCCCACGTATTTGAGCTGCTTTAGAATCTTTCCTTTTATCTCGGTTTACTGATAAATCTCATTTTTTTAAAAAAATAGCCATGTTTTCACGTTTCACCTTAAAGACATGGATTATGGGATAGATCATGGCACCAAGAGCGAGTTCTTTGTCTCCATAAACCAATCGTCTTAAATTTTTTTATGAAATCCCTTGCTTGATGTTTTCTACTACACAGCTTTGGTTGTATCTCGACTGTGTAGATTAAAAAAGGCAAAGGGACTTTAATCTCTATAATGATCCAAAATTTAATCAAGAGCGTGTAAATGAAAAGATCAGTGTGATTCTGATGAGTAATGAGGATATGAAAAAAACTATGTATTAACAAATCTTCTTTATCAGTTACAAGAAATTAGGGATCTGCATCGGCATAAATGAAGATGTGAGCTCATTACTGTGTCTTTAGACCCTAAGAAAAAACTGAAACTCTGCACACTTCCTGCAAGTGTTTTTCCCTTAGAGCTTCCTCCAAAGACTACCTTTTGATACACACTAGCTAATAAAACCAAAATTGCATAGTGTACTTGTCTTCTAAATGCAGTTTGAGATGAATCTGATACTATGCTGAGAATGCATAACACTAAAGACCTTCTTTACGTATATAATAAACTTACGACACTTCCCCCTGCAATTTCCTGCATATGTCTTCCTCAGTTTCTCTTTAGACAATCCACTGTTTCCTTTAATAAACCCTTCATTTCAAGCCACATTTCTGACTGAGCTATCAGAACCAGCAACCTGATCTCTTTCTCTGCATCAGTATATATGAGGATGTGATCTCACTGGTCATTCTCACTGGTCATGCAAATTCACGGCACTTCTTTTCTTCTATTTTTGTCAAGTTCGGTTTATACAAGTATCTTCATGGCTTTCGGTTGTTGATAAAGCAACTACTAGAGCGAGATAAAAGACAACAACAGAACCACATTTTATCTTCTGCAGTTTGAGAACATAAGAGGGCATAAAGGTAGAAAGAACATTGCTTATCACAAAGCATTGTAACAGTGAACTATGAAGAAAGAAAAAACAAAATCAATTTCGACTTTAAAATTTGGTAGTCCAATACAAAAACCTCCTAAAACAGAACGCAAGAAAGACAAAAAAGAATCATAAGAACTTAAATTGCAATGTTCTTCCTCTCTCCTAAAATCTTTTGTTTATCTTTCAGAAACCTAATGAAGAGACGAATCACTTAGCTCGTCCGCATTAGATGCAGGATCATCACAGGACACATCAGATGCAGTATCATCACAGGACATATCAGCTGCAGGCGGATCACAGGATAGGATCAATGCACATCATACACTTCTTGATGAACCAAGAGTTCCCATATGTGCAGCGATCACACAACCAATAAGGACCACCATAGTTGTCGTAGGACTTGGCCTTCACCTCGACCAAACCATCTCGCAAAGTGTTGACGAAATGGTAAAAGTAGTTCCCAATGTTGCTTATGTCAGTGGATAACTTGACCCTCTCGCAACCAAGAGTTTTGGCCCTTTCTGCTTCCTTCTTTATAGTCTCTGAGAAACTCTGGACAAGTGTAGCCGCGTGTTCTTTCAGGAATCGCAGGTACTCTCTCTTGGCCATATCACAATCTGTGGGGAGATAGTCGTACACACAGATCCATTTAAGGAATTGTCTGCACTGAACAATCAACATGAGTCCTTGTTTTATCACCTTAATGTCTTGCTCCTCCTTCAAGTCAGTCGGTTCGAAAGCTTCTAGCTCGGATTTAGCTAGCGCAAGTGAAATCTGACTCGCATCCCAGAGATCCAAACACGAACTCACTGGTTTTGCTGCTATCCTCTCAAGACTCGGAGCAACACAGTTTCCAAATACGTGACCTTCAGATGGCCCCAAACACCTCCAACAGAATTGACCACTAAAAATCAAGAAAAAAAAAAACACAAATTAGTATGATCAAATACTTATAGATAGAGAAATCTAACTTATGTGCGAATTGCAAAATTTAGGGTGAAATTAACCTGCAGGCACAAGTTACGAAATTGCTCCATCCAAAACTATCAAACTGCACATGCCGAAAGCAATGAGGGCAAGTCTTCGTGTTCTTGTCCACCCAGGAGAGGCTCGATGATATGTAGGAATCTTCTAATAAGTTCTTCAAGTCTCTAGACAACCAATCATTAGCGTTGTTGCAGGTCACTGGTCTGTGTGACTCAAGCATGCATCTCCAACAGAAGACATGACCACAGAGACACACCACGTTTAAGCTATGCTCGTCATCTTCTTTCTCCCGATCAAACTCAATCTCGAAACCGCAATTCAGTGTAGGACACTGTTTGATCTTCAATTCCCGGTTCTCCTCACGGTAAGACCTCAGAACATACTTCTTGTACATATCTTGATCACGTACGGTCAGTTTCTCAACTGTGTCTGGTCCAACCACAGACCGACAATCTCGATGAGGACAAGGGATAGCAGTTTTGTTTTCCTCCAAAGAGAAGAAGTTCTTCTCGAGATACTCGCTCCAGCAAGTTTTGCAGAACGTGTGAGCACAAAAGGGCGTGGAGATCAAATCAACATCAACATCATCAACTTTACCCTGACCAGAAAACTCACCACCAATCTTAGAGCAAATCCCACAAGAGACAACATCATCATCAGATGAATCTAGATTCGAATCAAATACAACTGATTTCAAACCTGATTCAGTCAATAGTTTCTCCTTGTCTTCATCCAAACGCTCTGAAGCACGAAGCGAGTCCCATCGGAGACGCATGAGGAGTACGGTCGCATCGGACTTTGACACCAAGAAGATTCCAGAGATATCATCGATCTGTTTCTTCATCTTTTCTTCAACTCCATCTCTCGTTAGAACAGAGTACGGTCTCTCTCCATCGTTCTCCATCGTTTGCTTTTGAAAAGGACACAAAAAAAATTAATCAATGGATTAACAAAAGAAAAAAAACAAGAAAAACTGAAAAAGTTATAAAGGATTCAGAAATAGGGTTAAGGCTTTACTATTGATGATGATAGCTTTCGCCGTAAGCAACAACAAAACTTGAAGCCAAAGGTAAAAAAGAGAATATTGTCTATTGCGTTCTGTAACTGTGAGAGAGATTTCTTATATCTAAATCTCTAGGGTTTTCCTTTTTTCCTTTGGAGATATCGATTGTATATTACTTTTACATATTTTTCTAATTATCAGCTTTTTTTTTTAATCAATAAAGTTGGCCTGCAAAATTTATAAAAATTGTAATATATATTTAATTAAAAATAGCCAAGAATGGTGCTCGTTGATTTTTTCTTTCTTTTTTGCAGCTTAATACAAATTCAACATTATGATTCTTTATTATTTTTTTTATGTGATTTATCAATTCAATAACATAAATGATTAAGTTTGTTAAAAGTAGATATTATTAAAAGCAAAATAACTAACCAAATCTAAAAAAAGTCAGTCATTAAAGAAAAGAAGATCCAACTCCATTCAATAAGCCCACTAAAACAAAACATAAGACCTAAAAAATATGTAAAAAATTACTAATATTTGACTTCAAAATTAAAATTTGTTTTTTTATTTATTTTGACTTGATGAACAATCTTATAATGCATGTGGTGCGTGCTATTAGACTTTTTTTTTTTTATATATATATGTACAGTCATAAAACAAAGTAATGCGATTGGTTGGTTTAACATGCAAGTGACGTCATCAGATTTGACCAAAAGGGGTAGAATGGTAAAAGCAAAAGAAGCACAATGGCATGAGAAGAGCCGACGAACCCGTGGCTCGCACGTCGTGAGGGCACTAGTAGTGTTGCAACTTGCAGCAGTGTGGTGCAGCGAGGAAAGGCGCGTTTTGTTGCGTGTTTTAGCCCAAATCCCGCCTTTTGCTTTTCACCTTTCGTTATAAAAAGTGGTTTGTGTTGTTTCCTCTCTCTCTCTCTCTCTTTCTCTTTTTTTTCTCCTCTCTCTCTCTCGCTGTCTCTTGAGGACGAGAAAAAAAAAAAAATGGAGAAATAAATAATTTACTGGTTCTCGGAGATTCTAGGGTTTTTTTTCTTTCTCAATCCGCCTTGCTGATTCTAGGGTTCGTATTTTTTTCAATTCGATTTCGATTCTCACCTGGTACGGATTTTGAAATTTTAAACTCTTTGGTTAGGATTCGGCGTCAGATCTGCGATTTTTTGGTTTTTCGATCTCGATTCCTATGATGACCTGTTCTGTGTATCTCCTAATTGCTTGATCTCGTTTAGTTTTTGGTTTTTTTTTTATAGACGAATTCTAGATTAGACTGTTCAATGTGGAATTGAGAACAGAACTAAAGTTGAATTGACACGAATCGTTCAATATCTTCTTACGGAGTTTTGTGTTGTGGTAATCTCTGGCAGGTTTCTTGAAGGCCTAAAAAGCTCATAAGTTATTAAAAAAAAAAAAAAAAGTAGGAATGTCATATTAGATTTTGCAATGATGGAAGCGGGGTTCTCTCTGATTCAGTGGTTGATCCGTTCTGGTGCTGACAGTCCTTTCATATTTGGATGGCTTGTTACTGGATCTTTTGGGCTTCTAGCAGTGATCTACACATTTCTTAAATGGCAAAAAAACTCTTCTTTAAACTGGGTTAAAGCTGCTGCTAGAGAGAAGAAGAAGGTTTGGAAAAGACTGAGAGTTCCACTTTCTCATCATCAATGGACTGATGATTATGGTTATGGTCCTCAGCCTTCCACTTGCTGTGTTTGTCTCTACTCCCTTGTTCCTGCTCAGAACGTTTCTAACAAGGCAGCTCTGACTATCCCCGTCCACCGTTGTGCTGTTTGCGGTGTTGCTGCTCATTTTTATTGCTCTGGCTCTGCTGCGAAAGACTGCAAATGTGTTGCACAGGCTGGATCTGACCATGTTCGACATCACTGGTCCGAGCGATGGGTTAATATGGATGATACTGCTGACATGACCGCTTTCTGCTTCTATTGTGATGAACCGTGTGGTATTCCTTTCATTGAAGCTTCCCCAATGTGGCACTGTCTTTGGTGCCAGCGCCTCATTCATGTTAAGTGTCACATGATTATGTCCAAGGAATCTGGTGACGCTTGTGATCTTGGCTGTCTCAGAAGGGTTATCCTTTCTCCAGTACATGTAAAAGTCAACGAAGCAAATGGTGTAGATGGAGTTCTGAGTACTATTAGAAACGAGTTGGCATCTATACGAGGGCAGGTGCGAAGAAAACGCCACAGGGGAAAAAATGGGAATGGCCAATCTTTAAACGGTAAGCTATTGGAGGATTCAGCCAGCAATCCAGTGAAAACTGTAGTTAATGGGATTGTAGTGAAGAAACTACGCAGGGATAGGAGCATAGATTGCTTAAAGAAGGTCTCGGGCATGCCTAATGCTAATGGATTGCAAAATGGTTTAGGTGGGCACAAACAAAATAAACCTGCTGCTTTTAATCTAATGAAGAAGTTTTCCTTGGTTGATATGCCCCCAGATGCAAGACCGCTTTTGGTCTTTATTAACGCCAAAAGCGGAGGTCAACTCGGTCCTTTTCTTCATAGGAGACTTAACATGCTATTGAATCCAGTCCAGGTACCAAATTAATTGTTTTTCGGAAATCCACTATAGATATTGTACAAAGTATGTCAGTAGCTAGTGATGGCTTTGATATTTTTAAAGTGCCTTCCAATTTTATCTTCTTGTGTTGTTAATGACGTTTACAAGATTGTTTACTTTTGAACATATTGAACCTATTGGGTATAATATCAGTAAGTGATCATTGCTTCGTGAATTACAGGTCTTTGAACTTGGCTCTTGTCAAGGGCCAGACGCCGGTTTAGACCTATATAGCAGAGTGAAGTACTTTAGAGTTTTGGTGTGTGGGGGTGATGGAACAGTTGCTTGGGTGCTTGATGCCATCGAGAGGCGCAATTTCGAATCCCCTCCACCTGTTGCTATTCTTCCTTTAGGCACTGGAAATGATTTATCTAGAGTTTTGCAGTGGGGAAGAGGTATTTCAGTAGTTGATGGACAAGGAAGTCTAAGAACGTTTTTGCAAGACATTGATCATGCTGCAGTTACAATGTTGGATCGATGGAGTGTTAAAATTGCAGAAGAGGGTACAGAAAAATTTCCAGCAAGAGAAGGCCACAAGTATATGATGAATTACTTAGGTACATTACTGAAGCATTCTATGTTTTTGGTCCCTCTCATGGATCATGAGAAATAGCTGACCTTTCCTTTGTTTAGGTATCGGGTGCGACGCCAAAGTTGCATATGAATTTCATATGATGCGTCAAGAAAGTCCTGAGAAGTTTTGTAGTCAGGTACTGCTATTGTGTTTTTTTACCTGGAACATATATTGAGTGTCATTATCTTTTGTGGTGTCGGAAATGTGGCTTAACCGGATAAGCAACTTATTTCAATGAAAGATATGTCTGATATATTTATCTTGTTTATTATGCAGTTTGTAAATAAATTACGATATGCTAAAGAAGGTGCGAGGGATATCATGGATCGAGCATGTGCCGATCTACCATGGCAAGTTTGGCTTGAAGTTGATGGAGAAGATATTGAGATTCCTAAGGTATCTTATTCAAAGGGAATTAGTCCTTCATTCCCTCTCTCGTGTGCCCATTACTACTCATTAAGCAGGAAATATAGATTTTGATTTTTTGGTTTTGGGATAGTCATTATCGGCTAACATTATTGTTGCTTCCTTTGTTGTTTCCTTTAGAAACTGATGTGACTACTTTGTTATCCTTTCAGGATTCAGAGGGTCTAATAGTACTAAACATTGGAAGCTATATGGGCGGAGTGGATCTTTGGCAAAATGATTACGAACACGATGATAATTTTACCATTCAGTGTATGCATGACAAAACGCTAGAGGTGGTATGTGTCCGTGGAGCATGGCACCTTGGCAAACTACAGGTCTAGTCTCAATTCGAGTTGCTCCTACTCTTTTTTATGATACTTTTTCAAACCCGCAAATGTATTACAAGTAATTTCTATTCAACGTGAGGCTAAAAGAGTTATTTGAATTGTGTCAATAACTTTTGAACGTTTTGATTGTTCCTTACAGGTTGGCCTGTCTCAGGCTAGAAGGTTAGCACAGGGAAAAGTCATAAGAATACATGTTTCTAGTCCTTTCCCTGTTCAAATAGATGGAGAACCGTTTATTCAGCAACCTGGCTGCTTGGAGATAACTCACCACGGTCAGGTATATCCTTTCGCTCTCACAATCATATGGCAAAACCTTAAGAGTTAAGATTGTACACAGGAAAAACTTGTTTTGAAAACATAAACCAGAAATTGTAATGGTATTACCATTTTTTCATGTAGTAGTAGCTAGTAGGGATAAACACTTGTTTTCCTTTTGGAAATGATGATGAGGATTATCTAAAGGGCTGGGTTTGTGTGCAGGTGTTTATGCTAAGAAGAGCATCAGATGAACCACGAGGGCATGCTGCAGCCATAATGAATGAGGTGTTACTCGATGCAGAATGCAAAGGAGTTATAAATGCATCTCAAAAGAAAGTACTTCTACAGCAAATGGCTCTCCATCTCTCCTAGAAAGAAAAAAAATACAAATCAACCTCTCACCAAATTTTGCTAACAAGAAGAAGAGTTAACTTATAATCTTGTCTTACCCACTAGAAAGCCAGCCACGGGTAAGAGATTTTTTGTCTTTTTAGCCTTAATTTTTGTTTTTTTTTTTTCCTTTGGTGTTTGTGAAGAGTGTCAATTGTATAGAGTGTGCCCATACCAAAGCCACTGAGATTGGCGTCAAAATGTGTTAGCTAGAGAAAAAAACTTGGATTATATATACATACACTGGTTAGTTCTAGGGTAATACAAAAGCCACTGAAGAAAGAATACAAAGGCTTTATTTACCTATCTCCATTTCTCTGATATGAGGTTTTTGTTATTAACATTAATACGCTCCATGTGTTATATTCGATTCAAGTACGTGCATTTCTAGACCCACCGCCTAAAATGCAGACCCTTGGCCTACATTACATTGTCACATTGTTTCTCTTTCTCAATCAAAGGAAAATTTTACTTTTTAACTATAAACGTATTATTACTTAAGGTTGCTATTTATGAATTAGCATGTTCTATTTTTGAAAACATGTTACACCAAACACGGAATAAAGTGTTTGGGGGAATCAATGGTATTTTTTCGCCAAAACTTGCTAAAATTTATCTTCCATTTAACTATCGCAGATATTGGGCAGGCTTATCTAGTGCAATTAACATAATTGGGTGCAATACTAAAAATATCTTAGGAATAGGTGGTAGGCATCCATCATCTTACTGTTATTAGCCTTTAACACACAAATACGTAAGGATCTGATGCGTTAATGCTAGTACAATTGCAATGCACTTAGTGTAATTTATCATATTTCATATATTCTGAAAATTGAAGAAATAAAACAGCTCATTTTCTTTCAAAGAAAAAGAAAACAAAAATATATCTACAGAAAGAAACAAAATGATTTTTAAAATTTCAGAGCAAAAAAAAAAAAAATAATAACAAGAAAAAATAAGAGCCAAAAAGAGACATGTCATTTAATTTACAATATTATCCGGATAGCAGGGGTTTTTGATTTACAGAATAAAAATGTATAAAATGCTTGGATCTGTTATTTTTAGGAAAGTAATCAAATGTTTTTTAAAAAAAATTCTTGCTAGATTATATGAACTCTTTTTTAGTCAACAAAATTATAATCTTATCAATTTGAATAAGAAGAATAAAATTTGCTTATTATTTCAGTTTTCACTTTTCAACTATTTGAAAAAAAAATGAAAAATAAAAACGGCTATATCTTCTACATGAAGTCAAGATTTTTTTCCCCCAAAATCAACTAAGCCATAAATTCAAAAAAATAAAAAAAAATTCAATCCAAAATTTATTAGTTTATCATTATCTTTTTCCTTTGCTTCTCTTTTTAATAGTAAGTATGTGAAAAAATCTGGACAGTTTTTATTTCTTTCGTCTTTATAAATAAAAAACGTTATTGTATAGTGCAAAAAAAAAAAAAAAAAAAAAAAAAGAATCTAAAACCACTCAGCTCTCCGCACCATGTGAAAGGTTGGTGTAGTGGCAAGAACTCCTTTCGAATCTGAACAACGCTTAAGCTCTCATCAGATACATACATACATACGAGCATTTTTTTTCAGATAAAATTCACCCAATACCTAAATTCCCATTAGTCGAGCAACCCAGAGATAATGAAGAGAGATTGCGTTTTCTAAAAGTCTCTAACTTTTCTCAAATCCTCCAGATTTTTTTTTTTCTGAGGTTTGTTTACTCTTCTAAACCCTTTTAGATTCAATGTTTTTTTTCCAGAATGTTCAAATCTTGCTTCAGATTCGCACTTGCTTGAGATCTCTCATTTTACAGATCTTTTTACTCTTGTTTTGATCTCGTGACTTTGTTCTTCTCTGTTTTAGTCGGTGACCCATGAGTTCATGAGAGAACAAAAATTTTGTCCTTTTTTCGTTTGAGTTGCTGTTCATTCAAATCAGTGGTGTGAATTTGGTGGAGAGCTTATAAATAAAAATTTGATTTAATGGTTGCTTAATTTTGCTTCTGTTAAAAAAAAATTAGATTAATGGCTGCTTTAATCTTCTTATGGTTAAAAAATTTGGAGTGAGGGCTGCTCAATGCTGCTTGTGGTTAAATATTAGTGTTATGGTGTGGCTGCTTAAAATCTGCTTCTGGTTAAAAAAATTAGTGTAATGGCTGCTTTAATCTGCTTATGTATTTTTTGTATATTTTTTATACACTTACTAGTGGTTTCTTGTGTTTGGCTTTGGTGCTATCTTTCCTGCTCAGTTACAACCTGAAGCATGATGTTATTGCTTTCAGACATCATTTTGTCATTTGTTTTGTTCACTTTCTTTTTGTTTTTCGATTTGATCTCAGCATGTTTTGACTCTTCTGACATCGAAAGGTTGAGTGGATCCATGATCTAATTGATTATATATGATGCTTTCTTTTCACATTCCTACTATAAAAGCCTTATATTTACTTGACCACCACTATATCAGTATCTATCTAGCGCTGCTTCAGTTTATATATTGTCCCTTTTACATGTAAGCTTTGGTTTCATTTATATACATATATATATATATATATATATTGTTTGTTTAAAGTCATATGTTCCGTAAGCTTGTTCCTACTTTCATGTTGAGAATCTGATGTTTTATGTTTATGAAATCTTTTTTATTTATGTTCTCGCTGCAGGAGCTCGTTTGAAAGAATGCAAAGTAGACCATCTCTCTCTTTGTTGTCTTACAGATTGTTTCACTTTCAACGTGATATTAGAGTACAATACTAGATTAAGTGAGGTCCTTTGCTTTATTGGATCTTGAGTTATCTTGTCTAAATGGGAAGACCTTTCTATTGTCAATAAATTGAACGTATAATTTTCATCTAGTGAATTTCCTTGGTCTTTTGTGAAGAAACAGAACTTTTTTTTTTTCGGGTTTGATGGGTAAAGAGAATCAGTTGGAGACAACAAATTGTGGAGTCAATGATCACGATTGTCCACCCGTCAAGAACGAAGAACCAGCCGCTGAGGCGCGTTACAGTACAGACAGTGACTCGGGTTTACCAGCTTGTCGTGTATGCCATTCTGCAGAATCTGACAGACGAGGAGATGCTGCGTTAGGGTTTCTAGGGATTACACCTCCGGTTCCAGAAGCTCGTAAAAGCAATGCAGAAGAAACCGCTGATGATGTCAGCAAAGCTACAGAAGCTGAGCTGAAGAATTCTGTCGTCAAAAGCAACGGAGTGGAATCAGGCTTCGTCGAAATAACGAGTCCAGATGGGGAAGTTTTCATTTGCACAAATGATATAGAAATGGGAATCCAGCAGCATCAGGATGCACTGCTTGAGCTTGGATGTTCCTGCAAAAACGAGCTTGCTTTGGTACACTATGCTTGTGCACTCAAATGGTTTCTCAACCATGGATCCACCGTGTGTGAAATCTGTGGACATCCTGCAGAGAATATAAAGACTGCTGATTTCAACAAAGTGGTCATTGCCTTGAGAGATTACACGGCACCAGACCTTCTGTTACCTGTGAATACAGATTCAACCATAGATTCAGATGAAGTTGCTACCATTCGAAGGCAACGACTTAGTGAGATATCATCATGGTTTGGTCCCCATTCCCTGAACAACAACAACAACAATAGTTCTGTTGTAGCTTCTCAGGTTATGCCCGAACAACCTTTAGGTGTTGTCAACTTTGATATCTTGCCTACGGAAAGCCGTGCAACTAAATGGGCTGTGGAAGGTACCGGGATCCTACTTGCTACAGGGTTACTCACTGTTACTTTGGTCTGGCTCATTGCCCCTCGTGTTGGAAAGGTATGCAATCTATCTAAACGTGTGTCTTTGACTGGTAGTGTTTATTGGTTAACGGTACTTTATTTGTTATTTGACGCAGAAAACTGCTAGGAGCGGACTTCACATCCTTCTTGGTGGTCTCTGTGCTTTAACAATAGTCATCTTCTTCAGATTTGTAAGTAAAATCTCTTGAGTAATGTTCTTCACTCTGATAGAATTGTAATTCCTACGTCATACTAATCCAAACACACAACAAAACCTTGAAAACAGGTTGTGCTCACTAGAATCAGGTATGGTCCTGCACGCTATTGGGCAATCCTATTCATCTTCTGGTTTCTTGTGTTTGGTATTTGGGCTTCTCGTGCGAATGCTTCTCACAGTAGCCCTTGAATTCATCATCATTATCTTCTTCTTCCTCTCTGTCTCTCCATGCGTTAGTCTGTGTACTTCTCTTGGAGAAAAAAATGTACATTGCTTCATATATAAGAAAAACAAGCTCATGCTTCATTGAATATGATGAATATATTCATTATGGTTACAATGACTACTTTTACAGTTCCTCTGTACCTACTTTGTCATAATATCTTTAGACAGTTGAACAAAACAACAGAAACTAAACCAAAAAAATCGAAACTTGCTGATGAGAGTGTGATTCACCCACCAGTGGAAACCCCTCCCCAATTACCCAGAATCTGTTAAGTTGGTTAAGTCTCTGAAATCCAACAACCCGATTCCGTAATTGTATGACCCGATTTGGTATTCCGGGTCAGGAATCCGACACGGCGCGGTGGTCGTCGAATAGAATACTCTGAAAAAAGCTTCAATTTTTTTTTTTCTTCCAGATTTCAGAACTCTCAGCCCTGAGGAGGAGGAGCAAAACTCATCCAATTCAAGAACGGTTTTTGCTCCGGCGAGTCGTCCTGAAACGGAGCGGCGAAATCGGAACTGTACGGAAACTGAGGGACAAAAGCGTCATTTTGCAACAACTCTATGGAGCCGCCGCCAGTACCACCACCACCAAACATGGACTTATCATCAAAGGCGTCTAACGCATCGTCGAGCTCAAACCACTTGGGCTCGCTCTGAACTTCCCAGTGATCGGAACACGTGACATCCGGTGAAATCACGTGACTTGAACACCTCGAGTCCGACGTAGTCATCATCATCGCCGTCGGTTTCTCATCCGCCGGTAAATACTTCTCCATTGACCCCTTCTTATTGTAAATCCGACATAAAACCCAATCATCAAGCTGCAAATACAAATTCAACATCAATAAATCAATCAACCATCATCATCATCATCATCAATTCAAAAGGGATCGAAAAAAAGCTTACTCGCAAGTTGTTGTTGTTCTTGTTGGTAGTAGAAGAAGCAGATCGATCAACATTAGCGAGACGATACTCGTGCATAATCCAATTCGTTTTGATTCCTTTAGGAGCTTTCCCCGCGTAAAAGACGAGTGCTTTCTTAATCCCTAACGTCTTCGGTTTACCGATCGGTTTATCAGCTCCGGTAGCTTTCCAATAACCGGTTCCAGCTGCCCGGTTTGGTCTCGAACCGTTTGGGTATTTCCGGTCTCTATGTGAGAAAAAGTACCACTCTTTCTCACCGTACAACGCCATTCCTGCAAAATCAACAAAATCAAAGTCAAAAACCACACAGATCAAAATCTCAAATTCTCGTTGGTGTGGATTGGAGATTATTATTATTAACCTGGAAGCTCCCATGGGTTGAATTTGTAAAGATCAATCTCTGCGATAACCGGAACGTTAATCGGCTCCGATGCACATCTCCGGCAAAGATAGAACTTAACTAGCTCTTCATCCGTCGGATGAAATCGGAATCCCGCCGGTAAATTCAACTCCGCCCTCATTTTTTTGTTTTTTTTTGTTTTTAAATTATAAACCTTTGATCGGATGTTTTTGTGGTTTTATCTCGAAGATTGAAATCGAGGAGAAGAGAGCAAAGTCTATGGAGCTTTTATAAAACGAGAAGAGAGAGGTTCATGAACCACACGTGTGTAGTCTTCCTTCAGACACGTGTTGATATTAACCCGAGCCGTTTTGTTTTTTCAACGTTGACCGCGCAGCCAGCTGAGATGTACACGTGGTTTTTATTTATTGGCTGATCGACATACAGAGTATGGTGATGTCATTGCTTCCGTCATCTTGCACGAACCTTTTTGTGGTTGTGATCTGGTGCTTCTCGGTGTAGCGCAGCTTGTTCTCTTGGCTCTCTGGCTAATGTGTGGAAGTGTGACTTGTGTGAGTGGACTATGAGTCTGTGAGAAGAGTAAATTACTGTGAGCTTATCCACAGATGATTTTTTTTCGTCTCTTTCAAGTAATTGCGTACGTCACTCAAAATTGATGACGTCAACTTAGTCGCACGACGGCTTATGTAAAAAGATGCGATAATCGACCGTCTCTCGTGGACCAACATTTGACAATTCCTTCCACAGTTTTAAATATTTATTTATAAGAAAAACTATGTAAGTTCAATGGAAGAAATAAATAATGTTTACCAAAAATCATGTAAGATACATTCATGCTAATATATATGTGGTTTTCTTGAATTTAAAAGGTGAAGATATTTATGCATATATATAATATATATGTTTTTAAAAAAAATTATATATGTTAATAAAAAAAACAAAAGTGTAGAGAGATATTTATGAACTAGAAAAAAAAAAACAAAAAACAAAAAAAGGTAATGCTTCAAGATGTTGGCAAATGGAGTCGAACTCAAAATAGAAATTTTATCGAAAAAATATTAAATCATCTATAAAATCATTCACAAAAACATGTTTTACAGCTCATAAGAGTTATAAAACACAAATGAAGATAAGTAAGATATTTTAAAAATGTTAAAAAATAAACATTTAATATTTAATAATACTTAAACTTTTAAATTATTAATGGAGTTTAATTATAATATTTTAAACTTTAGATGTAGTATAAATATTTTTTTTTTCTTTGATGTAGTATAAATATTTATATTTTCAAAAATATTAATTAGTGAAATGGCTAATCCATATTGGTTGTTTTAAATCCATAAAAGGAGCTTATAGCTTCTACTTTTATTTAGTATAGAAAACTGCTATATTTTCAAAAATATTAATTATTGAAATGGCTAATCCATATTGGTTGTTTTAAATCTTATGTGGCTTAAGGAGCTTATAGCTTTTACTTTTATTTAGTATAGATTTTACTGTTTCCTTTTCCTAAAAAATCTAAATAATATAGAAAACTACTATATTTTCAAAAATGTTAATTAGTGAGATAACTAATCCCTATCCGTTGTTTTAACTTTTATGTGTACAGCTTAATGAGCTTATAACTTCTACTTTTATTTAATATAGAAAACTTTGATATTTTCAAAAATGTTAATTTGTGAGATGATTAATCTTTGTTGGTGGACAATTTAAGTAGCTTATACCTTCTACTTTTATTTGGTATAGACTAGGTTTTGAAATATTTTGATGAAAACTATATATGATTGATGATGGTAGTAAAATATTATCTTATAAAAAATTTAAATTAGTATTAAGGAAAAAGTTAAATTTACAGATACACAATTTTTTGAAATATAAAAATCAGTTGTGTTATAAAATCAAATCTGATAAAAAAAATCATGAATTTAACTCGACATCCAGGCGAGGCGAATTAAACTGATGATCTCAAATATCCTAAACCATTTCTTTGACCACCAGAAAAACAAAACAATTTTATCATCATGAATTTAACTCGTTTTCATATTTAATTGATCGCTACCACCTATGTTTTTGTGTTTTTTATTTAATATTTTATTATTTTTCATATTCTTTCTTGTCATTTATATTGTCAAATTTTGTGGTGATAGTCATCATTACTTTTACCGTCTGGTTCTTCACTATACTCTTTTTCTTCTTCATCCTCGTCAACTTCTTCACTTTTTTCAACTAAAAAACCTTTTTTTAGACTACCACACAACTTGTTAATCAATCAAACTCCAAGAACAAAATCATTTATTTTCTCATAAAAATAAAAAATAAGATAAAAAATAAAAAATGAATGAAAAATATCAACTTATCTATAAAATCATACACAAAAATATATTTTACAGCTCATAAGAAATAAAAAGCACAAACGTCGATAAATAAGATAATTTGTGTTTTACATAAATATTTATAATATTTTAAACTTTTAAAAGATTTCGAAATATAAATTTTGAACCTTTTAAAAAGTTTCAATATTTATAATATTTTAAACTTTAAAATTTAAAAAATTTAATATTTAAAAACTTTTTAAAAGCTAAGAACTTTTAAAAGTTTAAAATATTATAAATATTGAAACTTTTTAAAAGTTTAAATATTATAAATATTGAAACTTTTAAAATTTAAAAAATATAATATTTAAAAACTTTTTAAAAGCTAAGAACTTTTAAAAGTTTCAATATTTATAATATTAAAACTTTTAAAATTTTTAAAGATTATAATTTAATTTTTTGAAACTTTTTAAAGTTTTAATTTGATCAATTAAAAAACTGGATCAAACTGAATATACTTTTAAACTTGGACGGCTGATAAATCAAGATTTCCTGCTTATTCGTTGTTGGAAGCATATTAATCTTATTTATACTGGTTCTGAACCATTGTCTAAAAATTTTCTAGCCGATGTGGGATATTGTGTATAGTTCTTTTATTTCCATAAATTTAAAATTTTCCTTTTTCTAAAAAATTCTGGAAATTTAAAAAATGTTAATGAATGACATGTCAAATCCTGATTGGTTGTTTATAGAAAATTCTGGAGATTTTGAAAATGTTAGTTAGTGAAGTGTCTAATCACAATTGGAGGTTTAAAATCATATGTGGACGTCTTTAGGAGCTTATAGCTCCTACTTTTTACTTGTATAGATTTGGGAAGTTGTACACACATTTTTTATTTCTATAGATATTACTGTTTCTTTTTCCTAAAAAATCTTAAAATAATATTAAAAACTTTTTTATTCTCATAATTATTAATTAGTGAGATGACTAATCCCTATTTATTGTTTTAAATCTTATGTGACAACTTAAGGAGGTTATAGCTTCTATTTTTATTTAATATATAGAAAACTACTATATTTTCAAAAATGTTAATTAGTAAGATGACTAATCCATATTAGTTATTTAAAATCTTATGTGGATAGCTTAAAAAGTAGCTTCTACATTTATTTAGTAATTTATTTAGTATAGATTGTATATGTTAACAACAAAAACAAAAGTGTAGAGAGATATTTATGAACTAGAAAAAGAGAAAAAAACAAAAAAAAGGTAATGCAATCAAGACTTAAAAGCCCATATGAGCCGTAGCGATATATATCTTACAACCCAATAGAAGACCCATTTTATCTTAACGTGAAGGCTGTTCTCTTGGGTCCAAGTCTTGTCTTCCAAGTTCCAAATTTCAATGTCGTATACGCTTTAGTTTAAACCTCAATCATTACCTTTGTTTCGACTTTTTTCCAAATTTTAATTTAACTTTCAGAGATTTTCAATTCGAATAGGTAACTTTTTTCTTTAACAATTATTTTCTTTTCTAGTAGTGTATGTTATTTAACATATTTTTTTTAGAAAAAAATGAATTTTTGGAAATTAAATCTTGTACTGTAAAACAAATATAGATTTGAGAAAAAAATTAAAATTGAATTCAACTTACTCATTTTAGCGTCCAATTAGATTCAACATTATTCATCCACTTTATCAAAACTAGTAAGTTGATGATCTTTTTATTAACTTATAGTAAGTTCATATATATAGCTAAAACTCCAATATAGAAAGGGCATTTTAGTAAATGAGTAAGTTCGTAGAATCGTAAGACAAAGGCGAAAAGGCATGATGCCATTTTTTACAGGCTTATAAAAACCCCTCAACAGAGGATCCAATATTTTCCCAATTATTGCGAAAGTCAATCGATTCGTGTATATTTATTAAAAAGCTAGCTCCCACATCTCAAACTCAAATCAACGCCTTCGTATTTAAGTCACACTTGTATTCAAATCATAAATCTCTCTTGGCTTTTATATAATGCACCAATAGGTACACCCACATGCTTGATGTGTGTATATATATCACACACACACACACACACACACATTCGAACATTACTATCATCAGTAAGAGAGAGGAAGATGGAGTTGGGTCGAGTCTTGGGGTTTTGTTTGATTCTTCTGGGTACGATTCTTGTATTCTCCGGCGGTGCTACGGCGGCGAAAGGAGTAACGTACGATGGACGGTCTTTGATTATCGATGGACAGAGGAAACTTCTCTTCTCTGGTTCCATTCACTATCCTCGCAGCACACCCGAGGTAAATGTTTCCATCATTACATTAACTAGATACATGTGATTAGTTAATGTGATATGTTTGTCTAATGAACATTTCTGGCAAACCTTTAACCCAGAGAAAAAACATTTTAGGCAAATATGGTTGGACCATAACCTTTGTGTCATATCATCATCATCTATTGATGTAATATGACAAAACTTCTCTATCAAAAGAAAACTACTATATACATATGTGACACAAACCGTAGTTTAATTTTGGATATATATGAAAGCAGTGTTTTGTTGATAATCTCTCAAACCATAACCATATAAAGATATGAAATCGTGGCTTTTTTTGTAGTATATTACTAACTTTGTAACCGAATTCTGTTTTCACGAGTTTCTTTAAATTAATGAGAATTTGGTTTCACTTTTTTGTCATGTACTTTTTATTGCGTGAGAAACTCTTATTTTCGCTATATTACAAACTTCTTTCTTTCGTGAAAATTAAGAAATGTCTTTTTCTTTTTTTTGGCTATATATATATACATTGGTTTATTTTCTTTATTAAAGCGAGACTAATTTTGTTAGCAAGGATTGGTTTTATTAACTAATCACAAGTTCACAACGTGTGATATTCTATTAGCACACATTCATGATTTCATGTTTTGTTTACTTCATTCCTTCAAAATTTTGATTTATTTGAGCATTTTTAAACACCAGGCCAATTTTTATTTCTTACATCTTACACGTCGCTATTTCGTTCTTAAAAATTGTTGATTCATAATGGCATCATTTATTTTAATCAGTAATTGCATTATTTAAATTCTCTAATTTTATGAAAATGAAAAAAAATTATATATATTATCCAAAACGAAAAAGACATGCATTACGCAATGAAAACGGAATTGATCTGTCAAATATTAATTTTTAAATAGGTTAAATTTTTTTTGGTTCACAAGATTTGTTATAACTTCACTTTCAAGATTAAGACAGAGATATCATCCAAACACATCATCTTTGACTCCCTTGACTCTACCGATGAGGAAAACAGTCACGGGTCTCAAAACGACACAGTTTTTGGTTCTTTTTATGTTTTCTTTCTAATTTTGTCAGTGATGTCTACTTCCTTAACACTCCTATAAAGTTACCGATTCCTTTATCATGTAATTAAACACTACTATTAAATCAAAATACATCAATTAATAAAAACGTATTCATTCATTTTTCTGATCTAAAACTGATAACTAGACACAGATCCGTCGTATGTGCTTCATTTAATGTTCTTCTCATGGTTTCGATAAAATAAAATTAAAAAACGAATAATTAAGTGAATAAATTATGCTAGTATCAAATAAAAAGTCAAAATGTCAAAAAAAAAAAAAAAAAAACAATTGAAACTAAGCCAAATAAAAATATTTTAATTAAATTACATGTGATGATGATCAGTGATTATGTATTTATGTGTCTTAGTACTAGTTACTATCATTTGGTCTTTGACAACTTTAACACAATCACGTGAACAAATCTCGTTAGATTAAAAATCTCTAATCAATGAGATCCAAAGACAGCTAATTCTTATTATCATTACAAAACGCATTATCATTCAATTATATGAAAAAATATATATATATGAATAACGCGTTTTAATAAATAAAAATGTAAATTTTGTATTTTCTTATGCAGATGTGGCCATCTCTGATAAAAAAGACAAAGGAAGGAGGCATCGATGTGATCCAGACGTACGTTTTCTGGAACCTCCATGAGCCTAAGTTCGGTCAGGTCGGTTTCATTTTTTTTTTCTTTCTCAATACAAATTTTCATTTTCTTTTTCTATCATATGTGGAATTATAACATATCATTTTTTTTGGGGGGGGGGATTAAATGAATATTTGCAGTATGATTTTAGCGGAAGAAACGATTTGGTGAAGTTTATTAAAGAGATAAGATCGCAAGGTCTCTATGTCTGTCTACGTATTGGACCCTTCATCGAAGCCGAGTGGAACTACGGGTACTACTAATCGACTGACAATTATTATTGGTCTTTTTTATATTTTATGCTATAGTCAACGTATATGATTAATTACCGGTTTGTTTTTCTAGAGGATTGCCATTTTGGTTACGGGATGTACCCGGTATGGTATATCGAACCGACAACGAGCCCTTCAAGTTCCATATGCAAAAGTTCACCACTAAGATCGTGAATTTGATGAAATCTGAGGGCTTATATGCTTCTCAAGGTGGTCCAATTATTCTTTCCCAGGTAACTTTCCCAGGGTGGTCACATTAAACCGACTAATGCTTAGAAATACAACCCAATCACGGCTTCAAAACCAGTGATTTTGAGCCGGTTCAATTGAGACACTTTACCAAGTAAAATTACAATCTAATAATGAATTTAGTAGGCCGCTAATCAAATCTTTCAAGGAAGGTATCGTGTCTAATCAATCAATTACCATGGTTGATTAGTCGGTGATTAGATGATAATTATTTGAACATTAGGTAGGGAATAAATTGATTTTCTGTCAACTAATATTTTAACCGGGTTGGTTAGAATGAGACGTCCTTGTGGATTTGATTTGGCCATCGATAAGAAATTACGAGGGGTTTAGAAATTCGGTTAAAGTTTGTGAACTCAAATCAAAGCTTGTTAATGATGTGAATATGTTTGGGTTCTTTGTGGTTTCTTAATCGTATAGATCGAAAACGAGTACAAAAACGTGGAGGCGGCTTTTCATGAGAAAGGAGAAGCGTACGTCAAGTGGGCAGCACAAATGGCGGTCGGAATCAAGACTGGAGTCCCATGGATCATGTGCAAGCAGCCTGATGCTCCTGATCCCGTCGTTAGTACCATACCCGTTTACTTAATTATCTAAGATCACTGTTTCTTAAATCTTAAAGATCGATGTTTTTACTTTTGTAGATCAATACATGCAACGGAATGACATGCGGCGAGACGTTTCCGAGACCAAACTCACCCAATAAGCCGAAGATGTGGACTGAGGACTGGACATCCTTGTAAGGGTTTAACCTAAATTGTCTATTTTGATTTGTTTCCTTGTGCAAAAAGTTAACTATTATCTTTTTGTGTGATGAAAAAAAAGCTTTCAGGTTTATGGAGCAGAGCCTTATATTAGATCTGCTGAGGATATTGCTTTCCATGCCGCTCTTTTCATCGCCAAAAACGGAAGCTACGTCAACTATTACATGGTAAATGATAAGATCTTTATTAAATAATCACAATAGTAGAATCAAGAACTCACAATCATGTTTCAATACAGTACCATGGTGGAACAAACTTTGGAAGGACTTCATCTTCATATTTCGTTACAGGATACTACGATCAAGCTCCTCTCGACGAATACGGTTTGATCTTAAAGCTCTTAAACATGTTCTATGCTGAAAAGAACCCGATAATTTGATATTTCTGATATTGTTTCGTGTCTTTCAGGTCTTTTAAGACAGCCTAAGTATGGTCATTTGAAGGAACTTCATGCTGCGATAAAAGCCTCTGCAAATCCTCTGCTTCAAGGGAAGCAAACGATTCTCTCCCTAGGACCATTGCAACAGGCTTATGTCTTTGAAGATGCGAGAAGTGGATGCGTTGCGTTTCTCGTGAACAACGACGCGGCTAAAGTCAGTCAAGTACAATTCAGAAACAATGCGTATAGCTTGAGTCCCAAGTCAATTGGTATTCTTCAGAACTGCAAAAACCTAATTTACCAAACAGCAAAAGTAAGTCTATCTTTTCTATTCTTCTTTGCAAACTTTCAGATCATCCTAGTAGTAATTACCAACTTACTAAGCACATAAACCGCTTAATGAATAAAAGGTGAATGTGCCCAAAAATGTGAGATTTACGACGCCAGTTCAAGTATTCAACGTTCCCGACAAATGGGAAGTGTTTAGAGAAACAATCCCAGCATTCACAGGCACAGCTTTGAAGACAAATGCTTTGTTGGAACACACCAATTTGACTAAGGACAAAACTGATTATCTTTGGTACACTTCAAGGTAAAAATATAATAAGAGATTTTAATTCAAATTCTAATGTTTATTTATCTTTTCTAACGCAAGTTTGGCTCTTCTGATGTAAGCTTTAAGCCGGATTCACCCTGCTCAAACCCGTCTATCTACATTGAATCATCAGGACATGTTGTTCACGTTTACGTCAACAGTGCACTAGCAGGTACATTAGTATTGAAAGTAACTTGGGAAGAAAAATTAATGGGTTACAAACTTTTCATCGCCTGATGTTGATTTGCCGGTCCATTGTACTTATTAGTTTACAAGATACACATATTTCACTCTCTAGTACTATATAGCTTGATTACCCAAGTTCAATATTCATATATATGAACATATTATATATAAGTTTGCTGTTGTAGGATCTGGACATGGAAGCAGAGACATAAGGGTAGTTAAACTCCAAGTTCCGGTTAGCTTAACCAATGGACAAAACAGTATATCGATCCTCAGCGGCATGGTTGGTCTACCGGTAAGCCGTTTGCTTAATTCAGAACCCGGTTTATTATTTTCTTTTAACACACAAATGAGTAGTACATAATCATAACACTTATTTCTCAATCCTATGATTAAAAGGACTCTGGAGCTTACATGGAGAGGAAATCTTATGGACTAACCAAAGTACAAATTAGCTGTGGCGGGACAAAAACCATCGATTTGAGTAGATCTCAATGGGGTTACTCGGTAATACATTAATAAGCCTTCATTCTATGAGTCATGAACTGATTGACGATTGTGTTGATATATATTATATATGTGTTGTGAAGGTGGGTTTGCTTGGAGAAAAAGTTAGGTTACATCAATGGAAGAATTTAAACAGAGTGAAGTGGAGTATGAGTAATGCTGGACTCATTAATAATCACCCTCTCGCTTGGTACAAGGTATGCCTAGCCAGACATATTTGTAAAAAAAAAGTACTATGTAATTTATGAATATGTATAGGTGACAAATGTGAAATGTGCATTTGTAGACGATGTTTGATGGGCCGAGTGGAGATGGTCCAGTGGGACTAAACATGTCGAGTATGGGTAAAGGAGAAATATGGGTGAATGGTGTAAGCATTGGTCGTTATTGGGTCTCATTTCTCACTCCTGCTGGACGTCCTTCTCAATCTATGTAAGTTTCACATACCTAGAAACACAAAATTATATTTGATTATGTTTAACTGAACTTTACTTTTTGTTGTTGTTTGTTGTTTGATCTGGACTTGGATTTGGTTAATGCACATATCATATCCCACGGTCGTTTTTGAAACCATCTGGAAATTTATTGATGGTATTGGAAGAGGAAGGTGGTGATCCTCTTGGGATATCTTTGAATACAATATCGGTTACTGGTTCGAACCGAGCTCAGTCTCAACTATCCTGAATATTCTTTTCAATGTTCTTTGGTATCAAACCACATTGAACAATAATATTTATTGAGTGATTCAATATACAAGTTGTGTATACGTGTTGATATGACATTTTCACACACGTTTATAGTTGTATCATTGATATAATAAATCTAGTTGAATACACAGGCCGTACCAAATTAATATACAGGTTTTTCATCTAGGTGTAGTTTTTTAAAATAATATATTATTTATCAGAATATATTAACATCAGTTTCACGAATTTCTTATACCTGATAGTTAGACAGTACGTCTTCCACAATGCTCATACCATATTTTACATATTCTGGTCCAATATATACCTTCTTTATGTCTTAAACCATACGTTATAGACTTATAGTTGTCTTTAATCATTTTTTTGGGGCCAAAACTGATAGACGGCTATTGAAAGTACTGAAACTGAAAAGTTTGAAATATTCAAAAGAATCAACTATCAGTTTCGTTTCAAATTAAGTAAATACTTATCCATAGAAGATAAACTATGGTGACAACTTACAAGCTAAAATTAGGTTATATTTTTGTGGAGATGAAAAAAGAAAAAAAAAAAAAAAAAAAAAGAGAGATCCACCGATCACGGTCGTATCCCAAGTATGTACAGAAAGGTTCCAGCCTAGAGAGCCTGAGACTTTGTTGGTTCGGCGAATCTAGAAGTTGTCTCTTCACCGACACCAAGATTCTCAACAAACGTTTACGCGTCGTTTAACTGTTGAAACGCCACCGAACGTTGTAAAACACGAGCGTCCATGAGAAAGTGTCATTCACGCTCCACAAGTTTGGTGGTTTAACAAGAAGAAGCAGAGTACTTCGGTAACTGTGGGGCCTGTAAAATTTAAGATTTCAACCCTTTCGGCAATTGTAGTATTTATTTATTTGTTTGGGGTTAGGGAAAAATAAAAAAAAAGACGACCTACATTTTAACTACGATCTAACTCCAACAAATAAAAAGTTAACATATGTTTTGACCAGAAAAAAAGAAGTTAAAACATAGTATGTCTTTGGAAAAAGAAGAAGATTTTTCCTTATTGATTAGGCAGAAACGGTAGTGGTAATAATTAGAACCAGAGAGAAAAATATATATTTACAGTATCAAAAACACAAGAAAATTGGTTGGTTGGTTAAATATAGAGAGAAAAGAAAGGTAACGTGGAGACACGAATGTACCAGAAAACGTGGAGTGCAGCGTTTTTATGAAAATCTCTGTCGATTAAAAAAAAATATATGCCGTATCAAATTATCAAATCTTGCTTCATTTAATTTTGGTTTGTTATGTGCATGTGCTGTGTTTCCTTTTATGATAACGTAATACATCTACCTTACAAATCAAATAACCAAATATAAAAATTGTAAATGATTAAAAGAAAAAGAAAAAAAACAATGTTTTGATGTTCAGGATCGTTAGATGCAAGCGTAAAGCTTATTGTCTTTTTCTTTCGACGATGACGATCTTTAATTTTACGTGGCGAAAGGATGGAGAAAGGGTTTAGATCTTTTATTAGTAGGAAAGTCAGATTTGGTTACAAAAAAGTAAAAGACTTCACTTTCTCTATGTCTTTTTCTTGCTTGAAGTTGGCTTTACTTCTTCGCTAATCTAATGAACCATGGTCCATGATGATGCGCCACGCCATAGATCATCACATCGTGTTTCTCAATTATTTTTTCTTTGTGTGTGTATGTGTGTAAAAAGGGTATTTGTTATTTTTATTACTGAAATAAAAAAAAACTCAAAACTATACGTTTATATCAAGACGACCTAGATCATATGTGAATTATACGGTATCGACTAGCGAATAAAAAGACTACATTTCAAAAGATTAGGGAATGTGTCTTAGGCAGAATTTAACTATTAATTATCAACAAAATTAGCTTCAACTGCATACCTCTAGGCTCTAGTACCAAGTATAAATGTATAGTCTATACTATATAAGTATATAAGTATATAGTATATATACTAATAGCAAAAAAAATAGCTTATACTAAAAAAATAAGAGACAATATTATTATAAAAAATAAATAAATAAAAAATAGTGATAAAATCCACAACACTCTGAAGAGTGTGATTTGGTCACACACTCTCTCTCTCTCTCTTGTACACTCCCACACAAACCAAGAAAATATATTTATGGATGCCCTTAAAGGATAAATCTTTGTGTTTCCCTCCTAATTGAAAGAAGTGAGGGTTTTAGTCACTTTGAGAGAAGAACACTCTCAAGCCAAGAACGAAGAAATATGAAGCGGGTTACAGGAAGCATTGCTTCTTCCGCGATTCTAGTGGCTATGGTGTTTCTCTTGTCTTGGAGAGCCATCGATTCGGCCAATGTAACCTACGACCACCGTTCTCTCTCCATCGGCAATCGCCGTCAGCTCATTATCTCCGCCGCCATTCACTATCCCAGAAGCGTTCCAGCTGTTAGTAGTGACTTCTTCTTCTTCCTTTTTTTTTTTTCCTCCTGTCTTTGATATATCCGCTTAGTGAATGTTAAAGTTCGAAGCTTTTTTGGATTTCTGATCTTTGCTCGCATTGAATCGAATAAAGTTTCGAGCTTGTGAGGGTTGAAAAAAATCTCAGAGGGAGATTCTAGAATCCGTCTCTAACAGACATTGGGTGTGAATCTGGTTAATTTTGGAATCTTCTTGAGGATTAAATTGAATTGTATTGCAGATGTGGCCATCGCTTGTTCAAACAGCAAAAGAAGGAGGCTGCAACGCAATCGAGTCTTATGTGTTTTGGAATGGCCATGAACCATCTCCTGGAAAGGTTGGTATTGTCTTTTCAGTTATTACTCTCTCAGATGTTTGTTGAGTTTAGAGTCCCATCAGTAATTAGTTTGCTGTTGGTTTTGTAGTATTACTTTGGTGGCCGGTATAATCTAGTCAAGTTCATCAAGATTGTTCAGGAAGCTGGAATGCATATGATTCTACGAATTGGTCCTTTTGTTGCGGCCGAGTGGAATTATGGGTGATGCCCTCTCTATATAATCCCTTCTTTGTCTGTCCTTCTTTTGAAGTTTTTGTAATTGAATCTTGTGGGGTTATAGGGGAGTCCCGGTTTGGCTGCATTACGTCCCAGGAACTGTCTTCAGGGCGGATAATGAGCCATGGAAGGTTAGAAAGGATAATATTTCGGAATTTGTTTTTTTTTTTTTTTGTCTTTCTTTTCTCTGTTACTTAAACTTCTTTGCTCTGTGAATTTTTCGTTTCAGCATTACATGGAGAGTTTCACGACTTATATAGTGAACTTGTTGAAAAAAGAGAAGCTTTTTGCACCACAGGGCGGTCCAATAATCTTGTCTCAGGCAAGACAAATGACAACATATACAACAATTTCAATATTGTTTTGTTTCATTTTTAGAATGTTTATATTAATATTTGTGATTCATTAGGTGGAAAACGAGTACGGGTATTATGAGAAAGATTACGGAGAAGGAGGGAAAAGGTATGCTCAATGGTCTGCTTCTATGGCTGTCTCACAGAACATTGGAGTTCTATGGATGATGTGCCAGCAATGGGATGCTCCTTCGACTGTGGTAAGTCTTTATCGAATCTGAAACACAAGATCTATACGTACCTTCATCTTTTTGATTCATTGCATAGTTTCTTGTAACGTCAGGTTAGCTGATGGAGTGAAAATTCTTTCAACTTGTGCAAGGTTATGATGGATTTTTCTTATTTTCTTTTGCAGATTAGTACCTGCAATGGCTTTTACTGTGACCAGTTCACACCTAATACACCAGATAAACCCAAGATTTGGACTGAGAACTGGCCTGGATGGTAAGTAGATTGATATTTGGTTTTACTAACATTTCTTTGAATTCTGTTTCATACAAAGTTGGAGTCTTTTGGAGCTTCTTGTTCATTAGCAAGTGAATCTGTTTTTCGCGGTCTGAAAAGAGTTTTTCTTTTCTTCTAGGTTTAAAACATTTGGAGGCAGAGACCCTCACAGACCAGCAGAGGATGTAGCTTACTCTGTTGCTCGGTTTTTCGGGAAAGGTGGAAGTGTGCACAACTACTACATGGTAATATTTCTTAATTTATTCAATACAAGGAAGTTAGTAAGCTCTGTTTGTAATCTTATTGGAATTTGGTTGTATGTTTTGTCTGCAATTTGGTGTAGTATCACGGAGGAACGAATTTTGGACGTACTTCAGGAGGACCTTTCATCACTACGAGCTATGACTATGAAGCTCCGATTGATGAGTATGGTGAGTTTGTACTTTGTAACAAAGAAGATCACTATGTAGTGAGATAACTAATGTTTATGTCCTGTTCCTTTGTCAGGATTGCCTAGATTACCAAAATGGGGACACCTTAAGGATCTCCACAAGGCTATAATGCTCTCTGAAAACTTGCTGATCAGTGGCGAGCATAAAAATATTACATTAGGCCATTCACTCGAGGTGCACTTTCTGTTTTAAAACCCCACGAGAGACTTCTGTTTCTGTCAGAATGTTCTTTCTGATGATTTCTTTCCGATATTCAGGCTGATGTGTACACAAACTCTTCGGGAACTTGTGCTGCGTTTCTGTCAAACTTGGATGATAAAAGTGACAAGACGGTGATGTTTCGTAACACGTCATACCACTTGCCTGCTTGGTCAGTTAGCATTCTACCTGACTGCAAGAACGAGGTTTTCAACACAGCAAAGGTAACAACAATAACTGGTTTGGACAATGACATAACACGAAAACACAACTTAGCAAAAGGCTGAAGTTACATTTTGTTACAGGTAACTTCGAAGTCCTCCAAGGTTGAAATGTTACCTGAAGATTTGAAATCTTCATCTGGTCTTAAATGGGAAGTGTTCTCTGAGAAACCGGGTATTTGGGGAGAAGCAGATTTTGTGAAAAATGAACTTGTTGACCACATCAACACCACAAAGGACACAACTGACTATCTTTGGTACACAACAAGGTCAGTACCTGAATGATATTACTGTTAAATTATTTGAATTCATCGAGAAAGAACCTTAAGCAAATGTATTCAATCTGCTGCAGTATAAATGTCAGTGGCAAAGAAGAGTTCTTGAACAAGGGTAACCGCCCGGTTCTGTTTATAGAATCAAAGGGGCATACTCTTCATGTTTTCATCAACAAAGAGTACCTAGGTACTTACTTTCTAACTCTTGCGGCCATTTTATTATTTCTTGAACTTGGTTTTCTAATTGATTGTGCGTAAACGTGACTCCTGGTTTCTAGGAACTGCGACAGGGAATGGGACTCACGTGCCTTTCAAACTCAAGAAATCAGTTTCTCTCAAAGCGGGCGATAATAATATTGATTTGCTTAGCATGACCGTTGGTCTTTCGGTAATCATTGCAGTTTTGCTTCATCATCCGAACTCATACATTGCGTAACTTCCTCTACTACAGAATGCAGGATCCTTTTACGAATGGGTTGGAGCTGGGCTTACAAGTGTCTCAATCAAAGGTTTCAACAAGGGCACATTGAATTTGACAAATAGCAAATGGTCCTACAAGGTTATATATAATTCTCTGCCTAGAAACCTGTCATGTGCTCCAAGTGATTCTCTCTTTTCAATGAGTCTCTCAACACCATACCCATGAAATCTTGCAGCTCGGCGTACAAGGAGAGCATCTAGAACTGTCCAAGCCAGGCAACTCCGGCGCAGTGAAATGGACGGTGACTACAAAACCTCCCAAGAAACAGCCTTTGACTTGGTATAAGGTAATATAACTTCTTGGACAAGAACCAAGATCGTAGAAGATAAAGTTCTGTCTTCCTCTCTAAAAATCTGATCTTTTTGGTAGGTTGTCATAGACCAACCTTCTGGGAGTGAGCCGGTTGGGCTTGATATGATCAGCATGGGGAAAGGCATGGCATGGTTAAACGGAGAAGAGATTGGTAGATATTGGCCCAGGATTGCTAGAAAGAACACCCCGAATGACGAATGCGTTAAAGAATGCGATTACAGAGGCAAATTCATGCCGGATAAATGCTTAACTGGATGTGGAGAGGCATCTCAGAGATGGTAAGAGTTGTCATCATCTTTGTGTTTTTTTTTTCATTACATCTCTCTTTGTTCAAACAAGTTTGGTTTTTTTCTTTCTTTTTTTTGGCGTAGGTATCATGTACCACGATCATGGTTTAAGGCTTCCGGGAATGAGCTGGTGATCTTTGAGGAGAAAGGCGGCAATCCCATGAAGATAAAGTTATCGAAAAGGAAAGTTTCGGCGGTGCAATAAGCTACGCAAGAAGAAGTTAAAGATGATGCAAAACGTTTAGCTGCAAAGTTGAAGATGTGGGTGGGATTCATAAGCTATCAAAGGAAGATAAATTTTTTGTTTGTTTGTATTTCTTTGTTACAACTCAGAAAACAATAAACAAAAAAAATTTCCACTGATTAACTTAACTCGGTTTTCACTTTTCATCATGAAGCTATAAACTACATTGATATATATATATATATATATCTCGAAATTTTCATAATGAACGAAGCTTACAAATCATCGGATAACTGTGATATCGGAATTGGAATTAGGTCATATCTCTCTTATAAATTTATATATAATAACAATCCAAATAAATGCGACCAATAATTGTGTTTTTTCAATCGCACCATTTAGATATTTTCTGAAAAGTCGTGATGGTTCACTAAAACGGTTATTTATGAAAAATTACAATTGTTCACTGTACAATTGTGTTTATTGGAACATTCGTATCTTTTGAAATCTCTATATATTTGTCTTTTTGAACTGTTTTCATTTTTTTCCCATGACACAAAATAATATAAATTTTTAATCTCAACAGTTTTTACTGCTTTCTAAATTATTCTCTAGCATTTATTTTTTTAAAGTAAAAAAATTCCTCCAGTTCTTGATTTAACAAAAGACTTTTGGAATGATGAATCTAATTTACAACTTTTAGTTAATTTTAAATATAAAAATTTAATAAAAATACATGGATTCTTCGTTCCAAAAATCTTTTGTAATTTGAATTTGACATTTTCAATATGGTAATAAAGATGTCTTCTATTTAAAAGCAGTTTATATGCATTATTAGGTATATTCAAGTGCAGACAGTTGCAACTTTTCAATATGGTGCAGTTGCGATTTTTCAATATTAGGTATATTCAAATGCAGACAGTTACCTTTTCAATATGACATTTTCAATAGTTAATTCTAGATTCATCAATTCAAAAATATTTTTGGAATGATGAATCTAATCTACTTTTAGTTAGATGGATTATATAGTGAGTTTTTGAATTTGACATTTTCAATATGGTAATAAAGATGTTTTCTATTTAAAAGTAGTTTATATGGATTATTAGGTATATTAGATACCTTTTAGTAAAATTTTTGTTTTTATTTATTTTTTTAAAAAGAAATTCAAACAGTTGTATCTGTTTATTGTAGAGTTGTGTCTTTTCACTATATTTTATTCATATTTTTTCATCACAATTTTTTGTTCTAATAGGTGTATCTATTTAAATAGTCATGTCTTTTGAACTTTCTCTGTAATTGTCTCTTCATCAATAACTAACAAATTATAATTCATTGAAACAAATTTTCCGTTTTATGTTGAATTTAAATAATTTGAATATTAATATCTAATATTCAATGTTATTCTATAATCTAACTAAAATTTTAGAAATGGTTATACCAATATAGAAATTTAATAAAACTTATTATAGAATTTACAGTTGCATCTATTTATCATAACTTTTCGTTAAAAACTATTTAAATATTTAAAAATTATTTTCTCAAGTTTTTGAAAGTTTTGTATTTTAATTTCAATTTTTCTTTGATATAGTTTCACTCATTATTAAATACATTTTTAATTATAATTATTTAATAAAAATTATATTTACTCATTACAACTATTAGTTCAATATTCTCACTTAAGATCACTTTGTCATTATGACTTTTAAGAAAAATACTTAGGTTCACTCCTAGGATGAACCTTCTTGTTCACTTCTTCCTTTTCAACCAATTAGAATCTTCTATACATTATCTTGTTTGAAAAAATAAATCAAAATTAAATTAAAAAATAATACATGTTAAGGAAACAAATTCAGTATAATTTTTTTAAGGAAAGTTAAATATTGGCTTGGTTTAGATTTTACATTAGAATGAAATGATGTATCAGTTTGGGTTTACAAATAAGGTGATTAAGATTTAGATTTTACATTTCAAACAAAATTATATATCGGTTTGGGTGTACAAATGAAATACTTAGTGTTTAGATTTTACAATTAAAATGAAATTATATGTCGGTTTGGGTTTACAAATGAAGTGGTTATGGTTTAGATTTTACCAATTAAAACAAAATTATATGTCGGTTTGGTTTTACAAATGAGATGATTAAGGTTTAGATTTTACAATTAGAACGAAACTATATGTCGGTTTGGATTTACAAATGAGATGGTTAGGGTTTAGATTTTACAATTAGAATAAAATTATATTTTGGTTTGGATTTACAAATGAGATGGTTAGGGTTTAGATTTTAAAATTAGAATGAAATTATATATCGGTTTGATTTTATAAATAATCGGTTTAAGTTTTTAATTTTATAATAATATATACAGATTTTGTTTCCTTATTTTATTAGGAGGTCAATAAATAAGTTCTTAAATGTATTATGACATATCAGATTATCATTAGAGAAGTAAACAAATGGGTTCACCTTAGAAGTGAATCCAATAATTGTTTTTTTTTAATTGTAACTCTTTACCATAATTCTTCATTAAATATTTTATATATTTATAATTCTTTAAATATTGTATATAATATTTTTTGTTTATAAGTTTTTATTTTGATGGTTATATTTTTAATAACAATTTATTTAATATTATTATTTTATTACATTCAAATGAATTTATAATCTAGTAATTTTAAATTTTAAATTTATTTACTTTTCTTCTAAAATACTTCCGCGGGATATTGCGGGGCTCCGAGTCATAGCGGATATAATATTAATACTAATAAATAAAAAATGTCAGATAAATTTATTTTAGAAGAGAACCAAAAAAAAAAAAAGTCTCCGGTGTGCTCTCCGACGTCGTCCGTCCTTACCCTTTTCTCCTCGTCTGATTACGTGCCGCCAAAAATGTCTCTCGCGTCGGACGCCACCGTGCCAACTGTTTCCACGGTCACCGTATCTTACTCGGAGCTCAAGGTAAAGATTGATCCCGAACTTCTTGTCTTCATTTTTGTCTTCTCTGTGTTCTGTTTTTGTCTTCTTAACTTTTCTTTTTATCTTTCAATTTTATAGCAGAGCAACATAGATTTGTCTGAGAGGATTGTACAAGGATTTGGACCTAACGGACTTGGAATACTCTCGGTTAAAGATGTATGTATCACTTCTTTACAGCAACTATCATTGTTTCTTTGTTCTTAATTGGTTAAAGATTTATAAAATACATAAGCTTTTTTTGAATTTTTGCATGTAACTTAGTGTTTTATAGTTATATGTCATCTCAATTGTGTTGATTTATGAGTACAGATTTCAAATTTGAGGTTGAAGTTTGTGTTTTTAGGTTCCAGGGTATCCAGCTTTACGAAAGAATCTACTTCAGCTTGCACCTAGGTGAATGATTCTCTTTTTTTTTTTGTGTGTAGCTGATTAGTTCAATTAAAGGTTAGATTTTTATGTTTTGGAAATATCTAACAAGGGTTTATGTGATTCCGCTGTAAAGGTTAGCTGGTCTTCCTGAAGAGGTGAAGAGAGAGCTTGAAGATGCTCATAGTAGGTGAATTATTCGATTCTTTTGTTTAACTTGGTTTTAGTTATGATCTTCTATTTCATTTTTTTCCAATAACTACTCTCTTTGCTTTGTTTCTTCTTAGATACAATTTTGGTTGGAGTCATGGCAAAGAGAAACTTGAATCTGGGAAGCTTGGTGAGCTTATACAAACTTTTCTTTTATTGCTTCAGAACGAGATGAAATTTCCCAGTCTATGTCTAATTACAAAACGAGATTTCGTAGTTGCAGATAGTTGGCTAAGTAAAGCTTTTCGTTTAATATCTTGTTTGGTTCGGTTACATATTGCTAGATAACTGCAAGAACTTATTTAGATATATCTTATATTCGCTCCTTGTATAGAAGAAGTTGAAATGTAATTTTTGTGACTGTATTATATCTCTGGCCTGCTCTGATGAAAGTACTAAAAGAAAGTTTGTTTATTGTTTGTGCAGACGTGTTGAAGGGTTCCTACTATGCTAATCCTCTACAAGATGTACCAACAAGTAATCCATATGAAATACAGCGGTAAATAACATCATTTTTATGTTTGGAAAGTCTTTGGCTTATGTAGCATTCTTGTAATGTGTTGAAATATGGAATGCCCGACTGAACTCTTGTGATTCCCAGATTCTCTAGTGTAAAATTACTTGTATTCTGTAGTGTTATGTTTACATGAACTATGTGTTCTGGCAAATGTAACAGACTACTTCTCTTTTATGATTCGTTATTTCATATTCATATCATTTTGCTTACATCATGATGTAGGTATCCATCATATTGTGGATCAAACATATGGCCAAGGAATTCTTTATCGGAGCTCGAAGGAGGTAACTCGGTGATACTTGCTTTACTTTCGGGTGTCGTTAGTTTGTGTAATCGGTAATAAAGTTTTGGTGTCTCAGCTTTGAGAATGCATAGCTATTTTTATCATACATGGCATTTAGCAGTGTCATAAAGTTTGAGAATTTCTGGTATAGCTTGTTTTTTCTCAATTTTTTCCTCAAGTTTAATATTTTCCTCCAATTATCAGAGTGTTTTCCTTTCATGACATGACAGCTTTCAAAGCTCTTGGTAGTCTGATGTTCGAAGTTGGGCTTATGGTAGCTTACCACTGTGATCAATATGGTAATTACTTTTATTGGGTTTATTGAATACATATCCTTAAGACGTTGAAGCTCTATTGCAAAGATAGTTTTGGAATTGATTAGAAAGCAGAAGCTCTCTTATGAAATGTCATCCAATAAGCAGAAATTTTCACTGTATTATTATTCGGTAAAACACGATACATTATGTGACTGTGTCTGAATAAATTTATAATAAAGACATACCATATATATATGTGTGTTAAAACCATAGTATTGTAATATAAGTTGAGTAATAATATCTGAGAGATTTTTAGGGCTTGGAGGAGATGGAGGTCATGCGGGTAAGTGAATTCGGGAGGCTTGAAATCTCAAAAGCAGCAACGGAAAGGAAAAAAGAGAAAAAGTTAAGGGCTTGGAGTAAGAAATATTCCCATCTGGCCTATGTATGTAAATCCTCTTCCCTCATGTTTGTTTGTGCAATTGATTTTAATATCTTAGGTTTCGTTCTCGTCTCATGGATACTACTTTACTTCTCCATCACTCCATCAGGGATGGTTTCGATTTTCCAGGGTTTTTTTTTTTGGTTCTGATTTTGATTTTGATTTTTCCAGGGTTTTGATTATGGAGGCTCTGATTTTAGGTTAAGGAAGCCTGATGTTGGTGACTATGATTATCATCTCACCCTTTACGCTAGGCTTGCACTCTACTGCTACAATTTTGAAAAGGTAACTCTCCGATCCCTCTCTTTCATGTCTTGTAAGAAGAACCCTGCCTTGAGTTTTGTTTTGATTTTGTTTGTCAGGGAACAAACTTTAAGTTTGTGCGCTGGGTAAAGTATAATTCTATGTGCACTGCTTGCGTCGACTTCTACTTAACTTTTGAGGCCATGGATCCAGCCTGCGACTCTGTCTTCTCCTCTTTTCAGACTGTGTTCAGTAATGCTGGATATGCGGGGAGGATCTTGGCCTGCAGACCCACATGTACGTAAAGATTTTTATTTACCGCATCTTCTTAATTATATCACTGTCTATTCTTTCTTTAGAGGACTAACAGTTTCTAGAGATCACTTTTTAAAAGGTAACAAGCGTGTGAATGAATATTGGGACCGGAATGAGGATGCTATAGATCAATTCTACACAGGTGAAATGCCCAAATGGTTGTCTGATGAGGCCTTTTCCAGTGACAACAAAAAGTATTACGTGGTAATTAAGATATATGTCCAGAGAGTGGAGTTTAATCTTGTTGATGCCAGTTAAATGTAGATAAATGCATTTTTGTTTGTGCATCATCGATCACAGGTGCAAGAATCAGAGCTGCATGATAATGACTGGCTGCATCTATTCATTGAAATCATATTCTTTAAAGCAATATATCCTGTAAGTCGTTGAATTTGCAATCATTCTCTGCCACACTTGTTATCTGTTTCCTCTTACACTTGCCAATGTGACGACTCCAGGTATTGGTGGCTTCCCCTCCCTTGGAGATCAACAAGGTAGTTGTAGAAACTAAAGAAGATTACATGACTGAGGCTCGTGAGAAGCTCCACGCAGAGAATGCAATCTTCTACATAGGTTACAAATATAGAGGTGTTTCTTCAAGTGGTATCGCTGTTGATCACAAAACTATCATAAGGAAAACCATGGATGGGGAACCAGAACACATGAGTCTTGAAATTGCTTATGAACAAGAAGCGGAGTAGACAGACACTTCCTGTATGCATCTGGTCTGTTGCAATCAATTTATTAATCGCTATTTCCTTGTAACTTTAATCATGTTATATGTCTACAACTCTAGGGACTAAAACGAGTGGGATCAACATATGTATATTAATCTTCGCTAAATGCTAGCTATCTGTTTGCAACGCGTAATAGTAATTTGTATGAGAACCAATAACGCAAACTGTACTTAAACCATGGAGGTGAGTTGACTACTGACCTAAATATCTTAGGATATGTTCAGTATGGGAGTGAGCCGGTTGGGCTTGATACGGTCAGTATGGGGAAAAGCATGGCATGGTTAAACGGTGAAGAGATTGGAAGATATTGGCCTAGGATTGCTAGAAAGAACACCCCGACTGCGATTACATAGGCAAATTCATGCCTAACTGGATGTGGAGAGCCATCTCAGAGATGGTAAACTAGAGGGAAGCCCTTATTAGAGTTCTCAAATTTGATCATGGTTTTTTGGCTAAGGTATCTGTTAAATTTGGGTTTATCGTGGGCTTCTAACTAAAAACCAATTGGCAATTAGTGGATTGACGCTAAACCCTTTATATATTAATGATAGTCTTTTTAAACATCAGATGTGAGACTTGTTTTGTATCCCAACAATATCATGTTCCAGGTAGGGATCATGAATATTTGGGATTCATATGCAAACCTTACATTATCAATTAGGAGCAACACCACAAGATATTCATTCATTTGTTAACAAACCTTACATAATCAAAGCTATAACATTAGAACTCTCATTCTATCTCCTCAATCACCACGCCACCGCCTTTTCGGAACTGATCTGTTTTCTTCATTTTCGGAACCCCATTTAGCTCAACCACCGAGTTCTTCTCTGCCCTTACAGATGATTCCAGAGCTTGCCATACTTCACAACTCTGCTCATTGACCCAACACATCATGAAGAACACTTTCCTCTCTGCAAGCTTTAGTCTCTTCTTCAAATCACGACCTGACGATGATTTTACTTCCAGTATTGCACCATGAATCAGCCTCTGGAGATCGCAGAGCAAGCACACAATAGCTCCAGAGCCAAGAAAAAGCAAACAAATCACATCATCGACCAGGTTCAACCCGAACTTGAGACCGCCACCAAGGTTTTTATAAGCCGAAGAGCAAGTCTGTTCCAAGCAAAAGGACAAGACTTCCTTAATGGTCTCAGGTTGTGCATTGTGACCCAAAACAGATGAAACAGTCAAGACCATTGTAGCTGAACCTAAAGAATCGGATTGCCACTCTCCATTGTAGATACGGAGAGTAAAGCAATAACTGTATACAATGTCAATCAAATGGATTGGTAAGAGTGGAGATGGATTCGTTGAGCTAAGCTTGCTTAGTGAGATCAAAGGTGTATCAGGCCCTCTCGGGATCTCACTCACAACTCTGGCCTCTTCCTCCTCCTCTTCTTCAACACACTGAACGAGTTGTGTACCTCCGCGTCCAAGAGAGATCGTTCGAGCTGAAGCACGTAACCACCAAGGATCCCATGGTTCGATCATTTTGCTTAATTCTCCAGACGCTAAGGCTCTTTGGAACCCTTTTCTCTCTTCTAAGCTCAAATCATCAAGACTGACTTCATCTCCGTTCATAATCCTCTGCATAATCTCCTCCGGTAAGATTGAACCTTCATCATCGTCATCCGTGATGCTATCAATTCCCCCATCTTCTTCGTGAAACCTTTTCAAAATCTCGAGCATCTTCGTTTTGGTTTGATCATCAGATCGAACTTGCTTCAACTCATCGTTTACATTGTCTCTCATGAATGATTCAGTACACTGGACGCTGTGGGATTTGTAACAAGGAAGGGAACAGTAGCGGAAGTTGCATCGAGGACAAGTGTACTGCGAGAACTGCTTATTACATACATGGCATATAATCCGCGAAGACGAAGGGTTCAACGGAGACGAATTTGAACTCTCCGACGTAATAATCGTCTTCTCCGGCATCGTCTTCTCTTCCACGATTCCAATTTCCAAAATTAGGGTTTTGCTTGAAGAAGACAGATCTAGAAACTTACATACCCGGAATTTGGGCCGCGTTTGGGCCCTAAGGGCCTTAATAGTGATAAGCAGGTCGGGTTAGTCCGATCCGACCCGGAAAGATCATCTTCCTCAAGAGTTTTGTGTGTTTCCTTCCTCATTACTTGATTTACTCACTCTTAAGGATTTCCATGAACGAGGAGCCAAAATGAGATCTCTTCTCTTTGTAATATCACTCATTTGCTTCTGCTCACAAACAGCTCTTTCATGGAAGAAGGAGGAGTTTCGCAGCTGTGACCAAACTCCGTTCTGTAAACGCGCTCGATCCCGTACTCCCGGCGCGTGTTCCCTAATCGTCGGCGATGTTTCCATCACCGATGGAGATCTCGTAGCGAAGCTTCTACCGAAAACCCCTAATCAAGACGATGGTGATCAGATCAAGCCGTTGGTTCTATCTCTCTCGGTTTATAGGGATGGGATCGTGCGATTCAGAGTCGATGAGGACCATTCGCTGAACCCGCCGAAGAAGAGGTTCAGAGTTCCTGATGTGGTAGTGTCTGAGTTCGAGGAGAAGAAGATCTGGCTTCAGAAAGTAGCCACGGAGACGATCTCCGGAGACACTAGTCCGTCTTCAGTAGTCTATGTATCCGACGGCTACGAGGCGGTGGTGCGGCACGATCCGTTTGAAGTGTATGTGCGTGAGAAATCAGGTGATCGTCGTCGCGTCGTGTCATTGAATTCTCATGGATTGTTTGATTTTGAGCAGTTGGGGAAGAAAACTGAAGGAGATAACTGGGAAGAGAAATTTAGGACTCATACAGACTCAAGACCATTTGGTCCTCAATCTATTAGCTTTGACGTTTCGTTTTATGATTCCAGTTTCGTTTATGGAATCCCTGAACACGCCACTAGCTTCGCCTTGAAGCCTACCAAGGGTCCTGGAGTTGAGGAATCTGAACCATATAGGCTGTTTAATCTAGATGTTTTTGAATACGATCATGAATCACCGTTTGGTCTTTACGGGTCGATTCCGTTCATGGTTTCACATGGGAAATCTGGTAAAACTTGTGGATTTTTCTGGTTGAATGCTGCGGAAATGCAGATTGATGTGTTGGCTAATGGATGGGATGCAGAGAGTGGTATTTCTTTGCCTTCCGGTCAGAGTAGGATCGACACATTATGGATGAGTGAGGCAGGGATCGTGGATACATTCTTTTTCGTTGGGCCTGAGCCAAAGGATGTTGTAAAGCAGTATGCAAGTGTGACAGGTACGTCAGCCATGCCCCAGTTGTTTGCCACTGGTTATCACCAATGTAGGTGGAACTACAAAGATGAGGAGGATGTGGCACAGGTGGACTCGAAATTCGATGAGCATGATATTCCTTATGATGTTCTCTGGCTTGACATCGAGCATACAGATGGGAAGAGATACTTTACATGGGATAGTGTCTTGTTTCCTCATCCAGAGGAGATGCAAAAGAAGTTGGCTGCGAAGGGTAGGAAGATGGTCACCATTGTGGATCCTCATATCAAGAGGGATGACTCGTACTTCCTACATAAGGAGGCTACTCAGATGGGACACTATGTTAAGGATTCATCTGGAAAAGACTTTGATGGTTGGTGTTGGCCTGGTTCATCATCTTACATTGATATGCTGAGTCCAGAGATTAGAGAATGGTGGGGTGGAAGGTTCTCGTATAAGAATTATGCTGGTTCAACTCCTTCATTATACATCTGGAATGACATGAATGAGCCTTCTGTATTCAATGGTCCAGAGGTATAACTTTCTATCTGATTGCTTCTTTGTTTGATCTATAGAGCAATTATGGATAAGTTTGAACTCTGGTTGGGTATTTTATACATCACTCATCTTACATGATCTGACACCTTTTATCAAATTTTTCACTAAAGCAAGTATTTTAAGATCAAGAGTGGAGTGTAAGCTATGATTGCTTATGTTAACCTATGTTGGTTTATGTAGAGAAGTTTCCTTATTTCCCCACATTTAACACTTATTTATGTAAATAGTATCGTTTTGATGAATACTGACTGAATTTTTGTTTTAAGTAGGTTACTATGCCAAGAGATGCATTACATGTTGGTGGTGTTGAACACAGGGAAGTTCATAATGCTTATGGATATTACTTTCACATGGCGACTTCCGATGGGCTTGTTATGCGTGGAGAAGGAAAGGATAGGCCTTTTGTATTGTCAAGAGCAATCTTTCCTGGCACTCAAAGATACGGAGCAATATGGACTGGGGATAACACAGCCGAATGGGAACACCTTAGAGTTTCCATTCCAATGATATTAACTCTTGGTCTTACTGGAATTACATTCTCGGGTACAAGAAATTTTTGTGTTCAAATCCTGCTAAAGTTCTTTTATTCTCAAATCTAATGTAAGCTTTCTTTTCTTTTGCAGGAGCTGATATTGGTGGGTTCTTTGGAAATCCTGAACCAGAACTATTAGTTAGGTGGTACCAAGTGGGTGCTTACTATCCATTTTTCAGGGGCCATGCTCATCATGACACCAAAAGACGAGAGCCTTGGTTGTTTGGGTAAGATGTGATACCGTACTTATCTTTTTCTTGTCAAGACGTATTATTTGAGTATAATAGCTCCAGGTCTCTGGTCTATGAATTTGTTTAATGGATGAAAAAACAGACAAAAGGATATTATTTTATTAAGCAGACAGACAGGCAGGGATCATGCAACTGAACTGACAAGTGAATAAGATAGCGGATATTAGAACCTGGTGTTGCACTCTAGTTTCTAGTCAGTTGATCTTATCAATAGTTAACAGATTAATTACATCAAGTACGCATTTCAATGGTTGTCTATAGGTTTCTCTGCCTTTGATTTGCGGCCTCATTAATTTTGCACTTTCTCATTCGAATCAAATTAATGTTATCTTGTTTCAGTGAACGGAACACAGAACTTATGAGAGATGCCATACACACTCGTTACATGCTGCTCCCATACTTCTACACATTGTTCAGAGAAGCAAACCTTACGGGTGTTCCCGTTGTACGCCCATTATGGATGGAATTCCCGCAAGATGAAGCTACTTTTAGCAACGATGAAGCTTTCATGGTTGGTGATGGTCTACTGGTTCAAGGAGTTTACACTAAGGTACTTGAGCGCTTGAGTACAACTTCCTATTGAATTCTATCTTTGCCGTGGTGTCTCTATACTTAATTATCATCTCCAGAGAAATAATCAAACCTGCCCCATTCCTTCTTGTCGTTATTTATGCAAAATCAGGGAACAACACATGCTTCCGTGTATTTGCCTGGAAAAGAATCATGGTTTGACCTGAGAAACGGTAAGACTTACGTTGGAGGCAAGACTCACAAGATGGACGCTCCAGAAGAAAGCATTCCTGCGTTTCAAAAGGCAGGAACTATCATCCCAAGGAAGGACCGGTTTCGGCGAAGTTCTTCTCAAATGGACAATAATCCTTACACTTTGGTACGTATCACAATGTTATATCATATGCTATCAGCACAATGAACAAAGTAAATCGCTCGGTACTGGAAGATGAAATCCATATGATAAAACTATGTGATCTAACATCTAAATTCCTTCAGGTAGTAGCGTTGAACAGTTCTCAAGAAGCAGCTGGTGAACTCTACATCGACGACGGCAAAAGCTTTGAATTCAGGCGAGGCGCTTACATCCATCGCCGCTTCGTCTTCTCGAATGGTGTCCTTACATCAACAAACTTAGCTCCTCCACAAGCTCGTCTCTCTTCCCAATGCTTGATCGACAGAATAATCCTCTTGGGGCACAGCTCGGGTCCGAAATCTGCATTTGTCGAACCATTGAATCAGAAGGCAGAGATTGAGATGGGACCACTGCGAATGGGCGGGCTTGTAGCTTCCTCGGGTACAAAGGTGCTGACCATCCGCAAACCGGGTGTTCGAGTGGACCAAGACTGGACCGTAAAGATTCTGTGATTGAACCATTCTCGCTCTTGGCGGTTAGAGTGGTCGAGTATCCACTTTTCCGACGACGGAATTGCACACTTCTTTAAATATATTTTCGGAATTTTAGACTTAAATAGTTGTAAGAGCTAACAGTTTCGATCGAAGTCACTCGGATTGTTGGTTATCTTTGATATAAAAAAAAGTTTAGGGGGAGGTATTGATTTAGGATTTAGAAAGAATTTTAATGATTTTAAAAGTTAGGTAAAATATATTGTTATACAATCAAGACTTTTAAAAACTCTTTAAAAATTTGGTGTTATTGGTTGTGGATTTGTAAAAAGTTATCTAAAATCTTGATAAATCTAGTGTTATTGGATTAAGAGTTTTATAAAGTCATTAAAAGTTTTATGTTATTCAAGTAAAACAAAAGAATCTTGGATTGTTAATGAATTCAAATTTTATGTTATTGGTTTAGGATTTTATATCATTTCCTTCATAACAAAAATCATGAAAACTCTTTTATCAAATAGAAAGATTTTACAAGATTAGAAAAAACAAATCATCAAGATTTTAAAAAACTTCCTAAACAATCTCTTAGAATCCTTCATTTTTAACTTTCAATTTTCTATGATTATAACAATCAGCAAAAACATAAAATCATTAAAATTCTTTCTAAATCCTAAACCAATACCTCCTCCTTAGATTTTGATAATTTCAGAATGCCTGGTATCATCATCATTCACAATCCATTAAATTCTGGTTATGTCGAAAGAATTTAGTTTATAGTCAGACCGGCCGGTCTAGCCAACCATACCGTTTTGCTCAAAATATCTTTATCTACACTTGCAAATAATGTTATCTTTAATTGCCGCCTAATTATTTTCAAATCCTTTACTTTTTACCTAATCAACCCATTTGAAATCTAAGATTACATTTTAGGTTTTACTAATGAGAAGATTCGCACGCTTTTTACAGTCATGCATATTAAAAATCAATCAGATCAGATTCTGTGGGATCGATCTGATTTTTCAGACAACTTTTAAACATTTAACTTGTTGTTGTTTACTGTTTTAGAAACTCAAGTATGTAATCTAAAGTACATATGTCGGTATTAAATAATGTTAGATCCGTGTAGGTGAAATAAGATGCCAAAGTTCCGTGTAAAAATAAGAAGAGTCACGTAACTTCTTAACCTAATTCTTGTAGTATTGTAGGTAAAAGATATACTCGAATTCTCGAAACAATTTTCCGTTCATGAATCTCGAAATTAGAAAGAAAATAATCTAGTGAATATAAGAAGAAAAAAAAAAACAAAAGAATCTTGGAATTCAAAAGGAGGATTTTTATAAAGTATTCAAAGATACTCTTAAAAAAATAGTAATGGTGGATAATTAATAGCAACTTGCATGACAAATTCGATTCTCTCTTCTCTATACATATCATATCATGCATTTTTAGCTTTACATATTGTTCGTCTAAACTAAGAATATTTGTGGCCGAAATCAACAATTGACAACTTATAACCTTTTCTTTATTGTCGATCGGAACTTAAAGTCTCGTACAACTAATAGTACATATTAATCAAGTATCAAACACACTTTTTCTTTTTTTTTGTAACATTAATTAAGTTTTACCTTAATTACGAATCATTCTTCTAAAACCAAAAAAAAAAAAAAAAAAAAAAAATCATTAGCAAAATTATCCCGATCGAAATCCATGATAAATACTCTGGACCTCTATCAAATCATTCTAAGTTTTTTTAAAAAGGAAATATATCGCCCTCTCTTCATGAACCGTATGATTTACAATACATTATGCATATATGTTCGAAGATATTTCAGACCATACTAATTTGAAATCGATGAATACTGGTAATGAATCAAAATTATAATGCGGTAATGCAGAATATATTCCTTATTTAATAAAAAAAACAAAATAAACCTAGTTTAGCTGATGTCCTAATATATAAATGTTCATTAATACTTAATATAACCTAGGGTTCGGAAGCATTTGAATTAAGAATGAATTTTGTTCATTATTAATTAATACGAGTGATTAGATCGAATCCAAAAGGTATGGAGGCGTAAACACAAGCATTTGATATATTTTTTACGTATCTTTCACTAAAAAATAGAGAAAACAAAAGCATTTGGAAAAATATTCTCAATACATATTGAACGTTTAGCCAAAGAGTGAATATTAATACCCACTCTAAAATCCCACATCATAAAAACAATGAAATAAAAGTGTATGGCTTATGTGGCCGAATTTTACAAATCTGATATGTATATAAAGTATTATTTATAAGAAAAAAAAAAAAAGATTCCCCACTTTTGATGGCTTATAAAAGGTGATGAACCAAAAACAATCAAAAATGCAGCAGCAACTGCTCTCTCCTTTATTTCTCTCTTCTCTGTATTTCTTTCTTATTCTGCATAGCATTTTTTTTGTGTGGGTTAAGTTTTGTGCATAGCCCTAGTCTTAAAGCTTAGTCTCCATAAGAGAAGGTACTAAGTCGTATATATAACAACTACTCTCTCTCTCTCTCTCTCTCTCTCGAAGTTGTTTTATTTTTGTATATATAAAAACTATATAACCGCCAATAGTCGTTAGTCAACTAACAGTATTTCAAAACTAGTGAGACCTCTGATGATAACTTTGATTTCATACCTACAAAACCTGCAGATGGATGTTCCACGGCCAGCTTTCAAATGTTTCGATGACGATGGCCGGCTTAAACGTTCAGGGACGGTTTGGACCGCGAGTGCGCATATTATAACGGCGGTGATTGGATCTGGTGTTCTATCGCTTGCATGGGCCATTGGTCAACTCGGTTGGATCGCAGGTCCTGCTGTGATGTTCTTGTTCTCTTTTGTCACTTACTACTCTTCCACTCTTCTTAGCGACTGCTACAGAACTGGAGATCCTGTCTCCGGGAAGAGAAACTATACTTACATGGATGCTGTCCGATCAATCCTAGGTATCTACAACATTCATTTCTCTCTGTTTTCCTATGTGCATGCTCTGTTTTTGCTCTGTTTTGTTGTTCTGAAATGCTCTGTTCCTGTCAGGTGGGTTTAGGTTCAAGATCTGTGGGCTTATTCAGTATTTGAATCTCTTCGGTATCACGATAGGTTACACAATCGCAGCATCTATAAGTATGATGTGAGTCTCTTTTTCTCATTCTGTTGGCACTAAAAATAATGATTCAAAAAGCCTTAAAAACTTGGTGAGCTTTGCAGGGCGATCAAGAGGTCCAACTGTTTCCACGAGAGCGGTGGGAAGAACCCGTGTCACATGTCGAGCAATCCATACATGATCATGTTTGGTGTTACCGAGATCTTGCTCTCTCAGATCAAAGATTTTGACCAGATTTGGTGGCTCTCCATTGTTGCTACGATCATGTCCTTCACATACTCTGCAATCGGTTTAGCGCTCGGAATCATTCAAGTCGCAGGTAAAATAAATGAAAACTCTTTAAGACTCTTCGCAAGAATCAACAAGACATTAACTAACTCTTATGGGTTTCAGCAAATGGGGTCGTCAAGGGAAGTCTCACAGGGATTAGCATAGGGGCAGTGACTCAGACACAGAAGATATGGAGAACCTTTCAAGCACTTGGAGACATTGCCTTTGCTTACTCATACTCTGCTGTACTTATCGAGATTCAGGTAAGATAAAGTGAAATAGTATAAAGAGTCTGACTATAAGATTTTTACAAAAAAAAATTGACATATCTTGTGGGGGTGGTGTGGTGTTTTCGAGTAGGACACTGTAAGATCTCCTCCAGCGGAATCAAAAACGATGAAGAACGCCACAAGAATCAGCATCACCGTTACAACGACGTTTTACCTGCTATGTGGTTGTATGGGCTATGCCGCTTTTGGAGATGCAGCACCGGGAAACCTTTTAACCGGTTTTGGTTTCTACAATCCGTTTTGGCTTCTCGACGTGGCCAACGTTGCCATTGTAGTCCACCTCGTAGGAGCTTACCAAGTCTTTGCTCAGCCCATTTTCGCCTTTATTGAGAAACAAGCTGCGGCTAGGTTTCCCGACAGTGACTTGGTCACCAAGGAACACGAAATCCGAATCCCCGGTTTGAAATCACCGTACAAGGTCAACGTTTTCAGAACGGTTTACCGGAGCGGGTTTGTGGTTTTGACCACCGTGATATCGATGCTTATGCCGTTTTTCAACGACGTCGTCGGTATTTTAGGAGCGTTAGGGTTTTGGCCTTTGACGGTTTATTTTCCGGTGGAGATGTATATAAAACAAAGGAAGGTTGAGAGATGGAGTATGAAGTGGGTTTGTTTGCAGATGTTGAGCGCTGGTTGTTTGATGGTCACGTTGGTCGCAGGAGTTGGTTCCATCGCCGGAGTAATGCTTGACCTTAAGGTTTACAAGCCGTTCAAGTCTACTTATTAAACAACACCATGATGAAGTTCAAGTACTTGAAGAAGAAGGTGTTGGAGGACAACAGACAAAGATACAAATTTGGTGGCTAATTTTAATATATATTTCATTTGGGGAAATGTGAATAATGTAAAAGTTTCTTCGTTTCGTATAATTTTTATCTTGCGTTAATTTATATACATATATATCATGTGTTCTGAAGGTAAAATTAATATGTTGTTTACTTAAAAAAAAAAAAAAATTGTGAACCAAATATGGATTTCAAGAAAAACAAACTAGTGAGACTTTATAAATAAAATTATGTATCAGATAAATTATATATTAATAACTCAGATTTGATGTCATTTGTTTTTTAAAAAAACATCTGAACATTCTATTGATATACATGAATTGTGGTCACATAGTTGCAACACAACACCTTATTCGAACCAAACCATTAAATTAAAAAGGGAATTTGGCTAAGAATGCCATTTTGCAGAAATTTTTTTTTAGAAATGTCAGTTTAGTTTAGGGCTTGTTCAAAATGCCAGTTTCTATGTTTAAATATGGAGGAAATGACGAAAGTACCCCTGCATTAAAAGAGGAGAATATAAGCGAAGATATGTCTTCTCATTTAATGTGGTAGTTTGCGAAAAAACATGTCCTCGCATTTAATATGATCAATTCCGAAAGAATGATGTTTGTGGGTAGGGGGCGAAAAAGCTAGAATTGCATTAATTGGGGTTAAAAATGTTTTCCATGTTGCTGGAAAATGTCCACCGGTTGTAGACCATCCCTAGTGCGGGCGTCTTCAGCAGACCTACAAAGTATGAGAATGGACCAAACAAGTCACATAATAATTGATCAACCAAATGCATACTTGCAGGAGTTGGAGGTGGACAAGAACCTTGAATTTGGGTTGTGGTCCATCATGTGAGAAGACCTGCAGGGTGGACAACGTTGCATTCTTAGAACCCGACAACAAGACAGAAAAGTGATAAGAGATGTAAACACGGCAGACAAGATTATGGGATTTAGGATCTGGTCCATCGGGCAACCACTTGATTTGATAGAAATGGTTATAAAGCAAGGACGGAAAATGTAGTTTAGGTGGACAAGTATGTGGGTTTTGGTATGTGGTCCATCTGCTGAGATGACCACATAGAGTGGATAAACAAGAACGAAAGAATAAAGTATGGTTGGACATACATTGACTGTTGTAAGTTGTGTAACAGAGGTGGGACAGTTGCAGTGACTGCATCGTCGTCAGATCTGCAACATGACAGACATGTTTATGGTGGAAGGCGATAGAGAAGTAGGCGTCTCTTCAATCGGATTGTCGATGATAGAGATTAGAGAAGAAGAAGCGATAGAGAAGAAGATGAAAAGACGATAGAGATGAAGAAGCAAAGAATTCTGCGGAGAGAGAGGAGAGAGAGTTTGCAGTTTACGAAACCATACATTGGTTTCTTTTTTTTTCAATGATATATATATTTTTTTAAACAGTAAGATGAATGAAAGGTTTTTTTGTCTTCTTGCAATTGCTTTGTGGCAGACGGAAAAAGAAAATATCAACAATGGCATTCTTTAAAATATTTGCCACTGTTCATAGCATAATCAGCAAAATTCTCATTTAAAAATGTGACATTCAAAAAGTCAATGGAAGATACATGCTAAGGGGAGCACTAAACAGCAGAGGACAAAAGTCTCTCAGATTTAAAGAGCTCATGCAACCAAACCGGGAAACCCATCGCCATATAAGATTGAACACGAGAGTCCCTAGAAGCAGTTTGAACTATGAGAGAAGCTCTTATGTTTGCACCAGCACCTTGATGTTCACTCATCAACATTCTCCAATCTAAGATGTTATATCCAATGCCAACTTCATTTAAGAATAATATTGATAGGAGAAATAAGGGCCAAGCTTTTGGTCATGCATCCCTAATAATAAATAACTAGATTAGGACCCGCGGTGTACCGCGGGACAAATTATTTATAACTAAAACATTTAAATTATAAGTTGTATTTATAAGTTTAAACCATATAATACTGAAATACCATTTATTTTTTATATAATATTTATTAATCAATTTAATTAGATATGTCTATTCTCGGAAACTGATAGTGTTAACAAAATAATGAAATGATGTTTTACTCGTTTAACACCAACTTAATGATATTTTAAATTTATATAAATATCAATAAAACCCGTCCCGCTATATAACTCCGTTCCAAGATATTTTAACTCGCAGTACTATATAATCTTAATTTTTAATATTTATTGTTTTGTATTGTAAATATTAGATTGAGTTGATATGTTATTTATTAAGGTTGTAACCATTTACATTTTATAAGATTGATGCTTCTTATAAAGTTTAAATATTTATATTACTTAGAATTCTTAAAACGGTTGAGTATTTCTAATATTTGAATTTTCTTAAAAGTTTAAATATATTATTATTATTTTAAAGGTCTTCTGACCTTTTTTAAAAGTTGAAATATTTGTAATATTTATATTACTTATAAAGTTTTTTAAACTTTATAAAGTTGAAATATTATTAATATTTTTAACATTTTATAAAGTTTAACTTTCTGAAAAACATAAATATTTATAATATTTATACTTTTTATAAAATATAAATATTTATAATATTTAACTTTTTAAAAGTTCTAAATATTTATAATATTTAACTTTTAAAAAATCTTTAAAATAAAGAACCGGAATATACCAAATAAAAGTCTTTTAAGTTTGAATGTCTGATATATCAAGCTTTCTACTCATTTGTATTATGAATCTTTTTGGTCTCTTTTATAGCATGACTCTGAACTATTGCCCAATTTTTTTAGGCGATGTAGGATATTATACCCGTATTTTTTATTCATCTATTGAGTAATTATGTAATAGATGTCCATTTTTAAAAATTTGTATTACATCACATGCATGAAAAAATCACAATTTTTATTAACTAAATATATTATAGAATAATTCAAAATAATTTAAATATAACTTTAAATAAAAATGAAAGGGAATCATTGAATGAAGTACAAAGATTTCCTTTTTTTTTTAAATCTTACTTATAATTAACTTTGAATTTTTGGTAACTAATATTAAAGTTCATACATTAAATGTAAAAAAATTTCCAAAAAGTATTTTTGAGCAAAAACTGCTGCAAAAATACTAGTATAGATCTATTACGAAAATTGAGGGGAAATAAAGCAAGAAAATGTTGGGAATGGAAAACTCGTGGAGGAGACATGACGAATCATTAGAAAGTTTAGAAGATGCGACTTGGAACTGAAAAATGGTAATAGCATGGAATCGAATCTAAATGACATATCGATTTCGAATAATTAAGAAAGTAACCCGACACATAAAGAGAAACACTAAAAGAGCAATTTGGATGGTTTTGCTTCAAAGAGGAGAATCACCCAACTAATCAACCAATAGAATTTTTCTTCACTAACGACAAAAAAAAATACTACTAGGTTGGCGGATAATATAATGTAGGATCTTCTATTTTTTTGTTTGACTTCGGATTTTGAAGTATTACCGTTACTATTACATAAAAATACATAACTTTAATTTTCTTTTTCGTTTCCCTTTCACTCATACATAATTTTTTTTAAAATAAAGTTAATACTGTTACTATTATCTTATTTAGTTTTGATACTCATTTAAAATATTTAATTATATAAACACTCAACGAATATTGAATTTTTTCTTCAATTTTCACATATTTTTAGAATACTCGTAACACTAACTATCTCAAACATACGAAACAAAAAAAAAAAACATCTTTTGAAAAAAAACAGAAGCTTTAAGAATTGAAAAACAGAGAACCAGAAGAAGACATTATTGTGGTGAAGGAAAAAAAAGTACCGACACTAGAGACTAGTACACGGTTTACAGTTTATAACTCCCCAATGTAATAAAAAGAGTCAATATAAGGAAGCATTACAAGTTACAAACTAAAAAACAACAACAAAAAGCCAATCCCAAACTAGATAGACATACTTTAGACCAAACCTCAACCCAAAAGAAATCATTTGAAAAACCTTCGAACCCAACCGAAGTAAAAGAGAACCGAGAAAAAAAGAAAAGGAATTGTTTCAAACTCAAATTCGTACACGCTTGACATCAGTTTGTGGGACACTGATATCACCTCCATTCCCTTTGTTTGAACCATCGGTTAGACCCTAACAAACAAAACCACAAACAATCACTTATATACTTACTTAATCATTGAAAACAATCCAAGATCTTGAAAGGCTTGCTTTCATCTGGTTAAACTTTATTAGAAACAAAAGAAAAAAAGAAGCTTACAGTTTCATCAGGCACAACCGCATATCTCTCTGAAGGTGACACCCAGCTTTTCCCTGGCAACAAGCCCATGGAAGAATTGAAACATTAGATCACTTGTTGTATTGTTTGACGAATAGTTAAAAGTGGTGTTTCTATAAATACCTGAAGACGGATCAATATTAGAAGATTCTATATGTTGTCCCCTTGCTCCATCCACGCTCAGTGCCTCTATAATCTTTGGAAAGTTCCTATTATACACGAAACCAGATATCCATTTCCCATTATCAATGCTGGGTATTGAATGAGATAGTAAAGCAACGATTTTGGTGGAAACAACGATCTAGATGGCCAACTTTCTTATTTCAGATCATACACCATGATATGCAAATTAGAACACACAGATTTATGAGCGTCTAGATGATCACACTTTTACCTGTCAACGGACTCTCCAATGCCGAGCTGTCCATTTGTACCTCTACCCCAAGCAAACACATTATTTCTTTCAGTGACAGCCAAAGTATGTCTCCATCCACATGAGACTTGAACTACTTTCTATGAAGGTTCACAAAAATATGTGTGCATTAGAAAAGAACCAAGTTTCACAAACAATGTAACAAGCTGCTTGGTCATTGTACGACAACATACCTGATCATCGGGAAATCGCACTTGCACAGGAGAACACTGATCAAAATTATTGCCGACTCCTACTTGCCCAAACTGCAGGTTAGAAGAGAGACAATTAGATGCTTGTTTTATTCAAGATGATATACGGATTTTGTTGCTTTCTTAAATTACCATCCAACTGCATGCATAAAAGAAACTGAATGCAAATACCAGATGAATGTGTTCTGATATAAAGTCCAGATAATAACTAAAGACAAGAAATTTTGGACCTTATTCCAACCCCATCCATATAGTTTTCCATCTGAAGTCAATGCCATTGTATGTCTCCAACCTCCCGAAATCTGAAGAAGAAGAAAAGTAAAAAAAAAAAGTCCAAAAGATGTTGAACCAGACGAACACAACCAGCAGAAGCATATACAATGAGCCAAGTCTTCTTCAGCAGGCAATAACTCTCAGAAACTTTACCAACTTTATTCACACAGCTAGAATAAGAACAATTATAATCCAAACATCATTGCTATCCCATCTGTTGGATTATTCAGGTGTACAAATATGTATTTCAGGACGGCTATATAGAGTCTAAGTGAAACCTGGGAGATAAAACTGTTGCCCAGTGCTTCCAGTTTGTGAGGAACAAGGTGATCCTCCAAGTCTCCATGTCCTAGCTGTCCATATTTGCTCCATCCATACGTGTATAATGCTCCAGAGTAGGAAACTGATATTGTGTGCCGCCATCCACAAGCAACCATGGACATCTTCTCACCCTAAAGTTGTAGAGCATCAGAAAAAGTTTCAAAGTAAAAAGGCGACGATGAATGAACTATACTTGATGTCTCCCACTGTTCAGATTCTGAATATCGAATGCCTGATAATACACAATATAAGTTTTTCTTTGATCAAAGGATTCTAAAAGTCTTATGGTCCCTTCCCTGAGACCCAGCAAGTGAAACTAGATGGCATATATTTGTGACCTCATCTATCTATACAGCTAAACCAGCATAGCGTAGTGCATTGTCTAGGGCAAGGCTCGTTTATACAATCTTAAGTTTATTTGATGTATACTGAATCTCAAACGAAAGATTAAAACAAGTGGCAGGTACTGAAAACAAATAAAGAATCAGAGTCAGATAGCTTACAGCAGCAGATGTAACTCTTTCAGGAACCAAGCGGTCATTCCGGTCACCTAATCCCAAATTTCCATATCTACCCCATCCCCATCCATAAAGATCACCATCTTCTGTAACCGCAGCAGTGTGTTCTGCACCAGCAGCAACCATTTTGATTCGTATTCCCTGCACCCATTACAAGTTTGAAGTGTTGGATGTAACATAAAGGATTAACCAAACTAACTACATAAACTCACGGTCTCCGATCACTACATCTTCTAACTTACCTAGTCAGAGCAATTATAAATAGATCATGTCCTACCTTCTATCTGTGTTTGCAGATAGTAAAAGGCATAGTTGCAGCTATTTATTAGACGGCCAATAGTTACCACTTTTACATTCGGTAACTTGATTTTTATGATGTTGAAGACATCTCCACCAAATGTGGACCCTTAATTAGTAAATAGTAACAGTCATATTTTTTATCAAGTTGCATAAATGGACCCAAAATTCTGAAGACAATATACTAGTAAGTTCAGGAAACTACAACGACAAAAAAGATGTGAACATTACGGTAGTAGAAGAATATATAGCGACACAAACCTCAAAGGCTTGAATCTTCCGAGGTACTAGAGAATCTTCTGTGTCCCCCAGACCAAGTTGACCATTCTGGTTGCGCCCCCAACTTTATAGACGGAAAAAAAAGTGTCAAAGGCAATGTACACTATAACTTAAATATACTTGAAGTACTTGAAATGAGATGGCTGAGCTGCAATGAAGAAGAAGAAGAAGAAGAAGAGAAAAATAGAAATACCTCTGGACCTCTCCGTCCATTGTCACAGCCAAACAATGACTATCCCCACAAGCAATCTGCTTTATGCGAATACCGTGTAAAGCTTTGATTGGCAAAGGAGTAAACAAGTCGCTAGAGTTACCATGGCCTAATCTCCCAAAATCACCCCTGCAGAAACAAAACAGATGGGAGGGAGGTAAAGAACATACGAAGGAAACAAAAGCATAGTAGTGAATGAAGAAGAGAAAGGAAACAAACCATCCCCAACTGTAGACCTCCAAGCCAGATTGAGAATAAGCAACAGTGTGATCAGCACCACAGGTAACGGAAACAATTTGGTGACCATCTAAGGCACTAAGCTGCGTTGGAGAAGGTCGATCCTCTGCATCTCCGTGACCTAACTGCCCATCCTCTCCTCGACCCCAAGAGCAAACAATGTCACCAGCTACAAAATCAAAAAACAAGTGGCTTCGTCTAAATTAAAAAGAAACACAAGAGAATCTGAGTTAGGGGAAAAAAAGGTCAGTCAGATCAAGAGAAATCGAGAAGAACACAGCCGTGTGATCAAGAGAAATCAGTAACCGACAAATCAGCGAAGAGGTAGAGAGAGAGAGAGAGAGAGACGTACAGAGGAGAGCGACGGAGTGGCTAGCACCAGCGGAGATGATAAGAACCTTACGAGGAGGAGCCGTAACTTCATCAGCCACCATCTCCTCCGCCATCGATCACAAACAGTTACAAACTCAATCGAGCAGATGAAGAAGAAGAAGATTTTATAATTTTTGTTTGTTTGAAAAAAGAAAAAAAAAAGTATGAAATTTCTAATTTTTTTTTTTGATAAATTGGGAAATTTTGTAGCTTCTCTTTCACTATCCTCTTAAGAAAGAAGAAGAAGAGAGGAGAGAGAAGTGACGACTGACGAGTGAGCGGTAGATAGTAATAAAGGCGCGATGGAGATTTGCACCTGTCACTATTTTTTGACCTTTTTTTTTACCGTATTTGTGGTGAATTTGTTTTTTTTTTTTTTTTTTTTACTATTTGTCGTACAGGCTTTTAACAAAAGGGGGTCCCTTCTTCATATAATAAATCCAAATACGGACCTCACCTGTAACGTTTATTAAATATATATATACTTTTTAAAAGGAGAAAAAATTTAATTGAGAACCGTTTCATTTACATTCGCATTAACTATATATTTTCTTGTTGATTCATTTACTCTTCTCTTTGAATTTTAACGTTAAAGAGAGAAAATTATGCCATAATAAGATAACTTATGTTTTAATTGTCTCACTGATGATGAGATTCTGCATTCAGTTGATTTTTGTTGTACGGGATACAAATTTAATTTATCAAACGTAACTGATCATCAGAGTCGATCGGCCCTTACGCACAAGCACATCATGCATGCATCGTAACTACATGCAATGGACACATACTTTACATCACATATATATATCGTTATTAACTTTGAGTTTTGAAGTGTGTTTTTTTACCCATTCGCACGTACGTGTAACGCGAATAGATCATATAATCACAATCATATGAACCTAGTCATGTACACGTGTGGAAGTATAGAGAAACTGCTCGATCAAAATATTGTTTTCTTGAAAAATCATCATCCAAATGTGACATATTCAATTTTGTCTTTTCTCTATATATTCAAAGTGAACATACTCTATATGTAATGTTGTAGCCTTGTTTTTATTCTCTTTTTTGCCAAGGTTACTTTATGTAAAGTGCTCTCTTGTAATTTCTCTTCAACATTTCATTTCTAATGATATTTACATTCTTTGCAAAAAAAAAAAAAAATAGTATATATATTATATCCAAAATGCATATATACATATTAAAAATACACAAACATACGGATGAAGTTAAAATATGGAAGAATATGTTATGAATGAATTTCTTGTTTCATCCGAATTAACTAGACCCAATTTCATCACCCTATATGAACTGAAATAAAACCAACATTATATATGCTTGTCAGTGACAAGTTGTAACATCTTTAGTAAGAAAATTAAATGAATGAAGATATTTTTGCGCATTGCCTAATACATGCATCATATGTATTGTCCTATTTTGGCATTTAAGTCAACGAGACAAAACTCTTGATCGAGATAGTCTCTAATGTTGACATTTGTTTGTGACCTCTTTCAAATGGCTTCGACTCATCTCTCTCACACTGTCACACACACACACACACATATTTGTTGCATTATCTTTTAAAATTATAATCATATGAAATAAACGTCATTATTCAGTTTTGTGGAAAAATTAAAGTGGAGATTACATGCGAAATCATCTACAATTCAAAGCACGGGACTCAAACAGTTAGAAAGGTTTTACTAAAGAGACAAGATTAGACACCTACAATAATTTAGGCTAGACATGAAGTGCTACAATTACTGTTTATAGACTTTTTATGCACATAAAAATAGAAAAAACATTGTGGTGAGTTCATGTCGATGATTGTCGATGAACAAAGTACACAATAGGAAAAAACCAGCACCCACCCACATGGGTTGTGCATGGTTCTCTACAACATTCCGATACAAGGGTCAAGGTTAGATAACATTTCAGGTATTTGCAGAAAATGTTGTAACCATATCGGTGATGAAATGGGGAAGATCATGTGATGAAACTATTTGGTTGACAGGACAGTTAACTTTAAGCTTTATTAATTACTTGAGATGCCCCGTGACAGACCCTTGGAGCGAATCATCCATAAGATACTAGAGGTAGCTTTAATGTGTTTGAGTTTGTGCCATTTGAGAATGAAGCTGCTTCACGCTCCTGCCAGATTCGTTCTCTGTTTAGAGAAAAAAAAAACATTATTAGTTTAGCACTCGAGAAAAAAAACGAAAAAATTGCAATAAATACTTCAAAGTGCAGTGAGGAACCATACGATAGGTAGCATCAACCACCACTTCATATTGTCTTTCACAAGAAGACATACATTCATCTGAACAAATTGCTACACTATTCGGCATTTAATAAGCTTTCTTGTTACTTAGAATTTCTTAACCACAGAAATTTCTCATGGATAAGATTCCTCCAGTACTGTCAAGATCCCAAAGGAAAACTATAATGCCCACATACACATAACTTGACCCACAAACTTCCATTTGACTAATCTACCAGTCAGCACTCAGTTTTGATATCTCTACACCCTCAAGATTTAGGCTAACTTGACAAAACAGAACAAAATCTTACCGCAAGATCTTAAGTTAAAACAAAATCTTTTGGAGAACATTGCAAAGTGATTACTAGGAACCAATGTTCAAGAAAGCGCTAGGCGGTATCTGGGCGGTGACCCATTGCCTAGAACGCTTTGTCGGGACCTAGACGGTTTTTAGGCGGTTTAGGCGTTTACAACATAAAGTATTACATATATAAAATTATACAAAAATATATGTTATAAAAAAAATATATAAATTATAAACAAAAGTAAGAAAATACATTTATTTAAGTTATATTAACAACATATAAATGTTTATAAATACGTATATAGATATAAAACATAATAATTTAAATATATGTAATTTAAAAATCAAAAATAAATATTAAAATTAAATTTATATAATCTTAAACGGTTTAGGCGGTTATCTAGACGTCTGCTGAATGCCTAGCGCTTAGACGGCGGCTAGACGGGTGTCTAAACCGCTTTCTTAAACACTGCTAGGAACATACAATAAAATAGAGGAAGTCAAATGGTCTGCACCGCATTTACTCCAGTGATAAGCAATAGTCCCATCAATGGCCGTGTTCTTTGAGGCATCCCTTCGGCTCTGTGTTTATTTTCAAATGTCAAATCAATCAATACTGATTCTGTTATCCAATCACCTTATCAAAACCGAAGCACAAACATTCCATTTTCAAATCGAAACAGAGTAATCTCACCACTAATTAGGTTTTATCAAACCGGCTTAAAGGCGGTTTACTTTGGTTTTGATTTGAATTTTCGGTTTAAATAATACGTTTAAGAACTAAAAAAATAGGAACTAAATGAAACTGAAGCTGGTTAGTATTTCTTCATCTTCCATCCATAACTTGAATAAATAAATGTCAATCCTACAAATGATTTTCTTCATTTCTTTTCTCTACATTTGCTTCCATGGTCCTTTCTGCAAATAATAATGATTAATCACAACAACTGTTAAAAAAAACTTCATTTCAAGATTCTTCTTTTCAGCTATTTCCAAGACTGGTCAGCAATTCGGTTGTTCGTCATTGGCATCCATAGCCGACTTATCCATTTCATCATCAGAATCAATCACATTTTCAAAGTCATAATACGGATGCGCCTGCAAATTTAAAAACCGAATGTATTTATCAAAAAAACACAAAGAAAAAAACTCACACCGGTTCATTACAAGAATGGTGAAAATTTTAGTTACCTTTGGTCGCGGTTTAACAGCTTCGAAACTATGAAACTGAGGATCAGAGAAATCAGGAGCCTGCAATATAATATATGCTCCTTTGTTTTTGTACCTCTCTTCTGTTGCCTACACAACACACAAAGAAACAAAAGATTAACTTGATCTGCATCTTATGATTTTTAGAAAATACAAATTGCGAAAGGTGTAAAATACATACTTGGAATTGTGGATAGTCTGGTGCACTGAAAATAGTGATAAGCTTTCCAGATTCGACAGTGTGATCTATTGTATATCCTTTGTCCATTCCACCAAGACCAGTTCTCTTCTCTCTAGCATCTGGACCTTCATGTGATCTGATGATTAACTGCATCAACAATAAGTAAAACATTTGATCCAAAATCAGTATTTGGGAAACAAACCAGTATCAATATTTTTTAGTTTGGTTTCACCTTTAGTTCGTATTTCTTCAAAAAATCCTCTGTGCAATCAGGACCCCAAAGAAGACCAATGCCTCTCTGTTCATTTGGGGAAAGGCCATGAGTCATTGAAGGGTCAGACCATAAAACATCCCCAGGAATCAAGTTTGAACCTTCCCAAGGAGGATCAAGAACTGATCTTCGAGCTTGCATTAACTCATCTAAAGTACCGAGTTTCAAGGAGCTCGGCTCAGGTTCTAGAAGAACTACCCGACGGTTCTTTTTCCCCTTAGTTCTCTTAGGCAAGAGTGGGCTTCGGAAAAGCCCTCCATGTGCTGTATAAACACGTCCTGCAATTATGGAAGCCAAAGGGAGACCTTCAAAGCAACCTAAACATTTGCGGTACACATGTTTTCCCTTGTCACCGTATTTTGTAAGCACTTCCCTTTCAAAACCGTACATGGATGTACAATACTTTGATTCATGATTACCACGGAGAAGGTAGACTCTATCCGGCATTAAAACCTAAACAAACCAAAAACAAATAAGCTTTTAGGAAAGAACTAAGATTTGAACCATTAGCAAAATAGATAATTAAGTTTAAGAGTTAACCTTCCAGGACAAGAGGACAAGGAAGGTCTCGAGTCCCCAAGCACCACGATCCACATAATCTCCGTTGAAAACATAAACCCGGTTTTGACAAGGAAAGCCAGTATCTTTCAATAGGAAGAGAAGGTCATGGAGCTGACCATGAATGTCACCAACGACAACAACATTGGATTCAGAATCAAGATCATTGATATGAACACAGTTACGCTCTTTGTGGAGGATTTTGGAAGCGGTGAGGACGAGAGAATCAAAGACGTTGACTGGCAATAGTGAAGGTAACTGGGAAGGAGGTAGATTCCATGAAGACCATTCGAAAGACGACATAAGCCCATGTACCCACTCGTTCGTGAGTCCACCTCCATTTGGCCATATAATGGGAGATGGTGGAACAGGTTCCATTGAAACTAAAATGGAAAGCTAAAACTGTAAAACACAATTCATAAGGATTGGTAACGGCAAGTATTTAATACCAATATATATATATATATATATATATATATATATATATATAAAATCAATTCAAACCACAGATCACAGTATTGATTAAACTAAAGAAACAAGCAAAAAGGAAGGTGATCAAAGACATAATTAAAGTTTGAACTTTTTTAGCGATCAAAACATGATTAAAGTTTGAACTTTTTTTTAGCGATCAAAGACAGCAGAAGATAGCTAACTGAAGAGCTAGAATATAAAAAAAATCGAAACAAAGCAACAACCTTTAATCGTTCAATCCATGAGAAGATAAATTGGATCTTGATATATATATATTCGTACATCTTTAAACTCAAGAGAAGAGCAATCGAATCATGCCAAAGTAGTGTTATCAATACTAAAAACCGAAAGACCAAACACAACAAAGAACAATTCGGAATAGAGTGAGACTCACAGGGTTAAGATGTGGAGACAATTCTACAAGATTCCAAGCTTCGATCTTGGACCTAGCTGTCCTTGAGTTCCGTTCCGTCGTCGAGAACAAGATTTAGGATCTGTCTGGCTTTAGATTTCACTACATGCTCTCAAACGATGACGTTTTCGAGCCAGCCAAAGTAATCAAATCAGACTCATCCCAAACCGGCCGGTTTTATTATACTTTAACCTAACCTAGATAGATAGATAGATTTATTATAAAACGCTTACTTCGATTTCGGTTTTTGATTTTTCAGTGTGGATGAAATCAATCCGGTTCAGTCGGTTCGATCTCAAATTAGATAGTCTCGGTCCGGTTTGTGTATTTCGTCTTCAACTGATTTTGATTACTTTGGACAAAACTGAAAAGGGGAGAGAGAGAGGAAACAACAAAAATTGGACTTGGTTTGAAATTGGAGAGAAGCAATTTTGGGAATTTAAGAACTTAATCGATTTCGTCTGGATCTTGCTAAATCTGCTCGTCGAATTGTTTGATTGTGTTAAATTGTTGGAGTCGACGGATAAGTGAAGAAAGAAAGATGGGGAATTTGTTCGTGAAGAAACCACAGATCACGGAGGTTGATCGAGCGACTCTATCTCTCAAAACCCAAAGACGCAAGCTTGGTCAATATCAGCAAAAGGTCTTTTTTTTTTTTTTTTTTTTAATTCTCTCTCACTTGTTAATTTCGAATTTTACTTCTTCTCTTGTTTTGGAATCTGAGATCAAATGGATTGTCATCATCTTGTTTTGTTTTGTTTCATTCAAAATATCCTAATTGTTGTCCAATGGATGATTTTGATTGTGTGTGTTTTTAGTAGTAGTGATTGAAAAAGCCTCCAGCTTTTGACTTGTTTTGGTTCATCTCTTTGGTTTAACCAACCTCCATCTTCTCAAATTTGGCTACTTTTAGCTTGAGAAAGTGATTGAAGCGGAAAAGGAAGCTGCAAGAGACTTAATCCGAGAAAAGAGAAAGGACAGGGCTTTGTTAGCTTTGAGGAAGAAACGAACTCAGGAAGATTTATTGAAGCAAGTTGATCAGTGGGTCATCAATGTTGAACAACAAGTAACTCTTTCCCCCCCCCCCCTTTTCTGTTTGTATCCAGCATCATCTCTTTGTGATGCTTCATTATGGCTTTTCAAAGAGACGTATTTCTCAAACTTTCTTGTGAATTATTTCAGTTGGCAGATATTGAACTTACGAGCAAACAAAAGGCAGTGTTTGAGAGCTTAAAACAGGGTAATAGTGCTATTAAGGCCATTCAAAGCGAGTTGGACCTTGATGATGTTCAAAAACTAATGGATGATACTGCTGATGCTAAAGCTTATCAAGATGTGAGTCAAAAACTTTTGGAATCTTATCATTTAATGTGTTGCGTTTATGATTCAGTATTATGTTATCCGCTTTGTTAGAATTTGAATATCTTCATTGTTGATTCCCTGGTAAACAGAGAAGTTCATTAGCAGCTTCCTACTACCTCTTTTTACATTTTGTTCTGAGCTGTCTAGATTGAGTCGTTTAGTCGAGCTTTTGTGTTTGATGATTATAACATTTTTGAATATCAGGAGCTGAATGCTATATTGGGAGAGAAACTATCAGAAGAGGATGAAGAAGATATATTAGCTGAATTTGACAACCTAGAAAGTCAGGTATGTTTTGTTTCATGGCTTTTTTTATAAACAAACTTGTTTATTATTCTCTTTACTAGATAGAGAGACTCATTGGTGATGCATGTTTTGCTTAAAGCTTATCGTCGATGAGATGCCTGAAGTGCCTACAAAGGAGTCCGAAGAATCTGAGAAGCTGGATCTTCCGGATGTGCCAACAAAAACACCTGTCGCTTCCAATGCGGAAATCAAACCAGCTGAATCCGTCACTAAATCAAAAGGTATATCCTTTGGTCTTCTTCTTCTTCTCCTAGTTAGGACTTGTAAGGACTAGAGTCAAGACATAATTTGTTTGGTCTGTTTCTTTCCCGTGCAGTTCTTGAAGAACCTTCGCCAGCTTGAGCTAGAAGAAACTGATCAGCAAGACGGAGGATTTTATCATTCTTTTAGCACTTTCTTTTGTGTGTCTTTATTGCTCTTGAAGTCACTGTCAAATTTGTATATTTGGAATCCTATTGTGTTTTAATCGAAAGTCAACATTCACTAAATACTTCCCAGGCCTTCATCTGTCAAAGACTGTACAGTCATATCTGAACATTCTCGCAAATCCCTTATGTTGTAAGAAGGTGGTTAAATAATGAAAAACTAGATTATGGTAAGAGTTTCCGAACATCTCTTATTTTATTATCAACCAATCTTAGGGAACCAAATATGTTCACACAATACAAAAACCAGTTTTGCCTCGTTTGTCTGAATCTGAATCTCAATTTGTTTGGAAAAGCTGTTTGGCTTCGATATCCTTGAGTCTGAGAGTGACGGCTCTCTTGTGTGCATCTAAACCTTCGATTTCAGCCATAGTCGCCACGTAAGGACCAAGGTTTCTCAGACCTTCCTCTGTCAAAGATTGTACAGTCATGAACTTCAGGAAAGAGTCGAGAGAGACGCCACTATACATTCTTGCATATCCGTATGTTGGAAGAACGTGGTTTGTCCCACTCGCATAATCACCAACGCTCTCTGGAGTCCATGGTCCTATGAAAACAGAACCTGCGTTCTCGATCAGTCCCTCCCATTTCTCAGCGTCTTTGACATTGATGATCAAATGTTCGGGTGCATACAGATTTGAGAAAGATATTGCCTGCAGAATTGAAGAGCAAACAATGATGTTACAGATGTTGTTTTGAGATAGTAAACAGTAAGGGTGAATCGTAAACGGAGGGGTACCTCAATCATATCTCGAGCAAATACTGTGAAACTGTGACTTAGTGCTTTCGAAGCAAACTCTCCTCTAGGAAGGCTTTTACACTGCTTGGCAATTTCTTCTTCAATGGCTTTGAGATCTACACCATCGCCTACAACAACAAGAACAACTTGACTATCTGGACCATGCTCGGCCTGGAGAAACCAAAAAGGAAATGTATAAGTTAGCCGCTCCTTGTAGGTCTGAAGAAAACAAATAAGGTGGAGACAAACTCATCTATCGAAATTTGCAACTTCTTTCACGGAAGTACCTGAGAAAGTAAGTCTGCTGCAATGTAAACTGGACTAGCATGTTCGTCAGCGATAACTAGAACTTCTGAAGGACCAGCAGGCATATCAATGGAAACCATTGCTTCGCTGTTCTGCAGTAACAGGAAAGAAAAAAAAAGTCAAAGAGTAGTCCAACAAATTAGGACCATTAGCAACTGAGGGAAGATATCTGTACTTGAAGAATCATCTTAGCCGCTGTAACATATTGATTCCCAGGACCAAAGATCTTCTCAACCTGCCATAATAATTAAAGCAAATTCATGTGTGGTTAGTTCGCAGAATGTTTGATGTAACCCACCGAAGCACATTAATCCTTGTTTTTTACCTTAGGACAAGAATCTGTTCCCCAGGCCATGGCAGCTATAGCCTGCAAATCGAAATTGAAATTTCTACAATCTTTAGAGAGAATAACAATCACCAGCATATAAACATAGGCGGAAAAGACCAACACAAACATACCTGTGCTCCACCAGCTTTGAGTATGTGAGTTACACCAGCCTTCTTGGCACAATACAGAACTTCCTGGAACAACACAATAAACTCATAAGCTAAGTAACAAGATCGCTAATTAAAAAAAAAAGTGAGTAATATCGAGTACTACCTTGCATATGCTACCATCCTTAGATGGTGGAGTTGCAAGGACAACTGTTTTACATCCAGCAATCTGAGCAGGCTGAGAGAGAGAAGATAAAGTAAGAAAGACCAGATTATCACAAAAAATAACAAGGAACAATGAACAAGTAAAAAGTAATAAACATGAGAGCTTACAATTGCAAGCATCAAAGCAGTTGATGGCAAAACAGCTGTTCCACCAGGCACATAAAGACCTACAGACCCAATAGATCTTGAAACCCTCTTACATCTGACACCCTAACAAAGTTAACAAGTGAAGAAGATTAATACATCATGTTCATGTGTGAAGAAGACTTAAAAACGTAATGAGTAAAAACTGAATTGACTTACTTTCATATTCTCAACGCTTTTCTCAGTTGACTTTTGGGCAAAGTGAAACGCATAAATGTTGTCATACGCAACATCAAACGCTTCTTTTACGTTGGAATCAAGCTGGAAACAAAAGGGCATCGATAGATACAGAGAAAGGAACATCATTTTCAGATATTCCAAATGAAACCTGGTTTTGGAAACTTGTATAAACAAAGTTAATCTACTACCTCAGGAATAGAAAGCTCGGACACATCTTCAACCACGTTGTTCAACTGAACTTTGTCAAATTTTTCAGTATATCTGAAACGTGTTGGCATAGAAGCAAATGAAGAAGAATGAAATGGAAAGACAGAGAGTAACTTCAAAAATAAAGAATTGAGTCACGCTTCACTTACTCTTTGACAGCAGCATCCCCTTTGCTACGAACAGCATCAATAATAGGGTTCACCTAATAACAACACAAGACGAGCGAGCTCATTGTCACCGGGTAAGAGAAGTCTCAACCAAGAGGAAGGAAGAAGTTGAAAAAAGTTTACAGTGGTGAAAATAGATGAGAAGTCAATGCGAGGGCGTGACTTCAAACTCTCAACTTGTGAATAACTAAGTTCAGATAATCTATACGACTTCATCGACGAGCATCTAACGTATCCTGTACACGCAACTCGAGAATTATAATTCGTTTATCTAAATAAACCCCAAAAATCAAAAATTGAATCTTGTAATCGAATCACCAAATCAATTAGCTTTCAAGAAAAAACCCCAGATGAACAAAACGTCGAAATCAGTATGAAAAAAGGAAATCAAATTGGAAAACGAGAGTGACCTTTCTGAGAAGCGTGAGTTGAAATTGAGATACGGGGGGACGAGAGAAGTGAAATACGAGACAGATTGAGTGACATCTAGATTTGTTTCACCGGATTGCTCCGTGTTTCGATTCAGTGTCGCCGGCGATTGAGTCTAATTTTTTTTCAGACGAGTTTGACTTTTTAGGGTTTAGTTACTTAACACACGTGTATTTTTATAATTTTGCTTTTATTATTTGGGCATATTTTAAAAATTGTTTAAAATTCTATAATATGTAAATTGGAAAATTTCCTTTTTTTTTTTTTTTTTTTCTTCTTGAACCTTATTTATATATATATATCAGTTCGCTCTCTAACCCTAGGAGATTGTTGTGTATCCTCTCGGATGTCATATGATGGATTCGTGTAATATTGTTCCGATGGAAGCAGAGCTGAGTCCAGGATCAATGGAGCAGTGGCTTTCGATGATAAAGGATGGAAATAACTGCGATAAAGGCAAACGAGAACGACGATCGGAATTGTCGATGAAGGTTAAGAAACATCTCTCGGCTCTTGGTTGGGTTTTCTCTTACTATCTCAAAGGGAATAAGCCAGAGCTGCGTTTAAAGTCTCCCAATGGAAGGTGGTTTTACTCTTTAGTCAAGGCTTGTGTCCACCAACACTCTCAACAACAACAGCAAATCGTTCCCAAACATGATGATGACTTGTCTTGCTCTCCAAGAAAACCTTCCTGTTTTGATGTATTGAGCCAGAAACGGAAGCAGAACAAGAAAAGGTCTAGGGTTGAGGATCTCGATATCGATACCACAGTTCCGGATAAAGAGAAACATTCGTCTGGTGAATTGATCAAAACCGCTCCAGATTTTGATGTATCCAAATCCAACCAACAACAGAAGAAGAAGAAGAAGAAGAAGAAGAAGAAGAAGATAATGAATAATAGAGTGGAGGATTGTGATACGGCTGCGTTTAATGGGGAGCAAGAGAAGATCAGACCCGTTGTCAATGTTGATGTGTTAAACCAACAACAGAAGAAGAGAAGGAAGACAGCGAGTGAAGAGATAAGGAGGCCGAGGGTTGAGAAATCTCTAAAGAAGATCTTACAAGTGATGGAAAAGAAGCAGCAGAAGAACAAACTTGACAAAGAGTCTCTAAGATTCTGTAGAAAAGATCGTGACCCGGACATGAACTGTGATGTGTGTTGTGTTTGCCACTGGGGTGGAGATTTGCTTCTCTGTGATGGTTGTCCTTCAGCTTTTCACCAAACTTGCCTCGGTATGTCCAGTCTCCCCGAGGAAGACATGTGGTTCTGTCCTTGTTGCTGCTGCGATATATGTGGATCAATGGAATCACCTGCGAACAGTAAGTTGATGACTTGTGAGCAGTGCCAAAGAAGATTCCATCTCAAGTGTTTGAAAGAAAAGCCTTGCTTTGTTTCCTGTAAAGGCTGGTTCTGTAGTAGTCAGTGCAACAGAGTCTTTTCCGCGCTTCAGAATCTCCTAGGATGCAAAATTGCAGTAGGCGACAATGGTGATTTGGTCTGGACATTGATGAGAGCTCCAAACGATGATGAACACTATGATTATGAGCAAATGTCCAAGCTAGAATCTGCTGTCGAGATACTTCACCAAGGGTTTGAGCCTACCAAAGATCATTTCTCTGGGAGAGACCTTGTTGAGGAACTGATATTCAGGAAAGACCGAAATGGCGTGGGCCGAGGATTTTACACGGTCTTGATAGAGAGAAAGAACGAGCCTGTCACAGTGGCTGCAATGAGGGTGGATAAAGATGTAGCCGAGATCCCTTTGGTGGCGACATTGTCTAACTACAGGAGAAGTGGGATGTGCAGATTGCTTATGGATGAGTTGGAGAAGCAAATGTCTCAGATGGGAGTTTGTAGACTGGTCTTACCGGCTGCACAAGGTGTTGTGACCACTTGGACTCAGCGTTTTGGTTTCTCGGTAATGGAAAGTTCGGAGAGGCTGGAGCTTGTGAAACATGGGATGCTTGATTTTGTTGGTACTGTCATGTGTGGTAAGTTTCTTCAGAAGGAAAGAAGAGAAGATGATTCAGCACAAGAGTCAAGCCTCACAGAATAACAAGTCTCCTGGTCTTTTTCTCATGCACTGTATGTAAGACTGGTATCAAGTAATGCGGAGAAAAATGTGTAGTAACAACAACTCTTGATGTCCATATATATAACTTGGCACATCTTTGTCTTTAGTAACATGTGTGAGTCTATTTCTTAATTAGACATGTGGGTATATCAAAATCTATTTCAAATGATTTAAATCCAACGATTGTATACAAAATCTTTAGAGAAACCAAGAAAATGTACTACAAAGAGTATTGTCTCGATGATGCTGACTCTCTACTTAAGCTTGCTCAATCTGAGGTATAAAAACATAAACATGTCCCCAAAAACACAAAGATCCATCATTGAACTAAAAAGCGTCTCAGACATTCCCACAAACCACAAAAGCATAAATGAATCTTACATGCCCCCGAAACTAAAGCTATCAGCTCATTTGACTCACAAAGCTCACAATAAAACAGAGAGATGATCTTAACATTGTACTCTGTTTTTTTCGTTTATTGCAAATTCATAAGATAGCAAGATGAACAAGGAAGAAAATAAGCCTTCCCATTCACATTAAAAAGTCTTGCAAATATTAAAGAGCACACAATTTACAATGGATCAATCTCACAATTCGATTCCTTTTTGAAACCAGGACTTCATAGTTACGTCATTTGCCACTGCAAATTCATAGCAAAGGAAAAGCTAAATAAGCAAACTTTAACTTGACGATACATAATGATAAATTGAGGAAAGTAAGAGAAACCTTAAGAACAGGCTCTCCTTTGTTAGTATTTGCAGACTGTTTGGCCATTTGCTGTAATTGAGCCTGTGCTGCTCTTCCAGCTGCAGACTTATCAAACTGCTCTTTCCTGCGTTACAAAATCAAACATCAAAAATTTAAGATTTTTGAGGAATTTAAGATTCTAAATCTCCTAAAGGATCAATTTTTCAATAGAGGGGATTCGAAATCAGAAGAGAGAAGAGATTTAAAAAAAAAAAACCGTCGCTGTGCAGCTTCGGCGGCTCTGGCGCGAGCTTCAGCGGAGGCTTGTCTCTCTTCTTCCTTACGCTGTTGCTTTTGGGTTCCGTCGAAGCAACTGAAGCAACCCATCTTCCCCGATCGAATCTAATTTGACCTCTTCTTCTTCGCTCCTGATTTCTTACCAAAGAAGAAGAAGAAGAAGACGCGTCTGCTCCTGAAAAAATGGGCTTTTTACAGGATTCTGTATATTATATTCTTAAATAAATATGATACATTTTTGATAATAAATATGATACATTGATTATAGGAATTTATTATCAAACCAATTTATTGAAATGCCCAATTATATTAAATAATAATAAAATGATGTGTCATTAGGGGATTGGATTAAGCGATGTTGCTTCCTCTGTTGTTGTCGTAATAAAAAGATACCTAACTTCCTCTGTTTTTGTATGCGTGAATCTGTTAATTCAAGAACTGAAAACAAACGACGCTTAAGTTACAGTTTTTACAGCTATACACAACATCATTTTCTTCTTCAAAGAGCACAATCAAACTTGCTTATAAGTCCGGGTGCAGACCAGCACTACAGCTTCTTTTGTCCGAGGAAGATGATGATTCCTTTGGCATAAATCTGGATATTATGAGTCTGGCAATGTTCTCACCAGCCACTGCACTTGTCTCCATTGTGCTCGCTGCGTTTTCAAAAGCATTCACATAGTACAAGTGATGATCGTCTAATATGAACGGTGCAAATACTTCAGGCGCGTGGTACTTGGGATATGCACCCCAGTCTATTCGAATGGTTTCGGTTCTCGTACTGTTTGAGGACAGAAGAAAAACAAGTTTCAATAAAACTGAAGAGATCTAAGTTCGTAATGAATCTGACAGAGGTTGTGTTGTTGTAACTACCTGAAGAGCTCATCAAGTAATGAATCTGATGCAGGTTGCCGCGTAAATATCTTGTATGTCATATCTGTGTCACTATATTTCCTTAGAATTGAGATGCATGAGAATGGAATTAGAGGATCTTCAAGGGTTCCCACCAAAGCTGGAACATCAGAAACTGATTTCATACCAAAATATCCCTTTTGAGAGAGAAAACAATCACAAATTAGTTGGAAATCAGAATCATGATCAGGTTAGAGTAAAAAGTCCACTATGAATGATACTTACTGGATTTAAAAGTCCTCTCACGAATGTTGCGTGCGTGTGTTGTAATTCCCTCTTTGGAATTGAGATCGCGGGTGAGAACTGTATATCCACTTCGTCTAATGGTGTGGCAACTACCGTGACATCGCACTTGAAGCTGTTTCCTTTTGTGGACTTAAGCTCGTAATAATTACCGAGATGTGAAATGGATTCAATTTTCTCGTTCAGGTGTAATGTAACATCTGAATGATTAATCAGCTTTGCAGCCATCTGCCAGTTTCCGCCTTCAACAGACCATAAACCACCACCTGAACCCGCCATGGAGACTGCACCAGCTAGTCCACTGATGAGTACACTCTGTCCATAGTTTATCCTTGTAATAACCTGGAGTCAAGCAGAACAACTGTAGTATGAGAAAATTTGACAATAGCAATAAGGGATAAAAATGGTTTCAAAAAAACTCATTAAGCTGAAATCGTGAGAAAGCTTACTGTAACCAGCTCGTTGACTAGTAAAGGAGAAAGCTGAGCTTCAGCTAATTTATCTTGTAGAGTGAGCTTTGTGAGATTGTACAAGCCTGACCATTTAAGCATCCCTTCAACATTGTCGAAGATAGGTCTTGACTCTAGGCTTCCATAGTACTTCAAGAAATTATCAACTGTATTCTACATACACATAAAAATCCACATCAGTCAACATACAAAAGGATCCACTAACACACACACACCTAGACGCAAATCAAGTCAAACGTAAACATCTTCAAAATCACACAGAACTAAACAAATCATTCCCAAGTAAATCACTTTACAACAACTAATTCAGATTCAGCATCCCTGTATTCATGATAGCCAAAATCTGAAATCAAAGGTCCGAGATTTAAATACCTCAATGAAGCTGCTCATTCTCAACAGTGAGAACCCATAACGCAAGAACAAGTAGAGATCATTCACCCAAGAGACGATCGTATCCAAAAACGGGAATTTGATAGGGGAACCGAAGGTTTTGACAATGAAACTCTTCCCATCCCAGATTCCAATCGCTGAAGATTCTTCAATCGGCGTCGGCAATCGAACCGTCAGATTAAACCTCTCGACGAAATCCTTAACGTGATAGTTCTTCGGATGCAGAATCGAACCACCGGCCTCGAAAACATCACCGGAGACAGTAACTGTTCTCATACGTCCACCGACTATCTCGTGACGCTCAAACATCAGGATCTTGGCTCGATTTAAGCCGGTGGAAACAGAGTAGTTACGGAGAAAGTGAGCTACGGATGAGCCTCCGATCCCACTACCGACGATACATATGGTCGGCGGAGATTCATCCTCGATGCCACCGGTGAATTCGCCGGAGCAACGTAGAAGAACCGGCGATATAAAAGTGAGGAGAAGGGAGAAAGCTATCGGAGAACTTTTCATCTTTACTTAACTCGTTGACTTTATTTCTCTCTCTCACCGGTTTTGTAAATCATCAATAAGGCCGTATTGGGCCTTATCAGGCCCTATCTTATGAGACGAGTAATGTGCATAAACATTATTTTAGTTTTCATTTTGCAAGTGTGCTTAGAAATTGAAATATTGGGCCGGGCCACTAAACAAATATAGCAGAAATGTGGATCTACTTGTAATTCCTCAATACTTTACTTTACACAACAGTTCGGTCGAAGTGACACCATTAGAGAAGCTAGGCTACCCACAAGAGCGGGAAAATTCGCCTACTGAAAAAAATCGAAATAACGAACCGTTAGGGTTTTGTTTTCTTCCGGCGATGTCGCGACGAGGCGGTGGCCCCGTGACGGTGTTGAACGTGGCGGAGAAGCCGTCTGTGGCGAAGTCAGTGGCGGGGATTTTGTCAAATGGAAGTTTCCGGACTCGAGAGGGTAGGTCTCGCTACAACAAAATCTTCGAGTTCGATTACGCCATTAATGGCCAGCCATGTCGTATGCTAATGACTTCCGTCATCGGTCACCTGATGGAGCTTGAGTTTTCCGATCGCTACCGCAAATGGCACTCCTGCGACCCGGCAGATCTATACCAAGCTCCGGTCATGAAACACGTTCCCGAGGTTTGTGATGTCCTGTGTATGTGCGTGCACGCGTGATTGTGTAATTTTGGGTAGTTGATTTGGTCATTGATTCTCGAACTAGGAATTGTTGCCTGGGTCTGATTTGTTTTGGTAATCGCAACTGTAGAAATTGGGGAATTCTGGTTTATAATTAAGTTGGGGTTTTCTGATTTCCAAGTTTTGTTTAATTTTGGTTTTGAGCGATTTAGGACAAAAAGGATATCAAGAAGACACTGGAGGAGGAAGCAAGGAAAAGTGACTGGCTTGTGCTGTGGCTTGATTGTGATAGGGAAGGTGAAAACATTGCATTTGAAGTTGTTGATGTTTGCAGAGCTGTCAAACATAATCTTTTTATACGGAGGGCTCATTTCTCTGCGTTAATTGCCAGGTAGAGATTGCTGAACACTTTATTTGTTTCATATATCTTCTACTGATCACTCTATCTCAAACGATTCTACCAACTCTAATGATGCGCTGGCATTGGAATTGCTAGGGAAATTCACGAAGCAGTTCAGAATCTTAGAGATCCTAATCAACTGTTTGCTGAGGCTGTAGATGCTAGACAAGTGAGTTTCTCCTGAAATCCCTGTTGTGTGTATATGCGTTGGTATTTTCTAGAAATTTGTGTTAGCTAATATTCATTTTTGAATACTTTAGGAAATAGACCTACGCATTGGTGCTTCTTTCACTAGATTTCAGACTATGTTGCTGAGAGATAGGTTTGCTATTGACTCCACGGGTGAGGAGAGGAGTCGTGTTATAAGTTATGGTCCTTGTCAGGTAATGCAAAACCAGTATCGATGAATTTCAGAAATCAGTCCCATTTTACATATCAGAGCCATTTAATGCAGCTAGGTTTAATTATTTCTCTGCTTCAACTGCAGTTTCCTACACTTGGCTTTATTGTAGAGCGATACTGGGAGATCCAGGCACATGAACCAGAAGAGTTCTGGACAATCAACTGTTCTCACCAATCAGAAGAAGGCATTGCCACCTTTAATTGGATGTACTATGATCAACTGCAGTGCTTATTTTTGTTCCCGATCTATTCTTCTTAAACGTGACATTGATAGAATTTCTATTGCAGGCGTGGTCATCTCTTCGATTATGCTTCAGCTGTCATATTATATGAGATGTGTGTTGAAGAACCTACTGCCACCGTGAGTTAAAAAGGAAAACATTTTATCAGAGGGAATTTTATCATCCGATACTGCATCTTATAGTTAAATTGTGTAATTTTCCTAATAATCTCCATCCAGGTAATGAATGTCCCACATCCAAGGGAACGATTCAAATATCCTCCTTATCCTTTGAACACCATTGAACTTGAAAAACGTGCTTCAAGATACTTCCGCCTGAGTTCAGAGCACACCATGAAGGTCCGAATGAGTATATTAGCCTGGTTCAGATAAATTTCCTATGATTCTTTGGCTAGTAGGACTCCATTTTTGGAAAGTAATCTAAATTTTATTGTATCTTGGTAGATTTTTGTGCTGCTTGTAGGCTGATAGGTCTTTGAGTTACAACTACATCTCACTTTTTAATAACATCAGAAATGTGTGGATAGGTGGCAGAAGAATTATATCAGGCTGGTTTCATCAGCTATCCTCGTACAGAGACTGATTCTTTTTCGAGCAGGACAGATCTACGTGTGAGTAACTTTTTCTCATGAGCAAGTATGGTTGATTTGGAGTTTATGATTTCCTTAGATAGTCTCTTAGGATCTCGAGTTGTGTCTAGGCTATGGTGGAGGAACAAACAAGACATCCTGCATGGGGTTCATATGCACAAAGACTACTGGAACCTGAGGGGGGGGGGGGGGGGGGGGGGCTCTGGAGAAACCCTGGTAATGGTGGTCATGATGACAAGGCTCACCCACCCATTCACCCAACAAAGTTTTCTAGCGGAGAGTCTAACTGGAGCAGAGATCACCTTGTAAGTGTTGGTTTGGTTAACATACCCAAGCATAGGTTTTATCTTGTTTTTCTCCGTTGGAACCAACGTTTTTTCCCACTATTTCAGAATGTTTATGAGCTAGTTGTTCGCCATTACCTAGCATGTGTTTCCCAGCCAGCAGTTGCTGCTGAAACTACCGTCGAAATTGATATTTCTGGTGAGCGCTTTTCTGCATCTGGGAGAGCAATATTAGCTGTAAGACTCTTCTCTCACTACCTTTTAGTTGTAATTTCAGTGGAATAAAATATGAAGCTACTTTGCCTGTTAAGATGTTTCCTGTTTCGGTAATAAAATAAATGTAAAGCTGCTGTTTGTTGGAAGTATATATATTGCCTACTTGTCCTTTTACTAATTAATTTGATACTGACCTCAATTTTCTTTCTGTGACTAGAAAAATTACCTGGAGGTGTACCGCTTTGAGTCATGGGGAGGTTCAGTGATTCCCGTGTATGAAAAAGGGCAGCAGGTTGTTTATTTCTGTATCTCAGCTAAGTTTCTTTTGAATAAACTACTTTGTCCTTGCTTGTAAGTTACCTTCCTTAGCTAGTAAACTATAATGCAATTGAACGGCATACTTTGCATTGTAGTTTCTAGTTCAAAGTGAACTGGTGTCATTGTTATTATAAAAGTGGCCCAAGTAATTGCTAGAAATGTGGAGAAGCAAACTGTGTTTGCTTTATCTAATGAGCGAGGCTGCTTGTTTATTGGCATAAAACTGTGTCCAGGGAGCTAATTTTCTAGTCATATCTTGACTGTCTTCTATATTTAAATTTACTAGACTCTTCCTCAGACAGACATAATGGAGTTTCTATCAGTGGCTTACATTTTTCCCCAAAACTGGAGGCTGTCTTACTGCTGGAATTTCTGATTAACATTCACTTTCTGGATTAGTTTTGCTTAACCCTGTCCTACTGCTTAGTACTTACAGCCTGGACTATTAATGACGTCTCTGAATTTCTTGGTAATATGCAGTTTATCCCAACAACGTTGACTCTTGATTCAGCTGTAACAAGGCCACCACCGCTATTGTGTGAAGCTGACTTACTGTGTTGTATGGACAAGGTGATTAAAAAATTGGCTTGTTTTTGCTTACCTAGGTGGTGTTTGCATATTCTTGTTTACCTATCCCTAAAATTCTTATCCGATCATGTTTGTAACTCTTTGTTATCCTACCTTCTTGTGAATGTTAGGCTGGCATTGGCACCGATGCGACAATGCACGACCACATAAAGAAACTTCTTGATCGGGGTTATGCTACAAAAGATGCTAATACACGGTTTTCTCCAACCCACCTGGTAGGTGATATGATAGTCAAAACTTTCTGAATCTATCCTGTATTATTATGGCAGCATGTAGTCTAGGGCTGCAACTGCTTTTGGGTGTTGATAAACGTCTACACGTTAGAATCAGGAACTGCTGGTGACCAGATATAAGTCTGTTTACTAGACCAACATTATACCTATAAGTTCCTAGGATCACTCATAGCTCAAGGTTGAAAACATATAATTCTTGGAAAATATACCTTTATCTCCAACTTCAGCCTATACAGTTTGCAGATAGTGGTACTGTTGTCTGGACTTTAAATTATATAAAACATCTTGATGATCTTTATTTGGTTATAGCAAAACTATGTATCTATATATAGTGGTAGTACTGTCTGAACTCTACAGCATATAAAACATCTGAAGTAACTTTATTTGTTGGAGTAATAGCAAGACTTCTCTCCTTGGCATAATTTATATATATATGTTTCTAGCCCTTTATATTCTGTTCAACGTTTCTGAAGTTAGCTTACTGTACTGATTTCATTTCAGGGTGAGGCGCTTGTGATGGGATATGATGACATGGGGTATGTATAAGTCTGCTTGTGATGTAACAACAAATTTTCTACCTTCCAAACAACTTGGAGGCTCCTTTGTATATCATTATAATTTGTGGCTTTCAGTCATATTTCCTTCTATTAAATATCTATTTGGAGAGACATGATTTGTATCAAGCCCCTGTTGAAGAGCCACTTAGAGTTTGATGTGTGTCAATCTTCTTATTGCCAACCTTTTGATGTTTTTCTGCAGGTATGAACTTTGGAAACCAAATCTCAGAGCTGTCATGGAACATGATATGAATGAAGTTAGTGTTGGGAGGAAGACTAAAGCTGAAGTTCTTGAAACATGTTTGCAGCAAATGAAAGCTTGTTTCTTAGATGTGAGTCAATTGTTTTTAACAGATTTTTTGCCTTCTCTCTATGGCCTAATCTATTACTTCTGAACCTGTTGCTAACAGTAGGCTGAAACTGAATGATTAATTCTCGCAGGCAAGAGTAAAAAAATCAAAGCTCCTAGAAGCAATGACAATTTTCTTTGAAAGGTGGTCTCATTACCTTGTCAATACTGTGTTTCTAAAGTCCGTTTTGTCGTAATTATAATATGATACTGCATGTGCAGATCTAATAACACTGATGAAGGTGAAAATCAGACAGCTGGTGAAGTTGTCCGACGATGCAATCTCTGCAATGAATCAGATATGGCACTCAGGAAGAACCGGGTAATATATATTTTGTCCGAACAATATATTCTATGTGGAATATGAATTGTTCTTCTTCCTCTTGTTAATGGGAACCACAGGTTAAAAATTCTATGCTCTGTCTTTGCAGGATGGCAATTTCATGGTTGGATGCATGAATTATCCTCAGGTCAGAATTTCACAGCTCTTTACCACATGATTTGTTGCAGATTTATACTTTTTGCTCTCTGTATTGTAACCTTATTTCTGAAAATTATGATCTAATCATTTGACATTTCAGTATTTCTTCGTTTCTGCTTCTTTGCTTGCATCTATCAAATAGTTTAACATATTTGCTTCTCTTCAGTGTCGAAATGCAGTCTGGCTTCCTGGACCGACACTGGAAGCATCTGTCACTACTAATGCTTGTCAATCCTGTGGTCCAGGTATGGCGGCAGATTCGTTAGTATTAGTGAATTGAAATCCAAGAACTATATTACACTTGAATGACACAGCATTTATATGTGAAAGATTTGTCTTTATTACTAAATGGTTCCATTTCTGTAGGCCCAGTCTACAATATACTTTTCAAGTTCCGTCAAATTGGAATTCCACCAGGCTTTGATGTTAATCACTTGGGTAAAACATTTGCAACCAATTTGTTGCCTTATTTTTTAATGCCTCACCGTGTCATCGTGATCTTCTTCTAAATGGTCATATGGTAATTTTGTGATCAGGTTGTGTCGGTGGCTGTGATGACATTCTTAAACAGTTGATAGACATATGTGGAACTGGATCCCGTTCTCAAGGTTAGTGCTTTGTAGTTAGACAATACAAATACTTTTGTATTAGAGATCATACAAAGCTTCTTTCATCATCATTTGTCCTAAATGAGAATGCAAGAACTTAAGTAGAGTGTCTTGCGAATAAAGAACATTTAGGCTAAAAAGAATCAATGATTTATTGTTGCAGCAAGGAGAGCTCCAGATACTGTACCTCCAAACAATATCCGAGGAAGCAATACAAGACAGAGTAATGTCTGCGTACATTGTCAGCAACGAGGACATGCTTCTGCTAATTGTCCCTCACGGGCTTCAGCATCTCGAAATTCTCGTCGTACTGGAACAAATCCGATAAATGGTACTGATCCTTATATAATATTTTAGGAGATAAATGTCATCAATTAGGTAATTTCAAGCCAATTGTCCAGATCAAGTCTTCCTTATTGACACGTAATTGCATTCGAATATCGTTCGTCATAATGCAGATGAGAGTACAGTATCATGTAACACTTGTGGAGCACCATGTGTTCTTCGTACAGCCAGCACAGAAGCTAACAGGGGAAGAAAATTCTTCTCTTGTCAGACACAGGGCTGCAGTTTCTTTGCGTAAGAGTCGGGATTTACCACAAATTCTTAGCATAAATCCGTTTTTGCTTTTTGCATCACTCAAATATTTTCCATTGTATGCACTGCTTTTTAACAGATGGGAAGATAGCATCAGCAACAGTAGTGGGAATGCAACAACATGGTCTAATAGCAGTGGAAGCGGTAGACGTGGCAGCCGTGGTCGTGGCCGTGGAGGTAGAGGTGGCCAAAGTGGTGGAGGACGACGCGGCAGTGGAACAAGCTTCGTCTCGGCAACTGGAGAGCCAGTGAGTGGTATAAGGTGCTTCTCATGTGGGGATCCTTCACATTTTGCTAACGCTTGTCCTAATCGTAACTCTTAACGGTAACTTTTTCTAAGCCCACGTACTATGTATTTAGTTAATTACTTGATTTGGGCTTATAATTTTGTATTTTATTTACTCACCACAAAAATAATATATCGCCCCTTTTGCTCTGGAATTCGTAATTTTGCGTAGATCACTGTACTGTTAGCTGGATTTATCAAATATAATATTTCACGTGCTATTCTGAATCCGTGAATCGTGCCCACCAATTTTACATCTAATCTCTAATAGTTATGTTGTAGACTTGTAGTGAGTTAATGTGGATCCATTTTTCTTCAATTTTATTAAGTTAATGTGATTACATGAAAGAGTGAAGCTTTAGTCATACGGTCATACCAATCTTTGGCATAAGCCAAGAACAGTTCTTTGGTTTCTTTCTGTGAATGGTGAAGTGGGTTCCTCTTAGTACGTAGTCTCATACAGGAGTAAGTTTGATCTCAAATTGACAAGCTTTCGAAGCATTTGTTCTTGGACTATAGTTTATAGTCGAGCTTGTTGTCCCTTCTCCACTGTTGTTCTTGGTTGTTGTTTTATCTCTTTATCAGGTGATTCTGTATGTATATAGAATTATAGATTGAAAGTTGAAACAACTGTTTTGCTTGGACTACAATTGATAATTTACAATAGAATAATGCATGAGAATGAGATCGTGAGAGAAGAAGGAAAGCCAAGTTCTCATGCCGTGTCGGCCATCTCTATCATCTTGATTTAAGTACTTGAGTTACATATACCTTCAATTTTACAAAAAGGTCAATCATTTTGAGCCTTCTGGTTTTCACTTTGACTAATTCATATATTATTGGCTTTCTTTTTTCTGTTGCTTCAAGGACAAAACGAATATTTAGTTTCTTTTTTACTTGAAATTAACAAAAGCAAAGCTGATATAGGCTTCTAAACTAATATTAAAAGACAGGCCAGTACGAATAGAGGCTTTTTTTAATGAGCAAATTTCAAACTTCAAAGCTTTCAATGATCAAAAAAAACTAATCATAGCTTGACCATTTCCTTTAAATATTATTTTCCTGGAAAGGAGAAAAAAAGGTCTGCACCTCTTCTATTTCTCTTTTTCCTTTCCTGAAACCAGTTTCAAAGGTTGTTTCCGTTTCGTAGAATCTCCAGAGGTATGTGTCTTGAATTCAGATCCATGGTTTAAGGTCTGTGTTCTTTCTTTCAAATATGCTTGTCATGCCAGATGATTTGAATTTTTTTGGATGGTCGTATGGTATCTAATCTTTAAGAGATATACAAAGAGAGGTTTTTGCAGACATATTTACATCTTAGTTGATGTCTTCGAAGGAAGGTTTAAGGGATTCTGTGTATGAATGAATGGTAACGGAAATGATGAGGCTTGCTGTTTTTTTCATATATCTTCTTCTTATTGTTTTGATCTCTGAGACAAGAGGGTTGAACTTAGAAGGTCAATATCTTCTTGACATCAAGAGCAAGTTTGTGGATGATATGCAGAATTTGAGAAACTGGAATTCAAGTGATTCTGTACCATGTGGATGGACTGGCGTGAGCTGCAGTAATTACTCGAGTGATCCAGAGGTTTTGTCACTGAATTTGTCGTCGATGGTTCTCTCGGGTAAGCTATCACCGAGCATAGGTGGATTGGTTCATCTGAAGCAACTGGATCTATCATATAATGAGTTGTCTGGGAATATTCCTAAGGAAATTGGGAACTGTTCAAGCTTGGAGATTCTCAAACTAAACAATAACGAGCTTGAAGGTGAGATACCTGTGGAAATAGGAAAGCTTGTTTCTTTGGAGAATCTGATTATATACAACAACAGGATCTCAGGCTCTCTTCCTGTGGAGATTGGTAACCTTTTGTCTCTCTCTCAACTGGTGACTTACAGCAACAACATCAGTGGACAATTGCCGCGTTCCATCGGCAACCTCAAGAGACTGACAAGCTTCCGAGCCGGTCAGAACATGATCTCTGGAAGTTTGCCTTCTGAGATTGGTGGATGTGAGAGCTTGGTTATGCTTGGTCTTGCACAGAACCAGTTGAGTGGTGAATTACCAAAAGAGATAGGAATGCTCAAGAACCTTTCACAGGTGATTCTTTGGGAAAATGAGTTCACAGGGTTTATCCCCAGGGAGATTAGCAACTGCACAAGTTTAGAAACTCTTGCTCTATACAAGAACCAGCTTGTTGGGCCAATCCCGAAAGAGCTCGGGGACCTTGTGTCACTGGAGTATCTCTACCTTTACAGAAATAAGTTGAATGGAACGATTCCTAGAGAGATTGGTAATCTCTTAAATGCAATTGAGATAGATTTCTCAGAGAACGCTTTGACCGGAGAGATACCTTTGGAGTTAGGGAACATAGAGGGGCTTGAGCTTCTTCATCTTTTTGAGAACCAACTCACAGGTACCATCCCTGTGGAGCTTACTACTTTGAAGAATCTAGCAAAGCTTGATCTCTCCATCAATGCTTTAACGGGTCCTATTCCCCTGGGGTTTCAGTACCTAAGAGGACTCTACATGCTGCAGCTGTTTCAGAACTCCCTTAGCGGGACCATACCTCCAAAGCTTGGCTGGTATAGTGACCTCTGGGTGCTTGATCTGTCCGATAACCATCTCAGTGGAAGAATTCCAAGCTACCTCTGCCTGCATTCCAATATGATCATCTTGAACTTGGGTGCAAACAATCTCTCTGGTAACGTTCCTACTGGAATCACTACTTGCAAAACTCTAGCCCAACTTCGTCTAGCCAGAAACAACCTCGTTGGTCGGTTCCCATCCAACCTTTGTAAACTGGTTAATCTGACAGCCATTGAGTTGGGACAAAACAGATTCCGTGGCTCCATCCCCAGGGAGGTCGGGGACTGCAGTGCCCTGCAAAGGTTACAGCTAGCAGACAATGGTTTCACGGGCGAGCTTCCCAGAGAGATTGGCACACTTTCACAGCTCGGTACCTTGAATATCTCGTCCAATAAGCTTACTGGAGAGGTCCCCTCTGAAATCTTCAACTGCAAGATGCTTCAACGACTAGACATGTGCTGCAACAATTTCTCTGGAACCTTACCAAGTAAAGTAGGTTCCCTCTACCAGCTTGAGCTTCTGAAGCTCTCAAACAATAATCTTTCGGGTACAATACCTGTGGCTCTAGGGAATTTATCTCGCTTGACCGAGCTACAAATGGGCGGAAACTTGTTCAGCGGTAGCATTCCACGGGAGTTGGGCAGTCTGACCGGTTTGCAAATAGCATTGAACCTCAGTTACAACAAGCTTACCGGAGAAATACCACCTGAACTCAGTAATCTTGTTATGCTTGAGTTCCTCCTCCTCAACAACAACAATTTGTCAGGGGAAATACCAAGCTCTTTTGCTAATCTCTCTAGCTTGCTTGGTTGCAACTTTTCATACAACAGCTTGACTGGTCCTATTCCACTTCTCCGTAACATATCCATTTCTAGCTTCATCGGTAATGAAGGGCTTTGCGGCCCGCCGCTCAACCAGTGTATCCAAACACAGCCTTCTGCACCTTCTCAGTCAACTGGGAAACCCGGAGGAATGCGTACCAGTAAAATCATAGCCATCACTGCAGCTGCGATTGGCGGGGTCTCTCTCATGCTGATTGCTCTCATTGTTTACCTCATGAGACGCCCGGTGAGGACAGTGGCTTCTTCTGCTCAAGATGGCCAACCGTCGGAAATGTCTTTGGACATATACTTCCCTCCAAAGGAAGGATTCACGTTCCAAGATTTAGTTGCAGCCACCGATAATTTCGATGAGAGCTTTGTAGTTGGGAGAGGAGCTTGCGGAACTGTCTACAAGGCTGTTCTTCCGGCCGGATACACTCTAGCTGTCAAGAAGCTGGCATCAAACCATGAAGGAGGAAACAACAACAATGTGGATAATAGCTTTAGAGCAGAGATTTTAACTCTTGGGAATATCAGGCACCGTAACATCGTCAAGCTACATGGATTCTGTAATCATCAAGGATCAAATCTGCTTCTGTACGAGTACATGCCCAAGGGAAGCCTCGGAGAAATACTCCATGATCCTTCAGGGGACTTGGATTGGTCTAAGAGATTTAAAATTGCTCTAGGTGCAGCTCAGGGTCTCGCTTATTTGCACCATGATTGCAAGCCAAGAATCTTCCACCGGGACATAAAATCAAATAATATCCTGCTTGACGACAAGTTTGAAGCTCATGTGGGAGATTTTGGACTAGCAAAAGTTATTGACATGCCACATTCAAAATCCATGTCTGCCATTGCTGGCTCCTATGGCTACATTGCCCCAGGTAAAAGTTTTTTTTTTTTTTTTACTTTTGTTTGTGCAGTTTGGTATCGAGAGAGGGGATTAAACTGTTTAACAATTTTGCAGAATATGCATACACCATGAAAGTGACAGAGAAGTCTGACATCTATAGCTACGGGGTGGTTCTGTTGGAGCTGCTAACAGGAAAAGCACCAGTTCAACCAATAGATCAAGGAGGAGATGTGGTGAATTGGGTAAGAAGTTACATAAGAAGAGATGCATTGTCTTCTGGAGTTCTTGATGCTAGGTTAAATCTAGAAGACGAGAAAATCGTCTCGCATATGCTCACTGTGTTGAAGATTGCACTGCTTTGCACGAGTGTGTCTCCTGTAGCGAGACCATCGATGCGACAAGTTGTTCTCATGCTGAACGAGTCTGAGAGATCGGAAGGAGAAGAACAATTGGATACAGAACTGACGCACACTAGTACTACGCCATGACTCCAGTACATTGTTGTTGTATCTTGCCTTTTTCCCCCGAGATTATTCTTCTATGTAACCATATGGCGAATAATTATTGTAAATTCTATACGCAGCAGCTATATCAAAAGATATATATAACCCTTTTTTCCTGGCTCCTAAATACATATGTAGATGAGGACATGCTTCTGCGACTTGTCCAACACAGGTTTCAAGTTCTCGAAAATTTCGTCCTACAAAGAACAAATCCGCGAAACGGTAATGATCCTTTTATCACTTTGTTTGCAAACAAAGACCATCTCAGTTGGGTATATATTAGCTTCTGCTATTATATCTATTAGTCAAACTTCAAGCAAATCTTTCATATCGACATTAGTATATCATTGTCATAATGCAAGCTTCGGTGATCCATCACATTATGCTAACTTTAACGGTAACTTTTACTAACCCTACCCTACCAAAATTTAGTATAATCAATTACTAGCTAGTGTTATTCCAATCAATTCATACATAGACTCAAACGGTAAGACCATGTTTAGTGTAACCATTAAGGCATTAACCAACCTTTTCTAATGCAGTTGTCAAACACTAATTGATATCTCTTTTACCAGTGGATTTTATTTTTTTTGGGTCAACACATTAGATGATTTAATTGGGATATTGTTTTAAAATGATAAATTCAATGCAAAGTGATGGAATGTATTGTTTAATTACTTTTTATTTTCCATAGTGATTAGGTCTAGAATTATACTAATATAATGAAGAGACCAATAATAAACAGTCACTTTTGCTCTGTAAAATCATAATTAGCGTGGATCACGGTTAGCTGGATTTCTTAAATATAATATTTCACGTGCTATTCTGAATCGTGCCCACCAAAATTATATCTAATCTCTAATTTTGGAGTAGTTTTTAATTTTAAGTTATGTTGTAGTGAGTTAATGTGGATCTGTATTTTCTTCAATTTTTGTTATAAATTATAGTCATCTTGGTCTTCGCTTCTGTATGATGGATATGATTTTAAAATCAAACTAAAGATTCGAGTCGCATATTAAGACTTATTCGTAACACCACGAAAGTTTTAAAGGTATTACTTCTATTTTTTTTTTTTTTTATTCAAACTGAAAATTCAAAATAAAAGATAGAATATGTTAATTAAGAAGATCATCTTTAAGACGCCTAATTTTATTTTTTTCTGATTATAATATGAGTCATTGTGCGAGAGTAAATTTGGTAAATATATTAGCGATAAATCATAATTTATCATGATGGCCCAATCTTTTAACATGCGTGTGTTATCTTGCGATCTTATTAGTGGTCGGGTGATAATAGTACAGTATATATTTTGGTACCTAAACTTTTAATGAAATTAATGATTTTAAAAGACGATATATCTAGAGAATGATTTGAGTTTCTGTGGATCCCAAATCCCAATGTAGTTACATGAGATATTTATCAACGTCATACTCTAATCTAATATAATCCCGTGATCGTCTTTTTTATTGGCATGTCTATTAAGTTCCCTATTTTTCTCCATAAAGTAATGTAGTGTGTTGGTAAGTTATGTATCAAAGTATTTTAAGGAAAACAAAAAAAAATGCAAATTAAACCATATACTATATAACAAAGAAACATTACGTCTCTTTGCAATTTTTTCTTTTTTTGGTTAAAAAATTAGGTCTCTTCACCGACGGATCTATTTTGTCCTCTACTTTTTCAGCTATTCTTTTTTTTTTTTTAATATATATATAAAAAGTGCGAGTTAGCTACACTTTATTGAAAATGAAACATGCATGATAGTATTTTTATTTTATTTTGGGATGAGAAATATATGATAGTGACATTGAATTACAGTACTACTTATATAAAAAAAGAAAAATAAATCAGGCCATAATAAATAAGAATCCAAAGAGAAGAAGAAAAAAATATATATAAAGAGAAGAAGAGATTCTTTTTTCATTTTTTGTCTATTAAAAAAAAAGAGAGAGAGAGAATTGCATATGATGGCGATGTTCTCCATTGCCCCGCCCCCCCCCCCCCCATTCATTATTATTCTCTCCTCGTGCTTAATATTATTAATTTTATTTATCTTTTCCCATTAAAAATTTACTAAAGAATTATCACAAAAAAAAAAAAACAATTAAAATAGTAAGAATCGGATCATTAGGGGTAAAAATCAACGGCTGACATTCATTCAAACCAGAGGACACAAAAACATCTCTTCTCTCTCCCACTTTTCTCCCGGAGACAGTTAACGTGATTCGCTCTTTCCTCTTTGCCCCAAGAGCTACACGACAATACCACCACACACACACGAGACGACACAGAGAGAGAGAGAGAGAGAGAGATCTACTACTACTTACTGAGATTATAGAAGACACTTTGATTTATAGACAGAGAGAGAGAGAGAGAGAGTGTTTAATCGTGGTGGAGGAATCGTCTTTGCTTTAGATGAAACCGACCGGAGAAGGAGGAGGAGGAGGAGGCGAAGTCGCCGGAATCGAAGCTACGGTGGCGGAAGGTTCCGCTTTGTTAATCGTTGGTGTTAAGCCAGATGAATGGAGTCGAGAAGTGCTTACATGGTCTTTGGTTAATGTTGCCCGTCCTGGAGATCGAATCGTTGCTCTTCACGTTCTAGATTACTCTCTAGGTTTGTTTTAAACCCTAGCTTTTTTCCCTTTTCGATCTGAGATTTTTTTTTTAGTTTGTTACTAATTTTTGATTATTATTTTTGATTATTTTTTTTTTTTTGGGTTTTGTGCAGAAGGCTCAACGTCGCTTATATCGTTGGTTAGGAGTTTTGATACTATGCTTGGTGTTTATGAAAGCTTCTGTAACTTAAAACAGGTTTAAAGTCTTTTAATTTAAGCTAATTTGTGACGGTTTTTAAGTTAAATTCCATGTTTCTTTTATAAGTGAAATCGATGGATGATGTTGTGGTGTAAACAGGTAGATTTGAAGCTAAAGGTTTTCAGAGGGAAGTCAGCTAGGAAAGTTCTTGTTCAAGAAGTTAAATCGTGTGGAGCAACAAGTTTAATCGTTGGTTCCTCTAGGAGACATCACACCATCCGTTCTTCAGCTTCTTTAGCCAAGTATTGTGCTAGGAATCTTTCCAAGGATGTCTCTGTTTTTGCTGTTAAGAGTGGCAAAATTATGTTCCGTAGAGTACCTAATACCAATGGTATGTTTCTGATATTAATGGTGGTTGGTTTCAGGTTGTTTGGTTTGTTCTCTGTTAGTTCTAAAGTAAAAGGTTTGGGCTTTGTAGGTGCAGATGGTGGTCCACACATGAATCTTCCCTCTTTAGTTTGTGGCTCACCGGACATTGTTGCTATTGAAGCGGCAAAGATTGGAAACAATTTTAGTCCTGCAAGAACGAGCTCACGCTGGACAAGAACTAGTCGTAGTTCCTCATTGCAGTCTCCTGATAGCTTAGGTGTAGACAATTCGTTGGCTTTAGTGCCTGTAAACGCAAATGAGGCTGATTCAGGTTCCCTTGATTCAGGACCAGGTTGGCATTTTCTTCGCGGGCTTTACGGTCATCGTAAAAGCTGGACCAAAGTTTCTGCTAAAAAGGCTGTACTTCAGTGGGTTTCGAAGCTGCGAGGTCGGCATTCAGAAGCTGTAATCTATCTGGATAGGAAACGGAGTGACTCTGGTTGTGATGAAGATTGCTCTTCTAGTATTGATGGTGAAGATACTTCCGTTTCACGATTTGGTTCTGAGCTTACGCAGTCTCCTTTCTCTCCCTGTATTGGATCAAACATCATTCCGGAAGAGCTGGAGGGTCTACATGAAAAGTACTCTTCCACATGTAGATTATTCACATACGAGGAAGTTTTGACAATTACCTCAAACTTTTCATCCGGTATGTCCCTTTTTATGTTCCAACGTGTGTTTGATTTTGGTCTGACTTGATTTTCACCCTTTGCTTACGGATACATCTTTTTTATGTTCCCAGAGAACTTGATTGGAGAAGGTGGTAATAGCTTTGTTTATAGAGGAGACCTACCAGATGGGAGGGAATTAGCTGTCAAAATATTGAAGCCTTGTCTGGATGTGTTGAAGGAATTTATACTGGAAATTGAAGTCATTACAAGTGTACATCACAAGAATATAGTATCTCTCTTTGGTTTCGGTTTTGAGAATAATAATTTGATGCTGGTGTACGACTATCTACCACGAGGAAGTCTTGAAGAGAACCTTCATGGTAAATAAACTACATTTGATATTCCCTCTGGATTCTCATATCGTCTTACTAGAGAGATATCTATCTTGATTGTTCTCATTTCTTGATTCAGGTAGTAGAAAGGATGCAAAAAAATTTGGCTGGCTGGAGAGGTATAAAGTGGCAGTGGGTGTTGCTGAGGCACTAGACTATCTACATAATACTCATGATCCAGAAGTCATTCACCGGGATGTGAAATCTTCTAATGTTCTTTTGGCAGATGATTTTGAGCCACAGGTACTGCTACATCTCAATCTTAATCTGAGTTCATTTATATGATTTTACAAAAGATTCCTGATTGACATTGAATTACACTTGTTCAGCTATCAGATTTCGGATTTGCCAGTCTGGCTTCAAGTGCTTCACAGCACGTGTCCGGTGGGGATATTGCCGGTACATTTGGGTATCTACTTACTTCTTTACACGATTACACCTTCCTTTAAAACCATTACCATTCTATCAATCTTCCTCTTATATCTCCTTCTTTGACAGTTATCTAGCACCAGAGTACTTCATGCACGGTAAAGTAACGGACAAGATTGATGTCTATGCTTTTGGCGTTGTATTGCTCGAGCTCCTATCGGGTAGAAAACCTATCTGCATCGACCAGTCTAAAGGCCAGGAGAGCCTTGTCTTGTGGGTAAGCTTTATTTGTCCACAATGCCACATGTTTCTACTTCATACCATAAGTTTGTCAATTTGCCGTTGCAATGTAACTCTCTCATGTGTGTATATGAAATGATTAAGTTGTACCTCTTTCCCAGGCAAACCCAATTTTGGAGAGTGGAAAGTTTGCTCAGCTACTGGATCCAAGTCTAGAAAATGATAACAGTAACGATCTAATCGAGAAACTTTTGTTAGCTGCCACGCTATGCATCAAACGCACGCCTTATGACCGTCCACAAATTGGCCTCGTAAGTTATACAGACCATTTTATCTCATTTGATTTGCTATAGATCCTTTACTCTTTATCCTCATTGTTCTCTCTCTCTTTTGTGGTATTGTTCTTTTTAAACACAGGTCTTAAAGATCTTACAAGGGGACGAAGAAGCAACAGAGTGGGGAAAGCAACAAGTGAGAACCTCTGAAGAAGAAAACGCTTATTTGACGAACATAGAATCACATAGAAACCTTGCATTGCTAGATTTGGAAGATGATGCAGCTTCTGATAGTAGCCCTGAAGCTAGTAGTATCTCTGTTGAAGAATACTTGAAAGGGAGATGGAGTCGCACTGCTAGCTTCAACTTCAACTAATATTTTTACTAGTTTAACCCCCGAAAAAAATCCCAAGAATTTGACTATTGTAAGTTGTGTAAATTGTAATCAAATTTTCTGAGATTTTTAAGTTTTTAAGATGTGTCAATTTAGGAAAAGAGTGAAGAGCTCTTGTTGTAGAGAGGCCAAAAGTTGTTTGTGTTCTTTGTTTTAGTCACGAGTAGGAAACGTTTAAAGTATTAGTGGTGATTTTCATATTCGGTTTTAAGAGTTAAAATATTTGAGAGAGAACACAAACAATGTCTTACCAAAATAGACATGGCCCATAAACAACACAAAGCCCAACTTATAATAAAACCACCAAAGAAAAGACCGGACCATAAACAATACAAAGCCCAACTTGTTATCTTGTGTGTTTGACTTCGCTTCTTCATCTTTGTCGGTCCAGCTTGCTATATAAGGAGTACGCGTCAAGCTAGGTCTTTTTCTTTGTATTGGCTGTCAGAGCGTAACTTTTCCATAAACCAGACCTCGAACCAAAGGAAAGAACATGGTGAAGTCAGTGGATGACGATTTGGGTACTAGTACTAGTTTAGGTTCCCAAACGAAAATAATAATCTCCGATGAGGATTCTGTGCAAGTTGAGACAAATCAATTACTTACCGGAGAAGCCTCTGTTGTTAATTCGAGTGAAAAGAAAAAGAAAGAGAGGAAGAAAGAAACTCGTCTCGGTATCTCTGTAAAGAAAGATGAAGACTTTGGGAATTGGTATTCTGAGGTTTGTAGATTCGGTGAATTGTTGGAATACTACGAGCAGGTAAAGGGATGCTACATTCTCAAGCCATCAGCAATGAAGATTTGGAATGTTATACGAAGGTTCTTCGATGCTGAAATCGAGAAGATGGACGTGGAGGAATACTATTTCCCTATGTTTGTATCACGTGGTGCTCTTGAGAAGGAGAAGGATCATATTAAAGGGTTTGCTCCAGAGGTTGCTTGGGTTACAAGAGCTGGTGAATCTGATTTGGAAACTCCAATTGCTCTGCGTCCAACTAGTGAGACTGTGATCTATCCTTACTTGAGCAAGTGGATAAGAGGACACAGAGATCTCCCATTGAAGATTAACCAGTGGAATAATGTTGTTAGATGGGAGTCTAGCGACACTACGCCATTTGTCAGGAGCCGTGAGTTCCTTTGGCAAGAAGGACACACTGCTTTTGCTACCAAAGAAGAGGCAGAGCAAGAGGTATATATATATATACGCATCTGTTTAATTTATTGATCTTTATAGTTTCGAATCCATCTTTAAGCGCAGCTCTAATCTTTTCCCATTGACAGGTGCTTGATGTTTTGAACATTTACAGCCGCGTGTATGAAGAGCTTCTAGCAGTTCCTGTTATTAAAGGTATCAAGAGTGAGAATGAAAAGTTTGCTGGTGCTTTTGAAACCAAAAGCATTGAGGTATGTATCTCTCTCTCTCTCTCTTTATCTCTCTGTTGTTGTTTGGAGAGTATTAGAGACTTTGTATGAATCAATACTCTTTTAATTAATCATTGCAGGCTTTTATCCCAAGCACTGGTCGTGGTATACAAGCTGCAACGTCACATTGTTTAGGACAAAACTTTGCACAGATGTTTGACATCACCTTTGAAGATAAGAAAGGAAAGAGATCCATGGTGTGGCAGAATTCTTGGGGATTAAGTACCAGATCGGTAAGTATTGAATCTTAATCATTTGATATCTTCTGATAAGTGTTTTTGTTTTCTCTGATCATCAAACTTTGATGTATAGATTGGAGTAATGGTTATGACTCATGGAGATGACAAAGGCTTAGTATTCCCTCCAAAAGTGGCACCTGTTAAAGTTGTTGTGATCCAGGTTCCCATCAAAGGTGCTGTTGATGACCAAGTACTCTTTGATGCTTGTGAAGCTGTTGTATCCACCTTGCGCGAGGCTGGAATCCGTGCTAAATCAGATAATCGCGACAACTATTCTTGTGGCTGGAAGTATGCAGATCAAGAACTTAAGGGTGCTCCTTTGAGAATTGAAATTGGACCCAGAGATTTGGCCAATGATCAGGTCAGTTTCTTCGAACTACTAATCACCAGGTCTCATACATATATAATATGTGTGTATGCTTACGGTTTTCTTGGATTCTGAGCAGGTGAGAATAGTGAGGCGTGACACTGGAGCTAAGATGGATGTCAAGAGAGGGGACTTGATTGAACAAGCCAAGGACTTGCTCGAGAAAATCCAGAGAAACCTCTATGATGTGGCGAAGAGAAAGTTGGAAGAATGTACTCAAAAGGTTGAAACTTGGGAGGAATTTGAGGAAGCTTTGAGACAGAAGAAACTAATTTTAGCTCCATGGTGTGACGAAGTTGAAGTAGAGAAGGATGTGAGGAAGCGTAGCGGAAGTGATGAAACAGGAGGAGGAGGAGCTAAGACTTTGTGTACTCCCCTTGAGCAGCCTGAACTAAGACAAGGTTTTTATCTGACACATTCATTAATTGATCGGTTAAGTAATCTGACAAGCCTTCGTTTAGACTAATCTCTTGATTTTTTTTTATCTCTGCAGACACTCTATGCTTTGCATCAGGAAAGCCTGCAAAGAAGTGGAGCTACTGGGGAAGAAGTTACTAATTAAGCTCTCTTCTTTTAGTCTCATAAGCAAAATTGGGACTCATATATACTATCATGTAATTTTATTCTAAGTGGTTGGGTTAGTGAACCTTAAACTATAACATATCTTAAACACCAACATATCTTTGGTTTTATTCATTGATACTGTAATAGAGAGCATTGGAATCTCTACACAGTTTGTATTTGTTAAAAGGAACGAACCAAAATCAAAGACAATTTGTGCTGAAATCTTCATTTTACTGATTACACAGTTCTATGGGTTTCAGATTAAAAGATAAAATCTGGCTTAGCACACTCGTTTTTGTAGTAGCGTTGATCTTGTTTGCAGCAAGTCATAAGTAACTGACTTTTCAATTCAGCAAAACCAAATTTGATAAGAAAGAAACACAAAAAAAAAAAAACCCTAGTGTTGCCATGATGGTCCTAAGCATTCCTTGCATCTTGATTTCTGTCTTTTTCTACATCCTCTGTGCATCATCTTCTGACTTACTCCAAGTCAATAACTTGAGGCATACTGATCCCTTGTGCTACTTTCAAGTCTCCTAGTTCTCTAGTCAATTCATCAATCTGTTTCTGAATTTTTGCCCCTCCATCTGGTAACCTTGAGACCGTACTCTATAAAATGAAAAATGAAACTCTGTTTTATGACACTCAAAAACAGAGACTTAAGATAATGCTGAAGCTTTACACTGATGTCATTTACCTTGTTTTTGAGTAGCATCGATAAACGACCGAGTCTTGCTTTAATTTCGCTTTCTGACAATTCCTTGTCGTCTATTGGGGAAATATTGATTGTCTTATTCAAATTCACATCCTTTGGCTTGAAAGCATAGTCAGCCCTGCCAAAAAGTGTTTTCCAAATCGATGAGAGATTATACAAAAATAAACCAAAACAAAATTTGACAAAAGGCTGTTGGTGGTTATACCCATTGATTACGGTGTCTTGTGAAATACTTGATGATGGGTATCCCAAGAACGACGTTGTTTCTCTCCTTTTTAAGTTGAAGAACAAATCAGAAACTGGGATTTAAAGATGAAGGAAATCTGTTTATATAACTAAACAGCTGGTTTGGAGAACATGAGTTACCTTATTTCTTCTTCTTCATCTTTCTGTATAGCTTGAACAGGAGCTGTCTTGGAGAAAAGTAGGCTGTGGTGGCTAACTCCAGCTATGCCAAGAGTTTCAAGAAACTTTACATGGGATTCTAGAGTTTCATCTCTGTCAAAACAAACAAAGATGAGGGAATTCATATTCGAAAATTTCAAATCAAATAAAGCATCATGACACAGCTTTTTTCGCTAAGAATTCAGTGTTTGCTTACAGTTTGATCTGGTTATAGTGCTCTTCGTATAGTTGTTGTTGTGTAGGTGAAACATCGAAGCCTCCTTTGGGAAGACTGAAAAGTTCTCGAAGGTCCTAAGAAAGATATAATTTGGTATAAACAATTAGAAACAAATAAAAGGAATGCTAGAAAGCACTTAGACTGCCATTTACAGCAGAATTCACCTGCTGGCTGAAGTAGCGGATTTGTTCTTTATGCTCAGTTGCAGTTTTAAACAATCCTCCCTTGTATACCTAAAAGAAAGCATGTACCGAGGGTATTATATCATACAAATGATCATATATATCAAAATCACTGGGCTATTTCATTTACTGAGGAACAAAAATATGTCATATACTTGTTTTCTGTATATCTTCTCTTCAACAGTTGCTGAGGTCATTAACCTATACACGATGACATCCTTTGTCTGCCCAATTCTATATGCTCGATCAACGCTCTGGTTGTCCGTGCTGCATAGATAACAGAAAACCAAGTGATCAATTACTTTCAAGAAACTAAAAATATTAACAGCTTCCAGCACTGGTTTTAGACTACATCAAGTTTAACAGGCAAGGATAAAGCATAGAAATCAAAGCACACAAGTTTTGCATCATATACAATTAATATCCTATTACAGATCCGGCAATACGCATCTAACTAAAACAGGAAGCAAAATTGTGCTGCTTCAACAAGATAGAGATGGATTTGATAATAACAATAGATTTTTTCATAACGTTTAGACTTAGGCTGTTGAAAGAATAGTCAACAGAAATACGCACCTTGGATTCCAGGCAGGGTCAACCACAATCACACGGTCTGCCTTAGTCAGAGTAAGTCCGAGACCACCAACTTGAGAAGTCAAGAGAAATATAGGAGCCACATGACCTTCTTGAAATTCCTAGACAATATTAAGGTTTTATAGAATTGTTAGTATGAAGACAAATGAAATGTAATGTGTCGGAGGAGAGAGAAACAAAAATCCACTTCAACAGTCTTCAATCTGTCGGGGGCTTTTGTAGTGCCATCAATTCGCAAGAAACTATAACCGTTGGAGGTAAGAGAATCCTGAAAATTCAAAGCGTAACACATAAAGAAATCCTTCAATATATTCTAAAAACCGTTTTTTTTGTAGTTGGTATAGGTGAAGTTAGAAGCTAGTAGCAAAACCTGAATGAGATTAAGCATTTTTCGCGTTTGGGAGAAGATTAGAACACGATGTCCATCTGGAATTAAATTTTCCTAAGAACAATGTAGAAAGATGTCAGTCAAACAGATAAACATCAAAAATTAATATAACCATAAATGCGAGCTAACCAGTAGCGACATAATGAATGACAATTTGCAAGAGATGCTGTCATTCTTGGTCTGGAAATCATCTGTATCCACATTGTCTGCTATATGCATCGCCAATCTCTCAGCCACGCCTGCTTCTTCTTGTGTTAGTGTTGATTCCATTCCTTCTAGTACATCCTCAGCAGCCCTCTTAGTTAAGAGAAGCGGGTGGTCACATATTTTCTTCAGAATCTGTTACATAACAAACAATAATTGTAAGCTGCGAGATATGAAAAGACAAGATTTTGAACATTAAATATACGCTTGACGTATTTATAAACAGAGAGGAAGCCATTATTCCATGTAACATATATATCCTAAAGGGAATTAAGCAAAGTGTATAAAGATTTGAAACTGGTTTACATTATTTAACGAACACATGGACATACATACTAAATTAAACAAATAAACACAAGAAGAGAGCTTCAAGTTACCGTTAGAGCTGCTAGAGGCGAACCATCAAAAGCTGACAGAACAATTTCACTGTTTAAGAAAGCTTCATATAATTGCCTCTGCAACAAAGAGATATGTATCAGTAATTCCATAGGAGAAGATTAGATCAACGTCTATTTAAGAGTTTCACCTGGCAAGCGGTTAGCCGTAGCCATACAACAATTTCGTCCTTCTTTGATAGTTTCGAGGTTGCACCATCATCACCAAACACTTCACTCTTAAGGCGCCGCAAGAAGAAAGGTTGAATATGCTCCCTCAAGTTCTATTAATCAAAAAGGAGTAAACACGAAAAATATAAAAATTGTAAGATCTACAGCCTACAAACTGGAGCAACATATGTCACAAGCGAATAGATAGCTACTCAAGCATATTTGAACTAAATCCTCACCTTTGCTACTGTTGAGCCTATCCTCTGTTCTCTATCAGAAGCATTCTTGTCAGTTCCACGAATAATGTAATGCTCATAATTCTGCTTAAACCTGTTAAAGCAACGCTTAGATATACAAAGCTGGTAAACTGTGCACTGACAAATTTGTAGATAGGAGATGGTTACCAATTCTTGTCACCGAGTAGCCCAGGGCAGCAGAAGTTGAAGAGAGCCCACAGTTCCTGTAAAATATGAAGATATTATCAATAGGCAGAATTAGAATTGAAAGAATAATTAATAAATGGAAAGATATGGATCAGCCTCAAATGCCATAGACAATACCTTGAGATTGTTCTGGATTGGTGTACCACTTATTATTATACGGTGAGAACTTGGGATCTCAAGCAAACTCTTGGCCCTTTGTGTGTTGGGGTTCTTAATTAGATGTCCCTAGAAGTAAGAGAAAATACATGATACTGATATCGGTATGGAAAAAAAGTCAAAACCTACACTAGTGGTAACATCTTTGTGCTTGATAGATAATAGTGCATACACATTATACCAACTAATTAGTGCAGAGAGTTAGAGATGTTACAAATAATAAAAGATTGAAATGTGTTTACCTCGTCCAGAATCATGTAATCCCATTTGATTCCATCCTCGTCATCCTCATCAGTATAATGGTCGTCACCTTGCAAAGCCTTTGTATTGTTCCGTACGATATCATAGGTTGTTAGAAGAACACCTTTACCCTACAAAAGTTAGAGATATCCAAGTTGAAAACCCATACCATTTCTCAAAACAACCAACATTTAACTCTGTATTTATCAGTTTAATCATTTAAAAGCAATATGAAGATATGCTTGTATACAAATAGAAATGATATACTACAGGAAAGGGTAACAGAGTAACAAATCAAGTCAAATGTAAATGAATTGTAACTGCATAGTTAAAGGTATCAGTGAAATCTCTCAGATAACAATGGAAGAAAGAACATGAACCTGCAGAACGTGGTGGAGGTCATATTCCCGGGCTTTTGTCGAAGTGCCATAGTATCTGTAAAAGGGAAAGAAAGACAATCAGTATCACTATATCTATAAAAACTACTTCAGTATATCACTCAAAGAAAATCGCTCTTACTCCCTAGTCATTCGTGAAAGTCCTACAGTAGCTAGTTCTTTCATCCAGTGAGGCAGCAAGGTTTTTGGGGCCACTATCAAAGCACGCTTGATGAGTTTGGAGTTGAACAAACCAGCAAGAAAACTACAGATCTGCAATCCAAATAAACAAAAATCAAAGATACAAAATTGTTAACAAGAAAAAAGTGCAGGTTGCAGATTTCCTTACCTGCATAGTTTTACCTAACCCCATATCATCTCCAAGTATTCCACCTTTCTCTTGTGTATGCAACGACCAAAGCCACTTCAGCCCTTCCCTCTGATGTGGATATAACATTGTTGCAATCTTTCCAGGCAATGTGTAAGATAAGTTGAGGGCAGTAAAAGTGATAGACCCTTCATCCTCCAACAATCTCTCATCATAACCATGTCTTTCGGTGTTGTGAGACCGAGCTGGCTTTTTAGGCTTTCCAGGATGAATTTTCATTTCAGCTGCCTTTTCCCCAGTCAAAATGACACATTCATCATCATCATCATCCTCGTCTAAGTCTCTTAGCTTGGCGGCATTCGACTGTCCGACTGTTCTTAGCTTCGCACTTGCCTCTATATGCCTAGTAGTCTTCAGACTTTGGCCGACTTCTTTGTGTTTTCCCTTCCCACGGTCAAGATTGTATCCCTGCCTATTATCTTCAGACTTATCGTAAAAGTGCTGTCCAGAAAATGAGTTTAGCTTTCCAACATTCGAAACTCTTTCTTCCCATTCGCTCGAAAACTCATCACTTGTTTCCTCTTCCCGGATGGCAACAGCAGCATAGCCTTGCTTGTCCTTGAGACTATCAACGCCAGCATTACATGTGGTAACTACATCTGACGAGGACTTGGACAGATCTGATATAAAGGAAAACGAGGAATTGGCGTCCTCAAAATCAAGATTATCAACCTGGGTCTTATTAACTCCACCGGCATCAAAATCATTGCTCTGGTTAACTTTCTTCTTCTGAATGGACATTGTCCCAAGCTTAGAGGTGAGGTCATCCAAAATATCCATGATCTCGTTCCTTCCTCCCCCATCTTGTCTTTCCTCTTTTTGCTTCAACTGAGGTGAGGGCGAAGCGAAGTCTGTGATTATGGAAAAGTTAGGCTCCTCAGCCAGCTGTGTCTTAGCTTCCTCTGATTCATCCCAAGATGTGAAATCGTTCCCAGCTCCAGCGCTCTCGAGTGATGATGAATCCCCTTTAGCTGGTTGAAACATGATTTAAAGACAAACGGAATCGAGTAAACAAGACGCAATTTAGTAATAACAACTGTAAAAGAAGGAAAGATCAAACAAAAACCCAGATTTCGAAAAACCCTAATTTCAAATTAAAGCTAGTAGAGAACAAAATCGAAATACATCAATCGATAGGAATACTCAGTTCATTCGGTAAACGGAGAGAAACGGGTGACAAAAAAAAACCCTAAAAATCAGGTCAGTACCTGGGGAATCGTCGAAATCGACCAAATCAGGATCTTCGTCATCTAAATCAGATAAGTCTTCCTTAGGCAAGGCCTTGCAGAGACGACGTCGTCCAGCAAGCTTAATCATGGTCTTGTTCGTTTCTCCATCTGAAACCCCCAAAAAAAAAAAAACTCAAAAATCAAAATCGGAGACAGAAACGAATCAGAAACCACAGACCAAACACAATAGAGGAGAGAATAATCGTACGGGAAGAAGAGGAAAGCTGTTTAGGAGGCGCAGAAAGATCCTGTAGGATACTATAGTGTCGATCGTTCAAGCTCTGAGGTTTTCTTCTATGGCTGGCCGTATTTTCTGCCATTGCTTACAACACTGATTTGTGGAGATGAGTTTTGTGTTTTCGCAAGGATCGATCGATTCCAAATAAATCGAGAGAGACAGAAGTCTGAGAATAAGAAGAAGAAGAAGAAGACGAAGAGAATGTTTGGAATCCCGCCTTTCCTCTTATTTTTTGAAATTTGAAGATTTTCTCAGTTTCCGATACAAATGGCTCTCTCTCTCTCTCTCTCTAACCCTCTGATTTAACCTAAAAAGAAAATAATTATTTTGGTTTTTTTTTTTTTGTGAACAAAATATTAATTTATTTCCTTTTTTGTAAAACACAATATTTAAAATAAAAAATTTGTTATGGTGGTGGAATCACATCGTTTCCATTTATTTTTTGCGTTGTTGTTACAAAAGAAAAAGGGAAATTTGGTTGCTAAACGATAGGAACAAAACAAGCATAGTAGTGGTACATTTTTCCTTTTGATTTATTCAACTGATTTAAAAAATATTATAACTTGTAATTTGTAAAGAATCAATCTACGTAAAAGCTCAAAGAGAGACTTCTCAAAATTGATAGTTTGAACTTTGAAGTGGAACTCGAGGAGACCGAGTGTGTGTGGATATCTATGTGGAACAGAGGTGAGGCGTTTCCGCATTGTTCCTAATCTATTTTCAAGTTTTCATCGGTAAAGATGGCTTTGGATGATGTTGAGGTGTGATTAATCTTATCTATACCTAATAATGTTATTGCAAAAGTTTTGAGAATGGCTTTGGATGAGAGCTTCATTCCTTAATATGATGATTGAGCCTAGTACTACTAGTAATTAGTTACCATATCGAGAGCGATTTGGAGTAATACCTCCTTGGTAACAACCAATATCGATATAACAATATAGATCCGGCCTGAGAGATGATATATGCATGTTGTAATCGTGCTTTTGGCATAAAACCAAGATCCACTAATGAATGTTCGAATAGTAGACGTCCATGAGTCAATAGAAGAAATGTGTCATGATTCATCCCTAAAGGAGAGGTTAAAGACCGGATAAACAATGAATGAACAACGATTCAGTTTATATAATACGATAGAGCTCTCTGATAAGATTATCTCTATTGATCTACAATTATTCGTATTTTCTTTGAGATCAAATTTCATACGTTTTTTTGGCAAAAAAAAAAAAAAAAAAAAAAAAAAAACTTCATACATACTTTAGAAGAAGCACTTAAACATTTTGGTCATCAGATTAAATTCAAAATAATTGCGACCACAAAACAAAGTTTTTAAAAACGATTTCGTTGTCTAGGCCCTAGGGACTTGAGGAAAAAATTCCCAAATTAAAATCTTGTCACATTAAAAACATGGCGTCTCTCTCTCTCTCTCTCTCTCTAGTCTCACTCTCACAGAGCAAAACCCTTAAAACTGGCGGGAATTTTACTCACAGTAGTCTCTTTACTCTCAATTTCTTCTTCTCTCAGACCTTCGCGTGAGCTCTTACTCACACGTTCTTCTTCATCTTTTCCCGCTCACCCAAAGACATGAAAAAAGGCGGCGGCAATTCCAAAAAGCGACCGCCTCCGTCAAATCCCCCACCGGCGGTGAAGCATCGAGCCACCGGTAATTCAACACCATCTCCGGCCATCGGAACCCTAGAAGATGAATTTATGGTGGAAGAAGACGTGTTTCTGGACGAGACTCTCTTGTACGGCGAAGACGACGAAGAATCCCTAATTATCCGTGATATTGAGGAGCGTGAATCGCGTTCTTCCGCTTGGGCTCGACCTCCGCTCTCACCTGCTTATGTATCAAATTCGCAGAGTATCAGTTGAGTGTTTTCTTAATTCGTCTTTGGGTTTCTTCATCTTGTGGTTTTGCTTGCGAAATTGCTGAAACTCTTCGATTTATGTTATAGTTTTCCAACAACTGGAGATTGACTCAATAGTTTCGGAGACTCATAAGGAGCTGTTACCGGGTTCCTCAGGGCAAGCTCCAATCATTAGGATGTTTGGGGTTACCAAAGAAGGTTAGTGTTTTCAACTCGTTTTCTGCTCTTTGTTCAAAACACACTGACCTGGGAAAAACGAGTTCGTTGGATCTGAGCTTACATTTGTGGTTTGTTTTCAGGTAACAGTGTCTGTTGCTTTGTTCATGGATTTGAGCCCTACTTCTACATTGCTTGCCCTCCTGGTATGGGACCTGACGATATTTCTCAATTCCATCAGACTCTCGAGGTATTTACTGTGCAAGCCTGATAAATGTCTGAGAATTTTGTTCTTTTGATATCCCTGGTTTTGTTTTAAAGCTCATTTTGACTCATTCAGGGAAGGATGAGGGAGTCCAATAAAAATGCAAAGGTCCCGAAGTTTGTCCGTCGTATAGAAATGGTGCAGAAAAGAAGCATTATGTATTACCAACAGCAAAAATCCCAAAATTTTCTGAAGATTACAGTTGCATTGCCGACTATGGTGGCTAGCTGTCGCGGTATATGACTCCCAAATGTTTGTGCTTCATGAGTCGTCTACTATCTCCTTTACTGATTTTTGTCATTGCAATGATTTAATTGGTAGGTATCCTTGATAGAGGCTTACAAATTGATGGATTGGGTATGAAGAGTTTCCAAACATTTGAGAGCAATATTCTTTTCGTTCTACGTTTCATGGTTGATCGTGATATTGTCGGAGGAAATTGGATTGAAGTACCTACTGGGAAATATAAGAAGAACGCAAGAACTTTGTCATACTGCCAGTTGGAGTTCCATTGCCTGTATCCTCATCTGAATTTATTTCCTGGGGCAAGAATTTGTTTATCTAGTAACATATCCTATTTTATGTCGTTGCTTTCTTTAACATGGGGTTTAGGTACTCAGATCTAATCAGTCATGCTGCAGAAGGTGAATACTCAAAAATGGCTCCCTTCCGTGTACTAAGTTTTGATATTGAGTGCGCAGGTCGTAAAGGACACTTTCCTGAGGCTAAGCATGATCCTGTAATCCAGGTTAGCTGTTTTTGTTATATTATGATATCCCTATTTGTTATTTCTGTTCGCATTCCTTTTGAAACGACATTCTCTTTGCTTTTCTAGATAGCGAACCTTGTTACTCTTCAGGGAGAGGATCACCCATTTGTACGCAATGTCATGACTCTTAAGTCATGTGCTCCAATCGTAGGCGTAGATGTCATGTCTTTTGAAACAGAAAGAGAAGTCTTGCTTGCTTGGAGGGTACTGTTTTCTTTCTATCCTCTTTCATTCTGATATGTGCATTAGTTTCTCTTTATCTGTTTTTGGCACCTTCGCTTGCAAAAGTAAGTTCTATTACAGTTTCATAAATCTGGGAAGACTCCGTGAAAAAGATTTAGTAAACTTTATGTTGCCACTGCAATATTGTTGTGGGCTTAGTGAAGCATGTTTTCTGCTGATGTATAAGATGTATTGGCTGCAGGATTTGATTCGTGATGTTGATCCTGATATCATCATTGGTTATAACATCTGCAAATTCGATTTACCTTACCTGATTGAGGTACTTGAAGATTATCTTTTACTTTTATTGACAAATTATTATCACCTATGGTTAGCAGAAGCGTGCTTTTCATTCTCATAGCATTCTATATGTATTATTCCTATGCGCCGCTGTGCTGTATGGTGTATATGTGATGAATCTATTACCTATAAAATATTCTGTTTTTTGATTCTCAGAGAGCTGCAACACTGGGAATAGAGGAATTTCCTCTTCTTGGTCGTGTAAAGAACAGTAGGGTCCGGGTCAGAGACTCAACATTTTCATCGAGGTGATGTAGGAGTAACTGGTTGCTTGCTAATTTCCCTCACTTTCTTCTTTATTCTTTCTGTTATGCTTCGTACTTTTTGTGGCTCATGAGTTCTCCAACCTCGCATGTTATGATATCATATTGCTTTCCATATTAATTTGTGCCATGTTTCAGACAACAAGGGATAAGGGAAAGTAAAGAAACCACAATTGAAGGAAGATTTCAATTTGACCTTATTCAGGTTTCTGTCGTCAACAATCATTTAGGTTTAGTCATCCTTAGATTGTTTGTTTGTAACATCAACTTAACTCGTCATGTAATTATTGCAGGCAATACATAGAGACCACAAATTAAGTTCTTATTCGCTGAATTCTGTCTCAGCTCACTTTCTTTCCGAGCAGGTGAAACCGAGTAATTATGTAGAATTGCTTGTTATTTCTATTTTTCCATGTGGCTTACCTGGTTGTCTTCTTCAGAAAGAGGATGTCCATCATTCTATAATAACTGATCTCCAAAATGGGAATGCGGAAACCAGGAGGCGTCTTGCTGTTTATTGTTTGAAGGTACTTTAGTTTATTCTGGAGTATTGCTGCCTTTGTCCTGTTGCATTGCCTGTTATTACACAAATTTAAGATTTTCTAACTAGCTATCAAGCTTGTCTAACTACCTCAAATTCCTATTGCATGTTGTCCAAGTCCCGCCCTTCCTAGTGTAAAAGATGAATATCGATGTGTTTATTATTCTTTTTTACTTCTCTCTGCTTATACTTGTGTACGTGTAGCAAGAGGACCCCTTGTAGATAAGGACATAGTAAAAAGCCTTACTTAACCATTTGGGTTCAAAGAAATGGATGCCCCTACCATTCATGAGGTTTTTGAGCATTATGAATGTGATGTAGGCTGGAAGGACTTTTGGCAATTGCTAGCGATATTAGTGACACATAGAATAATGTGTTTTGAAGGAAATGTGAAAGGATGTTCAGACACTAATTTTGTTCTCTTTCTATTAATAGTCCAGCAACTGAATACTAAAAGAAGTCACCACGTTCCTCTTTGCTGTTACAGGATGCATATCTCCCTCAGAGGCTTCTGGACAAACTGATGTTTATATATAATTATGTCGAAATGGCTCGTGTAACTGGTGTCCCTATTTCCTTCCTTCTTGCTAGAGGACAGAGTATCAAGGTATTTCTCAACTAATAGTTTCTGGATATGTTTTTCAGTTTACTAAGGTGGCTTATATTTAGTGTCTCAAATATTGCTTCTAGGTTCTATCTCAGCTTCTTAGGAAAGCTAAACAGAAGAATCTGGTTCTTCCGAATGCTAAACAGTCAGGGTCCGAACAAGGAACTTATGAAGGCGCAACTGTAAGTTGGAAATTTACGGGTCTAACATTTATTTTTCGCCTGTCCTTTGTATTAGTTCAACACTTCCATTGTTCTGACATGTCTGCTGTTTTGGATGTTTCAAATGATATTCAGGTTTTAGAAGCAAGAACAGGTTTCTATGAAAAACCAATTGCAACTTTGGATTTTGCTTCACTGTACCCGTCAATTATGATGGCATATAATCTGTGCTACTGCACCTTGGTAATTCTTTTGATATTTCCGTTTTAACTGCTAGTTCTTTTATCATCTGTTGTTTATACACCTTCTTAATTTGGGAACATTCCATGTTCTTGTCTTTGAAGGTGACACCTGAAGATGTACGCAAACTGAATCTTCCACCTGAACATGTCACTAGAACTCCATCAGGGGAAACATTTGTTAAGCAGAGCTTGCAAAAGGTTGCGACATTTAGTTAAATTAACTATCCTCAAGTACCTCTAATCCTGTTGAATAATTTCTTCCAGGAAACACGACCAATTAATTAATTCAGGGACTACAACAGTTTATAAACAAAGCAAATAATCCATTTCAGGGTATACTTCCAGAAATTCTCGAAGAGCTTCTTACTGCCCGTAAAAGAGCCAAAGCAGATTTAAAGGTAACTAAACATTTGATCCTGAAGAAACTCTTGCAGTATGTGCTTACCTGTATACATGTTTCAATAACTACTATTGTAACTGGCATTTTCCATTTTAGGAGGCTAAGGATCCCCTTGCAAAGGCTGTTTTAGACGGTAGGCAGTTGGCATTGAAGGTGAACTTCTTACTGTCAATTTATATAACTTAGTCATTCAGAAAAATGATATTAATGTTCTGAAAATTTTGAACAATATTTCTCGTGTAAACTGCTCTTTTACATTTGCTTTCTATTGTTGTCTCAGATCAGTGCAAATTCTGTCTATGGGTTTACGGGAGCCACTATTGGGCAGTTACCATGCTTAGAAATATCCTCAAGTGTAACTAGCTATGGTATTTCTTTTGTAAGCACTGCAACTTTTCTAGACATGTACCCTTATAGGTTTATTCTGATTGATTTGTATCTTTCTGAAGGTCGTCAGATGATTGAACAAACGAAGAAACTTGTGGAAGATAAATTCACAACCCTAGGCGGGTATGAATACAATGCAGAGGTAAATTTTCAAATAATTACTTGTTGTATGGAAAAGACAGAGTGAAGTATATGTTTGTTCTTATATTTATTGAACTTGATGGATAATGACGTATTAGGTCATTTATGGAGACACGGATTCAGTCATGGTGCAATTTGGAGTATCGGATGTAGAAACTGCGATGAACTTGGGGAGGGAAGCTGCGGAACATATTAGCGGAGCTTTTATCAAAGTAAGTAACTTTTTTCTGCTAGGAGTATATCATAATCTTCTCCCTAATCCCTGGGGTAGAGGTACAAGATTACGTGATTTCTTGAAAACAAAATATAACAGGCTGAATCATTCTCTGTTTCTTGATTGTGTATGATGTCAATAAAGCCCATCAAATTGGAGTTTGATAAGGTTTATTTCCCATATCTGCTGATTAACAAGAAGAGGTATGCTGGTTTGCTATGGACAAATCCTCAACAGTTTGACAAAATAGACACCAAAGGTAAATCTTTGTAATTTCACAGCTTCTCTCTTATTTATTTTCTGACTAATATCTCTGGCAGGAATCGAGACAGTACGAAGAGATAATTGTTTACTGGTTAAGAACCTCGTAACTGAGAGTCTTAACAAAATACTTATTGATAGAGATGTTCCAGGCGCAGCTGAGTATGTTAAGAAAACCATTTCAGATCTTCTCATGAACCGTATTGACTTATCACTTTTGGTGATTACAAAGGTAATATGCTGTTCTTGATTTCTTCATTTGATATTTGTATTGCTTGAAAGTGTATGGTCATGATTAAAGCCATCTGTGAAAACGAAAACAAGAATCAACCTATAATGCTCCTGATGTGTTTCTCAAATCATAGGGTCTAACGAAAGCAGGGGATGACTATGAAGTTAAATCAGCTCATGGTGAACTTGCTGAGCGCATGCGTAAGGTTTGTGGTACTTTTTATCTTTTTTCATCTATCATTGACATGATAAAGCATTTTCATTATGATAACTCTTGACCGTTTCCTTTCGTCAAGAAACATGTACAAATGTGTCTAGGGAGATTTTCATTCCTTCGTTCTTTTGGTGAATATATGTACCGAGGTTTCTCTGACGCTGAGATCTATTTTACGGTGTCTGATGACCTACCATGTGAAATATGACAGTGTTTGCTTTCATATGTGACAGAGGGATGCTGCTACAGCGCCAAATGTTGGGGATCGAGTGCCATATGTTATCATAAAAGCTGCGAAAGGTGCCAAGGTAGCTTTCATGTCAACCTTATATTTATAGTTTGTCATAAAATCTTGAGGTCATTTTCTTCTACCGTGCTTATGTCATTTTGATATCAAGTAGGCTTATGAACGGTCAGAAGATCCTATCTACGTGCTACAGAATAACATCCCTATAGACCCAAATTACTACTTGGAGAATCAGATTAGCAAGGTCAGTTTGAAGTGGGGTTTGTCTATAAGTTTATTCTATACTCTCTATTCTGGTAATTGGAAGATAAAGCAGATGTTTTTTTCAGCCACTGCTTAGGATTTTTGAGCCAGTCTTGAAAAATGCTAGCAAGGAACTTCTCCACGGAAGTCACACTAGGTCAATATCAATTACTACTCCTTCAAACAGCGGCATAATGAAATTTGCTAAGAAACAACTGAGCTGTGTTGGCTGCAAAGTTCCGATCAGGTACATTGCGGTTCCTTGCCTACGTTATTGTTCATGTTCACTTTTGAAAAAAATTAGGATCCTGCAAGTTCAACGTGATCCTGGATTCTCAGTTCCTGATCTGTATTTGTTTCTATGACTTCCAAGTTCCTTATCATTTGATTGTTTGTTCTTGCAATCTTGTTTATCTGATTCCATATATGGTATCTGCTTATCAATTTTCGATTTAACTTAAAGCAGCAATGGAACACTATGCGCAAGTTGCAAGGGAAGAGAAGCCGAGTTGTACTGCAAAAACGTGTCTCAAGGTATGCTACCGTTATTCTCGTTTCTATAGACTTGATCTATCAGGAATATTTAAATACTTCGTGAAAAATCAGTGGCGGACCTAGAAGAAGTTTTTGGGAGGCTGTGGACCCAGTGCCAGGAGTGTCAAGGCTCTCTCCATCAAGATGTCTTGTGCACCAGGTTTGCTTACATATCTTTCCAATATCTATATTAATAGATTTTTTCTTTCAATAGGTAATATTACCGTCATTTCTGACTTCTGATCCAACTTTATCATTATTTCTTATTGGTCTTGACAGTCGAGATTGCCCTATATTTTACCGGAGAATGAAAGCACAAAAAGACATGGCTGTGGCGAAGCAACAACTCGAACGTTGGAGCTTCTGAATAGAAGGTTGTTTTTAGCTCTCCATTGGTTTCTTTGCTGTTAAATCTTCCTTATGGTTTAGAACTTGTAGGTCTTAATAGGCTTTGAGATGTTATAAAAAGGACCTCTTTTGCTTCTTTGTACGTAGCTTTTGATTAATACAGAGTGAGAATTCGTTGTCTTGCATATCTCCTAGTTTCGGCAGGCTAAGAATTTTGGGAATTCTTTAAATCCACAGAACCTCACGGCCACTGCAATACATACGAATTACAACTCAAGATTTAGGTATTATTATTCTTCCGGTTGGACTGTACAAGGTGCTAACAAGTATGAACATGAATCTCAAGTGCGTAACCAGTTAACCATATGGCTTCTGCCTCATCTCTAGCGTCCTTGAGTTTCCCAGAGTTTTACTGAGTCAAGTGTACAGCCTTATCCTTGTTGTTATAGGCTGTCTGCACATTGGGCATGTTGTGACAACCACGCCGCATTCCTTGCATGTCTTCATTTGAAATTGAAAGCATCAGAAATGACACAAAACCAATCTGGAAGCAGCACAGTTCATAGAACATACAAAAGTGTACTTTTTTTTTGTTTGAAAATTTCACCTACCGTATGGCCGCAGCTAAAAGCCATGTCCTTGGGATTCGTTAAGCAAATCGGGCATACCTTATTTTTAAAAATGAATGTAAATCTCAGTATCAGAGTGTGTACTCATTGACAAAAAAGAGCCAATTAAGGCAAAAAAAAAAAAGAGAAATTACCGGAGCTGTAGCAGGAGCTGTTCTGTCACTTTTCTCTGCAGTTTCTGTCATAGGATGTGGCACCGATCTAACAGCATTGTCACGCTCTATAACCTCCGGTGGTGGGGGGAGTGGCTTATGGTGCAGATAAGAACTGCGCTCTGGCTTTCTACTGTTCACAAGCACAATCGTAGGTTGGTTTGATTTGCAACTTTTCAAGAATCTAATGCAATAAGACTACATAAACAGTGATACAGAAAATTTCCTAAGGTACAAACTTCACTCCACTTACTTGAGACTTAATGTGGCCTTGTATTGAAAAGGAATCTCCATGAGAGCCGCGAGTGCAAAAGCAGCCTCCTTTTTAGCCGCATCTTTGTGCTCCGACATTATCTTTGTGAAGTTTACAAACTGTAAAACGAAACAGAGTTTTTTCACGAATCGCTATATTCGGAAAATATGCAATTTCTATTCAGGGCTCTCTTATAATTTACCTGGAAGTTATCAAACTCACGGTGAGGGATATTGTCATCGAACTGTTTCATTGTGTCCCATGGTCCATCTCCTACTCCAACCAAGACGATTGACAATGGGTAATGGCTGGAATTTTATATCGAACATTAGTATGAAAATAAATACATGATCATGAAAATCTGAGCATATTGAATAGTTAGTTACCTAGCTGCCATTATAGAGTTCATAGTAGCTTCTTCCTGTGGACTAAGTCGACCAAGCGGAACATCTGGATTCCTTGTAACCTGACCATCTGCAATGATGACGAGAACATGGTATTGCATATTGTTCTGCTCAACTATGTTGATGGCAGCATCAATAACCGGTGCAAACGAGGTAGGACCTGTGCAGCAAAAACACAGATTAATCTTTACTATAAGAAGAGTAATAAATAAATAAACAAACCCTTATGATAAATTTGTAGTAAGAGAAATTACCAGATAACTTCAAATGTGGAACAATCTTTCTATATCGTTTAACAGCGTTTTCCAATCCTTGACAGCTTTTGTTCTCGGGATAAAAGCTGAATACATACTGATCGCGTGTTGTTGCTGCGGGAAGAGGAGGAATACATTAAAGTTAACCATTAAGAACTTTTCTGAATCTACTTCGTCTTGAAAGCAAGAAGTGAGAAAACTTACCATCCCCAAAACCGAAACAAGGTATAAGATCATCTTCATCAAAGGGAGACAAAGTACGGCCAATTATAGATATTGCTTGCTCGTATGGATTCTGTCTTTTACCAATGGCATGAAGGCTTTTTCTATTGAATGAGTATCTTCCTGCATCGACCGAGATTCGTAACAATTAACTAAAACCATTAAGTCGTCTCATCAACATGTGATGTGAAGCATTTTCTTAAAAATCAAAAATTACCTGTCCACTCATTACTCTTGGTAAAGTCAATTCCTAGTATCAGATTTGAAGATTCAAGTCCAGCTTCTCTCAAAGAAGTTATCACCTAATTTAGCAAAGTGCACAACAAGACACATCTTATCCAACTCATCACTTTGAAAAAAAAGATTCAAATCAAGAAATCAAGAAATAGATGGTGAAGTTATGAGACCTGATCCAAGCTGCTGAAATGATCAGCGATGTATGAAGGTTGCTGATTACTTTTATTTCCTCTGTTCATTGCAAAAACTCTGCAGCACAAGAACCTTTTTTACAAACCCCAATCTTATTGAGAAGAAAATAAACAAAAATCAGAATTTAAAAGCCACTGTTACAAATGCCAAAGCATATATATATATTCAACCTGGAGTTTGTTGAAAACCCAAAAAGACTTCTTCTCACAGAATCTTTATTTATTTTTTTGTAAAAAGAAACTTTTTTTTTCTTCTGGAGATTATCTTCTTACAGAAGATTAGTTTATTGAAAAAGATGACACAAAAAGAGGAATATGAAGAAATATAAAAAAGGAAACACAAAGTGGGTTTTGTTGAATCTTGAAAGTTAGTGGAACGTGACCCCTTTGCTTGCGGCGGCAAATAATATTTTGCTCTCTCACACGCCATCATCAAAGCATCATCAATCTAGAATTTTTATTTGGTCTCTCTTCTGCGTCATTAATGATTTATCCAAAACCCAAAAAAACATATACAAGATTCACGTGGACTTGACCAAAGAAACAAAGATTCATGTAGACAACGTGGCAAAGCTGAAGCTTTTGTCCGAAGAAAATGATTTGGGCTTTTGATTCCCCACCAAAATAACAAACCCAGAACCACTTACTTGGGCTTTATCATAAAGCCTTTTTGTATATCTTCACCACCTATAAGTTCACCATGTTTCAATCACACCATCCACGTGCGAGTTTAGCCATTTTAGCCCAAAACTCAACAACCAATCTACGAACATCATTAAAGTTTTTGATTTTTATGATTTTCACCGTTTGTTCTTGTTCTTTCAGTTGGTACTACAGGGACCCTTAAAACCAACAGATTAATTTGGGTCTTTCTGATATATTTAAAATTTAGGGTTCCACTTAAGAGAATAAATAAATACAAGGGTGTACATGGGAAATTCAGAAAAGTAAAATAATAATTTCTCTGCAAATCAGAAAATGTGAAGACATATATTTATTTATCTTCTTGAAAAGGCGAAAAGATGTCAATAAATTGTTTTCGAATAGCCAAGGCTCCGCTTCAATCATTTGCATCAGTAAAGACGAGACCTAGAGATTCACCGAACCGTCTCGTTTCTGTATTCGGAATCAAGTCTTCTCCTCCTTCATTTGTTACTCTCAGAGTTATTTCATCATCGATGGCTTACGAGAAAGAGCTTGATGCTGCTAAGAAAGCTGCTTCACTCGCTGCTCGTCTCTGTCAGGTTAGGGTTCTTTCGTCTTTCTCAGCTTTCCCCCCCCCCCCCCCCCAAATTAATCATTACCCAGATTCTAAAGTTTGATTCTTTAGTGAACCCATTTTGTAATTTTCCTAATTTCGTTTGAAATGTTGTGTAATTGCATCTGTAATTGGGGTTAGGTTCTAGTGATATATAGTGTAATGATTCATTTGATTCTTTGCATTTCTTTGATTCTTTAACAGAATCTGACATTGTATGCTTTGGGTTTGTTTCAGAAAGTTCAAAAGGCTCTGTTGCAATCAGATGTTCAATCAAAATCTGATCAAAGTCCAGTGACCGTTGCTGATTATGGTTAGCTTATAACTGTACCTGTTTATAAAAGTTTCTCTCTTTGAATCTTACTGAGATTGTAAATGAAATTTCACATAGTTTGAGGTGGAAATATTCACGCTTTTAATATGTCTTGTGTTGAGTTTCAGGTTCACAAGCAGTTGTTAGTTTAGTGTTAGAAAAAGAGCTCAGTGCTGAACCCTTATCATTGGTGGCCGAAGAGGTGAAACAGCTTAACAACACTTTGCTTGTTTTCCCTCACATTGCTTATCTTTATGTCTTAGGAGTTAGGACTCGCATTGTCTTAAATTATCTATATAGGACTCAGGCGATCTACGCAAAGACGGTTCTCAGGATACTCTTGAGCGCATCACGAAACTCGTGAACGACACTTTGGCTACCGAGGAATCGTTTGATGGTTCTACTTTGTCCACAGATGATCTACTAAGAGCCATTGACTGTGGAACATCTGAAGGCGGTCCAAATGGTCGACACTGGGTCTTGGATCCTATTGATGGCACTAAGGGGTAAGTTTTAAAACTATCTACAACTCTTCTTATTTCAAAGAATGATTGGTAAAGTGATTGACTGTCATAGCAAATGTTATTTTCTGATACTGAGCTTGTTTGGTCATATTAGATTTCTGAGAGGAGATCAATACGCAGTAGCACTAGGATTGCTTGAGGAAGGGAAAGTAGTTTTAGGTGTGCTTGCTTGTCCAAACTTGCCATTAGCATCCATAGCTGGAGCCAACAACAACAACTCTTCATCCAATGAAATCGGATGTCTCTTCTTTGCTACGATTGGCTCAGGGACATATATGCAGCTCCTAGGTTCAAAATCTGCTCCCGTCAAAGTACAAGTCTCTAAGGTTGAGAATCCTGAAGAAGCATCGTTCTTCGAGTCATTTGAAGGAGCTCACTCTCTACACGGCTTATCCAGCTCCATTGCCAATGTAAATTGCATCTCTGTCCTGCCAAGTGATCCTAGTGAACAAACTATATAAATGTGCATCCATTTGATCGTGTTATTATCTTTTGTTATGTACAGAAACTCGGTGTCAAAGCACCACCTGTACGTATCGATAGCCAAGCAAAGTATGGAGCTTTATCTAGAGGAGATGGAGCTATATACTTACGGTTTCCTCATAAAGGATACCGTGAAAAGATTTGGGACCATGTCGCTGGTGCTATAGTTGTCACAGGTAACATAAAAATATTTTACTATATGTTACAACACCGATATGAGAATGTGATTTGATAATGAATGCAATTTTTGTTTGCGTGCGCAGAGGCGGGTGGGATTGTGACGGATGCAGGGGGAAAGCCACTGGATTTCTCGAAAGGGAAGTATCTAGATTTGGACACAGGCATAATCGTTGCTAATGAGAAGCTTATGCCACTGCTTTTGAAAGCAGTTCGTGAGTCCATAGCTGAGCAAGAGAAAGCGTCAGCTCTCTGATGATCCTTTCTTCTGTCCTTCTTTGTTTTCTTTACCAGTAGTAACTGTTGTTTTCACTTCCTTTCCAACCAAAACGAAACATGATGATAGTTTCGCGTTACACAAGTGAGAATTCTTCGATCTCTTGTTTTGGGCTAAGTATAATGGGCAGAAGAATGTTCTATAGTGTGGGGCAATAATATGGGCCGGAAAAGGCCTTTTAAGGTTTAAATGCACCGACGTGTCTAGAGCGCGTAGACTACTTTTCATCTAAATACCGAAGTAAGTAGAATCTTTCCATATATATAATAAATAATTTAAGTGTTTGGTGACATATAAAATACTTTTAATCCAAAAGAATAAAAAGCTGAAATTCGAGATTTTATTCCCAAGTAATATACCCATTCACGATGAAGGAGAAAGTAAATTATTTCATTATCTGGTCTAGTCAAACTAAAAAAAAAAAAAAAATGGACGATTACAAATCTCAAATCTACACTAACTGCATATAATTTCATTTTAAATCTCATCAAAGATATTTTTATGTTAATGATATTTTTGTGTAACATGTTTGTTTTCAGCTTAAAGGTTTGACGAGACGGAGCCACACAAAAGTTCTCACGTCATTTACAATTATCTTAAAAAGCATATAAAAGAGGGAGAACCTATTCTCCTATCGGTCTTTAAAAGCATATAAAAAAAGTTTGTTTTAAAGTTAAACAAATACAACGAACCCAAAAATAATCATTTTGGTGATATGTAGAAATGAAAAGTAACAATCATAAACTATACTTACTCTGTTTTACAAAAAAATGTCTTTTAGAGAAAAAAAATTGTTTCACAAAGAATATCATTTTATATTTTTAATGTGTCTTTTAATGATAAATTTTCTAATTTAGTCCTAAAACCAAAACTTATTTCATTAAAATTAAATCATTAACTACTTATTAAATAAAAGCAAACATGAATGATTCAACAGTTAGCTTTTTAATTTTTGTGGAATGTGTCAAATGACATTCTTTGTAAAACATAGAGAGTATTTTGTAAGAATTTCACCTCCAAAAAAGAAGCAAATATTACAATATTTACTACTGAAAAATATCTAAAAATAATAATAATATATATCTTTAAAAAAAATATAAAGAAAAATATCTCTCTTTGAAAGGAAAAATATCTTCCTATTGGCCCAAAATTCATTCTTGGATTGTTTATCTATTTATGTTTTTCATCTTTTGGATTTTATAACTTACTAAGATAAAAAAGACAATCTGCAGAATACAATAAAATTATACTAAATTTATAGAAAAAAAAGTAAGAATAATAATAATCTTACTTTTTTGGGTGAATGAAACTTTCATTTGTCTCTCTCTCTTAACGGTAGGAGACTACTATAGCCTTACTTTTCCACAACGGTAGAGAGATTGGAACAACATCTTTATTATTTTATTATATAACCTTACCAAAAAAAACTAAAAATTCAATAAAAAATTATTATTATCTATACGTACTATATAAATAAACCAAGAAACAATATTAATACAAAAAAAAAAAAAAAAAAAAAAAAACAAACAAATTGAGAAGAAGAAGAAGAAGAAGAAGAAGTTGCTTCAGAGTCGCGAGAGAGGTTTTATCAAATAAATCGATTCTTATAGAGAATTTTATTCATTCCTTATTTCTTCTTCAACTTCGTTCATTCAATGTCTTACGATGAAATGCTTACTGCTGCAAAGAAAGCTGTCTCTCTCGCTGCTCGTCTCAGCAACGTACGATCTCTCACCACTCCTTTTCCTCTCGATTTTTAGTTTTTTTTTTTTTTTTTTTTTTTTTTTGGCTCGTTGACATTGGAGATTGTGTGTTCGTGATAAGTTAGATGTTTTCTTTAAACTCTTTCTGTGGAGATAAATAAAATAAAGTAGAGAGTAAGAAAAATGTTGTTGTTTCTTGGAAACTGTCAACTGAGTTTGAGTATTTTTCTGATTAGGGTTTGATATCCGGAATCTGATTTTATCACAAAATGAAAATGGGGATCTGAAATTTTCAATCTTGTTGTATATCTCTGAGTTTTCAATGGGTTTTTGATTTGTGTACCTATTACTACTATTACTTCTACTAACGAACTCATCTCATAGAATTGATGAGTCAGGTTTTTTTTAATCAAAAGTGAAATGTCTTTGCTTTATGCTTGTTGTTTTTAACAGGAAGTGAGGAAATCTCTGTTGGTAACTGACGTTTGGAACAAATCTGATGATAGTCCTGTTACTGTTGCTGATTATGGTTTTTTTTCTTTTTCTTCCTCTTCTTCTTGCAATTTCATATCTGTCTCTTGGCTTATGAATGAAAACAAAGACATGTTCTTTTATTTTTCAGGCTCGCAGGCGGTGGTTAGCCTTGTACTAGAAAGGGAACTCAAGAATGAACCTGTTTCTTTAGTCGCTGAAGAGGTGCCCAAAACTAATGCAAAAAAAAAAAAACATTGCAGGTTCTTTTTTCTTGAATGAAGTTATAAGCTGATTTTGTTTATATAATTTATGTGTGTGTAGGATTCTGGTGAGCTAAGGAAGATTGCTGCTGAGAATGTTTTGGCTCGCATTACAGAGCTTGTGAAAGATACTCTTGCAAGTGATGAATCATATGCTGCTTCTCCTTTGTCTTCCGATGATGTGCTCAATGCTATAGACCGTGGTAAATCAGAAGGTGGTCCTAAGGGTCGCCATTGGATCTTGGATCCTATTGGTGGCACTAGAGGGTGAGTCCCCCCTCAATTACTCAAAATGTTACTGATATTTCCCTAACCACAATACTTTATCTCTCGTTTCATTTCAGAGACTGATCAATCTCAGAAACTGTAGTATCTTTTTTGCTTGCCTTTGTTATTCACATTACTCGTGAAATTCCAATATGTAGATTTATAAGAGGAGAACAATATGCAATAGGGTTAGCATTGTTGGTGGAAGGCAAAGTCGTACTTGGTGTAATGGCTTGTCCTAAGCTTCCTTTTTCATCAACTACTGGTAACACACTCAAATCTTCACCTGAAAAAGTTGGTTGCCTTTTCTATGGTTCGGTTGGCACCGGGACTTATGTCCAGTCTCTCAGTGTTGACTCTCTTCCTGTGAAGGTAAATCACTCAGAACCACTCTGTTTCGATGTATTACTAGCAGCAAACCTTTTCAATATGTCTTACATCAAAATATATATATTGCTAAAGAAAGGATCAATATGCGCTATTAGGTAGAGGTAAGCAGCGTAGATGATCCCGCGAAAGCGTGTTTCTTCGAGTCATACCACACACCTGTCCCCATCCATAACACCATTGCTAAGGTAAAACATCTTCCTTACAATTCTGTATATATCGTCCTGTTAATTTGGTCTGATTTTGACTCTGTTTTCTCCTGATGACAGAAACTGGGGATAAAAGACTCACCAATCAAGATAAACAGTCAGACAAAGTATGCAGCTTTATCTAGAGGAGATGGAGAGGTTTACTTGAGGTTTACTCGCAAACCAAGGCCCGAATCAATATGGAATCACGCCGCTGGCTCAATCATCGTTTCAGGTAAAGAGCTCTTCTTATCTACATAGCTTTTGATTCATGAATGAATGATCAAACTAATGCTTGTGTGAAATTGCAGAAGCGGGAGGAAAAGTGACGGATGCAGCTGGGGATCCGTTGGACTTTTCGAAAGGCAAGTATCTTGATTACAAGAGAGGAATTGTCGTAACGACGCAGAAACTGTTGCCAAGGCTTTTGAAAGCAGTAAGAGAATCAATTAAAGAAGAAGAAGAGGAAGAAGAGAAAGCTGCTTCTGTGAAACTTCACTAACACGCAACTGTAATATACTTATTATTGTTGTTGTCTTTGGGTATATATACTCTGTCTGTATCTGTGTTCTTTTCACACAGTCTATTTATTGAAAAAAAGAAAGAAATATCTCACCTATGATATATAAGAAAACACTAATTTATCTTAAGTTTTGGTGTTAAGAAAGCTCGTTGAATTACTTTATTAAAGTTTATTTTTTGAATCTATTTAGAAATGTTTTTGGTAAGAATTGTGAAACGTAGCTATTGATTGCTACGTGACTTAGTTAATTCGGCAATAGAAAAAAGATGATGCCTTTCTCTGTCGCATATAAAAAGGACAAAATGAAAAGACCTTTCTTTCTTAAAGAGTTAACACAAATTAAGAAGAAGAACACTTCACAATTATGATAATGATTTACACTCCGGTCGAATCTTCCACGAAACTTCGTCTTCTTATATAATATATCAAATAACAAATCATATATATATATATATATAGAGAGAGAGAGAGAGAGCTTATTAGTGTATTGATTAGGTATCCAATTTGTTTAGTGTTTAACGATCTATGGACTATGATGATCACTCTTGTTTTCTAACGACTATTATTATTACAATATGCAAATCGATACAAAAATCCGTGAAATATTCTACATGATAATATAGTATAATATTACGTCTACATATTCTGTAAGTTCTTATCTTTAATTTTCCTCTTTTTTAAACGTCAACTTGTTCTGGCATTACGTGGAAGACGGTTTGCAACACTAACTCCGTCTCGCACGAAACTCTATTTTATATCAGTGTTGACTACTTCTACGTTCTCCCTTGGAGTCTTGGATTATAACATCTGCCAGTGACATGCACAAATATAGAATAATAATGACTATAAATTGGCTAAATAAAACCATACTAGTATAAGCTTTTTTTATATACATACAGATACAGTCTTGAAGCTTTTCAATGTCTTATGAGAAGGAGCTAGCCGCTGCAAAGAAAGCCGTCTCTCTAGCTGCTTGTCTCAGCCAGGTAACGACGACTACTTTCTCATCCACCATTGAACTATACCATCATATACCGTAACAATTTGGACCTAGAAAATCAAAGCATGGAGCTTATATGAATCGTTGAAACTAAACAAACCTTATAATGTAATGAATCAGGAGGTGCAGAAGACTCTGCTGCAATCCCAAGTATGGAGTAAATCCGATAGAAGTCCGGTTACTCAGCTGATTACGGTTTGTACCTCGTCGTTTGCTTTACCCATTCAAATTCAAGTTTCTTGTTTGCTAGTCTCGGCTTCTCTCTAGAATCAATCAAGAAAATGTCTTCACTTCTCCCATTTATGGATGGTTTCTTCAGGCTCGCAAGCTGTTGTTAGTCTTGTATTGGAGAGGGAGCTCCAACCTGAAAAACTGTCATTAGTAGCTGAAGAGGTGAAATTACTCAGAAACACGTTTATCCAAGGTTATATAGCGTAGATGTTACTCGGGTTTTATCGTATTTATGTCTGGGAAAATTTCTTACAGGAATTTGGAGATCTGCGAAAGAAGGGAAGTGAGGAGTTCCTAGAAGTTATTACTAAGCTTGTGAAAGATACTCTAGCTTCTGAGGAATCATACGCTGGCTCTCCTCTATCCACAGATGATGTGTTAAACGCTATAGACTGCGGTAAATCAGAAGGCGGTTGTAGCGGCTGCCACTGGATTCTTGACCCTATAGATGGAACCAAAGGGTAACAAATCTCTGTAATCTGTGTGCTTTCACTATGCTTTACCTTAGAAACCGGATTAATGAATTTCTCTGCATTCTTAGATTTGTAAAAGGAGAGCAATACGCCGTGGGATTAGCCTTGCTTGTGGAAGGCAAAGTGGTGCTCGGTGTCATGGCTTGCCCAAATCTTCCCGTGGCTTCTGCGGTTTGTGAGACGGATAACTCTTCCCCTGAAGATGTTGGCTGCCTTTTCTTTGCTACAACGGGTTCAGGGACTTACGTGCAACCTCTCAAAGGAAATTCTCCGCCACAGAAGGTATCATTTACCTATCCAAAGCTCAACCATGATAAATCTGCGATTGTCTGGTAGTGTTAAAGAGAGTGAAAGCTATGTTGACAGGTGAAAGTGAGTAGCAATGAGAATCTCGAAGAAGCCAAGTTCTTGGAATCATACCATAAACCAATTCTCATCCATGGTACCATTGCAAAGGTAACATCTTTATTCTTTCTATCACAGTCTGCTCTTATGTAGGCTATAATAACCAAGTGGAATTCTTACTACTAAGACAATCTGTCTACGGTTAGAGTAGAAACTCGGGATCAAAGCATTACCTGTAAGGATCGATAGCCAAGCTAAGTATGCAGCTTTGTCCCGCGGAGACGCAGAAATATACTTGCGTTTCACGCTCAGTGGATACCGCGAGTGTATATGGGACCATGCTCCTGGTTCAATCATCACCACAGGTACCCTTTTCAATGTAAAAAAGCTGTTGGCCTGAATGCACATTACAACGCAATGGGTTGCTCGCTAGTTTACCAAGCACATAAGGGATCTAGATTTAATACCCACTTATGTCACTTTTAATGTATAATTAAAACTACGAGATGACTATTATTAATAAACAGAAGTGAACAAAATAACCTTGTGCAGAAGCTGGAAGCGTAGTGTGCGATGCTGCAGGCAAATCTCTAGACTTCTCGAAAGGAAAGTATCTTGCTCACGAGACAGGGATCATAGTTACCACCAAGGAACTCAAGCCATGGATTTTGAAGGCAGTTAGAGAATCTATGGAAGAGGAGAATCTATATTTCTGAGACACAACTGAAAACTGTATAATATTTGTATTGGTCTGAACTGGTATGTGGTGTAAATGATTAGTTCATATAATTTGATACAGCAGATATGAATGAATAAATGATACCAAGGAAGATTCAACTTTATTTCTATTTCATCTTTTAAAAATTGCTTATAGTATGTGTCCACAAGGAATCTACGTTGCCCTTACAGATTCTTTTAACAAAATCGAATCACCAAAAGAGGAGAAAAAAGGACCTGAGAAATTATCATCAGCATAAGCATACATCCCAGGCGATTCAGTGAGCAGGAACTCGTTACTAATATGGAAGTTGCATGAGATTTAAATAGGATATGATATGTATATACCTTCGGTGAGCAGGAACTCGTTTAACAGGTTTTGCTGTGTTAGCTTCTCGGGCAGATTTCTTGGCTGCAACCAAATGATACAATGATAAATACGGTGATGTTGATGATCATTGAATACATATAAGACTTTTGATTATTGTTTACATATAAGATTTTCTGGGGAAAAGAGTTGAAAATATATTACTAAATGTGGTTAAACCATGACTAACCGGGAGAGTCTTGCTGGTTATCTGTTGATGGAGCCATAACATCTAACTTTCCAGAGAAGTTATAGGTACCGTCCCTCTTATCCTGATCACAATACACATGAGATTAGTCAACCAAAGTAAGAACCGAGTACTGATGCAGTGTTAAGAACTGCTGATTAGAGAAACACCATTTAGAACTTCCAGACGAAAGATACCTTTTCATGAGTTGCTGCAGCTGACGAACTAACTTCTCCTGATTGAACAAATAAAGTGTACAAGGACAAAACATTAGAGTTAAAAACCAATTCCCTTTATTTACGGTTAACACTATCTTCCCAAACAAATCCAGCCTCGGAAGCAAAGATCCCATATTGTAGCACATGAATGGCACATTCGATAGAGTAAATAAGCGTTCTCTAATACTATGAAGAGTGACTGGTCTTTTATTCGCAAGAACAGCCAAATTACCTCATATTGTAATAATTCTTATACCTTGTAGGTGCTGCTTGCTCTTGAATGCTCTGAACAACTCGAAAGACAGATTAGCCATTGCCTCACTAGCAGCAGCAGATGAGTCCACCATCTTTGTTAGAGGTACTATTATGCGAGGCATTCCTTTGGCCTTCTGAGAAACTAATCGCGCAATCTCAACACCTACAAAATTATGTGATTGAAACACACAAAACTAAGAATACCAACACAGATAATGAATTGCAAACTATTAAACATAAGCTCAAGGAAAACAGTTACCATTAGAAACTGAATTTGGTCCAAGGAGAAGAAGCTTCACATTGTCTGATTTCAAAGAAGCTACAGTATAATCGACGAACTCAGACCACGAACCACCAATCCCAACAGTATCCCTCTGTTTTCAAATCAAAGTATGCGAAGTAAAAATTCAAGAGCAACCACTGAAATTGATCAATCAACGGTTTGTTCATCCACAGCAGAAAACAAAAGAAAGGAGTAAACGAACCATATCATCTAGCTTCGAGACGGAGAGGATCGTCGTCCAGACGCCGGAGACGAAGTCAGTGACATGGACTGTTAAGTTATACGAATCGGAAGCGTAGACGTGGAAGAGACATCGTCGGAGAAGACCCGAACCCGGATCCGATCGTTCGGGTACTACTTCTCCGAATATGGGTTCGAATTTCTCGAAACTCGCCATCTTTTTGAAAAATTCAGACGACGAATTTTTGACATAAGAGTACTAACGAGTCTTCTCTTCATCTACTCCGTAAACCGGTCCAATTTCAATAATTAATTTTAACCGTCCGAAATCGTACCGGGTTTTCAGTTAACAAAAAAAAGATTTGTTTTACTGTTTCATGTATAGAAAAAACAGATTGTTTTGTAATCATTACACATATGAATCATATATATCTGTAAAATGTATCAGTTCCAAAAACCTTCTAAAACCCCTATTTGTAAGAACTGGCTTGAACCTTTTCTTCTTCTCCCAGAAAGAATTAAAAAAATCTTTCTATAACAAAGAATCAAAACAGAGACAATCCTGTGAACTAACTTTTGTGATGTTTGGAGACTTCAAATCTGAGCAATGAAAAGTTCATTCCAAGTATCAGGGACCCCAGGTAAGCACCAATGCAAGCAATCGTTGATAACTGGAGTTGCAGTCACGTTACTACTCGCCTTCTTTGGTTTTCTGGGTTTGAGTTTTGACCCTGAGATGTGAGCTTCATCTCTTAGCTCAGAAAGTGCAGTTATGTCAAGAATCTTTAACCTAGTCCCATTCACAGCACTCTCAACTGTCGTATCTATAGATCCATCATCGTCTGTGATTTCGCCTCCTCTAGACAAAGGGACTGTGTTGTTACAGTTTCCCCCTGTATTCCAATCTCCGTTTTTAAAATGTCTCGGAGATATCGTCCTAAAGAAAGCTTTCAACCGTGGATGAAACGGAAGCTGTGCATCGAGCCACTTCACAACGCTGTGTATTGTAAAATCCTTTGCGTTTCTGATATCCTTGAGGTATTCACCTTTGACCCGTGTTCCATTTACGTGCATCACCCAATGGTTTCCTTCGATCTTACCTCTGTTCCAATGGTGACCGGTGTTTAGAACCAATACATCAAAACGGTGAAGGTAGTTTCTCATGAATGCTGGTGGGCGGTCCAAATGCATTGCAGTAAGACGAGGTGGATCAGTGTTGTTCATCGGTACCAAATCAGATAAACTAGCTGACCAGTAATACAAGATTGTCGTGTTTGTTGTCGGGAACCGATAAGCCCAACCATCAGGACGGAGAGCTCCTTTGGCTTTCACCAGACCGTACTCCCACCCTACATTTTGAACATCTGGGCTATCGTTACCACCGCTGGCCATACACATTAGGGACTGAAACTGTTGCCGTCCCAATGAGTCTCCTATAAATGCTATCGTCTTGTTCTGCATTCTGAGAAATTAACAAAAAAAAAGAGTTGCAATAAGCAATTCTGAGATATTTCTGCTCCAGTACAATACATTCATACAAAATCCAATCTAATTTTACATCACATTACAGAAAAGAAATGGTTCAAGAATGTTTATAACTTAAAAGTCACAGTGTGCTACCATACCATACCTTCTCAAGAAAGTGAATCTGTCAAAGTGTGGCATGTTGCAACCTTGAGGCTGCCACCGGTAACCCTCAAATGAAAAATCAGGTCTGCCCATAATTCTACAAGCCCACATGGTTGATAACCACTGTTTACATTCAAAACCAGAATACAATGGTCTCTTCCTGTCTTTAACCCATTTCCCCTTTGCAAAGTTACAAACTGAAACAGAAAACCAAAACAGGACTATAATATCTTAAGATAACAAGAGATCAAAAAGTTTGGAACATAATAACCAAAACTGAATACTAAGAGCTAGGAACAGCATATAAAAAAATACCTGAAGAAGAAGGTGAAAACTGACTTTTTATGTCAAAGAGAGAAGAAGTGCGAAGAGGGTTTTTCTCGGAAACAAGGAGAATCACAACAAAAAGAATGAGGATAACCAAGGCAAGTGATACACTCCCTTTGAGTATGTGACTTCTCCCACCAAACATCTTATTAGAGTGAATGCCAGAGATAACATCAACTCTCTTCTCTCAACAAAGAATTGTTATTGCAGTGTTTGTTGAAGTGACCAGTCACAAACTGTAACAACAATATCTTAGTCAGTCATTGAATCTGGCAAAAGCAAAAACAAAACAAAAAGAAGGTTTTTTTTTATCTTTAACGTAACAATCAAAATCCCTAATTTTGGCAATTGAACTTGTAACGTCGATGTGTGTTTAATGATAGTTTCTTCTTCAATCCGAAGTCATCCAAATCAGGAAACAAAACAAAATCAGGAAATTAATTTAAACTAACCCATGGAAAAGAAAAGAAAAAAAAAAAAACGCTTTTAACTCTTAAACCCAAAAAATCAAAGTCGCGGTAATGGAGCTCGTGCGTGATTTCCAAATTTTAAACGAGAAAGAAGGTAGAATGATTTACCAGAAAACGATTGATGATGATCGGATCTTTCCAAGAGAGAGAGAGAGAGAGAGCAGTGAAGTGTAGGGAGAGAGATCTGGGAATTACGAATCCACCTCCAAATTTTGGATCTTTCACATGTTCCTCAATATACAAATACATCAATTTCGCAGTACCGAGTGACTCATCGTATTATTCAACGTTTGATGTGTTTGTTCTTTTTTTTTTTTTTTTAGCTGCCCTTCTTGAATTTTCGGCGCAATAATAAAGTTGTTGTAATTAATTTTGGTGCTTCATCTTCTTTTTGTTTTTACGCTTTAAATATGTTCCCAGCAAAAAATGCAAAAGTAAATAGATACGTAAACTAAATCTACTAATCTAGATGCGTTAATTTCTGGATGGTTTAACTAGTTAACAATTAAAATAAAAATAAAAATAAATCTCATCATAACTTTAAACAATAAAACACCAATCGAATAAGGAAACAAAAAAAACAAAAGAAAGATGCTACTAGCTAAGAGAACGTACCATAATGGAACACAATGGTTCAGTACCAATCAAACAAAATGTTGAAAGGAATAGTTAAAACATATTACTGTCATCACGAAATTTTAACTATTCATCTTTGTCAATGTAAATTTTTTTTTTTTGACCTCACTTTGTCAACGTAACTAAACTTCGAAAACATAGGATATTAAAATAGTATACTACTTACTCATGTTTATACGTTTTGGAAACCTGATTCCACTATATTTCGTTATTTCATATTTGATGCATAGTTAAAACAATATTACTGTCATCGCCTAAATTTTTTTATGGTAAAACATCAGTTAGATTACGTTGACATGCTGGAAACTTCTCGGAGGCGTGGACTTTAACACCGACACTGCAACATTCATCGTTCAATTTCTTAATATCGCATTTAAGATGTTCCGGCAACACTCCCGTGAATTTTAAAAAGTAGAATAATTTTAACTAAACAAACTAGTGTATTAAATTCTTCTCAATTATATATACTAGACATGTTGTGTTCAATGTCTAAGACTGGTACTTCGTTTATTAACTTGTTTGTACATGCATGTCTCAATCATAAGCATTTTTTTGTATATTCAAGTACATCAAAAAGTTAGATGTGTTATTTAGTAGTTGACAAATGAAAACGATGGTTTTCGGTAGTTCTAACTTCTCCAACTCTCCAAGATGAGTAAAAATAGAGGAAACTAGAGGGTTTTGATTGTAATTAAAAACATTTGGTCCCTCCCATCAAGTTAAATAAATCGTTGGATTGAGATTGAAGATAGCTATAACAAGTATATGAAAGTGTAACTATTGCAAAAACAAACAAAAAAAACCATGTCGTAGTAACCACTCCTCAACAACTTGATTTATATATCATGATGATATATGCTTAATTCTAATTTCTAATTAGTAAAATAAAAATAAAATGCCAAGGTCTTAAGCAATTGACTAAAACGAATTTAATTATAATCAAAGTAATTAGAGATTTTTCGACCACTACTAAATTGACGGCTACTCCGTAGTTCTCTCCGCTTATTGTGATGATGACAAATCCCATCTAAATATAAGCCTCTTTTTTTTTTTTTTTTTTAATTTTGTCCCCTAATTCTTAAATTTAATTTTTAATTTTGTCCCCATAATTCTTAAATTTATTTGTTCATTAATTAAGAAATTTTTTTTCTTTTTATTGTGGATTAATCAAAGAAATCTTAAAAGATCAACAAATAAATTGAAATTTAATTTAACCTCTATATATGTAATTAATGTATATATATACACACACCTTTCTTTTTATCTCCTTCATCTCTCAGCATACCCCCCGTGACATTCGAATTTTCTCGAGAAAGTGAATCAAAATGGCTCCGTCCGTAGCTCGAATTTGAGATTCAGATTCTCATCCCTTTCTTTCGTCCTCTCATTGATTCTCGCCTGTATCAGGTCCGCCTTACGTACATTATCTTTTTTTTTTTTTTTTTTTTTTTTTGTTAACCTTATGTTGCTGCTTAGTGATGATCTCGATGATGTTAGAAGAATAATTGTGGTTCTACCCTAGATCTGTTCCGGATCTGTTGTTTTCTCTTCGTTAATCTGTTGATTGATTTTTTTTTTCTTTCGTTTGATGGCTCGTCTGTAATCTGGGTTAAACTTTAATGGCTAGTGTATTTAAGCAGATCTGTTGAACATTACCTTTCGTTCCCATCTGTGTAATTACATACCAAATCCGCCTTGTTAGCTTTTTGCTCTTATCCAGAACTCAAATCATAACGAGTTTGTAATTGGGATTGAAGTTAGACATAATCGAGCTCATATATGCTTGCATCTTCAAGAAATATGATCTGCTGTGTCTTTGGATATGATAGATATAGAGATCTTATTACTCGTCTAACATCCAATTTCTTTGTTTCTCTATTCGTGTAGGCGGTACACGCATTGTTATCTTCTGTTTCTCAAATCAGAAGCATGGCGCAACCGAGGTATACTAGGATAGATAACAGGAGGCCTTCGTCAAACTATTGCTCGACGGTGACAGTAGTTGTTTTCGTGGCACTATGCTTAGTCGGGATCTGGATGATGACATCATCTTCTGTTGGACCTGCTCAGAGTTTTGATGAGGTTTCTCTGGACAACAAAGATGGGATAAAGAAACAGATGACCCCACCACCTGCAGAGGAGGGCAACAATGGTCAGAAGTCTGAAGACGCATCTGGTGAAACACCGAATGAGGATAAAAAAGGAGATGGTGATGGAAGCTTGCCCAAAGAGGATGAGAGCTCAAGTAGACAAGAGAACCAGGAAGAGGAGAAGAAAGAAGAGTCTACTCCATCCGGTGAGACAAAAACTGAGACCCAAGGTGGGGAAGATAAAAAAGATGACTCCAAGTCAGAAAATGGTGATGGAGGAGGTGATTCAGATGAGAAGAAAGATTTGAAAGACAACCCAGATGAAGACAATCCTGACACAAATGAAAAGAAAACTAAACCTGAAACCGAGGATAACGAGTCGGGTGAGGATGGTGAAAACCAAAAGCAGTTTGAGTCTGATAACGGTGAGAAAAGATCCAGTGATGATGATAAAGAAACCAAAACTGGCAACGAAGATACTGAAACCAAGACTGACAAGGAAAACACTGGGACAAATGTGGATGTTCAAGTAGAGCAAGAGGGTCAACCTAAAAACGAGACCTCCGGTGATCTTTCGCCTCCTGGGGCACAATTAGAGCTACTGAATGAAACTACGACACAAAATGGTTCATTTTCAACCCAGGCAACAGAGTCCAAAAATGAGAAAGAAGCTCAGAAGGGTTCTGGGGATAAACTTGATTACAAATGGGCACTATGCAATACAACAGCTGGACCTGATTACATTCCGTGTCTCGATAATGTGAAAGCCATTAGGAGTCTTCCGAGTACTAAACATTATGAGCATCGTGAGAGGCATTGTCCAGACAGCCCACCCACCTGCCTTGTTCCTTTGCCTGAAGGATACAAGCGGCCAATTGAGTGGCCCAAAAGTCGAGAAAAGGTCTGTTGAATTTGTTCACTTTCCCATTTAGATATTTTAAACGTCAAAGAACCTTATACCACCATTTTCATTTATGCAGATCTGGTACACCAACGTTCCTCATACCAAGCTTGCTGAGTATAAGGGACATCAAAATTGGGTTAAAGTTACCGGTGAGTATCTAACTTTTCCTGGTGGAGGAACCCAATTCAAGCATGGTGCTCTTCATTACATCGATTTCATACAGGAGGTTGGTATTCAGATGTAATTCATTTGTTAGAAAGTCTGAATTGGATAGCTGCTTTCTATAATCGTTTTATAACCCATACCCATGTTTCTTTTACGCAACCACTTGTTTTCTACGCCCTTATTTTGTTAAAAAGCCTGTATTGGTTTGTACTTTGATTACTTTATGGGTAGTATTTGTACTTATGAAGTTCCCCTTTTGATGAAAATTTGCTTTCAGTCTGTCCCTGCTATTGCATGGGGTAATCGCTCTCGTGTGATCCTGGATGTTGGATGTGGTGTTGCAAGCTTTGGAGGTTTCCTCTTTGACAGAGATGTGATCACTATGTCCCTGGCACCTAAAGATGAACATGAAGCTCAAGTGCAGTTTGCTCTTGAGAGGGGTATTCCTGCCATTTCTGCAGTTATGGGCACGACAAGGCTACCTTTCCCCGGCAGAGTTTTTGACATAGTTCATTGTGCTCGCTGTAGAGTGCCATGGCACATTGAAGGTTAGCAGCATAGCCACGATAGATGTAGTCTTTGAATGGAAAACTCCTGGATCTTAAACATCTCTTTCTATTGATTCGCCAAACTTTTTGTTATCTGTTTCTAATATTTGTGTGCATAATACATGACAGGTGGTAAACTCCTTCTAGAGCTTAACCGTGTATTGAGACCTGGTGGTTTCTTTGTGTGGTCTGCTACTCCAGTTTATCAGAAGAAGACCGAAGATGTTGAAATTTGGAAAGGTTGTAAAAAAACGTTATGCTTCTTATATAATTGCATTGGAGCATGTTTTCTCACACCTCATGTTGGCGACTTTTGCAGCTATGAGTGAACTCATTAAGAAAATGTGCTGGGAACTTGTATCTATTAACAAAGACACTATCAACGGAGTAGGTGTTGCTACTTACAGAAAGCCAACTTCAAATGAGTGCTACACAAAGAGATCAGAACCGCAACCTCCAATTTGTGCCGACTCTGATGATCCAAATGCATCTTGGTATATTTCTTTTTCACTTATTTTGCAATTGTGCTTAAAAAATTGGCGGTCTACGTTTACAAATACATGTTTTGTCGTGTGGTTTTTGTAGGAAAGTGCCGCTTCAAGCATGCATGCACACCGCGCCAGAAGACAAAACGCAACGTGGATCTCAGTGGCCCGAGCAATGGCCAGCGAGATTAGAGAAACCACCGTTCTGGTTATCGAGTTCCCAAACTGGAGTTTACGGAAAAGCAGCACCAGAGGATTTCAGTGCTGATTATGAGCACTGGAAACGCGTAGTGACCAAATCATACCTTAAAGGTTTAGGAATCAACTGGGCATCTGTTAGAAATGTGATGGACATGAGAGCTGTTTATGGAGGGTTAGTAAAACATGATTTGCTTACGCTTACTGCGTTCATGCGTATCTAGATAATTTACGGGCAATCAAGAAACAGTGTATTGATGTTTCCTGCATCTTTAATGTTTGTGTTGATTCTCTTATTGCAGTTTTGCGGCTGCGCTAAGAGATTTGAAAGTGTGGGTCATGAATGTGGTTCCAATAGATTCACCAGACACACTTGCAATAATCTATGAACGAGGACTCTTCGGCATCTACCACGATTGGTGTGAATCTTTCAGTACTTACCCGAGATCATACGATCTTCTTCACGCCGACCATCTTTTCTCCAAACTCAAACAAAGGTTTGTTCTGTAAGAAAGAGAGAATCTCTGTTTCAAACAATAGAAACATAATAAACTCTTATTCGACTTTACAGGTGCAATCTAACGGCGGTGATAGCGGAAGTGGATCGGGTTTTGAGACCAGAAGGGAAACTGATAGTCCGGGACGATGCGGAAACAATACAGGAAGTGGAAGCAATGGTGAAAGCAATGAAATGGGAAGTTCGCATGACTTATTCTAAAGAAAAAGAAGGTTTGCTCGCTGTTCAAAAGTCATTTTGGCGACCCAATGAAGTAGAAACTCTCACTTACGCCATCGCTTGAGAAGACTTACTTCAAGTCCCACTCTTTTTGTACGTATAAACACACTCTTATTAACTCATTGTCATCTTTTTCTTTTTTTTGGGTCGTTTTATTAGGAAGTTTTTTGTTTTAGCGTCGAGTCTGAGTTGAGTCATTTGTTTGTACTATTTGCACATTTTTTATGTTCTCGAAGGTGAAGAACTTTGTTGAGGTTCTTTGGTAAAGTTAGATTACAGTTTTAAATGTACTACTCTTTTTGGTTTCTTCTATTTGCTTGATTGGTATTAACTTCGGGTATATTTTATTAGGAAGTTATTGTTGTAAAACACTTGTGGACTCCATGGACCGGCCCGCTCACAGTCCGTTAGGACATGGCCTTACGGCCCATTTACTGTCCGCACATGTACGACCCATCGGCCATTGCTTCGCGGCCCATGGCCTTTCTTATGTACTCTATTGCTTTATGGGCTTTAGCCCTTGTACTCTACTATATATATGTAACCTCATTCGATTATCATTAATGAGAACAAGAGATTTCGTCCCCTAAACTCTCTAGTTTCATAACACGTTATCAGCACGATAGCCTCTAAGGCCAGCTGAGAAAACCCTAACCCTAAAACCCTAAAGGCAGCCGCCGTTTCTCTCCTCCCTAAAACCCTAAAACCCTAATCGACCGCCGCCTCTATCTCTTACCCTAAAACCCTAAAAACCGCCGCCCAAATTCGGCGATCATCTTCCGTCCGTGTACGCGGCCAGTCCGGGGTAAGTTCATGTTCGAAGATCCAGTACGCGGCAAGTTCCGGCGATCAGCTTCCGTCCGTTTTGGATCCAGTACGCGGCAAGTTCCAGGGCAAAGTCCGGAGATCTCTCGGTGATAATCCAAAACTCTCGGCGATTACTTCTTGTTCGGAATCCACCATCGTCCGCGGTCCTGTTCCTGTTCGAAGATTGAGTTTTATCCGAGTTATGTTCGAGTTCGAAACCAAGGCGTGTTCCTGACGTTCGCAGTTCGCGGTTCCTGACGTTCGCAGTTCGCGGTTCCTGACGTTCGCGGTTCGCGGTTCCTGACGTTCGCAGTTCGCGGTTCCTGACGATAGCAGTTCGCGGTTCCGGCCGAGAGCGGTACGTAGGCGGTACGAGGATCTGTCCGAGAGCAGTCCGAGAGCAGTTCGAGAGTGGTACGAGGATTGGGTTGATAGCGGTTCTGATCGAGGTTCGTGAGTGAAATCTGAGGTCTTTAGCTCCCAGATCAAAACCAGTCAGACCCTAATTGGTGAAAGGTAAAATAAAGTCTAACCCTCTTAGAACCATATAATCGAATCTGAACCCTAACAGCTATTGAACCATAAAACATCCAAGTATACAAACAAACAAATCTTAAGAGTTCTATTCTTGTAAAACTTTAAAATCGGTTGCATAGAAAATCAGTACCATGGTAATTATCCTAAAATTTAAATAAAATATTTCCTAAAACTTGTCTTAATCCAAAACTGAAAAGGAAAACTTAAGAAAAGGAAATCTTATCTAGAAAAAGGAAATTATTGCATGCATGCTAGTTCCTATCTAGGTTTGTTGTTCATGCATATTAAGCCACGAAATTGAGTAGAATAAAGGCATGTTTCGGTCTCAAATACCGCATGACCTAAGTTCGAAATTATAAGTAAAGGCAAGGCATGTTTCGGTCTCAAATACCGCATGACCTAAGACTAAAATGATTCCATGGTTCGGTCTTAAACACCGCATGGCATGATCCAAATGAATTACATGGTTCGGTCTTAAAAACCGCATGATATAATCAGGTGCATGTTTTTGTAAAATCAAAGTACCTATGTGAGTGTATTAAGGATGATAATGGTTGCACTAAAAGAAGAAATGTAAGGCAATTTTGCATACACACCATCACCTTGCTGAGAGTCTCAAGGACCAAGTACCATACCATTGAGAATCTTATTGACCTTTGGACAGAGTTGAAAAACAATATGGACACCAATAGATGGTGCTCCTACCAAAGGCTCAATTCGAAAAACCTAAGGATCCAGGAATTCCAATCCATGGATGAGTATAACTCAGAGCTTTTAAGATTGTCTCAATCCTAAGGTTGTGTGGTACTGAAGTCACGGAGAGAGAGTTACTAGAGAAGACTTTGTCTACCTTTAGTACTCACAATATAGTACTTCAGCAACAGTACCATGAAAATGAGCTGTTGATGAATAGTGCTATGAGACCTCCCGGTACAACCCCATTACCGGAAAAAGAGCCCAAGGAGACCAACTACGTCCACAGAAAAAGACACTATGGCCATGGCCGTGGTGGCAGAGGACGTGGTGGTCGTTGGGGCCAGGCAAGCCGTTTTGATGGTTACGGCCGTAGACCAACTACGTCCACAGAAAAAGACACTATGGCCATGGCCGTGGTGGCAGAGGACGTGGTGGTCGTTGGGGCCAGGCAAGCCGTGGCCGCGGTGGTAGGGGCCGTGGGTCCTTTAAACCGCAAATCAAGGCTAAATCGGTTTATCACCGATGTGTAAATGAAAAGTGCAATGAAGCTCACAAGGTTGACATGACAAAGAAAAATCCTAAAGAGCCTAAAGAGCCAAAGAGACTAATGAGTCTATCTATGTCCATAGAGACAAGTATGGCCGTGGCCGAGGAAGAAGTGGGCATGGTGGTCCTGGTCGTGGGACTTACCAAAGACATAATTATGATGGTCAAGGCTATAGAAACCGATTAGGCTTCGGCCGTGGTCGGGGTAAAGGCCGCGGGTTATCTAAACCCGCAATATAAGACCAAGTCCACTTGTAATAATAATTATGGTATAGAAAACCATAAGATAGAGACATGCAAAACTCCTAAATTGGATTATGAGATTTTGATTGCCTAAAGAAAAATATTTAAACTCATGTGGTGTATTAATTTAATTTATATGCTTTGAATTTGATTGAATTATTATTTTGATTTAAATCCAATTATTTTATTTCCTTTAATATATATTAAAACATAAATTCCTGTCCATTATTGGAAATGGTTAAGGACAAGAAAATAAGTGTGGTGGATAGTGGATTAAGCCACACAAAGCCAATATTAGCAAAGATAAGCGGGTATAGCAAGCCTAAGTAAAGGCTACGGCCAGGCATATATTTTATGGCACACATTTTTGAACTAAGTGTTGCATTATAATCACCCAGCTCTAAGAGAAGCTTATTGAGCTTTAAGGACATTCATTTGAATGATTTCCATATTGAAACTAAGGGTGAAGGAAACCAAGAGTTCCTATATATATTACTAAGATCAGCCAAGGATCTAAAGAGAATCCTAGAAGTCTATACCTTGCACTAGCCACTGGTTTTTACCATGCTAAAGATTAAAATAAGACTAATTTGGCAATCCACTTTATGGCATGACCGGATTGGCCATCCGTGTTTCTAACATGATACGTATGTTGATATTAAATAAAAATGGGCACACTCCTAAGAGAGAGAAGAGTTATCCCTACAATCTCACGTGTGTAGCATGTACACAAGGGAAACTCATTTATAAGGCCATCACCAGCAAATGTAACTAAAGAAATTTTCCACTTAAGACTATAAGTCTAGATAGTGCTGGTGAATTTATATCCCAAGCGTTTAATAATAATGGTATGTCCATGGGGGGGAGTGTGGACCACCCTGTGGCACATGAACATACAGAGAATGGATTAGATGAATCCTTCATTAAACGCACTTAATAAATTGCTCGACCATTACTCATGAGGTCGAAGCTTCTTGTGTCGGCTTGGAGACACACAGTACTACATGCAACAGAACTTATACGCATCAGGCCATCTAGTGAGTATAAATATTCCCAAATGCATAACGGGTCATAAGCCAGACATATCCCATCTAAAATAATATACGGGTGTGCCGTTTATATTGCATCATCACAGAGAACAAAGATGGGACCTCAAAGGAGGATGGGAATATATATTGATATGATTCTCCCACCATTGTTAAGTATCTTGAGCCAACTATGGGTGATTTATATGTGGCCAGATACACGGATTGTCAGTTTGCTGAATCCGAATTCCCTATATAGGGTGGAGAGAAAGACAAGCTGGTCAAAGAAATATTATGGAATCAAACGTCCTTAAATTGGCAAGATCCTCGAGATTATACATTTGCAAAAGCTAGCTATTCAATTGCCAAGATTCCTTTAATGACCCAAAGAGAATTATGAAATCGTACATACCAGCTTGTAATGCACCAGTACGTATTGATGTTCAAAAAGGAACACAATAATCAAGTTGCTACAGAGTCTAAATAGACCAAAATGTTCCATAGAAAAGAACCTTCGGAAATCTAAGAAAGGTGCAAATAAAACCGAGGTTAAGGAAAAGTATAGACATGGCCGCGGCAAATCCTAAGGTACCAATAATGAGGTTTGGGACGCTAAACCTCAAGGTCCTTAAGGTATTAATAATAATAAGAGCTCGATATACTATATCATGTCTAGAATAAAATGGAACTGCAAAGATGTCGACATTAATGAAATAATTGCATGCAAGGTAGCACTTGAAGTAAATGAGGATCAGAAACTCACGTCTATATTAGAGTGCACTCAAAGTAAAGATTGGCTAAAATAGAAAGAAGCCATTGACGTGGAGTTAAACTCTTTAAAGAAGAGAAATGTGTTTGGTCCGACCTTAAGGACAACACTTGATATAAACCAGTTGGACATAAGATGGTTTTATAGCACAAGGATTCTCTCAAAGACCAGGAATAGATTATGAGGAGACTTACTCCCTGTGATGGATGCAACGACTTTAATAAGTCTGGCTATAAAAGAAAAAATGGATTTACGGTTAATGGATGTTAAAACCGTATACTTACATGGTCCACTGGAAAATGAAATGAGATTACCAGAGGGTATAGAGCTCAATTATAAGAGTGGTTCTCGAGAAAATACTGCATAAGGCTAGACAAATACCTTTATGGACTGAAACAAAGTGGGTGTATATGGTACAATAGATTAAGCAAGTACCTAGCCAAAGAAGGCTATAAAATGATCCCATCAGTCCATGTATTTATAAAGAAGTTTGCAAACAAAGGATTTGTGATAATAGCAGTCTACATGGATGGTTTAAACATCCTTGGAACCCCTGGTTAAATCGCCCAAACAAGAAAGAATTTGAAATGAAAGACCTAGGCAAAAGAAAAATTCTGTTTGGGGTTACAACTTGAGTACATAAATGATAGAATCCTTGTGCATCAAATGGCATATACAGAAAAGTACTCAAGAGTTTTAATAAGGACTAAGCTCACCCATTGACTAGCCCAATGGTTGTAAGGAGCATTGATTTGGATAAAGATCCATTGGTCCAAAGAAGGAAAATGAGAAAGTTCTCGGTCCTGAAATGCCATACCTCAGTGCTATAGGAGAATTAATCTTGGCTAGCCACACTAGACCAGAGATAAGTTTTTCCGTGAACCTCCTAGCAAGAATTAGTTCTTGACTAACCCAAAGGCACTAGAGTAAAATTAAGTATTTATTATGTTACCTACAAGGAAGGTAAGATTTGGGTTTATATTATACTAACTATAACAAAGAAGGTTTTAGTTGGTATTGTTGATGCAGGTTATAGCAAAGAAGGTTTAGTGCGTTTTGTTCGATGACTCAACATATATGGACGGATAGTGGCATGGACGACAGCAAAGAAGCAACGGTCATATATGAGGACAATTCGGCCTGCATCGCACAACTCAAGGAAGGTTACATCAAGGGAGATCGGAAGAAGCACATCTTACTGAAGTTCAAGTGGTGCAAATTCAATCATGCGACAACTCAGCCGATCTCTTCACCAAAGCATTGCCGACATCAACGTTCAAGAAGCTCACGCACAAGATTGGAATGCGGAGGCTTAAGGACTTGGAGTGATGTTTGGATCAGGGGGAGCAATGTGTGCTGTACTCTTTTTCCTTCACCAAGGTTTTGTCCCATTGGGTTTTCCTGGTAAGGTTTTAATGAGGCAGCATCCCCTAAGCACATTGCAGCGATCCCATCCAACATGGCACGGTCATCTCGTCCAAGGGGGAGTGTTGTAAAACACTTGTGGACTCCATGGACCGGCCCGCTCACAGTCCGTTAGGACATGGCCTTACGGCCCATTTACTGTCCGCACATGTACGGCCCATCGGCCATTGCTTCGCGGCCCATGGCCTTTCTTATGTACTCTATTGCTTTATGGGCTTTAGCCCTTGTACTCTACTATATATATGTAACCTCATTCGATTATCATTAATGAGAACAAGAGATTTCGTCCCCTAAACTCTCTAGTTTCATAACAGTTATATCTTTTTCTTTTTTTTGGGTCGTTTTATTAGGAAGTTTTTTGTTTTAGCGTCGAGTCTGAGTTGAGTCATTTGTTTGTACTATTTGCACATTTTTTATGTTCTCGAAGGTGAAGAACTTTGTTGAGGTTCTTTGGTAAAGTTAGATTACAGTTTTAAATGTACTACTCTTTTTGGTTTAGTCCAAATGTAACTGATGAACATTGTATGTTCAATCAGATTTTTATCTTAAGATGAACTAAAGTCTGACCAGTTTTACTAGACTTTCATCAACGCTTATGCCATAATACTTCCTAATCTCTCTCAACAGAGTTTAACTTTGATAAATTCAAATGGACATGAGAATTTTCATGAATAGAGAGAGAGATAGATACACTGTTGGATTTTTTATATAAAAATAGATAAAAACAAACGAACTTCTTCACCATTTCCAGAAAACATTGGAACCACACTTGTACTTGTCTTTGCCTTCGCATTCCAAAGCCAAATCTTCTGAGATAAATGGAACTTTCTGCAAAAATAGAAAAACGAACAAGAACATTATAATCTCTTCAATTTGATTATTTACCCAGAGAAAAGAAAACATTTTAGACAAACCTTTTGCTTGGCAAGATCTTGGCAGCCAGTGAAATTGTCAGGGAACTTGCAGCTTCCGAATTGAACAGTGAATGCTCTCGCAAAGTTTGCTCCACTTGTTGCTAATCTCTTCTTGTCATTAAGTTCCTGTAATCAAAAATTTCCAACCTTTAGGATCTTTAGAGATGTCAAGATTCAGAGACTTTTCAATGACTTACTTTGTTGGCTTTGCTCCTCTCGAGGTATTCATCAAAGACGGCAGCATTAGCCGAAGCAGAAACAGCAGCAGTGGAGAAGAGTGTAGCTGCTAAGAAAACCATGGCGGATCTTCTTCCATTAGATCCATCAACATCATCACCAACAACTCGTTGCGCTTTGATCACAGGCATGACCATCTGTTTCTTCTGACCAAACCCAACTGACGAATTCGCCAAACCCACTTTCTGGTTTAGCTCTACTGAGCCGGAACCGGAGATTGCATAGCTGCAAGTGAGAACACTCGAGTTCATGGCCGCCATAAAAGATCTCTTTTTTTTTGGATCAAGAGTTTTTGAGTTTGATTGGTGAGTGATGAAGGAAAAGATTAGATTTTAGTATTAGAGATGAATGAGGATGATGATGACGTGGAGTAGATGTAATAAGGGATTGTGGCTGGAGTGTGGATAAGGTGAGATTTCCCTTCAGTCCTATTGGCAAAAGTCCAAACCTTTTCTTATTACTCTAAGCTTTGATGCTTTTGAAGTTTGAGTCTTTCAGATTCTCTGTCGAGTGTTTATGTGGTCAGATTCACTCGAGTCCCCACCACACAAACCTCTCAAAACTCTGTTTGGTACTCCGTTTTATCAGAAACCCACTCGGGTCTAGCCTGAAACAGTCTGAATCCGATTTAGGTCCAAAATACCTGAACTTTACCCGGGTTAGATGAGAGTTTGGACTATGCTCTAATTGGCAAAGCCTAGGTTAGGTTTCCATAACCATTATAAGATTTATCTTTAAGAGAGAAAGACCAAAATAAACACTGAAAGCAAATTAAAACTGGCCTGGATAATGTTACAAGCTCTCTGGTTTGTTCCTAAGTTTGCTTTGCTGATGATACATTATAATCTTACAAATTTGTGCCATTTGTTTCGGGAAACAAGAAAGGCACGAGGAATCAAAATCTATGGGCTGTCTTTCTCACCAACTAACCGAAAAATTGAAGAAAAATGAAGGAAAGTTTTCTCAGGTTGATACTGTGGCTGTAGATTTAATAGGCACACTTTCACCTTTGTTCAAAGCTTCCCAGTCTATCTCCCTAAGAATCTTAAACCGTTCCTCCATGGATACAAACCCAGCCTGAGGAACCACTATACCGGAACTTCCAGCTTTGTGAATCAGAACAATACTAGTGGCCATCTCAGGTCCATGGAGTTTTCCCGTTAACAACACTCGTAGTGGCATGAAAAGTGATTTACCCTGTAACCAGCATCAGATAATCTCTTGTAAAGTTTGTTCAGTCAAGTTAAGCAGGTTTTGTTTCAGTGTTAACTGGATTAGAGAGATGACTAACTTTGCGTTTCAATGATTTGCCAAAGGCTTTCACCCATTTCTGCCAAGCACCTTGTCCTTCTGCTAAAGCGCTTGGAATCTCACCGCTGTCATAAGCAGCTATGAGGCTGGCTGCTACTTCGTGAAGCTTGTCTTCCACGGCAGGCTTAGCTTCAGGGCTGCATCAGGTGCAGAAAAATTCAAATCACCACAAGCTCAGAGATTTATAAAACAGTAAAATAAATGTTTATTGAAAGGAAAGAGGTGATGCAGGAGGAAAAAACGGTTTGATACCTAGCCAATGTAGCATGTAAAGGATATGAAAGCAAATTCAACAGTACTTTGTCTGAATCTGTCACCAACTCAATCCCATCCTTGAGAAGCTCGACAGCTTCCTGTACTTCAACAACAAGCTCAAATTCGGTAAGTCTGTATAGAAAATATCTGTTGTTCCTAAATCCACGGCTTTATATTAGGATCAGAAAAAAGTGTGGAGTCGTGATTAGAGAACCTTACATCTACAAAACTACCCTCGGATTCTGATAAGATACCGGCACTCTTCCATCGCTCACCCACAAGTTTTGTTAGTTTTTCATTTGGAAGTGCCCTCAGATGTTGACCATTCATCCATCTTTGAGTTTATGATTGCGCCACATTGAAGATTTATTAGCAAAAAGTAGAGAGAACAAACAGAGATACGAAAAACAAGAGAGCAGAAGATTGGAAAATTTAAACAGCTAAGCAAATTCTATAATCACCTTAACTTTGTAGAATCAAAAATTGCGCCACTTTTGTTGACACGTTCAATCGAGAATTTTTCAACTGCAAATCAAGAACAAACAGTCAACAAATAAATCAGAAAAGGATGACGTTAAAGATTATACAAAGCAAAGTTATAGTCAACAAAAATAATCTACCAAGATCCTCGAGTGTGAAAAATTCATTTTCAGTGCCGTCTCCCCATCCTAAGAGTGCCAAATAATTAACCATTCCCTGAGGCAGATATCCCATCTCTCTGTACTGTTTTATAGTCAAAGGAACATAAAGCAGAAATTAGATGAAGAATCAACAGTTGAGTAATCTATGATCAACACAACGTAAAGGCAATGTTAGCTATACACACCTGGCCTACAGAAGTTGCCCCATGTCGCTTTGACAGCTTACTTCTATCCGGTGCTAGAATTAAAGAAACATGGGCAAACTGAGGCATTGGGAACTCCAGAGCCTACCATTGATTGATGTAGACAGCACTAAATCAAGTCTTTCCCCCTATCTTTAGGATAAGATATATTTCTAAAGCAATTGAAAGAAACACACAAAATTTAGTGCTTACCTTGTAAATTAGAGCCTGCCTCAAAGTATTAGGCAAATGCTCTTCAGCCCTGAAACGAAAGTTGTTAATTGATTAGATCAAAGATCATATTCAAACATGTTAAAATAACAAGTAAAGAAAGACACTGGAGTAGTAACCTTATAACATGTGAAATAGCCATGGTAGCATCATCTACCGTAACACAAAAGTTGTAAACAGGTTGGCCATTACTCCTCATTACCACAAAATCTCCAAGAGTATCCAAGTTCCAACATACCTTCAAGACACTATCACACATGGTCAATAACCAAACCAGGTGGTTTTTTTTTTTTAACAAGATCACAATCAAAAGGTTGCAACATTTATCCTATATAACAATCGATTAAGGGTAACCACAGAAAACATACCTCGCCACGAATCAAGTCATTAATTTTCAAAGACCCTTGCTTTGGCACACGAAACCGGTAAGTAAAAGGGGTTCCCTTTTCCAACTCTTGCTCTATCTCACCATCAGTAGCGGTTGCCCATTTCCCAGTGTATACTGGAGGCAATTGTTTTAACTTTGCAATCTCCTTCATCTTTACAAGCTCCTGTATAAACAAACATTGCAAATAATTAGAGTCAACAACAGAATCAAAAAACCTATAGAGACAACAAGCAATAGTAGGGTCTAAACGAATTTTGAAGAATCTCACCTCACTGGAGCAAAAGCAGCGATAGACATGACCAGATTCTAAAAGCTTCTCTGCATATTGTTTGTAAAGAGCATTTCTTTCAGACTGTCGATACGGACCAAAGTCTCCAGCAACCCCAGGACCTGCAAATTTCAATCCCAATTTGCATTACACCACCATTGAAAAAACCCTCTAACGTTAGCATAGAGAAGAAGAAGAAGAAGAAGCAACCTTCATCCCAATCAAGACCTAACCATGAGAGATCCTGAAGAACAGCAGCTTCAGATTCACGGGTTGATCTCTCCAAATCCGTATCTTCAATTCTCAGCACAAATTTCCCTCCTTTAGACCTGTATTGTTAAAACTCCCATCAGTCAGTCACAAACCCAAAAACTCTCTCAACAAAAAAAAAAAAAAAAAGACTCTTTAAACCAGATCACACTACCACCACGAACCTGGCGAACAAGTAGTTGAAAAGAGCAGTCCTTGCTCCACCTACATGGAGATTACCAGTGGGAGAAGGCGCGAAACGAACTCTGACAGACCCACCATTATTGCCGGGTGAAGAAGAACAAGCAACCACCGCGAAGCTTCGCCGAGAACTGTATAATAAAGAACACTGACGCCGTCTGAGGAAAGCAGGAGCAAGCTCTGGTAAAGACCTAACCCTGAGCCACGGCGTATTGAATACAAGGCTCGCCATTTTTGGTTGCCACGATTTCTTCTCTGAAAGTTTTGATTTTTCAGAGAGGATAAAAAGGAGTTTAATCGGAAAGAAGAAAGTCCTATGCTTTGAAAACCAATAAAATTCGATGAAAGCCCCTCGTAACTTTTTTAATTTTAAAGTTACATCCCCATATTATGTTTTCTAACTATATGCTCCCTAAAATTCAGTTTATTATTGGCAAAAAAGACACGTGGACTATTTATTTCTGTCGCCTGCTGTGAAAAGCTTTTAATAAAAGCCCATAGCTTTTGTTTTACATTCAACTTACCCCCCCAACCTCTAAAACACAAAGTCAAGTAATTGTGGTGGCACTGTTTTGGGGCATTAATCATTGAATCTAAAGCTTAAGAATCCATGGAATTACACAAGTAAAAGCGAAGGTCTTTGCTATGTATATAAAAAAGCAGATTGAGAGGGTTTTGAGATTACTTACAGATCAAGATATGAAGAGGATTTTTGAGATTGTTGTTAACCTGTTCTTGTTGGGTCATAATTGCATGAATCATCCCTAATGACACCCCTCTATGTACTGTTGAATATGCATTGCTAGTCGATTTCGTCCCCGACGATTGAGAGATTATGATGATCGACGCACTCCACCACCGCCACGACTACTACTCAAAATCAACGATAGTCATCTGTTTCACATAATCCAAAAACAAAACCCATCAAAGCATATCCCAGATAATATAGAAAACAAACGAAACTTAGAAGAAGAAAGCGAAAAAAGATCGAGATACCTCTGACTTGTTCTCGTTCTCACTTCTCTGTCTCTTGAATTCTTCTTTCTCATCGTTTTTTTTGTTCTTGGTATAGTTTTGATTTATGTGGAAGAACTAATAAGAGTATATTTTATAAACAAGAGGTGTGTTACGTTGTTTCAGAACATACGAAATCAATACAATAAAAGTAGAACGTTTGTTGTTAACACCTAAACTTTTTAAACTCTTCTAAGCATGACACATCATTAAAAACTTAACCCAATCAAATTATAACAATTAATACAACTAAACATTATGTTCCAATAAAAATTAATCTTCTTAACAAGTTATTTGTTCTCCTGCATCCCGATCGATGTCATAGCCGCTATGTCAATCCTTCTCAAATCAAAGTAAAGAAGAATTCAATCAGAATAACAGATCCAAATTTCATATGAAAAATTCTTTAGGGTGCGTTTAAGATTATGAAAGATTTTGAAAAAAAGGAGCTATAACGAATCCATGTGAAGGAAGGATGGTTGGGAAAATACACTTGATTCTATCTACACTTTCTGTGAGGATATCATAATTAGCAAAGTTAGTATTCATTCCCACCGTGTTTAGTATTTTGATTATTTGGTTGGCGACAATCAGTTGCATCACTGATCTTAGACAAAAAATTATTTGCAAAGTAAAGTGTCAAAAGCATTGAAAAAAAAATCTTTGAAAAAGAAAGCTTTGAAAGATTTCTTAAAGATTCTTAGTTCTAAAAAGCTTAGTCCGACGACATGATATATGGCTTTGTAATTGCTCAACTGCTCATATTCTTTAATTAGGAGAGATAAGTGCCAAAAAAGCTTTATTGTCTAGCCATGAACAAAAACAAAGCATCACATCACTTTCACTTTCTTACCATCAATATTTTAAAATTTAATTTATCTTAATAACCTTGGAACCCAAAAAAAAAAAAACTAAGTTTATATACTATGAACTTGGGGGATCAAATTTTTGTAGACCCTTCTGTTGATAAGAAAATTAAGGACCATTCAAAATTGCACAACCAATAAAAATAAAGAAGACTTGAAAGAGTTGATTTTGTAATGCATAGAGTCTTATTTTCTTCAACGTTTCATGTTAATTAATGTCTCTTTAGCTTTGTTGACTGTCTCTCTTAGGCACCCAATATTTGCTTTTCTTCTTATTTCAGTATAGAATTAATTGATTTATGATAACTAAAAAATATAAAAGTACACATAAATTGTTACATCACATAATGCTCATTGGATGTATTGATCATAATATTAGATTCTAGAATCATCATGGAAAGTGTATTTTTGTTATAAAGCCTACTATATATCATACGATCTGTTTTTGGATATGTTTGTCTGGTATCTAAGGATACCTTTTTATAAGAATTTCGATACATCTTACATTGTCTTTTATCTGCAGATTTTTGGATTACAATGGCACATCCATTGTATTTTGTGAGGTTGACTGCAACGACAATACCAATTGATGGGTATGTACACCAAGTCCATTCTCGCAATTAATACCAACGACAATACCAACTGTTTTGATTTGTGTATTTAATAATTTGGAAAGCTAGAGCACTTCTGATAGTTTCAATGCATGTAATCCCTAATTAATTATATGTTTTGTGTCGTCTGTGTTTTTCCGGAGAAGGAAGAAGCATTATATGTAGTTAAGTCTTAAAATTTTCATATTGTTTGTGGATTTGGGGTTAATTTCAATTGAGGGATGAGGTGAACCGTAGCCACTAAGCTTTCTTAGCTGGACTTATGTATCATTTAAGTATTTAGAGAAAATAATCATTTTTCATTTGACTTGATCACAAATAAAACCAAGAGTGAGAAAACAGTCTTAATTAACCATCCTTATCGAGTGGTATTGAATCTCTTCAAATTTCTGATCAGACAGGTAATGGAACTCTTTGTTCCCATCCCCAATCTAGATATCCAAGTAAACCATTTCATGTTGATGCGTAATGTTTTCCTAAATTTTAGTTGATGTGATTTCACTAGGAACATATCTATTTGATTATTGATTCCATGTCTTAGTGAGATAATATAAAGTTTATTGTTATAACTCTAAGTGCCCTGTTTTTAATGTAAGAAATTTAAATGAAATTTATTTTTAGATCTATTTGTTGACAGAATATTTTTATACATTTTTTTCAAGAAAACAAACAAACAAATGCTCTAGAAATCATATGAAGCTTGTATATGAAGTTTGAGTATAAAGCTTTCACCTCATGTATTGTTCTTCAAAAATGAGAGTCATATATCTGTTTGAATTAAGTTTTAAACAATATGATTTATATTACAATTTATATGTACTATTAAATAAAAAATTTCTAAATAAAACCCCATGGCGTAGCGCAGTATCAACCTAGTTTCTTTTAAAATAAGAGAAAAGGAAATATAATTAGGTTTTGTTACGAATCTTTCACTCGTTATATAATAAACGAGTGATGACGTAATCATCATGTATTTCGTTGACCGTATGATTAAGGGGGAGGTATTAGTTTAGGATTTAGGAAGACTTTTAATGACTTTAAAAGTTAGGTAAAATATGTTGTTATTCAATCAAGACTTTTAAAAACTCTTTAAAAATTTGGTGTTATTGGTTGTGGATTTGTAAAAAGTTATCTAAAATCTTGATAAATCTAGTGTTATTGGATTAAGAGTTTTATAAAGTCATTAAAAGTTTTATGTTATTCAAGTAAAACAAAAGAATCTTGGATTGTTAATGAATTCAAATTTTATGTTATTGGTTTAGGATTTTATATCATTTCCTTCATAACAAAAGTCATGAAAACTCTTTCATCAAATAGAAAGATTTTACAAGATTTGAAAAAACATATCATCAAGATTTTAAAAAACTTCCTAAACAATCTCTTAGAATCCTTTATTTTTAACTTTCAATTTTCTATGATTCTAACAATCAACAAGAACATAAAGTCATTAAAATTCTTTCTAAATCCTAAACCAATACCTCCCCCTAATGTGAGACACCTCTGTACAAGATTGAGGGTTTCACTTGGAGAATAATTCCTTTTTTTTTGCATTCATCCATAAGAGAATCCATGGAATATTAGACAAGTTAAAAAGCAAAAAGGTCTTTCCCACACATACAACAACGTAGTTTTGCAGAAACTTAACATAGAAAAGCTGGCTCCACATCTCTCACGGTTTCCATGTTACTGATTCTTTTGTTTTGTCTCTTCTTTTCGTGCAGACAGAGATGTCAACAGAAGAAGAAAACATTCTTCACTCTGGTTATTAAAAGCTGCTTCATATGTTTGGTCTCTGTTCCCCCCCCCCCCCCCCCCCCCTCCCCATACTAAAGCATCAAAGCAACAAAGATAATACTAAAATGGTCGCTCCTAATTCTGACCGTTAGCTTCTTGAATCATAGGGATTACTGGCTTGAGCGCCCGGAGGAGGAGTGGGCGGCTGTATCAGATTTTCCATCTCCATGACCTGCTCGTCGCTCAGGTCAAACATTCCACTGAAATTGCCATCTCCTAAGATTACTGGAGCTTCCTCCTCGTTTACATAAACACCAGGCACATCTCTTACCTGTAGATTAATTCAGAAGCAATCAACCAAAAGGAACACTGAATGATCTGATTCATCAAAGGCAATGATGCAGAGACTTTACCTCATTCTGGTAGTCGAAATCGTCGAAAAGTAAACACTCGTCATTCACAACAGAAAAGACATCTAGCATCGAATTCAACTCCTCGTCATCATCGGGAGGAACCTCAAGAAGAGGTGTAGAAGACATGGGAGCGTAACCTACAACGTCACTTGTTAGAGGTGGAAGCACTGTGGCAGTTAGTGGCGGTACATCAGAGATGCAAGATTCTGAGATCACTCCTGCTGTGAAACAATCTTTAGGAGCGTGTGACTGTGAGGTCGTAGCAACGAGACTGGTTTCTTTGCTAGGACCAGGACAAGGACCAGCGTTTACTGCAGAAGGAATAGCTACAAGGTGTTGAGTATCTTCTTCTTCATCACCACTCCAATCCTCGTCCTTATATGGAGCTCCATATTGAGAACCATGTCTTGGTCCAAGCCCATTTTTCTTAAAGAGAACGCAAAGCACATAACTATCCTGCAGAGCATAAGACTGAGTAAAACTTACAAGAAATCAGTATATTAAAAATGAGCTTTCCAAACCCCAAAAAAAAAACATTACCTGAGGAACATTCTTTTGAGCGAGTACTTGGTCTTCAAGTCTATATTCATGTATGACCCAATCAGTCCGATCACCACGAGGTGTTTTCCCAAAGTGATAAACCAGAGTTCTTATCTTCCCAACGACTTCGTTATTGTATAGAACATCTCTGTCTCTCCCTGTGGTCTTCCAGTAACCACATTCAGTCGAGCGGTTAGCCTTACCGCCTTTGGGATACTTCTTTTCTCTTGGGCAGAAGAAGTACCACTTTAGATCACCAGTCCCTAGACATGATTTCTCTGTACAATACACAGAAGCCTCTTTTATGTTTTGAGAGAAAAACAAGAAAGACCCCCCCCCCCCCCCCCCTCCCCCAAAATCCAAAACAAGCTTTATGAAAAGAGTTGATCGTTACCGGGTAAATCAGGTGGTTCAAACTTGTAAATGTCGATCTCAGCAATGGCATTAACTTGGAACTTTTTCCCCAAAACTTTCCTCTTCAAGTAATATCTCACAAGTTCAACATCAGTCGGATGAAACCGAAATCCAGGTGCCAAGTTAGTTTTCACCATTGAACCCAAAGGGTAAAAACTTTCACTACACTAAAGTAGCTTCCCTCACCAGTAAACTCACAGTAACAAGACCAAACAGAATCAAACACTCTTTACCAAAGAGAGAATTGTGAAGAAGCTAGGGAGAAGAAAGAAGAAGACAAACTTGAATGGGGTTTGAAAGGTTCAAGTAAAAGTAGAATGGTTGAACAAGATTGTCTGAAAGCACCACAACAACCTCGCTCTGCTCATATAACCACAGTCACACCAAAGAAACGATGGATTCTTCTTGCAGATATCAACAGACATCTGCTGTACAACTCAAAACACCTAATACACATAAAAGAAACAAGAAAATTATGTAATAATGGAAATGTAACAAGAAATTCTAGGGTTGGGTTTTGATTTTGTGATTTGTCTTTTTTTACTGATGAAAATTTGGTAAGCAGATTATTTCCACTGTAAAAAAATTAAGCCTTTGATCAAGGGAAAGCATCAAAATTGATATAGCTTAGATCAAACCCAGGAATCACACAAGAGATGAAACCCCATTATCAAAGAAACAGAGAATACGAGAGACCACATCGGAAACCGAACCATACGAGAGTAAGAAGAAGCATTTAAGAAAAGCGTTATGTAAAAGAAACAGAGGAGATGAAAAGAGATGAGAAGTCGCACCCGTAAAGCGGAGGAACCTGCAGACGACTGTGGCCGGAGGAGAGAGAATGAGAGTATAGCTTGAAGGAGAAGCCAGGGGAAGAGTTTAGTGACTGATGGGGTTTAGGGGTTTATATAGATCTAATTATATTTTACGCGTTTATTCTTAGAGAAATAAAAGCTTTGTGGTTATTTTTGCAATTAAATGATTAAAATGTAATAAGGAGACCAAAAACAAAAATATGTATTCAGTATACTCCAAAAGTTTTTTTTTTGTTTTTAACACACTTTTACTATTGTTGGCATAAGTTATGGTCTGTACTCTGTAAAGTAGATAATTCGATTTTTGATAGTTCAGTCTACTTTTTCAATGTGTTACTTACTGGTTTCCAATAATATGAAGATTTACGATGATTAAAATATATAGCTTTGATCTTTCTTTCTTATTTTTGTCAACAGAATATAATTTTTGATCTTATCATTCAAAACGGAGATTGCATAAATATAAATTATAGTAATGGGATTTAATCAAATAATAATAATTGGATGCATCTTGGAATGAAAAGGGAATTGGAAATAAGTTAAGCAAAATGCTGATTATATATGTATATAAGTTAAGATTTATGAATATAAAATTGAGTTATGTTGTCAAAGTTTTAGTTTAAGTATATGTAAATCAAAATTTATATTAAAAAAAAGGAAAATAAAATTGAAAGCTAAGGAAACGAAGCTGAGCATCCTTCTGCCGTTCCTATCTTTGTTATGTCATGTTTTCGTCTTCCGAAAACGGTCACACGGAAACGCACTGGGGCGATTTCCAATTTTTGGTGAAGTTTGTCCGGGGAATCACGCGGTTTACATTGGATCGCTTGGGACAAATTGTGTACTGATAAGATAGAGGGTGGTTTGGGGTTTCGGTGTTTGGATGACTTTAACACTGCGTTGTTGGCTAAACAACTCTGGCGGCTAATTACAACCCCAGACTCCTTGTTTACTAAGGTTTTTAAAGGTCGTTATTATAGGCATTCCAATCCGTTGGATCCGATTAAATCCTACTCATCGTCTTATGGATGGCGTAGTATGGTGTCTGCTCGCTCTCTGGTAAACAAAGGACTGATTAAACGAGTAGGATCTAGTGATTCCATTTTAGTATGGTCTGATCCCTGGATTCCTGCCCAACTTCCGAGACCAGCACTGCGTTCAGGATCGTCTATCGATCCTACGCTTCGAGTTGAAACTTTCATTGACAGGAACTCTCTCTCCTGGGACTTGGCGTTACTTTCGGCCTTTTTCAAGCTGGAAGATGTTGCCCTTATTTCTGCTTTACCTCTTGGTAATTTGCTTTCACCAGACAGGCTGGGGTGGCACTTGACAAAAACTGGCATGTACACAGTTAAATCTGGGTATAAAGCTTTGAGCCAGGTTCCAGTGGATTCTCCACTTACTTCTGGCCCAAATATTATACATCTTCAAGCTTTTGTTTGGCAACTCCGGTGTCCACCAAAAATTTGGCACTTTTTGTGGCAAGCACTTACGGGTTGTGTAGCAACCGCAGCTAATCTACGGCGTCGCGGTATGGGCTGCGAAAGCGAATGTGCTCTTTGTGGCGGTGCTGAGGAGACAATAAACCATACATTATTCGTATGTCCTCCGGCTAGACAAGTTTGGGCATTGTCCCATTTCCCAGTTTCTTCGGGCATGTTTCCCTCAAACTCTATTTATGCAAACATGGACTCATTATTTTGGAGATTCCAGCAGATCCCTTCGATTGATGTTTTCCCATGGATCCTTTGGTATATTTGGAATGCTAGAAATGATAAAATTTTCAGCAACTTGGATTCCAATCCGCTTGCGATTTTACGACTAGCGGAGGAGGAAGCAAAACTCTGGTTTTCGGCACAGGGGGATTCCCCTGGGATATCTCTGCAGAATGGTCCCCGGCCACCCACTAGTCATATGAATATTGGTAGTAGGACGGTTAGGAACCATGCAAATAGTTATAGATGTTTTGTGGATGGATCTTGGAAAAAGACGGACCAATACTCTGATAGAGGGTGGTATTGTACTTCCCCAGAGGGGGAAGCTCCCATTATGGATGCATCTAACCTTCGTCGTAGTCTATCACCACTTCATGCAGAAGTGGAAACTTTAATTTGGGCAATGAGATGTATGATCAGAGCAGATAATGAGAATGTTGTTTTTCTCACCGATTGTTCTGATTTGGTGAAGATGGTGTCTTCGCCTTCCGAATGGCCCGCATTTAGGACATATTTAGATGATATTAAAGCGGATAAAGACGAATTTCTCTCTCTTTTTCTTTAGTCTTGATCCCTCGTTCACAGAATGGTATTACAGACAAGCTAGCGCATTGTGCTAGAGTAGAGTCGCATCAAATTACCTATATAAACGAACTTCCTACCAATTGGCTTCTCAAAACTAATCTTGTATGATGTTGTCAAAAAAATAAATAAATAAATAAAGAAGCTGAACATCCTTCATTGGCTCGATGACATCACCCACCTCGGACAGATTTGCCCTTTCTTCAACTATACTTTTATTTTATTTCATTAAATACTTTTCCCCTCCACGATTTGTTGGTTTATTTGGTTTGTTTAACATAAAAGATAATTAATATTTTTTTGATGTGAAATGTAAAATGCAATTGGAAGATTCTTTTGGAATGCTTTCCTTTTTCTATTTTGAAATTTCGTTGATCTCCCTTAGCTAAATTCAAGAAAACCTGCTAGTTAAAGTAAACGGTAGACTTTTTTATACGGTACGTGACTACGCTCCCCTTTTGTATATATCCGAGATGTTCCAGAAACTTGCTAAAATAATAGCCTACAAAATCAATTACCACTATAATTTATACTCTGACAAATTGATTTCCCTAGTATTGAAACTTTTCATTTGATAATTTGGCTTAGAATCATCAGTCAAAGAATCATTTTGCGAGATTATGAAGAAAAAAATGAGTATATGGTGAGCGTGACACACATACACAAGTAATGTATATATATATGTTCTGTTTCGTTTTCTTGCTCAGACTCTAATTTTAACAAAGAAAAAGAAAAGATAATACACAATTTATACAATAAGATCACAATCATCCGTTTTGACTAGAACAAATTTAAAAACAAAACGTTACCCTTTTTTTTTGTCCTCTGTAAAAGGGTTTTGTTTTGAGCTTTTTGGGAGAGGAAGAAAATTTCAGGCTTTTTGCCTTCTTTTCTCCTACAAGTAGAGCAAGTAAGATAACAATCAAACCTCTGCAAAAATCATATTCTTCTGTACACAAACTTGTAGACTTCTCTTCTACGTGTGACCGGTTTCTTCTTTCACGTTCGATCTCTCTCTTCAGGCATCTCTTCTTCTGCCTTTGGAAGGATTCTGATTGCTACTATGAAATGGGTTCCTCAGAAAAAAACATATTGTTTTATGAGCTAACCCAACATACAAATCGTATGCTGCGAGTTTTTTTACCCTAATTTGGAACATCACAATATTCCATTTAAGACCCGTTGGTAGTAATCATATTGCCGTGTCCGCCAAGCATCTAAGCTACTGCTAATGAGAGAGAGCACCAAAGAGACACATTGCTGGTTTTGTGATCCCCCAAAACAAAATAAAGAACAAACAAACGAATGAGGAAACTGTAGCGGATCCATGTGATACAGTTATGTATATTTATTCCAAGGAGATTAGAAAACACTTACCTCTTCAGTTAAACTTAGATGGAACCGTTTTCTTAAGTTCTGAATGGTTCGTGGACCACCTTTGAAGCAAGGGAAACCCGAATCCTGATAGAAACAACACCAGTACATGTAATTCACAAGGTAAATAATTAGGCTTTGCTACCATATAATTTATAACTGATTCTGCTTAGTAAAAAGAAACTAGAGATTATGAACCTGTAACATTTCAACTAAGAGAATAATCCGTTCGGCGTGCTTTCTACATGTAAGGAATCCTTGAATGCATAGCACCTAATTAGGAAGATATGAAAATTAACGGCGATTTCACATAACTGCTATAGATGGAAAAAGTCGTCTTAAGTGACTTAAATATGAAAGGTGAGAGGACAAGCCATGGGGGTACCTTGAAATAGTCAAAGAACTCACTTGGAACCCCGTCAGCATCAGAGTCCATGACCTGGATGTGAGAAGCTTTTTTGTAAATTTAGACTTAAGGATTCAACTGCTTCGCAGAAGGAAACATGACCAAAACAACTCTGAAGTGTTTTACCTCAAGAAGTTCACGAGTTAACTTAAACGGGGCACTCTCAAAGTTTACGCCACCAGGAGAATTTGAAAGCATAAAACCGAAATCAATGTGTATAATGTGACCCTCTTCATCCAAGAGAAGGTTTCCATTATGACGATCTTTTACCTAAAAGGAAACGCAAGTAACCCAGGGGGACAAAAGCAATAAGCCAATAAATATGAAATGTCAAAGCATGCTATCCTTGAAACAAAACAATGGCATCAGAGCGAGTAAACCCAATTTACCTGCAGAAGGTAACAGACCAAAGAATATCCGGCCATACTCTCGACAAAATTCCTCTGCATAAGAAGCCATTTCAGAAGGTTATATATACAACATGGCATCCGGCACAAGTTGGTAGTTATGCACATAATACTCAAAGTTTGAACCAAGCAGCTTTTTTCCTCAAAATAATTCAGAAAGAAACTATTTTGAAAATCAATGCAAAGTATATTCTCAAGAGAATGCAATTTCTGTAATTTCGGCACCTCTCCCGTTTCACAATAACATGTTTAACATACTGAAATCAAGCAATTTCCTGAAACAAAATAAATTACGTTCTGGTTGAATGAAACTATTAAGACCTATCAGCAGTACATACCTGGGCGAGCTTAAAACTCGGAGAGTTTTCTTTATACTTTGCAACAAAGAAATCACGTAGGCTCGTTATGTTGGGATATCTACTTTTGATAGAATGAATAGAAGCCTACAGGAAAAATATGGTACCTTTTATATGCGCTTTCAATGTAAAAAGATTGATTACAGGATAAAACGTAGCAACTAAACAGATATGCAGAACTTTGTTGCTAGTACAATTAAAGAGTTCTGGTTTACATAATTACCGTATCTGGAATTGTTTCTATAAGGGCAGTATAAGAAGATGTAACCAAGACTTCATAAGGACGTAACCAGAGGGGTAGACCTGCTTCCTGGAGTATATCTAGCACATGAACAAAACAGTTACTTTACAAGAAGAAATGTCCTTATCTTAAATAACAGAATTAGTAAGTACACTAAGAAATAGGATATTAAGATACTGGTAGATGTAAAAAAGTATCACCTACCATAAAAGTGAGAAATGAGTTGCACAGCAAGATGTTCCTGCCTACAGTCGTCACCGCTCTTGACAATAATCTGCGAAAATCTAGCTACTTAATAATAGAGATAGAAAGAATATTGGAAAAATGGTCAACACACAAGGACACATTTCAATAAAGATTAAGCATGGAACGTATCTAACATCTTTGGTATCAGCTTTTCAATGTCATCAAACACAAAATTCAGCCGGAAAGAGAGCAAAAAGCAAAAAGCGTATCATAAGCAATGTCTCTCAAAAAGTTATCATAGACTCATACATCAGTCATAAATTTGATCTCTACATTGTTGCAGGCTTAGAAGAGAAAAATGCTATGATCAAAAAGATCGGATGAGTGTCAAATAGCCCATAGGTATTTTTCACTAAAATCGAGATTACACTAGACCTTAATATTCCTTAATAGACATTCTGGAATCACAAATTATAGTCCTTTAGACAAATAGAAACCGTTGGGTACTATATCAAATTAATTGAGGCCTTCACCTTCTTTCAGATTCTATTTCATCAACAAAAGAACTTAACTTAGAGGATTATACCCATTTGGCAACAGAAGTAAAACGATTAATGGTTTGGATTTTTGTAGCACTTACAGAACGCAGGTCCCAACCAGGCAATTTTCCATATATTGAAGCTTTACAAATTCTGTCTCGCTTTCCCTCCCAAAGTTCACCTGATAAGGCATCACCTTCTTTCAGCATTCCACCGTTGGCCTGTTAAAGAACACAAAACATAAATAAATAAGGTTCAACATTTAAAACAGGAAAAAGAAGAGGATGATCTATATTATGTTAAATATGCATTCACCCTTGGTTGCGCATCCGATGAATCCTCCTGACCAGCCCCTTTAAGTGGAAGGCCTGGAGGTGCCTCTCCCTTCGCTGCAGCAGCCTGCGTAAGTGGTTTAATTAAGGATTAATGACGGGTAGAGAAACAACACCAAACAGAACACATACAATTTCAATATCTTCACTTTTTCTTACCATGGACGCCTAAATAAGAAAATGAAGTGCATAGCATGTCGGAAACACTCACCCTTACTTCCTCCATGGCAACAGTACTTGGAACACGACGATGTTCCTTTTTACGTGGGGCTGATGGATCAGGAATGCCTTCCATTCTAAGTCCTGGGTCAGCCGTCACGACCACCCTTACCCATTCAAGATCAGTGTTCAGCCCCGTCCTTTGGGCCTCAGCCATGACATCATCAAGTGAATCGCTCAATGAGTCAAGAGCTGAAGTACGATTCTCCACTGAGAGACTTACATTGACAAGTTTCGCCTTAACCTCTGACTTAGGAGTCATTGCTTGATCAATTGCTTGGGCAGTGGACAACGACATTCGGTCAGCACTGTTGCGATAAACTTCTTGCGTAGTCCATAGTGGATAAGCCCATGGAGGAGGTTTTTGCAAAAAGGCGTCACCGTTTGCCAATGGAATGCCCCCTTTAGAAAGCTTCTGGGAGTTAGAGGTATCCTTAGCACTGCCGCAACAAGTATCAGAAACAAAAAGAACAATGAGGTAGTGTTATTATGACAAGTTTTACATTTCGTATGATTAAGGGATACAGAAAAGAAGGTAACTTCCTGTTAAAAGCAGTAAATTGGTAAGAAAATTATATTTACCTGGGTGTTTCCGCTTTCAAAACTTCTACTGAGATCATATATGGTGCCTTTTCCCTAGAATTCAAAAGAATGCATTCGTCTTCAGGAATATGGACCACGCGATAAACTCCTCTCCCCATTGGAAAACAAATTCCTGGAAGATTATTTGAATCTATTTAAAATTATGAATTTAAATTTCGTATCTGATAACAAAACCATTTTACCACAACAGAAAATGACAAAAATAAAATTAAGATTCCAATAATCCTTTAAAACGCTAATCTTTAGACGCCAAAAAGATTGGACCACATTATTCACTCACGAAAGAAAACACAAGTCCAAAGAAAATCGTATACAAGAGAGGAAAATAAATGATGAAAAAGAGACAAGAATAAAATAAATATATTCTTCAAACAACAGTGGGAAGACTGCAGTATGTTCTGAAAACCTAATCAGTGAAAACAATGACCAAAATCTATCATACATTGGACTCATGTATGCAACGAAAAATGATATACGAGATACTACTTTTTTTAAGACAAGTAACATGATTTAGCTCTCAGCAACATAAACAGAGCAAGAAAAGTTCAAATACTATTTCAGAGAAAGCATACATGACCAGACTAATGTATGCCGGCTCAATATAACTGAACTACACAAATAAAGTAAACCCCCAAAGAATAACTCTAATTCAGAAAATACCTCCAGTGGTTTCAGCTTCCGATAAATGAAAGTTGATCTCTGCAAGGGACTAAAACCAAACAAAAGAAATATAAAATTTAATCAACTGCTACAAAGGTAATTTGACACCTCAAACTTAATAATCAATATGAGAAAAGTCAGGTGGAAAGGATCACCTCCCGAAGAGCAATCTTCCTATCTTCTATGGGAAAGATATCTACCAAACCATATGATGTTTCACATAAAGCTTGTACAAACTCCAACGACTCGTGGTAAGCCCCTTTCCTGAACTGTGATGCAGTATTGTTTGGTAGCGGGGGCTTACCAGATGGAGTATCATCCCGCTGTTTGGGTGAGCCAGGACGTTTCTGCAATGGTAATAATAAGAAACATTGGTATGAGATGAATCAAGCACATATGGAAGAAAATCTGTCCATCATAGATAAATAAATCAACTGAAGTCGAACAACCACCCTGTTTCACCCAACATTTGTGTCAAGTTAAATTCATAAGAAGTAGAGATATAGGATTGTTCCCTACAAGAATCTTGACAAACAAATCTGAAGATATGGATCGAATGAAAAGTGAATGTCAAAACAGTGCAAATGTAACTAGTGTCTGCAATAAAATAGAAACACAAAAGACAAAGTCAAATAAAGAGACATACCTCCTTGTGTTTCTTAGATCCAAACAGTTCAGAATCTTCAACAGATTGGTCACGATCTCGAAACAACTTGCGGAAAAAGTTTTCTGTCCCAGGACTACTTTCAACTAAGCCATTGCTGCTATGTTCATTTTCTGCAGCAGGCTTTGCATCTTCGGGATGTATACGGAATAATCTTTTGAACAGAGAAAATTCTGGAGATTCATCACCCTCGCTTTCATTCCCATCATCGGCCTTGACAATGTCTTTCTTGTCATCAGATTTTTCCTTAAAGAACTTTTTAAAAAACCCCTCCCTCTCATCCTCTTCACCAGATTTCTTATCGGCATCCACTGTTCCATTGGATTCATTCTTGTCACTACCAGGTCTCTTGTCATCATTTTTTTCCCTGAAAAGTTTCTTAAGGAACCCATCCTTGTCCTCATCATCCACTTCTTTAGGAACTTTGTCTTCCTCAGGTTTGCTGTCACGGAATAGTTTCTTAAAAAAACCTTCTGAGTTTGGGTTTGACTCCTCGTCTTCGTTTTTACTCTCCCGTAACAACCTCTTGAAGAAACTGTCTGAATTTACACCCAATTCCTCTTCATCTCCCTTATTATCTCGTAACAACCTCTTAAACAGCCCATCTGAACTCGATGTCAATTCCTCACTTTCTCCTTTACTACTCAAGAGCCTCTTGAAGAACCCCTCGGAACTGTTTGTTATGTCCTCATCTTCTGATTTATTGTCTTTCAAAAGGCGCTTAAAGAAACCCTCTGAGTTAGGTATTGGTTCATCACCCTCACCTTTGTTATCCCTCATGAGCCTCTTGAAGAATCCTTCCTTTTCACTCTCTTCATCATCTTTGTCAACTGACTTTCTAAACATTAAAGCATCTCTGACTTTAGGACTTGGGATAAGTTTCTTAAAAATCTTATTGTCCTCGGAAGGTAACTGACTACCATCATCCAGTACGTTGGTCCCTGGCGAAGGTGAGAATGACAAAGACTTCTGGGTGGGAGGAGATAACGTCAACGAGAAGAGCTTCTGTTTTGACGACAAAAGTCTATTTAGGACCTGATTCTTGCTACCTGGGGTTGAGACATCGCTCTGCGGACGCATAAGAGGAGACCACTCACCCATCAAAGTAGCTGCAATTTGACACTTCTCTTGAATCCTGCTGATGCCTTCATTATCGTCAGAGTCCTCCAGCTCAGCCAACAAAAACCAATGCACTTTGAGTGCGATTTTCAGTGACTTGGCACAGATGTCTATTACAAACTTATCAAGAGATGGGCTTGGTTTGTGCACCATCATGTAACAAATCTGGAACAGATAACTCTCGATACCAGATAAGGGAAGGGTATACATCCTATTGCATAAGTAATCCCTAACACCAGCATGTGGGTGCTTGTACAGATAACTAACTGCAATCCACTCACAGAAGAAGGCAGAATCGAAAAACCTAATAAGCCAACCATTAGAACCGGTATCGCCGATGATATTACTGTGCGAGGTAATCTCACGAGGTGACTCAGCCGAGTCTCCTCGGACCAGAGATAGAAACCGTCCCATAGGCATCCTGATCAGGTAAGGCCAAGCTCACAGACGCAAATCATCCGTCGAGAAGACGAATCCAGGATAAAATCCGAACCAAATAAAAGAAGCCTCTCCACGATAACTAAACCCTAGGATGGATTCGTAAAACCTTAACTCAAAAAACTAATAGACCTTTACGTAACCTCCAAAAGCTCAAAATGCCCTATATCGACGAATTTTGGCTTTACGAAGCTAAACTCTCCGACGCCAGCAAACCTAAATCGCGAGAAGAAGATTAAAAACACAGCAGAAAGAGATTCCTCGTATCCTACTCAATCCAATCGCCGGAAACCGAAGGCGATCGGAAAAATTCCCCAGAAACCAAAACTAAATCTCAGGAAAAGAACCAAGCGATCAGCTTATATCAAAGGATAATCCCGTTCTTCCTGCTCCACGAGATTCTCCGCTTGAAAATTTCAAATAAAATTTGAAGCAGAATCAAGTTAGCATAACCGACCGGAGTAGATCGCCGTCGTCTCAGCCGGAAGCGGTTTGTGGTGGATACGGTCGTCGTCCTCGGCTGTTGGTGGCAGACAAAGAGAGAGAGAGAGAGAGAGAGAGAGGGGAAAGTTATTATTATTATTATTATTCGCTACACTTTGAAATTGCTATTTTTTTAACTTTGAGTTTTTTAATTAATTTAATTTTTGGTCTTTAGTAAATTCGTAGGAGTAACAATACGTACTACTATTTTAAATTTAATTATTTTTATATAAAAAATGGCGAAGGGAGGTGATCTAACGTGCGCTGGAAAGTCCACGCGATCATAAAATAGTTGAAAATCTTCGTGGGGGAGGATATAAACGTGATTTGTCCACGACGGACACTTTCCGACAGATTAGTAATTTTCATCGACAGTTGATTTTATCATTAACATTGATTGATTTTTTGAATTTTGAATTTGATAAAAAAAGCTAATCATTAGTAACTAATTTAATCACATGAAGAAAACGGAAAAAAAAAAAAGCATAATATTCTCTTTCCACGATGTCACGTAGTAACATTTTGTTTTCCCTTACATCAGATTTAATTTATTTAAAAAAAAACGATTTCAAATTTACAAAATTACCCGGATAGGTAATTCAGGTATATTTACAACACTAAACTAATTTGAAAAATTATGAGGTAAACCACTTTTATCCACCCTTCTTAATTAACCAATCAAAATACAACAAACTACTATGTCATATCATATTTATAAAATAAATCAAAATTAAAATAAAAATACAAAACAAGTTAAGGAAACTGTAGATTTTTTGTTAAGGAAAGTATGTTGGTTTAGGTTTATAAAATAATGATTAGAGTTTAGATTTTACAATTAAACTAAATCATATATCGGCTTGGGTTTACAAAAATGTGGTTAAGGTTTAGTTTTTGCAATTAAACAAAATTATATGTCGGTTTGGGTTTACAAAAGAGTGGTTAGCGTTTAGGGTTTAAATTTTACAATTAAATGAAATTATATGTCAGTTTGGGTTTACAGAAAAGTGGTTAGAGTTTAGCGTTTAGATTTTACAATGAAATGAAATTATATGTCGGTTTGGGTTTACAAAATAGTGGTTAGAGTTTAGATTTTAAAATTAAGCAAAATTATATGTCGGTTTGGGTTTATAGAATAGTGGGTAGGGTTTAGATTTTACAATTAAAAAAAAAATATTTTAATTTGGGTTTATAAAACGAATGATTTCGGTTTAGATGTTATAATTTAAAATTATAATAAATGTTTAGAATTAATAATTTTAAAATTAATTGATATACAAAATTTGTTTTCTTAATCAATAATTTGTTTTCTTAACTAAAGAGGGGGTGAACCCAAGAATTGTCCCACTAATTTTGTGTTTGTGATTCACTGGTTCTATACAATGTGATCATCAACTAGATCACCAACCTACCCTCATATCATACAACTCATAGTTTATCTGTTGAGATATATAAGTAGCCCATGGGCCATGGTAGTAGGTGGCGTAGCCCCAGTAGCACACTTAAAAGACCGAAAAATCTACGTCATCATGTAAATTCAAGAACATGGTTTAGGCTTTTTAGGGTTGCAACTCCTGAAATGAGTTTCGCCCTTACAAATCCATCTCTGCATATATATGTCCTAAATGCTCTAATGCTCTAAAGGAAAGACATGTGATGTGACCATATGTGACCAATTTTGGCATAATGCAGTGTCCCTATGAGGCTTTTGAAAGAAAAGTTTCATGTCTGGGTTGGATGCCGGAACTTATACAAACTAGATACACAATTAGAAACAGATGATAGGGGGGAGGACCATGCATTTTGGCAAAACATTTAACTGATGCGTTTGGCCTAGAGATATTTTTTACTCGTTTGATAGAATACAGTTGGAAATGGTACAATAGTCAAACTGCGCAGTAAGAAAAGAAATATGGAACTTTTGAACATATTTTGGGACATACGGTTCTGAGTGACGGTATATATGTGCTAGGTGTGACCATATCGTTCCAGACAGACAGATACTTATGTCATAAGGTGTGAAAAAAGCCTGTTTAAGGGAAGTTGAGTAGCTCAGTGATGGGCCTGCATAAACCTTTTTTAAACAAATTTCCAATTTTCATTTACTAAAATGACGTCATTATGGTTTTAATTAGTTGATCGAAAAGAAAAAAAAAATAAGTTTAAATAAAAAATATCATTACATAAGTTTGACATTACAACACCTTAAAAAAGTCATAGTCGTTTGTCTTAATATTAATTTGTCCAACTTAGATTTCTTGAAATTTTGTTTCTGTTTTAAAATTTTGAGTAGAATTACAGAATAAAGTGTAATGATAACATCCATGATTCAACCAACAAGTTAAGCTTCTTAAGAATACTGTGCTTATAAACAACCATAAGTAATTTTTATTTTTAGGATTACTACAAAGAGAGAGAGAGAGAATAAAACGAGTGAGGAATAATAATCACCGATAGCTCGAATAAAAATTAGGACCAATGTGGGCGACAAAGTAATAACATAAACTAAAAGAGTAACAGAGAAACCGAAATGGTCCCAAAACAGAACACTCCAAAACACACATAGTTTAACTCTAAAAAGACCCTAAAACCAATTTCATACAGCCAAATCTAACTGGTGAAAATGGCTCAGGTTCTTTACATACTGAAGGAGAACAATACGAACAATACGGCGCTGAATAGGGTTGCGATCGAGATCGGAATCAAAGAAGATCCGTCGTTCCCTGGAGACGGGTTTGGAGCTAAAGTTCCGGCTGAGTCAGGTCCAGCAGCAGCAGCTGCTCCTGGAGCAAGACCTGAAAATTTTGGTTCCAAATTACGAACTTCAAACTCAAAAAAAGTTGAAATCAAACAACTCAAACAGAATACATATACATAGCGAACCTCAATTGATTAAAGTTGGAATCTTTTTTTTTTTCATAAAAAAGGGATTTCACCACATCCACACAAAAAACGATATTTTTTTTGGATCATGTCTAGATTAAACATTTGAAAGCTCCAAGCAAAGAACCAGAATATCAAACCAATCAACAATTTCTTTTTAAATATTTCCAATTGAGATTTAAAAAGATAATAAAGCATAGCATTGCATGAGACAAAAATTAAAGACTAAATTAAGAAACAAAAAAAAATAAAATCAATAAAGAAGAAATACAAAATACCTGGAGCAACAGTAGGAGCAACCGATACTGCAAGAACAACAACAACAACAAAAAAGCATTGTAAGTAAATTAGTCAATAACAAAAAAAAAAAAAAACTAATCTTTAAATAGTTTCAAAAAACTCACAAAAACATTTACTTATTTTAACTGAAATAATGGGAAAAAAATGTAGATCTAAGAAACCGCTCAAAAAAAATTTGAGATCCACGGAATCGGAAGAGAAACAAGTAAAAGAAAAGAGTAAATCTTACATCCACAGTTAGCAATAGAAGGAGCGTGAAGCTTGCATGCGGCAGGAAGAGTAGAAGCCTTAGTGATGTTCAAAGTAACTCCAAGAGAAGCACTGCTCTTAAACGCTTCACAGAGACACTCAGCGTCAGTCTTGAGCACCGTCTTAAGCCCTGAGCAGCAAGTACCTTCCGGTTTCGTCACCGTGCCTCCGCTCGTAACAAAGGATAAACAGTCAGCCATGTTGAGTATGATAGTCGAACAGTCAACAGAAGGAGCCGGCGCCGCCGCATGGTGGTGAGATGCGCTGAGAACTGAGACGGAGGAGAGAGACAGAAGGACGGCGAGAAGGAAAGGTGTCACGGAGGAGGGGAGTGTAACGGCCATTGTGTGGGATTTGTTTCTTCTTCTCTCTTTGCTCTTTTTTGAGTTTCTGAGGTGAGGGTTCAGAGAAAGAGAGAGAGAGAGAGAGGTTTTTTAATGGTGGGAAGTGGAAAGAGTGAAGAGGAAGAAGAAGTAATATGTAGTGTAGGTCGGTTTAAGGGTTTGGGGTAATGTGCAAAAAACGATGACGTTTAGGTATACGTGTCATGCATTTTCATATGGATGCGTGATCGTGGGGTCTTTTACGAAGAGACCTGCCCTTTCATCTTTCCTTTGCTTTTTTTTTTTTTTAATATTCTTTTCTACTCAGTTAGTAGTATTTATTATTTTCCCTAAACTAATTTGGAAATTTGATTATATTTCTATTTTCATTTACTAAAATTATTAGCGTTCATACACACAGCTAGTAATAATTATGAACACACTCCGAGTTCTTGTTGTTCATTGGCTTCCTTTTTAGGCGAAATTTGCGGTAGATATTTCTAATAATTATAGGGATTCCAAACTAGTATAAAAAAGTTGGGTATTTTCTAAAAACAAAACACTCAATAGAGTAACCAACTGTATAATTGTTATCGAGAAATCAATTTTAATTCATGTGGTCAAAATTGAAAATACCAATCATCATTTAAGGAAATGTTTTTATTTTCAAAACCCTTCTTCAATGTTTGGTATTTTCAACTTCTATGTGGTTGTGGATCGATAGATAATCCATGACTCCATGTAAATAGTGAAATGATTGTGTATCATTCAATTTCCTTAAACCACCGACTTAAACTAAGTCATTGAAACTAGTTGAATCTGACTGCAAATACTTAATCGTAGCATGTCAATATTGCTTTTATTGTTGATAACGTATAATGTCCACAAGTAAAAGAAGCGTAAAGAAAAAAGAAGATAAATACTATATTTAGCTTCCACGATTCACCTACATAGAAAAGTAAGTTATTTCTTGAACATGAGTTTGGAAGGTAGAGATAATTATAAATGGCATATGTTGTATAACTTACTCCTGAATCCGTTTGCCCTACACATGCATTTGTATTTTATATCGAGGATGATTTACCATTGCATGTTAAAAGCAACAAATCTTATTCCCGAAAATAAAATAAAAAAGAATCCGGTTGGGTGATTTTGATTTGGTCGACGTGTAAAGATCACAGAATCGGAGCTATTCGGATCGTAAAGAACTATTTTTTATTTTATTTTTCTTATTACAACTGGGCCAGAACTCGAAGCCCACCAAACTTGGCCTTGTAGAAACAAATAATAAAACCACCCCATAACTTCTATCATCTTTCGAAACTAGCCCCATAAGTAACAAATTGTATTACAGTGGTCCTAATTTGTTGAAGAAAACAAATTATTTCGATCATCCTTGCTAATCGGGTGTTTGCTAGAATCTAGCTGAAACTTTCCCTTTTGTCTCCCCACCCAAGTCAAACTCATTTTCCCATGGACTTTTCCGTAAAGCCTCTTGGCGGCTCACCTTCTCCGTCGTCATCCACCTCTTCCTCCACTCCTCACCGTTTCAAATCCGTCGCCACACCAACCGCTTCCGCCGCTGCCGTCTCAGGAATCTCCCCCTCCGCCGCCGCCGCCGCCGCCGATCGAGATCCGATGCATTCTTGGTGGGAGTCAGTTTCCAAGCAACGCTCTCGCATCCTTTCTCTCTCATCTCTCCTCTCCGGCGATTCTCACTCGGAAAACGGCGACGTAACTCCGATCTCTTCTCTCGCTGATTCCGATCGGCCGGCGCTATCGTTGCTTTCGTCTCGCGCTGCTTACTCGTTGATCTCGTCTTCTCTTTGTAATCCAGCTTCTGGTTCTGGATCTGATCCGCTTTGTCAATGGCTATACGAAACCTACCTTTCATCTGATCCACCGCTTCGTCTCGTCGTCCTCTCGTTCCTCCCCTTACTCGTCGGAATGTACTTATCTCGAATTCATTCCATAGATTCGTCGTCCCTTCCGTCTCTCTCCGGATTCGAAGCTGTGCTTCTCGCAATCTACGCCGCCGAGGTTAAAGCTCGCGGAGGTAAACCTATACTCGTACACATCCCAGATCTCTCTCAGCCATCCCTTTACCATTCACCTAGAAACGGCGTTGACAGATCGCGTGATTCTAATCCAACGGCCTCCGTCGGAGTCTTGTCTCCGCAGCTTGAGCCTCAGATCGCCGTTAAGTCAACTAAGAGAGCTAGCATCGTTGGCGTGGGACTACAATGCTATTTCAAAGAGATCTCACAGATGCCTGCTTGGTCTAAGCTCGAGTTCTGTAAATTCTCTGCTGATTGGGCAGGTCAAGACTGCGATTGCAAAGAAAAGATCGATGGAGACGAAGACAAAGTCTTAGCACTGACCAATGGTTTCGGGGATTCATCCTCGTTCAATGGTAGCAGTGGACGTAGCCTTGAGATCGAAGAGGATTTTGATAGATTAGCAATCAGAGAGAACGAAGAACACTCTAGCAGCTCTGATGGCATTGGAGGAAGAGGAGTGAGGATTCCACTTCCATGGGAGCTGTTTCAACCTACGTTAAGGATTCTAGGACATTGCTTGCTTAGTCCGTTGAATACTGGAGATGTCAAAGATGCAGCTTCCAATGCAGTGAGATCACTGTACGCAAGAGCATCTCATGATTTGAATCCGCAGGCGATTTTAGCTACAAGGAGTTTAGTTAACCTCGATACAAGCGCACGAACCGCTGCTGCAAAGACCGTAGCTGCAGAGACTGTTAATGGTGGTTCCTCGAATGTTAACACGCCAAGCAAGGCGAAAAAACCCGAGATTCTTCTGGCATCAAAGTGAGTGTCTAGTGTTTCTTCTTTAAATCTGAAAAATGTTTTTGGTTTGTGTAGGTTATGATGATGTATAGTTGAATTTGAAACATGTGAGGGGGACAAATGAAAATTTTTGCAGATTGATGTAGAAGAAGAATCTTTGTGGTTTCTCATTGTTGTGATACTTGAGAGTTGTTTTAAGACTTTCTGAGGATTAATTGGTTTTGGGTTAGAGAAGTTTGTGGTGGTGAATGGTCTTTAGTGTTGTACTTGTATGATCTTAGTTGAACAAGGATGATCTTCATTTGCGGTTGTAGCAATTGTCTTGGATTCTTTTTTTCTTGCATAAAATTTCACTAATCAAACTCTGGATTCTGGAATGCATTGTTCGTTTTCCGTTGGTAACAAAAAAAAATCCACTCTTTGTTTTTTTCTTACGTTTTGTTGTGATTTGTTAAAATTTGGGTTACGGTAAGAAATCAAATTTAACATATTTGATCTGCAAAATATGTGTGTAATACAAGAACTGCGAAAAAACAAAAAGGAGCCCAAATCAAGAAAAGGCCAATAACTAATGGAACCCTAAACGCCCAAAATGTTTATTTGTTTGGGCCATGCATAATTTGGAGATGTCATAACTTTTTTTTTTTTTTTGTAGTACATCATGGTTTATGTTGAAGCTAAGAAGAAGTAAAGAGTATTGCAAGGAATTTACTATCATTCATCAATTTTATGATCATGTTGACCTCTTTTGGCCATGGCCTAATTTAGGTTGGCACAAAATCGAACTGATGATCCATAAACATCATTCTCCATCGATCCAATATCTTGCAAAAAAATCTTTGATGATGCATATTCTTGGTTGATCATAGTCCACATTTTTATGAATCAATTCACACACATTGGAAAGCCCATAAGTTATTTTGTTACGGCTTTAAAGTGCGGGGATGTTGCGTTGAATATGACAGCGCGTAACGGCAATTCAGAAATCAAACACCCAAATCTTGTATTATTATTATTCAACAAAAACATCATTTCGCTACACAGATGATTATTAGAAAACTCTTCTTCTTTGACCAAAAAAAATTCCAATTTCTAATTAGGCATTTTCTATAAAAACAAACTTAGGATAATGATTACCGATTGTCTACTTCACTGCAAATCTGGGAACCACAAGAGGTTTAACTTCTCTAATCCAAAAATAGACCCAACAACATATAATATTTAAATCTTTTCAGATAATTAAATATCAACTCCAGTATTTTGGATAAAGTATATCAAAATTAGTGATTAATTTATGAATTTGCTAATCATTACTAATGGAGTATAGATAAGCTTTCATTAATCAAACATATTCAACACTTTTCTTCCTTGACAAGTTCGTTCATTCTTCCGTACACGAGTGAAGAAACAAATAACACTTTTATATACCACAGTTTTGTTACAAGTACAATCTTAAATCAAAACGTAACCATCGACCACGAAATGCTATATCAAGCTTATTATATAAAACAAATGATTATTAGTTAACAAATTCATAAACTAAAAACAAACCACACATTTGTGCTTTTATTCTTAATTGATCGCAGAGCAAACCCTACGAATCTCCCCATCTGATCCAGTCTTAACTTCTATGAGACTCATCTTGACCATCGACTTCCCGAACTCGGTTCCGAACCTCAAGGATGGTCGGCGTAAGCCTAATAACCTTTCAATGATGACTCGGGTCTCGGTGTCCTTCCATAGAACTAGATCAGATTGGAGAACCACGCGACTTGACCTCACGTTTCTAAGGAACGATGTGTCAAACCTGTCAACACTTCCAGCGTCTAACTCGACTCGGGTGCCTCCATTTTGAGGGCATCGAGCCTGAATCAGCGGCACAAAACTCGGGTCGATTGATGGGTCGGGTTGTCCTGTCCCGTTGAAGTTAAAGAACCTGCCCCTTACTAGACCGCAGCCAGCAGTTCCTATTGTGTGTCCCCCTGGTCATAACCAAAACTCACTAAGTTAGCTAGTAGGATATAAATATACGAACTAACGGCTAATTATTTTTCTGAATATATAATTCTAAAGTGTTACATTTAAACCATATGCAATAACAACGTACCAACAAGAGTTACGAGGTCTAATGTGTTGAGAGTTTTAGCAGCGAAGTCTTGCTTCTGCTTAGAGACGGGGTCGCTTGGTCCAGGCAAGTTCACGTCTGAGGCTTGCGAGATTCGGCCGTCGAGACGCCCCAATGGCACTTTCCAGCTTTGCCCACCGCTCTGCATAAACCAATATGAAATGACCGTTAAACACGGCACCATACGTATGATATATGAAATCTATAAGAAACCGAAAGTATTATATATACCAAAACGACGGCGTCTCGGGTAGCAAGGGTGAGAATATCAGCACAAGAAACGGTTCGAGGACAAGCAACCTCAAGCCGAGCCTTAGCCTCTTCAATAACTTCGAATCCTCTCAATGAACGGTTGGGACCTGCGGTTCTCTCCGAGGTGTTACCAGCGAGGAGAATCGAGCCATCACAGCCACGGACAAAACAATCGTGAAAATGCATTCGTAAAAGTCCAGGTGCATTAGCCGGGTTCGACCGGACATGAGACTGAACCACCGATCTCACGATAGACTCTACGTTTCGGCATCTATTCCCGTAAAACCCAACTCGCGGTCTTCGACCACCACCGCGGTTTGAGACACGGTTCCCTTGGGCGGTTACAGCTGCAACCAACACTAAAAACGTTACTAGAACGGATAGCAAATTGTAACCACGACCCATTTTTCTTTTCAGTAAATAAGAAACTCTTTGTGCTTTATAGAAGTTGCTATTTGTTGTGTGTTTTGATGTTGGTGTTAAAGGGTTTGTATATATAGGCAAAAAAGTCGTAGGAATAACAATTGTATCGAGCAACTTCGGCACACGACGCAGAATTATGGGAATTTTCAATTTTATAAGTTGATTTAGTAATCATTAATATAATAATTAGTTTGCATATATAATGGTGTATAATAGTCGGTCCATTGAACATCTATTATACACATTTTTTTTTTCCTTTTGAGCGAAGCTATCTTGGTTTTAAGTTGTAGATGATTGGTAAGAGAATCAAAGTTTGTTCAAGTCGTACCTATACGGTGAATGGTATTAACGAAAAGCATCTTAATTTTTTTGGAGAACAAATCACTTAGTGCTTTTTGAACATTTAGCTAAACTGGCAAACTTTGTACTTGATTAATGGCTTTTACAATACTTGAAGGAAAAATGATCAAATCTTTTCAAGAAAAACTAAACGCTAATTGTTTATGATGAAATAATTATCAATTGGCTTAAAAAGGAAATTCTCCGATACAAGTTGATACCACAATATATAGTGATGTGTGTTCTATATATTAGGGTCAAATATTGCTTCATAGATTAACTCGATGAATTGCGTGGCGATAATATAGTTTACAAAGTTTTGGTCAGAACGTTTTGTGGTTAGGGATAATGAAAATCAGAAAATGTAACGGGCATAGTTGACTTTTTCTATTATCAAGTCGTCTATTATATATAATGGTATATTTGTTTCTCTATTCTTTTGGATTAGCTGGTAAAATATTCATTCGATGAAAAAAAATAAAATTTTTTAAAGTATTCACCGCCATAGAATCTTTTAGGTTTGAACCGTTGGACAATAGTAGGTTTGTGCATGCATGGGGAAGATACAATACAAATATAGATGCTGATGGCTATAGTTAGTTAATTAATCACTTACCTAAACTGAAGTAATTAACGAGTAACAAGTAATAACATAAGTACATGATATTATATATATATATTTTTTTTGGACAAAGTACATAATATTATATATGTACTCGCAGCTGGCATGCATATGTGTAATTTCTGATGACGAAACCACGTGTGTAGCCGTTAAATCACAACTTGTATGCACTTAATCACAGCTTGAAGTGGTAGGTCTTTTGGTTGTATATTTATTTTCGTCGTCAGACAAGATAAAACATTTGAAAGAGCTTGAAATAATCGAAGTTATAAAAATATCATTTTTTTTATGTACGTATGTATGCAGTTTGCAAAGTTTTCCAGATTTGTGAATCGTTAATAACTTATTTATAGACTAACATGCACGACACATACATACGTATATATTCATGTTTTAATATAAATTTTACATTTACAGATGATATTTTGTAGTCGCGTTTATGAATCTACATGTTGATGTTATGAATGTGATTAAAAAATCGACTATATATACGATTATGCATATATACTTTGTCAAACGAAATCAAATGGGGGAGCAAGATAATGATGTTTAATGATTATATAGACTTGGTCAATAAACTATTTAACTGACCACAAAATATTGGTAGGAATAGTATGTACCAAAAAATATTTTAGTGAGATTTATTTTAGTTGATTTTAAATTATTTTAAAATCATAAAAGTCAAGTAGAGAATTATTCTTCTATATCCTTTTATGAAATGAATTCGACCAAAAATTGTATACAATGAACTTAAAAATTTACTGCATAGAGATAATCATTTGAAAAAAAATACTACTAATATTATGAATGTTTTAACAAAATTTCCTTCAATATAGTTAAAAAGCTATATTATGGTAAAGAGATAAGCCACTACAGTCGGTGGAAACAAAAAATAAGAGAGCATATAATGACTGAGGATGTCCTGTTTAATGAAACCACCAAGGGACAATTTACTTCGATGGCATAATATCATTGACTTGTCTTATTTCTTTATTGTCAAAGTCAACCACTGTTATATAATCATCCTTATTACTATTATTCCTTTTAATCATTTTCAACCAATGATTAGATTCATTCGAACTGTGTATTCAAACTGAATCATTCCAACTTTTATTGACTTCACTTAACTAATTGTACTTTTTTTTTTTGTAAACTTCACTTTGCATTTACATTTACATTAATAGATAAAAGATAAAGAAAGGAACCAACATTCATATTTCATGTATATATAAGTACGTAACTTTATACAGGAGTAAACATGACACATGATTTTAATTCATATCGGTCCAACTCTCTTTTTAAAAAAATCAGAAAGGACAAATTTCACCCATCACCGAGCACATATATGAGATGGAAATTAAACTTACATTCATCGCCTAGTTTTCTGCCGGGAATTGGCGGAAATCTCGTCATCCTAACTTTCATTGCCACAAGTTAACAACTGATACATGTTTAATTAGACTTTAGATGTATAACTCAATTGTTATGTTATTTAGCGTAAATATATTAACCTAAATGTTATTCTATTGTTTCTGTTTTTAGTTCAATTGTTCTTTTCATTATTAACAACCAGAGATATAAATTAAACAAGAGATCTTCACATGTATAGCTTAGTTTAATTTTCTTAAGAGTCTACAATTACATAACATGCTCTTTTCCGTATGTGCATGTGATTTAAAAACTTATCCCCTCACACTCACATCGACGTAACTAGACACTTATAATCACACATGATTAAAAAATGTTAAACCAGTCTATTGTTAGTAACTTTATTATATTATCTAGTAAGCAGGAGAGTCTATTGAACCTTATATATATAATCTCCATTTTTATTCGTACTTTATATCATATCATAACGGTTAACTAATTTTATATTGATCAGTTAACCGCGGAACAAACCCTACGAATCTCCCCATCCAAACCCGTCTTGATCTCAATCTGACTCATCTTGGTCATCGATCTGCCGAATTCCATTCCGAACCACAGAAATGGAAACCTTAGTCCTAAAAGCTGTTCCACGATGGCTCGGGTCTGGGGATTAGTCCATAGGACCTGATCAGACTCAAGGACACCTCTACCATTCCTCAAGTTGTTAAGGTACGACGTATCGAACTGATCTCCACTTCCCGCGTCCAGCACAACACGAGTGGCGGGATCGCCGTTGAGAGGACATTGAGATTGAATTTGAGGGACGAAACTAGGGGCGATGGTTGGGTCCGGACTTCCTGTGTTGTTGTAGTTGAAGAACCTGTTCCTAAACACACCACACCCCGCCGTTCCTATCGTGTGTCCAGCTGTTATATACCAAACGCTCTATGTAAATTAGAAGTATCTCGAGAGAATTTCAAAAATGTATACTTTGTATATTATTAAAAATTATTTAATATCATCACCTTGATAAATGCTAAGCTAGCTTAAGATACAAGAAATTGTTAGATAATGTTAAATCTATATACCACATGCTACGAGTCTATAAATTTGTAGCATCATGGTATACATAATTAATACATTTAATATGTAACGCCATGCATGTGTGTGGTTAACGTGTATATATAGTAGCAGAAATATTTCACAAAAGTAAAATTTTCACATATAAACCAAAATCGGGAGAAAATATTTTTGAAAGTAGCGAGGCTATAAAACCAACTTGGTTTACGTACCAGCAAGGACAACGAGATCTTGGGTATTAAGATTTTTTGCGGCGAACCTCTGCTTCTGCACATCAACGGAGTCTGTCGGTCCGGGCAAATTGACATTCGAGGCTAGGGAAACCCGACCATCGAGTCGTCCCAATGGAACTGGCCACCATGGTCCACCGGCCTACACATACATAGAACACCGCCATTTAATTACGTAAAGTTATAATCAAAAACAAGAAGATGGACTTATATATATATATATATATATATATATATATATATATATAAATAAATAAAAGTAGGTTATACCAAAACGACGAAGTCACGTGCAGCGAGTGCGAGAATATCAGCACAAGAGACTGTTCGAGGACAAGCGATCTCAAGCTGAGTCTTAGCTTCTTCGATGACGTTAAACCCTCTCAACGACAGATTCGGAATCGCCGTTCTCTCAGAGTTAGGTCCGGCTAGGAGAATGGAGGCGTCACAGCCTTGGACGAAACAATCGTGAAAGTGCATACGCAAAACGCCCGGAGCATTGGCTGGATTATCAAGATAGTTAGACTGGACCACTGACCGCACTATCGATTCTACATTCCAGCATGAATTACCGTAATACCCGAGCCGAGGCTTTGGGAGGAATTCGTTGGCATGTACGGTTGCAGCAGCTAGGACAATGAATAACAGTAAGAGAGCGAAGCGAGGATTAAAATTAGTAACATTCCCCATTTTTGTTTCTTCTAATTAGTTTTAAATTAAAGGGTGCATATATGTAATAATTCAGATTATTACTTTTGATTTGTTGTGTTTAACAATATGAGATTTTTGTGTGTATTTATAGTGAAAAATAGTTAATGATTCGTATAGTTAAATGAGTAAGCAATGCCGGGCTACTCATTAACTAATTGGAGCTACGTTTTACTGGTATTATAATTTTACAATCTTCTTTTTTCTTACTGATTTGTTTTGTTGATGATATTGTAATTTAAGCAAATGAATATGGTCCATGTATGTACCTAACTACCTATACGTAGATTTATGAGTTTCTTCTCTCTCTTTTCTTTTACCTATTTCCAATGCTACTTGGCTTATAGATAACCTTCGGAAAACATTTGTATAATCTGAAACCCAATATAATTAGAGGACCTGAGCAGGCTAGGTGTGGTGAGTAATTGGGGTGACTCGTGAATTAGTTTTGTCACAAATAAGATATGTTCAAGTAATTATATGTCCTTTTTTAACCGTAATGTCACCGCCATCACTAAAAATCGTCTAATTGCATTGCTTAGTTAAACTAGTCACCATGCGTTAAGTAACACGCAACGCATAAGAATTAATAAGATTCTGACAACCATGCAGATTTAATATTGAACCCTTCAATTTGTGTTTGTTAGCGAATGTTTGTCTACGACTAGGGAATAATACCACGTACTTTCACGTCTATTGTCAATATATTAACGAGTAAGTTAATTTATCGTTTTCCCCTACTTTTAGTTTGGTTTATTAGTTAACTCTTAGAACGTTAACATTAAAAAATCAAACTCACAACGCATACTCTAATAAAATACGCAATTGCATTTAAACGAAGCAAATATTTTTCAATGATAATCAATGGTTTTTTCTTGTATGGTGTGTGCGCGCAAACGATCAATGGCTAGTTTAAAAGATGAAACGGTTTAATTTTTTTTTTTTTGACAACTGGTTTAAATTTCTTTTAATTAAAGCAAATACGCATGATCTATCTGTGCAGCAGCAAAATACTGATTTTTAAATGTATGTTCAGTGAGGTAAAATAATGTAAGTATGCGTGTGGTGAAAATACAAACAGATTCATGTCAAAATCACGAAACTGATATATTATATTTGTTTTGTCCAAAAAAAAAGATATATTTATATTTATGCTAATTATTCTAAAAGATAGTGATTTTGTATTGACGGAAAATAGAAAAAATAGAATATTAAGAAGAAGAAAGATATATGCGTTGACAAAAAAATATAAGAAAATAAGAAGTTAAGAAAGTTGGATTGTTTGTCATTAATTCATTTATATATACTGCAACAAGTGGATCAAGTAGGCCAAAAAGTTGATGTCACGAGACTAATTAAAAGGTTTGAAAATAAATTAACGTTTACACTTTACATATACTGTGCGTCCATATTAAATTTACTTATGATTTCATAAATTTTTGGTATGTCTGAAATATATTCAAAAGTTAATATATATTTCGTAAATATTTATAAACTATGTATCTATATTATTATTTTTGAAGTACATTTTGTGTTATGCCTTTGAAGTTTTGGTTATTTAATTTATTTTATTTACAATATTAACCCTTAAAAAATTTCCAAAACTAACATTACTACAGATTTTGTTTCCTAAATATTTTACATTTCATTCTAACTAAATAAATAACAATAATCAATATGGAAATAGAAACTATCATATATTTAACTACACATTCTATTGTGTTTTGAAGATATTTTATATCTGAATCATTTGTAAACAAAGAAAACAACAATTTGATTCTCATTTGTTTTCCAAAACCTGTGAGATTTGATTATTAACGTAAGAAAAACTTCGATTAACATTTAATTAAATATTATAATTAACATATATAAACTTAAATAAATTTTTTAATTATTACGAATATGTAAAACTAAAAAGTTTAAAATACTATATGATGTGGTTATATAGTAGATGAGTTATAAAGATGACATGTTGGAATTAATAAAATATTATTATATTTGTGTTAATATGGATTAAATCCTTATTTAATTATTTATCAACACTACTAATATTAAAATATTTGACATAAAATCAAATTAATTTAATAAGATTGTATAAAATGATTAAATCATTAGGAAAAATGTGACTTAATCACAGCATATAAATTACTTATTATGTATTTAGATTCCTTATTTTTTGTTATAATAACTAAAAATCAAAATAGAATTTCAAACACTAAATAAAACAAAATAAATATAACAAACAAATAGTCATGAAGTGTATTGTGGGTTAAAAAATAATATAAATATTTATCTGTACAACAACCAAAAAATTTAATTATTTCTCTATTTACAAAATATTTAATATTTAATAAATAGATACAATATAAATATAAATTATAATAAAACTTATATGTCTGCCGTGTACTGCGGATTAAAATGTAGTAATATTAGAGAAAAAAAGGAAAACTATGAATAATTGTTGTCGGCCATTTTATCTGGTAAATTACGTCTTGTTATAATCTTTTCCTTTTTAAAGCACTTGTTGTTGTTTTTTTGTTTTTTTCTACGCGTTTTCTTTGTATGAAGGCAGGAGGGCTGCCCCATTCAGCATCGATTGTTAATATCACTTAATTCGGAAGTAGACGGTATACGACTATAAACACACAAAAAAAGTTACTTCTTTTTAGTCTTTTGGATTGTATTACAAACGAAGAAACCCCAACTTTCAGTTCTGTGTTATGACACAAAAGTCAACAAATTTTGTCTCGGGGAATATCTCGTATTTTGGAAAAAACATGAACACCAATCAAATCAATCGTTCTTTGATTGTAATGTGCACGTTTAAAAAAACTATGCACTACAAATTCATGAGACCAGGAAAAAGAATCTGCACAGAATCAATCGAGGAGGTAGACTGCAATAATTAAATATCACTATATCAGAAACGTTGTCCAAAAAGACAAAAAAATCAATGTTTTAGTGGTGCATGGTGGTGGAGATATGCATGCATACCAATAGTCAATGACTCAACTGGATTGTCTCGTTCTATTTTTTTTCTTTTAATTCTAAAATTATTGGAGTACAATTGAGAATGATATCCCTTTAACAAAAAAACAATTGAAAACGATACTATAAATCAATGGAATCGTTGAAATAATAGACCTTTTACACGGATATTGTCTTCTACTCGAACCGTTTTGGAGTTTTTAGCTTCGAATCTTAAATAATTGGCAAGACGCGTGAGCCACGCCATCTTACAGTTTTTTTTTTTTGAACATTTATAATTTACAAACAGAGTCCGTATATAAATTTGACAGTGGCTAAAAATCATGTCAATAATAAATCTCATTTTCTAACCTTGATCCAGTACCACAGTGTTTTGAGAACCCCATCATATTCATGAATTTATCTATTCTGGTCAATCAGATTGTGATCAGGACAAAAAGAAACAAAGTAGTTTTTTTCCATTGGTCGAATGTTTTATTATTATTATATATAATATTCAAAGAGCTAGAACAAAATATTACACTTCAAACAAAATAGAGAATGTCATGGATATATATTATATCAAATGGTACAGATCTAGTATATATAGCTATCATACATAAATAAAAATAACCGACTCTCATCATTTGACTTGGAAATTTATAGTTATGTATATCTAATTAACTTCGTTCAAAAAAAAGTATATCTAATTAACAATAATACCGTTTCTTATCCAACTCGATTTTCAAAACATTGTGAACAAGACATCAATTGTAAATCTAATAAGTTTGAGGTGTGAAAAGAATTATATATTAGCTCGGTCAAAATCAATACCAGCTAATACATTTACTTAATACATCACAAATCAAAATTATCAATACGCGTACACCATATTAACTATAATAGCCTATATAGGATTGCCAAAGTTTACTGATTCATGCATTTGCATGGGAGAAAAAAATGAGAGTGACAAGTTGAAGATAAGCTTTGCCTGGTTACATATCTTTTTTTTTTGGGGTCAAAGCTTGATTACAAATCACTTAAGATTTCGCTTTTTAATCATCTTTTCATTTGACGTATTATATTTTAATGTTACTATTTAGTTAGTAAAGTAAATGTTTATGAGAAGAAATAAACGAAATTTTCTTATGTCCAAAAAAAAAAAAAAAAGTTAGACCAATGATTTTCAGAATACAACGAATGATTGGCAGACAAGACTACAATAGTATTTGGCCGTCCTTGATCCTTGATACTTGAGAGTTGAGAATATGATATTCTTGAATATCAAGAGATCGATTGACCAGTCTTCAATTCCTTAAGTTATATATATATTAATAATTGTGATCTAGAAGACTAAAACTACAAAGTCAAGAATCCATCATTGTTATGTGACCATATATATACCTTTAGGTTAACAACTTACCATTAGGTATGTTAATATGGACTGTTGTTTAATTTGGTTCAATTGTTTTATAAGTTTTCTTGATTTAAAATAGAATAATTACTGAAAAGGGTGTACGTACGTATTATTCTGATTTAGGTTCATAATTTTGAAATTTATAAAATATTTCTCCAAATTACTCGCTACTTTTATTTCGCTTTGTTTACTCTTTATTTTGGATCCATACTCAGTTTTAAATCATTACTTACGAGACATGCATAAGATATGTTTTGACAGATTAACAAATTTAAGAAGCCAATAGATATAGTATAATATTTTTGTGATGACATAACATTAAAAACCAAACCAAAAGAAATCGAATACTAACACCTTATAGATACAATTTTCATTACCCCACTTTTGGGTTTTTTCTTATTCTAGTGGTTTATAGTTTATTTATTGTTGAAATTAAAATCACACTCGAAACAAGTACTTAACGTCATGAAAGTTTTATCACGACGGATTTTGATCAGTAAATTAATTAACCGCAGAGCAAACCCTACGGATTTCCCCATTAGCCCCCGTAACCACACCAATATTACTCATCCTGACCATCGACCTCGCAAAATCAAAGTTGAAGGTGCTTCTAGGAGCCATCAATTGTTGCACTATGGGTCTAGTGGCTGGATCGGTCCAAAGGACTTGATCGGACTGGAGAACCCCACGGCCACGGCTTAGGTTGTTGTAGTAAGAAGTGTCCCAAGTGGTACCGCTTCCAGTGTCAAGATCAACGCGGACTGAAGCGTCTCCGTTTTGGGGACATTGTGTTTGAAGCTGCGCCAGAAATGTTGGGTCTATGGTTGGATCCGCGGGTTGTCCGGTGCTATTGAAAAGCCTGTTCCTGAATGTACCGCATCCTGCTGTTCCGATCGTGTGTCCTCCTGTTAAATTATATGTACAAAGTAATTTAGTATATGTTGTTGTTATTCTGATACTAAAGATTTGCAAATAGTTTATTTTTCTCTTAATGTTAAGAAACTCTTCATGCGTTTAAGACGTTCAGACGGTTTAGGTGCTTGATGGTTGCCAAGTATTCATTGAACACATGAAGAGGGTTGTCTAATATTTTTTTCTTTTTTGAATTAACGGTAATTATAGTTATTGAATGTGTTAAGTTTAAATAACTGACCAACGAGGACGACGAGATCACGGGTATTAAGTCCTAAAGCCGAGAATTTTTGTTGTTGTACGGCAACAGAGTCACGGGGACCAGGGAGATTGTTAACATTCGACGCCAAAGAAACTCGACCATCTCTACGTCCCGTTGGTACTTGCCAGCTTGTTCCTCTCGTCTGCATGCAAATTAACCCATGCACGTATAACGTTATATACATATAAATTCTAAGATAATAAAGTAACATTAATTAATGCATCTGCGGTTACGAAATAATTAAGGAGCATAATGTGTATAACGTTTATCATGAATTAATTTATACTAAGGCTTACGAGGACGACAGTGTCACGAGCGGCCAAGGCTAAAATATCAGCACAAGATACAACTCCTGGACACGCGGCTTCGAGCTGCGTTTTGGCGTTGTCTATGACTTCAAATCCACGGAGATTGACGTTCGGACCGGCGGTTCTCTCGGTGTTAGCTCCGGATATAAGGATCGAACCGTCACAGCCTTGAACAAAACAGTCGTGGAAATGCATTCTCAATATTCCGGGTGCGATTCTGGGGTCGGAACTGAAACCAGCATTCACGGCATTTCGGACGATGGTTTCAGCTGTAGGACACGTGGTCGCATAAAACCCGATCCTTGTGCCAGTAACAGGACCCGGCCTTATGGCGGCTTGGCCATGGACCGAGCTGATGAGACAACTAAGGAAGGTTATGAATAAACACAATGATCTAACTGAACCCATCTTGTAATTCTATTTTAGGGTTTTAAAGAAGATGAAGTGTGTGTTTGAAGTTTTAGTGAGTAGTAGAGTTAGCTCGTTTAAGATTACTATTTATAGAGGAGATTGACAAGTCAAAAGAGTGACGTGTGAGTCAACGAAACCGGCTTCAGTGCTTGTGGTGATTTGATAAAACGACATCGTTTAGTGAGAGATTCAAAAGCGCGTGTTGCTGGTCAGTGCGGTGTGAGCTGGTCGGCTCGTTGACTTTAAAAGCAATTTGTTTTTGGATTTGTTCGTTTTGATCGTTTCTGTTAAATTGATTTAAAATATGTATGTGATGTATGACAGAAATATTGTTTACGTACGAGTTTTGAATTCTGGTTCAAGTCTATTTGATTTATAGCAAATATACAATAATAAGAAATTAAGGATAATTGTTTTTTATTATTGGGAAATCAGAATACATCCATTTTGTGGTAGGTGGATGTCATAAGAGGATTAGAACGAATAACAAGTTAAAACTTCAGTGCACAAGTCTGCGAAGTGGATTTCCATATGATATGAATACCCAAAGGTTTACAATATCGCACTTTAATACTACTGGCAGTAAATTAATGAATTAAGTAACATCTATCTAACTTGATTCGGTTACACAGTGTGATTAGATACATGATTGGTAGTGTAGAGATGTCTTAAATATCAAGAAAATTTGGTTTTTTCACAAACTATGGAAACTACTCTGAAAACTCTTCCGGTAAACTTATTTTTTAAAGAATTTTCCACAAATCTAGGTCCCTTTACAGAAACATTAATATCTTGTTCATCAAACGACTAATGGTAAACAATTTAAATTATACAACTTACAAAAAGCCTAATATGGGAACAAAACCACATTGTTATCCCCAAAGACGAGTACTACTTCACATATATGTCGATTACACGAAGAATCATGACTAAGATAGATGAAGATTATATATTTGGTACAGACTCATATCTAGTATTATTGTTCTATTCCTCAGAACCACATGACCGCTGACTGTATGAGATAAGATCTAGATGATCATGATCCTAAGAATTTTATGAGCTTTATTTGTCTACTTCTCTCTAAATAATGATTTTTTTTTTTCATTTTTTGGGGGTCAAAACTCAAAAGCTCGATGTATCTGATTTTATTATATTTGTTCTTCAACCAATTATGAAAATATGACTGAGATTATGACCAAGACTGTCTCAAATTAGGATTGTTTACTATTTGCGTGTACATGTATCAAAAGTATTGTAAATTTGTAATCCTATTCAAATTTAAAATGCAAACCCCAAATAAGACATGTACAGAGCCGTAGATATATGACGATAATTTATGTACCACTGCACTACAAATGATATTGTACCACGCTTTTTGTATTAACGGTACACGATGTAAACAAAACGGCCGCGGCGTATAAGCACCATGCATATCCATGGTTATTTGGTTAATTACGTTGTTTTTATCCACTGTTCTATTTTTATTTTTGAAAATTGTTTTCATCATGTATATAGTTTCTTTCAATAAAATTTGTGATTATATGCATACAAATAAATGCATTATAAGAAGAAGAAAAAAAATACATTATAAGAATGAGAACGAAATTGATAATGTTCTGGAAGCTGACTTTGAGTTTGAGCGAAGTCATAATAAGAGGAGTCGGGATCAGACTGCGGAATCCGGCAATTAGTGGGATAGTTTTAGAAGTATCTCCGACTTCCATATGTTACAAAATCTTCCTTATCTTCCGGCTTTTTCGCTCTTTTTGTTTGATGTCATATGTTTGAAGTTTCAGTGAACACACGATTGTGTTATGGCATCAATATTTTGGATTTGATATTTTTTTTTTTTTGACCAATAACTACTAAACTTTTAAATCTAATTAGTTTATTTTATAATATCTGCGAACCTATGTGTTGTATTGGTCGGTTATGCTTGCTTATATTAGACTCTGATGAACACTACCTCTCCATCCAACCATAAAATTTTCTACTTCATGGGGCTTACGGATTTTCAGGAAAAAAAAGTGTAAGTTGAGTTTGTTTTTGTGCGGGAAAAGGTTTAAGACTTTGTTATTGAGACAAAAATTGATGAAATTCAGCCGACTAAAGAGTTCAATAATATCATTTTTCTTTTCTTTGGAGATTGTTGTCGAATGCCTTGATTAACTCCAACGTCTATAGATAAATATTATATATCTACATGACTACATCTGTAGATGTATCATAAGTCATAACTAAAAAATGATATGCAATATAATTATACGTATTTTCAAAAACAATTTATATATTAAATTTTCAAAATTGTAAAACAAGAATTGAAAATCTCGTCATTTGAGAGATTATTTAACAATTTTTTTCGTAAGATTAACCTATATTTTAATGACTTAGGGATTTTGTTTTTACATAAAATTCAAATAAAAAATGTTGAGATGATCATCTAAATATAGGTGGTAGATAATTATACTTGTTTGAAAATGTTGAGATGACCCAAAACTAACATATTTTCTCGGACTTGTAGTAAAACAATACTCTACTACAAAGTAACACATGAATATTGTAAGAGTAACAGTTACCAAATAACAATAAATAAACTAAGAGTTCCTCGCATAAGAGATATCTTCCGTTGCATGGAGGAAAAGTTTACCACTTGGCCTTCTGACTTAAATATTATCGCATGTTTAATAGCTTTATAAACTACGTAAACATTAGCCAATCATGATGAACAATTGGCGTAATATATAATATATAACCAGAGATTCCAGACCGAAAGGGCTAAACTATATCATTTCTGAATTGCCGCAATGCAATCAAATTAAGATTTTAATGTAAGCCATATCTGATGTTTCAAAATGGACAGCAAATATCCGATTATAACAGAATTCTTACACAAAGAGTTTTCATACATAATCTCTCTACGCCTGGTTGCCCCGACCTCCCTCTGCCTGAGCAGCTCCTCCATCTGTAATATAATATCAGAGCAACATGATGGATCAGCAAAGTCTGTAAATTGCTTTGAGATAGGGATGCTAAGATGAAGAAAATTACCTTCATCACCCTCAGATGGAGTCATTGGGGACTTCCTGTAACGCGTCTGTTGCTGCGTTGGCTGCAAAAGCGGGACAGGATCTTAGAACTGGAAACATGCCCACAGAGAATTCAGGTGAAACGTGGTTCAAGTTCAATTACCTGTAACTTGGGACGAAGAGCTTCAAGGGGTCCCTTTGGCTTCGCAACACCTTGCTGTTTTCAGACAATAATAAGAACAACCATGAGAACTGAGAGTGGGACCATTAGAGAGAGCTTAATATATGACAACCCAAAAGAAACAACACTCGTTGAGTCACACTTCCAATATATTACCTTTCCAAGAGCCCAGTCAGCTGAGTCAAAGTATGCTCGCTCATGATCCTGATACAAAACCGCATCTCATAAAAATCTCAATAAAAACACAAAATCTCCTTATTAGACCAGATAATAACTCACCTTAGAGATGAGTGGTGGTTTCTTTGGCATGAGCCCTCCATACTTCTTCTTTACAGCAGCCTCCTGCACAATGCAATTAAAGAAAAGAGTTAGATCATGGTATCATATTAATTAATGGTTATCGAACATTATCTGGTGTGAGAACTAGATGAAAACCTCCTGATGTGATGATGGCATTGACTTCTCAGCTTCATTGGTGAGGTTTCCTTCCACTGATTGGTCTTTCACATCCCCTGCGCTAGACATTATGATGATGTCTCAACGCCACCAAAAACCAAAAGAAAAATGCTGCACACAAATATATAATAATACACAAACATTAGTCACACAAACTCATGAACCAATAACAAAAGCGGATTCTCGAGGGTTCATCAATGAAGAACAGATATCAATTAAAGGAAGCCAATTAATAATTAATTGAACTTGATAAGAAAAAAACAAAAGGATCTTGTTTGATCAAAATGATATGCTTCCTATTTGATACTATTCACACAATCCTGTGACCAAACGACTTGTTACAGCTCAAGAACACGAACGAGCCTAACTATGAACAAACTATAAAACTCGAGGCAGCCAAACAAAACCCTAATGAGTGTATACTCCATAACATAGACAAAGCCTCCAAAAGATCTCTATGTATATGTAAACAAAACACCATCCATATATGACAGGGAACATAAATGATTAATCAAATCAATTTCGGGATTGAGATCAAAATAAACCAAGGTCATATATGAGTCAGATCTCCACAATGCATATAGACAAAGATGGTAAAAAAAAAAAAAAAACCCAGAATTCAACCTAAAACAACTCAAAAAAAAAAAAAAAAAAAAAAAAAAAAAAAGATGAGATCACAACAAAACCGACGGGCGAATCAGATAACCCAAAATTAAAATCAAAGAGCTACGCAATCAAAGCCCTAGAGAGATAAACAAATAATCATATTCCTGCGTATACGAGATTGTAAAAATGACATAGCGATGTACAGAATCAGGAAATCTCAATCGATCGAAGATAATCATCATCTTGAAGCTAAAGGTTTATACAAACGAGAACGCACCAGGAGGAAGAAGAAGAAGAAGAAGAGGATTGAGATGGGGGGGCTCTCTGAGTTCGTCGTTGTTGTCAATGGAGAGATCTTGTTGTTGTTGGTGTGAATTGGAAAATATATAAAGGAGAGAGAGATGTGTGGGAGACAGACAGAGAAAGAGAGATATGATTTTGGGGTAAGAACGCCAAAGGTTAAATTGGTCATTATCATTAATTAAACGAAGGTTAAAATAAAAACACGTGATTAGGATTCCATTCCTTTTTGACAAAATTTATTACACCGTTGAAAGTAATAATTAAAGACGTTAAAAGCGTTTTTGGTTTTTTTTTTTTTTTTTTTTTTTTTTTTTTTTTTTTTTTTTTTATACTGTAACAGTTATATTTCTCTGTATTTTTTTCCTTCACTTGTTGTTTACTAGATGTTCTCCGCATAAACTAATTGAGAAGATGATTCCAAGATTTCTGATTTTTGGTCCTAATTTACAATTAATTACTATGTTTTTAAATGCTTTCACTATTTCAAATGTTGAATTTATTGATGTTTTTTCCCAAATCTTTTTTTGTAAGATTTTGTTTTTGCGTTGGTTTTTAACGATAAAAACGGCTGGTATGGTAGATCAACAATTTTTTTATTGAGTTGCTAAGATTTTTAATGTGTTAAAACAACAGTAAAAACCGTTGAATCTGATAAATAAAGTATTTGTGATTTGGTATGTCATTTTAGGTATTTGCAAAATATTTTTCTTTCTTAGCGTGAGTTAAACGGTTAAACCCGTTAAGCCGATAAATCAAAAATATCTATGTTTTCATTTTATTTTAGTAGTATTTTTTTTCTATTAATTTTAATATCTAGCCATTTTTAACACATAAATGGTAAAATATGTTTTGTCAAACAGATAAATGGTGAATTGGTAAAAAGTGGATAAAGACAAACACATATATGTTTTGTCAAACAGATAAATGGTAAAACATGTTTTCATTTTATTTTAGTAGTATTTATTAAATATGTCCATGTAGATGCTTCCATAACTTAAATTTTTGTTTTTTCTGATAATTTTAACCTCTAGCCATTTTTAATACAAATGGTAAAAATATGTTTTGTCAAACAGATAAATGGTGAATTGGTAAAGACTAAATAAAGACAAACAAAGACAATAAATATATAATATAGTACTATTTTAATTAATTTCTGTTTAGTGACATGTGTGATTCATTAGTTGTTAAAAGATAAGGAAAGTGTAATTTTAAGTAACGAAACAAAAAGAAAAAAAAAAAGTAACCAAATCATGTTAACCTTTGCTGTCTGGACAGTATTTTTAACGGTGTTAAAAGTTGTTCAGCTAGAAAATCTGATCCTAACGTTCTTTTCTCGAAAAGCTTGATTTATGTCGAAGATAAGATATATATATATTTGCTAAAACCAGGTTATATATATCAAAAATCTTGAATACACTTGACCGAATTAAATAATTAGGACCCGACAATATATAGGGTTGAGCGGAGCCAGTAAGGTGGGAGGGGGGTCAGCTGACCCATTAAAAAAAAAAATTTGGTATAATTTTACTTATAAATAACAAAATAACCCTATCAAATTTTGTATTTTGACCCATTAAATTTAAAATTTTCATCTTAACTCCAACAAATTTTACATTTTGACCCTATTAAAGTAAAATTTATATTTTGATCCTTCAAAAAATTTACATTTTTACCCCTTAAAAAAATAAAAATTTATTTTGACCTTATAAATTTTACATTTTTATCTTATTAGAAAAAAAAAAAAATTCTGACCCCTCTCAACCTTTGGTCTGGCTCCGCCACTGGGGTTGACAGTCGATTTTTGTGTAACGTCGTTAGACATCAACAAAAATATAGCATAGATTTTAATACTTGTGCTTAATGAATTGTGAAAAAGGGGAAAGCATAGTCACTATTTACCTGCACATAAGAGCAAACAAAGCAAAATAACACCATGGGTTCCCGATCTTATAATTCCAAAAAAAAACACTGCTCAAAGCTAAAAAGGGAAGATATTGGCATATTGGTAAGAATGTATGCATGAGAAAGTTTAAATTATCGTACATGTGTGTGTAATGTATGCTGGTTAGTATTAGTTAGTAAATCTGAAAATCCAAGTGAAAAGAAGAAAGAGAGAAGAACATAATTAACATACCTAGAGCAGACTTGAGTCTTCTACTTCATTCTTCAATCCATCTCTCTGATCTGCACATATACAGAATTAGATTAAAACCATACAGTTAATTATCAAGGCTGAATTAACTGTATGGTTAACTGTCTGGAGAGAGAGAGCAAAAGCAAAACATGAACAGAGAGCAATCCGTAATCATGTGGGTAAAATCAAAACACAACTTAAAGCAAAGTATAGAATGGGAGTTACCTATGTAATGGTAGAGCATAGATGGCAACAAGCTTCAACAATTTGAATTGTGCCTTCACCTCCATCCCTCATCCAGGAACCATGATAGCTTCTCGTTTAGAGTTCTTGTTCCCAGTAGCTAGCTACATATGATACGGATGCACCTGTAACAATAGAAAAAGAAAATATCACTCATAAGTCATAACCAAGCGGTGTTGAATAATAATGCTATAACAAAACCAAAACATGATGCTAAAACGGTTTTTACAGCAACACCACCACATGTCTTCTCTGAGTTAAACGGAAAAGCATGAAGCATAGAAGACTGCGACCTGGTTGTCTTGAAAATTCATCCCCACTGAAGGAGAGGAAACATATGAATCATTCTTCCACTCCTAAGTGTAAAACTGCGTTGGAATTTGAAAACAATAAAACTCAAATATTAAACCTTAATTTCCCAGCCAAGAGTGGCCTTTTCTGTTGGTGAACCAGACACCTCTAATCCACTACCGCCCATGAGCAAATAAAATCCCATGAGCAATGTTAAAGAACTTCTCTAGAAAATCTTGAACTTGATTCAAGATATAGAAGCTTGAAACTTACCTCTGGGAAAAAACAAACGAAGTGATAGTTGCAGGCAACTTTAGTCAACGATTTCACTGTGATAGGAAACAAGAAAACACACGATTTTGCTCTCTCCAGTCATGCTAGACTCATCAAGGTAGCACTCCATCCGCCGGAACCTAAAGATAAATTTTAACTTCGATTACACGCACGGTGGTATGGACAAAAACAAGACGATACGGAGAGAACAGATCACCCACCTGATTTCAAATGTTGAGAGGTATGACATCACCCACCACAATATCATAGATAGAATTTTCTACTCGTCTTCCACCTTTTGTCACCTGTGCAGCAGTCAACACATGTGTAGTGTAACTAAGGAGTGAACAAGAGAAAAGAGTATTGAGGGAGGAATAACTACATTGGAGCAAATCTATTACCTCCATATGTATGTTTCTCTTTTCAATCATTCAGGTTTTGAGGCTGGAGAGGCTGTTTGTAGTCACTGTCAGCTGCAGAGGAGAATAAAGCATCAGAACAACACTAAGAGTAAATATAAAAAATTCTCATACTGAAGTGAAACAAGTTAATATTACCAGTGAGCAAATGCAATGCTTCGTCCATCATACCATCTTTCTTTGATACCCTGTCGAAGATTATGTAAGACAAAGGTATTGCAGTTGACGGTACACTTGTGAAAGTGGAACGAGCCAGATGTAACTAAACTGATTTCATTACGAACCTCTAATAACCATCAAAATGATCAAAGTGAGATCATGGCAAGCATTCTGAGAGAAACCTCTGTGATGAAAACAAACAAAAAAAACCCAACACGCCTTATAAGAAAGTGAACAGGGAAAAACTAAGTAACACAAAACAAATAACAAATCTGCATCTCCATACCTGAAACCATAAATGGTCTTGCGCTTTAGCAAGTCAAGTCTCATGAGTGGAAACAAATAACAAATGTGCATCTCCCTAGCCAAACGCAGTTGGGTTCTCACCAACCTGAGAGAAAAAAGCAAAGAAGACCATTAGAAACCAAGCATTCACATACGAAACAACAACACACAAGGGAGAAACGGATCTAGGTCTTACTCTCCACTGTTAGCAGGGACGAAGAACGTATTGCTGGATTGCCTCGTGCTGAATAATGGCAACGTTCTCTTGAATAAGATCAATCTTGTTCTGAAGCATTATGCTATGCTTAAGTTGCATAATCTCAACGGTAGCAAGATGTTCAGGCGTTTGTGGTTGCGGACAGGTCTCATTTGCAGCGATCAAAAGTAGTGCACCATCCATGATGGCTGCTCCGTTGAGCATTGTTGCCATGAGAATATTGTGTCCCTGAAGAATAGAACAAGAATACATACAACAAGAATGAAGTAGAGAAAAGAATAGCAATGAGTTAGGCTCACAACTTAGGTTCACAACTTATGGATGGGGAGAATTTGAAGCGGGCAATGAGGAAGACTCACAACCTGTCTCGGGTGGCCTCAGCAAAGCACACATCACCAGCTCTCCGCATATGATCCTGCAAAAATTGATTTCATATCAGAAAGACGAAAACAAGACAAGGGAGTAGTAGAAACCAAAAAGTTGCAGCAAAACATTAGTTGGCAATCAGACCTTCAAATCTTGCCATGAAGCACACATTACCAGCTTCCTATAGAATCTCAAATCGGGGGACATCATAATTCGGGACGTCTTCCTTTCCACTTCCGTAGGCCCTAAAAAGCAGAAAGTTGTTAGACCACGACATGAAACTTATACAGTAGAAGAAGAAGATAAAAAAAACACTGTTCCAAGGAAGGATTCACTTGTAGCACATTGGTCTAGGGCATTTCTCATTTTTAAAACGGACAGTCTGCACAAGAGAATGAAATCACACAAATGATGTATGTGAATCCAATGGATGAGCCTGGTGACAAAAATATAGCATAAATTCAATTTAATACTCGTGCTCATTGAACTGTGAAAAAGGGGAAAGCATAGTCATCATTTACCAGCACACCAGAGCAAACAGAGCATACTTCATGTCATCATAATTGCTGCAGTCGACGACACCATGGGTTCCTGATCATATAATTTAAAATAGTCATACGAGAAAAAGAAAACTGCTCAAAGCTAAAAAAGGAAGATATTGGTAAGAAAGTATGCATGAGAAAGTTTAAATTAACGTACCATCACAGTCTCGAGTGACCGCAGCAAAGCACACATCACCAGCTTCCTATAGAATCTTCTTCGTTTCTTCAAACTATCTCCGATCTGCACACATACAGAATTGGAAGAACCATTGTTAATTTTCAAGTCTGAATCAAACAGCCACAGCCCAAAGCTTGAATAAGTGCTAATGATAAGAGTGGTGTCCATAACTGGAGGATAACTTATAACTTCCATTAAGAGATCACTGAAGCTGTCTCTGTATAAGTAACTTAGAAATTCTGAAAATCCAAGTGGAAAGAAGCAAGAGAGAAGAACAGAGTTAACTAACCACATACTTCATGTCATCATAATTGGTGTAGTCGACGATACCATAAGTTCCTGATCATATGATTAGAAATAGTCAAGAAACAAGTATAATGTGCCAAACAAAACACTGCTCAAAGCTAAAAAAGGATCATATAGAGTGACTACTGAAGCAAACATGTAGAGTGCTTGTGAGTAATAGATCGACTTGCCTGAGTAAAGCAGACTATTCAGATGAAAGTTGGAACACGCACACACCTGTTAAACCAAAAAGAAACAAACAACCCCGTTAAAAAGCACCGCGTTGAATTTTGGGGCCTTCTCGAGTTCCACTTCAGTAGCACCTTGTTGTTCAACAAAGAAAAAAAGGATCAATGGTTAGCCAAGGATGAACTTGAAACAGGACAAAGAAAAGAGAAACATAGAGGAATTTGAGATCACTTACAAAGCAAGAAGAGGAGTATCCATGGTTTAGGTCATAATCCCTCACACTTTTGTTCAAAACAAAAACACAAAAGGGAGTATTGGTTAGAGGATAGAGATAAGCTTGTAACAGAAGAAGATAAAGAAAAGAGTAAAACTTTGAGATGACTGACAGAGCAATAAGAAGAGAATTCCTTTGCCATCGTTTGTGTCCATAATTCAGCAACATCCTTAACAGTAATGGGAAGGAAGTGAACCACCATATATAGAGAGAAAGAGAAAATCAGCTGAAACGAGAAAGAGAAAACAGCATCAGAAGCAGGTAGGTTAGTATAACTTGGTAAATCTCAAAATCCAAGTAAAAAAAGAAGAAACAGAGAAGAACAGAGTTAACTTAATTAGTCTCGAGTCTTCTTCTTCTTCTTCATTCTTCAATCCATCTCTCTGACCTGCACGTATACATCATAAGAAGAAACCATATAGGTAATATTCAAGAGTCTGAATCAATAAACAACTTAAAAGAGAAACCCTATAATTTTTAAAACCTGTACTTGGCTGTCGGTCAAATCAGAAGAAGAAGCACCAGCTACGGAAACAAACAAGCAACGTCCTCCGATCCTCACTTGGCACCATATCCTTCTGCAAATTCATCACACGAGATACTCAAGAGTTAGAAGACAAGACAAGAGAAGATGTCTAAACTTAATTAAGAAAATAAACCCTAGAATTTGTATACTTAACTTGCTCGTTGAAGAAGAAACGCCCATGGAAACCCTAATATATCAATTAGAAGACAAAAGAGAATAGACGGTGAGTGAGTGTACGTTTTATCAAATTATTCTCTAATTATAATGTAAACAACAATTTCAAACATGAAACTGAACTTACACGCGATGGATTGGGGAAGAAGCTTTTTGATATCGAGGGAAGAAACTTTACAGTGGTGCAAACCTGTACCTCCAGATGTATTCATCATTCAAGTTTTGAGAGGCTGGGGATGCTGTTGGTAGTCACTGAAAACAGCTGCAGAGGAGAAGAAAGCATGAGAACAACACTCAGAGTCATTATTAAAAATTTATAATTTTAAGTGAAAAATTACCTGTGACAACAATCACAAACCTCTGTTTTCTTAATCCCAAGTGCTACTGCAGCAACCATCAAAGTGAGATCATGGCAAGCATTGAAAAGAAACCTCTGTGATGAAAAAAAAACAAAGAAAATCCAACAGGCCATATGAGAAAGTGAACAGAGAAAACCTAAGCAACACAGGAGAATAGTGGTGGCAGATCCCATTGTCTCACAATTCTATAAATCCAGATGTATGTTTCTCTTTTCATCATTCAATTTAGACTGTTTGTAGTCACTGACAGCAGCTGCAGAGGAGAAGAAAGTATCAGATCAAAAATAAAGAGTCATTATATAAAATTCACATATAAAGTAAACAAGTTAAAATTACCGTATCACAACCATTGGAAATGCAATGCTTCCTCCATTCAAGTTTTGAGGCTGGAGAGACAGTTTGTAGTCACGGAAAGCTGCAGAGGAGAAGAAAGCTTCAGAACAACACAGTCATCATCATCATAATTAAAAAAAAATCTCAGATCAAGTGAAAAGTTACCTGTGACAAACCTCTGTTTGTTTTTATTTTAAGTGCTAAACGATGGTACTACAGCAACCATCAAAGTGAGATGAGATCATGGCAAGAAACCTCTGGGATGGAAAACAAAGAAAAAACAAGAGGCCTTATGAAAAAGTGAGCAGGGAAAACATATGCAACACAAGACAAACAACAAATCTTCATATCAGAAACCATAAATGGTCATGAGCTTTTAGCAAGTCATCATCATCATCTCCACTGATGCCTTTCTCTGCTAGTCCTGAGAAAATATGACAATCCTTGAGGCTGATGCAACAAAAAAAAACATGCATACCAAAAGTTAGCTAGAGACAAGAGAAAAGAAATAACCAGATATATAAGCACGTCTCATGACTGCAAAAACTTACCCCCTACATATTGCGCTGCTTGTTGTAGTCCCTGCTGTTCAGAAGTAATTCCAAAATATCTCACCAACCTGAGAGAAAAAAAAAACACAAAAAAGACCATTAGAAACGAAGCATTCACATATGAAACAACAACAACACACAAGAAGCGAGAAACGAATCACCTACCTGATTGCCAATGTTGAGAGGTATGACATCACAGCTTGTCACCTGTGCAGCAATCAACGTACATGTGTAGTGTAACTAAAGAGGGAACAAGAAGAAAAAAAGTACTGAGTGCGAAAAAATTACATAGGTGCAAATCTATACCTCCAGAAGTATGTTTCTCTTTTTTTTTTCATCATTCAAGTTTTGGATAGACAGATTGTAGTCCCGGACAGCTGCAGAGGAGAAGAAAACATCAGAACAACACTAAGAGTCATAATAAAAAAGAAAAATCTCATATATTCAGTGAAAATTTACCTGTGACAAACCTCTGTTTTTGTTTTTATCCCAAGTGCTACTGCAGCAACCATCAAATCAGCTAAAACGAGAAAGAGAAAACAGCATCAGAAGCAGGGTTAGTAGTATAACATGGTAAATCTCAAAAATCCAAGTAAAAAGAATAAAGAGAGGACAACAGAGTTAACTTACCTTAATCAGTCTCCATTCTTCAATCCGACCTGCACAACATATACAGAATTAGATTAAAACCATATTAGTTAATTACAAGTCTGAATCAAACAACGACTTAAAAGAGAAACCCTAAAAAAAAAAGAACTCTAGAATTTTTAAAACCTGTACTTTGGCCGTCGGTCAAATCAGAAGAAGAAACACCAACTATGGAAACGAAACAAGCAACGTCCCCGATCCTCACGGGGCACTAAAATCCTCCTGCAAATTCATCAACCGAGATACTCACGAGTTAGAAGACAAAGACAAGACAAGAGAAGATTTCTTACCTTAACTAAAAAAAAATAAACCCTAGAATTTTTATACCTTAACTTGCTCGTTGAAGAAGAAGAAGAAGAAGAAGAAACGCCCATGGAAACCCTAATTCATCAATTAGAAAGACAATGTTAGCAGGGATGTAGAACGTATTGCTGCCAGAGTCGGGGTTGGTTTTCACTCTTACCGGACCCCACGGCGACAATGACTTTAAGAGAGCCGCCGTCGTCATCGTTTCAATCGCAGGAGAGAGAAACCAACACCGCAAAATCTTACAATTTTAAGAAAATCAATGAAAATAGTAAGGTCAAACCAAAAATATAAGTGCTAAGACTATATAATATAAAGATGAGCTTACCTGGAGAATGACTTCCCTTCCATCGTGTAGATCTCCACCTGATATAGAGAAGCAATAGACTTAAAAATTGCAGCTTTAAAACTAAAAACGTAAAGACTCACCGAAGAGTTCTGTGTTTGAAGGAGCTACAAGTGAGCAATGAGTGAGACCAAGTTATATGAGAAGAACAGAGTTAACTTACCTTAAGCAGTCTGCTTAAGTGATCTTCTTCAATCTTCAATCCATCTCTCTGAGATAAAAAGAAGTTAAACCCAATCCAGGAATCGATTGCTAACAAGTGAGCAATGAGTGAGACCAAGTTATATGAGAAGATGTAAAAAGAGAAGCAAACCTCTGGTGGTTTAGAGAGGAGCTTAAAGAGCCCCACGAAGTTTCACCTTTTGGAGGACATGCATGAAACCTCTCCATGTTTACACTCCTTGGGAAGCTCTGGTGGCAGTCCAAGAGGCGCCGGTCACAAAATCAGCTGAAACGAGAAAGAGAAAACAGCATCAGAAGCATCAAGCAGGTTAGTATAACATGGTAAATCTCAAAATCCAAGTAAAAAAATAAGAAACAGAGAAGAACAGAGTTAAATTACCTTAGTGATCTTCTTCATTCTTCAATCCATCTATCTCTCTGGGATATATAAAGCAGAGTTAAGTATTCTTCTTCATTCTTCAATCCATCTCTCTGACCTGCTCTGCACAACATATACAGAATACAATTTAAACCATATATGTAGTTAATTAATTTTAAAACGTCTGAATCAAACAACAACTTAAAAAAAGAGAAACCCTAAGAATAAATTAAAAAGACCTGTACTTGGCTGTCGTCAAATCAGAAGAAGAAACAAACACTGACCATGGAAACAAACAAGCAACGTCCTCCTGCAAACTTCATCAACCGAGATAGCCAAGAGTTAGAAGACAAGTGACAAGAGACGAGAGAAGATGTCTTAACTTAAATTCAAAGATAATAATAAACCCTAGAATTTGTATACCTGAACTTGCTCGTTGAAGAAACGCCCCTGGAAACCCTAATTCATCAATTAGAAAGACAAAAAGAGAAGAGACGGTGAGTGAGTCAGTGTACGTTATTATCAAATTATTCTCTAAATTATAATGAAAACAACAAAATCGAACATGAAATTGAACTTACACACACGATGGATTGGGGAAGAAGCTGATTTCATATACCATTGAATTGATGATGTTTGGGGTCATAAAACCCTAATTGTGCTCTGAATCTTCTTTAGTTCTTCAAAAATCAGCATCAACAAGAGAGTCAGAGAGAGAGGGGAGAAATCAATCGACCGACCATTAGAGAATAGAGAACTCTCTCTCTCTCTCTCTGAATAGAAAAAAAAAAGACAAGCTTTAGAGAGAATGTAAGCAATTAAAAAAAGGAACTTTAGAATCATAAGTACCTGTTGGAAGAACTGACTTTCCCAAGCGGAACACTTGAATGATGATCGTGAGGATGAAACCCTAATCACAAAAGAGACAAATATAAAACCCAATTAGTTCTTAAATTCAGAAACCAAAAGAACAATATCTACTTGAAGAAAGAACAATCTTTACCTGAAATTTCCGAAACCTTTTTAGATTGACAAAAGTCGTGACGAATCAAAGCATTGGTGCGGCAGTAAAAGCAAGATCATGATTATGAAACCCTAATCAGAGAGAAATCTTACGGCAGAATCGGAGATTGGGAAAAAAAATTCAATTGTTTCGCGAGAAACCCTAATCAAAGAAATTTGGTAATCGTTGAGAAAAAGTGTTACTGTGTTGTGTCTGTTGTCTCTGTATATTTATAGACACATCTGAGGATTGCTAAAACTGCGTCGTAGCGGCACATAAAAAAAAGGAAATACTGTAAAAGAAAAGGAAATAATGAGATGACAGCTGTGGGTTTAACTGGCATTTAGGAGCCTGTGCGTTGAAACTGCGTCGTTTTCATAGAACTATAACAGTGGAAAGACAGCTGGCAGTTTGACAAAAAGAAAAAAATATTGGCAAGTGGCTGTTGTGCGTCGAGACTACGTCGTTATATAACGGTACCTTGCGTAAAACGAGCTCCCGTTGATGCGCTTGATCCAGGCCCATAATGAATTTTAAGGCCCAATAATTTGTTCTCTCTGCTATTTCTCCTAAAATCTTTTCCCGCCTGCTACAAACCTACATCTAAAAAACTATTATACCTTTATTCTTTTTAACCTAAAACTAATTTATTTATTTGAATTTTTTTTTCTGAGGGTTAAAACGCAAACTTTTTTTTTTCAGATCTCATTTTTTTTCAAGTCCTAGATCTCTTATTCTAGCTCAAGACTTCTCCTCTTCTTCCATCTCAGTTACCATACACAGCGGTGTTGCGAACCTCCATACTCATCTTCTTCCTTCTCAATGGCTCTCTATGGTGGTGCTATGAACCTCTATACCCATCTTCTTCCATCTCAGTCGCTCTGTACGGCGGTGTTGCGAACCTCCCTAGTGTTCTATAATATTCACCTCACTTGGTTGAGGATGACAGCTTACATTGGTGAATAACTTGTTTATCCGCTGGTTGGTCGTACGATTCTGTTTGTGCTTCACCTGTAGAGGTGGACCAAGTTAAAGTTATTGACGGACAAATATTGTCAACCAAGCAGATCTGGTCCACTAAGGAGACGGAAGGACATAATGTTGTCCACTAACCTGTTCGGACGTTTAATATGGTCCACCGGAGGCACAGTGAGATTGGTTTGCGGCAGAAAGCCTGCAGGGTGGAGAAAATGGTTTCATGTTACTGATGGACAAGTATCGTCAATCAAGCGGTATGGTCCATTACCAGAGCGAATGACATAATTGGGATAGACAAATGTTGTCAACCAAGCGGATATTGTCTACTAAAGAACGAAGGACATAAATGTGGTGGACAAAAACTTTTCGGGCAGTAAATCTGGTCCACTAGAGGCATAATAAGATCGGTACATGCGTAATCAGACCTAGTGATGGACAAGTAGAGTCAAACCAAGCAGATTTGGTCAACTTTAGAGGTCAAAGGACAAATTGGAGATGGACTAAACATGATTGAGCGTTGGATCTGGTCCACCATAAGTTCAACATATGTGACTTTTTGTGCCGCAAAATTCACCACTCCTCCAATTTTTTTTCTTAAATCATCTCTTTCTTTAGTTCAAGAGTATATTGGTCTTTTCATTCTCTAATTACCCCACAAAACTGGCATTTTTGGCGAGAGAACAAAAAACTGGCATTTGGGAGAAATTTTTGAATGAAAATGGCATTATTAAGAAAAATCCCATTTATCATCATTTTTTTATTCATATAGTTTTTTTTCCCCTAAAAATAATTTTCCCATATTTATTGTTTTGTATTCTCAAAGGGACAGATGTTGAGAGTATTTTATAAACACAGAGATTTTTTTTTGTTTTATGTTTTCCACACAAAAATATATAAAATTTGTGTTATAAGAAAGGAAAAGAAAAAAGGGGAAATTACTTAACAAGAAAGAAAAAAAGAGATTACTCACTCAAAAAATATATTATGTTGTTCTCTAAAAAAAATGAAAATTTAGCTTTTTATAATGTATAAGAAAAAAGTAAATTGGTAATATGAACTCCTGTATTTTTCAAAAAAAAAAATTATTATCTAAACGTTGTTATAATAAAATGGAATTTAGTCACTCGTATATTTTAAGAAAAGAAAAAGATATTCATCTAAATAAAAGGAAATATTTGCTTACGAATCTTGAAATTGAAAACAACAACAACACACATCGTTTGTTAATTCATAGTGATAATGTCTATCTGTTTAGGTTTCATTTACGTGAGCGTCTGTGGTGTTCAAAGGTCAAAGGGTTTAGATTGGAGGATAATACAGTATTTAAACGCAAACAATTCTTGAAAGTCTAATAAGAGTCAAAATTATCAACAAGTAAATAAAGAGCCGTGGCTATGTACAAAGAAAAAAAACATTCGCTTCCGGCCTTTTATTTTTGAATGAATTTCAAGGCCTTCATTTCTTAGGTTTGTTAATTATTCTAGAATGGTACCCGTGCTACCCCGCGAGATTATTTTTGTATTTTGTTTTTATTTTAATATTTTTAAAATTATTTTTGTATATTGTTTATAATATTAACAAAAAAAGAAGTCAATACCGCTGTTGATTGATTATCATTTCTCAATTTTTTTTACCTTAAAAACCTAATTTGTCAACATTAAACGAAAAAAATAATATTTCTATATTAAAAAACTCTAGATCCCAAAAAGAAAACCATACTAAAATTTCATAATGAAATTTCCTGAAACAAAATCCGCCTCAAATCAAACTAAAAAATATTTTAATATCCACCTCTATTGCATATTCGTATATCACATCAAAGTTATACTTAATCAAAATTACGAGTAAATAAAAATGTTCATGATGTAACATCAAAACTACGAGTAAATAAAAATGAAGAAAAGAGTTTGACCTATGGGTTCCTAATTTCAATCTCTTCATCAAAGAAACATATTTATTATTCTTGCTCCATCGTGAAGCTTTTCGAACAAAGATAAAAGTGTTCTTTACTCTTGTGGTCTTTTAGTCTGCATTTTTAGTATTTATAAAACTATAACATCTCTTTTTCCAAAGGATGAGTCTTGCCTACAATCACAAGTTAACCTCTTACTTTTTATCTTCCGTCACAACTTTTTCATTTTCAGCATTGTCTCCACTTGTCTTAACCTCTGACTCTGTATCTTCCGTCACAGCTTTTTCATCATCTTTTTTTATCTCAGTATCTATCTCCATTTTCTTTGGTACAGACATATCCTCATCTTTCATAACTTCTTGTGTTTCCTTACCTCCATAATTTTCCTTCTCTTTTTTCCAGCCATAGCCTTTGTTGGCTTTTCAAGAAAACAAGTGTTGTTTGTTGTTGGATATACGGTTGTCTTTGTATCTTCCCCCATATGTAAAGACAGTTCAGTAGATCCTTCCACCAAATATACTTCTTGTTGTAATCAAAGCATGTGGATGAAAAATAAGTTCAGAGATTTATATTACTGCAACAAGTAGAAATTAATGTTCAATTTAAAGAAACTCAACATTTGCCGAACCAAATCCAGATCCAAGGAAGAATTCAATCTCATAAAAATGCATATTGACCTCACACTGGCATATATGCAACAACAAAAAACTAACTCCACAAAAACAAAATCCTAGTCAACAATAAAAGAAAATTAATTGAGACTTCATTTGTGATCCATAATTATCTCTTATCGATAATTAATTGTTATAATTTGATTGGTTACAGATTTTTTTTGATGTGTCAAAAAAGATGAGTTGTATTAATTGTTCTAATTTGATTGGTTACAGATTTTTTCTGATGTGTCAGTCTCTGCTTCAATACAAAAGCTGAGCTGTCAGCACCTGGTGAGAAACTAAGAAGTTTTATTGTATTGATTATGCCTAAATAGAAATTTTTATTTATAGTATAAAAGAAAAAAAAGAATCACTATTGTTTAAACCTTTCACCCATTTTTACCTTTTTTTTTTCTTTTTCAGTTAAAATAATAGAATAGACTAAATATTTTTCATGTTTAGTCTCTAAATCTGGTTTGTAAATCTCATGACTTTGGTCTGTTTTGATACTTTTTTTTTTTTAATTAAGGCCTTTTTTTTAGTACCGCTTTTGGTCCATATAATTCTTGGCACGTCTGACAACAAGTTAATGGTCTCAAGAGACACTACCCCTATTTAACACTACTGCCAAGTCTCTCATGACTCATAAGCGTCGTGATGAGGATATGAACAACCAGTGGCGGATCCAGGAGAAAAATTTACATGGGGCACAGCTGATGAATACTAATGAAGAATTTTTTTTTAGAAATATTAAGACAAGGCCAAAACATAAAATATGATAAACAATTGTAGATGAGAGGCATTGAACCCTCCACCTTTGACATAATATGTGGCACTTTTTACCAAATGTGCTAAGATATTTTATACACAATAGATCAAACTGAAGAATTGATTATCAAGAATGAGTGTGGGGCACGTGCCCCACCTCCTTTACACATAGATCCGCCCCTGTGAACAACTTGTACAATACCATAAGCGTCGTGGTATTTACATTTTTTCTCTTCTATTATTGGCTTCTCATGAGCATTGCTGTTTCGACCGTTTGTATTTATTATTTTTTGGGCTCAATTTTGCTACCTCTTGCAACCGAAGCATTGTGGCCCGAACTTGATATATTCTGTTAATTACTATTAAAATCTGAATCTCTTTTTTTCTTTGGATTTTGTTAGATTCTGTTAACAAACCAAATTGTACTTAACCTATTAGACTTTTCAAAATAATTTTTAAAATTTTTTAAGAACCCAAAATTAGGATCTACCATTAGAACATACCATTTTACAGTTTTTTTAAAAAGTTCTTAACTTCATTATTTCTAAATAATATAATTATAAACATACCTAAGATCTTTTTTTAACACTCCACCATTGAACTTGCTCTAATAAGAGTCAAAAGTATCATCAAGTTAATGGTCCTAAGATTGACACTATCCCCTTTTTAACATAACACTACTACCAAGTATGTCATGACTCATAACCACCAATCACCAATTTAGATATTGGAGCTAGCACATCCACAATCTTACACGCTCTTCCAACTTTTCCCAATAAAACAAAGCCCGACGAAGCGGTAACGCCGTACGCCCTGAATCAAGCTGTTGTTGGAAGGTAACCCCCATGTACCATAATACGGATCATTGGAAGTTATGATTATGCAGTGGCGGAGCTAGGAAAACATCAGGGTATGCCAGTCATTCATTTATTTCATTTTACAAAATAGTCAAAACAATCATCAAGTAAAGTCCTAAACTTGACATTGCTCCTTTTAACTCTACCACCCATTCTCTTTCATAACCAGTCTCAGTTTTGCTATTGGAGCTAACTCATCCAGAATCTTACTCACACTCCCCACTTTTTCCTGACAAACAAAGCCGAGGCTGTAACACCCTGAAGGAAGCAAGCTGCCGTTGGAAGGTAACCCATATATATACTCAATGAAAGGTATGAGCATAACACTTAATTCATTTTTTTTTTTTTTACAAAAACACTCATTCATATTGCTAACAACAAATTACGTTCTTTAGAAATTAGATATGAACAATCATTTGACTCACGAATCATATTTATAAAAATCTTAATATTGCTGAATGGTAGGTAATTTAGTTCCTAGTATTCCAAGCTCTTTTCTTTTTTCCTGGATTATTGCTTGACTGACGAAAATAGTAACACACTTTCATTATGTCATAAAGATTGATGCCTAGATTCAAACATTGTCTTAACAAAACCTCAAGTAATTAATTAAAACAAAGCAGCAAAAGTATAAAAATAAACTTGGGACTACAAAGACCAAGAAACAAGACAAGAGACCATGAAAATGTAGGCTTCTGGAAGAGGAGATATGGAATCAACGGAGTCTTCTAGCTTCTCTCTCGGACTCGAGGAGAGTGAGGATATCTCCTTCCCTGACCGGTCCTTTCACGTTCCTCATGATGTAACGGTCTGAATCAGTAAACTTGACTCTAACCTGAGTCACCTGACCACGAGAACCGGTCCTACCCATGACCTTTACGACCACGGCGTGTTTGATCTGAGAATCCATTCTGCATTCACACCAAATGTGGCAATGTCAATATCTTCATATCAATCTCAGCTCAAATCAAAATTATGAAAGAACCAAATGATTAATATTAACTAGGCCAAATAGTTGGATTACGACTAAAGAATACATAATTGTTACTGTTCTACAGATCAAATCACTAAATCAACACAAAAGTCAAGTATTGCAACTAGAATCAATTAACAACACCAGGGATTTAAAAAACTTATCAATAATCTATATTGTTCCTGTGTTCCACAGATCATTACCAACTAAAAGCCTTCTACCAGTACGATCGATCATAGAGCAGCGTGTTAATTTAAAAAATATATGTAGAACGAGCAATCATATATACAAACAACAGGGAGAAATCTAAGAAACTCAAACTCTAAAAACATCACAGAGATGATAGCTTCTAGAAACATGTTCAGAGGACGATCGGGAAGATAGACGATATATTATCAGAGAGACGGAACAACGAACGAACCTGTAGACGGATGCGGCGGAAGCTAAGGTGAAATCGACTCTGCCAAAATAAACCCTAAAATGCTGAAAGATGAGTGATGAATTTATTAGTGGTTTATATAGCATAAATGGGCCAAACCTAACGAGCTAATGTGAACTCGATTGGGCTTTATAAAGCCCATATTTGTATCAGTCTACAATTGTTTTGCCTTAATCCGTGTTGGATCACTCCAATCATTTCGAAGCTGTATTTTATTTTATTTATTTATTTACGTATGATTCTGTTTACTTGGGTCATGATTTGATGGAAATAAACCTAACAAAGCCATGAACATGAATCATTTTAGTTCAATTAGTACTGATATACTGTAATTTAATTATCAGTCATACTAGTATAGGGAAATAGCACGACAGCGAGTTGTGTGTAATGTCCTCATAGACGAAAACCAGTCACGAACCGATTGATTCCAGCAAAATCGGAAACTATCTTCAAATCAGAGAAACAGTCTTTGAGATCATTGGTCATCATGTAATCAACGATCATCTTGCTTTGCTTCTCCCCATTGGTCTGCATCATCATAAACCAGTAGGATCAATCATTCATGGTGGACGTGATATATCATGACTAACATATGCAAACACCATCGAATCAAGTGAACATATAAAGAAAATTGAGTAATTGACCAATCAATCTTTTTAATTTTTCAAGCAGCAATCTTAATCATTTTCCTATACTAACTTCGGTTGTTCTATCATCACAGAGAGAAACATATGAAAGAGAGTGAAAAGAAAGGCAGGTACCTCGAAAACGAAAAAGCCACCGGGTTTAAGCATCCGAGAAGCCCCATGACAGAGATGGAGAAGACTATCGGTTCCATCGATACCACCATCCAATGCAAGTTTTGGTTCGTGTCTACCAACTTCAGCTTGTAGGCCTGGAATGTCATCACTTGGTATGTATGGTGGATTACTCACAAGCCCTACAAGTTGTCCCTCTAGATCTTTCAAAGGCTCAAACCAAGATCCTTTCCTCACCTCAACCATCCCCTGGATTAGTCAGATTTTATCACAATGATGAGAAGACACTAAAGCTGAGTCTTTTAAGGTCTCAAAAACATGATCTCTTAGATAGATATATGAAATTTAATCGCCTCTATGAGAACAAATCAAATTGAAGAATGTTGCAGGAAACTACCAAAAGCTTCAAATCCATTACAATTTTGATTTTGAACGATCTCAATTCCATGAACACAATAGGTTTAACATGAGAATCGACTAACCTGAAGGTTGTATCTCTGCACATTGTGGACAGCGACGGCGATCGCCACCGGACTAAGATCTGTAGCTATAACTCTCCCATGGCTTCCCAAAACTTTAGCAATGCCGATCGCAATAGCACCGCTTCCTGTCCCGAGATCAGCCCAACAACCTTTCTTAAACCGTCCATCTCTCGTTACAAGCTCCTCCACCATATCAACGATCAGTTCCGTCTCCGGTCTCGGAATTAAAACCCCTTCTTCGACGCACAACACCAAATCTCTCCAGTGCTCGCATCCGACGACGTATTGAAACGGCCGACGCTTCTCAATCCTCTGTCTCCATAAATCGTAAAGCTCTTCCAACGACGCTCTCAATTTCACATTCTTCTCGCCGTCGTCCGCGATTTCACTTCTGTGAAGAATCACCAAAGTATCGTCTTCGATCGAGTCTTCGATCAGCCATTTCAGTTCACGGTGGAGTATAACAGAGTCAAGGCTATCTTCAGAATTAGTCGAAGATTCCTCTACGGAGGTGGCAAGATCTTTCGCCCAATCGTGCCATTTCCAAACATCCGATAGACAAGTTGCGTGAGACGGCGTTCTAAGGAACAGTGGAGTCTTGGGAGTTATACTGAGGAGAGAATTAGATACCGGTGCAGTTCTAGCCTCGTATTGCGGTAGCTCTCTCGCCGGAGAAGATGAGCAAAAAGGTTTAGCGGCAGAGAGCAGAGGAGTAAACCGTAAGCTCGGTAAGATTCTTATCATTTTCAAGGTTTTTTCGCCGCACCAACAGACCAAATCGGTTTATAAATATTTCCAGCTAAACCGGATAATCCGGTTTAACAAACAGACTTTAATTCCGGTTTGGTTCAGCCGGGTAATGGGGGAACCGAGAGGATTGATTTGATCTTAAGGGGCTAAAAGCATAAATTAACAAAAGTTAGTTGTTTGCGGCGAGAGATCGGAGGAGGAGGAACTTTGGAAGAGAAGATGAGCTTGACGCTGCTTCAAGGCTACTCTTCTGCGGAAGAAGATGAAGCAGAAGAGAGAACTATTGGGGATTACGAGAACTCCGACGAAGATGAGGGAAATAATGGTGTTCGGAGATATGAATCGTCGTCTGTGTTCGATTTCTCCGCTTCTGCCTCCTCCGCTAAAGACTCCGGCCTTCCTTCAGCTAACGACATTTTCTCTCAGGTCTTTGATCTTTCTTATTACTCCCCCCCCCCCACAATTTCATCGTTTCCTAGATTAAGTTAGGTTTGGGATTTGAGCATCAGGAGAGATCTTGTGATAGTGAAAACCCTTGTTAGGGTTCCTTGGAATTGGAAGTTCTAGTATATCAATTTATTGGTTAATTGAATTTTGCAGATTTCGGGGCCACCGGAGTTTCTGAACAACCGCACAGAAGCGGATGCAGAAGCTTCTGCTAGAGATGCAGAGCATGCAAAGCGTATTAATCGCAAAAAGAAGAAAGTTAAACCAAAAGGTAACAACAAAACTTGCTTATGCATCCTTGTAATTTGAAAAGGTTTGTATTTTGATGATATTTATTTAAGTGTTCACATTCCTTAGCTTTAAAGTTCACAAGATTACATGTTGGTGGTAACTAGAATATATAGATGTGAAATTTGGATTTAGCTCTAGAAGATTGTTTTGGTAGTTCAAGCATAAACATTGTGAAAGAAGAAACTAGGCACTTTGTTTTGTAAGCTCTATCTAATCCGGTTTCGCAGTTCTGTTTATGGAACTGTTGTATTCTCTCTATCTAAGCACTGATGGTTTTGGAGTATTGGCCTGTTAGGTGTTGTCATGGAAGCAAAACCACAACTAGTAGGAATTCATGAGAGAGTAAGAAACGATATCGATGCACCACCATCTTCAGTGAGTGGTGAAAAGCGGATATCTACTGCAACCATTCCTAACGCAGAAGAATCTGCAGATCTCTTGAGGTATGAATAAATCTTGGTCTCTTCTTCATTCTTTGTTTATGTTTAAATTTGCAAAAGTGTTTCAGCTTAATTAGGATTTCTATTGATGTGTTCAGGATGTGTCTGCAATGCGGTGTACCAAAAACATATACAAGCGCAAGAGGTATTGTATGCCCGATTTGTGGTGACCGGCCATTACCAGACTTAGACGCCAAGAAGAAAGGATCTACGATCAAAGATAAAGAGAAGAGCAAAAGAATGAGAGGACAATCCTCTCATGCTTCTTGGAAAAGCGAAACCGAGATGCAGCTTAGACAAACTTTTGATTAGAATGTTTCAAAAAACTTTTCTTTCTCCTTTTGAGACATTGTACCATCCAAATTCTGTAACGTTGCTTGCGACACAAAGTTTTAATCTTACCTACACAATAAATGTGATTGGCATCCTGCATCCAGGTAATACATGGATAACGTCAAAAGTTGGAACCCTAAATTTATTAGTAATTTATATCATAAAAAGGAGCAGAATTGGTAACACAGCAGAATATTTCATGGCATTACAAAAAAAACTGACATCTTTATCTACAGAATTGCTGTCTCTGTTTCTTCCCCTACTTAACAATTTGAACATATTACAAAGGCAAAGTACATATCTCAAAGACCCGGTTCGAACCGATTCCCAACACTTAAATACAACTGTGTTACATCCATGATTCTAATGAAAGAAGCAGTCAGGATTTTGGTAACTAGCCCGAGCAATTTCGCTTAGCCAAAATCGAGATTAATGTTAACAATCATATCTCGAATGCTTCAGCAGTGAAAGAGCCAGTTTTTGTCGACATCATTAGTTGTTGTCATTTGTTACAACTTCTGCTTCTGGTCTACGTTCTGGAGTTTCCTCTTGTTTCTCTATCCTCAGGCTTGGACTACTATTGGGCTGAGGAATCTGTGGAGATTATGATGGCGAAAAATGAGATTCTGTGCAACACAGTTTGCAAGTTAAATGGCTGTGTGAGATGTAAGGGTCTGTTTAATTTACCATTGGATGAGATTTATATGAGAGAACATCATTATCTGATGAAAGGGATGAGTCTGAGGGCCTGTGAAACAGCAAATGAGCTATGGATCGGTCTATCGGATTTGTATCAGTTTCGATATCCATAAATCCCGCATACCTGGATGAGACCAAATACAGAGATCAAAGATTAGAATCTACAAGAAATGAAGGATGAGTTCAAGTACCCAAGTGCAAGTTTCTAAAGAAGAGCTTTATTAAATCTGTCCAAGACTTGAGCCTAACCCTATATAAAGTTAGACGTTAAGATTCTTTCTTAGCAACAGGACATAAGGATGCAGGGTGGTGCTTACTTGTCTGTTTCACCAGTCACGAGATGCGACCCTGCGCCTGTGTCCTGTCTGTTTCGACCATTATGTCTCTGCTCCGCACTTTTTGCCAATCGGTATAAGCTGTCTCTTATGCAAAGCTTTGTTCTAACATCCAACTGGAGCAAGCAGGTGTACATCAACCAAGTTAAAAAATGTAAGATAAATACACTTTGATATCAATCACAAAGGAACAGCAAAGTTTTTACCGATCACCTACAGAACTCGCAGTATATCTTTTCCTTATATCATCTATTATCTATTGACAAGTTGTACCTGTTCTATAACTCTTTGCAGCTGCCGAAAACTTGTTGCTTCCAGTGAAATATCATCCACAACAGAGCTAACACAAGAACTTCCCTGCATGTTAGATGTTTCCGATTCAGCTGCAGTTTTTTTGTGGTCGTTCTCAAGCCCAATCTTCTGGATAGGAGCAGCATCAGGAAACACCATGGGGTTTTTCTTACTACTCTTCCTGGTACTAGCAGCAAAAGAAGGACGCATATCTTGCCCGGGCTGCAAGCTAACTCTCGTTTCGAATCCCCTCCTACAGCGATCATCAACAGCTTGACCTTGTATGCTCTCGACAGATTGTGCCTGATTTGATGTGTACGACTCATTTGAAGCAGAGGAAGTGTTGGCGTTTTTCTCGGATTTGATACCAGATTTACTTTCACATGCTGAAACTTGATCGGAAGGCTGCTCACAGTGGACATGTGAGAATAGAACTCCTCGCTGTTGGAATTCGGAGGGAGGGTAATACTGATTTGTGTCCATTATTTCCCTGGAAATACCACTATTCTGTAAAGTAGAACTGTTCTCCGAAAACCCATGCAAATGATTAAGATGATCAATCTGCTTCTTCTCAAAATTTGCCTGTAAAACAAAAAGTGGAACATATGAAATTGCAGTAACTATATCAAGACTTCAACATTGAGAAATATTTATCTAAAGGAATATTCACTAGCCGTAAAAGAAACCATTAACCACGATCGACGGAAAACTGTAAAAATCAACATATTCATATCTAAAGGACTAATTGAGCCTGAGGATACGAAAGCAATGTACGCCAAAGATGCAGTAAGTAGCCAAAGACAAAGCCATCATAGAGGCAATATCACATCTAATTAGTGGTTGCATGTGCCTTGCAAGGCGTAAAAATTGACTAACCTCTACATCGAGCATCAATATATCCATCTTTTGCGAACTCGTATCAGATACATTTTCTGATGATTTTCCTTGAGCTGAATAGCCCGCAACAGTATATACATACTCATCTTCCAAAGTATGGTTGGAGTCACTATTGTTCAAAAAGTCTTCAACCCGCAACATAGGGGTTCTTTGACTTTCCAACATTTTGTCTGGTTTTGGATCATCTGTCATCGCACCTTCTGTCTCCTCATTTGGCTGAGCAGAAGAAAACCAGCCCAAGTCATCTTCATTATTAAGACTATTCAAGCCGAAAGTTGAATCACAACTCCTGCAAGGTCCAAGATAAGTGTAAGCTAATTACAATGATAACATGTTTCTCCTATAAGCGATGAGCCCCCAATGTGTGATTCTAAATGAGAATATCTTAAGTTTTACCTAAGCATGTTGTCCACATCCTCAAAATTTCCTATGTCATCCCAGCCATAGAAAAGATCATTGCTTTCTTTGTCTCCATTGTCGAAAAAATTGAGATTATTTTCAGCATTTGGAATATTGTTGAGGGAATAATTATACGCTCCATCATGTGTTGTAGCGGAATTGTCACACAACATAGGATCTGCAGTGGAGAAGTTTTCAACCACATCTGCGTTGCCACCAGTGAAACCATGATCTGAAATGTTTGCATCCTCCAATGTCATATCCTGAACATCTTTGCCTGACACCGTAGAGGCACCACTGTTTTTATTAGGCCATGAATTTCTTCCTAACATATCGCCCTCTCTCTTGATAAAAGTATTACTCTTTAAACGGTTTGTTCCGCTACCCATATCTTCATTTCTTCGTTTCTTCCTGCTACTTACTAGAACTGGAAACTGACCTCCATCCTCATACGCCGAGTCTGGCACTATACCATCATCGTTCCCATGCAATTCATTCGGAAAATAGTCATCATCATCTAGCTGAAAAAAAGAAAAAAAGGAAAAAAACTTCAGCTACGAATTAACACTAGCAAGTTGAAGAAAAAAAAAGCTAAGGAAGCATCAAACTAGCTAATATAAGTTAGAAACCCCAAACCTAATACACATCCAAGTGATAGCGATAACAAGAAGTAAAATATGAGATGGCAGAATTGCCCCACAGCATTTTGACAGTGAGAAATTCACAACAGTAATTTCCACAGGAACAAACGAGAAGAGCAAACAAGAAAAGTCTCATAGAGGTAACTGGTCATATCAATGTGACTCAACTCACCTCATCAATGTAAAAGCCCGACATTCCTCCCAACTTCAAGACTCTTTAATCACCACTAAAACCATGCCCATTATCCCGAAAAAGTCATCTCTATTGCAAAACGTGTAACTCCAACTACTAGTACAGCTTCTGGATAAGAAACATAAGATATTAAACAGCTGGAAGAAAGTTCCAATAACAGAGACACTGAACCCAGCACAACTGAAAACTTAATCTTTCTTATCCAGAATCAAAACCCATTCAAATCCTAAACAAATGGTAATCCAAACCCCTACAATCTAAACCCATCCTTTCCGAAAATTCATAATTCCAAAAGGCTTACTCAACCAGAGACCGATCCTCACATCTACCGGTTCCCGTTTCACTTCTACTAAGATTCATCCATTTCTGTGTTCGTAAAATCGAGTTAACCTATCATCATTACAGCTAAAACCCCACTTAAATGACGCATTAAATGAGACTAAATGCAAAAAAAAAGGAACAATCAAATCTGAGAAATCCTCAGCTCAGCTTGCTTTCTGCTGCTACTCAATCAAACCAGGATATTTAAAAGTCAAATTCAATCGAAAATAGATTCCACATCAAACGTAAGAAATGAACCCTAAAAGTCTCAAGCTCACCTGTGAGAACAGATTCTTCCACTAGCAAGCAAACTCCAGAAAAAAACTTATACAAAATAATTTACCAACAACACAGAAAGAATCAGCAGATCCCTAGCGACTGTATCGAAGCTAGATCGAAAAAAAAACCTCAAGAAACTTTTGTTATTAGTACTTTCTAGAGATGTTCGGCAGATGAAGAAGATGAAGGCTTCCTAATTTTTTTTGTAATTTTTAATTTTTTAAAAATTATTTAATTATTTGTTTTTGTTTTTCGGGAGAATCAAAAGACAAGTGACCATGATACCGACACGTGTCGACGCAATCAAAAGGTTTAACGGGCTGGTGTGTTTTAATATCAGAACTTGTGGACGAGAGAGCAGCGTGAGATCCTATCAGTTCCAGTCTTATTATTGGTACACGTCATTAAGTATGTTCTCGAAACTGGACACGCCTCGTCATCTTATTGGCTTAGGTTTTATCAACCCCTTCGTAATGGGCCATGCTGTTAAAAAAAAAACGACTAAGCCAATATGGGCCGAAGAAAGCCCAAAAAATATTGTAGTTGTTTTCCAATCGATCTGTGCGAGTCAAGTTTTTGATTTGCCGGCGAAATATTCTCCGGGAGAGAGATCTTTTTGATCTTGTTCTTCCCGATGGAGGAGCAGATCGGAGGGAGCGATGAGAGGTGGAAAGGATCGTTGGAGAATATAACGGAGATGGCATCTAATCTCGATTCTCTTCAGAAACTTCTTCTTAAGAAAGCAGTCTTCGTCGAGGAAGACACTTTCTCTAGAGCCTCTCTCGTCTCCGAACAAGCCCGAACAATCAAGGTCCGCTTCTTCCTTTTTCCGGTGATTAATTTCGAGTTTATTGAGGTTGATTGGCTGAATTTTGATGATTGCTTCGGCGATTCGTGGATTTGATAGTTCGATCGCCCTTAGTTAGGTTTAGTTCTACTCTACCTCAATGTGATAGTGTGAATTTGGAATTGCATTGGATGGTGAGTTTTGGAACTTATTAGTAGTATTGTGTTGTTTTGGTAAAACTGGAGCTCAGATATTTAGAAGCTTGATCAACCTGATCTCCTGGTCACTATAGTCACTTTTTGGATCAGTAATTATGACATTTTTGATGTATATTTCTGGATTTTTTGGAAAGAAGATTTAGCTTTTAGTTTGATTTTTTCGATCTTTTGCTAGTTGAAATAATCACCAGATCCTGAAAGGCTGAACCTTTAGGTTATCCAAGTGAAATTATGGTTGCCTTGTGTATTAAAAACCAGGTTTTTCATGTTGTGTAAGCAGAAAAGACTGTGTTACATGTTTAAAGATAAGTGATAGTTTCAGATTTTCTTTACTCTGTTCACTGTTTTTGTTTTAGGTTCTTGAGCAAAGGGTACAAACACTAGAAAGAGAACTAGATGCTGCCATTACAGCTGCTGCTCATGCTCGGTCAGAGAAACGCCAAGCTGAGTCTTCTCAAAAGGCCGCTGAATCACGTGCTCTAGAGGTCACAAAAGAGCTAGAGAACACCACAAGTATGTTACTTATAACCTCACTCACTTACAACTCTTTTTGATTAATCCGCTTCTTGGTTCCATGCACGTTTATATGCGTTTCATATTCTCCAGTTTGATGAAAGCGAGACATATGTTTGTTTTGTAACTCATGTTTTCAGAGGTTTTCAAGCTGCATATGGAAGAACTTCGAGGAATGCAAGAACAGATCTCTAAGCGCGATAACGAGATTAAACTCTTGGAAGCTATAATCCAAACGCTCGGCGGCAAAGAGCGGTTGTGAATGGATGATGATGATGATAAATTGATGATGCTTTTGTTTCACTTGTAAAGTTTTGTACTTGTGAGTTTGTTCTGTATTACATTTTCTGTAAGCTGAGTCTTCTTGCCTTAATTTTACTTGGGCCTAATGTGAACCGATGCCAAAATGTGTGGTTTCACACGTATGCATATAGTGCTGCGATGCCAGCCAGATTCAGAAACGCGCATCTCCAGACGTGTGGTGCAAGAAACTGCGTTAAATATGACAGCTGAAGAAGCAATTTCGCATCTAACTAATTTCACAAAAAGAGAATAAAAGCAACGAAAGAGGATTATGACCAAATTAGAAAGTAGTGATGGTTCATGCTTTTTAGCGTGTGGGTGTCTCTCTAGCTTATCTAATCTTATCTCATTTTGTGGAAACTCATGTAGATATATCTAATTTCGTTTCTTTACTAAATTCAGTAAAGATATACTACCAATGAAGGAAGTTTTGATTAATCATTAAATTTTTAATTTTAATTTTAAAGGGCTCGATTAAGTAATGTAAGAAAGATGGGGATTGTATCTAAAAACTATCACCGTGTAGATGACTAGATAGGGGTGAACCAAAGAAATACGTAAAGTAAAAAAATTAATGCAAAGGGCCATTGTTGTTTACTTCACGCTGCGAAAGTGGTAAAAAAGAATCTATGGCTAATAATTGTTTTCTTACAAATTTTCTTTGTATATTTTGGATAAAAGCAAGAACATAAACCCTTTCTGATTATGACAAAGAATCTGAATTTCATTTTACTGTTACTAGTCAACTATTGTCAATTTTCATGCATATCATAGCACAGTAAACCATCTCTATCATACCAATTAAGGAGAACTCAATCAAATTTCCGATATACAAAAAAAAAATAAAAAAAATAGTAATTATGTAACTTTAAATATATTTAAGTTGCATGATTACAAAAATATAATATATAAAAATAATTTAATGTTAGTTTTTTTTCCATAATCTTCAACATTTTCATCAGTAATAATCGAAATTAGCAATTAACAGAAGTAAATGAAATTAGCATTCAACTTATGGTAAAATTAAATATCACTAATTAGCCCCAAGATATAGATGATATTTTCACAAAATTATATTTCTATTGTGGTGAATAATTTTGATGATCATTCACTATGAGTATATCCAAACCCTTCATCGATGAAAAATATAAGTATATTCCCACGAAATTGCCAAGTTTATTATTCCACTTTTAGCTAATTTCAAGCTTATCACTTCATATTTCTTTTTGCTAAATCCTGCACATAATTCATTGTTCATGGCCCCCATTAACGTACAGATGTAGTATAACGTACACGGTGCATCTATATATACGTGTATACGCAGACAAAACTCAAACACAACCACATTAATCAAAAAAAAAAAAAAAAATGATGTCCGAGGAGTTTCCTGATGTATTCACTTGGATACAAAACATCCCACAGATCACTCATTGGCGCACAACTTCTCTTTACTTTTGCATTTGCCCTTCCACTTCTGATTTTCCGAATTCGACCCTAAACCTCATAGCACAAAAGAACCCTAACCCTACACTTCTCACTTTATCCATCATCGTCCAATCCAATAATCATTCTCCTTTGTATCTTTGGACCACTGAACAAGAGCTCAACGTCAAACCAAACTCACCAAACCCTTTCGATGAACAAACAATCATCTCTCTTCTCTTCAATTTCGTCGAATCTGTCTTAACTTATACATCTAATAGTTCTAACTATTCGACGATCAAAATCCCTAACCCTGGTTCATCGAAGATCGACCGTCTCAAAGACATATTCAACGCCGTGATTCTCACTCTCTCGTTCGTCGTCTGCGTCTACGAAGCTCCTTTGTATCTCCGTGAAAATTGCCTCAATACCCTCAAGAACCATTTGGTTACTTGTCATGTAAGGCAAGCGGTGATATCTCTGATGAAGCTTCTAGGGTCTAATTTGGAAGAGCAATGGATGAGAACGGTGAATCTAGCGTTTACAAATTGGATCATTGAGCAGCGTCGTTGTCAGTCCACCAAGAACACAACGACTCCTTTGTTCTCTTACGCTGTTTCGGCTTATGGATTGTGGAAAGTGCAGTTGTACTGTCCCGTTGAAGCCATGGAAGTAGAGAGATCGAGCAATCCAATGGCTGATTCGAGATTGTTGTTCTCTCTCAAGTTTAATCAGCTTGAAGGTGTGATGCAATTCAATCACAAAGTTATAGTTAGAGACAAGTGGATCGATGTGATCGTGAAGATAGACAACATCAGGTACCCCATATGTACAAAGACTCTGGTTTTGATAAAATGGCCACTTCTAATTTTCTTGTAAAACATGATTTTGACTGTAATTACCAAGAGTAAGATTATAGGTATTTTTGGCTATCAATTATCAATTCATAACTAATGGATGCAGATACGATGTAATAAAACTTGTAAATGAGAAACTGATGTCGAGAAGAGGAGCAGGTGAGCACGAAAAGCATTTCCCATCAAGGATCTCTCTGCAACTAACTCCAACTCTCCAAACCGATTTCATAAGCGTGTCGGTCAGCAAATCATCAAACAACCCGGGACGAGAGTTTGAAGTCGAGAGATCTATCGAAGGCTCCTTCGACCCACCAAACTCCCTAGGCCTAAGGGTCGCTGGACGAGAAGCCTCGACCATGACAATGACCCCATGGAAGTTCGAGCAATCTGTGCTCGGCTACACAGCTAATCTAAACTGGATCTTGTATGATAGCAGTGTTGGTGGAAGAGAGGTTTTCTCAACAAAACCATCACGGTTTTCGATAATGAGCCCGAGGTCTTGGTTCAAAGATCGGTATGCAAGGGCGTATCGGTCATTTACGAGAAGAGGAGGAGTGATATTTGCAGGGGATGAGTATGGAGAGACGGTGGTGTGGAAGATTGGGAAAGGAGCATTGGGAAGAAGAATGGAGTGGGAGATTAAAGGGTTTATTTGGTTGACTTATTGGCCAAATAAGTATAAGACTTTTTACCATGAGACTCGAAGATTAGAATTTACACAGCTTCTTAATCTCACCATTGCTTAACCAAAAACAAGAACATATTATATATTACTTCTTTGTGATCTCAACTTTCTACCTTAGTATACTATAGACAGACCAAAACAAACTCAATAGTAAGTTCAGACCAAAACAAACTCAATAGTAAGTTAGTTCTTCACTTCTTAGTGATCTCGTCGTTGTATTAGTTACTTCTGATAAGACTCTTAAACAGAAGAGAGACAGAGATAAGTGAAACTCAACTGCACTTAGATTGAACACTCAACGAACCGGGCCCTTCTAAGGATGGGGCAACAAGTTAGAGACAGAAAGATGCTACTATGTATGGAAAAGGGAGTTTCAGCAGAATGCTGTGACCAGCATCGATCATCTACGGTTTCATAAACAGCATCGAGCATCTACAGTTTCATAAACAGCATCAACAGCTACAATCTCAACATGGTTGTGCCATCTTCCCAGTCAATTCTTTTCTCGAACCAGACTAGAAAAATTCAAGACAAGCCATGGAATAGAGTTAGCATGCTGTGAATTCCAAACCGAAGAAGATTTAAACAAACCAGTCTAAAAGGCCTGTTCAGACACTTAATAATCCTTGCACATAACTAAACCCGAAAGATAACAAGAAACAAAGATACAGTCAGTAGTTTAAGGGCACCTACAGAAAGCAAGTAATACTACAGAGGGTAGACGTTCCAGTGCTTGACGATGAAACATCATCAATACAAGCAAACATGTTTTTCATACATCATGTCTTCTTCACAAGTGGCTGCTATCATTCCTGCAAAAAAAATGTAAACAAGCACAATTCAGACATCAAGTTATTTGTACACATCTAAAGCAATGTGCTTTTTGTAACCCACCGAAGCATAAGGAGATTGGCTTCGAGAAGCAGCAGCAGCTTTGCCCCGGGGAGAAGGGCTACCAGGAGATGGGGATCTCTCATTGCTACGCCTTTCAGGAGAAATCTCTTTAGACGGAGAGGCCTTTTGCAAAGAAGGGCTTCTTGGGCTGAGGCTGCGACGAGGAGATGGAGACCTCTCATAGCTACGCTTATCAGGAGAAACTTCTCTAGAAGGAGAGGCTTTTTGTGGGGAGGAACTTCTAGGGCTGAGGCTGCGGCGAGCAGGAGATGCACTGCATGTCAAAAAGTTGAAATCAGGATAATTTTTACATAGTACTGTGGGCAACAACATGAAAAGAGGTTCACAATGGAAGAAACCTCAAGGAGCGACTGTGACTGCGGCTCTCATTGTCATAGCGGCCTCTGACTCTGCGTTTGTCATCTGGGCTGGCACTACGAGACCTACTGCGCCGACGATGATCTCTATCTTTCTCCTGATGTCTTTCACGCCTCTCATAGCTTCGGCTCCTGCTCCTCTTCCGGTAGTCTTTTTCCCTATAATCATCTCTGGACCTGGATGTTAAGTAACTCGATTAGAGATTTAATCAAACAATGGTTCTTGGTCTGAGATGAAATACTTTGATGAATCAAGTAACAAAAGCTAGTTGAGTAAATAGCATCACCATTAACTCTCTGTGGTTCACCTCCTCATCAAAAGAATTCAGATTAAAGAACAAACCTCATTCAGATTAAAGAAGAAACTTTACCTCCTCCGAGGACTGCGGCTTCTTCTAGGACTGCGGCGTCTAGACGGGCTACGGCTCCTCCGAGGACTACGACTCCTCCTAGGACTACGGCTCCTTGACCTTCGTGACTTTGGTGGTGGTTCCACAACTCTTCCTTTGGAACTGACACAATCAATACAAACTAATCAAAATACAACAACAGATGCATCTTTTACTTCAGAGAGGTTCCAATTCCTCAAACTACGGAAATGGTCTCTCGAGAGGAAACATTCATAGTGAACTCCCGTAAATCAAGAGTAACTAGCATATAAGATTATAGGTAAAAATCTTTCTAGTTTCTACAAGTATACCGCAATAAAAACAGCAAGTAAAACAAGAAACTTGACTCAATCATTGCCAAAGAGAGAAGAAGCTTACATCTTCTCAGCATTAGGGCCATATTTCGCAAACTGAACAGTTATTTCCCGGCCATCAACAACTCTTCCTGAAACAAAAAGTCATGTTAAATCCAGCCACCTAATAGCATAAAACTCATATAACAACAAACAAAGAATACAAAGATTTGGATAAGTTACCATCAAGCCTTTCCACTGCTTTGTGAGCTTCATCTTTATACTTGTACCGAACAAACGCAAAACCACGAGAATCACCAGTCCTAAACAAAATTAACACATACAATAAGCATCCGTTTCAAAACTCGAACTGATTAATTCAATATAATCAGAAACAAAGAAACCCTAATTTCTCAGAAAGAAGAGAGAAGAGAAGAAATCGGAACCTTCGATCTCTGGGGATAAAGACATCAACGACCTTGCCATACTTTGCGAATAGAGGATAGAGATCATCCGCAGTCGTACCTACACATAAAAAAGAACAAACCCTAACCTCTTTAGAAACCCAGTTCGTTCACAAGTGACCATCAACATATATTGTAACGAGGTTGAGAGAAAGAGGGATTGAGCGATTACGGAAAGTGATGTTAAGGACGAGGAGTGAGTAGGTGTCACTGATATCCGGTGGACCTGACCTCCCGAAGTGCGACATGGTTTTCCCGCCGGCGGAGTGAGAAAGAGCGAGAGAAGAAGAGCGACAAGTGAAAAAAATTAGGTTAAAAAAATGGAATCTACTCAATACGAGGGGGACTTTTTAATTTGCCCCTTACGATATTGTTAATTACATTTTCACCCTTAAGGAGCGTTACAAATCGAACCGGATGGTACCGACTTCTCATTCGTACCGGTTTAACTGCGACTAGTAATTAGATCAAATCGCGTTCTGTGATTAAATCGATCGTGCTACATACAGTATTGATAAGCGATTGGAATGGTTGAGACGCAATTTTTTTAATCTGAAACCCTTTTTAAAAAAAAGCATGTGTTTTTAGTACATTCAACCAAATTCATAAGAAAACTATCTAAGTAGAAGACTCTTTGAAATTGGTTTAGTGATAACCAATCGGAGCTGCTGCTTCTCGCAATTCTTTTCCTTGGTTGCGAATGTCCTGCAAACAACTCACGATATTAACATTTCATAACACACATCCACGTATATATAATATATGAGACTCATTGATTTTCAAAACCACTAATTTGTAACCACGCATTAAATCTAAACCATGTGGTTTGACTCTACTAGCTAGTTAGATCGTTTGTTGTTTTAGACTTACTGAAGCAAAATGGTTGACATCTCGATGATGAGCTTCATCAGCACGGATGACAGTAACAACATCTTTCAACGTAGCATCTTTAGGCAATCTCCAATAATCAATAGCAATGGCGGGCGCGGCAACATTCTCGATCTTGCCATCATCGATATCTTTAAGAAACTCGGTGTAAGAATGTATAGCTTCTTCTTCTAAATATCCAACAATCCGATGAGCTAATCGCGGCGAAATCACGTAACAAACGAGAAAAGAGTTGAAGAAAACCCCTTGCACAAGCATCACTAGAAGACGTTCATACCATTTGGGTTTGACTAACTCCATCATCGTCATTAGATGCATCCTCTCGTTCTCTGCTTCTTCGAGTAATGCTTTGATCCAACCGCCACTATGTTCGAATTTTCGGATTGATTTTAGGTGGAGTAGCATTCCTCCAACCATTCCTGGTACTGCAGCTACTGTCTCTAGCATCATTGCTCTGCAACCATATCGTCTCTGCTGACCAAACAACATATATATAGTTAACATTAAGGGATAAAAATGTAAGACATTTGAACGTGACTTGAAACCGTGAATCCATACAATGATGATTCAAACGTGCATGTGAACTATGGTGGGAAAAATAAGTTCATACATAATTACAAATAAAATTAACCAAACCATAATAACGAAAACAACCAATGAAAAGGATATGAAACGTTTTATTTTGGACCAGGGTCATGCCTGAAAAAATATATCGGTGGGAATACGGAGGAGCTTGACAATCCGGTAAGCGATTTTGTCGGCGATATTCTTGGGAACGTAGTGCTTTTTCAAATCTATCGACAAATCTGCTCGACAAGACTCCCATGGCTGTTCAAAATATACATACATATTTTTTTTTTTTTTTTTTGGTCAAACAATTGATTATACATATTAAAAGTTTAAAACGCTTAATTTCTCTACTTAAATTTGGGATGTGTCATAAATTTACCATAAAAGAGTTCCAAGGCCAGTCCGATCCATCTCTCCGAGTAATTTTCATCTTTGCTGTCTCTATTCCCCAATAACTTGGAACCGCCACCGATCCACCGCCGTTTTGATCCTTCTTCACCGTCGAGTTTTCAACTTTCTTCTCCATCGCCGATGCAGAACTCATCCTCCTCCACTTCAAGCTGAGATGCCCTACTTGAAATTGAGAATATACAAATCCTAGTTAGTTATATGTTATTTTCTTTTTGGGGTAATGTATAATTTTGTTAATAAAGTTGTATACATATGAGGATCACCTACAAATATGCACACCTTGCACATGCTTAGAACCGATCATGAAATCGCCAAAACCGCCGCACCAATCATGAATTTGCATCCGTTTTGCTATCTCATCCGGACTTTTAATGACGAAAGCAGAGGAAACAGACCTCACGGACATGTTACAAGTTCCTCCGCCGCAAACAATCAGAGCTCGTAAAGCTGTTCTCCTAACGAGTTGACTCATCTCGCGGCACTCTCTCGTATTACCTGTAGAATTCACTTCGCAGGTAAGAGGTTTGTTGTCTGAGTGAATAAAAAAAAAGTGATCCAACTCTGTTTTTTTCTTGAAAGATAAACTGACTAAGATAGTGTGTAAAGTAATTGAGGAAACAAGAAGCTAGACAAAAAAATCGATATGAGATCAGCTGTTTCGCGGCGAATGCTGCTGAATACACGTGGCTCATATTCAACTGTTGTCATGTTGCTTTTTAGTATTAAGAAATATTATCTTTTTATGTGAATGATTTTGAGGAGTACATGAACGGATGCACATTCAGCTTGTCCGAATCTTGAAGTGAAACACGTTCATAGCGCACGTGAATCTTGGTCTTTGACTGAACAGCCCGGTCCAATATGTTTTGGTTTGGTTTTATTTCGGCTTACCTTAAATAATTAACTTCATAAGATAAAGTCACCAAAAGTAGGAAGTTATAAACTTCCTTAATGTGTCATTTTCCAAGTGCAGTATTTATTAATTTCATTAATTATATTAACAATTTAATTAGATACATCTTATCATCATTTTAGTAATCAATGTAAGATGAGATAATAACTTAATAACTTTTACATTCATGATTCAGGAAGAGAAAACACACAACATTGAATAATATTTTCAACACCCCACCCCCATGTGGCCACGTGTAAAATTATTAGTGGATAAAAATGTGATCCTTTTTATAAAAAAACGAACCTCCTCCACCACCATATCGGCGCTTTCCTTCCGATTTCCTCTTGCTCCCTCTCCCTCAAAAGACAAGAGAAAAGGAAAAAAAAAAAATCATCGAATCGCTTTCACACCTGGAAAAGCTCGGAAAAAATAATTTATACAGAGCTTATTTTAGCTCACTTCTTACATAACCCCAGATCGATTTAGGGTTCGTTTGATTCATCTGTGATTGCGACAGCTAGAGATCTCTGTCTGGTGTTTTTCTTGTTTTTGTTGGGTTTATGTTCCATGGCGGATCGCGGATCTTTCGGATTTGCTCCTCGATTAGGTTCTCTCTCTACGCGTTTCTATCGTTTTTTTTACTATCTCTCTTACCGTGTTTTTACTCCTTTTTAGTTTTAGTTGTTTGGATCTGATCACTATTAGTTAGATTGCTCTGTTGCATTTGATATATATTTTTTTTAAATTGATATTGGTTAGTGCAAGAGAGTGTTAATGAATGTTTTAGCTATGGAAGTGTATGCTGATTCAAAGAATTGGTAGCTTTTAATGTGTTTCTTAATCTTACCCTTTTATTTATGAACTTTTGTAGATATCAAGCAGTTGCTGTCAGAAGCACAACACAGGTGGCTGAGACCTGCTGAGATTTGTGAAATTCTTCGGAATCATCAGAAGTTTCATATTGCCTCCGAACCTCCCAACCGACCACCCAGTATGTTTTCTTGCTGATTTCCTTCATTTTTCCTGCATTAGCTTGAACTTATTCTAACTTACACTCCCCCGTTTATCCTGTTAGTCCCTGATTAGTTAACAAGTTTTGTGTGTTGTGCAACAATTTATTGCGGTTTTGTATTCTCTAAATTGACAGAAATTTCTTGCTCTTGTAGGTGGTTCACTCTTTCTCTTTGATAGGAAGGTGCTCAGATATTTCCGAAAAGATGGGCACAACTGGAGGAAGAAGAAAGATGGGAAAACGGTTAAAGAGGCTCACGAAAAGCTGAAGGTTAATATTTCCTTTCATGTCTCCTCGCTAAATATTAGTGCAGATTCACCTTGAAACCAATTGCTTGGTTTTACATTGTTAGAGAGTAGTAACATTGTTTAACTTTATACAGGTAGGAAGCATTGATGTGCTACATTGTTACTACGCCCATGGAGAAGATAATGAGAACTTCCAGAGGCGGTGCTACTGGATGCTTGAACAGTGAGTCTATTATATCTTTGTCCTTATTTCATATGTTTTTGTTCTGTTTAGCATCATAAACGTTTATCTTTCTGCATTTCTCTGCTTTGTTCACTGCATTTTTCTTCTTTAAATCGAACCATATAAAGTGTGCCTGGTAGTCTTCTAGTGTCCTGGGAATGGCCTTTTATTTTATTAGCAAAACATGAGCTCGAAAGAACAGAGAGAGGAATATTATTGTAATTTCCGAGACTAGGTTGTGAGATGAATGGATAATAATGTTCATACAAGGCTAAACTAAAGGCCATTTCAAGTGATCTCTAGAATCCCTGTCTTCTGGGATGAAATGTGCTTGTTGGTACTTTTCTTCATTTGGTGTTACTTTTCACTGTTTGTGCTGATGTCCACTGTTTGTATGTTATATGGATACAGGGATCTGATGCACATTGTTTTTGTTCACTACTTGGAGGTTAAGGTATAACTTTGATTTTGGTACTATACTAATATGTTCTTAAAATATGAACTTCCACCACTCAACATTATATTGTAAGTGGATGCTGTCAGTCCTACGGGTGGTTTTGACGTAGTCATGCTATTATACAGGGTAACCGGATGAGTACCGGTGGAACTAAAGAAAACCATTCAAATTCGTTGAGTGGCACCGGCTCTGTAAATGTTGATTCAACAGCAACCCGATCCAGCATATTGTCACCATTATGTGAAGATGCTGATTCTGGTATATAATTTCTCTCTTATATAATCTGCTTTTGTATCTTTTGTTTAAGAATGTAGTTTTTTCAGTGATGAGCCTCTGTGGTTGATTGTATTTCTGCTCTTGGTATTGCTTCAACACATACTAATATCATTTTTGACGCAGGGGATAGTCGTCAAGCAAGTTCCAGTTTGCAACCAAATCCTGAACCTCAAACTGTTGTTCCTCAGATAATACATCATCAGAATGCTAGCACAATGAATTCTTATAATACCGCCTCTGTTTTGGGTACCATATTTGCTTTCTGCTTTACAAGCTACCTTGCCTTACCAAACTTCTGCATGTTTGCTGAGAATGTCTTCTTCTCTTCCTAGGAAATCCAGATGGTTGGACGTCAGCTCCTGGCATTGGAGTTGTTTCGCAGGTTCATGGGAACAGAGTAAAAGAAAGTGACTCCCAAAGATCAGGTGATGTCCCAGCATGGGACGCTTCCTTTGAGAATTCATTGGCAAGATACCAGAATCTACCTTATAATGCTCCGTTGACTCAGACACAGCCTCTTCAAAATCAAGTAAATTGGCAGGTGATATATGCATGCTTATATCTAAGCTATTCATTTTAAATCTATGTCGAATCATGCCTATGTTTTTCTTATGGTGCCATTGTAATTTTTTTACTTAGCTATTTAAGCATGCATTTTCTCATCATGAATGTTGATCTGATTTTAAGATTCTCTTCTCTACTCGATGCCTGTTCAGGAAAGCGTGCCATTGCAAAAATGGCCCATGGATTCGCATTCTGGTATGACTGATACTACTGATCTTGCCTTAATTGGGCAAAGAGGACATGAAAATTTCGGGACATTTTCCAGTCTTCTTGGCAGTCAAAATCAGCAGCCTAGTAGTTTTCAAGCTCCTTTTACTAATAATGAAGCAGCATATATACCTAAATTAGGCCCGGAGGATCTTATATATGAAGCAAGTGCAAACCAAACGCTACCTCTTAGAAAAGCATTGTTAAAAAAAGAGGATAGTTTGAAAAAGGTTGACAGCTTTTCTCGGTGGGTTAGTAAAGAACTTGGGGAGATGGAGGACTTGCAGATGCAGTCTTCATCTGGAGGTATTGCATGGACTTCTGTCGAATGTGAAACTGCAGCAGCTGGGTCTTCCTTAAGTCCTTCTCTGTCCGAGGATCAGCGCTTCACTATGATCGACTTTTGGCCCAAATGGACTCAGACAGACTCAGAAGTTGAGGTAATTTTTATGTTATTTTTGAGATATGGTTTTGTGGTGTAGCATTTAGTTAAGATGGTTTTTGGCTAATCCAATTTGCCAATTTTTTCTTTCTTTTTGTAAATTTGGTTTTGTTTCACTCTCTTCTCTGGTAAAAACTTCGAAGCTTTTTTCATAGAACACCTTTTCTACCCTGTAACCCAATCTTTATGTAAGTGGTAAGGCCATATATGCTTAGGAACAGCACTTTCATTCTGCTGTTCTGTTGTATGTATTGTTAATGAACCGGTATTACCCTTAAGGTTTTATTTTTCATCTTTTTTTTCTTTGCTTTGAAGGTTTTTGTAAGGAGAGATACCTCCTTTCTCATCTACCATTTTAATTTTTCGAACAGGTAATGGTTATTGGGACATTTCTGTTGAGTCCTCAGGAAGTAACTAGCTACAGCTGGTCATGCATGTTTGGAGAAGTGGAGGTTCCAGCTGAGATTTTAGTAGATGGTGTTCTTTGTTGTCACGCTCCGCCACATGAAGTCGGTCGAGTCCCATTCTATATTACATGTTCTGACAGATTCTCTAGCAGTGAAGTACGAGAATTCGATTTCCTTCCTGGGTCTACCAGAAAGTTAAATGCTACTGACATTTATGGTGCCAATACAATAGAAGCATCACTTCATTTGCGATTTGAAAGTTTGCTGGCACTCAGATCTTCTGTTCAGGAACACCATATATTTGAAAATGTTGGGGAGAAACGAAGAAAAATCAGCAAAATCATGTTGCTGAAGGATGAAAAAGAGTCGTTTCTTCCCGGAACAATTGAGAAAGATTTAACAGAGGTGGAAGCAAAAGAGCGACTGATTAGGGAAGAGTTTGAAGATAAATTATATCTGTGGCTCATCCATAAGGTGACTGAAGAGGGCAAGGGTCCGAATATATTAGATGAAGATGGACAGGGTGTTCTACATCTTGCCGCAGCGCTTGGGTACGATTGGGGGATAAAGCCAATATTAGCAGCAGGAGTGAGCATCAACTTCCGCGATGCAAATGGGTGGTCTGCTCTTCATTGGGCTGCATTCAGTGGCAGGCAAGGACCTCATAATTATCTTCCTTCAATTGCTTTCTTTTTCATAAATCATTCATCATAGGTTTAAAAGTTCTCAGTCTTCTAATGATATGAGTGAGCTGTAGCGCTCTCTCTTATTCATTTCTCTTAAAGTTCTTTTGACCGATTTGTTTTCAACTCTGACAGTTGGTTCGTATTTCCATAACGATACTAACTCTGTCTGTACTATTTAACTTCAGAGAGGATACTGTCGCTGTACTTGTCTCTCTGGGTGCTGATGCTGGAGCTTTGGCGGACCCATCTCCAGAGCATCCTTTGGGTAAAACAGCTGCGGACTTGGCTTATGGAAATGGACATAGGGGAATATCGGGTTTCCTTGCAGAGTCATCCCTCACTAGCTACCTTGAAAAGCTAACAGTGGACGCTAAAGAAAACAGCTCCGCTGACTCCTCTGGAGCAAAAGCTGTTCTAACAGTAGCTGAGCGAACAGCTACGCCTATGAGTTATGGTGATGTACCAGAAACACTTTCGATGAAGGATTCACTTACTGCTGTCCTTAATGCTACACAAGCAGCTGATCGTCTTCATCAAGTGTTCAGGATGCAGTCGTTCCAGCGGAAACAGCTCTCTGAACTTGGTGGTGACAACGAATTTGATATATCCGACGAGTTAGCTGTTTCTTTTGCAGCTGCGAAGACTAAGAAGCCAGGGCACAGTAATGGTGCTGTTCATGCTGCTGCAGTTCAAATCCAGAAAAAATATCGTGGTTGGAAGAAGAGAAAGGAGTTCCTTCTGATCCGACAAAGAATCGTCAAGATTCAGGTTTGACTAACTTACATTTTTTTATATTCAAGTTGAAGATGTTGAGTTTAGGTTTTTTTATTGTTGTCTTTGCTTGTGTCACATTGTTGGATTTTTTATTGATAACCTATCAGGCTCATGTGAGAGGACATCAAGTCCGGAAACAATACCGAGCCATTATTTGGTCCGTAGGATTACTTGAGAAAATCATATTGCGATGGAGGCGTAAAGGTAGTGGCTTACGCGGTTTCAAACGTGATACAATCACCAAGCCACCGGAACCTGTATGTCCTGCCCCACAAGAAGATGACTATGATTTTCTCAAGGAAGGAAGGAAACAAACAGAGGAAAGGCTTCAAAAGGCTCTAACCCGAGTGAAGTCTATGGCTCAATATCCAGAGGCAAGGGCTCAATACCGTAGACTATTGACTGTCGTAGAAGGCTTCCGTGAGAACGAGGTAACAATTGCGTATCTGAATATAGACTAATTAAATACACCTAAATAAATAGTTGAAACTTGAGACTCTCCTTTGTGAATTTTTCATGAGCAGGCTTCTTCTTCTAGCTCAGCATTGAAAAACAACAATAGCAACACAGAGGAAGCTGCAAATTACAACGAGGAAGACGATTTAATCGACATTGATTCTCTTCTGGATGACGACAGTTTCATGTCTCTTGCATTTGAATAAAAGATCACTGCAACTGAGGGTAAAAAAACTCGTACATAAAAAAAAAAAAAACATCCCTCTGGTATACACAACATCGTCAACAACAATGCTTTCTAACATTTTATGTTTAGGTTTCCATGTAAATACATACAGCTGGAATAGAAATCTCTCTACATAGCTTGTGTTGAGAGTGACGGATTTTATTGTTTTAGTTTGGGGGGGTTTGGTCCGGGATATAGAGACTTGTTCTTTTTTTTTTTTCAGTTGTATGTAATGTTACCTATAGATTCCTGTCGCCTAGGAAAAAATGCCTTTTGTACACAAACCAGTTGGGTTATTTTACATTGTTTACATGGTGATTGGTGGTCCCTAAGGGCTAAGTAAGGGTTTAGTTTTTTTTTTTCTTCTTCTTAAACCTAAAATATATATGTGAACATTGGTATAAAAAAAAAATCCTTATATAGAGAGTGTTAACAAGAAAACGTTATTGTAGTTTGAGTTAGTTTACTTGATATGTAAGAATAGAGAGATGATTAAGCAAAACATGTCTGTAAGTATCTTTTTGATTCTCTGGCGTATCTGTTTCTTACGGTTCTAAGCATTGCAGTATCGATTTTGAACTATAAACCGAAGTCAAAAAAAAAAAAAATAGAAAAACGCGTATATAATAATAATAAAAAAGGAAAGAGCTATCTGTTCATATATTTATAACCGACCAACGAAAGAGAAGAAGAAAAATCAAATCAGTTACAAAGAAGAAGGAAGAGAGAGAGAGAGAGAGAGAGAATGGAGAAGAAGGTATTATCAGCAGCTGCTGTAGTTCCTCAGCTCCTCCGCAACATCATCATCGCCGTCGTTATTTTCGCCGATGAATCTCTCATTCATGTCTCCGGGAAATCGAAGCTCCTCGAGAAACTCCGTCTGTTTCTCGTCGCATGTTTCCTCTTCTTCTTGCGCTCTTTTCCTTCTGTCGTCGTCTCTTTCGCAAACCCTAATCCAACGAAGATGACGACGAAGAAGAAGAAGAAGAAGCTTCAGATGATCAGCGATTGCGAAGAATCAGGAATCGGTCGAGCGATTTGGCAGTTGCTGTCCGCTATGAATGAAATCCCGGTGAGTTCTAGAAAGTACCAAGTGGTTCGATCCTTGGCGGAGAGACTAATCGAAGAGAATCACGGATTCGCCTTGTTTGATTTGAACCGTAGGGTTTTAAACGCGTCGTTCAGTAGAACGCTAAGCCGGTTAGAGGCGGCGGTGACGGTTGAGTTTAATAACCGGAGAGATACAGGTGAACCGGTTCGTTATGGATTAAACCGGATGGTGAGAGCTGCGGTTAGAGCCGTGGGAGATGGACTCACTGGTTGGGGTGGTGAAGAAGAGACGGCGGATCAGTCGGCTGAGAAACTTGCGGCGGAACTTCTTTGGTTGGCGGAGAAGATGGCGGTTTATGGATTCGCCGGTGAAGCCGTTGAGAAATGGGCTTCGGCTTCTAACTTGGCTTCGCTCGCTCTTTCTTCTGAGCCACGGCTTCAATCTTCTTTGGTCCAAATTTCTGGTAATTTTTCTGTTAAATTATTAATATTACTGTCTCGTGAATATGGTAAATAGAATAATCTCTTTCCCATTTTTGAAAAATTGGATGATGCTATTTACTTATTCAGGATATTATTTTTTGATTTTTTTCCTTTTTTTTTTTTATGTGTAGCTTTATTGTTCAAAGAAGCAAAGGACACTGAGATGGAAAGAGATGAAGAGAAATCGACGAGAGATGATGAGACAAATAAGAAGATGCTTGTTTCGTGGATTCCATTGCTGTGCCGAGCCAGCAACGGAGCAGATAAACCGGTGTTGAGAAGCTCGGAACGAGCAGAGCTCGAGAAAGTGTTGGAGAAGATGATATCAGGACTGAAAGAAGATGAGCAAGAACGAGTTCTCTCACTCTGGCTTCACCATTACACACACTGCTCTTCCTCTGACTGGCCTGACCTCAACGGCTCTTATGTTCGTTGGTGCCATTCTTCTCGCCAGCTTTTGCTCTCTTACGTTGCTAGTGAATCACTATATACACTAGAGGCCTAGTTAATTTACATTATACTGTATGGTGTTTAATTTCTCCAACATCACTTGTTGTTTTGTAGGTAAGACCAAACAAAAAACAAAAAATGTCCTTTGTGAAATTTTTAAAACATCCGATTGTGTTGGCAGCAGAGGGCCATTATAACAGAACTGGAAGAGTATTTCTTATACCAACCACAAAAGAGAATATTAAATGCCAAATGTTCATTTTTTGTTGTTGCACAAAATAAAGGAAAATGAACATTTGGCATTTAATCGGACCCTATGTTCCGACTTATGATCTCTCGTAATCTCAACTATGTTCTTTCCCAAAACCCTCCTATTCTTGGAATGCAATTCCCATGGCTTTTGTTTTTGACGGCATAATATATTGTATGTTTCCTTTATTTTAATTACACATGACTTTGTTTATTTTATTTTTTACTTTTGTAAATGATGGTTTGAATAAATATTTTGTTTTGGTAAAATGATAGTTGTGAAATATAGTTGACAAAATATATATATATATATATATATATATATATATATTATATAATTGTGAAATTGCATAAACATTTAGGATACATACAAATATACAATATAGAGAAATAAACCATATATTACACTAGTGTATAAAACCATATATTACACTAGTTATACAGTAAAAACTAGGACCCGATCCACACTACAACGCAGAAGAATATTTTAGTATTGTTAAAACGGATAACAATTTAGAAGATGTTATAGTATCGGTTTATTATATTGTCTATGTTTGTCATATTTGCCACTATTTTTTTTAGGAATAATTAATTTAAACAAAACTTTCTTTGTGAGTCTTTTAGATTTTGTATACCATTTGTTTAAAAGGAAGATATACAATTAAAAGGAACAAAGATGTTAATAAACAGAAAGATAGGATAAGATATAAATAGAATGAAATAACATTTTACTTAACACGTGGTTTGGAAACACGATTACTGAAATATTATTTCCCATGTCTGTCTTTATTAATACGAAGTTGTACATAATAGTAATATGTATTTATTTTTTTACGGATCGTATACATGCGAAATGTATTCGCCAATGTGCTCACCATAGTGTATATAATTACTTTTACTTTATGACTTTTAAATGTGGTTCTGTCAAATGTATTCAAATTTGTAAGTAACTGAATTGGGTTGTATTTTAAATTGGTCCACCTAGAAAATTGGGTCTGTGTTTAACTTTTTTTTTGACATTTATGATTTGGGTTTCGGTGGGCTTTCTATTAAGTTTTTTTTTTCAAACCGCTGTCTTATTATCTAGAAAGTTGTAGGTTTGTTAAACAATTATTGTACCCAAATTCTCATATTCCATCGTTTCATCTCCATCTTCTCACGATCAATTTTTCAGAAAATAGGGTAGAATCAAATTCAGTACTTCTTCAATCCACCAAATCTTGAAGAGAAAATTAAAAAATCCAAAAAGGAGAGAAGTTCCGATTAGTCGAATCAATTGGGTTTATCTATGGAGATGATGGTGCTATCAATCGGATGATTCAGTTAATTTCTAAAGTTTTTAATCTTTAGTTTTAATTTCCGAACTTTCCGAAGTGTGAACTCGTTATTACTCTAGAAGTTTTTAGTTAATGTGCAAATATTCCTCAAAGAAGTACATTAAGATAATTTTTGTGGCTTTGTATTGAATTGAAAGAGTTAGAAAATGTACTCTGGGAATAATTTGTAATATACTGACCAGGTATATGTATATTTTTATTCAATATCAGGACATTGTTTTACGTTTTTTGGCGGACGAGTTATTGATAAGAGAGGATAAGTTTTAGCAGAGGAAAAATTGAGGTATCTCCTAATCTGTTTGTTTAGTAATAATACTTTTCCTATGCTTCTTGTTGCTTTAATTTCTTGAAAACGAAAGTTTATATTGTGTGTAACTAAATCAATTAGAACTTATTCTTTGTCTTTTATTTGAAACTTGAAAATGATCACAAAACATAGAAATAGGGAAAGTATTTGAACCAAAAAAAAATAATAAAAAGCAGCATATAAAACAAATACTTCATTCTTCTATTAATCCTCTTGCCAAACATGCTTCCTTGTATGATGGATATACAACTCCGTCATAAGTCCTCATATCTTCGTCACTTAATAGTCCTTTAAGAAAAGGGAACAGAAGTTTTAGGAATAAATTACCAGTAAACTTACTTGAAATAGAAGTAGTTCTTGGAGTGTTGAATGATCTCTTTCTTCGTTCGAAGCATTTTCCTTTAGGGATCCAAGTAAAAAACTCAGGTATCTCCTCAAAAGTCAGTTGTCTTGCAACTTCACAATTACGGTTTAGGTCGAACCAAGCCTTAAGTACCGGAGAAGACAGTGTTTTGCTTCCAGGAATGAATGATTTTCACTTGAATTCTCCATCCTGTTTTGAATGGCTTAATGGACTGCAAATCTGTGATAGGCACGGGAGCGACATCCATTGGAGAAGGTTTGAAAGTAAAGATCCATTGGAGAAGGTTTGAAAGTAAAGAGAAAGGAGAAAGTAAAGAAGGTATGGTGATTTTCGATTCGATAAGTATCATCGTATTTATAGGAAGGCATCACGTAGTCTCCATTAGGTATCATTTGATAGTATAATTTATGGTATATTCGTGGAATGTGGGATTAAAATCTTAGAAGTTAATTAGGTAATATATTCTTAACAATAACAATAGATGATGATATATTTTCTTGGTGTAGTTAGGGATAAAAAATAAATCGGATTTTGAATTAGGAATGAAACAAATTACTCTAAATGCGGCTTGGTAAGATTTTGGAAAAGTCCTGGAAGATTGATATCTGTCTAATTTAATTTTATTTGAATACCTTAGTCAATGTATTAGAAGATTGATATCAATCAATTGAATACCGTAGTTTCTCTCTTTAATGATATCTTAGATAATTTAATGTAGACTTATGTAATGTAGTTTCTCTATTTTGCAGGCTTTGTTTCAGGAGGCCCAAAATAGCCCATTGGTATGTGAGGGAAGGTGTAATATCTATTCGATATCCAATTCAGAATTTTCGGGTAATTTATAATTTAAAATCCGATCCAATAGGTTTGAAAGTCACCTTTAACCTTAATGAATTGTCTTAAAGACAAAATTCGAAAGGGGCATTTTCGGATAATGAGAAAGTTGTACTTCTCTTTTACTAATATAGGGATAGGGATAGTTAGAACTGAACTGTAATGATATATAATATTCCATGTCATATTAGCAAACCATATGATACTCCACGCAACGCCTCACCATCCCGTATTAGTAAGTATGCACGGCTGTCGAGTAACATTAGGACCACCAACGGCATCATTGCTACAATAAACAACGGGGACGCCGGGAGCTAATATATATAAGTCAATTCTGATGAAGAAAGTGGATAAGACAAAGAGTATTAAAAGACAACCACATACTATAATTTAGGTCCAACTCTGCACTAATTCGTATGACACATTCGTATTGGGCCTCAAATTTTCGAGGCCCATTCTGCTGATTTTTAAAAAAAATAATAGAACCATAATTAGTAAAAGACTCTATAAATATTTTAAAAGACCCCAAAATTAGCAAACAAAAACTTAAAGTTAGCAAAAGAGCCTTATAATTGATATAAGAGGCCTTGTTTTAATAAAATAATCAAAAATCTACAAAATTTATAATAAAAAAAAATATTTAGCAAAAAAAAAGCTCCATAAATTAACCAAAAAAATCTCATAGCTAAAAAAAATTCTCTAAATTTTAGAAAATTAATACAAAAACTATTATGAACAAAGCCAAATGTAATTGCTAATTTATGAACAAAACAAAAATTACTAATTTATGAACAAAGCCAAATGTAAGAAGAAGCAGAGTAACCACTATTTTTATTGGAGAGAAGTTGATAATTATTTTCATATTTTTGTTTGTGATTAAAAATGTTTATACACGATGAAATGTTATATAGAGACATAAAGTGGAAGGTGAATAACTGAATATTAATTTAGCTTTGATCTGGTCATTCAGTTGCAATATTACATATATACATTTAATATTATATATTGTAAAAATAAAAACATTAAATTGTTATTTGACTTTAAAAAAGAAAATGCATTAAATACATCAGTGAATATCAAAACAATTTATTTTTTACAATCTTATAAATCATCGTATTTATGATTATCAAAATAATCTCTAGACTCTATATTTTTTTCTCCTTTACAATCAAACGCTTTTAATACTTTAAATCCATCTCTAGACTATGGCAACAACCCACGAACTCTTTCATTAGATATGGTGTTCAAAACATCCGATTGTGTTGGCCCATTATAACAAATGTTCAAGAGTAATTCACATGACTTTTTTTTTTCTTTTCATAAATGATGGTTTGAAAAAATATCTTTTTTTTTGGTGTGTAAATGATGGTTTGAATATATAAACCCTCTTGTTCTAAATAATTATATATATTTTTAAAATTCATGTGAAATTGCATAAAAATTTAGGAAATATACGGTATATATTATATTATTTTAGCGAAACAAATACATTATACTAGTTACAGTAACTTTTCTCGTAACAATTATTAAAATTTATTTTATTAGCTGACACTTAATAGTACTATTTAATATTCCATGTCATATTAGCGCACCATACACACACACCAGCTCGCCTCATCATCATGAAATATTGCACCGCTTAGGACGAAGACGGACAGTATTCCTACACTTAACAATTGGACCGTCGGGAGCTAATCTATATGAGTCAATTCTGATTAAACAGTGGATAAGATGAAGAGTATTAACACACTACAATTCCTCTCCATGTATTATTCATCTTGTCCGAAACAACACACCAGAGATTAATCACGAAAACTTTTTCTACATTTTCTTTTGATAATTTTTTTTCTGTTTTTGTTATTTCATTTTCCTAGTGTGTTATATAAAAAATGAGAATATTTTTCTTTCTTTTTCTGGCAGCAAAGAAAAAGGAATTTACTATCAATAGTCTTGAGTTTTTTGTTTGTTATGTTTGTGCTATTATTAAGGTTACGAAATTAGAAAGGAGATTTACGCTTTAAACATAGTCTTGATTTCATCAAATCATCTTTATGTGATACCTTTATATAGAAAAAAACGAAGACTGCTCTTCATCGTGACAAAATTAAGCACTTGTCGTTGTCGTTGATTGTTTATTTATCCAAAAGAAAAAAAAACAATTAATGAAGTGGTTTTGGCTCTAGTGTGGGGAAGTCTAACTCCACCCATCCTGACAAAATTGTCAAGGCACCCAAATCAAGTAGGTCAGAACATGTGTTCTTCTCTCCAACAATTGATTGATTCCATCAAAATTGAAATACACCCATCACCCATGTACTGTATCTTTTTTAATATTGATATATAATATATGGGATATCGCACTAGCAAAAAAAAAAAAAAAAAATCAAAGAGAGAATTTCAGTATATTATTTCACTTGAGCATTTAAGACAAAGTTGGTAGCGTTTGACAAGAAATTGAAGATAGTTTGTGGAGAAAATTGAAACATCATGTAAATAGAAAATAATCTATCGAGCTGCGGCCGGGTTTTATTTCAGTATCTGTGGAACTAACTGTCCATGTCAGTGTCACGACTCGGTCCTGCTCTTGTTGAGAGTTCAGATGCCAAACACTGCTTTAATTCATCAACAACCTGAGACATGGTCGGTCTTTCCGAGGAAGATGGATTTAGGCAAGCCATGGCTAACTCAACATATTGCCTTGCAGAGCCAGAATTATAATTTCTGGGTCTTGGATCCATGATGGTGCTTATGTCTCCTCCATTGGTAAGCTTTAGTCCTACCCACCCTCCAATATGATCCTGCTCACGGCTTTGGTCAACCACGGGTTGGTTTGTGAGGAGCTCCAACAGTACAACTCCGTAGCTATACACATCGCTGTTTGTAGTTAACCATCCCGTTCTGTAGTATCTGTAAAAACACAAATAACAAATATCCTTTTTTTTTTTGTAAAATACAAGAAACAAATATATTTTGTAAATTGAAATATTATACATACTCCGGGTCGAGGTATCCGGGAGTTCCAGCGACAATGGTCGACACATGGCTTTCTCTGATTGGGAGTGACTTTGACAGCCCGAAATCAGCCACCTTGGCTTCATAATGCTCATTCAACAAAATATTTGTTGTTTTGACGTCTCTCTGAACTATTGCCTGAGCACAACCGCTATGTAAGTAATCTAGTCTTGTGCCACAAAATATATATTAGCATTCACAAAGGTTTAACCAAATAAATAAACAAACAAAAGTTTATAGGGTGAATCTCCAAATAACTACCTTGAGCAGACTCGGTGATGAACCTTGAGCAGTAGCTGTACCTACAAATCCAACCAAGTTCTTGTGATGAACCTTGAGCCGAGGTTACGTTTTTCCTTGAACCTTTGAGCCGGGTCTGCTACTGCTCAAGGTTCAGCTACTGCTCAAGGTTCATCACCGAGTCTGATCATATATTCTCTCCCTCATGGCAACACCCAACAAATCCAACCAAGTTCTTGTGATGAACCTTGAGCAGTAGCTGTACCTAAACACCAAACCAGATTTTTTTTTTCATGTATAAATCATGGACGTTTTCATTAAAGAGGTTAGGTTTGAGAGAGGAAAAACGTAACCTCGGCTCTGAACTGACTATCTCCTTGTGATGATGATTGAGAGAGGACCTTAACAGCTACTTGTTCTGCACCGTTGACAAATCCAAGATAAACGCTTCCAAACCCTCCTTCCCCGATGACTGTTTGGAAGTTATTAGTCATGGTTGTGACTTGTGAGTACGTAAACCTCGTAATTCTGGTCGTTACAGTCAGTTCAGATGATCCAGTGGGTAGACCATCCGATTCTTGCACATTTGATGGTGGCCCTGAGACTACGTACGTACAAGTCAAAAAGATATCCAGCCATCGATATTGCATCTTGTAATTAATATGTTCTTCTTCTTTAATTTAAGAATACCTTGGACACTTGGTGACCTTTTCTGTCGGCAGAGGAAGTAGAGAACAACCAGTGCTGATACAATAATGGCAAGGGAAGTAACCACCACTGCTATAGAGACTGGTACTACGATATCTTTTAAGTGATCTTTACCCTTGTCTTCTATGTTCACGCATGGTCCGGTTTCCCTAATGAGAAGTGGGTTTCCTTCAACACTGCTGAATACGTAATATGTTAAATCTATCTATATATATATATATATATATAAACCGGAAAATGTAAAATAGAAAAGTATGTACACCATACTTTAATTTCATTCCTTTCTTCTGGATAATTGTTTGGGGAACCGAGCCGCTAAGATTGTTGTTAGAGTAAGTAAATCAAAACACATAAACGTACATGTTCAAGAGAAAGCTATAACCAAAAGGAAAGGTGGTGTGGGGGAAATGTTTACATGAGAAACAGAGACTTCATGTCGGCAAGAAAGTCAGGTACTCCTCCGCTGAAACTGTTGTTTGACAAGTCTCTACCATAAAATAACAAAAGGAAAGTTACACCACCAGATCAGATTCATGAAAAATACATATACATATAGGTTTGGGTCAGAGGAGCTAGAGACTTACAATTGTTGAAGGTGAACTAGACTTTGAATTGCTTCCGCGATCACCCCCGTTAAACCACTTGAAGATAAGTCTCTGCAGGAGAGATGAAGATGGTACGATAAGTAGTTTGACACATGATTAAAAAAAAAACTACAAGATCTATAAATGATTGAATGGTATATTACAAAGAAATAATTGTCGGTGGTGTAGAATTATCTGATTGGTTGCAGTTTAGACCTTCCCACAAAAACTGTTTCGGGACACAGGGATCTCCTTGCCAAGTGATTCTTCTCCAATCATAGGTATCCTGAACATCCTTGATACCATTAACTGTCATTATAGAGAAAGCAATCAGTACACACACACACATATATACACTGAAAGGAAATATATATAGTATGTACCGTCATCATCATTCGTCTCCAATTGCAGGATATCCATGACAGTGTATACCTCCAAGGCGCTAAGAATAGGAGGAAGAGTTGACCGTGATGTTTTCTTAAGCTGCAATACACATTTCCCATCCGTGCATAGCTTTGGACCATCATTAAACACGGTGCTGCGTAGTGGTTCAGGAGAAATAGGTTCATGAAAAAATGCTCCTTTCAGAAACACATTGAATTCCCTTGTCCTTGTATCGTTTGCTTGTAGAATCTGAAGCTCCGAAAAGTATAAGTAGGCATAAAACTGTGTAGTAGGAGACTCTGCAGACCACTCAACTTCCAACGTGGCGTTAGCATCTATAGGTATTGCTGCCGTTTGCATGACCCTTTCTGGCGGATCATACTCGTTATCATTAGTGTCTAAGCTGAGACCCATAGTTATTGGTAACCAGAGCTTTTCCACGAAATAACTGTGCCAGTCACGATCGTAGACATCATCTGGGTACCTGCGAAGATCTTGTATGAGATGATCAAAATAGTACACCAATTAAGTATATTATCAAAATGGTTCTTACCGAATGGAATAATCTGTTGAATTACTAATATAGACCCGGACCAACTTCTTCAGTGAACCAGTTGTAGTCCGATACGCATTTGGATCCAATGGTCGAAGCTCCAAGGTGTTTATGAACGGTGAGCCTGAACCTATATCAAAGAGATTATGAACCAAAAATTATAATTGATCAACAAAAGAGTCTAAATAAATGATACTCACTTTTCCAAATAAACGTTAAATGTTTCCAAAGTAAATATATATATATATATATATAAAATAATAATAATAATAAGTTAATATTTGCATACTATATATTGTTTTGGCTAAAATAATCGACTCTTTAAGAGTGTACGGAAAATTAGAAAAATACAGTCGAATAGTATTTTTATTAATCAAAGTATTGGTTGCAAAGTAAAAAAACCAAGCGCATTGAATCAATTTATAAACCCTAGTCGCGTTCTAGATGTGAATCTTGCGTCTTAATGCTTTCGTGAAATATCTCTTGTCTTTGCACTCGATTTCTTCCCGTATCATATCGAGGTACTTTCCAAATATTGTATTCACAAAATAAGGATATTTTCCAATATTTTCTTGATGAGATCAACTCTAATATTTTTTTCTTGACAATGTTGTTTCCTTACAAGCATAGTTAGTATCAAGGTCCGGTTAAAGCCATATTGGCACGATATGCCGTTACGATCTTTATCGGCATAATTTTTTTTCATTATGGTACGTGTTGACTCAATATTTGCCGTAACTGTCGGTATCAAGAAAATCTTTTAGAAAATATATAATTCTCCAATAATTATAGAATATATTATAAATATAATTGAAATTATCTATTTTAATATATATCTATATTAACATTTTTGAAGTACATTTTGTGTTATGCCCTTTTAGTTTTGCTTATTTAAAAAGTTTTTTACAACATTAACCCCTAAAAATTTCCAAAAATAACATTGCACATAAACTCAATTACCAAAATTTGTTATGTTTATTGCCATAAAATCTTGACAACATCTATACATTTTGATTTTTCCAAAAATAACTCTACCCATTAAAGTTTTATTCACATAAAATCTCTCAAATTTAAATGATATAACCGATTTATAATCTCTTTGCACAAAAAAAAGAAACAAATTCAATTAGATTCCTAAAATGTCTATACCAATTTGGTTTATAATTTCCTAAACCAATTTATATATTTAGAAATTTATTACACTTAATAGCATATGCCAAAAATATATATACAATATTTTTCTTTTAAAAACTCTATTATTCAATAATAACTATACTATTTAATATGAACAATTAAAATATTTAGTAGTTATTAACATGGTGATAAAAATGTAAAAATAATTATTTCACGGGTTAAATCTAATAAATTAGAGTTATTATAATATAATTTATCATGTGGTATACTGCATAATAACTTTACGGATATAAATCTTTCACTGGTTAAATCTAAAAAAAATTATACTTACGAGTTAAATTTGAAAATACTAAAAATTTAAACATATAATAATGTAAAAATATTTCATTCACGGGTTAAATCTAAAAAGCACTAAAAATATTAATTTTTATAGCCATAAAAAATTCAATACGGTCACAATGTAACATTATTATAAATAAAATTAAATAGTTGTTCTGTCATGTCAGCAGCATACAGCTGGACAAATTTTAGAATTAACAATCAAAATATAATTATATAATCTTAAACAATAAACAAACGAAACAAAACAAATACAATTTTTAAAAATTTAGTTTTTTTGTTATAAACATATTGTACTGCCGGTTAAAATTTAGTTTTTTTGTTATAAACATATATATATATATAAAATTAAAATTATGCCCAACATATAGTTTGCATTAGGCCAGCATATCCAATATAAAAAATATAGTAAATATCACGACAGTTTATCCTTTCTAATCATAGAGATCATCATATTTGTGATTACTAATTACGATAGTGATCTTATATGGTATGCATGTAGTTTTTAGAATTACTAAGTGAAGTAGATTCAATTGTTTCCCTAGATATACATGGTTTATAATATAGAGGTATAAAATATTACCAAAAATTATTGTTTTCTGGATTTATATTATTATGAAATGGTAAGCTTATAACTAATTAATTTAAATATGATGTAAAAAAATTAATTTAAATTACCAGCCATGCTACATACATGTATTAACTTCGGATTGTGTTTCATTGTGTTGAATTGAAAAGGAAAAAAAAATCAAATTGCAAAACTGTAAAGAAGTGACTTTGTTAGTAGAATTAATAGATATACTTGGAGATATCCCTTGTTATATAGCACAGATCAACATTTTTTCCAAAAATTATAATATAATAATAAAAATTATTGTTGTATTTGTTTTAAAAATATATTTTGTTTGAGAGAGTACTTATTTTTAATATTGCAATTTTTTGCTAAGTTTACATATATCTTTTTGAATAATAATTATTTTCAAATTTTATATTATTCTAATTTGTTTAATGTATATTACAGTTTTATATTGTTTGTTTGTTGTATTTGCAAGTTTTATATTGTTTGTTTGTTGTATTTGCATATAGCACCGTCTTAAACTTAAATGGAGCCTCTCGCAAATTACAAAAAAAATCTAAAAGTCCTTAATAATTTTTTTTTTGAAAACAGTGGACCTTTTTTGATGTGAGCACCGGACCGGAGACGCGGCCAGGAACACTCGCACCAGGCCCGGACACCAACGGAACACGTGTATCACCCGCGGAACAACTCGGAGCCAGCATGCCGAGGATCACTCCCGGTGCAACCACGCGGAGCAAGAGCTCATCCAGGGCTTCCAAGCAAAGGATCAACCACTTCGTCCAAACCTTCGTCCAAACCTTCGTCCAAGAAGATCAAGAGATCGACTCGGCCAAGGCAACCATCGACGAGACCGTCCGTACGGCCTTCGTCCTTACCCAAGGATGAGGGCGCCAAAGACGATAGGATCATGACTCATACTCTTTTTCCTTACTTCGGGTTTTTCCCATGAGGTTTACCGGAAAAGGTTTTAACGAGGCGACGAGTCCTACCGCACAATGCCGCGTTTAATCCGAGGACGCATGCAACGCCGCGTTTAACATCAGTGACATGGCAATCCGAGCTCGGCCTAAGGACGCGGCCTTTCTATTGTCTTTTTCTTTAAACTTTGCGTTTTGATTTTATCTAGAGTCTTCCCTTGTAAACGTTGGAATAGTGTGACATGTGTGGCCTTGTTTAAACCACATAGAGGGCAGCGTGTTCACTGTCTGTGGAGACGCGTCAAGGGTAACGTGTGCGGACCATAGCGAGTCCGCGTGTCCCTAGTCCCCTCTAAACCCTTACACTATTTAAATTTCCAACGCCCCTAACTTAGACTCTTCAGACTTGAATAAGAATTATTTTTCCAAAAAGAGAATCTTTGCTTCTTGTCTCACCCCTCTCCCTAGCCCAAGTCCGGGACTTGGCTCTTGAGAAACCCTAGGAGATTCACGAACCGGGTTCGTAGTCCCCTAGTCTGACCGTATCACGGGCCGTGCTATCTCCCGTGTGTCGTCGCATCGATCCACCTTTCCGTCCACCGCGTCCGTACATCCGTCTGTATGCAGTGTCCCAACCGTCTAACGATCCAGAACTCCGTCCGAGCCTTTAGGCCGTCCGGCGTTCTCATCCTTCCCGGAGATTGCCGAGTTGAGTTATTCCTCGGCTTATCTCTTCCCGCTTCCGCCCATCTCTTCCGGAGATCGTCGAGTCGAGTTTCTCATAGGTCGATCCCCTCCATCCCATCAAACCTTGAAGTTAGCCGACTAGTTCGAAGGCCGTACGTCGATCTGCATCCGGAGATCCGCGACTTAGAACTCTGTCCTAGCCTCTAGGCCGACCTGGGTTCACATCACTTTTGTTTAAAGAAATTTTTTTGATTTTTGTGATGGACCATGGCATTTGCCTACTCTGCCATGGGGTAGAGACGAGAGATATCAATTCTAAAAAAGAAAAAAAAAAAATCTTTCACATTGAATCTTATTCCTCTATTATTACAAAAAACTTTTTTTTCGAATTGATTCACATAACGAATCCACATTATATAAGCTTTAATTGCGTGGACAAATCCACATTCCACATTTTGATTCTTTTCATGCATAGAGATAATAACGAATCATACCATTCTCTTTATAAACTCATCACTCAAAATGAATTTGTTGCAATTGTAAAAAGAAAAACCAAAACATGGCTAGCCGGAGAGAAGTACGGTGCCGGTGCGGCAGACGGATGTTGGTTCAACCAGACGTCCGTGCCATCCAATGCCCAACCTGCCACAACGTCACGCAGGTCTACTCGCTGGTGGACGTAGCACGCGGTGCGCAACGCATAATTAATGGGTTTCAACAGCTACTTAGACCACATCAACCACCGCAACATCAGCATCATCCACAACAACAACAACAAATGATGGCTCAACCGCCACCGCCGCCGCGGCTGCTCGAGCCTCTTCCCTCGCCGTTTGGGAAGAAGAGAGCAGTTTTATGCGGCGTGAACTATAAGGGAAAAAGCTACAGCTTGGAAGGTTGCATCAGTGATGCTAAATCCATGAGATGTTTCTTGGTTCAAAAAATGGGTTTCCCTATTGACTCTATTCTCATGCTCACAGGTTGGTTTTCAATTTTCCCCCACCATATTCTCTCTTAACTTTTATGTTTCTTGATATGATGATGATCGACTGTTGTGTTATTTTGTTTGCAGAAGATGAAACCAGCCCGCAGAGAATACCGACGAAGAGAAACATTAGGAAGGCAATGAGATGGTTAGTTGAAGGGAACAGAGCGAGGGACTCACTTGTGTTTCATTTCTCTGGTCATGGATCTCAGCAGAAGGACTACAATGGAGACGAGATTGACGGTCAAGATGAAACCTTGGCCCCTTTAGACCATGAAACTGAAGGAAAAATCATCGATGACGAGATTAACCGGATACTCGTGAGGCCGCTCGTCCATGGAGCTAAGCTTCACGCTGTCATTGACGCTTGTAACAGCGGGACTGTCCTTGATTTACCCTTCATTTGCAGGATGGAGAGGTAAAAACTTTTTAAATCATTAATTCTGCTCGATCAGTTCTAACTTGACTGAATCTGAAAAATAAACTTGTGGTGTGTACGTCTTTTGTGAGAAATCAGGAATGGTTCTTATGAGTGGGAAGATCATAGATCAGTCAGAGCTTACAAAGGAACAGATGGTGGAGCAGCTTTCTGTTTCAGTGCTTGTGACGATGATGAAACCAGTGGTTACACTCCTGTATGTTATAAATCCTCCATTATCCTGGTCATCATCATACAACTAAAGTAATCACACATACCTCTCTGCATGTTAACTAAAGGATCTTTTTTGGCGCTGTTTCAGGTGTTCACGGGGAAAAACACAGGAGCCATGACTTATAGCTTTATAAAGGCGGTGAAGACAGCTGGACCGTCACCCACGTATGGCCACCTGCTTAACCTTATGTGTTCTGCAATACGAGAGGCCCAGTCTCGCCTCGCCTTGAACGAGGACTACACAAGCTCTGATGCATCCGCGGTATGTTATATATATTAAAACTTGTATTGTCTGAAACTTGCAATATTCTTAATTCCCGAGTTGCTTGCAGGAGCCACTGCTAACATCATCTGAGGAATTTGACGTGTACGCTACAAAGTTTATACTCTGAATTAATGTTGTACAAATACAGATTGCCTTATTCTGCAAATAGCTGGGAAACGTTAACCACATAAACACCTACTTTTTCTATGTGCCTGTATCATCTAGTGGTGATGTCTGTAACAAAACTGTTAAGTCTCTCTCTCTTTCATTCCAGCAATAAAGGCTATAAAAATTTATGCGTACGAACTCAGCATGAGGTTTCCTTAAACAGTATTAAGGTCACTTAGAAATTGAATATGAAACGAAAATTGTGTGGAGAAAACTGTAATTAAAAGAGTTATACTTATATTCAATACCATAAGGTCTACAGTCTGGTGGTATAAGGAGGAATGGATCACAACATGATATACAACAGAAGGGGTTACCTTATTATATTAGATGAGGCTATTCGAAAAGCAGTAATGTGTTTTTGTTGTCTCATGATTTTTGAGGCGGCAGTACTGCATCATGAAGCATTGCTGAACTTTTGGAGGATCAGAAGCTGAGCTTCTTCCACAAGATTTTTCACTACGTCTCCAGCCGGTAAAATCTCCTTGATAAGTCCTACGCTTTGGCCTGCATACATGGCCATACTCTCTAAGTCGCCTGTTGTGGTCATGTTTGGTACTGTTCCTGAAAATCTTCTTATCTCCTTCTCCTGTAGTGTAGTGAAACGAAGCTCACCCACCATATTCAATAAATGCAATTAAGACCATATTTGGAGGATAAAGAAAGTAAAGCAAAAGAACTTACAACGCCATGTATGGTGGAACGTCCAATAATAGGTTGGTTAACTTCATTCTCATCAGCCGGAAGATATCTCCAGTCATCAAAGAAAGGTGTCTCCAGAACACGTTGCGGCGCACCAGGCCACCTCGCTCTTCCAAATATATCTGTGTACTCAGTTTTTTCATATTCAGTCAGCATCCTTTTGTATATTGGGTGTGCATAGCTCTCATGAGTCGCCACGAATCTAAAGAAAAACGAAGATTCTAACTCAGACCAACAAAAAACTAATCATCAAACTTGAGAACAAACATGTAGAAAATTTAAAAAGAGCAAGTAGAGAGCACAACCTTGTGCCTAGACAGACCCCTTGAGCACCAAGTGACAAGGCTGCAACATAACCGCGTGCATCCACAATTCCTCCAGCAGCAATAACGGGGATATCTCTTTCCCCAACTACATCCACCACTCTTGGCAACAATGAAAAGAGACCGTCCTGTTTTTTTTGTTGGGGATGAAATATCAAAACTTCAAAATATATGAAACAAGAATTCAAGATTAGTTCTTACCTTTCCAATTACATGCCCACCTGCTTCATACCCTTGGACAATAATGGCGTCTACTCCTACATCAACAGCCTTTCTAGCTTCTTCGACATTCCCCACCTTTAAATAGATATCATCAAGAAACCAAACTCTCTAATATATTAAAAAAAAAAAAAAAAAAAAAAGACTGCAAAGTTAGTGAGAAATTGGTACCTGAGGAACAACTTTGACACAGGCACGGTGAGCAAGATCCACAAGCTCCTGTGAACAATCACCCCAGTAAAGCTGCAACACAGCAACCTTCTCTTCTAAGATTGCCTTAATGTTCAAATCATGAGGAAACGCAAGAACAACACCGATCCCAAATGGTTTGTCTGTTAATGTCTTTGTCTTCCTTATAAGCTCCCTCAAGTAATCAGGACACTCCTGATAGATTGATTGATTGAGAGAGTTTCACATAAATCAGAAGAAACCAAAAAAAAAAAGAAAAAACTAAAACTTGCAAAAAATTTACCCAATCAGGACATCTGAGAAGACCAATCCCTCCGGCATTAGCGACGGCGGCTACAAGCTCTGGTCCGGATATATCTGGTCCTAATGGCGCCTGAACTATTCCATAATCAAACCCTAGAATCCCTTTCAAACCCACCATGATTTCACTTTCCTCTGCTAAATCTCTCCCTCTCTCTCTCTCTCTCGGTGTGTGTTCACATCTTCGTTTTTTATTCCGCAACCCAAAGAAGAAAAAAAAATACAGAGTCGTAATCGAATTTTACTTGGCTTTCTCTTTTAAATTATATAAAATAATTTTGGTTTCGATCTTCTAAGCGATGACGAACGAACACATTACGAACGCACACTCTCGGTCTCGGTCGCCAGTTCACAAAGGACGATCGGACTGGAAAATTGGATTGGTTTGATCATCTTCCCTGACTAATTTTGTCAGATCACACTGTTCCTTCTTCTTCTTATAGAAGAAGCTAGAGACCAACTGCTTTTATTGGGCTTTCTAATTGAAACTAATGGGCTGATATACTTAAGGCCCATTATGTTGCTCGGATAGCTGACGTCACACTGGGATTTTACTTCTAGATATCAATTATAATACAAACCATTCCTAATAATCTGTCTAACCTTTGATTTTTAATGTTTTAAAAAGCCTCATTTGAAATCCCAAATAAAACAAAAATATAGGGAAGCTTCCAAGTAAAATACAATGGACTTCTTTTAGGTGTTAAGTGTGATCTGATAAGAATTGGTCGTATAATAGGGCCAATACATGTACGTACGTTACGTAGGGGTTGGTCCTAATGACTAATGACCTAACCAACATGAAAAAAACTGGTCGGCCGGTCCACGGCATTATATAGCTCATACTTCGTCACAAGATTGTAACTAATCCCATTGATATATTATATATCCACTTGTTGATTGTTTATATCAATCGTTCATAATATTTGGGTTTTGTTTTTAATTCGCGAAATAAGATTGTTTGGTTTGTATATATGTGATCTTTAGTTTGAAAATAAATTGTTCATATGTGTAGAGTGGAATACTATTCTTCTGATGTCTTAAATCTTAATACATCGTTATCACTTTTCTAAGTCTAGGAATTAAGAAAACAAATACAGTATCGTAAGTTTGGCATACGTCCGCTTCAATATGTACACAGAAATAATAATTATTTACGAGCTAGGACTATCATTATCAATTTATCATGTTTTCTATACGACGAGTCGAGTCGAGTGATATAAAAGACAAAAAGATCATGTTCACCTTTTTCTTTTGAAAATGTTCATATATGATTCGCGGTTGAAATTACTACGATTTAATTATTGCTTTGTCATTTTCACTATTGAGCATGCTATTTCCGTACGAACACATAAATAATTGCTTTCACCAGCGGACATTCAAAACTGGTGCCACCAAAAAAAACCCCCCGCTCCATAGATAAAACATCCATTTCAATACCTTAAACAGATTTTACTTGTTGAGAATACACCTTTTTTAAACTAATTTATAAACACGGATTGATATGTTCGACTTCCATTAACAAATAACAATAATTAATCTTGTTTTCCAATGGATCCAAACCTCTTTTTTTCCATATTACCTAGAAAATAACAAATGAGAAAGACGATAAATAGGACGAACCAAAGTGGGTCGGCACACAAAATCTTCCCAAAAGGCCAAAATCCATTCCTCAAAGTCAAAACACAAAAGTTAGGAGTTGGAGGGGAATGAGCATTTTTAACTTTTTAGTCGGCGAACTTTGTTGACTAATTTTCCCATATATACGGCAATTATTATAATCGTCCCTATGTGCATGCATGGGTCTCAAAAAAAAAAAAAAATCTCAAATCCTCGTGCTTTTGTGTATAACAATTATTGATGTACTTGGCAATCATCAAACACACATCCAATAGTTACTAGTATTATTTAGCAAGTAGGCTATAGCCAACCATGATGCAATCGGCTCTAGTTATTTTCCAATTTTTATGAAATCTGACCTTTTTTTTACGCTTGTCTTTGAGATATCTCCGTTTATTATCACAATGTATAGTAATTGCAATAAACGAGAATGTAGGTTAATAATAGAATAGGTCGCGTATATAATTGAGACGGCCTAGTGAGAGAGATGATATCTCTTAAAATCGTCACTACCAAAAAATAATTGGGACAAACATAGGAAAATAGTACACGTTTGTGCTAAGAAGACATGACGTGTCACGACGCTAAAGGACAATCGTGGATGAGATATGACAAAGACTAATACGAGAAGCGCGTGGCTTTCACCGGCGTTTTGTCGCTTTCCTTGCCGACTACGCTAATATCCCATCCGCACGTGAGACTCCCTTGCCTTCTCTTTTACTCTTTTTTTCTTTTTGGGGTATTAAATTTTTTCTCTTATTTGATTTGATTGATTAGATATTTCTTTACGGGATTTTATATCTATTACAGTTGCATAGAAACTCTTTTTGAGATACGTTTCCCGTTTCTGAAATATTTCGGAAATGGAAACTTGTAGAAATTCGGAAACAAGTCACAGAAACACGTTTCCTAAAAATCCCAGTTTGGAAAAACAATGGAAACTCCATTTCTGTTTTAGAAACACGTTAGAAACTCCATTTCCGTTTTGGAAACGCGAAGAAAATTCTTTTTTATAATTATAAAATTTAATAAATAAATAATATAATTTCAACTCTTAAATAATATGTTACCTGTCTATGATCAACTCTGCAATAAATAATATAATTTCAACACAAACAGTCTATGATCAACTCTGCAATAATATATTACAGTTTTTAATTAAACTATTTAATATTTATATTTTGAATTTGTGTTGTTTTAAATTTTTTTTTTATTATGATTTTTATGTTTAGAAATTTAATATATCTATATTATATATATAGATATATATTATATATCTATATATATATACGTTTCCTATATGTTTCTATTACATATTTTTCAAAAAAACCCGATTCCCGTTTCTGAAATGTTTTGTTTCCGAAATGTTTCGTTTCTGCATTTCCGTTTCCATTTTCATGCAACATAGGTCTTAAATATGAATTCATTATTTCGCCTTAAATATCTTTTTAGTTTAGTAATCTTGTGACTGAGAACACTATATATCTGTATAATACTCGTGACACTTTAAGGATTAGTACTATATCAGTTCAGTTGGTTATATACATTTATCTTATTATCCAGTGACATAAACCAAAAAAGTTTGAGATGATGGGTAAAAGGAAGTAAGGAACTGTACTGGTCCTCGTGAATTTGGAACGTCGACCACATTTTCAAAGATATTATTTTCAGCTCTACTTTATAGTATTAATCATGAACATACTTGTTTTTCATTCGACATACACATAAGTTGGCCTCGGACGCAAAACATTGTGTTTCAAATGCTAAAAAGTCAAACAACACGGTCTAATATGTATATAAATGGTTTTTTTTTCTGCGGTCCAACGCCAACATGCAATGTATTTGCGTTCAAAAGAAACAAGAACCAAACCCATATGGTGACCTAAGAAGAACAGACCAAAGAGTGGTTATATGATCCTATAGCAAAAGTAACCGATGCGTCCATCCAAATATATGTACACGACAAAGTATAATTGCATAACTCTTGTGTCACTTTAGATATTTATTTTATCTTTTATGCTATTCATTTTTCACATAACTGGAGTAGAAAAATCTCGCGTGTGGAAAATATTTTTGTAGACTAGAGGAAGAGCTAAGTGGATGACTACGAATCCTAGCTATGATGACTATGGAGTACTTCTGACACGTACGTGACGTAACTTTCTTTTAAGTTTTAATAAATAGTACTTGAATATGGGCCTCATCCTCGTTTTTTTTTTCCTTTTCTTGGATGCACATATTATTTTGAGCTTCTCTATTAGTACGTTTAAAAAACAGAAAGTAAAATACTCTTTATGTCAAAAAGATTGTAATACAAAATAAACGTGTGGAATACATACTTTTTATATCCCACCACCCACTGAAATATATATTCTTTAAAAATTCTAACAATATAATTTTTTTAAACCAGTATAATCCAAATTTAAAACTTTTTGTTAAACCAAATTAAAGAATTTCTTTTCAAAATAAAGTTAAAAGGAAAGAGTCCATGGACCCTAGAGATTTAAAAGGCAATAATGGACTGTAATAAGGGCGTAGTTCGTACGCTTCGTATCTTTGCTTAGCTACACGGCTGAAACTACTCAAGTGCACCCGTATATTTCTATAGATACAGCCTACAACTTTACAGTATATAACTGTATGTACCTATATACACTGTGCGTAGGTATAAATACGTTAAATAATGGTCCCTACGTAGAGCCAAGGGACCTCCCCCAAGTAAAGTTGATTTAGCGCACACACACACACACGGTATCATCAGGTCCCTTGCACCTTTCATAAAATCAGTGGCCGCCCCTAAGAATACAAAGGAACCTTCCCTAAATAATCCTAAATTCTTAATGACTATCTTAAAATACAGAATCAAATAATTACTGTTTCGATGTATTTGCGTATAGAGCATGTCCAATACCATGCCTCATGAAGAAAGAGTTAAGAAGTGATATTTAATTTTTGACAAATTTTCTGGCATCGTTAAAGACTTGAAGGTAATAAAAATTTAAAACCCAAATTGTTGGCAAGTTATATTTGTTTTATGTTAAGTATCTATAGAAAAAAAGATTTTGGTTTGTTTGTTTTTTAAATCCGTCTAAACCTTGAAACTGGTTTTTGATAATATACGTGTTGAATGTATCTTGGTATTGAAAACCAGATCAGTTACTTACAATTTACAAACCAATGTCTTTTAAAAACCATGTTGACCTAATATCTACATTTTAATAGTACTCATATTAGCTGTATTTTATAATTAATTTCTAGCATTAAACTTTTGGAGTTGGTTTTTTTGCATTTAAACTTTACTCGGTTTGTATTTATAGTCTTTTAATAGTTATGACATATGAGTTATATTATGACCGCTCGAATAGAAACGAGAAAGCATATGTAAAAAAAAAAGATTATCTTCATAAACCCCTTTCTAGATATTTTTTTGCATGGAAAAGTCTGTAGGTCTCTCCCCATGGCATAAGATTATCTAACACTAAAAAACCTTATTAATTTGTTTGTTTGATAACGAATTTATCGGCTAAGCATCACTTAAATTTAATACACGTTGTTATATACTATTAGAGAGACTAAACCACGTCACACTATAAGAAAACTTACAGGCTGTCAAACACCCTTCTCTACCCATTCATATCTTTCCACGTGTCACTCTTTTGACCTTGACACCTTAGCCACTACAGCTGTCACACTCCTCTCCCGGTTTCAAAAATGAAAATAAAATCGTCTCTGGTATAAATAGTAGCACTCTGAATCATCAAACCTCAAACAAAAACCTCTGATATCTATCTCTTCAATTTCATATCTACCCTTCTCAATGGCTTCTAATTACAGTTTTGCCATCTTACTCACTCTTCTCTTCGCCACCGCAGGCTTTTCCGCCGCCGTGTTGGTCGAGGAGCAGCCGCTTGTACTCAAATACCACAACGGAGCTCTCTTGAAAGGTAACATCACCGTCAATCTCGTTTGGTACGGGAAATTCACACCGATCCAACGGTCCGTGATCGTCGACTTCATCCGCTCGCTCAACTCCAAAGACGCCTCCTCCTCCTTTTCCGCCGCAGTTCCTTCCGTCTCGTCGTGGTGGAAGACGACTGAGAAATACAAAGGCGGATCCTCAACGCTCGTCGTCGGGAAACAGCTTCTCCTCGAGAACTATCCTCTCGGAAAATCCCTGAAAAATCCTTACCTCCGTGCTCTGTCCACAAAACTCAACGGCGGCGGACTCCGTGCCATAACCGTCGTTCTAACTGCGAAAGACGTTACCGTCGAAGGGTTCTGTATGAACCGATGCGGGACTCACGGATCATCTGGCTCGAAACCGCGTCGCGCGGCTAACGGCGCTGCTTACGTCTGGGTTGGGAACTCCGAGACGCAGTGCCCTGGATATTGCGCTTGGCCGTTTCACCAGCCTATTTACGGACCACAAACGCCGCCGTTGGTCGCTCCTAACGGTGACGTTGGAGTTGACGGAATGATTATAAACCTCGCCACGCTTCTAGCTAACACCGTCACGAATCCGTTTAACAACGGGTATTTCCAAGGCCCACCAACTGCACCGCTTGAAGCTGTCTCCGCTTGTCCTGGCATATTCGGGTCGGGTTCGTACCCGGGTTATGCGGGTCGGGTACTCGTCGACAAAACCACCGGGTCTAGTTACAACGCACGTGGACTCGCCGGTAGGAAATATCTATTGCCGGCGATGTGGGATCCGCAGAGTTCGACGTGCAAGACTCTTGTTTGATCCATGGGATGTGAGTATATGACACGTGGCATAGTTTTCAGAGCGATGACGAGATCTATATGGCAAGCTGCACGCGCGCGTGTGTATAAAAAAACTTTCGGGTTTGGATCTCGGGTTTGGATTGTGGATAGGGCTCTCTCTCTGCTTTTGTCGTTTTGTTGTGACGTGTAAAAAAATGTGCTTCGGAAATGTGGAAAATATATGCATATAAAAATAAGAAAAAAAAAATCATTTTGTTTCTCTACTTTATTAAAATTTAATGCACTCGGTTTTGCTTAAATGATCAAATCTAATCATTTTATTTAAAGGATTCTTACCTTTTTTATATGAGTGGGTGGGTAGATGCCTAGATGGTAGTGTATAATAATGTTAGTATTTGATGTTATTTAATTGTGTAATAAAGTGGATAGCAATACAAAGGAACATGGGGAGGAATATTTAAAAGTAGGCAGTTCTCAGTGATGTTGGGGTCTAGGAGACCAAATTTATTGCTTAATACATACTCGTTCGTATTATCACAAGTTTCTGATTTTCTTAATGCATACGTTCTCTGTAAGGTAGTCAGGTAGATTTAGTAAGTTAAGAAATAAAGTACTACTATAATAATCAATCAAAACTTTTGAAAACAAATATTTGGAAAGCATCCGAGTCTTTTATAGAAGAAAACACCTCAAACCATCATATTACAATTTGAAAGGTGAAATTAACGAGCGTAGAATATCTAATTTATTGGGTGAAAAAGGTGATCCAATGGCTAAATAGTTTAGTTATTCAAAAAATATCTGAAAATGGTTAGTGGGGTTGGTGAAGTTCTTCTCCATTGCCTCCGTTCTTTATGCTAAAAGGAAACTTTGAAACATTTAAGTATTGCAAAGGCTCGTCTAGTAGATTCTAAGATTATATAGTCCATTCAATCTTTGTATTTATATATGAATTCATTTTTTTTTTTTTTTTTTTTTTTTTTTCAAAAACGGGTGGTATATATACCACAATATATATAGCATGCAGCTAAGTCGATAGAAAATTATTCCAAGTTCCATGCAGAGAAGTTTTTTTTTTTTTTTTTTTTTTTTTTTTTTTAATACGAAACCGTTTTATATATATGGAGAAATTGTTTTCTTTTACAAGTTACTGGAAGCAATAAACAAACGATTTGGGAAGCAGTTAGGACTGAAAGGCAGAGTGGAGGTTATGGCGGTTGGAAGTTGGAGAACCAGTGATGGAGATAAGTATCATTGATGTCTGAGGGTAGCAATGTGGAAGAAGCTCTATCCAATCCTGTGAGTTTTCGTCTCATCAGTAGTTGGATATCTTTTCTTACCCTTGTCCCTGAGAGAATAGTTGCAGAGTGAAGCCGTGCATTCCTTTGAGCCTAGATGTTGTATAAAAGCGCTTGGAACAACAATTTGCAAATTGTATTAAGCTTCCTATTTGTGGTAGGAGACATAATCCAATTTAAACAACCAGTGAAGGTAGATGGTAAGTTCGGTTGAAGAGGAGCGAAGAAATCCAACCATAGTACCTTTGAGTATGGGCAGCTGAAGAACAGATGGTCTCTAGTCTCCTCCCCTGAAGTACAGAGTAGAAAAGAAGAGGGCACTTGTAGATTCCAACTCCTCAGTCTATCCCTTGTGGTTAGCCTGCCTAGCACTGTTAACCAAGCCATAAACGCCATCTTCGGTATGTTTTCCTTGAACCATATCTGAGTGTGCCAAGAGACTGCAGGGCCCATAGGATGCAGTTTCCTCCAAGTAAGCGCTGAATTGAAGGAACCTCCGGGTTGATCTTGTGTGAGCTTCCATCTATAGATGTCAGCCCCTTCTGGATCATTTGGTGGATTAATATTGAGCAAACAAGCTCTGAGTAATTGAATAGTTGGGTTCCTTCCCCGGGATATCGCCCATTCCCTGTTAGAAACAGCCTCAATCACCTTAAAGTGGAGTCCTATACCTGAAAGTCGCGGCCCCAAATCTCCAATTACATCAATAAGAGGTCCTAGCCATGTCCAGTTATCATGCCAGAAAAGAGCTCCAGTTCCTGAAACAAGCTCACAATGAATAAAAGGTCTAGCTAGTTCCCTCAACTTTACCAACCTTCTCCAAATCCAACTCCCTATGCTCCTGAAATCTGAAGTCCAGAAACTCCTTCCTCTTATCAAGTATTTTTTGATCCACGATACCCACAGAGAACCAGCCTGAGAGAAGATTAACCAAATTAGCTTAAGACCGAAAATCTTGTTCCAGTCTATCAGCCTTTTAAGTCCCAGGCCTCCTGACGATTTCGGGGAGCAAACTATCTCCCAAGAGACCTTGGCTCCTCGAGCTGAATCTGACACTCCCTTCCACAAAAAGGAACTGCAAATACGCTCCAACTCTTCTAGACATTTGTTGGGGAGAAGGAAGATTGAATTCCAGAAGTTTATGGTGCTGTTAATGACTGATTTAAGCAATTGCAGTCTACCTGCAAACGAGAGATGCCTATGAGTCCAGCCCGCAATTCTTCCTTTAAATTTGTCAATAAGCGGTTGATAATCAGTCGGAGAGAGCTTCTGAGTAATCAGTGGAACTCCCAAGTAACGTACAGGTAAGGCTCCATGTGATAATCCTTGCCGAGAAGCTATTCCACTGATGTCATTTCTGTCATTTCCATCGAGGAACAGACATGATTTAGCGAGATTGACTCCTAGTCCAGATATTACCTTAAAATTCTCTAGTACATCAAGAATTGCAGCCAGGGAGGATTCTGTGCCATCGAAGAAGACTAGAAGGTCATCTGCGAAGCTGAGATGTGTAATGAGAGGATCAACACAGAGAGGATGAGGCTTGAAACTGTTTTGAACAGCAGCAATATCCAGCTTCTTTGATAAGATGTCCATGACTAGAGTGAACAAGGGTGCAGAGACAGAATCTCCTTGTCTTAGACCCTTCTTACCTTGGAAGTACCCTACTAGCTCTCCATTTAGTGCAACCGTAAAGGAAGGAGAAGAGAAACAAGTTGTCAACCACCCCATAAACACCTCTGGTAGGTCATAGGCTTTGAGAATGTTAATGAGGAACTCCCACTCGATGTTGTCAAAAGCCTTTGATATATCAATTTGGAGGCATCCTCTTGTAACAGGCCCATTTTTGTTGAAATCAGTGACTAGCTCCGCTGCTAAAAGAACATTCTCACATAGTAACCTCAACTTTATAAATGCACATTGATTCCTCTGAACTACTGATATGTTACGGTTTTGACTCACTTTGACCCCGTTTATTTGATAGTTTTGTAGTTGTTTGAGTCCTTTTCAGGTTATAATAAGAGGCTAGGAAGCTAATAGCAAGGATTGGAACAGCAGGAGCAATCGGAGCAGAAAGGAGTTGAATTGGAGCAGAAAAGCTGATTTTAGACCCAGGAGCACATGCTCGCTATTTCCGAGCACATGCTCCCAACTCTACGGTTTCATGACGACACATGGCAAGCATCTAGGTGCCGATTCCCTGCCTAATTCCCTTTATTTTAGGCGATCCTTTGTGAGAGAAAAATGGCTGAGATTGCTTTTTAATAGGGAGATTTGAATTTGGAATCTTTCCTCATTTTTCTCTACTTGTATGCTATTTAACCTAGAGTTTTTAGGAGAGAGAGACATACCTTTTTTTTTTGTTTTTGAGCGACGTTTTTTGTGAGAGGGAGAAGAGCGGCTACCTTGTGAAGCATTCTCTGAACCCTTTTTATTTTTATGTCATTGAATTTCTCATCTTTTGCTATGATTCATTTCTCTATGTCTGAGTAGTTTTCTTTGCTAGATTAGGGGTTTCAAAAGGGGTTTCATGGGTTAGCAACAGAACACAAATAGGGCTTTATATAATCGTTTGTCTTCACTATTGTTAGACTTAATGCTTAGGTTGATTTGATCACCCAATCTATGATTCTAGGTTTATTTATTCATCAAAAGTGTAATAGGTTGCTAGAAAAGACATTAGTGGGCAAATTATCCTAGACCTGCGAAAGTTGATGTGTAGGTGATTTGTGAACTTATCATTCCTGTTCTTTAATGCTTGTCTGCGATTCTGGGCTCAAACGACAGTTTAGGGTTTATGGACCGCCGAGCATGTGCTCCGGATGTCTGAGCACGTGCTCCGCGTTTCCGCACAGAATCGATCAGATAGAGTTATTGATACCACAACAGTGGATCAGTTTACATTTATGTTTGAGTTCTAGACTGATACTTAATTTATGCCCTGAATAGTTGTTTAGTTGCTATCTCTGAAATTCCCGAGAATTACCCCTGATCTAGTGTTTTGCTTATTGCCTTTTTATACCGTTTTAATCGCGTTACTGTTACCAAACAAACCCAACTTTGAATTGTCTTAGCTTGAAATTGAACCAATAGAACCATAGAGTAAAACTTGGTCTTCGTGGGATTCGACCCCTAAGTACTACTTCTTTGCTGTGCACTTGCAGTAGGAAAATAGGGTTTAAAACTCTGTGTATCAACTACCAGGTTGGTGAAAAGCTTGAGCCTCTTGGCAAGTATACGAGATATGACCTTATATATTGTGTTGCAGCAAGACACTGGTCTAAACTCACCCAGTTTCTCTGAGGTCACCTTTTTTGGTATTAGAGCCAAGATGGTGGCATTTACCTGCTTCAGAAGTTTACCAGTGATGAAGAACTCCCTTACCACCTCAATTACACAAGGTCCTACCCTCTCCCATCCATTTATAAAGAAATCTGCGGTAAATCCGTCAGGTCCAGGCGCCTTGTTCCTTGGCAGAGAGAAGAGAGTTGTAGTGATCTCCTCCGCAGAAGGAATTGCTCGCAGCTTGGTCCCCAAATCTTCGTCGCATCTGAAAGGGGTTAGAGCTTTGATTTCCTCCACTGATAGAGGTTGAACTGAATCATTTTTTGTGCCTAGGAGCTTTTTATAATAGTCCTCTATCATGACCTTAAGTTGTGCCTTGTCTGAAATCCTTTCATTGTTGTCATTCATAAGAGAGCAAATTTTGTTCCTCGCTTGATGAGCTTTAACTGACTTGTGGAAAAAACTCGTGTTAGAGTCCCCCTCCGCATACCATCTTATTCTTGACTTCTGTTTCAGGAAAGACTCCTCTGTCGTCGAGTAAAATAACCATTGTTTCCTGAGCTCCTTCTCCTCCAGGAATAAAGCCTGAGTTGGTGATGACAGAATAAGGTTTTGCACACTAGTGAGTCTATCATGGGCTTCTGCAGTTCTTGCCTGGATGTTGCTAAAGCTTCTTCTGTTTAGTGAATTGCACCCCATCTTGACCGCCTTTAGCCTCCTGAGACCAAACAGTACCCAATAAATTTTCATAATCTGGATGCGTGGTAAAAAAGGTGTAGAATTTGAATGGTATGAGTCGTCTTTCAAAGTCCGAAGAGAGGGTGACAAGAATGGGAGAGTGGTCTGATCCACCTGGCGCATCGAACAAGGCGTTTGATTGCGGGAACTCTGCTCCCCATGCTTCATTTGCAAGAACTCTATCCAGTTTGCGAGTAATTGGATTGGATCCTTGCCCATTGTACCAAGTATGATCGGCGCCTCTGCTAGTCAACTCCACTAACTCACAGTTGTCAAGACAATTCTGAAATTCAGCCATACCTTGAAGTGGTAGAGTGTAAGGATAGAGAGAGTAGTGGTCATGTGCATGGAGGATTTGGTTGAAATCACCGAGTATAATCCAAGGATGGTTTTGCTGAGTGCTATAATGGTGCCATTCATCCAACGACTCCCACAATTCACGTCGTTTAGTTAAGTTATTCCTGGCATAGATAAAGGTGACCGAGTATGATTGGTTTGTCGAAGGATCAAACACTCCACACATAACTGCCTGCTCCGTCCTCTTATAGATGAAAACATTAATAGAGGGATCCCAAATAATCCATATTCTTCCATTCCTTGCTTGAGTAGAATAATTGATGTCATACCTCCACCCTGGGAAAGTATTTGACATTATGAAGTCCGCATTTGCTTCCTGGACATGTGTTTCCAAAATGCCTCCTAACAGAGGTCTTTTAGACAGTACCCAACTTTTGAGCTCTTGCTGTCTTTGAGTGGTATTTAGTCCACGTATATTATAACAAAAAATCGTACTCATCATCGACGATGTGCAAAAGGTTGAAAGCTAAGCTTTCAAGGATGATGGTTGGGACGACCCCTGACTGGTGGTCGTCCACTGCTGGCGTTCTTCCCACTCTTAGGAGCTTTCCCTGATCTTTGATCCTTCACAAGCTTTGCTTTGACTTGATTAGATTCAAGGTATTTTGAGGGTCCAGCCTTACTTTCCTCTGCCTTCCCTCCCGCTCTGCTCTTCGAGGGAAGATCTTTAACTGAGTTGTCATCTTTCTTATGTGCCGCTCCTTTCTTCTTGGGAGATTTTGATCTGCGTGTTACAATCTTCCATTCATTGGGAGGCTCAGCTGGAGGTGAATCTATGTAGACATGAGTTGACTGAGCAATAGGCAAGGATTTACTCCGAGACAGGAATGCAGGAACCTCTGTCTCGACTGCATTTGGTGGCGGTGTTCCTTTATCTGTCCCCTTAGTTTTCTCCACATGAATCTTAGGAGCTAACTCCGTTCCAATACTAGTGGGGGTATTGGAAGTATTTTGATCTTTCAGCTCAATGATTGGTGACTTGCTGCTGATTAATGGTGCAGTAGGACAACGATGGTATAAATGCCCAAACTCTCCACAGTAATCGCACTTGGGAGGCAGACGAGGATATTCAACCCAAATCCTAACCTCATTTCCATCATCATCCTCTACGAGCACAGATTGAGGGAGAACCTTTTTGAGAAATATCTCAACTTTTATTCTCGTGTCCACTGAGAGAGGAGGAAGCTGATGTTTCTCCGTGTGTAGTGGCTCTCCTATTCCTGATGCTATTGTGCTTAAGCCCGGAAGCGAGTAAAGCTGAGGCGGGACGTCCTTTAGAATTACCCATATTGGAAGTGAAACTAGTTTGACGGGAATGAGTGATGCTGTTGGAGACCAAGCCGTTACCCTGAATAAGCAGTTCCCAGCTTGCCAACACCCAACCTCAGTTACCCATTTACGAGTTGCTTCCGAGGGAATGTAAATGAGAACCAGTCCATTAGGGAGAATCCTAATGTTAATACGACCCTCCTTACCCCAGATGGGGTTTAGATCCACAAAAATCTTACCAGCTGGTGGAGGATTACTATGAAAGTGAGCGACTATGTGATCTTTCCAAGTGTCTGCAGATTTCAATACTACACTTGCCGGAGCTCGGACCCTAGGAGTTCCATCCTCCATTACTGTCGGTTGGACCGCCTTGGTTAGGTTGCGCAAACTTGGGTCGAACGCGCTGCCCATTGTAGTGTTGTATCGTCGATGACTGGTGGAGTTTCAACCATCTCGGTTGGAGGAGTAATAGTTGGATCCGATATCTGAACTTGAGCCTCTAGCACCTCAGAAGATATCTGAACTTGAGCCTCTAGCACCTCCGAAGTCTCTGTCGATGGGATGAGAGATTGAGCTAGATTCAGATCTGGAATCGAAGTGGACGGATCCGGAGGATCCTTGTTCGCCATTGGGTCAGAAAGGAAGAGGAGGGAGAAAGGAGAATTTCTCGACGGCGGCGTGAGGCCAAACCGACGGCAGAAAGGTTAAATTAGGGTTTCGCCAAAATCGCTTTTAAAATCGCCTTTTTCCCAATACATAACTTTTATATATATGAATTCTTGTTCCAGTAGTTTCACATACAATGATTTCGACCATGACATTTAACTTGCCATTTGTATCAATAATCTATATTAACAAACTTGATTAAGTTGTAGTGGATCCAGACTTTCGGCTATATCAGGAGTTAAACAAAAAGAATAGCCAAGCTAGTGAGGATAATGCTAAAATTAAAGACACTTTAATATAGAATGACGACACAACAGATTTTTTAAAACAAGCTTGGCTTGTGTGGAACAGTATTCAGCACTCTATTAACGATTGGGAAATTTATCAAAGCGTTCACTTTTTACAAATGGAAATATATACAGTATAGTTTATTTTTTTGTTCTCACTATTAAAAAAACAGTTAAACTTAACTTGTAGTCAATTTTATCCGCATTTTAAAACCCAATCATCTTAGTCGTGTCCTTGTTTAATTACGTTGTTGCCGCCTAACGTAACAATGTGTAAGAATGTTAATGATTGGGAAATCGTAAGGAGTCTTTTGTTTACTTGGGAGTGAAAGAAACCTTTCTTTTCATCTTCAAGTTTAGGCAACATAAGGAGGTTCGCAGCAATGAAGTAAACAGCTTTTACGCAGATTTACTCAACAATAAAAGAATGTTTTCTAAATAATATATTTTGGGATGATCCGATGAAAATATTACTATTATACTATATTTATCATATTCAAATATCACATAATTAAGAGTGATTAGAGTCTAAACACGAAGATATATTTGGTTTTACGGATCTTAGAGTCAATTACAAAGTTTCGCATTATCACTTATCAGGTACATAATTTTGTTTTAGCGGCTCAGTTCTATAGTTTACGTCAAGTGACAACCATTACAGTATATACATATATATGGATATCGGTAGTTGGTGTTTTTTATTGGGCCTTTGAGATTTGTTTGTTTATAACGAACCCAATTTATGAATACAGCCCAAACTAAGAACCGACTCCCTCAATTGGTCGGTTTGATCTCCCAATATATATATACAGTGTATCTATCTTTTATTGTTTTTATTCTGGCTCTATCTGTCGTCTGGGATAAACCCTAAATTCCTCTTCTTCTTATCGCGCTGTACGTTCTCACAATCATCCGCAGACGAGTTCCGATTAAACGGTGAGTTCTTCTCCTATCTTCGTTTCGATACACAACAATTCGTTTACCCTCTCTTATTTGATTTGATTTGATTCGGTTTCGATTTTGTTTTCTGATTTACTACTGCTTTGTTTATTTTGTTGGAGAAAGCTTCGTTTGAGTATCGATAATGGCGGATCTAGATCCAGAGATCGCTAAAACTCAGGAGGAGAGACGGAACATGGAAGCTTCTCTCACTTCTTTGACTTTCGATCGCGATCTATACGCAGGTGAAGACCGTGCAACCTACTTGTCTTCTATTGCGCCTAACGATGAAGAGGATCCGAATCTCGACACCACTGGTTCCATTGTGGCTCAGCGTCTCGCGTCTTACACTGCTCCTAGGGCCATTCTCGACGACGTGGCTCGTCCTCACGGCGAAGATGACGATTTGGGATTTAGACCTAGGCAGAGTATTGCCGAACGTGAGGGTGATTACAGGAATAGGAGACTTAATCGGGTTCTTTCTCCTGATAGAGTTGATGCGTTTGCCATGGGTGAGAATACGCCGGATCCGAGTGTTCGAACCTACGCGGACCATATGCAGGAGACTTCTTTGCAGAAGGAGAGAGAGGAAACCATGAGGCTTATTGCTAAGAAAAAGAAAGAGCAAGAAGAAGCTGTAAAGCAGAAGAAGGATTCTGCTCCTCCTCCTCCTCCTTCTTCCAAGAGGAGAAACAGGTGGGATCGCCCTGAAGAAGAAGGTTCTGCTTCAAAGAAAGCTAAAGCAGAAAGTTCAGATTGGGATGTGACTGATGCAGCTCCAGGGATTGGACGATGGGATGCTCCAACTCCAGGGAGAGTTTCTGATGCCACACCATCTGCTGGACGAAGGAACAGGTGGGACGAAACTCCTACACCTGGTCGTGTGACTGATTCTGATGGTGGTGTTACTCCTGGCGCAACTCCTTCAGGTGTTACTTGGGACGGTACTCCAAAAGGGCTTGCCACACCTACCCCTAAACGCCAACGTTCAAGGTGGGACGAAACTCCAGCCACTATGGGGAGTGCTACACCTATGGGTGGTGTCACTCCTGGTGGAGCTTACACTCCTGGTGTTACCCCAATCGGTGGGGCTGATATGGCTACTCCCACTCCGAGTCAGCTAATTTTCGGTGGTGCTATGACCCCCGAGATGCACAATATGAAAAGGTGGGAGAAGGATATCGAGGAGAGAAACCGACCATTGTCTGATGAAGAGCTTGATGCCATGTTTCCTAAAGATGGGTATAAGGTTTTGGATCCGCCTGCTTCATATGTTCCCATCAGAACCCCTGCGAGGAAACTTCAGGCAACCCCGACACCCATGGCAACTCCAGGCTATGTTATTCCCGAGGAAAACCGCGGGCAACAGTTTGATGTGCCCCAAGAGGTTCCTGGTGGTTTGCCGTTTATGAAACCAGAGGATTATCAGTATTTTGGTTCTCTGTTGAATGAAGAGAACGAAGAAGAGCTGACTCCTGAAGAGCAGAAAGAACGCAAGATAATGAAACTGTTGTTAAAGGTTAAAAACGGAACTCCTGCCCAGAGGAAAACAGCGTTGAGGCAGCTTACTGATAAGGCTCGTGAGCTTGGTGCTGGTCCTTTATTCAATAAAATTTTGCCATTGCTTATGCAACCCACTTTGGAAGATCAAGAGAGGCATCTTTTGGTCAAAGTGATTGATAGGATTCTGTACAAACTCGATGAGATGGTAAGGCCTTACGTCCACAAAATCCTTGTTGTTATTGAGCCTTTGTTGATTGATGAAGACTATTATGCTCGTGTAGAAGGGAGAGAGATTATTTCTAACCTTAGCAAAGCAGCTGGTTTAGCCACTATGATTGCAGCTATGCGTCCTGATATTGACAACATCGATGAATATGTGAGGAACACAACAGCGAGAGCTTTCAGTGTGGTGGCTTCAGCTCTTGGAATCCCAGCACTCTTGCCTTTCCTGAAAGCCGTGTGCCAGAGTAAAAAGTCATGGCAGGCACGGCACACTGGAATTAAGATTGTTCAGCAGATTGCGATACTAATTGGCTGTGCCGTCCTGCCTCACTTAAGGTCGTTAGTAGAGATTATCGAACATGGTCTCAGCGATGAAAACCAGAAGGTTAGGACTATTACCGCTTTGTCACTGGCTGCGCTTGCTGAAGCTGCTGCTCCATATGGTATTGAAAGCTTTGATTCTGTTCTGAAGCCTTTGTGGAAAGGTATTAGGTCACACCGTGGTAAAGTTTTAGCTGCTTTCTTGAAGGCGATTGGTTTTATCATCCCCTTGATGGATGCTATATATGCGAGCTACTATACAAAAGAGGTGATGGTTATATTGATTCGTGAGTTCCAGTCGCCGGATGAAGAGATGAAGAAGATTGTCCTCAAGGTGGTGAAACAGTGTGTAAGTACAGAGGGTGTTGAACCGGATTATATTCGCAGTGATATTCTGCCTGAGTTTTTCAAGCAATTCTGGGTTAGGAGAATGGCTCTGGAAAGGAGAAACTACAAGCAGCTTGTTGAAACTACTGTGGAGATTGCGAACAAGGTTGGTGTTGCAGATATTGTGGGAAGAGTTGTTGAAGATCTCAAGGACGAGAGTGAACCATATCGACGTATGGTTATGGAAACCATTGACAAGGTTGTCACAAACTTAGGAGCATCAGATATTGATTCGAGATTGGAGGAACTGCTTATAGATGGCATTCTTTATGCTTTCCAAGAACAGACTAGTGACGATGCTAATGTGATGCTTAATGGATTTGGTGCTGTAGTGAATGCTCTTGGTCAGCGAGTAAAGCCTTATCTTCCCCAGATATGTGGTACCATCAAGTGGCGATTAAACAACAAGAGTGCAAAGGTCAGACAACAAGCTGCTGATCTGATTTCTAGAATTGCTGTTGTTATGAAGCAATGTGGAGAGGAACAGTTGATGGGACATCTTGGTGTTGTCTTGTATGAATATCTTGGAGAAGAGTACCCAGAAGTCTTGGGATCAATTCTTGGAGCTTTGAAAGCTATAGTCAATGTGATTGGTATGACAAAGATGACTCCTCCTATTAAGGATCTGCTTCCGAGACTGACCCCTATTTTGAAGAACAGACACGAGAAAGTGCAAGAGAATTGTATCGACCTGGTTGGTAGGATTGCAGATCGTGGTGCTGAGTTTGTTCCAGCCAGAGAATGGATGAGAATCTGTTTTGAGCTTCTCGAAATGCTCAAGGCTCATAAGAAAGGTATTCGTCGTGCCACGGTCAACACTTTCGGGTACATCGCCAAAGCCATTGGACCACAGGACGTTCTTGCCACGTTACTGAACAACCTCAAAGTCCAAGAACGTCAGAACCGTGTTTGCACCACAGTCGCCATCGCCATTGTCGCTGAAACATGCTCTCCCTTCACCGTCTTACCTGCTTTGATGAATGAGTACCGTGTTCCAGAGCTAAACGTCCAAAATGGTGTTCTGAAATCTCTTTCCTTCCTCTTCGAGTACATTGGGGAAATGGGCAAAGATTACATTTACGCAGTCACACCGTTGCTAGAGGATGCGCTCATGGACAGAGATTTGGTTCACAGACAAACCGCCGCGTCAGCCGTGAAACATATGGCATTAGGTGTAGCTGGTTTGGGATGTGAAGACGCTTTGGTTCACTTGCTTAACTTCATTTGGCCCAACATATTTGAGACATCTCCCCACGTCATTAACGCGGTGATGGAAGCCATTGAAGGAATGCGAGTTGCATTAGGTGCAGCTGTAATTCTGAACTATTGTTTGCAGGGTTTGTTTCATCCAGCACGTAAAGTCCGAGAAGTGTACTGGAAGATTTACAATTCTCTATACATTGGTGCTCAGGACACGCTTGTTGCTGCCTACCCGGTGCTTGAAGATGAGCAGAACAATGTTTTTAGCCGACCAGAGCTAACTATGTTTGTGTGAAAGGGAAGATTGTGAATCTTTCTGGATTCTATGTTACTCTAATACTCTCTAGTCTCCTGTAGTTTTTGGTATTGGCTTTTATCGCAAAGGTTTACTTTGTATAAAACTCGAAAACGCGGTTCTTTTCTCTTTTAACCTATGCTCATACTTTATGGTGTTTCTTATTGACTTTAGTTTCATGTTATTTATTGGTTATGCATTACAGCTGCAGGGTCAGGAAATAACGTAGAAATCTTCAAGACTATATATAAGCAGAGCTTCTAGATTTTTCATACTGCGAGTCTCCGGTGAAAATTAGGCCCTTCGCCTGTATAATATTGTGTCAGTTTGTGCAAAACTTTGGTTTCTTCCCGAAATGTAACTGAAATTGGACCAATTTGAAGTTTCGGTTCAGGATGTAAAACAGGATGCATTGTTTCAAGTTCTAAGGTTAACATTTTTTTATTATATTCAGTTAAAAATTTGGTATTTCGCAGTGATCTCGAATTACCAGATATTTTTTTCAACTGATACCCTTAAGCCGAAACTATAGTTTTCTGTATTTGGTCGGATATGCTCAGGGACTAGTTTCGGTTCTGTATAATCCATTCAGTAGAGACCCAAAAATTTCCACCAAAAAGATCCAACACCTCCCCAGATGACCGCTTGTACAAGAGCCATCACGAACCCGAGTCTAAACATATCTCTCAGATCTACATATCCAGCTGCAGCAGATCCAGACCAAGAAAAAAGTGTTTAAATGTAAATGGTCGATTAATTCACAATAACGAAAGGAGATGAAAGAAGAAAACGGACCTCCGTAATATAAAGCAGCTGGTCCACCACTATAATGTGCCAAAGCACCAGAGAGATTGTTGTTGAAAGCCAAGCAAAGTGCTGCTAGAACCCCTGGCACTCCCGCAGCGATTTGCATCGCCAAGAAAGGGGAATAGAGTGCTCCTGCGTGACCAGTCTGGCTTGCAAATAGGTAATGGATCAAGAGATAACAAGCCTGGAGAATAATAAAAGAAGCTGGCCAAGTCAGGGAGAGGGATTGTAGCAGTTTTGCCACACAATCCGACATCCAAGCAACGACACCGAGGTTCGTTAGCTGTCCAGCCATACCAATCAAAACCGCAAACCAAGTGAGCGAGTCCCAAGCTGATTTGTCACTGAGACAATCGTCCCAGTTTATGACTCCTAACAGCAGAAGCGTTGATAAACCGATCATCGCGGATACAACGCTTGCTATTCCTATTGCCTCTCTGCAAGAAATAGTTGGATGAAAATGTAGACTGGTTTTTCTTATAAAACGTAGACTGGTATCAGATCAGGACGGCTCTATAAGTAAGTTATGCTAAATCTCTAAGATGATACTCTAATGCATTTTGTTTTGCTGCAAGAAACCTTACCCGAAAACCCAAAGAGAGACGGTGAAAGCCATAGAGGCGAGCATGATCCATTCGTTTTTCGTGATGGGACCTAATCGTTCAAGCTTTTTAGCAGCTGCAGCGGGAGCTTCTGGTGTGTGTTTCAGCTCAGGAGGATAAAGCTTGTAGATGATGAGAGGAGTACAAAGAAGAGAAACAAACGCAGGAACACTCGCCACTTTAAACCAAGTGATCCATGGATTCGAGATTACAACACCAACTTCTCTGGCTAGTTTGAGACATAACAAGTTTTGTGCAGCTGATGTCAGAAGAATCGCACCAGAAGCTCCTGAACACTGTCACACAACAGAGCAACATCAAAACACCCTTAAACTAAGACGTAAGACCAAAGCTAATACAAATCACTCATCTGATTTTTTTAAAAATTGAATCTTTGAGTATCCATTGGTTTCTGTTACCTGCAATTGGGTTTGAATAAGAAAAGAACCGAGTTTTCTGGAAGAAGGGTCTCCGGGATAGCTTCCGGCGGAGAGAGAGAGAGATTTAATGACGGGCAAGAAAACGCCACCGGCTCTAGCCATGGTAGAGGGCATAATCAAACCCATAAGCATGTCACAGAAGGCAAGACCATAAGATAAACCAAGAGTGCTTTTGCCAAGGCATCTCACAAAGTAAGTAGCGATCCTGTCGCCGAGACCAGTTTTGATGAAACCACGAGCGAAGAAGAAAGAAATGGCGATAAGCCAGATGAGCTCGTTTGTAAAAGCGGCGAAAGCGGTAGAGAAAGGAAGCGTTTTTGTGACGATTGAAGCGGTTAAGCCAATGAAAGCCCAAGCACCTACTGGGAGAGGACCAAGGACGAGACCTGAGATTGTGAAGAGGAACACTGACAGTAATTGCCATCCTTGTGAGGTTACTTGTTCAGGTCTTGGGATTATGAATCTCACTATGAGACCTATTGAGACTGAGATTGCCAGAGGGATGAGCTTCGCTCCTTGCTGCTGTTGCGGCGGCGGAGAAGAAGAAGGGAGAGGTTCGGTCTGGTTCTCCGGCGAGGAAGAGGCGGTGGCGTGGAGTGTGAATCGAGTGGAGTAGATGGAGAGTGATCGGAGGGTTGGGGATGAGTGGAATGATAACGATTTGGGATGATAACGGCGGAAGTAGGGATGTGTGGCTGATGAAGAAGTGGAGACTGAGAGAGAACGGAGGAGTGCCAAACTCTCCATCGCCGGCTGAGTTCGCCGATTTAGTTGTGTTCGGCGGTGGAAGGAAATTAATATTTTATTCTTTCCTCTGTTTTTTACAATGGTTGTGTTGTATATACATTTTTTATTTATGAAAACGTTTTTAATAACGTTGTTGTTTTTTTCCTCGTTATTCATAATTGAATAACAACAACAAAACTGGTGGGGTGTACCATACGAAAACATGATCATATCATCAAGGACAACTATGAGAGTGATGCTTGTGGAGCTTAACTTATTTTCACTTTCAAGAATTTTGCTCTGAAAAGAAGAAGAAATACGATATTTCCATAAGAGAAAGAATTCGAGATTAGAGATCTGTGTATATCTATGTGGCAAAGAATTGTTTGGGTTCTCTAATTGCAAGTAGAAAAAACAAATGAAGCCTTCAAACTGAATGAGGACAACAAAGAATTGTATCCGTCTTTGCAAAAGCTTCAAGAAACAACTTCTTCTTGGGGGGGGGGGGCTCCTTAGTAGAGACCCAAAAATTTCCACCAGAAAGTTCCAACTACTCCCCAGATTATCGCATTGATCGTCGCCATCACGAATCCAATCTTGAATACATCAGGCAGATCAACATAACCCGCTGCAAGAAGATAAAAAAATGACGCAAAAGTTAAGAGATTATTAGAGCTCTGCTATGTTCTTGGATGATGATATTTAGATACCTACCTCCATAGTAGACAGCGGCTTGACCGCTACTGTAATGAGTCAAAGCACCAAAAAGATTGGTGTTGTAAGCTAAAGCAAGTGCAGCTACAATCCCCGGAACACCTGCTGCTATATTCATAGCAAGGAAAGCTGAGAAGAGCGCTCCGACATGACCCGTTTGGCTTGCAAAAAGGTAGTGAATGAAGAAGTAAGCCGCTTGGAGAAGTCCAAACGCAGCAGGCCAGCTCAATGAGAGAGATTGGAGAGCTTTGGCTACACAATCAGACATCCATGTTACAACACCGAGGTTTGTGAGCTGTCCTGCCATTCCCACCAAGACAGCAAACCAAGCTAATGTGTCCCACGCTGATTTTTCGCTTAGGCAATCGTCCCAATTGAGGACACCAAGCAGAAGAAGTATGGAGAGACCGATCATAGCAGCTACAACACTTGGTATTCCGAGGGTCTCCCTGAATATGATAATTAACCCATGTATATGCTCAGATTTTTTTTAACCAACGTTACTGATACAAATTAACATGAGAGTTATCTACGACTTTACCCGCAGATCCAAAGAGTGACAGCAAGAAGCATTGTACCGACCATGATCCATTCATTTTTAGTGACAGGGCCCATTTGCTTGAGCTTTAATGCAGCAATACCTGGAGCATCCGGTGTGTCCTTGGTTTCGGGAGGATAAAGCTTGTAGAGAATATATGGAGTACAAAGAAGTGATATGATAGCGGGTAAACTAGCGGCCTTAAACCAAGAAACCCACGGGTTTGAGATCACTACTCCAAGCTCCTCAGCTAACTTGAGACACAGCAAATTCTGAGCTGCAGCAGTCAAGAAAAGAGCACTAGAGTTCCCGGCGCACTGTCAAATATCAAAACAGAATTAGAGGAAAATTAAAAGGTTCGGTATTGATGGTAGACACTGCAGGAGACATGGCTGGAGTAAAACACATAACATCAAAGCAGCCCTCAGATTGAGACGCAAATTGGACCCCAAAAAAAATGCAAACTTTGTATCTCAACTAATCACATCACACGCAGCGAATCAAATTTCGAAATTTCGAGACAAGAAATGTGATAAGTCAACTAATGATTCAAAGCGGACTAACCTGGAACTGAGATTGAATCAGGTAAGACCCTAGTTTCCTGGAAGAAGGATCTCCCGGTTTACTTCCAGCAGAGAGCGAGAGAGACTTGATGATAGGCAAGAAAATGCCACCAGCTCTAGCGGTAGTACTAGGCATTGCAGGAGCAATCAAAGCTTCACTAAGCGTGAGACCATAAGACAAACCTAGAGTACTCTTACCAAGCCATTTGACAAAGTAAGTAGCGATCCTATCGCCGAGACCAGTTTTAACGAATCCACGAGCGAAGAAGAAAGAGATAACGATCAACCAGATGACCTCGCTTGTGAAAGCCGAGAAAGCGGCTGAGAAAGTGAGAGTCTTGGTGACGATTGAAGCGGTGAGGCCGATGAAAGCCCAAGCTCCGACTGGGAGAGGACTAAGGACGAGACCTGCGATTGTTGAGAGGAAGATCGAGAGTAGTTGCCAGCCTTGTGGTGTGACTCCTTCCGGTACAGAGACAGCGAATCGGAGGATGAGACCGACGGAGACGGAGAGAATCAGAGGGACGAGTTTTGCTCCTTGTGGCAATTGAAGAGACGGAGTTGATGGAGGAGGAGGAGGAGGAGTAGGGGGAGCGTTGTCTTGTGGTGCGGCGGCGATTCGTGTGGAGAATCTGGGAATTGGTTTGAGGAGAGGGAAGGAGAGAGGTTGAACGGAGTGAGATCGGAGGGAGATCGTTGAAGGCGGAGATCTCGAGGAGGTACGGCGGAGAAGAGAGAGACGCGAGGGATGGTGATGAGAGAGTAAAGTGGAAGTGGCGGTGGTGGAGAGAGAGTGAAGAGCGAAACTCTCCATCGCCGGCGATTAGAAAGAGAGAGACTGACGTCGAAGTGTGTGTTTCTCGCCGGTGAGTAACAACTACAGACGATGATGAGTGGATGTGATGAAAGTGAAATTAAAACTGAAATCTAAAAAAAAATAGTCTTCGGTTCTTCAATTTTAACCGGACTATTCGAACCGGAACCATATTCTATTGAACCGAATCAGTTTTTTTTTTTCTTTTTTCTTTTTCTTTTTTAAGTGCAATTACAAACTGATATCAATAAATTGGATGGATGGAACATGAAACATGACACATGAGTTAGATGGGCTTGTCTATTCCATATCAACAAATTCAATTTTTTTTTTTTTTTTTAAGTGCAATTACAAACTGATATCAATAAATTGGATGGATGGAACATGAAATATGAGTTAGATAGGCTTGTCTATTCCATATCAACAAATTCAATTATTTTTATCTTCTCTGATCCTTCTCAGTTATGACTTATGAGTTTTCTTGTTTTGTTTTTCTAGGTACTAAAAGCAACTAGTTTGGCTTTTCTTTAATTGTTGGTTAAATATAAAATGCACCTCCCGTCATCAGATTTCACCATCGTTTTCGATTCGTGTTATGACCTGTGAATACTAACAACGCATGGACAGAGTCACCGAATCCACATTTGTTAGACTATACTACTATTACATGATTAAACCGTTAAACAAATTAAAACTTATACTACTAGACTACATATACATATTTTTTTCCCCCTTGAATCACGGATACATAATGATGGATGGGGCATTCTGACCAAGAAGCGAGGATTGGAAACACATAAACAATGTGCGGTTGGTATCTCATGGGAATGGACTGCCACTCATATAATTATATTATACTTTTTTCTTATATATATTATAGTTATCACTTGTATACTATAAAATTATTGGGAGATTTGATTTGATTTGGAAATCTTGGAAGGTCCAAGCCCTTTAATTTTTTTTTTTTTTTGACATTTTCTTCATACCATAACCATACTAGCATAATAGAAGAACATGATGGGAATCCGATTCCGAGTTGTAAAGGGGAAACATGTACATATGTTTATCGAGTTATTATCATTAGCATGATCGTTAGCTAGATCACATTAGTGTAAAAACAATATAGAATGTAATATTTATGAATCAAAAGTACTGACTTAGATGAAAACGTAAATTAGTTTTCCTTTTTGTTAATCTTTACATAATATACACAACACGCACGGTAGTTACAGTAACTTATGTGTAACAAGAAAAAAAAAAAAAAAACGAAGATGAAAAAGAAAAGTCTAAAAAAGTCAGCTGCTATGAGAGATGATGGTTGGAGAAGACAAGAGAGCCAACCAAGCAACTGGGTCTTATCTCCTCCTTGCACTATATATAAAATCAAAATCCTTCCTTCTCTTCTTCATTGCACCAATTTGCGCCGCCATTTAAAAAAAGAAAAGAGCTTAGCAAATCGCTATCGTCTTATACCCATCTTCTCACATCCCCCTGCGCATCTTCCTTCACAAAAGCCTCCGATCTATCTTAATCGAAGAACTTAAGTGGGAGAGATCTTGGACTAGAAGAAATCTACCCAAAGTTTTGGATTTTTCGGTAAGGGTTTCTCTTGATAGAAAACAATGTCTTCGATCAATCTCTCTTCATCGTCTCCTTCCACCATGTCTCTTTCCCGCTCAAGGTAAGTTTTTTTCTTTCTTCAATCTTCATTGGTTAATTGATTTTTGTAAGGGGGGATATGATTAACATATTCAATTCGAATCTGCAGTTTAGATCTTAGAATTTGTAATTGCGTTTCGTTGACCTTAGAATTTGTGATTATAATTGATCGTGATTGTTTTCACAGAACGAATTGTTTGCTTCTTCACTCGTTTTGCCTTATTGATTTGTATGATTCTGGTGCAGATTGAGCCAAAGCTCTACCACATTGCTCCATGGACTACACCGTGTTAGTTTACCATCTAAAAACTTATCATCAGTTTCTATTAAAAACACTGGAAAAGTTAAAGCTGCAGTGATCTCTAGAGAAGATGATCTGCTCTCATTCACCAACGGGAACGCTCCTCTTTCAAATGAATCTCTCATTGATGATCGGACCGAAGAAGAAGAAGAGGCAAATCCTGTTTCACTTGGAACACTTGCTGCAGATTCAGCTCCTGCACCAGCCAATGGTTTTGTTGCTGAAGATGATGACTTTGAGTTGGATTTACCTACTCCAGGTTTCTCTTCTATCCCTGAGGCCATTGAAGATATACGCCAAGGAAAGGTTCGTTTTTCATTTTGCTTTGTCAAGAAGATCAGAATTTTCAATTTTTTTCTAGTTTTGTTTGGTTTTTACGCTATTGATTGATTGATTGGTTTTGGCGGTAATGTTGCAGTTTGTGGTGGTTGTGGATGATGAAGATAGAGAAAACGAAGGGGATTTGGTAATGGCTGCTCAATTAGCAACACCTGAAGCTATGGCTTTTATTGTGAAACATGGAACTGGGATAGTTTGTGTGAGCATGAAAGACGATGATCTTGAGAGATTGCACCTTCCTCTAATGGTTAATCAGAAGGAGAACGAAGAAAAGCTCTCTACTGCATTCACAGTGACTGTGGTAGGTGTTACTCTCTCTCAAAAAAGCTCCGATCTTGGTCCTTCGGGTAATTATCTAATTTCCTTGCTCGTCTTCATAGGATGCCAAACATGGTACAACAACTGGAGTATCAGCTCGTGATCGGGCCACAACGATATTGTCTCTTGCATCAAGAGACTCTAAGCCCGAGGATTTCAACCGTCCAGGTCATATTTTTCCGCTGAAGTATCGTGAAGGCGGGGTTCTGAAAAGGGCTGGACACACTGAAGCATCTGTTGATCTTACTGTTTTAGCTGGACTGGATCCTGTTGGAGTGCTTTGTGAAATTGTTGATGATGATGGTTCCATGGCCAGATTACCAAAGCTCCGTGAATTTGCAGCTGAGAATAACCTAAAAATTGTATCCATCGCAGATTTGATCAGGTAAAGGACTGTGAATTTCAAGGCTTTGTGTCTGTTATCATCTCTCTGTTTCTCTTGAAGCTAAAGATCTAAACTTTGTGTTTCTAAATAAGAACAGATATAGAAGGAAGAGCGACAAACTTGTAGAGCGTTCTTCTGCTGCTCGGATCCCGACAATGTGGGGACCTTTCACAGCTTACTGCTATAAGTCCATATTAGACGGAATAGAGCACATTGCAATGGTTAAGGTTAGAACAATGTTTAGGAACGTCCCTCGTTGTCCTATGAGATTTTTAGCTAATATCCCATTTGTCTGAAATTGCGGCAGGGTGAGATTAGTGACGGTCAAGAGATTCTCGTGAGGGTTCATTCCGAATGTCTCACAGGAGACATATTTGGGTCTGCAAGGTGCGATTGCGGGAACCAGCTAGCTCTTGCGATGCAGCAGATCGAGTCTAATGGTCGCGGTGTGTTGGTTTACCTTCGCGGACATGAAGGAAGAGGGATTGGTTTAGGACACAAGCTTCGAGCTTACAATCTGCAAGATGCTGGTCGAGACACGGTTGAAGCTAATGAGGAATTAGGACTTCCTGTTGATTCTAGAGAGTATGGGATTGGTGCACAGGTATTAACCAAGCTCGCATTACTATCCAAGAAAGAATACATGTATGTTGGGGTATTTCACTAATTCTTCTCCTTGAATATGCAGATACTGAGGGATTTAGGCGTGAGGACAATGAAGCTGATGACGAATAATCCAGCTAAATACGTTGGCCTGAAGGGATATGGATTGGCCATTGTTGGGAGAGTCCCTCTCTTAAGTCTCATCACAAAGGAGAATAAGCGATACTTGGAGACAAAGCGGACCAAGATGGGTCACATGTATGGCTTGAAGTTCAAAGGCGATGTTGTGGAGAAGATTGAGTCTGAAACTGAGTCCTAAGCTTGAAAACGAGGACGTACCGAAACGAATTAAGAAACATAGAGATATGATACTTCAAAAACGAGGAAAGAAATTGACACAGAAGACCAAGACAAAGACGTTTGATCTGTCTGAGAAACTTGATTAGATTGGCATTTGTTCTAATCTAATATTATCTGATTATTACTTTTTTCATACAATTCTTGTGAAGAAAGAGACCAGCTTTGGAGAGTGTCTGTCATCCTTTGGTTGATTACTTGTAAAAGTTTGTTTCTAACATTTAAACCGTAATAAAAATTGTGGGAGGTGTTTTAAGCCTTTTAAATTACATTCTTAATCTCAACATCACATGATCCGATTCACTCAACCGAATTTCAGGTGCAGAAGCTTGACATGATCTTGCTGCTTTGTATCCGACGATGGAGAAGCTTGAGACTTGATCCTCTGATTTACATGTTACAGACATACATCTGGAGCCGAGATGTTATGATTAGTGAAGTAAACTGCAATTAAAGGTGTAATGATTAAGAAAATAAGTTACTTAAATTTTCAGTCATATTGACGACTCTTAACAAGAAACTCCATAAAAGTCACCGCTTCCAATTCGGAAATTTCAATTCAAAGTCTTTCCAGGGTTAACATCACAAGTTACTGTTTGCCCTAAAAAGCTCCCAGGCACGGGACTCGAGACTCTCTTATGAACCATGCCTTCCGGCGCCGGTGAGACCTCTGATCGTCGGCGTCAGGGGGTGACAATCCTTCTTAACCTCTCTCGAATCTACATAAGCTTATTCCTGGTCTTTTGTTCTAACTCGAAGTCCTTTTCCCCTCAAAATCCAATTACAATTTTCCAATAAACTTTCTTCTCAAAAGGTTACTTTACCGACGGAAGAGCACATCTCTGCTCTACAAGCTCCGATCTGAATCAGATCTCGGATGCGGTCCCGCTCGTGAACCCGATGACAGAAGCCTCCCAACAGTCCAGCTGCTACTCATCTCTTATATCCGAGCAAGACTTCATCGCTAAACCGTTTGTCTCTAGATCTGGACTAGCACCGGTACCACCATTGTTTCCTTCCCACTGGTTTTCGTTGATGGCAGGAGCTTCTCTTAGACCATCAGGTGTGCCTTTTCCAGTGGGAACGCCGACGGCACACGACGAGTTCAAAAGCTGGCGGATGGTTCCCTTAGATGCTTTACCGTCGCATGTCCCTCCATTCTTGCAAAACGGCGGCGACATTTCCTCCCATCACCCACCACCAGCAACTTTATGGTTTGTTAGGATAGACCTCGCTTATCATTGTTGCCCATTAATGCCACTGTGGCCCATATCCAGGTCTGATTTCTTCATTGCTCTGCTTAGCCTTACTCAGAATCGTGTTTGCTGGATAATGGTGAGATTGGTCTCCCATTTGGTCATAGGAACACTATCCTTAGATAAGACTAGCTTATTCCTTTCTCGAAACCATATGGATAATGCACTTTACTTGTCATTGGATGCAAACCTATTGTTGAATCTATGTGGAGCTTTACCTTTCTCGAACATTATGTACTTTATTGCTTTCCAAGCCACTATTCTACTCCCTGACATTGAACCGAGTTTGAACCCTCCCAGATCCGTTATTGATAAGTCTATATCAAGCTCAACCTCTTTAGCACCCATTACCTCTGCTTGGTCAAGTCGAGTAACCCTCGGTAGCAGAACATTGGTGGCTTTAGTTTGGCTTCTTAGATATGTGTATCGAGGCCAGGAATTTAACGTTGGTCGGATGTTTGTAATGCTTAACTATAAGTATGATCCTGCCCTGACCTCGGAGTTGAAACCGTTGCTTATGCCCATTGCTCCCATTCCCCACCTATCGCCACTAGACTATAAGCTTGGTTCTGTTGATAAATCTCAAAGCCAAACCGACTACAAGCTTGGTGTGGATTTGGCTTTGAGATTCATGTGAGGGAGGACCCACCTGTTTTGTTACGGTTTGATGCCCATTCTCTGCGAACCCCGATTGTAGCTTCAGCTAGATTCATGAGGTCTGTTTCTAGAAGATTAGAAGACTTTGCTCTTATATTTTTTATCCCTCCCCTGTTGGCGAGAAGCCCTCCACCTGTTCCCTTCGTGGAACACTCTTTTACAAGCTCGACTGCGTTATCTGCTAGAGCTGTTCATGATCACCTGTTGGTCAAAGATCTCGTGAAGCTTGGCTTCAAAGACGAATCCGCATTGATTCCAGTACACTTCTCAAATATTTTAAAACTTGTTCAAGTTGAAAATCCCTTTGTTAAGCCCATAAAGCTCTTATCCTTTTGTTGCTTTGTTTGTATTATCTCTTATTGTAAGAACTCACCTCTTTTTGAGGTTTCAGCTTAAATGAAAGTTTTGGTTTGACAAAAAAAAAAAAGTCTTTCCAGGGTTATACTAAAGTTATACTAATCAGATCAAATAAAACTATAAAAGCATTCTTGTGTTAAGTAACGGAAATTTTATGTAGTCGACGATATCAAAATCAAAAATCATGTATAAAGTTTCAGTTTCTCCTTGTTTGTTTGGTCCACTTGATAATGACTTTAACAAACAAAATATTTATATTAAACAACAAATTAAAAAATACTCTCTCCATTTAATAATATAGGATGCTTTAGAGATATCTTTTCTTTCATAATATAGGATGTTTTCATGTTTCTATACAACTTTTTGATTAAGTTAATATTATTTATTATGCAGTATTGTTTCTGATTGGTTGAACTTTTAAAAAGTAAACACTTCTTAATCTGCGTGATTTTGTTAAAACATAATATATTTTGAAACGGAGGGAGTATTTAATTTTGACATTTAACTCAAACTTTAATATAAAATTGAAATAGTATAAATTATGCATTAACTTTATTTCTCCACTCAATTATATTAAAATAAATAATAAATTAGAATTGTAACTCTCATTTTTCTAAATGTAAATTTCTTTCGTTCTCTCATCCTCTTTCACTATATCTCAAATTTTTTTGTTATTGTTGTCGTATGGGTCTAAAAAGTTAATTTAAATATCATTGTAAAAACTTAATTCTAAATTTTAATTTTAGAGTTTGTATGATGTGTATATCTTACATTGTTTTTTATTTTCTGTTTTAAAATATTTATCTTCATTATCTATTTTAGATTAGCATTTTATAAATCATTATTTTTCATACTCTTCTACAATATTCACCACACAATAAGGTCATGAAGTTGAAAAGATTCATCTCTAATTCTCTATTATGTACTATAATTATCTCACATATTCATGCATAATTTTTAATAATTTATAATTATCCATTTATGAAGTCTATTTTGTTTTGTAAAATCTATAAACTCTATTCATAAAGTCTAGTTTGTTTTGTGATCCAGTAGATAAATATGTAAAGATCAACATAGTATTTATATTATTTAAGATTTGAGGTTTTTGTAAACAAAAAGAACTTAGTTAAAAAATATTGATCTTTTGATTTAAGCAAAATGAAGAAATGATTCCAAAAAGAAATCATGTTTAAGTGGAACTGAAATATAGAAAATAATATAATTTTAAAAATACCATTTGACTAAATCCTCTAAAGATAAAACCATTAGTATGAAATCTAGCATCATAAATTAAATTGATAAGTGAAAAACCAAAAGTATAGTTATTCTTGGGGTTTTAAAAAATATTTAGATTGAAGTTCATATAATTTTATAAGAAAACTAATTTAGTTTGTCACTTCATAAGTTATATTATCAATTTGAATATTATGTGTGAGTGTTGAGTTTATATCAACAAAACAATCAAATCATGTGTAAGTTTAAATTTTGATTGAGCCATTTGGTATTCCTTTCTTTTAAGTCAAAAATAGATTAAATTATTTATATATAATTAACTCACTTTTAAAGACATGTAACTACATTTGACTCAAATGTAACTCCTATCCAATAATCTTATATTCATTCCTCCAACTAATCTATTTAGCTTTGAAGAAAAAATGTTTTTTTTTTGTTGTTAAATTTTAATATTTTTTAATTATTTTGGTTAGCTAAACTCATAGATATATATATATATATATATATTGCTTTAAACTTTGAAATGAGGAATATTTTTTACATAATAATTTTATACGTAGTTACTAAATTTTTTGATAATTTTATTTGATTCAATTTTACTATACTACAATCTTATATTTACAATGTCAGTAAAAAAAACTCTTTAAATCAATGTTTAACCTCTATAAAACATGATAAACATAGATTCTCTCATATTAGGAAAATGTTTAAATTTCTATATTATTATTTATATTAATATAGCTTATCAATTTGTAATAATTTTTTGTAATATTTGTTAATTTTTTGTTATATAGGAAAACTTATATATTTTAAATTTTGTATAATAAATAACATACCAAAAAAAATGCTGATAGGAGTGTTATTTTAAGAAATTGCTATAAGAAATTTGAGATTCATATTTTAGTAGAAAAAATATATTTCTTCGATTATGTTATTGTTAATAAAAAATAATATTTTAATTTAAGAAAATTTTTTGAAATAATAATAAAAACTATTATGCATTTAACCACATATTATATGGACTAATTACTTAATTAATATAAATCTAAAATTATCTAGATGAGTAGAAATGTAAAATCATTAAATTTATAACATATTAAAAAAAAAAAAAAAAAGGAAAAGTATAAAAAGAAAAGAAGAAAGACAGAGTGGACCATGTGTCCGCGTGGAACCAAAGCTTCCAAATAACTCGACCGTTTCAGAAGATAATAAAAATGAATAATTTTATCGTCAGGACACAACACAACGCAACACAACGGTCATGTTACACAATCACGCGTCAATAAGACCGAACACGTGTACGCTTGTGATTGAGTAACAAACAGCTGTCAGAGAGCCGTTAGCGCCGTAGTCAAGGGAGAAGGTTTGAGCCAACCGCGTTCTCTTTTTTCCTTCTGATTAGTCTTTTGTCCCCACCACCCTTTATGGGCTTTTTTTTTTTTTTAATTCTGTAGCATATAATATCTCATCCGTTCGATTTTAAGTCGGTCCTCGTTTTATCATATCAACGGTCAAGATTACATCATACACCTTAAAACAGTGCACCCTAATTCTTCTTTCTCTATATAAACAACCCTCCTCGTCTCCGAGTTTCGTACAAACTACAAAGCAAAGGCAAAAACCAAAACCCAGCTTAAACTCGAATCTCTCTCTCTCTCTCTCTCTCTTTTTATAAACAATGGCTTTCTCTAAATCTCTAGGGTTTGTTATCCTCGCCGCTCTTTTGATCTCTTTCACGGTTGCTCAATCTCCTACTCCAGCTCCAGCTCCATCTCACGGCAGAGGAAGACGGATCTCTTCGCCAGCTCCTTCTCCTAAGAAGGCCACTACTCCTTCCCCTAAGGTTTCGCCTACTCCTTCTCCAACGCCTTCCGCATTGACTCCAGATTCATCCGCTTCGCCTCCATCTCCTCCTTCGGCTGATTCTCCTATCTCTGAGTCGCCGGAGGCTTTATCTCCCTCTGCGATCCCCGATTCTCCCACTGAAGCTCCTGGTCCTTCTCAGGGCGCCGCCGTTTCCAACACTTACGGTGTCTTCGGATCTGTGGCCGTTATGTTAACCGCTGCCGTTTTGGTTATCTAGAAGCTTCTTTTCTTATTTTATTATTTATTTTATTTATTCTAAGATATATATTACCTTCTTATTTTGAGTTTTTGCTTAGAGATGATTCCTTTTTTTTTATATTTAGAATATTTTCTTTGTTTCCTATGAGCGTTGTATCTATCTACATCCAATATTTATTTTATCTATGATTATTTTATCAGATTTTCTTATAGAAATGTAATATTTTATTCAGCTACAAATAGAATTCTGAATAATGAATTCTAAAATATTTTATGAATATGAAGAAAAAATACGGTAAACGAAATCATAATCATGAATAAAATGTTAAAAGGAAAGCAAGGCAACATGCCTAAATCATGCCACCCTCGGAGGTCGAGCGAAGAGAGTCTCTCATTAGAGAGCCGTCTCCATCGCCGATTATAGTGGACTTCAAGAAAGACGATGTTGAGGACTTTCTCGACGATGTCGAGAGAGACGCAATGGAATGGAAGAAAAACAATGAGGATCTAGCAAAGGTGGATCTAGATTGGACAGAGGAAGAGGCGGTGGCGTCGGGCTGGGATCCATCCGCTTTATATATGGAGGAAGATGATTTGCTGGGCATTCCGATGTTGAAATTTACGATGTGTGGTTACATGTGGAAACTAAGGACGCTAGTAAAGCGAATTTCAGCCATTTCTCATTGTTTATCTACTGGGTCATTGGCGTTTGCTCTCCACTCAGAAAAATCAATATTGGAAGTACGTCGAAACCTTTTTCAAGTGTTTTCTCAGGTTCATAAAGAGTTGGGCAATACAATACCCTCCCTAAGTGTCCTTTCAGGTTCTTATCCTTCAAGACTCTCGTCTTGTCCAACGTGTTACCACCCTTTTCAGGGACCTTTGGTGTACGTACGGAATCCAAATACCGAGTTCGTTCTTTTGCAACGTCAACGGGTATCAAAATGGCTGACTATGTGGCAGTGGTCGGTCATCCTTCACTACGAGCGGCCTCCCTCTGTGGGGCAACTCTTTATCTTCAGGACTTGTTGTCCCCTTCTTTTATCTTCTCAATGTTATGGTTTCAAGCCAAGCCTTAGAGCTTGTTTGTTGTATGGTTTAAGATTATTGATTGTAGTTTATTTTATCCTTATGTGTAAGTTTATTGGTGTGTAAGTTTATTGGTGTATTTGGCTCCTTTTCAAAGGAAGCTTGTAAACCTTTAATATAATATAATGGAGTCCTTCAGGAAAAAAAAAAAAATGCCTAAATCAATTGTCAGAATATTTATGTATATATGTGTTTTACTAGTCAACCTGGCTAAGCCCAACTAGTAACTAAAGTAAAGCAATCTACAAGACTACAACTACATAGATACAAGTTGCAATATTTACAAGAAAAGTGTAACCTTACTTGACAAATACTTATATGGTAACATGCCTAAATTGATTGTCCAAATATTTTTGTATACATAATACTGTTCAGCCTAGCCTTCTAAAAGAAAATAGCCCAACGACCATATAAATAGGGCCTTGACAGACCTTGATTGACATTTTAATTGAATAATTTGTAATTGAGGTCCGTATAACACACTATGACAAAGACAGAGTAATACACATTCCACAGTTGTACATTCTAACCAAACAGACTACTTCTCTTTTTAGTTTCAGAAAACTGCATTATAAAACCTTCGTCTATCCAATGTTTCTTGTGGGATAATAAGACTCCGTAACAAAATTGACCAGGTTCTATCATTTGGAACAAAACCATCTTCTATACCTTCATCCAGAAGCAAGGAAGCATCATAAACAAAACCTCCTTTGCACAACCAACTCATCAAGGTGTTGTACGTCACCGTATCAGGCGTTATTCCTTCAGCCTGAAGCTTCTTAAACATTGCCACACCATCTTCGATCCTACCTGCCCTACACAGACCGTTTATCAGACTGTTATACGTCACAATGTCTGGTGTCGATCCTCTCAGAACCATCTCTTTCTGAAATTCAACCGCTTCTTCTACCATCCCGCTTCTGCAGATCCCGTTTATTAGTATGTTGCAGGAGATGCTGCTCGGTACTAGCCCATCACTTAACATCTTTTCAAACAAGCTTCTCGCTTTATCCACCTCCCCGGCCCTGCACAGCCCTTTTATCAGACTATTGTAGGTGATCTCATCAAGTGGGGATCCTTGGAAAACCATCTCGTTGACAAGTTTACGAGCTTCTTTGATTTCGCCTCTTCTGAGAAACGCGTTGATCAGCGTGTTGTAAGTAACAGTGTTGGCAACAACACCTTCAGATATCATGTCTCTATGTAACCATAAGGCATGCTCTATTTCATCGACCTCACAGAGTCCAGATATCAGCGAGTTAAATGTATACACATCGGGTTTACAGCCTTTTCTTGGCATCTCTCTGAATATCTCTATGGCCTCGGTCATTCGACGTTCCTTGCAGAAAGCAGATATCAAACAGTTATAACCAACAGTGTTGAGTTTCAGTCCATCGGCAGACATGTCATTCATAACATTGTAGGCTTCATCTATCTTTCCTAACTTACAGAAACCATCAACTAAAATTGTATAAGAGTAGACGTTAGGCTTACATCCTTTATTCCTCATATCGCGAAGAACTTCCAGAGCTACACCCACAAGACCCCTCTTCCAATATCCATGGATCAGTGAGTTAAACGTGCAGACATCAGGAACGATACCATAAGACGTTACCATATCTGAGAAAATACCTTTAGCATCATCAAGTCTTCCGTGAGTCACAAACCCGTGAATAAGAGTGTTGAAGATCAGAACATTTGGCTTGGGGACTCTGAAAAAAAGATCCTTTGCAGCATCAACACGACCAATCTTACAAAGTCCATTCATCAAATAACCGTAAGTTATATCATCAGGAGCAAACCCTCTGATCAGCATCCGGTTCACCATTTTAGCAGCTTCGTTAATCCGATCAAACTTACAAAGACCAAGGATAACATCATTAAACGTCTCAGCATCAGGGTTACAACCCATCAGAAACATCTCCTCAAGAAGCTGAAGCGATTCGTTCACTCTATTACACTTTGATAACGAATGTATAAGAGTCTGATAAATCACAGAGTTTGGGACACAGCCATGCTTCGTCATGTCCCTAAGCAGAGACAGAGCAGAATCAACCTCATTAACAGCACACAAAGCTTTCATCACAACACCAAATGTGAAAAGCGTTGGAGGGATTTTTCGGCTAAGCATATCGTAGAACACATTAGCTGCAACTTTATGACAATGACCAGCAACCAAAATCTCCAAGACAACATTGTAAGATTTAAAAGTGGGTTCACAGGAATACACATTCCTCATCTCCAGCATCAGTCTCGTGGTTTGTCCAGGGAACCCAGCTTTTTCGTAATCTCTCATAATCGAAATGAAAAGAGATTCTCTAAAAACGATTCCTTCATCTTTCATCTGCATCAACAACCTATCAATCGTCTTAAACTCACCGTTCGCACCGAGCTTACCTATAAGAACTTGGTACACATCGAAGGAGTGACGATAACCCTTTTGAGAACCGCTCCACGAGAACAACTCCATTGATGTAGAAACGTCGAGAGGTAACTCAAGTAGCTTACAGAGCTGAAAAGGAGTGATCTTGTGGATTGAATTCCTGAGAGATTCGAGATCGAATGGTTTAAGAAGCTTCTCCCATTCGTTGGGTGAATCGGAACCACCGTTCCCCGATGAACCGCCGCCATCGTCAGCGCCGCCGCAGAATGTAGATGAGAGAACCGTGTAATAGGAGATTCTCAGAAAAGACTGTGATCTTCTGCTCGCATTTAGAGCAAGCTTTGATCTTGTTAGCATAACCATAAACGCCACATTAATCTCTCTGAGAGACTCTCTCAGGTTCCGTTCCGATGAGAGATGAGAAGAAACTTCAGAACACTTGTTATGACCAATGTACCCTTATAGACTCTGAAACCTTCTAACTGAGTTGGAGGGTTCGACTATTTTTCTTAAAATCCTGACCGTTAGATTTTATCAGAAACCGTTTCTATCAGCCGTCGGATGAGTAGAGCCGGTCCGATTGGAACCGACAATTTTACTTGTAACTACATATGAAGGCGATGTGGCACCTTTTTTTTTTCATCACCACTACTACCATCATCAATCATGCATTTTTTTTGTTTATGTAATGCCAATAAATGTGTGGGTATACAATATAGTAAGTAGGATCACATTATTACTTTGTGTATTAAAAGAAAAAAGAAAACATATTGAGCTTATATGTTTTAACCCTTCGTAACAACAATCCAATCAATATGTGGCCATTTTATAATTATGGCCATGGGTTATATGTGGAGGTAAGAGTTATAACGTGGTGATTGGATTGATTCTTGAATATGATATTCAATCATATGATCATATGGCAATGTTTCTTGATAGTACTATCATACTATGTGATTGAAAACACTTTAAAACAAAAATATAGTAATAACTAAAGATAATTAGTGTTATATTAAAAAAACGTGCTTCAATCATTCTAATCTAACTACTCGGAAAAACAATGAATCGAAACTGACTAATTTGATAGTATTTGTACCAAATGAATTACAATTATATATTTTATATTGATCACACTAATAATATCTAACACATCAACAACTTCCCATTCAAAAAATGCTAAGTTAATTTGATGAAAATCATGGCTCTATCTACATATAGTCGCAGTGAGAAGGATTGCTACTAAATTTACATAGCTGACATTCTTATGGACCACTTCTTCTATCTCTATCTCCCCATTTATGTATGTATGAACAACCTTTGTTTTTAATGCTCTCTTTTAATTTTCCTCTAACTTTTCCTTCCATTTATTTTTTATCATCAACCAACAACCATTGTAAATTATTGTGAATACAACTTGTATGAACATCATATATTTATCTCGTCAAGTAATATCTAAAGTAATAAATTCTCAAAATTGATAGTATAGTATGATGGTAATCCCGTAAATACGATACCAATATCACGACTACATACAAAAGTCACTTACGTGTATGTCTTAACTTTACTTTTGTAAACCGTAAACAACTGTTTTAGCTAACCACATTCAAACACATGAACATTAGGGACAGAGAGGAATAATTTGAAAGAAAATGAGAGGAGATATATGCAAAAATTGAGAAGAAAAAATGGGAAATGGACCCATAAGAGAAGCCTCAAAGAGGAAAAGGAAACAAAGTTAAATGCATTGGACATAGAGAGGATTCAACATTATCAAAAAACAGACAGGCAAAGAAGAAGGAAGGAGCCTTTGTCATAGTTAATGACACTCACTCCCCAACTTGTGTCCCTCCCATTTGTTTTTTTTGTTTTGCTTTTTCTTTTGTTTCCTCCTCTTAACCAACTCATATCTTCACTGAAAAATAACATATTGCAACTGTAATCTAATAATGTTATGTAAAATCTAAAAGAAGACAGATAGAAAATCTTGAATTATATGATAAGAATGGGCAAAAAATATATTACTAAATGAAAGTTCAAACAAATTATGATAATTGAGAAGCAGGGAGTTTAAGCCCATTACTTCACAGCCTGTAGATATATGAGTGACTTTGGTTTTGATAATCTCTCTGAGAAAATAGACTATTCAGAGAAAACTCCAATTCTCCAAGCATCCCATGTGGGGATAATATCTCCTCTCTATTCTCTCTCTCTCTCTCTCTCTCTCTCTCTCTCTCTCTTTCATCTTTATAATCAAAACTAATCAATCTCTTCAACTCTTGGAACAGTTGGTTTCACTTTGATCTTCTCATCCTCTCTACATCCTCTCTTGTTTCCAACTACAGAGAGTAAATTTTGTGAATGATGTGGGAATCTGAGAGCGACGGCGGGGTTGGGGTTGGAGGAGGAGGAGGAGGAAGAGAGTATGGAGGTGATGGAGTTTTGAGTTCTAACAAGCATGGTGGTGTCAAGACTGACGGGTTTGAGCTTAGAGGCCAATCTTGGTAACACTTTCACTACAGTCACTGCAAAACAACATGTTTCCTTGTTAAGCAAGTTAATATTTTATATCAAAAACTTTTGCTTTTGATTTAGGTTTGTAGCTACGGATATCCCCAGCGATCTTCTGGTTAAAATCGGTGACATAAACTTCCACCTACACAAGGTAAATTCATGTTCTTGAGTCATCATCAATATTATAAAGTTGGAACTTCAGAATTTTTTTTTATGGATTTTAAGTGTTTTATGTTTCATTACTTCAGTATCCGTTGCTGTCACGTAGCGGGAAGATGAACAGATTGATCTACGAGTCACGAGATCCTGACCCGAAGATCCTGATTCTTGATGATCTACCCGGAGGACCAGAAGCGTTTGAGCTTGCATCCAAATTCTGCTATGGAGTTCCCGTGGATCTCACGGCAACTAACATATCAGGATTACGTTGTGCAGCAGAGTATCTTGAGATGACAGAGGATCTTGAGGAAGGTAATCTAATCTTCAAGACAGAAGCTTTCCTCAGCTATGTGGTTCTGTCTTCATGGAGAGACTCGATCTTGGTCCTAAAGAGCTGTGAGAAGCTCTCACCTTGGGCTGAGAATCTTCAGATTGTAAGGAGGTGTAGTGAATCTATTGCTTGGAAAGCTTGTAGTAACCCAAAAGGTATTAGATGGGCTTACACAGGGAAAACTCCATCTCCATCAACCACAAATTTCGCAAGTTCTAGTCCGAGATGGAACGAATCAAAGGATTCAAGTTTTTACTGTAGCCCGAGTAGGAACAACACTAATAACAACCAACCTGTTCCTCCAGATTGGTGGTTCGAAGATGTCTCTATCTTAAGAATCGATCATTTCGTTCGTGTAATCACAGCAATCAAGGTGCGTACTGTACATGGATTAAATTCTCACAAACACTTGATGTGCATATATCTCAATCCTCCAACTCTGGCGCTTGAAACAGGTGAAAGGTATGAGATTTGAACTCCTCGGAGCTGTAATAATGCATTACGCCGGAAAATGGCTTCCGGGTTTAATTAAAGAAGGAGGAGTTGCAGTAGCTCCAGCCACCATTGGAGGAGGATTAGGTTTAGGAGGAGACGAAATGAGTGTAAGCTGTGGAAGCAACAGCAGCGGAGGAAGCTCCGGTGCAGATTGGAAAGGAGGTCTACACATGGTTCTCTCCGCCGGAAAAACAAACGGACATCAAGATTCAGTCGCTTGTCTCGCCGGACTCGGAATAAGCCCAAAAGACCAACGCATGATCGTCGAATCCTTAATCAGCATAATCCCACCACAGAAAGATTCAGTCTCTTGTAGCTTCCTCCTCCGTTTACTCAGAGCAGCCAACATGCTCAAAGTAGCACCGGCGCTGATCACGGAGCTCGAGAAACGTGTAGGGATGCAATTCGAACAAGCGACGCTTCAAGATCTTTTGATTCCTGGTTACAACAACAAAGGAGAGACAACAATGTACGATGTTGATCTTGTTCAGAGATTGCTTGAACATTTTCTTGTTCAAGAACAGACAGAAGGGTCGAGTCCGAGTCGAATGTCGCCGTCGCCGTCGCAGTCTATGTACGCCGACGCCGGGATCCCGAGAGGGAATAGTAATGGTGGTAGTAGTAATACTCAGAACGCGAAGATGAGAGTTGCGAGGCTTGTGGATAGTTATCTTACAGAAGTTGCTACAGATCGGAATCTGCCGTTGACCAAGTTTCAGGTTTTGGCTGAGGCGTTGCCTGAATCTGCTCGGACTTGTGACGATGGACTCTACAGAGCTATCGATTCATATCTCAAGGTATATATATGAAAGGTCATTTTGGTCAATTCTATAACTTTTATGTTAATAAGATCAAAATTGTAATTTTGGTATTTGTTGTAATAGGCGCATCCGACATTGTCGGAGCACGAGAGGAAACGGCTGTGCCGAGTGATGGACTGTCAAAAGCTATCAATGGATGCGTGTATGCACGCGGCTCAGAACGAGAGGTTGCCATTGCGAGTGGTGGTTCAAGTTCTATTCTCGGAGCAAGTCAAAATAAGCAATGCCTTGGCCAACACATCACTCAAGGAGTCAACCACGTTAGGAGAAGCAATGGGTACATATCAACCAATGATCCCAAATCGCAAGACATTGATTGACGCAACACCACAATCGTTTCAGGCAAGTAAGAGAAAAGACTCATCACGATTCCAAACAAAATCCATGTTTTTTTTTAATTATGTTGTAACTTTGAAAACAGGAAGGGTGGGCTGCGGCTAAGAAGGATATTAACACTTTGAAATTCGAGTTAGAGACGGTGAAGACTAAGTACGTTGAGCTTCAGAACGAGATGGAAGTGATGCAAAGACAGTTTGAGAAGACGGGGAAAGTGAAGAACACACCGTCTTCTTCCGGGTGGACTAGTGGTTGGAAGAAGCTAAGTAAACTTACTAAGATGAGTGGACATGAGAGTCATGACATGTCCTCCGGGGGAGAACAAGCTGGTGTTGATCATCAACCCACCAGGAAACCAAGACGATGGAGGAACTCAATTTCTTGAAGTGATGGGTTTTGTATCTTGTTGATTTTGATTCTTTGGAAAGAAAAAGCTTTTGTTTGGTCCTAATTTGTTATGCTTATTGGTTTCTAATATGGAATAAGTGACATCAAAGATTCAATTTTTATGAAACTCAAAGGTTTATTACAAAATCATTTGCGAATACAACAAAACAGACACAGTAACATGTGGGTTGAAGCAAAATGACAAAGGCATAGTTTGCATTATTACAGACATTAAAATTAATGACATGAACATACATCTTCATAAAAACATGGACCCATTTAGTCATGATATGGACAAAAGAGAGTGTGGGTCAGAGATATTTTTATTACCTTAGGGGGGAGGGAGATTCATAGACCACGCGAGTTTGAGAGATGAGACTTTGAAGTTTGAATATTACCTTTTGATTTCACCATCCACACTCAGCCAAAAAAGATAATCATTGTCGATCAATGACCATGACGACTTTGGCTTTTCTTTCCACAGAGAGAGAGAAGAAGAAAGTGACCTCTTTTCTTCTTTTAACTTTTTGAAATTGCAGAAGCATATATACTTAAAGTAGTCCACTATATACAGCTAAAAAAGCTGGTGCAGAGGATACGTACCTAAAAACCACTTCACACGTTTTAACTCGTGAGAATCTTCAAGCCTTATCTGTCTGCAGATTTCTTGTTCCCCATGTTGTCTCTTTAACCAACAAGATTGGTGGCTTGTGAGTGGTGGGAGCTTTGGTTCTTAACCTCTGTCGAGATTAAGTCTCGTTTCAGCAACTTTAGGTAATCAATTGCTTCGTCCAGAAGTAAGAGAGCTTCGTTTCCTTTTGCACCGGGGACTATGCTCTCGAGTATTTTCAGAGCTGTACGAATCTTGTCTTTCTTCGACTGCTCGCTGCTCAGACCAGAACCACTGTCTTCCTTGGTCGAGATGTTTTTTGATTCAGGGAGATTTTTATCCTTGTGAAAGGACGACCCATTGAGTTTTGTGGAACTCTTAGTGCCCACAAATGATGATGACTCACTGATTTTGTTATCCTTATCCAGTAGTTTCTGCCTTTTACAAGGACCATCGATTTCATCCAATTCCCTTTTGTTGCAAAGATAAGGAGAGTGACCAGTGCTCATTACTTCATCATCACTCTCACTCTCACAATCATCATCATAATCATCATCAGAGTATAGCAATGCATTGATCTCCTCAGTGTCTTCATGCATTTCTGACTCTTTTCCATTTGAATGGTTCTCATCAAACTCTTCATTATCTTCCCTGAAAGCTTTCTCTAGACCGTGTAACTCAGAGAGTTTGACTGGTTCTGCAGCCCCGTGAGATGGAAACCGTAGAGGAAATGGACAGCGTAATAGACGAGTCTGATTTCCTGACTGATCGAATATCATAAGTCTTTTCTGAGAAGACTCTAATGCTCCATGTGGAGTAGTAGTAGTAGCAGCAGCAGCAGCGCACCAAGACCGCATGTCAGACCGTGAGAATCGTTTTCCAAAAGACTCCTTATCATGACTGCACAGTAAAGACTGGAATGGCGGTGGCTGCAAACAGCGAGCCTGAAGCTCAGCTGCGTATAGTATCCCAAGCTCAGGGAGAGGAATTCTAGGATGGACAGACCGAACTCCTATATCCTCAAAGCAATTTTGACTTAAGCCCAGAGGCAAATCCCTTTGCCTTGTATCTAGAGGCATGCTCTTGCAGATTAACTCAAGGGAACTTGTAGAAAGTACTACACTGCAGGACAAAGAAGAAGCAAAAATCAGCTCAAGAAAGATAAAGTTAACAGTTTTTATAAGAGGAGTAACGAGGAAGAATTAGCATACCGACTGTTAAGTTGCTCAGTTAAGTGAATGCAGTACTTCTTGTGCCCTTTTTGAAAAGATAGTAAAAGAAAGACGAACGAACAAAAAAACTCAGGTTGAAAAAATATGGCGAAGAATCACGAACCAACTACGTGACTGGTTTAAGTAGAAGTCTGAAGTATTCAGCCTGTAACACACACAACAAAAAATGGCAGACAGTGTTAAAGGACCAAAACTATAAGCCAAAAAGTGTGATGAATGAGAGAGCATTGTTGTATGGTACAAACCTGGCAATTATCCATCGGTTGATAGCATTCAATAACTCTCACTACAATAGTTGATTTGTTAGCGTTTCCTGTCTCGTACTTCAATGCTCGAAATCTTGTCTTACCAGGTGATTGACAAACCATAACTCCGAGGAAATCTTGAATGAAAAAAAAAAGTAGACAGAACACCAAACCGAAGGAGGAAACTTTTTTGTTGTGGAAGGGAAGTGAGCTTTTTTGTCTAGCTGATTCTTTGTTCACAATGGTATACGTAGAAATGTTGGGATCCCATTTTCAAAAGCGTTTGTAGGAAAACGAAGGGAAGATGAATAAGAAAGAAGAGAGGACTTGACTCTTGAAGGGTTGGGTTCAGAGGTTGAAACAATTTACAGAATCACACGGCAATATAGATTCAAGCTCAAAACTTTACGGTATACGGCAATACACATGCTGTTTGTATTCAATCTACTTTAGTATCTCTGCAAAATCGAAGGAAGCATCTCATCAACAACACCACAAATGTGCTAAATCCAGAGATTCACAACAGTAAAGGACAGAGATTTATATGTATCTGATGAGAAATATAGCCCCTAATTCACATCCAGTAAACTAGCAAGCAGAGTGTATTCATCAAGGCTTCAATCCAAGCAAAGTTACGCTACGTTTTTACTAATGCAACTCAGTATATACACAAATCACAATGTTCTAAGCTAGAATCAGAGTTAAATTACAGAACTTTTCCCATTTCACTTAAGATGTACAAACAGAGAAAACACTGATACAGACTATAACAGTGGAGAAAGATTGAATTTTGATACCTTACAAAGGATGAAAGGAACGATCTTTCGCTCAGATCCGGATAAAACGATGAGACTCTCTTTTTTTTTTTTTTTTTTTTTTTGAGCTGAATCAATGGAAAAGCGAAGGGATAAGAAGAGAGAGAGAGAGATGAAAGTGACCAACGAGCAATAATCTGTAAACCGTTATCCTTTTCTATACTATCTTTTCTCTAAAGAGCTGAGTGGCTACAAGAGTAACAAGGCTTTATAAAAAACAATTATGACGTTTTTACCCTTTTCTATACTATATTTTACTAAATCACCCCTCATCTTGTGCATTATACAAGTTTTTTTGGTTTGGTTCGGTATCTAGTCAATTTTTTAGAAATATATTTATATTTAAATTTACTTTATACTGTATTTCTTAGTATAAATTGAATTAATATACGCAAAAGGTTACATATTTTGAGTTGTAAAATTGGAATTTCTAACATTTAGAGAAAATAAAAGAAAAAAAGATACAAATAATGTTAACTTGGAAATTAATCTTGTACTTTAAAACGGTGGCAAATATTTATTGTGCTTTGCTTGAAAGAAATGGGACAAGGGGGCCGAACTTGTATATGCGTAATTATGGTATTTATGATGACAAAGTCTCACGGTCCATAATTTCAGGTTATACTCTATGGTTTAATAATAGTATATATTTTGTTCCTAACCAGTATAATTCTTTTTTTATTAATATACTTTCTTGATTATTCGTTAAAGTAAAAGTCCATACGTTTTCTCTTATTTTATTTTAAAAGCTAAGTTAGTGAAAGTGTGGTCGAGCTTTTATCCTTGATTAATTTCTAAATAAATACTATTTTCAGGTTACTACTCCATCTTTAATTTAATTGAAAGCTAAGTTAGTGAAAGTGTGCTCAAGCTCATCCTTAATTATAGTATCTTAAAATACATTTGTTCAGGTGCGTGTTGTGTTTTCAAACACCCATTGTGGCGGAAAAGAATTAAAGCTAACCACCCTTATTATTATTATTTAATTTTAATTGACTATTAAGCATCTAGCTTATACAACGCCAAAATTAGCTCAATACTTTTGTATATATAATATATATATTATGTAGAATCCATTTCTTTAAAATAATAATATCATTAAAAAGTCTTTATGTGATTGGGGGATGTGGGTGAAAAGAAAAAGAAAAGTAAAAAAGGAATGAAAATGAAAATGAAGAAAAGAAAAAGAAGAAGAAGAAAGTGAGAATAAGTGATGATTAAAGAAATGCACGGGAATTTTAAGTGCTTAATTACCCGCACGACTTCTCTCTCTCTCTCTCTCTCTCTCGCCATTTCTCTCTTTTTCTTTCTTTTTTTTTTTTTTTTTTTTTTTGGCTCAACTTCAACTTTAAATTAACCAAACAGACAAATCAAATGTTTACAACTGATCTGCAATCACATTAGAATTAATCCAACAAGGCATAATAGAAAAAAGCTTAGGAACGTAATTCGTGAAAGAATGGGCCTCCTTAGCAGTTCTATCAGCCACCATATTTCCATTTCTGAGGGTGAAAACCACTTTTGTTTCTTCAAAAAGATGGTTAAGGTGTCGAATGTCTTGGATAATTGGATCAATATGAGGTACGTCTGTGCCCTGGTTGATGATCGACACCAGCTGCTGCGAGTCTGATTCAAAAATTACTTTCTTGTACTTGAATCGAGATATTGAAAGGACTGCCCACCTCAGAGCTTCAAGCTCTGCTTCCAATACTGATTTGGTTCTGGGTATAAATTACTTTCTTTCTTTTGTTTAACTTAAAAATATGTTCTCTCTGAAATAAAGTTCTTTACTTTCGTCTTTTTCTTCCTTTGATTTGATTTTCATAATAGTATTTATACTGTGTTAGAGAGAATTTATACAAGTGCTCATTTCAAATTTCATTATTTTAGAATATACTTATTACAATCTAATTTGCTTTGAGACCATTTTTGTTTTGGATCTGATACTTTTGAAAACTATTTATTATTTTAAAGCATATAGAAATTTGAGATTGATATTTTAGTTTTTTTATTTTTTTTCTGCTTTTTTTATTTAGCATTTTGATTGAATAAATACAATCTAATATATTCACCAAATCATATACTCCCTCTGATTTTTTTTAATTGTCGTATAAGATTTTTGCACAAAAATTAAAAAAAAATATTAAACTTTATGTTTTGTCCTTTATTAATATATTTCATAATTTTTTCATTAGTTAAAACTTTAAAACAGCAGGAATAATCATCAAACATCTGCATTGAAAATCTAAAACAGCAGGAATAATCATCAAACATCTGCATTATGAAACAAAAATTAAATCTCAGAACGACAATTAAATTTAAACGGAGGGAGTACTAGTTAAAATCTCTTTTTCTTGGAGTAATTCAATTTATCCTCACTCAAAGCATACACATGAATTACTACAACATAATTAGAATTAGAATCATCCTTTAGCACCCACACTTAAATAGTTAGAAAAATGTAAAGAGGACACACAACAATAATCACATATTCCATAAACAGCAGTAATACAAACATTCGATTGAAACACAAAGACGGGTATTTTATTGAGATAAAACGTTGTCCAAGAGTTTTTAGCAAAGAGCAATGACATCATAAAGTTTGTTTCATCAAGATCACAGATGCAATAAAGATAAAAAAGGGTTGTCACCTCTTCATAATTTTAACATTCAAGTATAGATTAATAATCTTCCCACAGTTTATTGAGCCGGGGGGAGATCATCACTCCACGCTCAGAACTTCGATTTCAAAGTCGAGAACCGAGTTTGGCTGGATTCCCCATGCCGGAAACCCACCAGCGCCGTATGCGTAATCCGGTGTGCACTGCAGAAACAGATCAAAACCGCAAGCCAAAGATGTTAGAAACACACGAAATATATATATACACGACACACACACAAATGACTTCTATATACTATTGCAATCTCTAAGTGAGCTTATCGTCAGAAACAAACATGCTTCAACATTAGACATAAAGCTTAGAATCCATAACATGAAGATCTTAAGAACTTAGGAAAGAGGAACATGATGGGAGAAGCGGTATACATACCCGCAAGCGAGCAACCTCTCCAATCTGCATTCCAATAACGCCTTCATCCCATCCTGTAAGCAAAATATTAAAAAGTTGGAATCACATTATCTTCTCCAGAAAGGTATACCATATGATATGATCAACAATGAAACAGAGTAAATAAGGTATACCTTTGATCACGGAACCTTTACCGATTTGGAACGAGAAAGGTTTTTGCCCCTCATCCTTTGTACTATATCATCATAATACCAAAGAGCAAAAAACACAAAATTAGGCTAATCTTATACCAAAAAGCAAAACACAATAAGCAACTAGTGTGTGGAACGATGATAAGAACAAGTAAACGTAATTCTCTGTTTACTGATCCTTGAATCAAGGATTACAATGAAGAATCATTTACCTCCAGAACTTCTGGGAGAGATCACCACCTTTCCCTGAAAGAGACAAAGAGAGATAAGGTTCTTAGAAGATTCTCCATTAAACCTAAAAGCAGAGATCGCAAAAACAAACAAGATTTACAGATTAAGTATGACCTAAAAGGGTTACTCACTCCGTCACATCGCCGACAAGGAGAAGAGTACATAAACCCTAAATTAAATCCAAATTCACAACAGATAAAACAAACAAAACAGGTGAATTTACCAACCACATCTCACATCAGATTAATTAGCTCTTTCACCTAAGCAGATTTGTGTATAGATCGATTATATTTTTTGGTGACCATGGAAATATACAAAAAAGATATGATGCAGAAGACGGAACTTACCGAATCCGGTGCAATGGACGGTGACGGTTTGACCCGGAGCGGGTTTAGGACCGTTGCCGGGTCTGATGACTTCCTTCTCCACACCCATCTCTTCTCTCTTTAACACTTGTTTTTGCTTTTTGTCTCAGCTTCGGGGGTCCGAGTCTGAGTGAGCATATGCCATTTTTTTGGTTATTTATCACCGCTCTGATTGATCTGGGCCTAATAATAATCAGAAGCCCAATTCTATAACATTTCGGCCCGAATTAAAAAAAGCAGAATCGAGCCCAAATACTACCGATATCTGTTTTTGACATCCGGATTCAAATTCAAGCCAGAGCCAGGACGACCGATCGTCAGCTTATGTTCGAAAACAACTTCTGTATGTTATTAATAAGTAAGAAACAATGGTCAAGAAGACAAGGCAAGATAGATAAAACGAACCTGTCTTCATCACAATTAGAGAAAAACAGATAGTACAGAAATAGCTTAGAGCCTAGCCTAGAGAGGTTCGTCATTGATGGCTTCAACAAGCTTTTTTATCAATAAAGACAATAGATACTTCACTGGAGCACAGCTAGAGCGTGTATAAGCCCAAATAACATGCACATAGCGCATTCTTGAATAGCTTCTGTATCTTCTTGTTTCTGCATATTCTCATTACAGATTTACAGGTAAGAGATAAATACCTAGCTACAATGATTACACAGAAAGAGTCACTACATAGCCATTTAGGTCTTTACCTTGAGTCACTACAAAGCCATTTAGGTCTTTACCTTAGACCCCAGCAAGAAATTATCAACAAAGAGCTTAATAACTTACTTGTTTTCCTTACCTTACAAAGCATAGACAAAGAGGATGAAAAAAGCAAGCAATGTGTGTGTCGTCACTTTACCTCTTCATTTGTCGGTCCAGAAAGCAAAGAACTCAAAAATGTCTCTAGTGAATGAACACCGACAGAAGCAGCAACCACAACATGTAAACACCTATATTTTGCACTATGGCCTTTTGAGTTGGAGGAACATAATTCTTGTGCAACAAAAGAAACCTGAATAGAATAAGCAACTCACTTTTTACACTATAGAATGCACTTGGCTGATAAGATCTTATACTCTAAACCGAGAAAAATATGTATCTTAATACCATACTCAGAGGTCCGAACTCAGAAGCAGAAAATTATATACCAGAAAGGGAAGCAAACATCCGAATTTTGGGCCAAAATAACATCAACAGATTCCAACTACAGTGATTCCAAGGAATCAAAATGCCAGTATTTCCACTACAGTTAAACATCAACAGGAAACGTAAAAGCTAAGGCCTACAGGGAAACATCGCAAACCTAAACAAATAAAGAAAAAAGAAAAAAGCCTTACTTCACTAAGTAGCCTTGATCTTATCATCTCCAACAACAGAAAGTATGGGCAAACTATTCAAGAATTCATCAAGCCCCTCAAAGAACCCAATCCCTTCCATATTATCTACCTCCCTGTTACTTCCCACCCCATTGCCTTCGTTTCTCCCACCTGCCACAGCAGGCTCTTCCACTTCATTACTGAACTCCACATTCAAATCCAACCTCCCCAGGTTCTTAGCTCCTGTTCCCATTCGTTTTCTAGTAATGTAATTCACTGGTTTAGACATAACCCCAGATGAGGAACCAACAGCCCCAGCAAACGAAGAGGCAGGATTGCTAGCACTACGGATACTTTCTACATTTTGGACTTTCTCAACTCCATGTCTCTTGTCACTTCTCACCAATGTTTCTTTCCCTTTCCCAACATTCGCCTTCTTATTCCCTTGTGCCCCATTTTGCCAATCACCATCATCATCATCATCATCATTACCAGCGCCATCTTCATCGGAAATCGCAACATATATGTCATCATCGTCATAATAAATCCTAGGAGCAGCCGGTTCCTTTCTCTTCTTCAAGGATGATTCATCATCATCCACCCTTTGCAGAGGGCAAGCAAAGAGAGGTGAAATAGGTGACCAACTCGGGGCTTTAAACTCACCGGAAAACCCTAATGGAAACAAAGCCCATGAGCAAAAGTAAACATCTTCGTGGTCTTTCCCTTCCACCGGAGGTTTTGGTATAGTCACAGCTTGAAACGCTCTTCTACATTCTTGACATTTCAAAGTGCATTCCTCGTAAGCCTTAGGGTACTCAAAGAGCACAAAGCAGTAAGGGCAAGCGGTCCAGAAGCTCGTGGCCATAGGATCAGTCGAGGTCCTAGCCTGGCTCTGCGGCCAAGGCTGCTCTTGTGCTGCGTTGGTGCAATTGCTAGGGTTCCACTGAAATTGTTGATGCGTTTGGGTTTGGGGATTGAAACCAGATTGGCCGAGTTGACTCAGTTGCAATTCGCGGTCGTACAATGACTTCCTAGACGGATCAGAGAGAACGAACCAAGCATCAGAGACGGTTTTGAAAGCCCGATCGGCGAAAGGGAGGCGATTAACGGAAGGGTTGAGGAGGAGAGCGAGTCTACGGTACTGGGTGGCGACGTGTTCAGGGTTTTGAGCTAAACGACCGAGTCGGAGCACGGCGTACCAGTCAGGCAAGTTGGAATGACCTAAACGGGTTTCTCCGGCGAGAAGAATGTCGCAGATTGCGAGGATATAGTCAGCAGCTTCTGCTCGGGTCGGGTCAGCTTCGCATGCGCGGATCGCAAATGTCTTCGCTCCTTGAAGATCACTAGACGCTAGAAGCTTCTCCGATGTAACAAGCCATCGATCCGCCACCGCTCTGTTACCACAACCACCAGCTCCGCCGCGTCCGCCTACCATATCTTCTCTTCTTTTTTTTTTCCTCCCTCTCCGGTAAAATAAATTAAAATAATTTTATTGCTAAAATAAGTAAATATGGGCCTATTAACTTGATTACAGTCGATGTAAGCCCGAATCATTCTCTAGCTTACTCACTCACTAGTCACTCACTCCATTGCAAATTTAGAAGTGGTTTGTGTACATTCCACCATAAAAAAACTAGGTTTGTGAAGAATTAAACCACTCACTTAATAAGTATTCGGAGTGTGTTCTGTAGTTTTCTCAATTTCTATGTTGTACCGTTATGTGTTTAGGAGGAAAGAGAGTACCCATAGAGAAGTTAGGTATGTTCTCCTAATATGGCAAGGATCCCAAATTAAAACCCTAAAATATCTAGATGTGATGGTCTGTAATTGAAATTTGATCTAAAGATTTGTAGATTATTTTTATTTAATTCCACCTTAATGTCAAGTAACAGAACAATTATATATAGTGTCGAGTTATTTTATTATACATATTTCCTCTTAATGAATGTGAACGCGTGCTTCCGCTAAATTGAAATAACCAAAGTAACCAACCAATTCTTGTTCTTGTTGGGAGCAAAACACAATTTACTTTTTATTAACCATTTTTCTAGTTTGTTTTTCTTGTAGAAAAATGGAAAAACAAACACATATAGAAGAAAATGTCAAACACAATGGCTTGAATTTTGGAGTATAAATCACAAAAATTAAATAATTACACATTTTAGTTAATTTGCCATTTTATTTTTATTCATATTAACATATTCAATGATACAGCTTGCTCTCTACATCACTCAAAACTGTCGGTCTAACTGATTGTCTCTTATTAAAAAAGTTACGAACTGAAGAGATACTTACTCATATCAATTGCAAGAATATTTATCTATAAAATTAATATAATGACTTGTCTTTCGTTTCTTAGACAACACTTTTTGGTTTTCTATACAAATTTTTTGATTGCATTATCTACATTTCATATCAACATAAGGTTATGAGAGTTTATGTAAACAAGTTATTGGATTAAATGTTTACTCGATACACATTTGTAAAGATATTATAGACAATAGTAATATTGAGACTTTCCAGATATACATTTGCTTCACTGTTATTTTGTTTGAAATGCGATTTGTGATTTTCATATTACAAACTTCTAATAGTTGTTTTTTTTTTTTGGGAGGCAACTTCTAATAGTTGTTTTGTAATTGTATTTTAATTATTCTTTGGATTTTTTATGCACATTACATAACCATTTGAAAAATGAAAATGGTGTTAATATTGTAGAATCTTCATGATATTGTGGAATGAAATAGTCACTAAGCTAATCAAATGCCTCCTCAATTTGTTTGATTGCACTATCTACATTGACCAAAACGAATGGATTTGGTGAATGAAGATAATGGTCAACAAGTTTACTCATGTCTTATCGAGGTCTCTTTAATTACTTTTCATATCTATTTTAATTCAAAGTTCTATTATTTTATTGTTCTTAATTTAGTGTTAATCTAATTCTAAACTAACATATCATATTACTCTTTCAAAGAATACTTTATTGTATCTAACTTTAATTTATTTCAGTTTTGTTAATAATGCTGGGTAACATTTGATTGTAAATTCTTACTAACTTTTTTTTTTGTAAAATACAGTACATAACTATAATTACCACAGAGTAAAACAATTTCTTTTTGTTAACAATTTACAAATACGATTGTTTTGTATAGATCAAAGATTCAAAATACATAACTACAATAGTTGGATGGCCAAGATATCTTATCTATCGTTTTGATTATTGTTTCGTTACATAAAAAATAATATTGAGAGCTGATTGATGAGAATTATAGCTAAATATTTACTGTAATTTTTTTTACTATAGAGAATTTGGGTACAATATTGATAAAATTCTGATGGGCATTAAGAACTATGATTGTTTGTTTAATATTTTTTTTATAAAAATTCAATATCAGCAAAAAAAAATTCAATATTATGCAGTATTGTTTTTGATTGGTTGAATTTGTCAAAAGTAAAAATTTCTTAATCTGCGTATTTTAGTTAAAACATTTTATATTTTGAAACGGACGGAGTATAAGACTTACTTATTTCATATATATATATATATATTTATTTAATATTGAATAATCGACGAAAATTTGACTGTCATGGTCACTCATGGATGTGGGAAAAAAAAGGCATGATTTACAGTAGAAAAACAAACTGAAAAGGACTGTAAAGTAATCTTACAGTGCCAGTGAGCCACGCCAATCACCCCATACATTATGTCATTAATGAGACAACTCGATTTGTTTAAATCGACCAAACTGATCATTGCGGTCATAAAAGTCTTCGCCGTCTTGTTACTGATCGAACCTGAAAGTAGAAAAGACTCGTGGACAAATGGATAAGAAGATGATCTCAGAGAACGGAGAAACAACAACTGCAGACGGATCGATTTGTGGCTATGATTCGCTGCATCAACTCTTATCAGCGAATCTCAAGCCCGAGCTCTATCAGGTGAAGTGTGTTTTTTTTTTCTTCTTTTTATGATTGATCTCGTGAAATTTGTTCCAGTTAACTAAAATTAGGGTTCTTGATTAGCCTCTGATTCGATTGATGATTATATGGATTACTACTAGTGGGTTTAAAGTGTTTGTTTTTTTAGTTATGTTGATACGACTTCAAAAAGAATTGGATTGGATTTGCAGGAGGTCAGCCGATTGCTACTTGGACGTAACTGTGGGGGATCTCTTGAGCAGATTGTTCTGCCGGAGTCTGCAAAAGCCTTATCTTCAAAACATGATTTTGATCTCCAGGTTGATTACTCCGCTGGTTATATTATTATACACTATAGGATCAAAATCATTGACCTTAACTAATTGATTTTGATCTTTTTGTGATAAATATTTCCTAGGCTGTTAGCTTTTCAGCTGATAAAGAGCAGATGAGAATGCCTCGAGTGGTCAGAGTTGGTCTCATTCAAAACTCCATCGCTATTCCCACAACTGCTCCATTCTCTGACCAAAAACGTGCAATTTTCGACAAGTTGAAGCCGATGATCGATGCTGCGGGTGTTGCTGGTGTTAACATACTGTGCTTGCAGGTTTGCCCTCCATTTGCTTTCTTTTTTTATAGAAAAGTTTATTTCTTTAACTGTTTCTAATTGTGTCTTGGTTGGGGAATGGTTAGGAAGCTTGGACCATGCCATTTGCATTTTGCACTAGGGAGAAGAGATGGTGTGAGTTTGCTGAGCCTGTTGATGGCGAATCGACAAAGTTTCTTCAAGAATTCGCTAGAAAGTATAACATGGTGATTGTGAGTCCTATTCTTGAAAGAGATATTGATCATGGTGAAGTGATGTGGAATACCGCTGTGATTATAGGGAATAATGGAAATATCATTGGCAAACATCGAAAGGTAAACTTTCCCTACATGTTTTTGCTTCGTCTTTTCTCTCTTTTAGTCAGCTTAATTTATATTGCTTGCTCGGTGGTGGCAGAACCACATACCGAGGGTAGGTGATTTCAACGAGAGCACGTATTACATGGAAGGAGACACAGGACACCCTGTGTTTGAGACGGTGTTTGGGAAAATTGCAGTCAATATATGTTATGGGAGACACCATCCTCTAAATTGGTTAGCTTTTGGTCTAAATGGTGCCGAGATTGTTTTCAACCCTTCTGCAACTGTTGGTGGTCTCAGTGAACCAATGTGGCCTATTGAGGTTTAACTTTTGATTCTCCTCTTTCTTTATCCCAGTATGTATGAAGCTCTCTTTCTGTAAAAACAGTCTGACAATTCAATCTGTTCTTTAAAATCTCAGGCACGAAATGCGGCGATAGCAAACAGTTACTTTGTTGGATCCATCAACAGAGTTGGAACCGAAGTATTCCCCAATCCTTTTACATCAGGCGATGAGAAACCGCAACATAATGATTTCGGACATTTCTATGGGTCAAGCCATTTCTCTGCACCAGATGCTTCTTGCACTCCGTCTCTGTCCCGTTACAAAGATGGGTTAATGATCTCAGACATGGATCTCAATCTCTGCAGGCAATACAAAGACAAATGGGGATTTAGAATGACTGCAAGATATGAAGTCTATGCCGATCTTTTGGCCAAGTACATAAAGCCAGACTTCAAACCTCAAGTCGTCTCTGACCCATTGCTCCACAAGAATTCTTCATAAGAAAGAAAATTTCCAGTAACTGTAAGAATCTTCAAAAGAAGGAACTTTTCTATGTTACAATCATTTGTGTAGCTGTAACAGAACAATCTGTTTGTATCTGACTATATGAATAAGTTGATATGCCAAAAGGCACCATCTCCTTTGCTTTTATAACCGAACCGGTTCATAGCTTAACCGGAATCTCAATTCCAAATATATAACCGTATTCGATGTGCTACGGAGCAGTATGAATTTGAGATGTGAGAGATTCGTCTTCTTCTATTCGTTATCCGAGATTTTGAAGCGTACCCAGATGGGATTGAGTTTCGCAGTTGCTCTAATTCCAGAAGAATAATGCAATCTCTCACCTTAATTCAGTACCCAACTCCAGTTTCCCCGCAAAGACTCAATCTTTACCCGTTAAGACAAATCGCAGTTTCTGTTCTTTCAACTCCGACCGCCGGTATTAACCGTCGCGAGATGGCGTCGTCTCGCCGTGAGTCTGCTTCATTTAAGTCCCTCGCTGTTGGTCGGACTTTGACCGGAGGTGATGATGATGGTTACTGTACTCTCATAGACTTTGCAGGTAACAAACTACTCTGTCTGAGCTAACTTAGCACTGTTTCGATAATTCAAGTTGATTTTGGTATTCTAAGTCAATCTATTTTCGAAAATCCTGAATTTTAGTGGAAATATCCAGACTTTAGCATCTAAAACTTGCTTGACTGAGTAAGAAGATATAAGTCTTGGAGACTTTCTCAATGAGACAAAACTTATCAATGGGTTTTGAGGGTTCCTCTGTACAATACAAAGACAAAGCTCTGATTGAAGATTGAATTTTTTGAAGGGGCAAATGTAGGAGATGATCTTGTGGTGTTGCTTTACCACTTACAACATGCCTGCAAAAGAATCGCTTCTCTTGTCGCCTCTCCTTTCAATTCTTCACTTGGGAAGCTCTCTGTTAAATCCTCCTCTAGTGGGTCAGACCGAGATGCGCCTAAGCCGCTCGATATTGTTTCGGTCTGTATATCTCTTTGCCCTTTCTTCCTTTGTCATGACTCAGATATAGAAAGATTTCTATCTTAACAATTGTTGTTCTTCTGTTTTGCAGAACGATATAGTCTTGTCCTCTCTTAGAAACTCTGGGAAAGTAGCAGTAATGGCTTCCGAAGAAGACGATAGTCCAACTTGGATCAAAGATGATGGTCCTTACGTTGTGGTTGTAGATCCTCTAGATGGATCACGGAACATTGATGCTTCGATACCCACTGGAACTATATTTGGGATTTACGATCGTCTCGTTGAGCTTGATCATTTACCTGTTGAAGAGAAAGCTGAACTCAATTCTTTGCAGAGAGGAAACAGGCTTGTTGCTTCCGGTTACGTGCTCTACTCTTCAGCCACTATATTCTGCGTTACACTTGGCTCGGGAACACACGCCTTCACGCTAGATCACTCAACAGGGGAATTTGTTCTTACCCATCAAAACATCAAGATCCCTACTCGAGGTAAAAAAAGCTTCTAATGGCACATGACTTGATCCATTGCAACATCCCTAATCAATGTAATCATGAGTCTAAAAACCTGCATTGAACAATGATCATCAACAACAGGACAAATCTACTCAGTGAACGATGCGAGGTACTTCGATTGGCCAGAAGGTTTAAGGAAGTACATTGACACAGTGAGACAAGGCAAAGGTCAAAACCCGAAAAAATACTCGGCGCGTTACATCTGTTCTCTAGTGGCTGATCTTCACAGGACTCTCTTATACGGTGGAGTGGCTATGAATCCACGAGACCATCTTCGTTTAGTCTATGAAGGAAACCCTTTGGCTTTTCTGGTGGAACAAGCTGGTGGTAAATCCTCCGATGGAGAAAGAGAGATACTTTCAATACAGCCGGTGAAGCTTCACCAGAGGTTGCCTCTGTTTCTTGGGAGCCTAGAGGATGTTGCTGAGCTTGAAAGCTATGGAAATGTGCAGCAGACTGTGAATCCTGGCTATGATGTTTAAACGGTTCCTCTGTCACAGTCTCTCGAGTGACTTGAGCAAAACATACATCACCAGCTTCCTATAGAATCTTCTTCATTATTCAAACCATCCCCTATCTGCATATATAAAGAATTGTTAATTTTCAAGTCTGAATCAAACACAGTAAATAAAAACCATTAACAAACCCTAAATCCCCAAAGTCTGAATAAGTGTTGATGATAGATACTTATGGTTCAGTGATAACAAACATAGTACCTCAGATCTTTCCTTCGGGTCTTGCTCCTGCTAAGGCTACAGCTGCGACTTCTGCTTCTGCTTGGGTTTCTTGATCGGGAGCTTTCATATTCCTTAACCTGCATATGAGCAGAAAACACATACACAACATAAAACATTAACTTGTGAAATCATGATTTCAACATTGATTTCTATCCTAAACAATTGAGAGTACAAAAGTCACATATGTATCATGAATGAAGCATCTACCAAACTAAAATGTTGAGTAAACTGAGATAACGAAAAAAAAAATCTAATTAACCTTGATTTCCCAGCCAAGAATGGCCTTTTCTGTTGGTGAACCAGACAACTCTAATCCACCACCGCCCTGCCCTGTCAGCAAATAAAATCCCATGAGCAATGTTAAAGAACTTAATCTAGAAAATCTTAAATTTCATTCAAGATATAAAAGCTTGAAACTTACGCTTACCTCTGGAGGAAAAAATAGTATCAGTGGTGTTTTGAGATATCCCTTCAAAAACTAACGAAGTGATAGTTGCAGGCAACTAAAATAATTTCACTATGATAGGAAACAAGAAAACACACGACTTTGCTCTCTCCAGCCATGCTAGAGACTCATCAAGGTAGCACTCCATCCGCAGGAACCTACAGATAAATTTGAATTTCGATTAGACAAATGGTGGTATGGACAAAAACAAAATGATACGGAGAGAACAGATCACTCACCTGATTTCAAATGTTGAGAGGTATCAAATCACCCACCACAATGCCATAGATAGAAATTTCCACTCGCCTTCTACCTATTGTCACCTGTGCAAGCAATCAACACATGCGTAGTGTAAACTAAGGAGGGAACAAGAAAAAAAGAGTATTGAGGGAGGAAAAATTACATTGGTGCAAATCTATTACCTCCAGATGTATGTTTTACTTTTAATCATAGAGGAAAGCCCAATAACAATAATTCTGCAATATTTTTTGAATTTGAGAACCTCACCATGTGTCTGCACTTGAGAATCTTCTGCATTATTTTCACATCAGTCTTGAATGCCAGAGGAAGCCAACACACAGCTTTTTTTTTGCCTTTGTCTACTCTGCAAAAGTTAAAAGAAGACAACAAATTAACAAAATGATAAGTAGGAACTACTGAAACCAAAATGATAGAATTCAACCAACAACAAAGACCAAAACGCATCACCTGGTAGCAAAACCTCCAAGAAACATCTCCAGCAATACTTTTCCAGAAAAAAAAAAAAAAATATATATAATTTCCCCAAAATTAATGTCAAGTGACTAAAAAAAAAAAAGAGAAAAAAATTAACTTTTTAATGTATTCCATTTTTCTAGTTTGGTACTGTTGGAGAAAATGGAAAAAAAAAAAGAAGAAAAAGGACAGTAAGCAGCAACATGACTTGAAATTAGGGAAAGAAAAGGAAATATTATATATTAGAAAATTTAGTTAATTTGCCATTTGATTAAAAGTCATATTAACAATTTTCAATTTTCTCGCATCCTTTGGTTTAGCCTATATATATAAAGTACCCGAGAGGGGGAGAGCTAATAAACACAAACACAAAGCACAAGAGAAAGAAAGAAAAAAGAAACAGAAGAAGAATGTGGAAAAAAGCCAGCCAAGTCCTCGTCTTGAGTACCTTAAGATTGTCGATGATGTTGTCTACGACTCTCGTCGAATTGAGAATATGCCCAATTTGAACGAGGCGCATGTTGACATCACTCAAGGAGTTACTCACAGGTTTCTGAGAGCTCTTGCTTCAACCCGCCGCCTTTATTTATGTGTATCACTACACTCAGAGGTCCCTAGTATGGTCATCTGCTTCTATCGGCTTGTTCATCTCGAGCTAAGTACATGTGCGCAAGGTTGGTGGGAGCTTCTCACTCAAATGCTCCAAAATTCTCCCAAACTAGCATCTCTCAAACTCACTGATGAACATGAGCTTCATATTCCTAGTGAAGAAACTCCAGATTGTTGGAAGCAGCCGAGTTCTATTCCCGACAGTCTTGAAACTTTCGCATGGATCGGTTACAAAGGCAGACGAGGAGATTTAGAGGTGGCGAACTTCATCATAAGGAATGCTACACGTTTGAAGACTGCAACTTTCTTGCCACAATCCAGTGATGTTGAAGCCAAATATAAGATGCTCAAGGACTTGGTATCTCTGACTACGCCTTCAATTCCGTGTCAGCTTCTTTTCGACTGAAAAATTACACAAGAAACAGCAGAACAAGTGCAAGACAAAACTGACTCTCTTTATCTCTCTCTTATTTTGGTTGTCCTTTAAAGGTTTAAGAATATTCTAAATGTAAATCGCAGGCTCACAAAATTTTTTGTATAAAAGGAAACATATTCAAAGACACCTACCTGCTTAAGCTTTGGTCATTGCACAAAGCGTTCCCAAAACGTTCGTGGATTCCACTTGTGAATCTCCCTGTTCTTCTAGGAGCAACCGCAATTATGCCTGCAACCGCGGTGAACTACAATTCGTGGATATTGGTCGGGACGATATTCAACTTGTTTGTGTTCCGGTACCGGAAAAGTTTGTGGCAGAGGTATAACTACGTTCTGTCAGCGGCTATGGACGGATGGACGCCGGTGTAGCTTTCATGGCGGTTTTGTTGTACTTCTCGGTGGGGATGGAGGAGAAGAGTTTGGATTGGTGGGGAACAAGAGGTGAACACTGTGATCTAGCTACGTGTCCAACCGCTAGAGGAGTAATTGTTTGATGGTTGTCCTGTTAAATAATTTTAGGCTGGCATGGGTGTGTGAAAAGAATGCATGATACATTTGGCCATATATATAATTGCAGATGGTGGAACAGGTTCCATTGGAACTAAGTGAAGCTAAAACTGTAAAATACGATGCACAGTCTATAATCGAAGTCTTCAATACTAATCTATAATCGATTCTAACCAGCAGATATATATACATATATATATATATATATATATATATATATATATGAAGTATGAACCAATGAAACCAGAGAGAAACAAGCCGAAGGAGACTGATCAAAACAAAACCAAAGTGTTCACTTCTGAAGGATGAGGACTGTGTTGTCCTCCTCTTCTCCTGAGGATGAGGACTGTGTTGTGGCTGTCAAGTTCTTGGGACCTCAGCTCAGCCTATGCAGGCCTGCACGAACAAACTCCCAGTGGACCAACATCAGAATCACAGACCCAAGCTTCTTCAACTCACATGTCATGTACTCCAAAAGAGATGACATGTTCTCCATGCCTTCTTCTGAAGGAGACTACATTGGATCATGGGATATCGGAGAAGACATTCACAACCGCAAGGTACAGAAGTTGCGGTTTCGAAACCTTCCCGAGTTGGTGCAGGCAGAGTGGGAGCTGTTAGATTCGTGTTGCAGGAGCGAGCACTTGGTGGAGTCAAGATCCACTGGTGAAACTTTTCTGGTTAAATGGTACACTAAGAGAGAAGACAGCAACAACGGGAAGATGAAAACAGAGCGTTTTGTGGTGTTCAACGTAGACCAGGAAGGAAACGCTGAGTATACCACAGACATTGGAGAGAACTGCATTTTCCTCTCAAAAGCTGAATCTTTTTGTCTCCCGGCTAGCTTGTATGACGGATACGATAACTATATCAATTTCTTTGGAATCGATCACCGCGGAGCATATGCTATCGACAATAGTTTTATAACTATTCATGATTCCAGTCTTACGGCACCTTATTGGATTCCACCAAATATAGACTAATAGTAAGACCATACTCCAATGGTAAGCACTTATGAGGAGTTTTTACCAATTTTCTCTTATTAAATTTTGTATTTGTCAATGTTTAAAAATCCATGTGGGGTTTGTTAAGAAAAACCTTCTCCAATGGTAGAACCACGAGGGGTTATAAAGATTTTTTTTTCTTTTGTTTTTTAAGAAGTAATTGGTGTTTAGTGCAATTGGTGTTTGAAGACCTCATAATCACATCAAAAACTTGTCAAATGCAAAACAAAGATTCATGAACCTGTGCAATAACAAATGCTATAGCCAATTCTAACCATGGAAACAAGGTTTAGGCATTATTCAACATATGAAGGAAGAGAATTCTAAAGTTGCATACTTCAAATCAGGTGCTATAGCCAAGGATTGGTTTCTGAATACCCACCATTCAACAATTATTGGATAATTAAGTGTTTATCAAAACCATTAAAATAAGAGCAGAACACAAGTAACATAAAGACAATTTTCTCTTTTTATTAATTTATTCCATAAGACAAATCGTTTCTAAAATACACAAGTATCTATCACTAGGATGTATACGCTTGTGGCATGGTTTATATGCTCTATAATTTACTTTTTGTCTGTGAAATATGTGTTGGATATTTTCCCTATATATATCGTAAGGGTATACAGTTTGGCTATATTAACCAAAGATAAAATCGGTGTAAGTTCTTCTTCTGTTTGGAAGTTTCGGAGATGACAAGATCAGTCTGTCTTCTTTCAGATGTATTGCTGTGGCGAATACTCTCTCTTGTTCCGACAAAACACGTCAAGGCCGCCTTGTCTCCAAAAGATGGCAGTCTTTTTTGGAGTTTAGTATCTAGTGTCAGGGATTAAGTTTAATGATAGCAATTATCATAATGATGATGCTGACTTTAAGAGTCTCACACAGTTTGCTTACAGGACTTTGATGAAAAACAAGGCGCTAGACAAGTTGCGTCTCAAGCCGTAGAGGTTGGGATATGGATTGATACTGGGATTGCTCACCGCGTGCGTTGGCTCATAGTCATAATTCGGCCAGGGCTATCAAGCAGTTTGCCGAGTAGCCTATTCACATATGAAAACACTGGAGAACTTAAAGCTCGTGCATTGCCTTGTTTCGATGTTCCTTATTGTCTCCCGCTTCTAAAGAGTTTGCGCCTTATGAAAATCATGTCTTAATAAGCGCCTTTTACCCGGTTCAGTTTCTTCGAATGTTGTATCATGTGATAGAAGAAGAACACGAGGGTGAGGACAGCACTATCGCGTTGCCTTGTTTACGACATTTAGATTTGCCGGACTCGAGAGACAAGTGTAAGGGTGGTGTGTACGTAATAGAAGCTCCTCGTCTAGAATTTGATTATGGTTTTATGAACTTAAAGATTGTTAAAAGTATAGACTCACTTTTATTAGCTTAAGAAAATACCCCAAAAGCCAAAAGAAATCAACCATGCATTATTTGACTAGAATGGGAAAGAACCCAAGTCTTACAAACGATTACCCTTAATAAGACTTCAAACATGCAGTTTCTGGTTGTGGAAAACAAATATTATTTGATTTAAAAAACTCCAAATCCTCAGCAACATCACAGCTGGATAAAATTTTAAGATAAGAAACGAATAAGAAATGAAACTCTAGGCACCAATCACGGAACCAGAGTTCTTCCTGCACTCTGCCAACATGTCCATGTAGAACTGGCATTTGCTAATCTCGCTTCCATAGCTGCCGATGCACTGCATTCATATATATATTTTTAAAAGAACAGTAATCAGTGACTTAGCCTTGGAATTTATACAAAGCGGAAGCTCCATGCTTCACTAGAGTGAAAAACACCAATCTTAATGTCAACAAACCACCACTAACCTATAATCACTGAGCTATGCTATATGTTCAGCAAAGTATAAACAAACTAATTTATGTTTCAAACGAATTAGAATCTTGGCGAAATCTGAACCTAACAGGATAGAGAGAGAGAGAGAGAGAGAGAGAGAGAGAGAGAGAGAGAGAGAGAGAGAGAGAGAGATTAAAAGACTTACATCTTGGAAAGCCTTAGCATGAATATCACAGGAACTAGAAAACATGTTGCTTCCAGCAGGGGCAGCAGATGCAGAAGCAGCCTCAACAGCTTCATGTTGAATGGTTCGTGGACCCATCACGGAATCAACAGCCCTGTGCGCAACAGCACTTCCAGTACCAAAAGCCATACCTAATCATCCCCAACAAACAAACAAACAAACAGGTCACGAAACACGATTCCCGAGAAAACAATTTGGTTAAAGAGACCTAGAATAGAAATGATGCAAAATAAACTCAACAGAGAAATCTGGGTCATATCAATTTACCCTGAGCAATGGTTGAACCAATGCCTGAGAACATGCCACCACCACCACCGCTGGCCGGAACTGTAGCTGGGGGAGGCGCACGGTTTACTGAAACAAAAAACCCCACAAAACAAGTCAATTGGAATCGTCATAACTAATAAGAGCAACAAAAAAAAAAAAAAAAAAAAAAAAAAAACAGAAAATTATTCCGAGAGTTAGATATATCATACCAGTTTGAGGAGCTGGGCTGCGTGCAGCAGCAGGACGAGGGCGAGGAGCAGATCTTCCTGCAAACAACGAACCAAGACAATATTATTAATTAAAAAAATTTGCATCTAAGATTGAAAATGAATCAAACAACCTTCCCTATCTCGAAATTTCTCATAATGGTAACTAATTACAGGCCTACTAAGTAAATTTAAGATGATGATTTCATTATATCTAATTTCAGATAGGACAAAGGTAAACCCTAGATCGGGTGGGATAATACAAGCACCAACCAACGAGGACCAAAAACAAAACAAGAAGGTTTCGTCGGATTAGATCTGAAATCGGAAAGAGAAGAAACATTACCTCCTGAGCTACGGCGACCCATTTTTTTTTATTTTTTTGTGATAGAGCGGAGAGGAGAAAAGAAGATGAGCAAGAGAGAGTAAGGAAATGGGAATGAAGAAGATTGTCAACAACAACAACAAAAAAAAAAAAAAAAAAAGCTATTAGGCAACAATATTATGTGGAGGCGGTTATTTATCAAAGAAACAAGACGAGGTCAAGACCACACGCGTATATGTATACGTGTTTGATTCTCATTGGTTCTAAGTTGATAATCTCGTCGTACGTTTTGTAATGTCCTAAACCTAAAAAAAGGCTAAAAGTACATAGAAAGGCCCAATAAATCTTACTTTTGTTTACATGTCCATCAAAATTATTATTATTATTATTATTATTATTATTCTTTCTTTTCTTTTTTTTTTTTGGGGCGGTGCAGTAACACTCGACTTCAAGGTAAAATAAGTAACATTTCAGAGTACAGCCATTCAAGCAAATGATTTTACACACGTAATTGACAAAATAAATGATCTTTTTTATACAAAATAGCGCTTCAAACCGGAAATAATAGCTGAGTTGGTAATCCTCACGGTTCGCCCTACTTTCTCTCTCTTTTCTCTCTCGCCGCTTCCTTAATCCAAAAGCCTCCGTTAAGCCTTTGACCGGCGCATGGCGGCTCACACAGCACCGGCGTCGGTCACCTCTTTTAGTTTCTTGCTTTCATGCGGGTGTGGAAGCGTAGAGGTTTTTGGCGAACTGGATCGGAAGATGTGGAGCTTCAGATCTAGCAAGGTTGTGTTTTGGTCCCAGATTCATAGGATCTGATCGTTGCTGGTTTACTCGGGGTGCTGTTTGGGGTCGCGATTCACGGAGGGGAATATCGCTGGGCTGATTCTCCTTGTTGAGTATACGCTATTTTGGAGGCTCCCGTTTTCTTCTCACGACGGCTCTTCCCTCTTCCTTCTTCAGCAAACCTTTGCATCATTGGATCTCGACTCTTCATTTTTCTCGGTACATTGTTCGTTTCTACTGTCTTCCACCTTAGATTCCCTGTTTGCTCTGATCAGATTGTAACCGCTTAAGATCTGGTATCATCAGTTGCTCAGGTTATGTAGATTCCCTTTATGGGCTGTAGTTTCCCTTGTTTGGGCTAAATTTCTCATCCTGGACTATATTTCTTTGTTAATTAGGGGATTGAGCTTTGGTTAGTGCTTGGTTTAGAACATTTAGAATTAAGGCTTGTCCTAGCTTAATTACTTGTTCTCTGTGACGTTGAAAGGTTCTAAGTAGGTCTAGATTTTCTTACGGTTACATTCCATTCCGGGAGACCCTTGACAAAGAAGCACTTATAGATAAAGATGCATCTTATGTGGAGAAAGCCAAGTTCCATTCTCTTGTTATAGCCATTTGTGTTGAAGACCGTGAACACCAATTGGTATGCGGGAAGTTTCTATTGTTTTTCGAGAGTTCAATCAGTCTGATGTTTTTGGTTTAAACAATGTATAGGTAAAATCCTTTCCTCTTCCTAGTTGTAGGTTATGGAAAGATCATTGTGTCTCTGTAATTTTATTCTCCTCTTTTATCTTGTGATTTGTAACCTTTCCAAACTCTAATTTCAATCAATATAATACTTCCAATGAAAAAAAAAAAAAAAAAAAAAAAACCCGGAAATAATAGCTTTGTCTTGAATGCTTTTTTTTTTTGGCTCCCCCCCATCTGACTCTGAACCTGTCTGGTTAATTTAACTCCATGGAAGATCTTCATCTTTTTAATGGTAACCAACAAACGTCGTGTTCGTGTACAATAAAACATACGAATATTCAACTGCGCCAAACACTCGTACAGTCTTGATAGACCCAAATTTCGGAGTTTTTTTTCTTTTCCCGTCTGGTTACACTGGATTCTTTGTATTATTTTATCATTATTGATTAGATTACTGATTGTGAATAGACTAGTTTAGAATCTTTAGATTCAGCTCATTTGGTAGTTTTGATTTTGAACCAGAGAGAAGAAAACTACTGAGAATGTGATAGCCTATAACGTGAAGGGTTTCACAAAACCACCAGTGAGAGGTAACGGATAACAGTTTATTGGCTTTGATTCTGGAACTCAATGTTATGTTTCCACCATTTTCATAGCTAAAGTAGGTGAACCAAGCTTAAAAAGGAAAACTACAAAGCAATTCTGCGCAAGTTTCCAACACTCCAGAGCAAAAAAAAAAAAAAAAAACATATGACCCATTGTTCTCAAGTTTTCCTTTTGTAAAGATTATTCTCTACTGTATATTTTTGTGAAATTGCGGTTTCTATAGCAATGACCTCTTCCTCTAGCTTATTTGATTCCAATCTCAATTCCATGTAGTAAAATGTGTTGATACAAGAGGAAATTGTTAGGGAAGGGATTCCATCAAAGTACTTAAAATGATAAAGATGTTGTACAAAGTGTTCAAAGATCCAACCCAACAAAAAAAAAAATAATAATAATAAACATGCGGGAGCTCGTTTTTCTTTTTTGTTTTCTGTATGGTGACAACTGCGTGGTTCTAGTTTAGGTTGTATATTTTGGACAACGAGGTTTCCCCTGTAAGGATGAAGGCATGAAGGAGGTTTTGAGCAGCTTGGGTTTGATCAGGTGTCCCAGATATGACAATGATCCTGTCACTTGTTCCTAGAGAAGGTTCATGTACTATGACCCTCGCACCAGATATCTGATTGAACAAACATCAAATGGTATAAGCTATTAAGCTATGCCTATGCTTAAGCTGTTATGACACTATCTGTTTGATTTGTAGCTGATCATCCCAGACTACATGGGCTTTTTCTATTGTCTGCGAAGATTCCGTTTTTAAACAACGACCAAGTTGTAACACTGAATAATGGGGTTATAAACAAACGTTGGAGAACTTCAGTGGAGTTTTCGTGACTTAAAACAGTTTTTTTGAGTAAAGTTATCCATCAGAGAAGATAGTCCTATTGACCTATATTAGTGGTGGTAGGATTGTTTGCACCATGTAAAAAGATTTTACGTATAAGGATTTTCTTTTCTCATGCTTTCTTTTTAGAACCCTAGTGATCACTTCCGTTTCCTTTTCAGCTGTTGTTGATTCTTGGTATATGATTATAAGAAATCAGAGCAGCCAATGGAAGCTAAAACCTATGGCTGTTTTTGTGGAGCAAGTAAATCATAGTCTAACCTTCCTTTGGGTGACACTATGGGGCAAACCAAGAAATGATTTGTAAACGAAAATATGGCGTACCTGTTTCAGTTGCTCCAGATTGTAGCCATGCTCTCCATACACAAAGCTCATAGCATTTTCTGGAACTCTAATTTCCACGGTTGTGTTTGTAACGATGGCAGATTTTTGTCCACTATAAAAGACCAAGCCAGCATGTAAATTACAGAAAATCAGAGTAATAATCTCATATAACTGTAGTGCTTTTACCTGCCAAGTGCCTGGCCAGCCCTTGCTGAAGATAATCCGCCACTGGCATCAGATAAGCCTCTTGGAGCTACCGGTGGCTGCATAAAAACTATGTGTATTAGGTACAGAAAGTTAAATAGAAGCACAAATGTCCAAAATCTGTGTGTGTAGGGGAAGAATTAACTCTCGAAATCCCTCAGTGAGTATCAACAAGTACACCAGGAAGTAGATAATGGGAAAATACAGAGAGATGGAGACATACCGGGGACACCCACAAACGAGATGGGGCCTCAGTTAAGTGATGGGAGATATCACTGTGGTCCACGGTGAACCGCCGACCAAAATTAGGAGAATAGCCTGCTGCGGGATTAAACCTATCAGGAAACGTGTCTTCTGGTCTTATGTAAGGATCTATGCCAACAGGTCTGGAGAAGTTAACTGAAGAATGAGAGCTACTTAAAAAGGAATCCTCAGACCTTCTGTGCAGATTTGAAGAGATGGTAGGTGGATTACTAACGGGTTGATGAGACCCAATAGACATAGGATTATCTGAGTGTCCATGGTAGATTCTCTCTGTAGTTAAGGTGGAACTGCTCTTGGTTACCGATTTTTTCATTAAGTTGGAGAGAGAACTGTCTCGCAGCCTGCTCGTAATATGGAAAATGGCTTCTCTCACACTAGGGAACTCTCCTGAAATCTATTGGCGAACAAAGAATGAGTTTATGACAAACAACTTAAGAAAATGGTACTTCTAAAAAGAACATTATGAAGATAACATTTTACAGTGTCCTTTAACATTCAAATGTTCAAAAAAGAGAGAAAATAAGAAGAAGATTAAGGTTCAAAGATCTAAGTACCTGCACAACTTGATCATTCTCTGAAACACATTTTGGGTTCTGCTCAACTTTCAAAATTTGAACTGTTGCCCCAGTCATTTTCCGCATTTCCGAAACAATAACACCTCCTTTTCCCAGCAAACAACCAATCTGGCTTGTTGGGACAACAAGCCGTGCAGTGATAGATGTCATTGGGCCATTGTCTAGGATTTTTTTAGTGGCAAGCTCAAATAATCTAGAAAAAACAAGCATAATAGCTTTCTGGGCTGGCGAGGTAAGACATTCAGGGTTCTACATGATGAACAAGCAACAATTGTTAAACAAGAATAGTCAATAGATAGGACAATATTACTTCAGCATTTATGAAAACGGGAAGAGATAAAAAAAAAATGATAAAAAAGAAGAAGACCGACCTCTGGTGCAGTTACTGCAATCAAACGTTCTTCGCAGTCAGCAAGTGTATTTCCCACATTAATGAAGGCACCTGTTTCACTATGAAGCATTCTGATAACTTTACCCCCAGTCCCGATAACTCCGCCAGCATTTTCAGTGGAACAAAGTATCTTAAAAACCACATCTTGGTTCACAACATCCACTTCTGATAGAGGTGGCTTACTGGTGGCAGCGTTAGTCATTGGAGCAGACGTATTTATGCTGTGAGGATGTGTATCGAGAGTTGAATAACGATGTACAAGAAAATCAGCACTTGGCCGACTAAGAGTTTCTTGTGGGATTGTGTCAGTAGGCCTTCCAAAACCATCACGTGGAAATGACTCAAAAGCCATGCCCATAGTATCACGGCGTTGAACCATCTCGAAAGGCCTATGCAAGAAATCATGAGAATCATCCCTCTCTCTACACTGTCGAGAAACATCTCCCCTGACAACATCAGAAGGCCTGTATAACGTTTCTCGAGGATCCACATCAATATGCCTGCGTAAAGCATCTTGCCGGTCCGCCTCCATATGCCTGCGTAAAGCATCCTGTCGGTCTGCCTCAGCATGCATGCGTAAAGAATCTTGCCGGTCTGCCTCAATATGCCTGCGTAAAGTACCCTGAAGATCCACCTCGATATGCCTATGATGCAAAGCATCACGTGGAAGCGGCATCACATCATTAGGCCGACCTAAATTACCCCGAAAAAACATCTCGTCTTTTCTCTGTCTATAATCGAAAGGGTTAACTTCGACGGACCTAGGAAGTGACTCCTGAATGATAGTTTCTATGGGCCTATGCAAAGATGCTTGGAACTCTTTTTCAAGGGGTCTGTTTCCAACCACCCTTATCTTTTCAACTGATTGGCAACTTTGCAGGCAGCGGGAGATAGATACAAGAGCTTTCTTCACAGCGATAGCATTTCCTTCAATCTGCCATGGTTGATGACTCAATATGAGAATACATTACAATCTGAAAAATCAAGCATCTATAGCGTGCTAAACCAACATTTCAGCTCAAAACTTTCTCCAAAGAGACGTTCATAGTTTTCTATTTCAGGCACAAAAATGTTCTAATGAATCCAAATCCTAAACCAGAAAAGGGCAACTAGACTCCAGAACTCAATATAGCAAATTACGAAACTTTTTGTATCAATATTGAATTCTTACCTCCACCATCTCGTCATCAGCGTCAGCGCACATGGGCAAATTCTCAGTCCGTATCGCAATTTTGCAGCCAGTTTCTTTCCTAATACTCCCAACCATTTGACCACCTTTGCCTATCACAGCACCCGCATGGCTAGACTCAGTCAACAATCGGCACACGGCCGTATCACTATTCGCTTCCGCCGCTAGAAGTTCGAAAACTCTAATCAACGCTCCTTGTGCTTTAGATACCTCAACTTCATCCTCCTTGTTCCCCCCTTCTTCATTCCCATTGTTGTTAACACCAAATTTTACCATCGATTTCGAATTCACTTGTGCGATGATCGTGATGACCCGATCCGGAGATCCAAACGGAGGCTCCTCGACCCGTATCTTAGCTCCGGTTAATTGTTGAAGCTGTTTGATTACGCTTCCAGATTTTCCAATCACCGCACCGACTTGCGGCAAAGGGCAGAGCAATCGAAACGCCGCGTGTCCCACCGGCACAACCAGCGGCGGGAGCGGCCGCGTGTGATTCGTTTTGACCCTCTTCGAAGATCCCAAACCTGAACCTGGATCGAACGCTCCGGATCTCTTCTCTGTTTGAAAACTAAAGCTACTTCGCTCCATGACCTCAGGTCTCTCTCTCTCTTGAATCTCGTCACGGCGGTTTCCGGCGCAGACTACTCGTGAGGAGTCTTTGGCGGTCTTTAACGCTAAGTTGCTAACTTGCGCGGAATAACCGTATTATGTAGCGCTTTATTTATAAGCAAACCGAAGCGTACCTGTTTAATCCTCTCCTTCTCAAAACTTAAACCGAAAAGAGAGAACAGAATTAACTTTTTAATGTATTCCACTATATATTCACCCGCGGTACACCGCAAGACTATTTTTTAGTAAAAATAAAATGTTATTTATTTTATAAATTAACTATACTAATAATGTTTATAGAATTAATTTATATTGTTTTCTAAAATTAGAAATTAAATATTAATAAAATTAATTATAAATTAATACTTAATGTTAAAGAGAATGATTACTATTGTTTTGGAAATTTTATTAGAATGGAAAATCTTGTTTTCCAAAATTAAAACTTAATATTAATTACTTAAATGAAAAAAATAATTAATGATAATGGTATGCTTGTAAATAGATATGAATTTCAGTATTTATTTGCTAAATATCTCTAAAAATGTATATATAGATTTTTCTAGTTTGGTACTGTTGGAGAAAATGGAAAAAAAAAAAAGAAGAAAAAGGACAGTAAGCAGCAACATGACTTGAAATTAGGAAAAGAAAAGGAAATGTTGCTGCTTACTGTCCTTTTTCTTCTTTTTTTTTTTCTACAACATTTCCTTATCAGTAATCAACAACATTTCCTTTTCTTTTCCTAATTTCAAGTCATGTTGCTGCTTACTGTCCTTTTTCTTCTTTTTTTTTTTTCCATTTTCTCCAACAGTACCAAACTAGAAAAATCTATATATACATTTTTAGAGATATTTAGCAAATAAATACTGAAATTCATATCTATTTACAAGCATACCATTATCATTAATTATTTTTTTCATTTAAGTAATTAATATTAAGTTTTAATTTTGGAAAACAAGATTTTCCATTCTAATAAAATTTCCAAAACAATAGTAATCATTCTCTTTAACATTAAGTATTAATTTATAATTAATTTTATTAATATTTAATTTCTAATTTTAGAAAACAATATAAATTAATTCTATAAACATTATTAGTATAGTTAATTTATAAAATAAATAACATTTTATTTTTACTAAAAAATAGTCTTGCGGTGTACCGCGGGTGAATATATAGTGGAATACATTAAAAAGTTAATTCTGTTCTCTCTTTTCGGTTTAAGTTTTGAGAAGGAGAGGATTAAACAGGTACGCTTCGGTTTGCTTATAAATAAAGCGCTACATAATACGGTTATTCCGCGCAAGTTAGCAACTTAGCGTTAAAGACCGCCAAAGACTCCTCACGAGTAGTCTGCGCCGGAAACCGCCGTGACGAGATTCAAGAGAGAGAGAGACCTGAGGTCATGGAGCGAAGTAGCTTTAGTTTTCAAACAGAGAAGAGATCCGGAGCGTTCGATCCAGGTTCAGGTTTGGGATCTTCGAAGAGGGTCAAAACGAATCACACGCGGCCGCTCCCGCCGCTGGTTGTGCCGGTGGGACACGCGGCGTTTCGATTGCTCTGCCCTTTGCCGCAAGTCGGTGCGGTGATTGGAAAATCTGGAAGCGTAATCAAACAGCTTCAACAATTAACCGGAGCTAAGATACGGGTCGAGGAGCCTCCGTTTGGATCTCCGGATCGGGTCATCACGATCATCGCACAAGTGAATTCGAAATCGATGGTAAAATTTGGTGTTAACAACAATGGGAATGAAGAAGGGGGGAACAAGGAGGATGAAGTTGAGGTATCTAAAGCACAAGGAGCGTTGATTAGAGTTTTCGAACTTCTAGCGGCGGAAGCGAATAGTGATACGGCCGTGTGCCGATTGTTGACTGAGTCTAGCCATGCGGGTGCTGTGATAGGCAAAGGTGGTCAAATGGTTGGGAGTATTAGGAAAGAAACTGGCTGCAAAATTGCGATACGGACTGAGAATTTGCCCATGTGCGCTGACGCTGATGACGAGATGGTGGAGGTAAGAATTCAATATTGATACAAAAAGTTTCGTAATTTGCTATATTGAGTTCTGGAGTCTAGTTGCCCTTTTCTGGTTTAGGATTTGGATTCATTAGAACATTTTTGTGCCTGAAATAGAAAACTATGAACGTCTCTTTGGAGAAAGTTTTGAGCTGAAATGTTGGTTTAGCACGCTATAGATGCTTGATTTTTCAGATTGTAATGTATTCTCATATTGAGTCATCAACCATGGCAGATTGAAGGAAATGCTATCGCTGTGAAGAAAGCTCTTGTATCTATCTCCCGCTGCCTGCAAAGTTGCCAATCAGTTGAAAAGATAAGGGTGGTTGGAAACAGACCCCTTGAAAAAGAGTTCCAAGCATCTTTGCATAGGCCCATAGAAACTATCATTCAGGAGTCACTTCCTAGGTCCGTCGAAGTTAACCCTTTCGATTATAGACAGAGAAAAGACGAGATGTTTTTTCGGGGTAATTTAGGTCGGCCTAATGATGTGATGCCGCTTCCACGTGATGCTTTGCATCATAGGCATATCGAGGTGGATCTTCAGGGTACTTTACGCAGGCATATTGAGGCAGACCGGCAAGATTCTTTACGCATGCATGCTGAGGCAGACCGACAGGATGCTTTACGCAGGCATATGGAGGCGGACCGGCAAGATGCTTTACGCAGGCATATTGATGTGGATCCTCGAGAAACGTTATACAGGCCTTCTGATGTTGTCAGGGGAGATGTTTCTCGACAGTGTAGAGAGAGGGATGATTCTCATGATTTCTTGCATAGGCCTTTCGAGATGGTTCAACGCCGTGATACTATGGGCATGGCTTTTGAGTCATTTCCACGTGATGGTTTTGGAAGGCCTACTGACACAATCCCACAAGAAACTCTTAGTCGGCCAAGTGCTGATTTTCTTGTACATCGTTATTCAACTCTCGATACACATCCTCACAGCATAAATACGTCTGCTCCAATGACTAACGCTGCCACCAGTAAGCCACCTCTATCAGAAGTGGATGTTGTGAACCAAGATGTGGTTTTTAAGATACTTTGTTCCACTGAAAATGCTGGCGGAGTTATCGGGACTGGGGGTAAAGTTATCAGAATGCTTCATAGTGAAACAGGTGCCTTCATTAATGTGGGAAATACACTTGCTGACTGCGAAGAACGTTTGATTGCAGTAACTGCACCAGAGGTCGGTCTTCTTCTTTTTTATCATTTTTTTTTTATCTCTTCCCGTTTTCATAAATGCTGAAGTAATATTGTCCTATCTATTGACTATTCTTGTTTAACAATTGTTGCTTGTTCATCATGTAGAACCCTGAATGTCTTACCTCGCCAGCCCAGAAAGCTATTATGCTTGTTTTTTCTAGATTATTTGAGCTTGCCACTAAAAAAATCCTAGACAATGGCCCAATGACATCTATCACTGCACGGCTTGTTGTCCCAACAAGCCAGATTGGTTGTTTGCTGGGAAAAGGAGGTGTTATTGTTTCGGAAATGCGGAAAATGACTGGGGCAACAGTTCAAATTTTGAAAGTTGAGCAGAACCCAAAATGTGTTTCAGAGAATGATCAAGTTGTGCAGGTACTTAGATCTTTGAACCTTAATCTTCTTCTTATTTTCTCTCTTTTTTGAACATTTGAATGTTAAAGGACACTGTAAAATGTTATCTTCATAATGTTCTTTTTAGAAGTACCATTTTCTTAAGTTGTTTGTCATAAACTCATCCTTTGTTCGCCAATAGATTTCAGGAGAGTTCCCTAGTGTGAGAGAAGCCATTTTCCATATTACGAGCAGGCTGCGAGACAGTTCTCTCTCCAACTTAATGAAAAAATCGGTAACCAAGAGCAGTTCCACCTTAACTACAGAGAGAATCTACCATGGACACTCAGATAATCCTATGTCTATTGGGTCTCATCAACCCGTTAGTAATCCACCTACCATCTCTTCAAATCTGCACAGAAGGTCTGAGGATTCCTTTTTAAGTAGCTCTCATTCTTCAGTTAACTTCTCCAGACCTGTTGGCATAGATCCTTACATAAGACCAGAAGACACGTTTCCTGATAGGTTTAATCCCGCAGCAGGCTATTCTCCTAATTTTGGTCGGCGGTTCACCGTGGACCACAGTGATATCTCCCATCACTTAACTGAGGCCCCATCTCGTTTGTGGGTGTCCCCGGTATGTCTCCATCTCTCTGTATTTTCCCATTATCTACTTCCTGGTGTACTTGTTGATACTCACTGAGGGATTTCGAGAGTTAATTCTTCCCCTACACACACAGATTTTGGACATTTGTGCTTCTATTTAACTTTCTGTACCTAATACACATAGTTTTTATGCAGCCACCGGTAGCTCCAAGAGGCTTATCTGATGCCAGTGGCGGATTATCTTCAGCAAGGGCTGGCCAGGCACTTGGCAGGTAAAAGCACTACAGTTATATGAGATTATTACTCTGATTTTCTGTAATTTACATGCTGGCTTGGTCTTTTATAGTGGACAAAAATCTGCCATCGTTACAAACACAACCGTGGAAATTAGAGTTCCAGAAAATGCTATGAGCTTTGTGTATGGAGAGCATGGCTACAATCTGGAGCAACTGAAACAGGTACGCCATATTTTCGTTTACAAATCATTTCTTGGTTTGCCCCATAGTGTCACCCAAAGGAAGGTTAGACTATGATTTACTTGCTCCACAAAAACAGCCATAGGTTTTAGCTTCCATTGGCTGCTCTGATTTCTTATAATCATATACCAAGAATCAACAACAGCTGAAAAGGAAACGGAAGTGATCACTAGGGTTCTAAAAAGAAAGCATGAGAAAAGAAAATCCTTATACGTAAAATCTTTTTACATGGTGCAAACAATCCTACCACCACTAATATAGGTCAATAGGACTATCTTCTCTGATGGATAACTTTACTCAAAAAAACTGTTTTAAGTCACGAAAACTCCACTGAAGTTCTCCAACGTTTGTTTATAACCCCATTATTCAGTGTTACAACTTGGTCGTTGTTTAAAAACGGAATCTTCGCAGACAATAGAAAAAGCCCATGTAGTCTGGGATGATCAGCTACAAATCAAACAGATAGTGTCATAACAGCTTAAGCATAGGCATAGCTTAATAGCTTATACCATTTGATGTTTGTTCAATCAGATATCTGGTGCGAGGGTCATAGTACATGAACCTTCTCTAGGAACAAGTGACAGGATCATTGTCATATCTGGGACACCTGATCAAACCCAAGCTGCTCAAAACCTCCTTCATGCCTTCATCCTTACAGGGGAAACCTCGTTGTCCAAAATATACAACCTAAACTAGAACCACGCAGTTGTCACCATACAGAAAACAAAAAAGAAAAACGAGCTCCCGCATGTTTATTATTATTATTTTTTTTTTTGTTGGGTTGGATCTTTGAACACTTTGTACAACATCTTTATCATTTTAAGTACTTTGATGGAATCCCTTCCCTAACAATTTCCTCTTGTATCAACACATTTTACTACATGGAATTGAGATTGGAATCAAATAAGCTAGAGGAAGAGGTCATTGCTATAGAAACCGCAATTTCACAAAAATATACAGTAGAGAATAATCTTTACAAAAGGAAAACTTGAGAACAATGGGTCATATGTTTTTTTTTTTTTTTTTTGCTCTGGAGTGTTGGAAACTTGCGCAGAATTGCTTTGTAGTTTTCCTTTTTAAGCTTGGTTCACCTACTTTAGCTATGAAAATGGTGGAAACATAACATTGAGTTCCAGAATCAAAGCCAATAAACTGTTATCCGTTACCTCTCACTGGTGGTTTTGTGAAACCCTTCACGTTATAGGCTATCACATTCTCAGTAGTTTTCTTCTCTCTGGTTCAAAATCAAAACTACCAAATGAGCTGAATCTAAAGATTCTAAACTAGTCTATTCACAATCAGTAATCTAATCAATAATGATAAAATAATACAAAGAATCCAGTGTAACCAGACGGGAAAAGAAAAAAAACTCCGAAATTTGGGTCTATCAAGACTGTACGAGTGTTTGGCGCAGTTGAATATTCGTATGTTTTATTGTACACGAACACGACGTTTGTTGGTTACCATTAAAAAGATGAAGATCTTCCATGGAGTTAAATTAACCAGACAGGTTCAGAGTCAGATGGGGGGGAGCCAAAAAAAAAAAGCATTCAAGACAAAGCTATTATTTCCGGGTTTTTTTTTTTTTTTTTTTTTTTTCATTGGAAGTATTATATTGATTGAAATTAGAGTTTGGAAAGGTTACAAATCACAAGATAAAAGAGGAGAATAAAATTACAGAGACACAATGATCTTTCCATAACCTACAACTAGGAAGAGGAAAGGATTTTACCTATACATTGTTTAAACCAAAAACATCAGACTGATTGAACTCTCGAAAAACAATAGAAACTTCCCGCATACCAATTGGTGTTCACGGTCTTCAACACAAATGGCTATAACAAGAGAATGGAACTTGGCTTTCTCCACATAAGATGCATCTTTATCTATAAGTGCTTCTTTGTCAAGGGTCTCCCGGAATGGAATGTAACCGTAAGAAAATCTAGACCTACTTAGAACCTTTCAACGTCACAGAGAACAAGTAATTAAGCTAGGACAAGCCTTAATTCTAAATGTTCTAAACCAAGCACTAACCAAAGCTCAATCCCCTAATTAACAAAGAAATATAGTCCAGGATGAGAAATTTAGCCCAAACAAGGGAAACTACAGCCCATAAAGGGAATCTACATAACCTGAGCAACTGATGATACCAGATCTTAAGCGGTTACAATCTGATCAGAGCAAACAGGGAATCTAAGGTGGAAGACAGTAGAAACGAACAATGTACCGAGAAAAATGAAGAGTCGAGATCCAATGATGCAAAGGTTTGCTGAAGAAGGAAGAGGGAAGAGCCGTCGTGAGAAGAAAACGGGAGCCTCCAAAATAGC